>NC_089494.1:90554268-91790518 GCF_036850765.1 Saccopteryx bilineata | reverse complement strand
TGCAACCTGTTCATAAAATTGAGATTATGAAACTGAGGGAATTTATGCCTTTCATTAAATTTAGTTTTAAATACTAGCTCTAGAAATTCTTTCTCTTTCTTTCTCTCTCTCCTAGCCTTTCCCCTGGAGGGTGATCAGTAACCCCTGAGGCAGCAGAAGACAATAGCCCTGACCAAACTAATATTCATAGGTGCTTCTCCAACACTTCTTTCTCTGGCCACCCACCTCTTTTAAGCCAGACAGGCTAAAGATAAACTCTTGACCTAAATTATGTTCTAGTTCCTGAGTCCTAGGTGGAACGATCTCTGGTTACTTTTCCATGAGACTTACAGAGGTTTGCCGGAAAAGACTTCAGAGCTGTCCTCAAGACCAAAAGAAACCATGTGTTACCCTTACCTCATCGTTGACCAATCAGCTCCCAACATAACCCTAGATCCCCTAATCCATGGTGTCTATATAATCTGTAACCTACACACCATTGAAGAGTTTGGGCATTTAATCATTAGCTTTCTCTTCCCCTGGATGGCATCATTCATCAATAAAATGGCCAATATTTTTTCACTGTAATTTTCAGTGTTTAATATTTGGGTTGGTTAATGCCAGGTGGACAAACTCTTTCTGTAATGATTGCTTGTGCCTAGAATCAATCTATATACTTCTTTGCAGCCACCAAGACTAAATAATTTGATGTTGTTGCACATCTTTGTGGATGCTCATTTTTTATAATTTTTTTCCTTCTTCCGACAATCTATAGAATATTTTTTTACCTGATTTTATCTAGTTGAATGCATTTTAAAATTTAGTTTTAGAAAAATTCTTTTTAAGTGAGAAGCAGAGAGACAGACTCTGCATGCACCCCAACTGGGATCCACCCAGCAAGCCCCCTACCGGGTGATGCTTTGCACATCTAATATAGCAACCAAGCTATATTAGCACCTGACACAAGGTCATGGAGCCATCTTCAGCACTGGAGCCAACCTGCTTCAACCAAGCCATGGCTGCAAGAAAGATAGAGAGAAAGAAGGGAGATGGGAGGGGTGGAGAAGCAGAGGTTTGCTTCTTCTGTGTGCCCTGACTGGGAATCAAACCCAGGATGTCCATACACTGGGCCAACGCTCTACCATTGTGCCATCCAGCGAGGGCCAGAGAAATTTATTATTGAGGGAAAGGCTGTTGTCATGATCAGAATGTTACAGTAAGCCCCCTTATCCAGTTCTGCTTTCCATGGTTTCATTTACCAGTGGTCAACTGCAATTTGAAAACATTAAATAGAAAATTACAGGACTAAATAATTCATAAGTTTTAAATTGTGAACTATTCTGAGTAGCATGATGAAATCTTGCATTGTCCCGCTTCTTCTTGTACAGGATATGAATCTTCATTTCATTCAGCGTGTCCTCGCTGTGTATGCGACACACCCTATGTCACTTAGTAACTGATTGCATTGTCAGATCTACTGTTGAGGTATCACACTGGTGATACTTTGTGTTCAAGTCATCCTTATAGCAGCCTGCTGGGCAAACCAATGCATTTCAACTGTGAAACAAGATTTGCTCACTTGTATTTTGCATTGGCACGGGCAGCACCATGTGTGTATAGTCTGCATAAGGCTGCGGGTGCTTACCCTCAGGGTGGCAGATTGCAAATTGTGGACTGCCTCCTGCTGTGGAGAGAGGCAATTGATTGTTTGCTGTTTGCCAGAGAATGGGTATTTCTGCCTGGCCTGTTTTGCTGGAGAGTGCTGCAGGGCTTGGGAGCCTTGCTGAGACTGAGGGGGCCTGTGAATCCAGGTGAGTCTAGAGAGAGAAAAAGGAGCGATTTTCTGTTTGCTTGTCTGCAGTTACAAGACTAATAAACAAATAGCACACCATTTTCTGGCTCCACTGTTCCTTTACTGACTGCCCGAATCCAATGAGAACCTGCATGGCCAAGGTGGCCCCTGGCCTTACACAGCCTAATGCCATGTCACAAGGCCTACAACATTCACCTTACTTTATTTCATTACCAAGGCAGTGTGTCATCACGTCATCACAAGAGAAGACCGCATTTATATAACTTTAATTACAGTGTACTGTGTGGGGTTCAAAATGATTTTCCCCAAGCTGTGCCCCTCTGGTATGCAGATAATTTTGAGCTAAAAACAATCAAGAGTCAGAAGTCTCAGAAAGAATCTTTGGCCTTCCCCTTACTGCCTAAAGAATTTAAGGTAAAAGACCTGCTCTGGGAAGAAAGCATTCATCACAGATTACTATAGTTTCATATGAACTGGGTATGGTACACAGTGAGGAACCCAGCAAAGAACATTTGATTAAGGCCTCACTTGTGCCACGTTGTTTCAAGATGGCCTAGCACAAACAAACCCGGATGGTTTGTTTACTAAACATGAACTCTTTTTAGTCCCTTATAAAATTTCCTTGTTTCCCTTTGAAGTCCAAGATCCCTCTGTAGTCCGCAATGATAAATATACTTCACTTTACCTTACTGTCTTTGAAAATTTCATTCTTATGTGCATTTTCCATACATACATATTAAAACTTTATTTTCTCCTATTCCTCTGTGCTATGTCATTTTAATTATTCTACTCTCTAGGAAAACTAAGAGGTGAAAGGGAAAGTTTTCCCATTCCTGACAAATTGTTATGATTGTTCCATTTTATTATTAGTTATTGTTGTTAATCTCTTACTGTGATTTATTTATAAATTGAACTTTATTATAGCAATGTATGCATTAAGAAAAAAATATAGCACATAAAGGGTTTGGTATTATCCACAGTTTTAGTGATCTACTTGGAATATATCTTTCACAGATAAGGGAAGACTAATACTCTATATAGGTTAATAAAGAAAGCAAGTAATGATGCCTAGCAAATACTGGATGGAGGAAAAAGATCTTAACCTTTAAGAGAGGAGTGCCATGCCAAACTCTCTCTAAGGCGAATGGTCAAGAAAGTCAACTCTTTGGAAATACCTAGTTAAAGTCAAGTAGTTTTCACATAATAAAGTGGCATGGGTGTAACTGGGTCTTGAGAAGTAAGAAAGCCACACATTAAAGCAATCAGAATTGCTTTATCTATGGCTCCTCCATCTACGACCCCAGCATGACTACTTTCTGTGACTAAAGTCAAATACAGACAAAAGGACAGTGGAATACTCAGGAGATGGCAGGGCTGACGTGGAGATACCCTTTGTCAAAACCTTCAATCCATCCTACTGCTATAATTATATCACAATATTATTAAGGGCCTCATCTTAGTTGTAAGAACTCAAGCCTTGTCATGGTAAAAACACCTTGGAGAGATTCTTCTAAACCAACACTCCATTGTTTTACTGTTTTTTTTAAATCCCAGGCCCAGGTGCATAAAGGCTGGCTGGCCCTCAGCGAAGTCAGTAGATTTTGCTTCTCCAACACTTCTTTCTCTGGCCACCCACCTCTTTTAAGCCAGAGAGCAATAACCATTTCTCTAATCTAACTGTGAAGGACTCACACGCCTCAGGTCATGTGAGGTTCTTCACTGAAATACCCAACTACATTTGGGTAAAATCTGCCATAGATATTAAAAGAGCCAGCTAAAGAAGGTTATCAAAGTTTTACAATTGCCTTGTGCGTGAACTCGTATTCCTGAAATCTGACACTTGAACTTGACTGAGTTTTTTATTTGCCAGTTTCAGCATCTTCCCTGGGTTATTAGTTTAAGAGCAATTCTGGAAAGACTTCTGGTTTCCCTTAGTGTCCAGGACTCTTCAGAACAAGCATATATTTCAGGCATGAAACTATAAGCAATTGTTAATGTCTCTCCATTACCACCCTTGGAATAAAAGGTGTCACATCCCTGGTCTCATTAATACAGAATTTTAGTTTTGACAAGTTATTGTGGAAATGAGTTACTCTGACAGATATAATTTAGTTCAAATATACACATCTTCTGACTTATTTTAATCAAACTAAATTAATTAGGTACATATTAACTGCTTGCTATATAACTGATTAAGGAGAGGGGGCAATATAAAGAAAACATAAGCTCATTTGTGCCCTAAAGTAGTTTACATTTGGGGTGACAAGACCCACACTAAGCAAATAATTTCCTAACATAAAGTATCCTGAATTGCCTAATATAGTAAAAAAATATTTGTTGAATGAGTAAACAAAAAGAAATAATTACTCAAATGAGCAGCTGATTTAGTAAAGAGAACAAAGAAGTACCTAAGATCTTGTTATCACAGAGTGACTAAACACAGATATCTGGAATTATGAAAAATGCATTCCACTTGCATGGTATACCTTTCTATCCCAACACATAACTGTGAATTTCTCATGGCTACCTTTACATGGAGGAATTTAAAATTGAATACAGAAAAGTCATCTTTGCCCCTCCTCTGGTATAGTCCCCCATCCTAGATCTCTGTGGCCTGCTGAGCAAGGCCTTTGGAATCCTCACCGTCCCAGATCGCTTACAGGTCCAGAGGAGTCTAATTGAGGTGATCAGGAAACGGTGATTATAACTTGTCCAGACACAATAGTTTTTAACAACATAATTTACATAGGCACTGGAGTAATTAAATGCTTCTTACTTACTAGGAGAACTTGTTGCATTGGGCAGCATCACTGAAGATGTTATCTGCTATACTCATGGTGACTAGAGTTTAACCTACTATTTCAGTTATATAAATGCCCAGCCTTTCCTTATCCGAGAAAAAAAAAATAATATGTTGTTCCAAGTTTTGTGTTTATATATATAGTGAACTGAGCATAAACTCTTATTTTTTATTAGAAATTCAAATTAAATTCAATTGCTCAGCCTGACCTGTGGTGGTGCAGTGGATAAAGCATCGACCTGGAAATGCTGAGGTCGCCGGTTCGAAACCCTGGGTTTGCGTGGTCAAGGCACATATGGGAGTTGATGCTTCTAGCTCCTCCCCACCTTCTCTCTCTATCTCTCTCTCCTCTCTCTCTCCCTCTCTGTCTCTCTCACTTCTCTCCTCTCTAAAATGAATTTTTAAAAAATTAAAAAAAAAATAAATAAATTCAATTGCTCAGACATGACAAACACTGATTTGGGTTAGGATCAGTTGAGCTGGAGGTGCTGCCTACATTGATTCCTTTCCAATCCATCTACCTACACACCTTCCTTTAGTTTCTATCTTCCCTCCGAAAGTTTCCTAAATGCTATATTTTTATAATATATTTTTATTACTTCCTTAATTTGTTATTAATTTCCTCATGTCTTTTCATCCAAATGGGATTTTCCTATATGCAGCCTCTTATTTTTTCATGCAATTTTGTTACTAAAACACTTTTCTATTGTTTCTTTCCCCTGATTATTTTCTTTGTTAGCATGGTTTCTGGGACTGATTAACAATTTCCTTTAAACAAGTCAAGAGGCCTCATTCTCCACTTCCATTCTGATATTTCTTCCAAAATCCATTAACCATGTTTTTAAATCACTCATCAAATCAATGAATGCTATTTGAACTCTCACCCAAAGCCTCAAAATCAAGATTTCTACAACAGATTCTGTCTGAACATTTGCCTGTTTTCTCTGTTGCTGAATCACTATGATGGTTTTATGGTTACAAAGAAGTTTCTATAGCTTTTTTATTCTAGATTTCCCCATTTGCACTGGTCCTTAAGAAAATCAATTTGATGTATTTAACATGTTCAGCTAGGGGCACTCATCTGCTATGAAATTGGAAATGACTTCTAAACTCTAGAGCTACAAAGATTAAAACTTTGTACATTTTGATTTGTAAAAAGATTAAGTGGTCATATAACTTATTGTAGTGTTCAGCAAATGAGGAATGTTTATTCAAATTGTACCTGTAGAATTAGAATGGGTAGGGCAAGGGCTATCCTGGCAGAGCTGCTAAGGAATAGCCAATGAATTGACATGTTCATGGCCCTGAGGCCCCTCTCTCTCTGGGGGCCCTAAACATTAAGCAAAGGGAGAAGCTATTTGGCATCAGAGAGCATGCCTCATCAGATTTTCTGCTATTAGCAAGCTAATGGCTTATCTGTTTCAGTCTTTATTTTACTCTAAAGAAAATAAAAATATTAGAATGAGGGAGTTTAAAATATTTTATTACTCTCTTATTTTCCCAATGGATGGATTAAGAGGTGACAAGGCAGGGCACAGCAGCAATTCCTGAGTTTGTAAAATTGCAAAAATTGCCTGGTTCGGTAGAATTATAAGGATTATGTGATTATCCAAAGAGAAAAATAGATATAAGGTAGTATCAGGCCCTGGACAGTTGACTCAGTGGATAGAGTGTCACCCTAGTGTATGGATGGATATCCCAGGTTCGATTCCCAGTCAGAGAACACAAGAGAAGGCAGAATCTGTTTCTCCCCTCCTCCCTCTCACCTTGCCCTCTCTCTTCACCTCCCACAGCCAGTGGCTTGAGTGGTTTCAGCCAGCCTGGGTACTGAGGATAGCTCAGTTCATCTGAGTGTCAGCCTGAGGTGCTAAAAATAGTTTGGTTGATTTGAGCATTGGCCCCACATGGGGGTTGCTAGGTGGATCCCCACTGGGGTGCATGTAGGAGTCTGTTACACTATCTATTCTCCTCTCACTTAAAAAGAAAAGAGTAGCATCAAACACTATTTGAACATAACTATATCCACAGAAATTAAAATAAGATACTAAGTTTATGAATGCTACTATAACCACAGTAAAATGTATTTTAAGATATTTTAGTAGAATGAACAGATGATATTCCAAGGTCTTTGTGAGTGTTGCCTTTGACTTGTAGCTCATCCAGGGTCTTAAAGATGGGGAGAGAGAGCTGGTATTGAAGGAGAAGAAGGGAGAAAGAAGCCCTTCACTCAGGTGTGTGCAGAGACAAGTCTTGAGAATACACTTAATTGAGGATCAGGGTTGTAATGCACTGGTAGATAGGAATTTTTGTTTTTGAGTTTAAAATAGGAAAATGGTAATACTTAGTTTTTGGTAAGAGCTGTGGTTGGAGGGGAGCCAAAAGACATTACCTATGTTCACAAACCTGGCTTCCAACAGACAGACATAAACTGAGTTTATCAACTGGAACTTACTCTGACAGTGCTGGAAATAGATGTTATCATAGGTATGCACTGTCTCAAAATTTTCAAAAAAATTCTGCCCTGCTAAGAAACACATTGCAGAAAATGTGACAAAAAAAGCAATAGAGTATACTTTTTCTGTATTCATACTATATTGGCTCCCTTCATCTGTCTCCTACCGTTTACCATTTAGATAAAATTTGTAGGTTGGTTCAGCTGACAGAAACAGTAAACAAAAGCAGCACACTTTTTAAAGCTCAGTCTTTTCTCATGGATTTGCATTTGCCTATTGGATAAATTTCTAATTTTTAAACATTTTATTTCTGGGGGAGTAGAAATAATATCTTTTTTTTTTTTTTTTTTTTTTTTTTTTTTTTTTTCATTTTTCTGAAGCTGGAATCAGGGAGAGACAGTCAGACAGACTCCCGCATGCGCCCAACCGGGATCCACCCGGCACGCCCACCAGGGGCGACGCTCTGCCCACCAGGGGGCGATGCTCTGCCCCTCCGGGGCGTCGCCATGTTGCGACCAGAGCTACTCTAGCGCCTGAGGCAGCGGCCACAGAGCCATCCCCAGCGCCCGGGCCATCTTTGCTCCAATGGAGCCTTGGCTGCAGGAGGGGAAGAGAGAGACAGAGAGGAAGGCGCGGCGGAGGGGTGGAGAAGCAAATGGGCGCTTCTCCTGTGTGCTCTGGCCGGGAATCGAACCCGGGTCCTCCGCACGCTAGGCCGTAGAAATAATATCTATGAGAGAAAATATTGTTTTGCAAGGAGTGTGAAGTTTGATTATCTTTAGAGCTAGACCTGTGAGACTCAGTAGAACTTATTATGGGAAAAACTGTTTTGATGCACTAGGAAACTACAAAGGAAACATTTCTAGAGAAGCAAGCACGACAGTAGGAAATGGAGCTCAAGCTCCAGACTGGTGAGGACCTGAGACAATTCCAGCAAGGTGTTCCGCACTCACATGTGTACACATGTGTACTGTCAAATTCAGTAAGAAAGAAAGATTCCAACATTCTGATTTAAGGACCCCAGACTCTCAGTGGCAAATTCCTGAGTTATTTTTCTATGGCTGTTATAGAGAGACTAAGAATAGTTAGAATAAATAGAAATTTGACCATGTCTAATTTATTCGCTTTCTCCAAAGTTGTGTCACCTAGGGGCCAAAACAAGCAGGTAAAAAAAAAAAAAAATACAGCATAGCCTGACCAGGCGGTGACACAGTAGATAGAGCATTGGACTGGGATGTGGAGGACCCAGGCTCGAGGCCCTGAGGATGCCAGCTTGAGCACGGATCATCTGGTTTGAGCAAGGCTCACCAGCTTCAGCCCAAGGTCACTGGCTTGAGCAAGGGGTCACTCGCTCTGCTGTAGCCCCCCCCCCCCCGCAAGGCACATATGAAAAAGCAATCAATGAACAACTAAGGTGCCACAACAAAGAATTGATGCTTCTCATCTCTCTCCTTTCCTTCCTGTCTGTCTGTCCCTCTCTCTGTCTTCTCTGCCACAAAAAAAGCATAAATTTAAGCACAAAAATTCAGATGAATTTAAGTGGTTTCCTGTCAGTAACTAATTAGTTTGATCCACATTTTAAGTGAGTTGACTAAGGTTTTTTTGTCAATATGGAAACGATTGCAGATGCTTTTTATCTTGAAAAGGTGTAGTCATGTTTACTATGTGATCCTAGCTAAAGTGCTGCAAAGTACTGTCGAAGAAAGGGATCATAAGGTAAGGCTTGCAGTATTTCTACAACACACCATGGAGTAAACAATTAAATGCCTGAAAGAAAATCAGTCACACCTCTGGGAAAACATAATATAGAAATGTGGAAATTAGGACTAGAGAAAAGTAATCAGGTTGTCCTCCTACAATGTGCTGATGTTTACTGTCAGCTTACACACAATTTTTCCTACCTACTAGAAAATGAATAATTTAACTGTTATTTCAAAATCAGAACATCTTGGTACTAACTTATTAGAGTGTGGCAAAATTCTAGGTTTTATTCTTATTTCAATTCCTTCCCCTTTCCTAGAAGCTTTAAAAACAGAGCTAGTTATTTCTTCAAGATTGAGGATATGTATTATAATCCTGTTTTGGTGTTTGAGACTGTTGCAGTCATAATGAAAAGACTAAACCAGTGAGTGGTTGGCGATTTCAAGTTAAGAGAGGAAAGAGAAGACCCAATCTCTAGTTCCGTTGCAAAGGTTCACATACACATACTGAAAATATAACAATAGGCAAGATCATTGTTGTGGCTTTTACTAATCTGAACTATAAAAGATAGAAAAGAGCAATGGAGAGTTGAGAAATTATACAACTTCTTTGGATTCAATAAGTGTACTCAGTAATTTTCACATATTTTAAATTAATGAACAGTCTCTTTGCAAACATTTATTGAGCATCTATGATGAGGAACTTCGTACGTTATGGAGGTATGTAGTGGAAGAAAGCTATATACGTAAATACTTAGAAAGACTGATAAGTTGAAAAATATAGAAATATACAAGCCCGAGGGTAGTGCAGTGCACTTCAAATTCTGGCTCTGTCATCAGCTGACAGTATGACCTTGGAAAAGTTCTTTAACTGTGGGGAACTCAGCTGTCTAGTCTGTAAAATGAGGAAACATTTGTCTTAAGTTTATTATGAGAGTTAGATAAGTTAATATATGTAAAGCAATTAAAATAGAGCATCACACAGTAGGCACTATTACAGTGACAACATGGGGGAGAGAGAAAGCTTTGGGATCCCTAGAAGTTTGTTTAAACAGAGTAAAAGTATAAAGTCAGAATTTGTTATGGGCTAGAAAGGTGAAAAGTGAAGAATAAGGAGTTAGAAAGGATATTACAGCAGTGAAAGCAGCTTTTGTAAGATGTAAAGATGAATTTTATATTTTTAGAGCTTATCTAAGGGAAAGGAAAGAAATGATAAGAAAATAGAGAAAAAAAAGAGCTAGGTTATGAAGGGACTTATATGCCAACTAAGGCAGTTGTATTTTATTCTGTGTGGCTGATGGAGAGGTACTAACTACCTCTAATCAGGGAAATGATGTGATCAAATTGGATTTACTTCTGGAAATGATAGGATTGATTTTTAGAACATCTTAACTGGAAGATATTGAAAAACCATATGCTTATGACTATTTCTGAAGTTAAAAGACTACTAAAGGTTAATGTAGAAATAAAAAATTAATTCACTGAGTTTATCTTCTTATCAATAAATGATAATTTAATGCCTTTATCTAAGTGCTTCCTATAGCAATACTCTATGGTGAAAGATCCTGGGAACCACGGTGACCATAATTTTGTTCAAATCCAATGGAAAGGTTTAGTAAAATGAAATCTATATGAAAAATAGCAATGTGGACCAAAAACTGAGAGAAGTGATCAATCACTTAATAAAATTTATAGGCCATCCAACAAATGTAGATCTAAACTTCTCATGGAAAATAAATCATAAGCAAGGTCGTCTTGCATGGACATGATGCTGGACAAGCTGTTTTCTCTGGCTCTCCTTTCCCTGTCAGCGTTCATGTTTCCATCATTTTGGAGAGCGTTGAATGTTTTATTGCTTAGAAAACACTTTAAGGTGTTTGAAATATGTTAGACACTATTCTAATCACCTTGTAAACATAAATATTTGCTCTTTTGACTCCCATAACAATCTTGTGAGATAGCTGGAAACTGAGCCACAGACATGTTAAGAAGGTCGCAGTACTGAAAGAATTTGAACCAGGTAAGCTGGCTCCCAAGTCTATGTTCTTAGTCACTACATTATACCCTCTCTCTCTGACATATGGAAAATATTTGTTCTGAAGGAAATCTGGGTTACTTTATTCAAAAAGGCAATGTTCTCCCTTATGTATAATACTATCTAGCAATGCTAAGCATGTCTATGCGATGAAATAATTCAACTTATTTGTTTATAGATTTCAAAACTGAATAAGCTTGTCTCTCAGCTGCCGCTTCCCTTTGTTTCCTTATAAGTGAAAAGACAACTTACTCCCTGTCTTGAAAGGAACATTCTTTTTTTTTTTTTTTTTTTTTTTTTTTTGTATTTTTCTGAAGCTGGAAACGAGGAGAGACAGTCAGACAGATTCCCGCATGCGCCCGACCGGGATCCACCCGGCACGCCCACCAGGGGCAACGCTCTGCCCACCAGGGGGCGATGCTCTGCCCCTCCGGGGCGTCGCTCTGCCGCGACCAGAGCCACTCCAGCGCCTGGGGCAGAGGCCAAGGAGCCATCCCCAGCGCCCGGGCCATCTTTGCTCCAATGGAGCCTCGACTGCTGGGAGGGGAAGAGGGAGACAGAGAGGAAGGAGAGGGGGAGGGGTGGAGAAGCAAATGGGCGCTTCTCCTATGTGCCCTGGCCGGGAATCGAACCTGGGTCCCCCGCACGCCAGGCCGACGCTCTACTGCTGAGCAAACCGGCCAGGGCCGAAAGGAACATTCTTCACTCTTCCTTTCTTCCTATAGTCATGGCTTCTCCCTGCCCAACAAGGAACTCTAAAGTCCAAGCTTTGACTGAAGAGAGAAACTGTCTCTTCTCAAATAAATAAGACAATGTATTATTTATTGATATATAAAGGACTTATAGAATATTTAATCACACTTATGAAATGCCCACCTCCAAACAGAAGACAGCAAGGCAGTACACAAACCGGAAGCCCAGCCAGCCTTCATGCCCCAAAAAAGAGCCACATATAAATAAATGTATTCTACAAAGGCAGGCAGGCAGGCAGGAAGGCAGGAAGGGAGGAAGGCAGGAAGGGAGGAAAAGGGAAGGCAGGAAGGCAGGAAAAGGGAAGGAAGGAAGGAAGGAAGGAAGGAAGGAAGGAAGGAAGGAAGGAAGGAAGGAAGGAAGGAAAGAAGGAAGGAAGGAAAATGAAATGAAGACAGAAGGAGAAAATATCCACCTACCTGCAGATACTGTGAAAAAGTAGCTGACTGGGCAGCCACAAGATGAAAATTCCGATCTGTTCCTAGAAGCAGCCAGAGGCCCATTACAGCAGTGGTCCCCAACCTTTTTTGGGCCATGGACCGGTTTAATGTCAGAAAATATTTTCACGGACCAGCCTTTAGGGTGGGACAGATAAATGTATCATGTGACCAAGACAAGCATCAAGAGTGAGTCTTAGACGGATGTAACAGAGGGAATCTGGTCATTTTTTAAAAATAAAACATCGTTCAGACTTAAATATAAATAAAACAGAAATAATGTAAGTTATTTATTCTTTCTCTGTGGACCAGTACCAAATGGCCCACAGACCGGTACCGGTCCGCGGCCCGGGAGTTGGGGACCACTGCATTAGAGAACTTGAATAGAATCCTCATACATGGAGTTCCCAATGAGAGATAGTCCTGCTTCTTAGCAGCATTCAGGTGGGTACACCAGAGCCAGATGCTGATTCTGTAAGAAGTCCTATGGAAAGGTGAATTTCTTAAGGGCCCCAGATATAAATGACTATGTATATCCCCCAAAATTATTTTCCTCTGGCCTACTGGCAGCCAGCAAGGATGGTAAATGATGAGTTTTGGTCATTGTCCTACCCACTGTAGGAGTAGTAGTTTGCCCTCCGAGTAAATGTTAAGGGATTCCTAAAATTAGACATGCAAACTGCCAAAAGGTGGAACTCTTATCAAGCACCGTGGAGGAATCTGTGTAAATGAGAAAAGACCAGGTTTCTAAGCTTTCTTATAAATATCATAAAAAGGAATGTGATATAAAGTGCTGAGGCTCTTTCTGTAGCACCCTTTTTCTTTTACAACCTTTTAGGTGCAAAGATTGAAGAAAAGAGGCCCATAAAAATCCCCTTAATAGGACCCAGGTATATTGCATATCACTAACAGTAATTACTATAACTGCTGTAATCTGAGCTCACGGAAATGGCAGGAGCATTTTTTAAAATTACTTTATTAATGATTTCTGAGAATTTATCCCATTGCAGAGATACTAAGTTCAATAGAGAGGAAGCATCCATATTAGCCAGGTTTGCAAAACATACCAACCTCTGATGCAGCTGTCCCAAATTATCCTCCTGTGTAGCCATGTTTAATAGGGAGAAATTAGCCCAAAGAGTCACTGACATCATTGCTTATCAGACTAATAACTGTGACTTCACCCAATTTAAACACACTGAAGATAGGAGGAAAAGAGAGGTGGTTTATAGCACATCTAATTGCCTATTGACAGGTTGAAGAACTTGGAGTACTCGTTCTAACATGTACTTAAATAAAGGAGTTAATGGGAGCAGCTTTTCTTAAATTATTGTAACCATCAAGTGTTCTGGACCTACATGATACTTTTCTTAGGAAAAGCACAAAATCCACTTTCATTAGTACTATGTTAACTGCTACGATGTCTCGATGTTCCTTTCTATTGAGAGAATAAAGATTGTTGTGTTTACACAGTTAATTGAATGTGTTGGTTGCTGAGGATTCATGAATGTTTCTCTAGTATTTTTTATTATAAATTCTCAGTGTCTATGTTTATATTTCAAAGAACAAAGGTATCAGAAGAGAGAAGAGGGTTGAGGGAGAGCGACAGAGATAGAGAGACTATGTTCTAACAATATAACACTTAGAAATAAAATGAATATTTTGTGTGTGTAGGTGTATGTATTAACTGGAATAATCTGATTGATTTAGTCTAAAATTATCTAAATACTTATAAGTATACCTATATAATAAAAGTATAAAGAAGAGATTACACAACAGCCCAATGCACACAATATCTATAATTAAATTTTACATATAGCTTTTATAAAATTATAACCTTATCATCCTCATCTTTCTCTCTCAGAACTAAGTAGAAAGTAAACAAGGAATAATGTTGAATTCAAACACAGAAGATAAATTTCAGCTACATTCAGACAATCTCTAAGAAAGGATAGAAAAAAGTAAAAGAAAAGAATATAGCAAAAACAACATTTTAACAGGAATTTTTAATGCTATTTCTTTTTTTAAAATATTTTGTATGGTACCAGAACACAAAAGGCAAACATTTTTTTTAATGTTTTACCTTCAGAAAATCACATAAAATCTTTACTACCAATCTTTGTAACATAGTTGAGAAAATTGGGTAAAAACTGAAATATACTATAATTTTGATTTTTTACTTTGAGGTTTTTTGAGCTTTGTCATGGTAGTCCTCTCTGCAATAATTAAAAAAATAGTCCTGGATCAACTTGGACAGAAGTATTCCTGAACAGGAAATAATCTATGCCAGAAAAGCAATGCAGTCAGAGGCACTGGACATAATGTTAAAAAGTCTCTTTGCTGTGTTCTTTCTTGCAAGGTCACATCCACTTAACATTTAGAGAAGGAAGGGCTGGATATTGAGCATCCATAAATCATAGTGCATTTTAAGTTTTCTGAATTAGAACCAAAAATAATCAGGCAAATGTAATTTATTCAATGTCTCTGATTAAACAGTAATTTTCTAAAAATTAAGAAGAACTCTCTGCATTGGTCATCTATAGAGCAAAATATTAAAAGAAAGCTAAATTTTAAAAACATGTTCTTCAATAGAATAAGAAGACAGTTATAGATTACGAGAAAATATTTGCAAAGAACAAATCTCATAAAGAACTGTTGACTCTTAGAAATCAACAGTAAAAGCTCTGGCTGGTTAGCTGACAAAAGAACAGGGTTGTGGATTTGATCCCTGGTCAGGACACACGTGGGAAGCAACCAAAGAATGCATGGCTGAGTGGACCAACAAATGAATGCTTCTCTCCCCCCTTCACATAACTGTCTATAAATAAAAAAAATTAATAATTAGTCGGATTGCTCAGTTGGTTGGAGTGTCGTCCCAGAGCATGGAGGTTGCCAGTTCTATTCCATCAAGGCACATACAAGAGAAACTCAATGTTCCTGTCTCTCTCTCTCTCTCTCTCTCTCTCTCTCCTCTGCCCTCTCTCAAGAGAAAAAAATCAACAGTAAGAAAATAAAAACAATTACAAGAAAGCTGATTTTTAAAAACATGGGAAAGACACTTGATATACAGAGGGCAGGCAAGCACATGAAAAGATGTTCAACCTTCTACTTCATCAAGAATTGCAAATTAGCCTGACCAGGCGGTGGCGCAGTGGTAGAGCATCAGACTGGGATGCGGAAAGACCCAGATTCGAGACCCCGAGGTCACCAGCTTGAGCGCAGGCTCATCTGTCTTGAGAAAAAAAAAAAAAAGAAGAAGCTTACCAGCTTGGACCCAAGGTCGCTGGCTTGAGCAAGGGGTTACTTGGTCTGCTGAAGGCCCATGGTCAAGGCACTTATGAGAAAGCAATCAATGAACAACTAAGGTGTCTCAACAAAAAACTAATGATTGATGCTTCTCATCTCTCTCTGTTCCTATCTGTGTGTCCCTATCTATCCCTCTCTCTGACTCTCTCTCTGTCTCTGAAAAAAAAAAAAAAAAAAAAAAAAAAAAAAAGAATTGCAAAGTAATGATTAGATACCACTACACACCTATTAGAATGGCCAAAATGCTAAACACTGAAACCACCATACACTGAAGAGGTTGTGGAGCAACAGGAACTCTCATTCATTGCTGGTGGGGATGCAAAATGATGCAGCCACTTTGGAGAACAAAACTAAACATACTCTTACCATATATAATTGAGCAATCATACTCCTTGGTTTACTGAAGGAACTGAAAATTTATGTTCACACAAAAACTGCATATAGATACTTATAGCAGTCTTTCTCCTAATTTTCAAAACTTGGAAGAAACAAAGCTGTCCTTGAGAAGGTAAATGCATAAATAAACTGGTACATCCAGACAGTGGAATATTATTCAGTGCTAAAAAGAATTGAGCTACCAAAACCTAAAAAAACATGGAAGAAGGCAATCTGAAAAGGATACATACTGTATGATTTCAACATTCTGGAAAAGGTAAAACTATGGAGATGGTAAAAGGATTAGTACTTGTTTGGGGTTAGGTGGAATGAAGGATGAATATGAGGAACACAGAGGCTTTTTAGGACAGTAAAACTCTTCTGTACAACACTATAATGGGGGTACATATTATTATAAACTCATACAATATACAACAGGTTGAATGAATGGTAATCTAAACTATGGATTTGGAGTGATAATGATGTGTTCATGTAAGTCAGGGGTCCCCAAACTTTTTACACAGGGGGCTAGTTCATTGTCCCTCAGACCATTGGAGGGCCGGACTATAAAAAAAACTATGAACAAATCCGTATGCACACTGCACATATCTTATTTTAAAGTAAAAAAACAAAACAAAATGGGAACAAATACAATATTTAAAATAAAGAACAAGTAAATTTAAATCAACAAACTGACCAGTATTTCAATGGGAACTATGGGTCTGCTTTTGGCTAATGAGATGGTCAATGTGCTCCTATCACTGACCACCAATGAAAGAGGTGCCCCTTCTGGAAGTGCGGCGGGGGCCAGATAAATGGCCTCAGGGGGCCACATGTGGCCCGCAGGCCGTAGTTTGGGGACCCCTGATGTAGGTTTATTCATTATAACAAATGTACTACTCTTGTGTGGGATGTTGATAGTGGGGACACTGTAGGTGTGTAGGGAAGGGGTATATTAGAACCCTGGTACTTTCCACTCATTTTTACTGTGAACTTAAAATGGCTCTAAATTATTATTATTATTATTATTATTATTTTAAAAAATCATGTTCATGTTCCCTGTTTTTTTATCTTTTAAAAATGTGAACATTTCATGTAAATTAATTGTTTTCTTGAATCCTGTCCTGATTTAATGTTTACTTTTTCTTGTTTTTTAACCATTAAGAGAGAAATGGGGTGAAGAGATCCCTCCCACATGAAGGTTGACCCTTGCAGCAGCAAAAAACAGACCTGCTCACAGATTCTCTTTCAGGCTTGAGGAATTATTGAACCCGAGGCAGCTATATTTACCAGCTTCTATAGTCTGGAATCATTGACTGGAAATAGTGTATCATTAAGGCTGGTGATTCTGAGCACTCGAATATATTTTGATTTGGGGCTGATCCATTGCTTTCTAGCTCACAGAAAAGTATACGCATGAATGGACTTTGCCATGGCCAGAGCGGAGGCAAGATGGACAGATGAGTTACTGACAGTATGGGTTTGGGGGTAAAATGTTCCCCCAAATACCCTTTATAATAGAATAATTTTTCTAAATTTGATTACTTCCCAAAACACCTTAACATATACTGTATTTTCCTTTTAACATGCACTATGTTTCTCTCTTATGCTTTAATTAGTTGTAAGGTACTTCAGTCATGACGCAGATACTTTGGAAACATGGAATAAAAGGGGCTGGAGAGAAATTCAGAGGTTATTGTGACAATTAAAATTCATAGTCAAATAGTTTTAATCATCAAAAACACAATTTATGATATATCTGGTACCAGGAATTTAGTAGCTGAGAATAACTTAATATTTCATTACCATTTTTCTTCCCATTCTGGAAAACACATCATGAACTCAGAACAGCCAGTCAACCACATTTATTGAGCATCACAACATAAAAAGCCCAGAGCATTCGACAGTGTAGGAAGAGTACAGAGAGAGAAAGCCTCTGTTCATCTATTCAAAATCTGTCTTGCAGATGCTTAAAATCTTATGACAATTTGAGACTCAACAACATTGTGGGTATAATTACCTCCAAAAGAGGTTGTCAGTATTAAAAAGAATCAAAATAGCTAATAACCTATGGCCAAGAGGAAGAATACAGAATTATATAACTAACATACACAGGTATCACCATAGTGATACTAACTGTCGTAGTTGAATTACAGGGTATATTTGCGCTGTCTTTGCCTTTCATTGTTTTACTAATTTTCAATATTTAACATGTACACAGTATTAATAAGAAAAACACTTTATGCTTAAAATTAAAGAGAAAAAAGTTTTATTGTTATAAATCTAAGATCAACATATATGTAACCAGTTATAGTAATTTGATAAATCCTAGAAAAATACTTGTTAGTAAAAAAAAAATAGCTGGAAAAAAACAGAGAGAGTTGTGAGAGAGAGACACACACACAGAGAAAAGAAGAATTATTCTTCTTTCCTTCAAGTAGCAAGAATATGGGATTGACAGAATTATGTAATACCTCAGTTTTGGTTTACCCCTTGGTCTGCAAACAGAAGGGTCAATATATTTTAAACCAGAAGGGGGCAGCAAGGAGCTATTCATGAGAAAGAAAAAAAAAAGGCACAACAATAACACAACACGTAAACACTCCAGATGACTTTAGACTGGAAAGGAGGAGAGAGTAGAGCCAAGCTGAGCACGAGGTGATACAGGGTAATGTTAGGGAGTACACAGGATGGAGGCTAAACCAAACACAGCCAGGAAGAGGTAACTATGAGGAAAGGTATCACTCCAGCCACTGAGAACTGAAAGCAGTCAGGGCAGCACAGGCCAAAGCTACATTCTTTGGCAGGTTTAGGTATCGAGAGAGAAAAAAAAACATCTAAAAAAAGAGAAACAAACATTTAGAAGAACTGCTCCATGCAGTGGACTCCAGAAGGGGGAATGAAATCTTGGTTGTACCAAGTGTCAGGAGCAGATGGGTCCCATCTAAACTGCTGATCCACAGACTGTAAGTGTAGCCTTTTAGGCTTAGACACAAAACTGTCTTGACTCTTTTTTATTGCCCTGAATGCCCAAGGAACCATAAGATCGCCCCTACAAGAGTGGAGCTTATAATTTATCTGTGCATGGGAACCAGCAACTGAAATCAAACCCTCCCCATTTTCAGCCATGGGACAGATTTTTAATCTGGCTTAATTCTAACCCTTTCTTTATACCCAACATTTTGTTTGGGAGCTAGCAATAAACCAGGCTTGCACTAGATAGACTTAGAATATTTATCTTTTTCTGCTGTTCCCTGGAGAGAAATTAGCCCTCTCTACCTGCCTGTCCCATTTTAGCCTGCTGAGTCTAGAGGCAGTGTTGCCTGTAGGTCAGGAGCACAGAGGGGAGCAGGGAAGAGGGTTCAAATCAAAGTCTGTCCAGTCATGAGGCCTCACTTTACTGATGCTTACCCCCTCTGAGTCTCAATTACCCTATCCTAAAAGTAACCCAAACATTTAGTTGTGAAGAACAGATGACATAATCAACTTACATAAAGTACTCTGTGATGAACCCAGAACAGTGTAGGCATTTGTTAGGGTTAATGCTGGCCATACTTTTGCATCCTGTGCTACATTCCCTAACCAACCTGAGAAAACCAAAGCTTCTTTTGTCTTTTCTTGGGGTTCCTTATGAGACTGGCCTTCACACATCTTCCACGTCCCTGTATTCTCCCTATGACACATTTTAAATATTTATGATCACTACTCACATTGGTGACAGTTTTCATTTCACAAAATGCCTCTTCTTACAACTAGGCTTAAAAGTCCTCCTTAAATGGTCTTAAATACATTTATTATGCAAAAATGACTCACCTGATGTATGAAAAAGCGAAGTTTCAAATGATTTCAGATTAAATGGAGTGCCGCCTATTGAATAAACAGCCTCCTCTCCACCCCCCACAAGTGTCAGGAATGTGTTTATTTGAAATCGTGGTGTGAGCCTGCCTAACCACCTGAAGCACTGGAAACATCTGTGGAGCAAATGGGCAGGGGTTTCTGCACGCAAAACCCTCCAGGGGTGGGGAGCTAAATGAAGTGAGCGTTCTAAAACTATATTTTCTTGCCTTTTCAAAAAGTACTGAACCCCTGAGGTCCTTTGACTAGCTATTTGATACTGCAGGCAAGAATATCCAGTCAGTTTGTATAGACAGTATGAGGATAGGAAAATGGTTGTATAGCACTTGGGAAATAAAAAGTTAACTCCTTCCGGTGTGTTCTTCAGTCAAGAATAAAAAATGCATATTTTAAAAGCTGAAGTAAGTATTCCCTTGTGAAATTAAAGTCTTCAGGTCAATTTAATATTGCTGACAAAACTACAACTGTAATATGAGTCCTTGGAGGAACAATTTGAGTTTACTCAAATTTGTGTCTTCAGAAGATAATAAATAACTTTGTCATTTTGACAGATAAGATCACCTGAGGTGCTTTGGACAGAAATAGGACACTGTCTTTCTAAGTGGATGCTTTCATCAGAAGCCTTCTATTCTTATAGCCACATCATTACCCTGAATTCAAATGACATTTGTTTTCTCAAAACATAAAAATGCCTCCCATTTTCTTTCCTTTGTTCACACTCATGTCCAAGGGGTCTTTCCTACACAGAGCAGCAGGACCCATAAGTGTTAATCGATCACAGCGAAGAAACAGGCTAGGCAAATGGATCCTGATTTCTACGTCAAGGTCCACCAAAAAGCTACAGTGACACAGTCGTGGTTTAGCTAAGAAATAACCCAAAACACTTTTCTTCTCACTGTACCTCCGCGGCTTCACTCAGGCCCAGAAATCTGGTGCCACATGGAACGTGAAGACACCAGGGAGAATTCTGAACACAGAATGGAAACAACGACATTACAGCGCCACTTTATATGCTTTCCCAGTGTTTTCATATATAATATTATCACACATATCAAGTGTTATTTTCTGTTTTTGCAATTGGGAAACTGAGGTATAGAGAAGTTAAATGTCTAGTTCTCAGGTATGATACCATTTTATTCATGGAAATTCCTGAGGAGAAGTATCTGTCATATAGCCATAGACAACATTCAAGTGTTATCTGTAGGTTGGAAAAAGGAAATTTGAAAAAAATTGAAACTGGACCGTGTTTTCATTCCTATAGGGTTTCGGAAGAACCTTTATATTTAAGAACAAGGCCAGAGATAGAATGACATTTAATACACAGCAATGTGTTGGTAAAGCCTTGGCCTAACTCTATTTCTGGATTTTCTGTGCTGGAAAGGTCATCTTCATTTTTTTGTGTGAATTCTTTAGTTAAATGGGCATGTTTGATGACAGTGTAATTAATAATATCAGAGATAAAATATAGAGTTTACACAGTATTTTTGTAAAATACTTATATCATTTCATTCCTACCAAGAATAGCCCATGTCTTTTATACAAAACATTGGATTTGATGTAGAAAACAGGTGTCAAAAACAAAGAGAATGCCAGGAGAACTCCAGACACCCAAAGCTCAGAACGTCATCTGCTAGTGACCACAGTTGTGACAAAATTAATATTTTAAGTATACATTTCCTCTTCAGTATGCCATATATCTAACTTAATTTGCATGTGTGTGGTTAGCTACTTAAATTGTAATCTCAAAAGTAAATCCTGGCCCTGGCCAGTTGGTTCAGTGGCAGAGCGTCGGCCTGGAGTGCAGGAGTCCAAGATTCGATTCCCGACCAGGGCACACAGGAGAAGCGCCCATCTGCTTCTCTACCCCTCCCCCTCTCCTTCCTCTCTGTCTCTCTTCCCCTCCCGCAGCCAAGGCTCCATTGGAACAAAGATGGCCTGGGTGCTGAGGATGGCTCCATGGCCTTTGGCTCAGGTGCTAGAATGGCTCTGGTTGCAGCGGAGCAATGCCCCCTGGTGGGCATGCCGGGTGGATCCCGATCGGGCACATGCAGGAGTCTCTGTCTGACTGCCTCCCCATTTCCAACTTCAGAAAATACAAAAAAAAAAAAAAAAAGTAAATGCTAACTAGAGTGCTTTTGGAGATCATTTCATAATGTATACAAACATCAAATTACTACAATGTACACCTGAAACTAAAAGAATAGTGAATTACAGTTATACTTAAAAAAAAAAAAAAAAGGCATTATACTGGCGAGAACTGAGAGGAGGCTTTCTGGGGCATAATATTATCCAGTTTGTAAAACTTTCCATAGGGACAGTTTGCTTATGAATGGACGTTGCTGAAGGCCCCATTAGTCACATTCTGTCAATATGAATAAAAAGGCCATGAAATGAGGACAGGCAGCATTATATAAAATAGTCAAATTGCACCCAGCTTTATTTAGAAGTGGTACCTCTGAGCTCCTTCAAAATAGTCTCTTGGAAAAGTCATTAGTGATGTTTTTCATACATAACACACAGTATTTCTATATCAAGTATGAAAATGGTCCTGTTCTGTGCACGCACAGGTATGGAAAGTACAAAGGGGCGATGTGATGTAATCTGTAGTGATGACTCATGGGGTCAAACAGCTGAGGAAGGGCGTCACTTTAGAATGCTCAGTGTGAGCCACAGCGTGTCATTGGACAGCCATAGATAGACACATATTTTGTCTCAGAGTTTATGTTCTGTACCAGAAAGTCCTTTCTTCCCTGGCTTCAGTTTTGCTGGGCTCCTCCTCTTCTTCTTGTGAAGCAAGGTGTCTGTGGAGAGGATTTCTCATCCTTAACTGACCCGTTATTGTTCTTGGATAATAATGCTTTTATTTGTGTGAACTCCTCCAGGCCTACCTCACCTAACTCAGACCTCAGCTATCCCTCATTGGGGTTTCCCAAGTTTTTATCTCCAGTGGACATCTGCCCTTGAGATTTCAATCTCAGCATCTAACTGACCACATGTCAACTTGGATATATCTGTAAGTACCTCAAACCACAGCATGACAGTGACCTCACAACTTCTACTTCAATACTTGAACTTTTCCAGTATTCCCTAACTCAATAAATAGTATCACCATCTATTCCACTGTGTTAGAAATCACCTCATCTTGACCCTCTCTTTTCCAGTGACATTAATCCCTATCAGTAACTACTTGACATTCATCATGTTTTCCTGGACTAGACAACAGCCTCTGATGGGTTTTCTTACTACTAACATTTTGCCCCTGAAATGCCACCTTCACACAGTGAACAGCATTCTTCACTCAAAACAGAAACTCTTCCAACTTACTCTTCTGTTTTCAACCTTCAGAGGCTTACTAGCTCCGGCATCATCTGCACCAGTCCCTCAACTTTGATAAAAGCTCTTGAAACCCGTGTGTTACCTTAACACCTACTTCACCCTGTTTCATCTCCAGAAGACAGGAAATCTTTGAGGTATTCTGCACACACCATGTCTTTTGTATCTCTGTGTCAAGGATTCAGCTAAGCTACTCCAGGGTACTGAGCCTTGAACATCTATTTTCTTTGGTCAAGTGGACTGCAGCGGCATAAAGCTGACTTTAGCCCCTCACAAAAAGTATGTGCCCTAGATAAGAAATAGCCCACAGAATCACAAGTAACTGTAAATTAATTTCTGATATCACTGTTCTTGTAATAAATAGTTTACCTGTACGCCCTTAGATAAGCTCTCCTCTGCAGGGCTTACTAAAATCTCAATCTTTTTGGTTTGAATTGGCCAATCTGTCTTAGCTGGGAAACCCCAAAACACTCCACTCACTGAACCTAATAAAGGCACGTGCCCCCATTCCTGCAACTTCCTGGACCTGCACCTTGCCTTGACTTCCCATGTGGCCCCTCAAGGCATGCTGGTACTTCCTCTTGTATTTGTGAGTAATAATCTTCAACTTTTTTGAGAGTATTTTGTTGAAAAGTGGCTCACCATCCAACACCCCAGACCTCAACTTTAAAAATGTTTCTATAACAAAGTTACAGCACTATCCTTTTGCTTTTTTTTTTTCCAAGTGATAGGAGGGGAGATAGTGAGACAGACTACTGCATGAACTCTGACTGGGACCCACCCAGCAGCCTGTCTAAAGCTAATGCTCCAATCAACCAGTTGAGCTATTTTTAGTGCCTGACACTGATGCACTGGGACCAACCGAACTATTCCCAGTGCCTGGGCCAACGCTCGAAACCAATTGAGCCACTGGAGGAGTGGAAGAAGGACAAAAGAGGGAGAGGGATTGGGAGAAAAGCAGATGGTAGCTTCTCTTGTGTGCTCTTACTGGGAATCAAACTCAGGACATCTGGACACTGGGCTGATACTTTATCCACTGAAACAAGTGGCCAGAGCCAGCCTTTTTTTTTTTAAGGCTTTCAGCCATTGCTTCTTTTAAAAAGTCAGGAAGGCTTTGCAGACATTCCCCAAAGCCCTAAAAAAGGCCCCTTCCCCAAAGTCCTAAGTGCTACCATAAGCTTTCTGCCCATCTCTGCTTGTGTGTTACTCTGTTACACTGTAATTATCTACAGCATTCTCTCTTTCCCTTGTTAGAATGTGAGTTTTAAGATCCAGGACATCTTCTTGTTCTGTTCATCTTAGTATTTCACAGTCTCCAACATAGAGCCCAACACAGGCAGGGGCTCCATATACATTGCTGAATAAATGATTGAGTATGTGCTTGACCTTCCATAGATTCTTCGGGCATCTGCTGAAAGTATAGTTTGGGGACATGAATGAGTTACCCAGTGTGTTGTGAGAGACATTAAAATGAAGTGTTAAGAATGTGCTGAAATGTGCTAATATTTACTTTTATTAAAACAAAGCAAAGCACATTTAAGGTGATCCCTATAATGTGGCTCTCATTCATTTGCTTTTTAATATGTTCTTGTGAAGAGAAGGAAAAGAGTGAAATTATATCCATAGAAGTGGGTGCACATAATACCAAATCTTAGGTCATCTATGCTATAGCCTTTAACAAATCATTTCTAATGGTTGTGGTGATGACACATTAGTCATGAAACTAAATTTTTTCTATAAAATTCTCATGAGTGTACTGTGCACGTGAACATCAGTATGCCTTTCCTTTCCATCTCAGTGCAGAATTCAAGTGGGAAGTTTTCTGTAAGAGAGTACACTTTGATTTTAGCCAATAGTTTCACCATTTTATTGTTTCAAGGCATTCATAGACACAGAGATGCAGTTTTAATTCTTCTTCCCACCTTAGCCCCCACTGCACAGGTGTGTTATCAAGAAAAATGAAAAAGAAGGTTAAGACATTACCATGAATAGACAAGGAAGAACTTATTCCAGGAGTTTAAAAATATAGTCTTTTTCCATTTTCCCAAAGAAAAACAGACATGGGAACAAGGCTAAAACGAAAGGGGTGTTCTCCATTCCAAAACAAACATGCAAAGGGATGCTACTTGTAGAAATGGTGGTATAAAGGGAAAATGAATTTTGAGGAAAGAAAGGCTTTGCTTGAAACGTATTTTAAGCTTCCTCTCCGTCTGAGCTTCCAGCTGCTTCTGGGTCACTTGACTAATGGCACATACCTCATCTCCTCCTAAGTGGGCAATGACAATCTCAGTTAGTTTTTCTTCAACTGACTAACTGTGTTTAGACCAAAGAAGAGACAGAGTGATCTAATTATGAATGTTTAAAAGCATTATTGAGTACTTTGCTTTTCCAAGAAAAAATTAGAGTTGAGAGTTCGTAAGTGGGACTAATGAAATCAGGGTGTAGTTTCTGGCTTGCTGCTAGCTGACTAAGATATGCAAACATTCCTTCACCTCTCTGAGCCTCAGCTCTTTATCTGTAAGATTAGAGAGCTGGACTACTTAATTTTTAACATGTCTTTCAGGTTCTATGACTCGAGAGTCTGTGTATAGTGCTAAGAACCTAAAGCCATACTACTTGTGCTCAAATCAAAACGTGCCCCTTCCAGCTATGTGAACTGGGCAAATCACCTGCCCTCTAGGTCTAGTTTCTGTATTGCAAAATAAGATAAAACCTCATTGATGTGCTGTATCAAATGTGCTAATCTGTATAAAGTACATAAACACTTCTTAGTCTATTGTAACTGCTATGTAACTTTTAATTATTAACTTGTAATCTATAAAGAACATTACATACAGTAACTTAGTTTTGTTTATACTGAAGATTAGATCAGAAGAGATTTTTATTTCACTATAATGTTAAAGTCTATAAATTAAATTCCTGCTTTGGTGAACTCATATTGTGGAAGAGAATTTACCAAATATGAATTCTACCTACACATTCTCTGAGGAGTCTTCTTAGAGTCTCCAAAATTATAATAACCCATGGATTCCACAACTTCTCTCTTTTCTCTTTTAGGTCCTCCTTTTAGGTTAATGACTTAATATATTGCATTTGTCAGCTTGCCTTTTCTAATAAAGTGTTATTTTTACTTAAACTCTTCCAAATATGTTAATAAATTGCTATAGGCTGCTTGCTTACTTGTAAACTTTTATCTATATCTAAATCTAGATCTATATCTACATATATATTCTTTAAAATCTTTTTTTTTAACTCAGTCCCCAAAAGAGATGGATAATAGTGAAAAATTACCAGAAAATGTCTAGAGTTCCTGGATTATAGCCTTTCACCATAACAGATGCAGTGCATAGAGAAATCATATTACTGGAAGAATTGCACAACCTACAGTAGCCAATTGTTAGCAGAGCTGCCAGAAAGCAGTGTGTTCCCTTCTGAAATTACATGCTTATTGCTCATGTTATTTTATTTGTTCTAAAGGTTAAACTTTTTGTTGCCCTTAAAATGTTATATGTCATTCTTTGAAAATCGTATTTGAAAAATGCTGAATTCAGGATTTTATTCCCGTATAATTTACAAGTGGAAAGAGGAAGACAGTTATTCTCTACGTTCTGTTCTCTCAGTAAAGGGATCATTTGGAAACAATAGCATCTACTTTTCTAAGCAAGAGAGTTATTTCCAACATGGGACTCATCTGTTTGAAAGTACACCAACAACTGAATAGCTTTTCATGGAGACAAGGGCCATTTGAAGTGTGGTACAAAACCAAAGGACAGGAGAAAGGAGTAAAAGCAAACTTCTGGAATTGACTTGTACCAGGAGAAAAAAAATGTTTCAATGCTCAAACCATGACCTTTTGAAAGTTATTTCAAATCTACCCAAACAAGAAATGTTTTTCAGGTGACATGTAAGAACCTGTTGAGTTCAGAATTTATCCAAATAGCCCTCTGGGCTGAAACAAACAGACTCGTTTCGACTCGTTGGTTCTTCTTGTGAACATTTCTAAAAACATACCTACAGAAATAATGACATATTTTAGCAAGCACCATCCTTCTCTTTTCTGAAACTATTAAGTTATTATAAGCTAAGTACATAGCCTCTGAATTAATAATATGCTATTTTCAAAGTCAACAGTCTTGTTAATTTGCATGAGTTTCTGTTTTCCCCAGGAATAAACATATCCTGGATGCTTCCCAGCACTCTTTTACAAATGAATCTCCTTCTAATTACTCTTACTATAGAATTGGTGGTTCAGCGGTCTCAATGAAGGAAAAGAAACTTATAATTATTCCAGGGGTGGGGTGGTAGGGAACTATTGAAGCTTACCTTAAGATAGTTCAGCTTTTGTGAATACTAATTTTCCACTGGGTCACAATTTATTTACTCGTCTCCCCCGAAAAACTGGAAATGGTAATATTTTATATCAAGACTATGTAAGCCATATCATTATAATAATCACAGAATATTTGAAGAAATCTTTATATATAATTTTTCAGGTAAGAAAACTGAATTATAAATAGATGAAACATGTAGCCTAATAAAAAAAGATCTGAAACTCGGGTCTCCTGGCTTTCTCTCCCAGTCTTTTCATTGGATCATCTTGCATTCCTACTTTGGTATTTGTTACACAGTTTATTATGTGTCAAATCTAAGTTTTTCCCTCTCTTTTCAGGTAAAACCAACTTTTTTTTAGTTTTTATTTATTAATTTTAGCCAGAGAGAAAGGGAGAAAAAGAAAGGGAGTGAGAGGAACATCGATCCGTTCCTGTATGTGCCCTGACTGTCAAGCCTAATCCAGAGGGACTCGAAACGCTGAAGACATGAACAAAATCCATCGATTACACACCAAAGCTTTATTGTCTAGCTTGGCCAAGCGGCGGCAACCCCAACAGAAACCTGAGGGAGAGCGCGCCGGCCCTTTGTTCTACTTAGTTTTTATAGTATTGTAAGTGGGAAGTACAGAAGCAAAAATTGTAATTAGGAGCCCTTTACCCCTATTGGTTATAGTCATATGTCCTTTAACATGATAGGACCATGTTCAATTTGCAAGCCATACATCATTTTGGAGAAAAAAAAATTTACAAGCCAACACAATGATAGAAAGATGTCTCTTTACATAGTAAAAGGCATTCCTATATTTTCTAGTGTTTATCCGTCATCTCTCTGTCCAGAGTCACACGTGTTAACCACACGCATTTACATAGGAGAGGTAGTTTCCAAGGGGACAAATGCCTGCAAATGGCTCATTGCTATACGAAAAGGTTTATTTTGGCTTTTCTCTCCCTGCACCTGGCTAGCCATTTACCCCTTTCCCCACAGGCATGGAGGAATGCCTGGGAATCCATGTTTTCCTCCCCTTTGCATTTACAATACAATGCCAAGGGCCATCCTGGTTGTGCCAATCACACAGTACAGAGACTATTCTCAAAATTTCTCTGCACACCTTAACCCAAATTAATAAAATGTTCTTCAAGCCTCTTAAAATATTAATATTGATTTTGTAGCTTTTGGTACTTTACAACACCTGCGGGTGAGGTGGTGCAGTGGCTCCTCATTCCCGCCTCTGAATGGGAGGATAAGACGCGGTATCTACCGAGGGGAAAGGCTGGTAGGTAGGCTGAAACATAGGTCGACGGACAAGGAGGTTGGCAGCCCCTACCTGGTGTTTGACCAGGGTGGCCACCATGCGTAGAATACAGGGGCCAATCAGGAGCATGGCAAGGAGTACTAGAATGGGACCTGCAAGGGAGGAGAGCAATGTAGTGGCCCATGAGAGCCAGGTAAACCCGGGGACCCAAAGTCCATGTGCTTCTCTGTCCAAACAGCGCTTCTCCAGTCTTTTCGGAGGCGTGGGTGGGATAAGCAATAATCAGGTATTGCTCTTTGTTAACTGGGCCGGTGAGATGGGTGGTTAGGCCCAGCACCTGTCCCCTGGATATAAAAAACACCCTATTTATATTTCGGTCCCCAACAGATTCCCCTTTTGTATTTATTAAAATTTCAAATTTGTGTGTTGTGATTCTTACTCATCTGAATTCCCATGTTCAGATTTGGAGGCAGACTGGAAAAATATAAAATAAACAACAATATTAAATCAGCCAGTGCTAACAGATATTATAACAAGTGTCCTAATACAATGAAGTAATTAAAACCTATTAGATTATTAAGCAAAGCCTTAACTAATACAATAGGATTTAAAATAAAATTTTTAGTCTTAAATGTTCTTAGTGTGTTAATGTAATTTCACCAAGTCCATGTTGACACCATCACCACTTCATATTATTTGTAAATGTAACCCAACCCCACTTCAGTTTGAGAAGTGTCCCAAGGAGCAGGAGTCACACACATTCAGGAAAAGTTCACAAGGCACTGGAGTTGTGGTCACATTTCCATGCTTTGCAGCTAGAGTCCAAGTCTCAATGACCACTGCTTCTAGCTGGTAACAATTCAGGTAGACTGGAAAAGCTATCTGCAGCATGTATGGAGATGGAGCTTCCATTCTCTTTAAACTGGAGAGGTGAACCCAGGGTGCCTTTCCCTGGAGCTCTGCAATCATGACATGGTGAAGAGAACCTGGGGATACACTATGCTGGGTAGCAGAGGTAAATTCATCTAAATTAGGAGTAAGTCCCAGCCTAAAATAGGCATGGGGCATTAAGACAAGAGAAATAAAGGAAACACTATACATTAAACAAAGCAGCAGAAAATAAGGCTATCAACACCCACAACAGAGATTTTCGAGGGATGAATTAAAAAACCCCTGAATATTCAGGCAAGGCATAATAAGTGGCCCTTGTGTTCATAAGAAAGGAGATCAGGATGATGTCAGAGTAATGGCGGGGTAGGAAGCGATACCGATAAATCTCCCCCAAAACTCAACAAGATCTTCAACCAGAAACAGAAAAACCTATACTTGGAGCTTCCAGATGCTTCTCAATACACCCAAAGGTATGATTGAGTGAAAAATTGGCTAAATATATAACCAAACCACGAAGGAAATAGGGAGTAAGAAATGCTCCGCCTTCCTCACTAACCTAAACAGGGCGGCTTTCTCTGGTAACTGTGAATATAGAAACTGAGGCGGGCAAAGGGGGTGAATAGATCCAGGCCGCCGCGGCACAAACGGCCGAACCAGGCTGTGGCACGAAGATCCAAGCCGAGGAAAATATGATCCTGTGGCAACCCGGGCAATACAAGCTAACACTCGCGCCAAACCCAAATAAAGAAAGACAAGCGGAGCAGCCATTTTACCCGGCCTCCTGGTCGGTGTGCAGTTAGTGGGCGAGAATTTCTTCCTAGGCCCCGAGAGTGGGTGCCCGTGTTGCCCCACGGAGAGGCAGGGTCAAAGGCCTTTCTGTTGGCCGAGGGCAGAGTCTCTGGGCAGCCCCAGCGCCCTGGGAAAGCCACGCACGGGAGGGAGTGAGAACTAATTCCAATGGTGGAGATTTTCTGTGCTGGAGGGTGTTTCACTCAGAGGGAAACGCAGCCGGCCTCATATCCTGGTTTGCGCGCGCAGATAAGGAGTGAGCGATTCCTCCGAGTGCCTCGGCAGTGCGCGCCCGTGTTATCACACAGAGGGGCAGAGTCAGGGGCCTTTGTGTGGGCCAAAGCGGAATCTTGAGCCACCCCAGCGCCTTGCAAAAGCCGCGCACGGGGACGGAGCGAGACTCAATTCCAACGCTGCAACTTTTCCCTGCGGTTGGGGGTTTCACTCAGAGCGTGAGACTGCTGGCCGGATATCCTGGTCGCAGACAGTGAGTGAGAGTTTCCTCCAAGTGCCCCGGAAGTGGGTGTCCGCTTGTGTTACCGGACAGAGTGGCAGAGCCAGAGGTCTTTGAGTGGGCGGAAAGCCCGCCTGATTATGCTAGCAGCTCTGACTGACTGAGCCTTACCCAGAAGCCTGTGCTGAGTGGAAATAGAGTGGGGAGTTGCCAGCTCTTTGAGCCTCTTACTATCCAGGCAGAGGCAGCAGCAACCCCAGAGCTGGATTCTCAGGCTACTAATTGAGGAAGGAAAGACTAGGAGAAAGACTCCAGGAACACGGACTCTCTCACTGTCGGAGCCTATAAATGCTAATGAGCTTCGACTGCCAATGAGACTAAAGCACAATACATGACATTGCCATAGAGACTTATCAACTGCAAACCTCTACCTGAGCGTGCCAAAGGGGCAGAACCCGGGGTACAGAGTCACCGACCAGGAAGAGGGAGACAAAAGAAAAAGCAAGAAGATAACTTCTCAAAATCAAGAATAATCTGCAGACTTTATAACCTATCCCATTTCATTATATTTGTTCGTTTGTTTCTCTTATCTTCATTCTTGATACTTTTTTCTCCTCCTCCAATTTGGCCGATTAACTCCCTACCGGTCTTACTCTCTCCTCTCCTTGAACTACACTACCCATAAGTGTTACATCTCCCATTATCTTTTCTCTTCTCTTCCTTTCTCTCTATGAGGGTTGCACTCCAAAACCCTTAACTCTCTCTCTCTCTCCTTTCTTTTTTCTTCTTTTAGTGGTTCCCTCTTTTTTTCTCTCTCTCTCTTTCTTTTCTCCCTCTATATTAGTTTCTTCCTTTCTCCTTTACATCTCCTCTCATTCAAACCTCAATAACAAACAAATTATCTTATCTGGGACTCAAACCTATGATTGTGGTATTTTGGGGGGTTTTTACTTCACCTTTTTAACTCACTAGCAGTACTCCCATCCCTGGCTCTCCATATTATCTAGTTCTTGTTCCACTAAATACAATAGTAATTTTTTAATTTGTCCCCCCATTTTTCCGTTTTCCTCTTATTCCTCTCATCATAACTCTTAGACAACGAACACCTAAAAGCAAATCATTTTATTCTTGACCCAAATTTTTTCCTTATTTGCTTTTTGTGGGTCCATACACTCTTTTTTTTTTCTTTTTTTTTCCGTTTTTTTTTTCTTTTTTTCTTTTTTTTGCCCCTTCATTACTTTTCCCCAATTCAGGCCCTCCATCACAGGCATTGTTTGTTATAATTCACAGGCCACCACAAGATTTTCTCAACAAAGAGGGGAGAGGAGAGGAGAGAAAAAAAGGAGGGGGGGAATAATTTCCTTTTTTAAAAAATTTTTATTTTATTTTATTTTTCTTTATTTCATTATTAATTTTTTTTTAAAAAACCAACTCTTTTCGATTTTTTATTTTTTTTATTTTTAATTTTTATTTTTTTAACTTTTTATTCTTTATTAAATCTCATTAATACTATCAACAAAACCACCCTCAGATGCCATTAAAGAAGAGAAAATCGAATATCATGGATACAAAAGAAAGAGTAACACAGCTAGATGAGGAAAAATCTATGGAGAAAAAATTTAATATATTGGAAAACTTGGAGCTAAATAACAGAGAATTCAAGATAGAAATCCTAAAAATCCTCCGAGATATACAAGAAAACACAGAAAGGCAATTTAGGGAGCTCAGAAAACAACTCAATGAACACAAAGAAAATATGTCCAAGGAAATTGAAACTATAAAAACAAATCAAACAGAGATGAAAAACTCAATTCACGAGCTGAAAAATGAAGTAACAAGCTTAGCTAATAGAACAGGTCAGATAGAAGAGAGGATTAGTGAAATAGAAGACAAGCAACTTGAGACACAACAGAGAGAAGAAGAAAGAGACTCAAAAATTAAAAAAAATGAGATAGCCCTACAAGAATTATCTGACTCCATCAAAAAGAATAACATAAGAATAATAGGTATATCAGAGGGAGAAGAGAGAGAAAATGGAATGGAGAACATACTCAAACAAATAATAGATGAGAACTTCCCAAGCCTGTGGAAAGAACTAAAGCCTCAAGTTCAAGAAGCAAACAGAACTCCAAGTTTTCTTAACCAAAACAAACCTACTCCAAGGCATATCATAATGAAATTGACACAAACCAACAGCAAAGAAAAAATTCTCAAGGCAGCCAGGGAAAAGAAGAATACAACATATAAAGGAAGGCCCATTAGATTATCATCAGATTTCTCAGCAGAAACTCTACAAGCTAGAAGAGAGTGGACCCCAATATTTAAAGTCCTGAAAGAGAGGAACTTTCAGCCACGAATACTATACCCATCAAAGCTATCCTTCAAATACGAAGGCGAAATAAAAACATTCACAGATACAGAAAAGATGAGGGAATTTATCATCAGAAAACCCCCACTCCAGGAATTACTAAAGGGGATTCTCCAATCAGATACAAAGAACAAAAAAAAAACAGAGCCACAAGTAAAAGCTCCAAGAAGAACACAATAAAACCAAATTTAAACTGTGACAACAACAAAAAGAAAGAGGGGGAGTACATGGAGATTAACAGTAGCAAAGGACGATGGAGTGCAAAAGTACTCACAAAATAGTTCGCTACAATGAACAGGGTAGGGACCCTTTTCATTACTCAAAGGTAACCACCATTGAAAAAACCACCACAGGAGCACATGAGTTAAAAAAGATAGCAACAGAGGAAAAATGTATGGAATACAACCAAATAAAAACAAAAGATAGAAAAACGAAAGAGAAGGATCAAACAAGACACAAAACTAACAGAAAGCAAGATATAAAATGGCAATAGGGAACTCACAAGTATCAATAATTACACTAAATGTAAATGGATTAAACTCACCAATAAAAAGGCACAGAGTAGCAGAATGGATTAAAAAAGAAAATCCAACTGTATGCTGCCTACAGGAAACTCATCTAAGTAACAAGGATAAAAACAAATTCAAAGTGAAAGGCTGGAAAACAATACTCCAAGCAAATAACATCCAAAAAAAAGCAGCCGTAGCAATACTCATATCGGATAATGCTGACTACAAGACAGGAAAAGTACTCAGAGACAAAAATGGCCATTTCATAATGGCTAAGGGGACACTGAATCAAGAAGACATAACAATTCTTAATATATATGCACCAAACCAAGGAGCACCAAAATATATAAGACAGCTACTTATTGATCTTAAAACAAAAACTGACAAAAATACAATCATACTTGGAGACCTCAATACACCGCTGACGGCTCTAGATCGGTCATCCAAACAGAGAATCAACAAAGACATAGTGGCCTTAAACAAAACACTAGAGCACCTGGATATGATAGACATCTACAGGACATTTCATCCCAAAGTGACTGAGTATACATTTTTCTCCAGTGTACATGGATCATTCTCAAGAATTGACATATGTTGGGCCACAAAAACAACATCAGCAAATTCAGAAAAATTGAAGTTGTACCAAGCATATTTTCTGATCATAAAGCCTTGAAACTAGAATTCAACTGCAAAAAAGAGGAAAAAAATCCCACAAAAATGTGAAAACTAAACAACATACTTTTAAAAAATGAATGGGTCAAAGAAGAAATAAGTGCAGAGATCAAAAGATATATACAGACTAATGAAAATGACAATACGACATATCAGAATCTATGGGATGCAGCAAAAGCAGTGATAAGAGGGAAGTTCATATCGCTTCAGGCATATATGAACAAACACGAGAGAGCCCAAGTGAACCACTTAACTTCCCACCTTAAGGAACTAGAAAAAGAAGAACAAAGACAACCCAAAACCAGCCGAAGAAAGCAGATAATAAAAATCAGAGCAGAAATAAATGAATTAGAGAACAGAAAAACTATAGAAAAAATTAATAGAACAAGGAGCTGGTTCTTTGAAAAGATCAACAAAATTGACAAACCCTTGGCAAGACTTACGAAGGAAAAAAGAGAAAGAACTCATATAAACAAAATCCAAAATGAAAAAGGAGAAATCACCACGGACACCGTAGATATACAAAGAATTATTGTAGAATACTATGAAAAACTTTATGCCACTAAATTCAACAACCTAGAAGAAATGGATAAATTCCTAGAAAAATACAACCTTCCTAGACTGAGTCAAGAAGAAGCAGAAAGCCTAAACAGACCTATCACTAGAGAAGAAATAGAAAAAAACATTAAAAACCTCCCCCAAAATAAAAGTCCAGGCCCTGACGGCTTTACCAGCGAATTTTATCAAACATTCAAAGAAGACTTGGTTCCTATTCTACTCAAAGTCTTCCAAAAAATTGAAGAAGAAGCAATACTTCCAAACACATTTTATGAGGCCAATATAACCCTCATACCAAAACCAGGCAAGGATGGCACAATAAACGAGAACTACAGACCAATATCTCTAATGAATACAGATGCTAAAATACTAAACAAAATACTAGCAAATTGAATACAACAACATATTAAAAAAATAATACATCATGATCAAGTGGGATTCATCCCAGAATCTCAAGGATGGTTCAACATACGTAAAACGGTTAATGTAATACACCATATCAACAAAACAAAGAACAAAAACCACATGATCTTATCAATAGACGCAGAAAAGGCTTTCGATAAAATACAACACAATTTTATGTTTAAGACTCTCAACAAAATGGGTATAGAAGGAAAATATCTCAACATGATAAAGGCCATATATGATAAACCATCAGCTAACATCATATTAAATGGCACTAAACTGAAGGCTTTCCCTCTTAAATCAGGAACAAGACAGGGTTGTCCACTCTCTCCACTCTTATTTAATGTGGTACTAGAGGTTCTAGCCAGAGCAATCAGAGAAGACAAAGAAATAAAAGGCATTCATATCAGAAAAGAAGAAGTAAAGGTATCACTTTTTGCAGATGATATGATCCTATACATCGAAAACCCCAAAGAATTCACAAAAAGACTACTAGAAACAATAAACCAATACAGTAAGGTCGCAGGATACAAAATTAATATACAGAAGTCAATAGCCTTTCTATATGCCAACAATGAAACAACTGAGAAGGAACTCAAAAGAATAATCCTCTTCACGATTGCAACAAAAAAAATAAAATACTTAGGAATAAACATAACAAAGAATGTAAAGGACTTATATAATGAAACCTATAAACCATTGTTAAGGGAAATCGAAAATGATATAATGAGATGGAAGAATATACCTTGTTCTTGGCAAGGAAGAATAAATATAATCAAGATAGCTATATTACCCAAAGCAATATACAAATTTAATGCAATTCCCATCAAACTTCCAATGACATTTTTTAAATAAATAGAGCAAAAAATCATCAGATTTATATGGAACTATAAAAGACCCCAAATAGCCAAAGCAATCCTAAAGAAAAAGAATGAAGCTGGGGGCATAACAATACCTGACTTCAAACTCTATTATAGGGCCACGACAATCAAAACAGCATGGTATTGGCAGAAAAATAGACACTCAGACCAATGGAACAGAATAGAAAGTCCAGAAATAAAACCACATATATATAGTCAAATAATTTTTGATAAAGGGGCCAACAACACACAATGGAGAAAAGAAAGCCTCTTCAATAAATGGTGCTGGGAAAACTGGAAAGCCACATGCAAAAGAATGAAACTGGACTACATTCTCTCCCCCTGTACAAAAATTAACTCAAAATGGATCAAAGATCTAAACATAAGACCTGAAACAATTAAGTACATAGAAGAAGACATAGGTACTCAACTCATGGACCTGGGTTTTAAAGAGCATTTTATGAATTTGACTCCAATGGCAAGAGAAGTGAAGGCAAAAATTAATGAATGGGACTACATCAGACTAAGAAGTTTTTGCTCAGCAAGAGAAACTGATAACAAAATAAACAGAAAGCCAACTAAATGAGAAATGATATTTTCAAAGAACAGCTCAGATAAGGGCCTAATATCCAAAATATACAAAGAACTCATAAAACTCAACAACAAACAAACAAACAATCCAATAAAAAAATGGGAAGACGATATGAATAGACACTTCTCCCAGGAAGAAATACAAATGGCCAACAGATATATGAAAAGATGCTCATCTTCTTTAGGTATTAGAGAAATGCAAATCAAAACGGCAATGAGATACCACCTCACACCTGTTCGATTAGCTGTTATTAGCAAGTCAGGTAATAGCAAATGTTGGAGAGGCTGTGGAGAAAAAGGAACCCTCATCCACTGTTGGTGGGAATGTAAAGTAGTACAACCATTATGGAAGAAAGTATGGTGGTTCCTCAAAAAACTGAAAATAGAACTACCTTATGACCCAGCAATCCCTCTACTGGGTATATATCCCCAAAACTCAGAAACATTGATACGTAAAGACACATGCAGCCCCATGTTTATTGCAGCATTGTTCACAGTGGCCAGGACATGGAAACAACCAGAAAGCCCATCAATAGATGACTGGATAAAGAAGATGTGGCACATATACACTATGGAATACTACTCAGCCATAAGAAATGATGACATCGGAACATTTACAGCAAAATGGTGGGATCTTGATAACATGATACGAAGCGAAATAAGTAAATCAGAAAAAACCAGGAACTGTATTATTCCATACGTAGGTGGGACATAATAGTGAAACTAAGAGACATTGATAAGAGTGTGGTGGTTACAGGGGGGAGGGGGGAATGGGAGAGGGATAGGGGGTGGGGAGGGGCACAAAGAAAACAAGATAGAAGGTGACAGAGGACAATCTGACTTTGGGTGGTGGGTATGCAACATAATTGAATGACAAGATAACCTGGACTTGTTATCTTTGAATATATATATCCTGATTTATTGATGTCACCCCATTAAAAAAATAAAATTAAAAAAAAAAAAAAAAAAGAAAGGAGATCAGTTTATGTGCTACTTGGAAGAAATACCCTAGACTCATCCACAGCGACGTGAGATGGGGCTGATGGCCCTGGGCACCTTTAGTCTTCAGTGGCAAGCTTCAGTAGGCTGGCAAGGTCAGGTCACAGGTAGCCGGAGCAGGGCTAGAAGAGACTGAACCCTCCCTTGGAAGAGTGAGAGAGCAGCTTACCTTCCAGCGTCCCCTTTTCCCTTAGTAAAGGCATATCCCTGGTGGGGGCAGAGAAGCCTGGCAGGCTTTAGCTCAATGACCTTCCTTTCCACTCTTGAAGCAGGGCCCTGATGGAGTCCTATGAAGTCTCTTCAGGGCGTTGGAGCCTTTACGGGCATATGCCAAGAGCTGGTATTTTGCCTGATCTCTTTTTGGGCTCTGTATGCCTTTTCTGTTCCTCTCTTGGTCATTATAGACCTTAAATGCCATGCTCAGAAGATCCCGTTGAGGGGTTTGAGGGTCCCCATCTGCCTATATAAACTTTTCCCGTATACCTAGAGCTGATTGGAAAAGGACAAAACAGCATTATCAGTTGGATCAAATAAAAGAGGGTAGAGGTTTGCAGGAAGAGAAAAGAAGTTTGGCATCTTTTGTAGGATTCCAGAGTCTCTCAGCTGCTGAATAAACCTGTATATCAGTATTCAAAAGAAAAAAATTATTTTAAGTAAACAGCATGATAAAATAGATTTGCAGGAGTTCCAGGATATGACTCCTTCCCCCCCCCTTTTAAGATTATTTATAATTGACCTTTAAGCATTTGTTGAGCACACTTTATCATACCTTTAGTTCAAAATTGTAAGAAATACTTGTCTTTATGTTAACTTAACAAAACATAGTAAATGCATTTTCAAGTAACATTTTCATACTTATTAAAACATTTCTACCCCATTAATTAACAGGCAAATTAAAGAGCACAATAAGGCTGGAAAATTCCAGTGTGGCTTTCATTATTTTCCTATATTATTAATGAAAATTTACACCTTTGTTAGGTAAATCTGCTCTGCTTCAAGCTTTGTAGCTTGCAGCAGCAGCCTGAAGTTTGAAGTAGTTTAGCCAAAATTAGCAAGTTTTTAGGATTCACATTCTATTTTATTTAAATTTAAATGAGCTCACTATATTTATTCCAATTAAAATTAAAAATTTGGATGGATGATATCATCTTATTTTTTTCAATATTAAAGCCAGCATTTCCAATTTTTGTATGCAAGAACTTAAGACATCATATTTAGATAACATTAAACAAAGACCAAACACAAACAAGGATCAGACAAGGTAGACAAATCAGAGAGAAACCCGGGATTTAGAGATTAGAACTTGGCCTGCTTGATCTTTATGCAGGGCTATTATGATAGAAACAAAAGGATAGAAACTAAACAGAACTCTCTCGAAAAGGTTCAAGAACGGCCGTTTATGAGATTCCGTTTAGCTACATCCAAACAGGAATTCCCTTCGCTCTCATTTCAGGCATAGAACAGTAAAGAAATAAAATGAGTTTAGAGAAAGAGAATAATTGGGAAAAAAATCTGTATTTTTCCAAACTCTTAAGTATTTCTACTTACTAAAGAAAATCAGATAATAACACAACTTTAAAAAGCATCTTAGTCTTCTAATCATTCATAAATTCTAATAGCTGCTACAACCAGCAGCCAAAATTCCTCTATTTCAATCCCTGCTGAAAGGCAGGTTTAGCTTATCTGGGAGGGGAATATTTTCCTGCTCCTCTTCTGGGGCTGAGACTCCCTGGCAAGGAGGACCTCGCTCGCACAAAGGTCAGCCTGCCGTAGAGCTGCCACCACCGCCACAGAGATTTGGGGCCCCGGGCCTTGGAGGCGCTTCCTCTGCTGCTGCGCCTCGAGCTCGTAGGAGTTGCACATTCCAGCAAAGGAGGTTGCGCTGTGCACGTGGCCTGCGCCATCCGTGAGATACATCCCGTCTGCCACCGGCGCGCACCTGCGGGACTCACTTTCTTTGCCGCCCACGCGAGTGGCCGCCTGCACATTCAAAAGGGGACCATGGCTGGGCCACACAGGCGGCTGCTGGGACTCAAGGCGGTGGCTGCCATGGCTTCTCGTGCTTGCGCTACCAGAAACTTGGCAGCTTTTGGAGCCTTGTATTTGGGGCATGCCTTCCCCACCGCACACCTTTTATATGCAGATTTCGAGCACTGGCCAGAGCTCTCCCCTGCCCCATTTGTGTCTTTTTTGCCCCTCTGACCTGGAAAGCCACCGCTTTTGCCTTCGCTGTCGCCTGCTTGCTTCACCTCGGAGGCATGGGGCAGGGCAAGCCGTGAGGCCAGCAGGAACCCTAGTCTGCGGGCGGCCTTGTCCCTGCCGCTTTACTGGCTCTCGGCTCATTGCTTCTGCCTGGGGAGGCCAGCCTTCTGCTCTTTGTAGCCGAGATTTCCAAGGGCCTGAGACAAAGGCTTTGGGAGCAGAGGGCTGCAGAGCTGCAAAGTTTAAAATGGCCATAGCCATGATATTCCCATCTTCCGAGTTACTCTCAGACTCCAAGCTCTTACATTTACATTCCTCTGTTTCTACCTCATTCTGATTAAACAACTTATTCTTAAACAAAAACGTTTGTATAAAAAGAAAAAGGTTCCTCACTTTTGAACCTAGTACTCCCATAGTTATTTACTCCCAAATTATTACTATACTCTCCCCCTACACTGTACTTAAAAGCTTCACTCTCTAAAAGTTTTAACTCACTTCATGTGCTCACTTTGGGGGGAGTTCCATTACCTCTCCGCTTTCCCTTCTGCTACCCATGTCTGGTTGTGGGGAGAATAGGGCCAAGACAAATGCAGTGACAAAAACAGATAGACAAACAGCAAAGAAACCAGACAAACAGCAAAAACAGATAGACAAACAGGCGCCACTCTTCCCTCGAGCTCGGAATATCTAAACTCTAATGGGGTTCCCTAAAAGTGGGATGCCCTCCCAAATCTCCCAATCTTGTGTCCGAGGGGAGATGGCCACAGGCCCCTTCCCGTCTCGTCAGCCAGGGCTCGCATGGCAACCAAACGGTCACGACCTTGTTCTACTTACCTGGGGTTGGACAAGAAAGCTTCAGTGTGCAGACCCAGAGGTATTCCCTCGATCCCGGATGAGCCCCCAAATGTTAAGCCTAATCCAGAGGAACGAACCCAAAACATTGAAGACACAAACAAAGTCCGTCGATTACACATCAAAGTTTTATTGTCTAGCTTGGCCAAGCGGCGGCAACTCCGACAGAAATCTGAGGGAGAGCGTGCCGGCCCTTTGTTCTACCTAGTTTTTATAGTATTTTAAGTGGAAAGTACAGAAGCAAAAATTATAATTAGGAGCCCTTTACCACTATTGGTTATAGTAGGACCATGTTCAATTTGCAAGGCATACATCATTTTGGAAAAACAAAATTTACAAGCCAACACAATGGTAGAAAGATGTCTCTTTACATATTAAAAGGCATTCCTATATTTTCTAGTGTTTATCTGCCATCTCTCTATCCAGAGTCACATGTGTTAACCACACGCATTTACATAGGAGAGGTAGTTTCCAAGGGGACAAATGCCTGCAAATGGCTCATTGCTATATGAAAAGGCTTATTTTGGCTTTTCTCTCCTTGCACCTGGCTAGCCATTCACCCCTTTCCCCACAGGTGTGGTGGAATGTCTGGGAATCCATGTTTTCCTCCCCTTTGCATTTACAATACAATGCCAAGGGCCATCCTGGTTATGCCAATCACACAGTACAAAGACTTCTCAAAATTTTTCTGCACACCTTAACCCAAATTAATAAAATGTTCTTCAAGCCTCTTAAAATATTAATATTGATTCTGTAGCTTTTGGTACTTTACAACACCTGCGGGTAAGGTGGCACAGTGGCTCCTCATGACCAGGGATCGAACCAGCAACCTCTGGACTTTGGGTAGGTGTTCTAACCAACCAAGCTATCCAGCCAGTGCTAAAACCTACTTTCTATGTCTAGTATAATTAATCCATTAGGTATAATGATTCTGTTTCACTAATGGACAGAATTACAAAGGAAGTACTTGTGTGATATATTTCAATTAATTAATTCAAATGTGACTCTTACAGTGGTATCATTATCTGGCAGTTCAAAATATCAATGGAGGATTAACATCATTCTGTACACCTTTAGCCTCAGGATTTGCACAAATGTACACAAAAACTTTGGAGAAATGAGTGGGATAAAGCAGAGTTTGCATCAAAATGGAATGGCCACATGGATCAGAAAACAGAGATCTAGATGTATATCAGAAACAGGAATCAGGTATCAAAAGAATAGAGTAGACAAAGATCAAAGTATACTTTTGTCATTTCTTTTCTCCTTGGGAGCAAGATGTTCATCAGTGCCTAGAGCTCTGTCCAAGTTTCATGACAGCTTTTCTCATCTATTTATATACAGCCCCCATCTATTGTTCTAACCCCAAGTCCAAATTCAGAAATGTTCAGGAAGAATATAAGGAACTATCAGGAGCTTCATAGGTCAACTCTGACTCTTGTTGGAAGCAGAAAGAATTATGGCACCTTAATAAAACACTCAGATGAAGCCATGGGAACAGAATTTAGAGGAAAGAAAGGAATCTGGCCGTCTGTCTCTTCTGTTAAGTCCACTACTAGGAGTCTGGATCATGTTCCCACCTCTACACCTGATACTTTCGATTCTGGAATTAAGGGGAGCCCTATCTACTTCTCTAGACATGCATCTGGACTTGCTTTCTACCATAACCCTTTCTCTATATCCTCCTCGTGCTTTCTATGCTTCTTGCTCCAAATTAAATAGAGACTTAAACATTTATGATGGGCTCTGATGTCCTGCACTCAAGAGTGCTGTCCAACTCCTACTAGTCATGCAGTTGAGTTAAAGTGAACAATGTTTGGAATTGAATGCTAATTGTCGAACTCCCCTTAAGACTATGTCCTTGTGTCCATGCTTACCCCAGACTTCTTTTTTCTTCATTAGCTTTTTGCACCCAGCATGTTGTGAAGCCTGGTGAGAGTCTAGTGGTCAAGAACTTGGTTAAATTTATGCTTGCCTAGATGTGGTTTATACTCCTCACAGATGAAGATCATAGCCTCCCTTGGAAGAGCTGGCCGTTGTCCAAAACTTCCTTTTTTATCTGCCTAGGGCCATGTAATACCTTCAGAGCAGTGGTCTTCAAAACAGAGATCAAACACCACAGTGGATATGCAAGCTGATCCATTGTCTCATACGTGGGATAAAATGTTAAGACTGCTATTTATATCTACTTTATCTCTTACTTTTTATTGCCTGCTCTTGAACAATATACATAGCATTTTAGTATCTATATATAATCTATTAATAAATAGCATATTTTAGAAGTGTAAGCCTTTTTTTTTTTTTACTGCTAGAGATGCACGACCAAAATCTTCATAAACCACTCTTCTACTGGAGTTAGTAGTAGGTGATACAGGACAAATAATCAACAAATTAAATTTGAGTGATTGGTCAGTTGATGGATAAATAAAGCAGATGGAACAACTGCTGTGTATTCTTGTGCACATTTAAAGTCTCTTCATCATTGCCCCATTGGCGCCAGTTTAATTTTTAATATTATTCATTTCTAAAAGTGTTCAGGACAGAAATTTTGTCTCCAAGAATAAGTTGTCCCAGCTAGCTGTGAGACTGTAAACTCATAGAATTGTAAAGTGACATAGATAAAATGAATCAGAGTAAAATTTGGTGAGCAAAAGTCTCAAAAATCTGAGGTGAGTGTTAGAATGTATCTGCATTGACTCCTCAGGCTTTCACCACCTCGCCTCAGAACTACTGAGAGGCCCAATATTCCAATGCTTGGTCACCTCAGTAAAGAAGAAATCTCATCAGAATAGCTGATTCTTTAACAGAATGTTCAGCTTGATTTAGAAATATCCAAATGTATGCAGAAGTAAACAATGAAATTCTGAGTCCAGAATTTAAATGAAGCCTATGATGACAGACTGGTTGTCCTGTGGCTATAGGTTAAAGTATTTAAAGTTGTCATATGCATGTTCTATACTCAGTGCAGACTATCCTCATGAGACTCACATGTGCAAGTGACATGATTTTGACAATTTATTACAAACCAAGGGCAACGTAAAATGATTAATGCAATGTAAAATACCTTGTAAAGTGTATACTAATGTAATGTAATGAAAGTGTGAAATAATTGGGAATTTGGCTGAAGACTATATTTGAAACACAAAGTCTATAAAGCTATATGACCTGCCAAGTCTCTTTAATTCAACATGGAATTGTTGATTTCTTTTCACCATTTTAATCAGAGCAACTCTAACATTATTATGAGAAATAGCCATGCAATGATAGATACAATTTAATAACAATTATCTATATATATATAAAAAGAGCTCATGCATTTTCATGGAAATTAAAATCTGGAGAAACACAGAGGTCTGTGGAAACATTCTTAATATGAGGATTTTGGACCTCATGTAGGTCTCTGGAAAATACCTCACTTTCAAAACCAACAGTGATAATCCTATTATGAAGTGCCTACTATGTGTTAGGCTTTGTGCCAGGTGCTTTAATTATTTTTCTCTTTAAATCTTCAGAATAATTTAATGGGATTTAAAAGAGACTTTGAGAGATTAAAGGCTTGTTAAAAATCGCAAAGCTTGAAAGTGATAATGCCAGGGTTTAAAGGTAGGTTTATCTCATGCTGAATACTCTGCTCTTTAAACTTAAATTTCTTTTACTGTCATTTAATTATTAAAAACCTAAGAACTACTGCTATAATGTATGCATTTTATCTCATATGTCTGTCATAAAGCCAGGCATTTTCAGAGGACCTCAAAGCATGTGAAGAGTTGCAACATTGTATAAACATTCCTCTTTCATCCATAGTATAAAACTGCTTTTCAACATAGTAAAATATAAAAAGTGGAGCTTTTCCAGCTTGATGGTAACATGCAGTGAGAGGTAGTGGCAAGAAATGGATAATAAATAAGAAAATATCTAAGAACAAAACAACTGTGCATCTCTCATGAAGGATGATCTTCAGTGAACAGGGGAATGAAGTGAGTTTTTACCTTTAAAACAGTAAGTTAAGGAGCCCGGGCTTTCAGTGTGTGAGAAAAGAAAAAAGTCCAAGTGACCAAGGCTGTGGGAGATGTTCTTCTCTGTCTGAGAGAGGAGTTGAGGCCCAAAGACAGTTACAGAAAAGGGAAAGGAACTCGTGGTGGGAAGGGCTGTGGGGGATGAGAAGAGCAAGCTCTAGGAAGCTGAGATGAAAGAACCTCTAAGTACTGTCCTTTAAAGAAAAGAACACCCCTCACTTGTTGATCCCACTCAGTGAACATCTGAATATCTTTGCATTCAGAGGTGGAAGGTCAGGGGCTACGCCCTCTGCTGCCAGCTTGAGTTTGGCACATGATCTTTATGCAGCCAGGGAGAAACATTGCCAGGATTTCATATCTTTTGAAAGTTACTAAAATGAATGGGATCAGTTAGAGATCACTCAGAGTCATTGCAAGGTAATCCATTTCCCAAAAGCAATGGAGCCATTAGTAGCATCTTTCAATCGACCAGCTTTGTGGCAGAGATTTGCCTGTCTCTGCCTCCTCTGGTTCCTGCCCATCCTGGCTCTATAGCTTTCCCACTGATACTGTTCTAATCAATCCCTCAGCCAGAAGTTGTTTCTGTTGCTTACAACAAGAACTGTGATTATGGCACACTGCAATATATGTTTTGGCAAAAATGATGCCTGGGAAATGATGCCTGGCAAAAATCATGTAAAATTACAGCTTCTACTGATAAATATTTGGAATAACTTGGATAAAGAATGAAACATATCCCATAGCACTATTTGAACAAAGGTCATCTAGGGTCTAAAAGGGGACAAGAAATGAGCAGGATTGAGTGCTGCCAAATATCTCATTAAAATGAAGAGAATATGGACTATCTAGCATGTATGCACAAGAAGTCTGGACTGACAACTGCACCCTGAAAACCAGAGGAGCCCCTTCTCTCTGTACCTCCTCGTGACTCCCCGTGGGTTATCACTGGTGAATCAGTTAATACCCTCTCGTACTCATCTGTATTCTCTATGTGTATGCAAACAGACTCAAGTGCTCCACAGTGACTGAAATCTATACAGAGCTGGAGAAATGAAGACTGAAACAGAACTAAGGTTAATCCTGCTACTGTGTTGGAAAATTATCAGAGTCACACTGACTTTGTGAAAATCCATAACCCAGCTCCCCAAAATAAGAACACATAACTGAATATCATAATTAATTCACATGGCTGCAGTGTGTGAATTATAATTTATAAACTCATTATTGAGGACAGTTCTACTGCTGTTACCAGAGTGTTAATTTTCATGGCTCAATCCCTACAGCAACCTTTCCATTGCTAAATAGTTGTATCCCTCACAACCAAGCCTTGCTTGGCAGTGCAAAGCTGTGCAAACAAGTATTTCATCTGATCCTCAGAAAAATGGTGGGGTTAAAATAATTTCCACTTGGAAATCAGGAAACTGGGGCTCAGCTTAACTAAGTGCCTGTTGGGCAAATAAGTTTGTAAAATCTATATTTTTGGGGTTTGCTCACTTTTATTGTCAAAAATGGCCATTGACCATGTGATTGTATTGCCCTGGTGATAATGTTAATTACCTTCATGCTTGGGAAGGGGCTTGGATATACTAATGTATGCTGGAGGAGGGACTGTCACTTGGAAAAGCTTTAAAAGGAGGAGCTAAAAGGACACTTTGGAAGAGACCACATTGTTGCAGAGGAAGCAGGCAGCCAAATGGAGGCATGCAGAGGGGACTGAGTGAGCTGGTGGGGGCTTTTGATTCTAGGAAAAACCAGAAAAATTCTCCTGGTTGTGGAACCAAAGAACATGTGAATGAGTTTTGGTGCTCATGTGTTTGTTTTTACTCGCTTGCTGGTGTAAGCTAGAATAAAGGATGGCCCACCAGTTTTTGGCTCCGTTGTTTCATTATGATCTATCCAAATCTAATGCAAACCCACACCTGCCTGGTGGTCAAGATGAAGGCCACAACTACTGGGCCTACAGTATCGTATTCAACGTTATACAGCTCATAAATGGCAATCCAGGAAAACAAAATCACCATGTTTTAGAGCTTAATAATGTTAGAAAATTTTAATTTTTATATTTCTTTATAGATCTCTGTGTTAGGAGGGTTATGTTTTAAAGATAATTGTAGGGCATTGTTTTGGTAGATGGGATATTGGAAAGTGATGCTGACTACAAATACCTCTCTTACAGAGAACTGAAGGACCACTCTTAGTAGTGCATTAATTACTTTGTGTTAAGCATTTGTTTTTCTCTCCTTGCCTACCTTCTTTTAAAATGCAAATGTACCTGAAAGGATAACATAATGTATCAATGATTTTCACCCTATAGCTCCTTCCATTATCTGGCTAGTCAACACAGCAACAAAACAACAATAGCTTAGGGTTGTAAGAAGATGCTTAAAGGGTGAAAAAGAAAGATGTGAAAGCTTGAAGCTGTTCTTCAGAGCTCACTTCCACTTCCTGTGCTTTGGGTTCTCACTCTCACTCCTAGAAATATCAATGGGAATGCTGGAACTCAGCAGGCTTCGAGCTCAGCTTCATCCATAAAACTGCAGCTCTTAAATCTGAAGCAGAGAAATGTAGAGGCAGATGACCAAGCCCACAAGTGTTTCCTTCACACTGTTTTCCTTATATTGGTTGAGTCTTAGGCAAAGGCATGAAGCGGTCCTGTCCATCTTCAGAACCTTCCACAAGGAAGCCCCTAAAACAGGGGTTGGGAACCTTTTTGGCTGAGAGAGCCATGAACGCCACATATTTTAAAATGTAATTCCGTGAGAGACAAACAACAACCCATGTACATTATGCATTATCCAATAAAAATTTGGTGTTTGGCTCCAGCCAAATAGCTGTGATTGGCTCCAGCCACCCGCAACCATGAACATGAGTGGTAGGAAATAAATGGATTGTAATACATGAGAATGTTTTATATTTTTAACGTTATTATTTTTTTATTAAAGATTTGTCTGCGAGCCAGATGCAGCCATCAAAAGAGTCACATCTGGCTTGTGAGCCATAGGTTCCAACCCCTGCCCTAAAACTACAACAAAAGACCAGATGTGGATGACTCACAGCTATTAGTCTAAGAAAATTCTTCCTGAATAACATGCTAAGATACAATTCTTTCTTTTACAAAACAACAAATGCACAGAGCCTACAGGAGTCTTTATGCTTCTGCAAAACTAAAACCTAGACAGGTGAAACTACTCTCAGTGGTGTTCTGAAAAGTTTCAGCTTCCTTGGTGGCACCTTTCAACACCTGTGCCTCTGAGTCCCAGGCCACCCTGCTGTCACCTCTGTGTATTTTATGCAGCCAAAGAAGTCCTCCTCCTGGTGGAATTCAAATCATTTAAAAACCGGTTCTCTGCCCTAATGATTGTTTCAAGTACAAAAAAGTGATGCAGTCGTCCCTCACCATATTATCGTTCACTTTTCATGGTCTCACTGTATCACAGATTTTAAAATTGTATATATCTAATTTTGTATTCTGGATTTTTCACTATATCATGGGATTTTGCTGTATATAAGTATTTTTATATATTTATTATTTTAATTGTTTTTGCAGTAAAATAAACATTTTCTAGCCTAAAAAATTGAAAACAATATAAAAATATATAAACATATTAATTAAAACATATTAAAAGAAAATTAAATTGAAATAAAATATAAGGTTGCTACTTTGCAGATTTTCAGGATTTTCACCTATTGCGGGGATTCCCCACAATAGATGAGAGACCACACTGTATACTAAAAGATAGTTTATCATTTCATTCATTTGATACTTAAATAAGAACAATGAAAGAGATACACAAAACTAGATTATATTATCAGAAAGAGTTTTAAAATATTAATGAAAAAATATTAAATAATACCTGACAAAAAACAATAAAAAATGTTATTTAAGATAGTTACATATTGCTTCTTGATTGGTGTCCTCACTTGCAATTTTTGTCACCTATGGACGGAATGAAGATTCCTACAGGCACTTAGAATATGCTGTTGTGAGGATGAATGTTAAAAAAAAGTAAGAAATGTAAATTTGTGATTTTCAAATTGAGCAGCTTCCCAGGCACTCGCCTTAAAGAGAACTCTGATTAAAAGTGCCATTTTAACAACCAGTTCACCAAACTCAACAAAAAATTACGTAAGTATCAGTTCTGCCCAACTGGTGCAAACTGGCTGAATCCGACATTCACTGAAATGGGTATGACTTTGCAATCTCTTAAGACAGCTTTTCTGGCCCTGGCAAGTTGGCTCAGCGGTAGAGCGTCCGCCTGGCGTGCAGAGAACCCGGGTTCGATTCCTGGCCAGGACACATAGGAGAAGCGCCCATTTGCTTCTCCACCCCACCCCCCCCTCCTTCCTCTCTGTCTCTCTCTTCCCCTCCTGCAGCCAAGGCTCCATTGGAGCAAAGATGGCCCGGGCGCTGGGGATGGCTCCTTGGCCTCTGCCCCAGGCACTAGAGTGGCTCTGGTCCCCGCAGAGCGACGCCCTGGAGGGGCAGAGCATCGCCCCCTGATGGGCAGAGCGTTGCCCCTGGTGGGCGTGCCGGCTGGATCCCGGTCGGGCGCATGTGGGAGTCTGTCTGACTCTCTCCCCATTTCCAGCTTCAGGAAAAAAAAAAAAAAAAAAAAAAAAAGATAGCTTTTCTCACATAGAGATCTCTGGTATCAGTTTATCAAAATATTAAACATTAGGACATTTGGTAAGTTTTATGAATTTCCTTATTTTTCCCCCTTTTTTTCCTCTATACTAAGGAGAATCAAGGTTTTGGGTTTTGTTTTGTTTTTTAAGTCCTGAAGATAGAAATAATAATTGATTTAAAGAGAAAATATCTGGACCTTTATTCAAATTACTAGAAAATAAAAATTTTACTTCACATCATATTTTCAATTAATTTTTAATTAAGTCAGATAAAAATTATGAGAAAGATACATTCCCTATACATGAAGATATCTTATAAAAGTATGAAAACAATTAGTCTGGAAAACTGAAAAGCCAAAACCCAAAACACATTTAATATTTTTATTAATGCAAAAGAACAAATGATAACATATTTGAAAATATTTTGTAGAATTGTTTAACGAGGTGTTTGAGGCTCTGGCACAATGGCCAGTGGAGTTCGATTGACCCTCCCTCACATTTACCTGCACTGTGCCTTGGATCTTCAGTCAAATCTGCTGAGGATTGCTTTTCAGTCATCAATTTATATAATAGACTTGGAGTCCCCTAAAGAGAAACCTCAAGACTCCGTGGAAATGCGCAAGTACAGAAATACATGTGTGCTGGAGTGGCTGTTGATGGAGGTTACACTGAAAAAACAGAGTCATGGGCTCTTGAAAAGAAGCAGACCTTGAGGGGCAAGAAATAAGGACCAGTGAATAAAAAATAGTTCCCTAGGATGAAGGAGGTACAGGATCTGAGTTCCCCATGTGACTTAAAAAGAACCCATTACAATTCCTGTCACCAAGAGTCTCAGTTTCACCTTTGGAAAAAAGGTGTGTGTGTATGTGACCTACAGAGCAGTGTCACTAAAAAGCTATAGCACTACTATGGGCAAGCCCAGGAAGCTTTAAACATTTTGTAGGTAAAAACTACTAGAAAGAATCAGAAATCTTATTAATAATGCAGGTGAGCTCTAGAAACCATCACCATTTGAGCATAAATATAAATGTGTCCTCATTTATACATACAATCTTTAAGGCTTGTAGTATACTAGTTATTCAATAATCTTGTTTTTTGGATTGTCTCACTGCCATATTATAAGGAAGGTCACGGTGTGAATGATACAGTTGTCACACAATCATATATTATCCAACACAATTTTTAAAGAATTTCAAAATTCTTAAAGGGATCAGTCGCTCTGCTGTAGCCCCCCCTCCACCTCCCCCCCTCCGTCAATGCACATATGAGAAAGCAGTCAATTAACAACTAAGTTGCCACTACAAAGAATTAATGCTTCTCATCTCTCTCCCTTCCTGTCTGTCTGTCCTTCTCTCTGTCTCTGACAAACACACACACACACACACACACACACAAAAGAAGTTCTTTGAGATCAGAACATCTTATATGACTCATAAATATTTTTTAACATTTTTGGATCATTAGCTGCTTTTGAAGATGTGATGAAAAATATGGATATTCTCTTAGAAAATGGCACATGGATATGTGACTGTAGAGTATCCCACGTATAATCCCCTTCTACACTCCCCTTTTCCAATACCCCCTCACACCACAGTCTCTCACTTGTACCCCCAGAAAATCTTCCTGGCACCCAGACTCACCAGCTTCTTGCCTTCTTTCACCCACCTCTACTCTTTCACAAAATTCAGACTTTCTCTAGTTTATTATTTATACTCCTCCCCATGTGGCCTTCCACCTGGATTTTCCACTTAAGTAAGGTGACCAATCATCCTCCTTTAGGGAGGACAGTCCTTTTATAAGTTCCGTCCTCCCTTGAAAAGTGTCCTCCTACATGTGCTCATTTATGAATTGGAAGACTAATCTGTAAATGTCCACATTCCATCGATGCAGAGTCGATCCATTGCATGTGATGTGACATATTTGTATTTGACATGACAATTCTTCAAGGATCTGTACAGCGCTGCGAGACGTGATTATGAGATGCATGCGCTCTGCACAGGAGACCTTGAAAGAGCACGAGATATACCGAGCATGCAAATGGCTTTGTGTACTTCTTACTGAAACACGACATGGCACATACAACATTGTAGACTCACAATTATTTCTTTCTCAGTGAATATTCAATCATAGACAGCTAAGCACAATTCATGTTTTATTGATTCATTATCTATTTAATAATTTCTAAATATGTATAATTTTAATTACAAGTATTTTCTCGAAATTCGAGTTTTAAAGTGGAAATCTAACCTCAAACCATATATATTAATAATGCATTTTGATTAAATAGTTGCATAAAACAGACATTTTTTAATTAGAAAATGATAAATACACCCAAATATCACTCCAAATTAGTGGTTTTGTTTGATATTTAGTTTCACTAAATGAATACTTTTTTCTTACATTTATTATTAAAAATTAATAGGCATATAAGCATAATTACAAAATAAAATATTATAAATGTTTTATTATGCATTTATCATATTATAATATATTATTGTTGCAATAAATAAAATATTTCTTTTATTTACAATATTGTTTTTTTCCATTTATTTTTGTCCTCTTCATTGTAAAAATGTTGGTCACCTTACATAAAGGGGAGCTCCAGCAAGAAGTGCCTTAACTGAAAAGAATCCTTCATTTGCATCCTAAGACTGGGTAAAATCTTAGGTGAAGGGAGCAAAAGACAGAACTCTGAAGAGTGTGGACAAAAGAAAGAACCCAAACCCAAAAATGAGAAGCACCTAGTCATTCCCAGATGGTAACTCAGAGGTCCCTATCTTATTTCTATGTATTAATACATTAACTTTTAGACAGAATTGAAGATAAGGTCTCTTCTGGGGGGGGGGGGAGGCAGAATCCAAGGAACCTAGGTGAAGAAACTCTCAAGTTAAGAACGAGATTTTGCTTCAGTCATTGATTTTCTCTGATTAGCTATTAGGCAAAAGATTAACTTTAGTGCAGAAAAAATATTATTTAGAAAAATGTCTATAGTCTAGAATCTCAAGTAATTGTATTTATTGTTTGTGTTGACACTCTAAAGCACTGTAAAGACATTCCCTGGACTCCCAGGATACAATCCAAAATATTTTTAAAAAATCAATAGTATAATAATCTGCATCTCAAATACAAGTAATAAAACTAGATAGTGCTACACATTCCTGGCTGCCTGGATTGACATCACACAGTGCAAAGAAGAAAAAGTATTTATTAATACATATAAGTATGTTCTACATTTAACTCTGTGTGTATGTGTGTGTGTTTGTGTGTGTGTGCATCTTATTATGCATACCTTGGGTATATTAGGTTCTCAAGTAATATTTGTTGATTTAGTCAAAGTATCCTTCTGACTGTGGAACCAGCTATCTTTTCTGTTGTTATTCTCTTTTCCCTGCTTGAAATTATCTGAGTTAGAATTCCAAAGGAACATTACAACAAAATGGTGGGATCTTGATAACATTATACGGAGTGACATAAGTAAATCAGAAAAAACCAAGAACTGCATGATTCCATACATTGGTGGGACATAAAAACAAGACTAAGAGACATGGACAAGAGTGTGGTGGTTAGGGGAGGGAGGGTGGACGAGGAGGGGGAGGGGGAGGGGCACAAAGAAAACTAGATAGAAGGTGACGGAGGACAATCTGACTTTGGGTGATGGATATGCCACAGAATTGAATAACAAGATAACCTGGACATGTTTTCTTTGAATATATGTACCCTGATTTATTGATGTCACCCCATTAGAATTAATAAAAATTTATTTATAAAAAAATAGTTTATAGTTTATTTGAGAAACAAATCCTTTCATTTTCATTCCAAAGATACTTAAGTTATCTAGCCATTACAGTTCCTGGAATGATCATTTAACCACAGATGTTAAATCTAGTACTATAACTCAGACTCAGGTGATCTGTAATTGATTTACTGCTTAACCTTAAGGAAACTATCTATATCATGTGGCTTTGAGAACACATACTTTCCTAACAATTAATTTGTTCTTCTACTCGATATTGGAAGAAGTTATAGAATTATAGTCCTCAGAGTTATACATCTTCCACAACTGCAGCCTCTCAGCTACTGCCTTAACTTTTATGCTGGAATCATGTGGGAAAATTAAGAAGATATGTAAGCTGTTCCAACGCTGAGATCTTTCAAGTAGGTAACACTATACTTGCAGGGCTTCATTTTTCTACACTTTAGAGTAGAAAACTATCACTTTGAAACAATTTGGGTGAGTAAAAATTCCCCACAAAATGAGAATAACAATGAATGATGTTTCTGTACATTCTATAAAGATACTTGGATTATCTGACAATTCGTAATATAAAGTGGGTCCAGACATAATCCAGGCCTTTTTTGCTTGTATAGTATGCTCAGCATGAAAGCTTTCTCCCAGTGGCTACATTCTGGTTAAAGGCTCATTACAGGGAGAATATTTATAGCTAGGGCTTTTCCTAAATCAGAGCAGAATATACTGCTAGACTCTTTTTTTTTTCTTTTTCTTTTTTTTTTTTGACAGATCAAGTCTTCATTGTGGCACTATAGCTGTTAATTGACTGCTTTTTCATATGTGCCTTGCTGGGCGACTACAGCAGAGTGAGTGACCCTTTGCTCAAGCCCGTGACCTCGGGCTCAAGCCTGTGACCTTGGGCTCAAGCTAGTGACCTTAGGATTCAAGCCAGTGACCTATGGGCTCAAGCCAGCAACCTTGGGCTCAAGCCAGCAACCATGGGGTGATGTCTATGATCCCACGCTGAAGCCAGCTACCCCATGCTCAAGCTGGTGAGTCCCTGCTCAAGCTGGATGAACCCATGCTCAAGCTGGCAACCTCAGGGCTTCAAACCTGAGTATTCCATGTCTTAGTTCCACACTCTATCCACTGTGCCATTGCCTGGTCAGGCTACTGCTAGATTCTTATATTAAGACCCAGAAGTATAGAATCTTCTACTGTCTCAGCATTCATGTCCTCATCTAGAAAACATGGAATTTTGGAAAAGAAAATTTAAGTTTAGAAAACTAATTTTGAGTCTCTTTTCCATCACCTGCCAATGTGTATTCTTAGAAACCCATTTAACTTAAATCTTATTACCTTAACTGTACTAATAAGAAATCTAACATCACCCTCACAGGATTTTAAAAATTAATGAGAAAAAAATAAAACAAAGTGTTTCAAAAAGAATCATATGAAGTTTCAGCCGATAATTCCCTTTGCCAAGATAGGGACATGTAAACATGCTTTCAAATGAGCAGTGAGAAGCTTGAAATTATTTAATTAGTTTTTTGATTTTCCAACACACGTTTTGTTTATCCTTTAATTCAATAAATATGTATTAACTCCATATTTCTAATTTGTAATCACCACGAATTATTTTAGACATTGAGAACAGTGTGGCACTGAAGTCATCCTATTATTGGTGACAAGCTGTGGCTTCTGGGATAGAGTGAGCAGAGTGTCATTGTGACATCAAGGGTCAATGTGTACATAAGATGTTCATTAGTTCAAGCTTTTAAAACCACACATTAAGCCCAAATTCTGAATTAACCGAGTAATCAGAACTGTGTGCTATCCCAAGAATGCTTTGTAGAGTAGCACTATTCTGTAAAAATAACTTTTTCTTACATTTAAAAAAAAAACCTGAAAGATCCTGGAATTCCATTTCTTTCCAAAAGAGTAGCCATATTTGAATTTTCTTAGCAGCTTGCTGAGAGAGTGCAAAGCTAACAAGAATCAAAACAGACTCTTTACATAGTTTGTTTGGGTCTAGAGGAAATCTGTCCCTGAGCTTTTGTGAAGGGGCCAACATGTCAGCATATGCCTGACTACAGTGAGTTTATCTTTCAATTGATTTACTCCATTCTGGGGAATCAAGATGATGCGAGAGTGTGGCATATGACCAAGTTCTTTCTCTCTTTATTGACAGAGAGGATAGAAATGTCTTTATTCTTGTAGATCACTTGATAAGAAATTATAGAGTCAGAGACTATGTTTAAATTCATATTACAGTTTTTTTTTGTTCATACTTTAAGATGTTATTAATATATGGTGTGATTTTTATAACAGTAATGGTTGTCAATAGTAAAGAGATAGGATGGATTTATAATTCTTCTGCGTTAGGGTTTACACACAATTTCCTGGAACATATGTTCTATTAGTAGAGTCTGAAATAAGTCTTTGGCCTTCTTAGAAATGCTTGGAATTGAGCTGCAAATATGGCGGCCATACTTCTGAGGCATCCTCACAAATAACTCTTAATCTTGAAAGTCCCCCCAAAATGTTGTTCTTTATTTAAATTTCTATTTATTTGAAGTCTCTTCTACACATATATGGCAAGGGTATGAGCTAAGGCTTAACTGAGGATATGCAGCTGAGTAGAGGGCACCTTAGGTTTCTTTTTCTCTGAGCTATTTGTACAAGTCACAGTCCTCAGCCAGAGAAGTCTAGAGAACATGACATTGGATGCCATGTTCAAGTATCATGAGAGGTACAGTCCACACCTAATTAGAGAGTGGTCATGCCCAGCCACTTGTCTTAGTATAAAAACATGTGAATCACTGTTAGGACCATCTAAATACTTTAATTGGGGAGAAAGCTGAGGTCTTGCAGAGACAGTAGAGGCACTTAAGAAAGTACTGAAATGCCAGGGCAAGGTGGTACAGATACCAATTGCAATCTCAGTCCTACCCACAGGATAGTGTGACCTGGGAGCATACTTTTACATCTAAATCAACAAATATTACTTGAGAACCTAATATACCCAAGGTATGCATAATAAGATGCACACACACACAAACACACACACATACACACAGAGTTAAATGTAGAACATACTTATATGTATTAATAAAGGTTAGTACAGTATTAGAAAAAGAGTGTTTGAATAAGGATGATTAAGGGTCTAAAAAACTGTGCATGCTGATCTAGTTTCTTGTCCAGCTCAATAATGTTGGGCCTCTGAATAAAACATAAAAAATTCATTTTAATTCTAGCTTTCTTAACATATTTTGGATATTATTTTGTTTTCCTATTGATAGTTGGCACATTCTTCAGCTGTAGAATAAAATAACTCTGGAAGATGGAGGTTGAACAGAGCCTGCTTAGCTGACCCTGAATATCAGGATACAAAATATACCATGTCCCTCACTATCAATCTGGTTCCATCTCCCTTTCTCTTCTGCTACTTCTAGCTGCTCACTTCAAAACAAATGTAATGCCTGGACATCAAGATCAAAGAAGCTGATTATCAGTTGGTAGAACCTCCACTGATTGCTTTCTCCCTTTGCCCTGGGAATTCTGAGCTCTTTACCATGCTTCTGCTTCTCTGACTCCAGAGGTGCCCCTACCACATCTTCTTCATCCCTAACTCTCATGTGCTATTAGCTTTCCCTGATATCCAGCCCTCCCTGATTTCTCCGTCCTATTATTCTAATGTTTTTTTCTCACTCAGATGCTCAAGTAAGTAGAGCCTTGTGCTAAAGTTATGAGGTAAAAAGCAACATAATGTTTTCAGGTCCTCTAGAAAGCTGAATGTAACTGATGCGTGATCATACAGAGGTTTACACAGAATGAATTAGAAAAGTAAGATTTAGGCCCTGGCCAGTTGGCTCAGTGGATAGAGTGTTGACCTGGCGTGTGGATGTCCCAGGTTTGATCCCCATTCAGGGAACACAGAAAAGTGACCATCTGCTTCTTTATACTCCCTCTTCCCCTCTCACAGTTAGTGCTCGATTGGTTTGAGCATTGGCCCTGGGCACTGAGGAAAGCTCGGTTGATATGAGCATTGGCCTCAGACAGGGGTTGCTGGTTGGATTCTGGTCAGGGAACATGTGGGAGTCTGTTTCTCTGTCTCCTCTCCTCTCATAGAAAGAAAGAAAGAAAGAAAGAAAGAAAGAAAGAAAGAAAGAAAGAAAGAAAGAAAGAAAGAAAGAAAGAAAGAAAGAAAGAAGAGAGAGAGAGGAAGGAAGGAAGGAAGGAAGGAAGGAAGGAAGGAAGGAAGGAAGGAAGGAAGGAAGGAAAGAAAAGAAAGAAAGATAAGATTTAGCTAAATAAACCATTGCAGTTCAGCAGTAACACTTTCATTTTATATCCTGAGTACAAACAATGACATCGTAAAGTGGGAGGCATAAACAATGTATGTTGAACATTCATGAAGGAAAAAGAACATTATGAGTAGTGTTAAGGAAGATTTTGCTGAGAAAAGAGGCTTTAAGGGCAGATAAAATATGCATTGTCAAAAAGGAGGCAGGGTAGCATGGATGTAAAACTTAACTTGAATGATGTTAAACTGGTATTTCTGCCTGGAAAGCTGTGTTTGGGGAGAGCAATAATGGATAGGTGCGAAAACCAGAGTGGAGCCATATATAAAGGCCTCAAGTTTAGCCTGATGAATTTGTATTCTATCCTTTAGAACCAGCCCTCTCCTGTGCCTTGTACTTATTTGTCTCCCAGAATCAGCTTTGGGTCCTATTTTCTCTCCTTATCCATCTGCCTCACCGTGAAAGGGTGCCTGCATCTGTTCTGAATCTCTTGTCAATTTCTCCACAAGGCAGATGGTCTATTTCTGTTCCCAGACTTTGCTAGATTCCCCCTGAGTTTTTCATCCTCTATCCCTGAGAATTTATTGCCAGTGTAGCAACAGATACCATGTGGCAGATGAGTTTAGAGAATAAGTTTTATTAGATGTATTTAGCAATGAGCCATTCCAAAACATTATCTAATGTCCTTTACAATAGGTAGCATCTTCTGATCTTAAGAAGCAATGGGTAGGAGGAAGGTCAACACAATTTAGATTGGGATTAAGTCATACTGTTGTTATTGGTTCTCCTTAGAGTTTTTATTACTTCGTTTTTCTCCCCTGTAATGATTTCATTATTAAATTTATCTTCTTGCATGAACCAAGAAACAAAGAAAGTTAAGATATTAGATGTATTTCTTCTTTTAAATTGGAGCCTGTTACCCTGTTCCATAGTATTATACAGATCTAAATTGAATAACATTAACATCAGCCCCAAAATGTTCTAGTCTGCCTCTTCAACCATTACTGAAACAGTATAAGAGTCTTCTTCCTTAGAGGTTAGCCAGAGCCAGAATATCCTCTTGTTAATAATTCACATTATTAACTTTAATTAAATTTTTCTTATATCAATATGGCAGATTAAATCTTTTTTAAAAAGATTTTATTTACCATTGTTATTTAATTTTATTTTTTAAATTTTATTTATTCATTTTTAGAGAGGAGAGAGAGAGGGAGACAGAGAGAGAGAGGAGAGGCAAGCCCAGGGTTTTGAACCGGCGACCTCAGCATTTCCAGGTCGACGCTTTATCCACTGCGCCACCACAGGTCAGGCCGGCAGATTAAATCTTGCTAAGAGAATCCTATGTTCATCCTATTAGCCAGCCATGACATTTCTTTGAGCTCCATAGCAACAAACTGATTGTGGGTCTCTAACCAACCCTCACAAACTGCATATCAATGGTCACTAGCCAAGGGGAACAAATGAATAGTGGGCTGAATCAGTATAGGTTCAGTCTTGACCTGAAAAAATAAAACCCCTAAATGCTTTCTCTAGAGATGGTAAGCCCATTAAAGTTCGGTAAGCAAAAGAGTTGTTGATGTATTTAGTAGCTAAGATTAGATTTTCTCCAGCTATAGGCAATCACAAGGTTTGGCCACTAACCATAAAGTCCATCAACTTTTTCACTATGCATTTTGAAGTCTACAATTACTAAAAATCATTTAATTAAGATGCATTCAAACCTCATTGGTGGTGGTGCAGTGCATATTGTGTCAACCTGAGATGCTGAGGTCCCAGATTCAAAATTCTAAGGTTGCTGGATTGAGTGTGGAATCATCAACATGATCCCATAGTCACTGACTTAAGCCCAAAGGTCCCTGTTTATAAGCCCAAAATCACTGCCTTGAAGCCTGAAGTTGCTGGCTAGAGCATCACTGGCTTGGCTGGAGGCCCCTGGTCAATGCACTTATGAGAAGCAATCACTGAACAACTAAAAGTGCTACAACTATGAGTTGATGCTTCTCATCTCTCTCCTTCCCCATCCCACACCTCTCTCTCTCTCTCTCTCTCTCTCTCTCTCTCTCTCTTTTTCTCTTTCTCTCTCTTACTCTCTCTCTCTCTCTTTTTTTCTCTCTCCCTCTTGAATAAAGTTTCATTCAAACCTGGTCTGCAATAAGCTCTCACATCACCTGGCATATAGACCTCTGAAGTTCAATTTCCATTCAGGGCACACAGGAGAAGCAACCATCTGTTTCTCCCCTTCCTCTTCTCTCCCTTTTCCCCTCCTGCAGCCAGGGGCACGACTGGTTCAAACGTGGCCCTGAGCACTGAGGATAGCTTGGTTGGACCCAGGACATCAGCCTCAATGCTAAAAATAGCTCGGTACTGCAGCATCAACCCCAGACAGGGGTTGCCAGTTCGATCCTGGTCAGGATTCATGTGAGGGTCAGTCTCACTATCTTTGCTCCTCTCAGTTAAAAAAAAAAAAAAAAAGACACTGAGCTCTCACAGGATAGCTTTCTTTCTAGCTGAGATGGGACTTTGCTGGTAACCAGGCACAGAGGTTTCAAGACTCAATGATATCAGCCCAATGATATCTTGGTAATTTTTCCAGACTACCCTAAATTTTAGCCTTTCTTTCATTAATGAGTTCATTTGGAAGGTGGAACTAAGAAAGGCTGGGGTAGGGGTGGGGAAGAAAGAATGGGGGGAGAGAAGTATTATATTTAGAAATAAAATCTGTGCTCATTTACAGTAGAGAATATCATCTTTGGAAAGAGATGAAAATATTATTTTTTAAGGCTTAAAATCTTCCTCTTTTCAGAGTTCAATAAGATAACTATGACTACCTTCTAAACTTTTGAGAACTTTGCTTCAAAGACAACCAGAGCTAAATATTCACCTCAAACATTATAATACTATTTTCAAAGTATTATAAGAAAATATTTTTAATTGAGGATAAGATTTTAAAGCAGATCAAAAGATCTGCCTAGAGCCCTAACAGCTCACCTTTATAATATTTGCCTCTCAGAGTAGATCTTCATTCATTATTTTGCATTCATTATTAGAATCTGACCTTTTTTCATTTAAAAAGTTTTTAGTGGAATATTTGCTGACTTACAGTTAAAACGAAAGAAAATAAAATGTCTAGAGAGTCAACTAGGGTATAGATGTCCTGGTTGTTTTTTTGTTTGTTTTTTTTTTTTGTTGTTGTTGTTGTTTTACAGAGACAGAGAGAGAGTCAGCAAGAGGGATAGATAGGGACAGACAGGAACAAAAAGAGATGAGAAGCATCAATCATTAGTTTTTCGTTGTGAAACCTTAGTTGTTCATTGATTGCTTTCTCATATGTGCCTTGACCATGGGGCTACAACAGATCGAGTAACCCCTTGCTCAAGCCAGTGACCTTGGGTCCTAGCTGGTAAGCTTTGCTCAAACCAGATGGGCCTGTGCTCAAGCTGGCGACCTCAGGGTCTCGAACCTGGGTCTTTTGCATCCCAGTGCAATGCTCTCCACTGCATCACCACCTGGTCAGGCTGGATGTTCTGGGTTTGATTCCCATTCAGAGCACACAAGAGAAGTGACCATCTGCTTCTTCCCCACTCCCTCTCCCTCTCTCCCTTCTCTCCCTCTTCCCCTTCTGCAGCCAGTGGCTCAATTGATTTGAGTGTGGCCAAAGGCACCGAGGATAGCTCAGTTAGTCTGAGTGTCAGCCTCAGATGCTAAAACTAGCTTGGTTGACTCAAGCATCGGCCCCAGACAAGGTTGCTGGATGGATTCCACTCAGGGTGCTTGTAGGAGTCTGTTTCACTATCTCTCCCCCTGTTAATTAAAAAATAATGCGACATAGTGCTTCCTTTGTCATTTTGATACTTGCTAAAGGACCAGACTGAGCATCACATGAGTGTGTGCCTGTGTTCAAATACATGTGCATCCCCAACACCCATAACCTGTGAAACTTTATGTCACACTTTAAAGAGATCAAGATTTCATCTATCTTCAATATGGATTCTACTGAGGAGGAAACCGAAGACAGAAGTTCAAGGGTAGAAATGGTGTGACATAGCTGTGCAAAAGTGAATTAAATACTTCAGTAAAACATACAACTATGTGTTTTGAATAAAAATGGTAGCCACAATTTGAGTCCCTTCGTTTAGCCAAATCTCTTGGTCACCTCAAATCTTGCAGAATGTCTCTCAGTAATATTTCTAATTAGTTAATCATCCAGGGCAACAGTTACCAGTGTCTAGACAAAACCTCTAGAGAGAGGGAAATGAGACCTTTTCTTACCAGAAGTGGAGAAATTTTGGTCGTGCCTTTGCCAGATTCCAGTCTTTTTTCCTCTTGAGTGTCTTTCTATTTTGGCTTCAATCAGAATGTTTGAGAAGTGGATTCTGGTTTGTTTATTTGTTTTCTTTCTGTGTTGGTGAGAGAGAGAAGAAATGAAAAGGAGTAAACTGATCTAACACTTATTTGTCCTCAGCAAAGACAAAATCCACAGGAGATTGAATCTAGCATGAACTACCATAGAAATTTACTCTCAATTTAATCATGATGCATCTGAGCCCAGGATATATTTTGAATGAAGATGCCTTGGTCTTCTGAACAACTGAAGTCTAAAGTCTTTTATGATGCAGTTCTTCACAATGTCCTATACTACTTTAGCTTAAATGGTACTTACCCTTGCAGAATAGATTACTGACACCAGAGAACTGGAAGCTAGAGTATGATAGACTTCAAGAAACAAAACCAGCAGAAAGAAAATGTCCTTGCTCTTATCATAGTACATTTTTAGAACTAAGCAGCTGATTTTATTTTCTAATGAAAAAAGAAATCTGTGAGTAAATTTTAATTGTGTTGTGAGGGGGAAAAAACCCATTTGCAATTGAATCCAATTACAACTCATTTGTGATTAAGATTTGGTATTTAATATTAATGGTTTATATTGTTTCCTTATTGCTGTCTATGGAGACTTCAGCATGAACAATGTATTGAACACAAAATACATAGATGTATTCATCATTTCTTTACTTTATAAAATATTGGATTAAATTTATATTGTAAATATAAAAGAATCATTTGTTAAGAGTATTTATTTATTTTAAATAAAAACATGAATATGCAAAAATAAAACACACCCACCAGAGTTCTTGACTAATGAACTCCATAAGAAGACATTATGCAGCATTTAACAAGGACTGCAAATGAAAAACTAGGTTACCTTCAGATGATAAACCTCTTCAATTCCCAAACTTCCTTATGGCCAAACATGTAAAGATAATTTTCTTTGTAATTTGTCAGAAATTAGACTAGACAGCAGCTGTTTTATTTAATAGCTAAGCAGATCATTGTCCAACTTCGAACTAGATCATGAACAGACAAATATTTGTTGTCTCAGTCCTTCCTGCATTTTCGTTCCAAGTCAATGACCCACTGCATGGGATGGGAGAATTTACTTTTAGCTTTAGAAGTAATACTTAGTTTGTAGAAGGAGGAGAGAATAAAGCATAATCTCAAATAATCACAACCACAGTGGGTAACAAAGGGGAAGGTTAGGTTAACTATAGTCTCTTTAAATAAGCAAAATCATAAAGACATGAATATATCTAAAATATGCTCAAAAGTCATTTTGAAATGAATAGGAGAACATTTATGTTGGATTTCTAATAATAAAAGGCAGGAGGTCCTGATCCTAAATTTAAAAATACATAGCAAAAGAAATGAGAAAAATACCTCAAATTTAACAATTTTAACAATGAGAATCACAGTTTTCTTTTTTTCTAAGAGACGGCGAGACAGAGGGAAAGAGATGAGAAGGAAAGAGATGAGAAGCAACAACTCATAGTGTGGTATGTAATTTTCTTCTTTATACTTTTAAAATTTCTCAGTTTCTATAATGGACATGTATTATTTTTAAAACCAAGAAAATACACAGTGTTATTTATGAGAATAAATTTGAATTAATACTTACCTTCTGTGCAAATGAAGGTACTATCAAACTCTGAGGGGGGGGGGACTGGCTTTAGGGTGCTCATTTATTATAACTCCTTTCTTTGTTTCCCTGGCTAAGGCTCATTCCATAAGAATTGCTTCACTCCACTCAAATGTTCCTGACCAATCCCTAGTGCCCATGATTCAGCCGAGAGAAATAGCCTTTTCCAGTTCCTTTCCCAGCAACCTCTGCCACTGAGGTCTTCAAACCAGACTGCCCACTCCTGGGAACAATCTTCCCATAATATTTTGGCATTTAATATATATTAGAATGAACAAATTTTATAAATCTAAAGTTTACTAAACTTCCAACACTGAACTCCTAGGTTACCTTGCATAAAACAAGAGGACAGTTTCTCAATCTTCATAAAAATATTTGTAACAGGGTTGGAGCAGAGAAACTATTCTGTGTTGACTGTTTCTCAGACCAGGGAAGGCAGCTGGGTTCTCACAGGGCTGCAAGTTCTAGGGAGAAAGATACATAGATTGTGCCTTAAAAAGTGGGGATATTTAGGCAGAATGGGATAGGTTTGTGTGAGTAAATTAGTATTTCAAATTCAAATATCGGGGAACTTAATATCCATACTATGAAGGGACAAAGGCAGAATCTGAATTTACGGGCAGCAGATTCAAGATTCCAAAGCAAGAAAAAAATGAGATTAAACCAAAATAGAGGGGATAGTGAAGCAGCATTACTGGGTCATAATATCAAAGAACGTCTGGCGGGCTGGACCTGAGATAGCAAAGGTAAGAAATCAAATAGAGTAAAAGGCCGGAGTATGCAATTTGTCATATACTGGACATTTAAAAAATCCTCAGTAATTACTACCTTAAAGATACTCATTTCTAAATATAATGTAGGCTTTTAAATCTATACCAAGTTTTTCATTTAAGTGTTTAAAAATAATAATTTAACTTTATTTAGGTTACTTGGTTACCAATTCAATAAGCTACCAAGTTGGCAACACTAAATCTCATAGAATGATCAGTGCAACATTGTTTTCATTTTTTGAGTGAGAGGGAGGGAAGGAGAGAGACAGGAACATTGAGGGGCTCCTGTATGTGTCCTGACCCAAGAATCGAACCAGCAACCTCCACACTCCTGGATGACACTCCAACCAACTGAGCTATCCAGCCAGGTCTTAATTTTCTTTTTCTTCTTAGTGTTAGAAAGAGGAAGGTAGAGAGTAGGGAGGGAGAAGAGAAGTACTCATTTGTTTTTGCATTCAGTCATGCATTCATTGGTTGCTTCCCTTGTGTGCCCTGATTGAACCCACAACCTTGTTGTTTTGGGACAACACTCTTAAACCACCAAGATAACAGGCTAGAAAATTATTTTATTTGGTAAAATAAAAAATTATTTTATTTGTAAATATTAACTCATCAATTTCTATACCTTATTAAAGTCATAATACCTTATCATCAGTGAATCCTAACTGCTGTGTAGGAGAATTAATGTCAGTATACCACAAGTAAAATAATATATTCAATTAGTTGACTGTCTGACTTCCAAAAGACAGTATTTCTCATAAAGTTAAAATAGCTGTTATCCTACTCACTTATTCATTATTAGAGATTTCTAAAAACCTTATTACATGTATAACGTGATGTTAAAGTATAGTAGAAGATTGTAAAGGAAAAGAGATTTGGTCCTTGCCTTTAAGAAGCTTGAAATTGAGTGGACAAGAAATGAATGTAAAATATTTTAATAATGATAATAACAGTGGCCAGACTCATCCCTCCAGCTGCAATCGCCTCACCACCATCATTCCTTCCTTTTTTACTGCCTCATGAAGCACACTTTCCACCTTCACCCCAGCAGAACACCAGGTATACCACACTAAAGGAAACACACAGAAAGTAGGTCCAACCCTTGTTAGCTTGCTGTCACTGTAGAATCCCTCGCTGCTCCCTGAAATGTGCTGGCAGTCTTTGAATGAGAATAATAATTGCCTGCATTTACTGAAGATCTACTATATGTTCAGTGCCGTGCTAACTATTTAATATGCATTGCATTTTGAGTTTCCTGAACTCAAGATCCAGTTCTGTGACATGACGATTGGCTGATAAAGAGGCAGGTCAATACTAACCTCCTGCCTAGGTACTGTTAGAAGGTGTGTGGATTAGACATTCACCTGTCCCAAGAGTCCCTCCTGTGAATCTATGACAGAGGGAAACACACATCTCATTTAGAGGAACTATATATCCTATATAGCCACAGAAATATTTCAAAATAGTGAGGTAATGAGCAACAGAGTCTGAAAAATAGAGAAAAAGGATTTTTAAAAATCCCTCAAATTGAAAACATTTTTAGGGGGAAGACACATCTTTGGTTGGGTTTATTTATATCCAACACCTCTTTTCCATCATTCTTTATATTTTCTTCATGTTTGAATTTTAATTAATTGGTAGTTATTTCCTTTCTTTCTTTGTCCAAGAAATACAAAAGTGTATTGATAATCATATAAAAACACCTTTCAAACCCTGAAGTCTACTTTATGTTCATTTGTGCGTGCTTGTCTCCAAGGGCTGGGAGTAAAAGAAAGTGTGATTTGACAAAACTGGACAGCTGCCTTTTATCCCAGGGCTGGACAGGCGGCAGTCTGGCTACAGAGTCGTCGTATTTTAAACTGAAAACTACTTATCCTGGAATAATAGAAATATTGTACAAAATTTGTGATTTGATAGTCCCTATTACCATGTAAAGTTAAAATAAAACTATGTATATTAATTAAAATGTAAGAGCACTTATTTCTTAAAAATCTGTATCTCAATTAATCCAATAACTGTGGGATTTATGACTAGTACATTCTCATTGTGTTGCCTTGGCAATCACAAATGGTAGTTCTTAGGTCGAAGTCATATCTGGTTCACAGTTGCATCTGGGGTGTGAACAAGTATTTAAAAAAGAAGTAAATATGCCTAAGACTACAAATTTCTGGCTTTTGTTGGACATTCTCACTGAACAACAATCATCTCCTGAGTAACACTCACTCCCTTTAGACAGGGAGTGTGAGTTCTATTTTGCCCAAACCCCACCCCCTCGTAGCTGCACCATGCTCTCTTCACTATTCACTTAAATTACTTACCTACGGACCTCGGTGTGCATTTGAGTTTACAATCCTAGGTGCATTTTCCTAACATGAAATTCACGGTTTTTGAAAGTGGTAAACATCTCGAAAATTAAATTATATTGTACCTGTAGCTTAGATGTGAAAAATAAATACAGCACTAACTTGCAAATGAATACTTAGCTAAAAATATAAAACCTGGGACGTTCTGGATCTTAGTTTGGCAAACCATGTAAGTTAACTCCATTGTGTGCTGCTGTGAATGGATACATTGTATTTTTATTCATTTGCATGTTGAAATCATAATATCCTGGGCATGTTTGAATTGTGTGTACTAAAAAAACTGAGGGCCAATTCCCCCAAGCCATTCCATTTAGAGGCTGGTATTTGATCTACCAAGTCTCGATCACTTTCATCTCTTCTGCATTGATCTGTGCTGAAGAAACTTGAGAGTATTGTCCTCTCAAGCAAGCTGCAGTTTTGTTTGTTTCCATTAGATGGCACAGAAGATTCTTAAGGTTGCAAACACACAGGTGCATTGGAGAATAGTATCAGCTATGTGTGAACACACACAATTTCAGTTCCCCCACACCTTTGTAGCAAGAATCTAATTTAAAGTACTTTCAAGAAAGAGTAATTTTGTAACTCGTGAATTATTTCTTCCTAAGTACACTAATAAGATATAAGACCATTTCCTTTGGAATTGGAGTCTGTTTTTCCTTGGTTTATAGTACTATTCCTTATCAAACTTGTGAAAAATAGTTATATCCAATATTGCAAAAGATATGGAGGATAAAAAAATACTTTTTATGCAAGAGGGAACAAGGTTCAAAGCTAAAAACTACGAGATATTAACTAAAATTTCTAAAATTTCGCAGTTGTCTATAGTTCATCACCCAAGTTTTCTGTCAGTCTGTTTTTAGTCATTTTTATCCAACTGACCTTTGAGGGCTTTCTATTCCTACTTATACCATTTTTTCCTTTTTATAATTTAGGATAGAGAATAGTCTTTACTACTTTGATAAACTAGAAATTAGTCACATCTAAGTTGTTATATTTCAAGTGCCAATTTTTCTGACCAGTATACATTCCCAGTTGTGATTTTCTGAGATTCTTGGGATACTGAAGAATTTTGGCATTGCTTTTTTAGATTCTGGGGTGAAGTGTCCTACATTAATATCTTTGGTAATTTAAGGAATTCAGCTGAGCCCCACACTTAATTTTGGTCCATGTATACAGTAAAAATTTGAGCCTGAACCATTAAGATGCCTGTCAGCCTGGCTTGGATACCCTTAATTCATCTCTTCATGTGCACTGACTTAGAGAAGTGCTGCAAGACTTCACGCACTTACCGAAATGCAAGCCCAACGTCTGACAACAAAAAAAGAAGGAACATTTCTACCATATCAGACAGCTCAGCATTCTTGAACCAAAATCTGTTGAGCACACAGTAAAAGTACATAATATTTGCATATCGTTCTTGTTTTCTAATGCTCCTTACTTATCCCAATCTTTTCCTCAAGTGTCTCATTTCCACTATCCTCTTCTATACAATAGACTAAACGTTGGTCTATCACAACAAGCTCATTTTGAAAAGTCACAGCTTCAGCTATCATTAAGCGATGGCGCTTGTGCTAAAAACTGGCTGCTTCAACCATCTTTCTATGGAGAAGTGAGAACAGGAGATTATAAGTGGCAGAGGGACTATATTTAATTCTGGGTCCTTTCCATCCTCCTTGACATAGCTTGTCAGTGATAAAAAGTGTGAAGTTATTATTTACACAATATGCAGCCCATTTCAATAGAAATGAAATGGCTCTAAGGTGAATTAAGGACTCAGTACAATCTGCACACCTTGGGAAAATAGTACAGGGAACAATGAGTCATTGTTTCAAAGGATGTCTTGGATATAGAACAATTAGAAGGAAGAGGATTGCGAGCTCAACTGCAGTGGCTCAGTTAAAATTGGAAAAAGGGAGGGAGTGCACTCTATGAAGTCTTTATTAGTATAAATCTGTGGATATCAGGACACTTACATGATGATGCTAATGGAAGATTTCATTTAGCATCATTAGCTTAGCTGGCCAATTTGAAAGAACTAAAATTTAACATTAAAAAAAAAAAACAAACCACGTCTAGTATTAGGAGAACATTATGACATTCTTCCTGCACATGGAACAATGTAACAGTTCTTACTAATTCTGAGTTAAAATTTATCTCACTAAAGCTACCTTATATTTATTCTGGTTTTGGTCACATATATAGCTGTAAGAACAGGCAGACAGCATGGTATTTGCTTTGCCCTTTGGGAAGCAATCAGCTTCTTAAAGCTGATTTTGAAGGGGGGGGGACTCATTGTCATTTCTTCAGATCCACAAAAAATACACACTCACACACACACACACACCCCTTTAAATCTTAAATTTTCTGAGAATCCATTTCTCTTACATAGCATAAATCATCTGGATTTATTTTTTGAAAATTCTTTGACATTTTAATTTTTATTTAAAAACATTTAATCATTGTGATTACATACTTTTGACTGTACATTCTTGTTCAAATCTGAATAACATAAAATCACTTCTAAATAATAAAAGCTGTGAACCTGATAATCTGAGAATAGCACTAATATTAGTCCAAAGAAATATGACATTTCAAAAATTAAAAATACTGAGTTTTAAAGAAATAAGCAAGAAGCAAACAGACAGGGATACCAACACAATAGGATAGAAAGGAAAAAATTTTAAATTAAATGATAATTTGGTTACTGAAATCAAACACTCTAATCATCACTTTGAGTCATTTTGTTGTTATTGCTTATTCAAATCTGAGAAGGCATTTTTTGGTTGGATCAATAAAATCAGATATTTTAACTCTTCCACTCTGTATTCATTTGCAGATTCTGCTCTTTCTTTTAAATCTGAGAGAATAAAATAATTGTGAAGGGAGAAATTTGGGAGACAGGCTAATCTTTCTCTTGAATGGTAGAAGTTTTTTGTATATGAAGGTCACTATTATTAACCAGTTTGAGTTTGATTTATGTCATAGATTGTCTTATCCAATAGTAAATATAAGTTTGGTCTGATGGTGACGACAGCATCACTTACCTCTGATCTCACTTTTGAGGCTGGTGGCAAGTAGAAAGCAGCCAGACAAGAGCCGAAGTTCTTGGAAAAGAGCCGAGTTAACTGGCCTGTACAAGACCGAAATCCTGGCCCTGGAATGAACGACGACAGCACAGTGTTCCTTTTATGATTTAAGAAAATCTCTGTTTTCTGAAAAATGCCTGTGTTATATGAGGCATGTTTTGGAAGAAAGGAAAAGATCCCATGAGTTTAGAAATCTCTGATTGCTCTGTATCTAACCCTTTTTAAGATGCACAATGTACATTTACATAGTAAGTAGCCCGAGAAAAGCTGCTCCAAAGAACCATGGTTAAGAAGATGTTTCCAGAAGTAATTGGCTAATATCAATATCTAACATTATACTGAGTGAAATAAGTAAATCGGAAAAAACTAAGAACTGTATAATTCCATACATAGATGGGACATAAAAATGAGACTCAAAGACACGGACAAGAGTGTGGTGGTTACAGGGGAGGGGAGAAAGGGGGTGTGTGGAGGGGAGGGGCACAAAGAAAATCAGATAGAAGGTGACAGTAGACAATTTGACTTTGGGTGATGGGTATGTAACATAATTAAATGTCAAAATAACCTGGAGATGTTTTCTCTGAACATATGTACCCTAATTTATTAATGTCACCACATTAAAATTAATAAAAATAAAGTTGAAATTTGTTCCCAACTTTTTAGAGTCCCTTTCCTATATTGTTATACTTCTTTCTGTGGGTCTCTATTATCAAATCATTATTAAACCTGCTTCATAGGAAAGAAAGCTTCGAGTACCATTAAACCTTAGTGTAAAGAAGTCTATTCTTACACATAAAGCCTTTTATGATTATTATAAAATGAAAATTTCTATTCATATTAAAGAAATTGTAGACAGCCATTAAAACTTAAAGGATCTTAAATTAGAAAGTTATGACAACATGTGGACCTACTAATCTTATTTATTTTATTTACAATTTCTTCTAATATAAAGTTAAGCCACATTTTATCCCTTGTAGTTTATAATCTAAAAGAACCGGTTTCTCCTGTGATGAAGGATTTTCAGTGTGGGATGTGTAGAGTTTATATGTATAAATATGTAAAGTTTCATAAAGTAATACTGACAATAAATGAAGAGGGTTTTGTCATAAATAAGTTTTACCTGTAAGAAAACTTGCCCAGACAAGCTTTGGCAGTTCTGTTCAAATATGTGTATGAGTGACACAGATTTCTCAATTCACCTCACTGGATGACTTCGGGGCAAGTTGTCAGGTGGATGTGCAATAGAAGACCAAGATATATTTTGTTTTTATTTTCAGCTGGCACCAGTATACTTGAGATTTTCTATTCATTGTTTGAAAAAATGTGCTCAGAATGTGAGAGGAAGAAATATATTATCTGAAAGGATGAATGCAGGACAGTGCAAAGACAGAGGATGAATTGAAGGCCCTGAACACAAATGACCATATGCAGGAGCACAGACCACACAGGAGAAGTCTGCTGGACAGTTTATTCCCTATAATGATACACTTTCATCTCTCATTGACTGTCTCAGAATAGTCATGTGAGAATCACCATGAAAGGGAAAGGTTTGCTACTAAGAAACAAAAATCATAATTAAAGGAAGAAGAAGGCTGGTACTAAAAAGTATGAGCAAAAACAAACATATGAGACACCCACCATTCCACAGCACTACTTACTCTGGAGAGCTTCCCTCCAGGGAAATTATAGCTGGGACTCACACCTGAGAGAAGCAGGTGGTAAAGGCTAAGTGTAGGCCTAGCTCACCCTGGGCATTAGGAAGTATGACGTTTGTCCTTTTAGTCTTGTTCTTCCCTCCACCTCTTGCAATTTAGGGTAGTTTTAACTGCAAGAAACAGAAAACCCAACCAAGACAGGTTCCATAAAAAAAGAAAGAAAAAGAAGAGAAAAGAGAAGAAAGAAAGAAAGAGAGAGAGAAAGAGAGAGAGAGAGAGAGAGAGAGAGAAAGATAAAGAAAAAAAGACAAAGAAAGAAAAAAAGAAGAGGAAGAAACTTACTGGTTCCTCGACATCATTCAGGGTAAACAGTGCTCCAGAGGCTATTTCTGTATTTGTGTTGCCCCCCTCCATCTCTGATGTATTAGCTCTACTCGCAAATAGGTTCCCACTTTATGACCCCAAGATGTCCGCTAGCAGCAGCTGGGGTTGAATTTTTCCTGTAAGGGAAAGGAGCAGCCTATGTCCCAGCATTTTTAGCAAAATTCCCCAGGTTAATTCTGACTGGGTCAATTTAGACAGACCTCTGTTTCTGGCCCACTGCAATGTAATACAATGAGCTGCTTGACTCAGGCCTGAGTTATGTATCTCTTCCTAAACCAAGATGATGTGCTTAGACTAGCCTAATGCAACCAGTCTCCCTCTGGTAGTAGGGATGGGTTCAGTCCTACCCAAATGACATGACTAACAGGGAAAGGTGTGTGCACACACGTGTGTGTGTGTGTGATTGTTAAGTGAAATATAGACTCTATACCAGGAAGGAGGAAAGACAGTGTCAGCCAGCAAACCAGGGATACCCTTCATAGCACTTCCTTCCTAGTTGCCTAGTCTTTGACCCCTGGTGTCTAACCAGAATCCCATTTAATGAAAACTTACATTTAGTTAGTCCCTTCCTTGGTTCATGTGAACTAGCTTAATTCAGAAGTAGCTCAGAACTCAGTTGAAGGCCTACCTGAAGAAACATTTTTGAGGGGAAAAAAACTTCTTTAGAAACTTATTTGCCTCTATATGCATATGGATATATATGATATGAAACATTTATATTCAATGTGTTTATCAAAGATGTAGTACTTAATAACTAAAAGTAGATACATTTTAACATTGTCACTTCAAATATAAGATAATAAATTGGTTAACAACTAGATGCATTAGTTTTTTATTGTTGTTTTAAATCAGCATAATCTCAGCAACTTCAAACAGCATCCATTTTTAGATCATAGTCTCTATAGATCAGATTTCTGGGGCAGCATAGCTGTACTCTTGCTTAAGATTTCATAAATATAAAATCAAGCTTCAGCCAGAGTTGTGGTTTACATTTGGAGCTCAAGATCTTTCAACTGCATTGGTTGTTTAAAGAATTCAGATACTTGTGAATGTAGGACTGAGGTTCCCACTTCATTGATGAGTTATCCTGTTCATCTTGAAGCTTTCAGAGGTACACTAAATCCACCTTATGGTTTGAGTCTCTGTGACTTTCTCTTCTGTTCCTGAGGGCTCATATAATGATATTGGGTTCACCTGGATAATCCAGGATAATATTTTTACATTAAAGTCAGCCAGCTAATTAGGAAACTTAATATATTTGCAAACTTCCTTATGCCATATAACATGACTTCAGGCACAACACTTGGGGGTAAAGATCAGTGAGACCAAAGTGCTGCCTCCCACACTGGATTGTTGCATTTTCCACACTGAAAATAAGTAAAAGAGGAGGAAACACACATAGGGAGGAATCCAAGTGTGTGTTCCTCAGCTCTCACATTCTGGTGAATAACATTCTTAAATCTGTTGATATATGTACATACATATGTAAATTACGGAAAGATAAAAGCTGCCCAGACTCTTTATTTGTTCTGATCTAGGCTGCTAAAACCTCTGTTCTACAGACTAGGAATCAGTAATAAGGACAACTTTGAAAGAATCTGCCTGCATTTATCTTGTTTTTCCTTTTTGTCAGACAGTACAAAGAAAATTAAAGTTTTTCTTCTTTGCTATACATATAATACTCAGAAGTGAAAGCTTAATTAACTTGTCAGAATTGTGGCATCTCTTTTCTTGAACTGCTGTATCCACCTTCCCAAAAGATTTAAAAAAGAAAGAATAACCCACCCCAATATATTAGCTGGAAGAACTGCACAGCCACAGCAGTCGCCCTCTGAGATGGCTTCTTGTCATAATGAGTGTGTTTTCATCCATCGGGGTGAGCACACGCTTTCACCATTTGTCAAGAAACATCCACAGAGCAGAACACCAATTGTTTCATAAGCTAGGGCCCATCAGGTTGCAAAGAGGAAGCAGAGCAGAGCAGCTAATTACCATGTACCAAATTCATCTTTCTCAGAGAGACTAAATTAAAAAACTAAAAGAAGCAAAATAGTTGACAATTTCAGTGTTGCCTGTAAGTTAATTTTCACTTTCGCACAGTTGACTTCTTAGTACTCTTCTGTCTCAGACAGTGATGTTCCTGGAATCGTCTTAAATATCAAACGAGATCCTCTTAAAGTGTAAGCTTTCCCCTGGGCCTAAATTATTTAACTTTGAAAGCTGCATAAACTCCTTCTAGAGGCTAAGGTATGAAGTGTAAATTGTTTCTTTAGCTTAGTACAGGTAATTCCAGGGATCTGAGTTACCTCTAAAGTGCAAAAGATTAACAACCCCTTCTTCAGTCTTTGACATTCACTTTCCTAAGCCTCTCCTGACCCACACCAGAATTTAGCTTTTTTAGGAACGTTTTCTAATACAATCCATACCTTCCTGATAACTCCTTTATTCTGGAGTTCCATAGATTTGATTTTTCCATTTATTTATGTGCCTCTATGGATGAGATATTTGAGTACGTTCCTTATGTCAGCTGTGCCAGTAGGTTCCCTCTTTCTGACTGAACCACAATATGTACAAGAACAGAGAGAACACTTTCTATTACTAATGATCGTTAATTAATGCAATTTGGTCATATTTCTAGCATCTTTTAAGAAAATTCCCAGTCTGAAAATTCTAACATCCTTGCCCTGTCTGAGTCTGGTCCTAATGCTTGCTCTGTCTCTTCAAACTGTGGTGTTTTATATGTCAGTCTAGAAACAGGGAGTCCTCAGCTTCTAGTTTTTAAGTTTTTATTTAAGAAACAGTTACCACATACCAGGCACTGTCCTAAGAGTTTAACACTTAGTCCTTCTACCAATACAATGAGGCAGATATCATTATACCCATTTTACAGGTGGGAAAACTGAGTCACAGAAGTTGCAGGTCTAGTAAGGGTGGAACTGAGATTTTGCATTCATTTTTTTATAAAAGATAAAATCATCAAATTATGATATCTAGGTTCTTTGTAATATTAGTGAGAGAACTGAAGAGAAGTACTTCCTCATGATGAATTTATATTTTTTGAATGTCTACTGGGTTTGAGATACTCCTCTGCACCCTCTTGGCCTCTCTTTTGTTCAGCTAAACTATAGTCCCTGTTTGGCTAGTTTCACCAGTTGTTTTCCAGACCGTTCAGTAAGTCTCTAGTTTCTTCTAGAAACTGAACTCTTATGTAAAAATGGGTTACTTGCTTGTCTGGCTTTGCACTGGAGAAACTTTATGGTTTTTCAGTTGTCTGAGACACCTCTTTCAAAAGAATTAGTTCCTTAAAGCAAAGTTTTGTCATTATTCAAGATGTAGGCAGATAAATACACCTTAAAGAGGGAAGAAAAATGTGTCAAAATTTTTTCTTTTCCTCTTTGGAAAACAAAGAAGAAACTGGACAGAAGCATCTGTTTAAGAAGGAAAAAAATATTAGCTAATTTATAAATTAATTTGAGTTTACATTACAACTACAAAAAAAAATCTTGGCTAACTTAAGGACTACTCCAATGAATGGGTTAGGCTGTGAAAAGTTATCTATAAGTTCATGAGTTGGTAGATCCTAAGAGCTGTTTATTATACCCTGGGCCTAGCATATTCTCTGTCAATGGAATCAGAGTTGACACATTTTTTTAAATATAGAATTTCATTTATCTATGTACATTTTTAAATGAGGGGCTTTTGTGTTATGATTGAAAGTGTCAGCATAGTAAATAATTTCCAACTTGATCCTTTATCTTTGCTACAACAGTGAGGCATAACAAGCAAACACAAATCTCAGGGGTATTCAACAACCTGCAGTTTGCTCTGGAGTCTGTGGGTTGCCTGTGTGCATCTCAGCTGGCTGATTGAACTGAGGACTGATTGGTCCTTCATGTGACCAGTTGCAATCTGGCCAGGAGATGGCCAGTTTCGGTGTCAGATAGGATGACTTAACTTCAGTCATCCCGCTTGGATTTATGTCCTAGAGCAGACAGGCCTGGGCTGTTTCTCATGGTGGATGCAAAAGTCCAGGAGAAGGAACAGAAGTTTCTTGAGAACTGACATATCATCATTTGTGATAACTCTATCACCCAAAGCAAGCGATGGCGCATTCCAAGATCAAAAGGTTAAGAAAGAGTTTCTGGCTTCTCAGGAGAGGAGCTGCACAAAGCCACTGTGCAAGGGATGGAAATAAGAGTGAGTGAAATCGTTGCAACCAGTTTGCTGTGTGCCATACCAATCTTGTGAGTAATAAATAGTCCAACTATCTTGAAACAATTCAAACACATATTCCTTTACCATATCAAATAAAGTAAAAATTATTTAATTTAATAGAATAATTTGTGGTAACTAAAGAAAAAAACATAAATATGCCAATAGGTCTTGTTTGGTGAAAAATGCTAATGCAACTTTCTCCTCTATGAATATATGTAATGTTTAAAAGCTCATGAAGTTCAGCCAAGTGCTTTTTTTTTTTTTTTTTTTTTTTTGTATAAAAGAAAAATTCATCTTTCTATACCATGCTTATTTGTTTTTGAAGCTTTTGGAGGGACATGCTGTCAAGTAGGAAAAAAAAATGTTCTTTCTTAGAAGGGACTTAAGTTATAATTTTCTTTCTAAGCAAACCTAGTAACACCTAAGCTCATCTTGGTTTTCAGTGAACCTGGGACTAAGCACATAGTCATATCTGCTCATAAACTCCAGGGCGACTCTATAAAAATTGCAGGCTTACACAACCCTACTCCTTGTATCCTACTGAGAACTTCTATTCCCTATTCCCATTATGAAAGTGCACACAAATCTTAAATTTCTGAGTTCCCTATTTATAACTATGCGTGTACATAATTAGATTTGGCTTTTTCTCCCCTTAGTACATCAGGGCAATGGACTAGAAATATTTTATCCTAGAAATTCCCTGAACCATCTGAATGTTTGAGATCAAGATAATTTTGAAAGACTATAATTTGTTGTTAACAAACATGCTCCCTGAATAAGAAAACCTTTCCCTTGGAACTAAGAATAGAGTATCCCATTTACATTGTAATTGAGACAGACATAATCTCGCAAGTCACTGGGGCTCTTATTTGGTCCACTAAAGAGTAACTCATGAAATAAGTGTTGCCTTTTAAATGTCCACATGGTGCCATATGGCCTTATGCAGAACCTGGTCCTTGTAAACAAGAATAAAATGTGACCTATCCACACTAGGTTTGTTTCCCAAGAATAATGTTTCATCCCAGATTCCCAATGAAAAGTTCCTTTAGGGATATGCATGTTAACAGAAAGTTACTTTCTTTAAACTATATTACATAGAAGGCTTTCTTATGCATAGAAAGCAAATAGCTATGCCAGTTAGACAAAGACTTTGATTGAGAAAAAGAATTCACAATGCCCCAGGTGGTCTCCTGCTTCCAGCTTCCTACTTTTAACTTCTAAGACAAATATGTGAAAGAGAAGACAGTGATAAATCACCTACATTAGTAGAATCCCTCTGGGGAGAGAGTTCTGACTTTTTTCTAAAACTGTAGGAGGAATAAATAACAACTCAAGCAGTGACCAATGTAGTCTAACTGGTTTCTCTCTGTTGCTTTGATAACCATGTCAAATAGCTAACTATGTGTCCTATATGACAGGGTGATCAGGTAGAAAATCATAAGTACAAGTTAGAAGCTCTTTCAACAATTGCCTTTGAGGCTTTGAATAATTTGCTAACAGCTTCAATTCAAGAATCTCCTAAAGGAGGCAATGAGGACCCTCTACCTACTTTAGATGAACAGCATAAGCATGAATTAAGTGAAAGGTGTTTAGATGTTACTAAAGGTGCTATGAAGTTTAAAAGATCACTGTAACCATTAGATGGGAGGTTGAAAAAGCTCTGTTCCAAACTAGCTGGATATCCTTGAGCAAGTCATTTTAACATTCTGGGCCACAGTATCCTCATTGGGCAACCACGTGAGATTATGGCAAAAACAAAATGAGGTGTTGGGAAACAAGAGTTAATAAGGCCATCTTTGCCCTGGAGAAGCTCACAAGTCCAGTAGGAGAAATGGAGGTGTAAAGAGATGGAGGTAAGATAACGTGATAGATTACAGAGGACACTGTGCACTCTCTTGGAGAGGATGGAGGAGGAGTGATTCATGTTGCCTAGGGGAGTTGGGTGAGTTCCACAGAGAAGGTAACATTTTATCTGGGTCTTGAAGGATGAGTAGGTGTTTCCCAGACAGAAAGGAGGGGAGAGACAAGAGATGGGGCTGGAAGGGTTGAGCTTTGAAAGACACTTCATCGCATGTTACAAAGTTTAGGGACAGGTGATGGAAGAAATGTCTGTTGATTGCATGGAGCAGCCAGCTACAGGTTTGATATTGTTAATGGATCATCCACAAGCTTGCCTATTCAGTGGCACATGTGAAGGGCATAAGCAGCTTGGTAGATCCAACCTGGTTATCAAGCTCTGGAGACTTTCCTTGTCTGTCCAGTGGATTAACTGGCTTCCACTTGCAGAGTTTCCATGTGCTAAATAGCAAATGTGCTAAGGCCATTAAGAAACTTAGTTTGTATGTATGTATGTGGGATGAGGGAGAGGTGAGAAGGATGATAGGCTGTCCAGAGCTCCAGCACAATACTTCATATCTTGTCATACTTGTTACTGAATCAGCTCCAGTGTGTCTTGTGATATAGCCCCCACCCGAACCCCACTCTTTTAATATGATTTCTCATGCTCAGGTTCTTATCTTGACTACCCATAGTTTACACTTCAGATCCCCTAGAAATTTGGGGTCTTTTTATTGCTTATTAGCCACTTTGGCCAAAAAGCTTGTTGTCTGCTGATGAACATCCTTGAAAATAGCCACTGAGTCATCAGATTAAATGTTGAATATTGACCTAAGGTTTCTGCACCGAGCATTAATATGCTCTATCCACTTGTCAAGGCCAACTTGTGCTTTCTGCTGGACCTCTGTGACATGGGCTCAGTACTCAGCTAACTGTGGGTGGGTAACTGAGTAACAAAACTGACTGTAACAGAACTTTACAAAAGGAAGAACAGGGTATTAGATTAGATTCTGTCACTAAAATAATATAAGTAGAATAAAGCATAGTCTCACCTGTCTTTTAGTACATCTACCAGGTTAACCTTAGATCAGTCTAACAGTCTGTTTTTTAAACTCCCCTTTGCCTGCTTAATATTACTGAAGAAAGTTACAAGGTCAGTTGTCAGGAGTTGTTACAGTTATGTAATTCTCATCTGCAGTGGCTCCTTTTATTTGGTCTTCACTTTTCCATTACCATACAGTGGCTATATTACAATCCCCCACCACAAGTTCTCACCTGCATTTCCACCTCATCAGTCTTGGCCGAGGTTCTGGACTCCCACACATGGATCTAGTGTTATGTGTGAGCTGCATCAAAGTCTCTCTCATTCACCTTATTGCATTCACTTGCACATCTGCTTCTCTCTCAGGGAAAGTCTTGTCTCTGCTCCTTTTCAAGGCAAACACTCCATCTTCACTCAAAATTTCAATCCCTTTATATTATCTGAAAACTGATGTTTAACAATTGCTTCTTTTAGTCATTTCAATCTTTCCCTCTCCACCCACACATTCTCCTCAACCAGTCAATACACTCAGGTGCCTCTCACCCCAAGTCAATTTCTTCATTACTGTTTCCTTTTAAATTGTCATGCTCTCTTTTTCCTTTCTTTTAGGAAAGAGTCCATTTTTGAAGGGTTCATTTACATTCCCAGCCTCTACTTTATTATTTTACTTTCATCCCTCAGCTTAGTTTCCATGACTACTATAATGCTGTTAAAGTTGCTTTCAATAATGCCATCATTAGTTTATACTCTGGTAGGTCCTGTTTGGTCCTCAGAACACAAAGCTGGAGAAACCACAGAGCCTACTTCTGAGTGAGATTAGATGAGTCAAATTAGCCAAGTAACACAGACACAAACATCAGCAATGACCAATATTAGAACAATATAAAATGTAACAGAACTATAAGACGGGAAATTGTACGTATATTTAAATATTGTTGAAGAACTTACATAACATTTAGAAATGCATGTGCCGCTTGGAGTGAGAAAGCACACTACAAGCTAAGCTATATATGATGTTTGAGCATATATATATAAATACATAATAGAAAAAATACCTCTGGAAAATGAAAGACTTAAAGATCATTCCCAAATGTTAACTTTGATAGTCTTTTTGTATGTGGAATTGTGAGTGACTTGATTTTTATATTAATAAATTTTGATTACTTTAAAGTATTTTCCAATAAATGTATTGATATATTAAATTTGTTTTCGGAAATAAACATTTTCAACCTTTTCAACCTCCCATTTTCAAAATAGCCACATTTCCAATGTGAGGTTTTTTTATTTGTTTGTTTGTTTGTTTGTATTTTTCTGAAGCTGGAAACCAGGAGAGACAGTCAGACAGACTCCCGCATGCGCCCAACCGACCGGGATCCACCCGGCCTGCCCACCAAGGGCGGACGCTCTGCCCAGCAGGGGGCAATGCTCTGCCCCTCCCGGGCGTGGCTCTGCCGGGACCAGAGCCACTCTAGCGCCTGGGGCAGAGGCCAAGGAGCCATCCCCAGCGCCCGGGCCATCTTTGCTCCAATGGAGCCTTGGCTGCGGGAGGGGAAGAGAGAGACAGAGAGGAAGGAGGGGGTAGGGGTGGAGAAGCAAATGGGCGCTTCTCCTATGTGCCCTGGCCAGGAATTGAACCCGGGTCCCCCGCACGCCAGGCCGACGCTCTACCGCTGAGCCAACCGGCCAGGGCCTCCAATGTGAATTTTTTTCATCTTGCTTTACATCTGTGGTTGACAAATTTAAGAATATGCATAAAAATCATCATGGTATTTAGAAAAAAGAAAGAAAAAACTAATTCTGGACTTCACTCCCGTTGGTTCTAACACAGGAGATGAGCCACGTATTAAACTAGAAACACTATGAGATTTTAATTATTCTTCTCAATATACAGTATTAGCTTTTGTTCTCTTATAGGCAGAAGTCTAGCAATAATACAGAGAGGAAATACAGGCAAAATAGCTCTTATCTTTGTGGTGATTGGGGCCACTGAGCAGATTCCAGGAACAGAACTTTTAAAAGATGAAGATTCAATCAAAGAATTGCAACTACAGAGTTAATACAAAGCTTGTTGTTGTTCAGACCTCAGAAGTACGATCCTCATTCAGATACTTTCATACAAAATTAGAGGTATATGAGTAGCCAAGACAACTGATAAATAAAAAAATGGAGGTCATTGATAGTCAGAAAGAGCAAATCTAGAGAAATTTTCAAGTTTCATAATAAGCAATTACAGTGGTTTTATTAAGCTCCCATGTAAACAGGAGAAGAATAAATGGAAAATTCCTGAACTATTTCTGAGCTCTAGATCTGCATTTTCAGGTACCAATTAAACAATGATACCTACCTGATTATCACACAGGCATCATGAACTAAAATCTTTCAAATCTGAACTCACTACCTTCCCTGCTAATCTGATAGCAACTCTTTTAATCTCTGCCTCCATTGAAAATATCACTCTCCACCCATTTGCCTCAACAGGAAGCCTTAATTATCTTACACTCCTCTTTTGATTTCTCAACATCATCATCTGACTTTGCCACAACCCATCTGATATGGGTTATGTTGTGCATCAAATAAAGAAAGAAAAATCTTAGGTTAGTGCTAAGCAAAGTAGGTGTAATAATAAATGTGAATTCTGCCCTCTCCATCCCAGTTACATTGAGCTTACTTGTCACTTGCTCTCTGAAGTCCAGCTCTCTTTGCATATATGGTTCTACCTGTCTAGGCATTTTTTTCTAATTAACCTTTTAGGTATCTTTCCCAGAAGACTAACCTCAAACACTACCTTCTCTGTTATGTATTTAAGATCTCACCATATAATTTTATTATAGCACTTAAACTTTATTAAATTATAACTACTTATCTGTTTCTCTATTTTTTGGACCAGTAGAGACAAACAACACATTGTAGGGGCCCAACTGACATTCATCTCTGTGTAACAGATATTTCTCCAAGCCACACTAGTCAGGGGCTATGTGAAAGGGTCCAATAACGACAATATGACTTTGTAATTAGATTTCTCTAGAACTTCAGGCCTTGTCCAAGGCCCCTTTTACAGCTTTAGTGTGAGTACACAATCTCAGGAGCAGCCTACAGCAGGCAGACAATTTCTGCTCTACATTCAGCCTCGTGGTCCACCCAGCCACAGAGGTATGGCCCAACCACAACAGTAATGTTGCATTTTCAGTGCTTCTGATGCTGTCCAGAAATACCACATCTGTTGGTCCATTACTCCATTCCAATATTTCTTCACCACTGTTCCACCAAAGCAGACATCTGTGACCTTGTCCAGAACCTTGACACAGAAACCCTTTTTTAGCTCAGCACCCCTTCCTTGTGGTAACTTAGATTTTTTTTTCACCAAAATTCACTAGTCTTATCTCATCCTCAGGAAGTGCTTCAGGAATGAGTATTGGTGAATCATGAGTAAATCATGCCATACACATCAGGACCCTTGCTGGGGACAATTCTAAACTAGAAGGCTGGGATTCTGGGGCTGGCCACCATTTCACCTGCCATATGGGAATAGCCTGCTTGCAAAATCAAGCTGTCTTTGTTGCAACTATGCAACTCTACCAGTGTGGACATAGACAATATGAAATGAATGAGCATTATTGTATTCCGAGGAAACTGTTTTAAGGGACACTGAAATTTGAATTGCATATAATTTTCATGTGTCACAAATATAACATTCTCCTTTTGATTTTTTTCCCCAAGAATTTAAAAATGCAAAACTAATCTGAATTCAGTCAGTCACTATGCAGACTATAAGTTGCCCACCGCTGCTCTAGGTCACAGAGATTCCGTACTCTCTCCCCAATACCATTCTTTCCCTTTGCATGCATAGCCAAGTCTTCGCTAGACTTCAGCCAACAAATTCAAACTATTTGAAGGCATAGCCAACTCTGTCTCTCTGATACATAGCTTATGTCTGTCATATCAGAGAGTATTCAACCCAAATCTGTTGAATGACTCGATGAAGAAGAGTTGACAAAATTAGAGGGCAAATTTCTGATTCTTTCTTAATTAAATAATTTTTATAGCATATTCTTTTTCCTAGCATAATTTCAACATAAAGTACAAGGCCAAGGAGAATAGTACTTCTGGAGAGCACCCAGAGGTGTCCTCTCAGCCAGGAGCAGGACTTGCCTAGTACGCCAGTGGAAAGAGACAAGTGTAAATGCTGAAGGACAGATGGCCAGCTGGACCTCTGTACTTTGTGAACTCTGAGAGATCAAATGGGAGAAGAGGACAGAAGTTCTAACCTGGAAGTATATTCATGGTTGAGTGAAGTCAGACGTAAGACTGAAAAATGACAAATTTATCATTTTCAATTAATATAAAGTTTTCTGATTTTCAAACATTATTATAAATACCAAATCAATTTCCCTATGGAGTTTAAGCATTCATGTAGGAAGTGAAGTAATTCTCTTTTTTAAGTTCAAATATCTTGTCTTTTAATGTAATAAAGACAAATTGGTAATATATATATTATTGCCAAGAAGAAGAAAAAGCTATGAATTCTACGCCAAACCTCTCAGGCCCTGGTCACCCTTCTGAACTGGCTGCATCTACCAGAACTCCTATTACAGGCAAAATATGTGTCTGTAGATATAAGCAAACCTCTAAGTGTGTCTGGTTTGTTAAACAATTACAGCTCTAAGAGCCTGGAAAACCACATCTGGTACACAAAAATGAGAGTCTTGGAACTGACAATATTAACAAAGGTGAAAATCTCTACTTTCAGTTTATGCAAAACAGAAAAACAGAGTTTCCCCTGAACATAGACTCTAGCATCTTCTTACTCTGGCCCAACCTTAATCCCTTGATAACTTTCCATCTTTTCCTCTCTTCTTCTCCCTTTCTTGTTTCCTGATTTTTTCTTCTTCAAAGATTAAATCAAACACAAGGGACTTTTTATATTCCAATATACTAAAATTAGAAGGGTTCAGAAACTTTTCTTCCAAATGTATCAGATAACCAACTTTCTGAAAATAAAATATCAAGCTCAGGTGTCCCCTGCCACACAATTATTTGTTTGTACTAGGTGTCAGAGAGGCATGGTTCTTGGTGTTTTGGGAGGTGTAAGAAGCAGAATTTTGGCCCCATGACCTTTACTCCTTGTTTTACTCTTGTGAATACATTACAATACATGGCAAAAGAGACTTTGAAAATGCACTTAAGGTTATTAATCAATTGACTTTAAAAAGGGGAGATTCTTTTAAGCCATCCAGATGGGTCCAACGACCTCTTAAAAGCAGAAGTAGAAGCAGAAGAGGAAGTTAGAGGGATTTGAAGGGTAAGAGAGTTGCAGTGTGCCACTGCAAGTTGGAAGATAGGGAGCCATGTGTAAAAGAATTGTAGGAAGACTTTGGAGCCTTTTGGAGCTGAAATAAGGACTCTGATTTACAGCAAAGCATAGAGACCTCAGCTCTACAACAGCAAGAAACTGGATTCTGGCATTAAGAAGAATGACCTGGGAAGTGGATTCATCCCTAGGACCTCCAGATAAAACCCCAGCCTGCCCAACACATTGGTATCATCCTTGTGAGACCCTAGGGAGAGAATCAAGCTGTAGCATGCCAGACTACTGACTGTAGAGAACTACAAATTAATATATTTGCATTTTCTAAAGCCACTGCTTTTGGCAATTTGATACTCAGCAATAGAGAAGTACTACAAGAACCATCAGAGAAAAAGATGGGGAAAGAACTCTGCCTACGTGTAGCTTATGTTCCATCAAGTAGAGATAGATAATGAACAATACATATGATTAAAAAGTAAGTGACATAATTCATTAGAAGTTTAAAAATACTAGCAAAGGAAGACAATATGGGAATAATCTAGGTAAGTAGTAAAATGAAGAGGTAACATAGGGAAATGTGGAAAAGAGGAATTGGAATGTTGTTTGGTTGGTGTTGTGCTGATCTGTGGTTCAATCAATGGTCAGAGCCTCGCCCAGGGCACACTATTTGAGCAAAGAGCTAAAGGTGGTGAGACACTGAATCAAATACTTGGGACTAAGAGAATGAAAGAAAGAACAAACAGAGAAACATCATGAGTAAAGGCCCTAAATCAGGACAGTGAGGGTCAGGCTCCAGGAATGATAGGAAAGCCATGCTCTGGAGAAGACTGGTCAAAGGAAGGACAGTAAAAGGGGGGTCATAGAAGTGACAGGTGGCCAATTACATGGTACCCTGTAGTGTACTCTGGCCCTTTGATTTTATTCTGGAGGAAATGAGAGCATCGTTGCAGTGTTTTGAGCAGAGGAGTGGTACAATAATCTCAAGGTAAAGCAAAGGTAAAAGACTGCAAACCAGGAAAAGGCTAAAGCAATATCCAGGCAAATAATGATGATGGCTTGGACCTGAATGGTGACAATGAAGGTGGTGAGATGTTGTATGTAAATATCTTAGAGGTAAGAACTCACAGGATTTCACACAGGATTGAGTGTGTATCTATGAGAGAAAAGAAGAATTCAGAATGACTCCAAGGCTTTTGGACTGAGAAACTACAAAGGTAAATTGCCATCAACTGAGATGAGAAAGGCAGTAGGTAGAGTAAGTTTTATGGGAAAGAAGAGTTCTGCTTTGTGTCTACTAGACATAGAAGTAGAGATGTTGAGTATGCAGTTTGATAAACTCACCCTGCAGCTCATGAGAGCTCTGGAATGAAAAGCTAACTGGGGAATCACCAGCATATAGATGATATTTAAAGATAAGAAAAGAACTTAGAATGGAACTATGAAATTCTAAGTAATTCTAACTATGTAAGAAGATAAGAAGAAAAACTTACAAAGGTGGCCTAGAAGGAGCTACAAGTGAGGTCACTAACCTCATATAAACCCTTGGCATGAATTCCTCCTTTCAATCTTATTTATCTTTCACCCTTTCTCAGCACCCAAATGCAAATGATGGAAAAGCAACAGTTCAAAACCCCCAATATGCAAATTTCATGAGTAAGGAACATCTGGAAGTGGTTATGTTTAATTAAGTCCTATTGGCTACCCAACTGATATGGAGTCTGCCAGAACTTATTACAGGTTTTTGCCATTATCTGTCTTCGTGTTGGTCTTGGCTTCTTGACTATCTTTATCTTCTTTTTCCCTAACTCAAAAAGATTGCTTATGCTAACCTTCACACACATAGTCAGATTCCCTGTACTATCATTATTCATTGAATATCCTCTTGCCACTAGATTAAACTTCCCTTGAGAACTGAAACAATGTTCTCCACTTCTTATAACCCCATAATTGATAACAAGAATATTTCTACATTTACTGAATACGTAGGTATACGTGTATCTTCATTGTATTTCCAAATATCTTATTTATAGAAATTTATGGGATCAAAGCATAAACTGTACTGCCAAATGACAAGTTAGAATGATGAAAGTAATTGTGTTTCTCTTGCATCAGATTTGAAAACTGAGCTTATATTTAAGTCAAGTGTTTTCAAATATGGTTTAAAAATGCTTTTGTGGGTCTCAGAAACCCTTAAAATAACAACAGGAGCAGAAAATTTTAATTGGAAGAAAAGGTGAAAAAAATTATAACAGTACCATATTGCCCGCCATCAGTCTCCAATCTAATGTGCTCTCAGTCTTCGTTAGAACGTTCACTCATCTAGAGGGGTTTCTCTATTTTCATATATCACAGACAAATATAATAGCCATACCAATGTAACTATTCAGTATCCATGCAATTAATTGCAAGGAGTAAATTCTACACAGAAAACTTTAGAATTGAATAGAGATTTTTTTTTTCTTATTTGCAGGGAAGGATGAGTTCCCCTAGAAGCAGACATCAAGATCAAGAGGTAAGCATGAGTAATTAATGTGAGTGGTTATCCTTGGAAAAAGGAAAATGGAGAAGTGAGCCAGGAAAAAACCCCAATAAATCGTGAATTTTAAAGTGGGTACTACCAAGGCAACTGGCATCCAATCTTACTAGAGAATTCCAGAAGACAGTGAAAAACATTCCTCTAAGATATCCTAAGAGTGGACAGGAGACTAAAGGATGTATCCACCAGCTCTCCCCCCATCATTGGTGAAGGGATGCTTCCAGGGGCATTAACTCTCCTTCACTGTTCTGTATATTGGCTACAGTTAAAGGAAAGGCTTTAGGTGAAGGAAAAGGTATTTGCTGTAGGATGCTGTCAGCAAGTTAACTGGAACGGTGAACATTGAAAGAATGTAAGGTGTGAGCACATCTCTTACACTAGTTATAAATGCTGGTGCACATTCTACCTCACTTTTTCTTCAGACAGAGCACCTGTTATTTCATATCTGTTCTGTATCCTTTCTCTCTTGGAACCAATTAGGCTGTTAGTCTCTTTCTCTCCCACTAAACCCTGGGCCAGTTAGGCAATCAGAGTGACCAAACATGCTAGACACAATGGTGGTTTCAGGGATGCACTTGTAACTCAGTAAAGGCCAGTAAGAGTCCTTGAAAACTGATGCATGTGCTGGTAGAGAGGCTCTCGCCTAAGGATGCTAGTTTGAAGAGCTAGGTAAGCCCAGTACTGTTTATGGACTTAGAGACACACTGCCTAAGAATGAAGCCAACACAGAGGGAAAGAAGAGATGGGGAAAGACCGATCAAGTCCTGGTGATGTTACCTATGAACCCTCGATCAAGCTATGTCTGAAACAAATCCTAACCCTTGGACTCTGTAGTTTCTTAAGATGTGAATACTCATTCTTCCTCTCTCAACTTCTTTGAGATTTCTATTCTTACACTAGTTTGAATTGGTAATTAGTTACACGCATACAAATAAACTCCTGACTAACATTAACTTTATGAGCATTTGGGTAAATGTATACTTTTGTTTAATATGGTTTATCTGAGTAATATCCAAGTTATAAACAAAAACATGTAACAATTACGGGTAAAGCTTAAATAAATAAATGCAATTTTTGTGTCAATATTTTCTGTACTCTTTTTGTTCAGAAAATATTTATTGGTGGTAGAAACAAAAAGTATTAATATATATTGACTCTCTGAAAAGAGACCAATGTTCATGTTACATTCCTATACTAGATTATATAGTACTCACAGACACTCAAATTTGGTTTGCTCTGGCTCCCACCTCTATTCAGTGGCAGGTGGTGGGATTTGAACCCAGTCTCCCTGACTTCCTTCATCTTAGCACCTTTCTATTGGGTGCCTAAGTTTAAGTCAAGTGCTATGGGAAAGGGAGCTATAGTGATGAAAATGAGAAAATCCCTGACCATAAGGGGAATAAAAGGGAACAAACACATTGACAAATATTATATAAAAAAGGGTATATATTCTACTCAGTGTCATATTATGTATGAATGAAGATATTCAGAAGAGGTTCAAATGGAAAGGTTGTATGGAAATATCACTTAAGGAGAATTTCAGCAGGAAGAAATGAGGAAAGGTGGACATTTTAGATAAAGAAGGTAACACAGAAGCAGAGACTACTCAAATTAATACCACATGGAGACCATCAGAGAGCAGTTAGCAGAACTACAAAGTAATAGAGTTGGTGTTTCTGAAACTTTATTCAGTTGAATAGCACCCTCAAAACTCTTTTCTAATCTGTAAGCAACCTGTTTTATCATTTAATTAAAAAGTTATATTAAGACAACCTTGAATCATCTCATTTGTTTTTGTAAAATAAGCAATAGTATTATAAAATCACATGTTGGTTGTACTATATTTTTAAAAACACATATTAAAATAAATATATAATTACCAAAATGTATAAAAGCCAGTTTGACCATCACCTAAAATTATCTCTTATGCTGGTTTGGTGACAATAACAAGGGCATCAAAGCCAACCTCACCTGGTGTCTATCTGAGCTCTGCCCATTAATTTTGATCTTGGATGTTGAACCTTTCTGATGCTCCAATTTCTTATTTGAAATGTTGTGAAGATGAACTAAAACAACACAGGTGTAACTCTAAATGAAATGATACATTGTTCATACCACAACTCCTACCCAACTTCACTGGGCACAGATGTGGAGGCAGATGCTTTGTTTTTCTGAGCCAGAGAAAAATGTGAGTCTGTAAAGGGAAAAGAGACAAGATTGTCTAAATAAGAAGAGGACCATGTCTGGGAAAAGAGGAGCTTTGGGAGAGGAGCAAAGATCTATAGAGGGCATTTGGGGTCATTTGACTATGTACACTCCCTGCACTTTAAACTCTCTCTTCATGAAACAGCTCCAGTAAAATCTGTATTATTTACTAATATTTTTAGAGTTAGTTTATGGGGTAAAGGAAACATAAAAATTGACAGAGATTGGCTTAAGAGCAAGAACAGACAAATGGAGGTTGCTGGTGGCATATTTGAGGGAGATCAACATGAGAAGAGGAAAATTCATTGACAGGAATAATCAGGGAGGGTCAGAGGAACAAGATTCTGGAGACAGAAAAAAGTATGAAATATATTAGCCCAGGCAGTGGTAATAGAGTCTTAGCTATGGACAAGGGAATAGATAAAAATAGGGGGAAATGTGAGAACAAATTAGAATGACAATTGGTTGCCAAGCTTTGTCTTGTTGATTATTTTCCTCCAGGCTTACAGCCAAAGAAAAAAAGAAAAAAGTGGCAATGCATTTAGGAGAGTCATGAACAGTATTGACAAAATAATCTGCAAATTGAGTTTCTCTACATATTTTTAAAAGCTTATTTTATCTGATGCATGAAAAGTTGAAACCAACACCATAAGACATTTCATTTCCTTTAGCTGAACTATTAGTGACCCAGATTTCCCATTGGTGACATGGGTATGCCTAAGGCTCAAGTGAAAAACAAAAATTAAAGAGTAAATAAACTAACATACACCAGCCTCTACTCTTCCAGCTAGATCCGTGTCCGGTGAAGTAGCCAGGGCTGTTTTTAGAATTGTTCTTTGAAACATAGTTCAGATTTAGATAAGTCATTTTGGAATCTCAGGGCTCCATTTGGCTTTCCTATATTAATGACCCAGCTATTGTTAATAGCTATAATAGAAATTTAGCAAAATGTGTTGACAAAACTTTGAAAAATTGTCCCAAAACTCTTGGTAGGGGGAAGATGCAATGAATGCTAAGCTTGACCAGTTGACAGCGAGTGACTCATTATGGATAATGATAAAGTGAAGTGTGTCATGTTGAATTACAAAATGGATAAATGCAAGTCTGATTAAATTATTGTAAGAAATGACTAGACCAAACTAAGCCATCTGACTCTGGATATTAATGGGCAACATAGCTTCCTAGGTCAGTGGTGATCAAATGTATACTAGTCCTACTATTGGAGCCAGTACTAGTGGTATTCACCAGACACAAGGTAATCAATAAAGAGATCAAAGTGATTTCCTGAGACATAACTTTTTTTTTTCATTTATTTTTTTTTAATTTTATTTATTCATTTTAGAGAGGGAGAGAGAGAGAGAGAGAGAGAGAGAGAGAGAGAAGAGAAGAGAAAGTCAGGGGGGAGGAGCAGGAAGCATCAACTCCCACATGTGCCCTGACCAGGCAAGCCCAGTGTTTCGAACCGACGACCTCAGCATTTCCAGGTCGACACTTTATCCACTGCGCCACCACAGGTCAGGCATGAAAGGGCTTAGCATTCATCAGTTTACTACATATTCACTTATAGAATCAAGTGGAGAGGTTTTTATATCCTCTGAGCATTTGTAACCATCCAACTTTCAGATTTAAAAGTAATTACATTTTCAGACTCTGCATTCTCCTCAAAGAGGTCAAGGAATTGGAATTAGTCTGAAGCATTAGCTTGAGGTTTTGGGAACTTAGCTGAATTTAATGAACTAATTGTTTATCACAATTTCTTTGAAGAAAAGACAATGGAAATAAAAGAAAAGTATATTCACTGAAACTCGGATAACACAAACTAAAACTCAGGTACTCAAATAAATGCCTACAAGTATATAATTTATTTCAGTTATTAGTGATAGACATCCTCTTTAATAAGTGGTGTTAGAAAAAACTGCACAAATAAAAAACAAAACAAAAAAATGAACTAATAATGGATTAAAGACATAAATGTAAGACCTGAAACCATAAAATTTGTAGTGGAAAATATAGGCAGTAAACTCTTTAACAATTGCTCTTAGCAATATTTTTTTATATATGTATATATATATACACACACACACACACAAAAGGGACTATATCAAACTAAAACTTTTTGTACAGTGAAGAAAACCATTAACAAAACAAAAAAGGCAACCTATTAAATGGAAAAAAATATATTTGCCAGTGATATTTCCAATTAGGAATTAATATCCAAAATGTATTAGTAACCCATACAACTTAATACCAAGAAAACAATCTCATTTTAAAAATGTGCAGAGAATTGCAATAGACACTTCTGCAAAAAAGACATACAGGTAGCCAAGAGACATATGAAAAGATGCTCATCATCACTAATTGTCAGGTAAATACAAATGAAAACCACACTGAGATATCACCTCACACCAGATTGATTATCATCAGTAAGCCAACAACAATAAGTGTTAAGGATGTAGAGGAAAGGGAACCTTTATACATTGTTTATGGATTGTACATTGACGTAGTCACTATGGAAAACAATATGGAGGTTACTCAAAAACTTAAGAATAGAACTACCATACAAGCCAGGATTCCCACTTCTGGAAACCTATCTGAAGAAATATAAACATTAATTTGAAAAGATATATGCACCCTTATGTTTATTGCAACATTATTTATAATAACTGAGATATGAAAGCAACCTAAGTGTTCATTGATATATAAATGGATAAAGAAGACATGTTTCATATATAGAATGGAATATTACTCAGCTGTATACAAGACAACATAAATGGTATAAGATGATACAACTTGAAATAGTATTATGCTAATAAATATAAATCAGACAAAAACCCCCAAAATATCATATGATTCCATATGCGGAATCTAAAAAGCAAAATAAACAAGCAAAACCAAAAAAAAACTTATAGATACAGAGAACGATTGATGGTTGCCAGATCCATCAGGATGGTTGGGGGAGGACTTTAAAAGGCTAAAGGTATTGGATGACATCAGAGTAATGGCAGGGTAGGAAGCGATACTGATAAACCTCCCCCAAAACTCAACAAGATCTTCAACCAGAAACAAAAAAACCTATACTTGGAGCCTCCAGATGCTTCGCAATACACCCAAAGGTATGGTTGAGTGAAAAATTGGCTAAATATATAACCAAACCCCAAAGGAAATAGGGAGTAAGAAATGCTCCGCCTTCCTCACTAACCTAAACAGGGCAGCTTTCTCTGGTAACTGTGAATATAGAAACTGAGGCGGGCAAAGGGGGTGAATCGATGCAGGCCGCGGCACAAACGGCCGAACCAGGCTGTGGCACGCAGATCCAAGCCGAGGAAAAACTGATCCTGGGGCAACCTGGGTAATACAAGCTAACACTCGCGCCAAACCCAAACAAAGAAAGACAAGCGGAGCGGCCATTTTACCCGGTCTCCTGGTCAGCGTGCGCACAGTTAGTGGGAGAGAGATTTCTTCCAGAGCCCCGGGAGTGGGTGCCCGTGTTGCCCCATGGAGAGGCAGGGTCAGAGGCCTTTCTGTGGGCCAAGGGCAGAGTCTCTGGGCAGCGCCAGTGCCCTGGGAAAGCCACGCATGGGAGGGAGTGAGAACAAATTCCAACGGTGGAGATTTTCTGTGCTGATAGGGGTTTCACTCAGAGGGAAACGCGGTCGGCCTCATATCCTGGTCTGCGCGCCCAGACAGTGAATGAGAGATTCCTCCGAGTGCCTCGGCAGTGTGCGCCCATGTTATCGCACAGAGGGGCAGAGTCAGGGGCTTTTGTGTGGGCCAAAGTGGAATCTCAGGCCGCCCCAGCGCCTTGCAAAAGCCGCGCACGGGGACGGAGCGAGACTCAATTCCAACGCTACAATTTTTCCCTGCAGTTGGGGGTTTCACTCAGAGCGTGAGACTGCTGGCTGGATATCCTGGTCGCAGACAGTGAGTGAGAGTTTCCTCCAAGCGCCCCAGAAGTGGGCGCCCGCCTGTGTTACCGGACAGAGTGGCAGAGCCAGAGGTCTTTGAGTGGGCGGAAAGCCTGCCTGATTATGCTAGCAGCTCTGACTGACTGAGCCTTACCCAGAGCCCTGTGCTGAGTGGAAATAGAGTGGGGAGTTGCCAGCTCTTTGAGCCTCTTACTATCCAGGCAGAGGCAGCAGCAACCCCAGAGCTGGATTATCAGGCTACTAATTGAGGAAGGAAAGACTAGGAGAAAGGCTCCAGGAACACAGACTCTCTCACTGTTGGAGCCTATAAATGCTAATGAGCCTTGACTGCCAACGAACTAAAGCACAATACATGACATTGCCATAGAGACTTATCAACTGCAAACCTACCTGAGCGTGCCAAAGGGGCAGAACCTGGGATACAGAGTCACCGACCAGGAAGAGGGAGAGAAAAGAAAAAGCAAGAAGATAACCTCTCAAAATCAAGAATAATCTGCAGACTTTATAACCTATCCCATTTTATTATCTTTGTTCGTTTGTTTCTCTTATCTTCATTCTTGATACTTTTTTCCTCCTCCAATTTGGCCGATTAACTCTCTGCCGGTCTTACTCTCTCCTCTCCTTGAACTAAACTACCCATAAGTGTTACATCTCCCATTATCTTTTCTCTTCTCTTCCTTTCTCTCTATGAGGGTTGCACTCCAAAACCCTTAACTCTCTCTCTCTTTCTCTCTCTCTCTCTCTCCTTTCTTTTTTCTTCTTTTAGTGGTTCCCTCTTTTTCTCTCTCTCTCTCTTTCTTTTCTCCCTCTATATTAGTTTCTTCCTTTCTCCTTTACATCTCCTCTCATTCAAACCTCAATAACAAACAAATTATCTTATCTGGGACTCAAACTTCTGTTTGTGGCATTTTGGGTTTTTTTTACTTCACCTTTTTAACTCACTAGCTGTGCTCCCATCCCTGGCTCTCCATATTATCTAGTTCTTGTTCCACTAAATACAATAGTAATTTTTTAATTTGTCCCCCCATTTTTCCATTTTCCTCTTATTCCTCTCATCATAACTCTTAGACAACCAACACCTAAAAGCAAATCATTTTATTCTTGACCCAAATTTTTCCCTTATTTGCTTTTTGTGGGTCCATACGCTCTTTTTTTTTCTTTTTTCTTTTTTTTCCCCCTTTATTACTTTTCCCCAATTCAGGCCCTCCATCACAGGCATTGTTTGTTATAATTCACAGTTCACCACAAGATTTTCTCAAGAAAGAGGGGAGAGGAGAGGAGAGAAAAAAAGGAGGGGAGGAATAAATTCCTTTTTAAAAAATTTTTATTTTATTTTATTTTTCTTTATTTCATTATTAATTTTTTTTAAAAAAACAACTCTTTTTCATTTTTATTTTTTTATTATTTTTTTATTTTTTTTAACTTTTTATTCTTTCTTAAATCTCATTAATACTATCAACAAAACCACCCAAAGATGCCATTAAGGAAGAGAAAATTTAATATCATGGATACAAAAGAAAGAGAGGTAACACAGCTAGATGAGGAAAAATCTATGGAGAAAAAATTTAATATATTGGAAACCTTGGAGCTAAATGACAGAGAATTCAAGATAGAAATCCTAAAAATCCTCCAAGATATACAAGAAAACACAGAAAGGCAATTTAGGGAGCTCAGAAAACAACTCAATGAACAAAAAGAATATATGTCCAAGGAAATTGAAACTATAAAAACAAATCAAACAGAGATGAAAAACTCAATTCACAAGCTGAAAAACGAAGTAACAAGCTTAGCTAATAGAACAGGTCAGATAGAAGAGAGGATTAGTGAAATAGAAGACAAGCAACTTGAGGCACAACAGAGAGAAGAAGAAAGAGACTCAAAAATTAAAAAAAATGAGATAGCCCTACAAGAATTATCTGACTCCATCAAAAAGAATAACATAAGAATAATAGGTATATCAGAGGGAGAAGAGAGAGAAAATGGAATGGAGAACATACTCAAACAAATAATAGACGAGAACTTCCCAAGCCTGTGGAAAGAACTAAAGCCTCAAGTTCAAGAAACAAACAGAACTCCGAGTTCTCTTAACCCTAACAAACCTACTCCAAGGCATATCATAATGAAATTGACACAAACCAACAGCAAAGAAAAAATTCTCAAGGCAGCCAGGGAAAAGAAGAATACAACATATAAAGGAAGGCCCATTAGATTATCATCAGATTTCTCAGCAGAAACTCTACAAGCTAGAAGAGAGTGGACCCCAATATTTAAAGTCCTGAAAGAGAGGAACTTTCAGCCACGAATACTATACCCATCAAAGCTATCCTTCAAATATGAAAGAGAAATAAAAACATTCACAGATACAGAAAAGATGAGGGAATTTATCATCAGAAAACCCCCACTCCAGGAATTACTAAAGGGGGTTCTCCAATCTGATACAAAGAACAAAAAAAAAAACAGAGCCACAAGTAAAAGCTCCAAGAAAAACACAATGAAACCAAATTTAAACTGTGACAACAACAAAAAGGAAGAGGGGGAGAAGATGGAGATTAACAGTAGCAAAGGACGATGGAGTGCAAAAGTACTCTCAAAATAGTGTGCTACATTGATCAGGGTAGGGACCCTTTTCATTACTCAAAGGTAACCACCATTGAAAAAACCACCACAGAAGCACATGAGATAAAAAAGATAGCAACAGAGGAAAGATGTATGGAATACAACCAAATAAAAACAAAAGATAGAAAAACGACAGAGAAGGATCAAACAAGACACCAAACTAACAGAAAGCAAGATATAAAATGGCAATAGGGAACTCACAAGTATCAATAATTACACTAAATGTAAATGGATTAAACTCACCAATAAAAAGGCACAGAGTAGCAGAATGGATTAAAAAAGAAAATCCAACTATATGCTGCCTACAGGAAACTCATCTAAGTAACAAGAATAAAAACAAATTCAAAGTGAAAGGCTGGAAAACAATACTCCAAGCAAATAACATCCAAAAAAAAGCAGGTGTAGCAATACTCATATCGGATAATGCTGACTACAAGACAGGAAAAGTACTCAGAGACAAAAATGGCCATTTCAAAATGGCTAAGGGGACACTGAAACAAGAAGACATAACAATTCTTAATATATATGCACCAAACCAAGGAGCACCAAAATATATAAGACAGCTACTTATTGATCTTAAAACAAAAACTGACAAAAATACAATGATACTTGGAGACCTCAATACACCGCTGATGGCTCTAAATCGGTCATCCAAACAGAGAATCAACAAAGACATAGTGGCCTTAAACAAAACACTAGAGCACCTGGATATGATAGACATCTACAGGACATTTCATCCCAAAGTGACTGAGTATACATTTTTCTCCAGTGTACATGGATCATTCTCAAGAATTGACCATATGTTGGGCCACAAAAACAACATCAGCAAATTCAGAAAAATTGAAGTTGTACCAAGCATATTTTCTGATCATAAAGCCTTGAAACTAGAATTCAACTGCAAAAAAGAGGAAAAAAATCCCATAAAAATGTGGAAACTAAACAACATACTTTTAAAAAATGAATGGGTCAAAGAAGAAATAAGTGCAGAGATCAAAAGATTTATACAGACTAATGAAAATGACAATACGACATATCAGAATCTATGGGATGCAGCAAAAGCAGTGATAAGAGGGAAGTTCATATTACTTCAGGCATATATGAACAAACAAGAGAGAGCCCAAGTGAACCACTTAACTTCCCACCTTAAGGAACTAGAAAAAGAAGAACAAAGACAACCCAAAACCAGCCGAAGAAAGGAGATAATAAAAATCAGAGCAGAAATAAATGAATTAGAGAACAGAAAAACTATAGAAAAAATTAATAGAACAAGGAGCTGGTTCTTTGAAAAGATCAACAAAATTGATAAACCCTTGGCAAGACTTACCAAGGAAAAAAAAGAAAGAACTCATATAAACAAAATCCAAAATGAAAGAGGAAAAATCACCACGGACACCGTAGATATACAAAGAATTATTGTAGAATACTATGAAAAACTTTATGCCACTAAATTCAACAACCTAGAAGAAATGGATAAATTCCTAGAAAAATACAACCTTACTAGACTGAGTCAAGAAGAAGCAGAAAGCCTAAACAGACCTATCACTAGAGAAGAAATAGAATAAACCATTAAAAACCTCCCCAAAAATAAAAGTCCAGGCCCTGATGGCTTTTCCAGTGAATTTTATCAAACATTCAAAGAAGACTTGGTTCCTATTCTACTCAAAGTCTTCCAAAAAATTGAAGAAGAAGCAATACTTCCAAACACATTTTATGAGGCCAACATAACCCTCATCCCAAAACCAGGCAAGGATGGCACAAAAAAAGAAAACTACAGACCAATATCTCTAATGAATACAGATGCTAAAATACTAAACAAAATACTAGCAAATCAAATACAACAACATATTAAAAAAATAATACATCATGATCAAGTGGGATTCATCCCAGAATCTCAAGGATGGTTCAATATACATAAAACGGTTAACATAATACACCATATCAACAAAACAAAGAACAAAAACCACATGATCTTATCAATAGATGCAGAAAAGACTTTTGATAAAATACAACACAATTTTATGTCTAAGACTCAACAAAATGGGTATAGAAGGAAAATATTTCAACATGATAAAGGCCATATATGATAAACCATCAGCTAACATCATATTAAATGGCACTAAACTGAAGGCTTTCCCCCTTAAATCAGGAACAAGACAGGGTTGTCCACTCTCTCCACTCTTATTTAATGTGGTATTAGAGGTTCTAGCCAGAGCAATCAGACAAGACAAAGAAATAAAAGGCATCCATATCGGAAAAGAAGAAGTAAAGGTATCACTTTTTGCAGATGATATGATCCTATACATCGAAAACCCCAAGGAATCCACAAAAAGACTACTAGAAACAATAAGCCAATACAGTAAGGTTGCAGGATACAAAATTAACATACAGAAGTCCATAGCCTTTCTATATGCCAACAATGAAACAATTGAGAACGAACTCAAAAGAATAATCCCCTTCACGATTGCAACAAAAAAAATAAAATACTTAGGAATAAACATAACAAAGAATGTAAAGGACTTATATAATGAAGACTATAAACCATTGTTAAGGGAAATCGAAAAAGATATAATGAGATGGAAGAATATACCTTGTTCTTGGCTAGGAAGAATAAATATAATCAAGATCGCCATATTACCCAAAGCAATATACAAATTTAATGCAATTCCCATCAAGCTTCCAATGACATTTTTTAAATAAATAGAGCAAAAAATCATCAGATTTATATGGAACTATAAAAAACCCCGAATAGCCAAAGCAATCCTAAAGAAAAAGAATGAAGCTGGGGGCATTACAATACCTGACTTCAAACTCTATTATAGGGCCACGACAATCAAAACAACATGGTATTGGCAGAAAAATAGACACTCAGACCAATGGAACAGAATAGAAAGTCCAGAAATAAAACCACATATATATAGTCAAATAATTTTTGATAAAGGGGCCAACAACACACAATGGAGAAAAGAAAGCCTCTTCAACAAATGGTGCTGGGAAAACTGGAAAGCCACATGCAAAAGAATGAAACTGGACTACAGTCTCTCCCCCTGTACAAAAATTAACTCAAAATGGATCAAAGATCTAGACATAAGACCTGAAACAATTAAGTACATAGAAGAAGACATAGGTACTCAACTCATGGACCTGGGTTTTAAAGAGCATTTTATGAATTTGACTCCACAGGCAAGAGAAGTGAAGGCAAAAATTAATGAATGGGACTACATCAGACTAAGAAGTTTTTGCTCAGCAAGAGAAACTGATAACAAAATAAACAGAAAGCCAACTAAATGGGAAATGATATTTTCAAACAACAGCTCAGATAAGGGCCTAATATCCAAAATATACAAAGAACTCATAAAACTCAACAACAAACAAACAATCCAATAAAAAAATGGGAAGAGGATATGAATAGACACTTCTCCCAGGAAGAAATACAAATGGCCAACAGATATATGAAAAGATGCTCATCTTCTTTAGCTATTAGAGAAATGCAAATCAAAACGGCAATGAGATACCACCTCACACCTGTTCGATTAGCTGTTATTAGCAAGACAGGTAATAGCAAATGTTGGAGAGGCTGTGGAGAAAAAGGAACCCTCATACACTGTTGGTGGGAATGTAAAGTAGTACAACCATTATGGAAGAAAGTATGGTGGTTCCTCAAAAAACTGAAAATAGAACTACCTTATGACCCAGCAATTCCTCTACTGGGTATATATCCCCAAAACTCAGAAACATTGATACGTAAAGACACATGCAGCCTCATGTTTATTGCAGCATTGTTCACAGTGACCAGGACATGGAAACAACCAAAAAGCCCATCAATAGATGACTGGATAAAGAAGATGTGGCACATATACACTATGGAATACTACTCAGTCATAAGAAATGATGACATCGGAACATTTACAGCAAAATGGTGGGATCTTGATAACATGATACGAAGCTAAATAAGTAAATCAGAAAAAACCAGGAACTGCATTATTCTATACGTAGGTGGGACATAATAGTGAAACTAAGAGACATTGATAAGAGTGTGGTGGTTACGGGGGGGGGGGAGGGGGGAATGGGAGAGGGAAAGGGGGTGGGGAGGGGCACAAACAAGATAGAAGGTGACAGAGGACAATCTGACTTTGGGTGGTGGGTATGCAACATAATTGAAAGACAAGATAACCTGGACTTGTTATCTTTGAATATATGTATCCTGATTTATTGATGTCACCCCATTAAAAAAATAAAATTATTAAAAAAAAAAAGGCTAAAGGTATTAAGAAGTACAAATTGCCAGATAAAAAATAGTCACGAAGATGCAAAGTACAGCATAGAGAATATAGTCAATAATTCTGTAATAATTATGCATGGTGCCAGATGGGTACTAGACTTACTGGGGTGATCACTTCATAAGGTATTAAATTTTTTTTGATTAATTTTAATGGGGTGACATTGATAAATCAGGGTACATATATTTAGAGAAAACAGCTCTAGGTTATTTTGACATTTGCTTATGCTGCATTCCCATCACCCGAAGTCCAATTGTCTTTGGTCACCTTCTAACTGGTTTTCTTTGTGCCCCTCCCCTCCCCAAACCCCCTCCCTCTCTTCCCCCCAACCCTGTAACCCCCACACTCTTGCCCATGTCTCTGAGTCTCATTTTTATGTCCCACTATATGTATATATATGTATGGAATTATATAGTTCTTAGTTTTTTCTGATTTACTTATTTTGCTCAGTATAATGTTATCAAGTTTCATCCATGTTGTTATAAATGATCCGATGTCATCATTTCTTATGGCTGAGTAGTATTCCATAGTATATATGTACCAAAGCTTTTTAATCCACTCGTCCTCTGATGGACACTTGGGCTATTTCCAGATCTTCGCTATTGTGAACAATGCTACCATAAACATGGGGGTGCATTTCTTCTTTTCATACAGTGCTATGGTGTTCTTGGGGGTATATTCCTAACAGAGGGATAGCTGGGTCAAAAGGCAGTTCTATTTTTAATAAGGTATTAAATATTTAATCACTGTGTTGTAAAACTAAAACTAATAGTACTGTATATGTTAACTGTAATTGAAAAATAAATTTAAAAATAAATAACTCTCCCAAAATAATTAGTAATGATTTCTCATTTCATGGCATAAAATAGATGCTTATCTATTTAAACCATATAACTAGCGTAATATAGTGATTAAAACAAAATCATGAATATACAACAAGCCGATGAAGTTTCCAGTGAGCTCTAGAAATTTAGCAAGAAGAAAGCAAATGTGTTGAGTGGTTACTATATCCCCATGCTTTCCACCATCCCCTGCATCATAGTCTGTTAATTGTGGCAACTACACTGTCATAAGGTATTTTTATTCCCTTTTCAAACAAGAGAAAATAAGTTTTTAGAAAAATTAAATAACTTCTAAAGGTATCATAGATTGTAGTAAAGCCTGGATTCAAATTTATGTCTTCAAAATTCATATTCATTCTATAATTCTCAGAATAGAAAAACAACTCCGACAACAAATAAGCAAGATGGGGCAAGTTTGTGGACAAGAATAATTAAAGAAAACAAGCACTGCCTTACCAAAAACATTTTAATATACATACTTGAAACATCTTCTAACTACTGTGTTGTTTCTTCCAAACATGCATTTTAAAATAGCTTTATTTAAAATGTGCAATTAGAAATTTAGACCACCAGCAAGAAAAGAAAGACGTTTTAGGGATATGCATGTCTAGCATCTTTGATGTTTGTGGGATGTCACAGTCTGACATAATCTAATCTAGAACATCTTTGTCTTAATTTTGGTTTTTCACATGTGAAGCTTAATTTTTCTTAACCTCGGGTTTTATTTAAAGGACACGGTAATGTTCAGCCCCATGCTAAGTAGTATTTATTTACTTTTAATGTCTGTTTCCAAAAAGAAACTAAAGTTAGAATAACTCTGAGGAGATAAATAAGGTTTTCCCTTTAAAGAAGGCAAAAAGAAAAAATCCCATGTAGAGTCTGTGGAAATAATTACTGCTGTTTATAACTGCAAACTTGGTTTATTATGCACTTCAAGAGGACACATTCTAAAAAATTATATAATGAACAGGTGAAGCTTTTTAAGTTCGTTATTTACTATGGGCTCTTAAAGAAACATGCAGTTTACAAGGGGTTATTGGAGCCAGTTTCAGAATTCTGAACGAAGCTCTACCTACAGCTTTCTAATTGAATCTCATAAGACTGTAATTGTGTTCCACTCTGTAGTCAACCTCCATTCCATGCAGCTACAGTCGGTTGTAGGTAATCAGATTACTCATGGGTTACTGCCTGCAGCCTGCAGGAGAGTGCCAAGAGTAAGAAAGCAACGTGTTGTAGGGTTAATGAAGCTTAATATGGTGCCAATATCACACTGAGCCATTGCCTACGGAGTGAGAAAGGATTATATCCCATGTTAATATGCCATTTGACCCGTGCCAGAGAAGCAGTCTAAATCACTGAATAAGTATGTAAGTCACCACTGAGAAGTGTTTGCCATGCCAGCTCTCGTTGCTGTGAAAACAAGTTGTTCCCTAGCTTGTGAATTTTAACTTTGGTGCTCTTTAAAGTACAGTTTCAACATTGGCTCCTAACATCCCTGAAAAGGCCATATAGACATAAGATTATCTAAATTGGAGCCAAGGCAAGGAAACCCATGAGCTTTTCTTCGGCTTGATTTAAATGTCTCTGGAGAATAAAATCTAAGGTCAATACTGCAACTCCTAACACCCACCAATGATTTCACTTCTTCAACTTTGCCTTTCGTAAAAGATGTTTAGATCCTCTTGAGTGTTGAGACTTTTACTGCTAATTAAGTTTTTGGCCAAATGATGTCCCAAATTATGCCTCTGCAAGAAGTAAAGAAAGCTCAAAGAGTAGATAGAAAAAATAGCAAAAGTTACTCCAATTTGTAGTGCAAAAGTTCAAACTTACAACAGAACAACAGGACTAACACTCTAAAGTCTTCTAATTTCCCACTATGTTCTTGATATCTCAGAATAAGAAGGGACTCTTAATGGGATAATTAACACATTGAGAAATAATTCTATTAGAAAACTTTGTGCTCTTAAATTCTTAAATACTTTTACAACAGAAAATGCTATACAATTTTCTACATGTTGAGTTAGGTCATTAACATTTTTTGAAATTATTTTAATCCCTAGATTATAGAAGCAAAAGATTAATGCAAGTTAAGCAGACTCCAGAGCAGAGGTATAATATTTTGTTAATATTTTCATTTTGCACTTGTTTTATTTATTGTTTATAATAGGAAATAACATGTAGAAAGTACAAATTCCAAAAGATGCAAAAAATACAATATGAAAAGTTTAGCTCTCATTTCTTATTCAAATTAGTTGTTTGAGTATTGTTTTAGAAATATTCTATTAGTATACCTTCACATACCCACCTCTGTATTTAGTATCTATGAGTCTACCTATGTATGCTTGCATGTATGTATGTATATATCTAAATTCAGTTTTTTGAAGACCTTATATTTGTAGGGATTTGCACAAAAACAGTTTTTTCTTCTTTTTAAAAACAAGATATAACAAAGGCAAAAACTTAAATATATAATTTGGTGCTCTTCAAATTACAGTTATGTTACTTTATATTATTATATATGGTATGTACGCATATTTATATTGTGTATATTTTACATAATTTAAACCCATGTAACTAGATTATTTCCATAACTTAGAAAGTTCCTTTTGTAGCTTCCTAATCAAGTTATCAAAAACTTTATATGAATGGAATAATCTAGTATGTGCTTTTTTTGTAGCATACGTAGTAATTTTATTCAACATTATGCCTGTTAAATTTATTCATGCTGTTATGTGAACAGTAGTAGTTCATTTCTTTTGAAGACAATTTTTTTAAAGGAGTTTTTGGTTCACAGCAAAATTAAAAGGATGGTACAGATGCCCCATGTACTCTCTGCCCCACACAAGTGCAGCCTCCCTCATTATCAACTTTGTCCACCAGAGTGGCACATTTGTTATAACTGATTGTTAGGTCTAAACTGGCTCCTTTAAATCCAGTATACAAGGAGGGAATGAGCTGTCCTGGACGGGGGATGAACATTCGGACAAGGCAGGTGTCCCTGCTGGTTTAGGCTCACTGGAACTGGAGGCTGGCTGCTTCCCTGGCGTTCCGCAGTCCAGCCAAGGGCCCTCCTGACCAACGCTGGATTTTTGAAATGGACCATCCTGGACAGTGGAATGAGAGCTGCAGGAGGGGTTAGAAAGTTCCTGATGATAGTCTCTGGATTCACTCACCCAAATGTGATTGTTGCCCCCTGTGGATGTGGGGAGATGAAACAAGAGGGCCATAATCGGTCCTGGTGTCCAGCTTTTGGCTCGTCTCCACACAGGGAAAGAGAGTTTCCCTTCTTGGTGGGTTCAGAAAGTGTGGCCAGAGGGTTGGGGGAAACTAGTCCCTCAACTCTACAGGTAAGGGAGGCTGATCCAGGGGTAAGTCTGGGATGAGCTACTGCTGCCCACCGCTCCCTGGGGAGCAAAACATCACCCTTTCCAGGGTCAGGATTAGACCTTCGACTTGTCTCTGGCACACGCACCTTTTGGCACCAGAATGAAAGGCATAAACCATAAAACAAACTGAAACCACGAGGCTAGTGTGTTCCAAAACAAAAGTTTATTTTAAAAATGCCTGGATGCAAGTGGACTGAGGCCAGCAAAGGGTGTCAGCCCCAAGCTGTGGAAGAGAGACTTAGATATAGGGTTTGCTTCAGGCATTTTTTGGCATGGGGTTGCCTGCACCTGGACATACTCAGATGAGCATATTTGGGTTTGTTGCCTTGGTTACAGACTGTCTCCCTTTCCCAACCTTCAGGTCTTTCATGACGTCCTTGTCTCAAGGACATTTTTCAGAACCTTCACAGGTTGGGGGGAGTTGCTTAAGGGGAGGGGGAAGTTGGGTAAAGGAGATGTTTAATGAAGAAGTTGCCCTAGTGGAAGGTTGGGTAACAGTAATTTAAAGGAGCCTGGATTTAACAGAGCCAATTTACACTTAACACTGATTACTCTACATTGATTAACACAGGAATGATAATTACTCAAAGTCTATAGTTTACATTAGGAAATTTATTTATTTTTATTGCCATCTCTATACTATCCCATTACCGGCCTATGTTAAAATTGATTGAGCATTTAGTTGTTTCCAAACTAGGCTATGATGAATGAAATAGTAGATCCTGGCTGGTTGGCTCAGTAGATAGAGCATTGGCCCTGTGTGAGGAAGTCCTGGGTTCAATCCCTGGTCAAGGCACACAACAGAAGCACCATCTACTTCTATTCCACTCCCTGTCCTCCTTCTCTTCCTCCTTCCCCTTCACAGCCAGCAGCTCAGTTGGTCCAAGCATTGGCCTCAGGCACTGAGGATAGCTCAATTGGTTCAAGCTCACACGTTTATTGAGGTAGAATAATCTGTGCATCTAAAATGTACAATTTGATAAGCTTTGACATATGTTAACAATCATGAAGCCATCACCTCCATGTAGCTAATGAACATACCCATCTCCCCCTCAAATTTTTTCTCATACTCATTGTAATCCATTCATGCCTTACATTACTCACATCCACAGGCAACCACTTATGTGCTTTCTCTCAATAGATTAGTTTGCACTTTCTAGAACTTTATATAAATGGAAGCATAGACCATGTAGTCTCATGTTTGGCTTCTTTCACTTAACACAGTTACTTCAAGGTTCATTTATATTATTACTTATAAAAATAGGGTTTTTTTCTTGCTATTTCTAGGTAGTATTCCACAATTTGTTTAACCATTTACATGTTGATGGACATTGGGTTGTTTCTAGTGTTGGTTGTCATACATAAGGTTGCTGTAAACAATTATAAACAAGTTTTTGTGTGGATATAAACTGACATTTATCACGGGTAAATACTGAGGAGTAGAATGGCTTGGTTGTATGGGAGATGTATATTTACAGTGTTTTTTTAAAAACTACACCAATCTGTTTTCCAAAGTGATTGTACCATTTTATATTCCAAGATGGAGAGTATGACGTTGCATGTTCTACCACTGAAAGGGGCACTATTTCACCTTCATATCCACAATGTGCCTATGTCTTCAATATAAATTCTTCCAGATTTATTTTACCACCCAATCAGAAATATAGCTCATATTGTCTTACCACTAAAGTTCTTACATTCAGTGATGGGACACCAGAAAGATGGTTTAACCTTTCACATGTTCATATACCCATAAAATACTCATATGCATCCTTGCCAAGGTAAACATTAGAAAAAGATTAACTTACTGCAATTCCTTCTCTCCAGTCCTCTGCCTCTCTCCAAAACTCTTATACTTTTGTCCAAATAGTGCAGAGGCCAGATCAGAAATCCTATTACAAAAGCAGATTGCCCAATCTGGAAAAACTTGCCAATCATCTCATCTTGCTTGCCACTCCATGTTCACTAGCAAATCTTTTAGCCCCTTTCCCTTGGGTTGGAAAAAGGATTTGAAAAGAGACCCTCTTATTTTCCCCCGTAAAAAGGGAGAAAAAATTCCAGTATTTCCATTTCTAACTTGATGATCTGAGACTCAGATTATGTTTTGGATGCCTGCCAAAACCCTCCCAGTTATTGACATATAAGAAAGAGGTGGATGAAACAGCTGAGCCATTCAGCTGTTACTAGGTAAGCCTTGAGAAGGGTATGATCCTCACTTATTTTCAGCTCTACTCTGAATGGGAAATAATTAAAGACCTTTTTCTCAGCTTTTCATTCTACTCACCAATTCTGAGACAAAAAAAAGAATCTCAAACAATATACTTAAGAAAGAAAACACAATGGTTGTTTACAATGTACACCTGCTTTAAAAAATATTTATCATATACTGGAGACTGTTTCATATCTATAAATACATATGTACCCCTGTCCAGTTACTTATAGCTATTAAAAAGGTATACCGAACCTAATGGCATAAAACAATAATAGTTTATTATTTTTATCTCTTTCATTTCTGGAGGTTGACTAGGATCAACTAGACATTCTAACTAGACACCTAACTAGACATCCTTTCTTGGGGCCTCTCACATTGCTACCAGATCATAACTATGGCTGGAGTGATCTTGAATGTTTCTTCACCCATGTGTCTGGTGGTAGATGCTTGTTGATGGCTTAGACCTCAGCAGGAGCGGTCAGTTGGAACAGCTACAACTGACTTCTTCTATTGGTCTAGGTTTCCCAACAGTATGGCAGTTGGATTCCAAAAGCAAGTATCTCAAGACAGACGTGGGACAAAGACGTGACCTGGCCTTGGAAATCATGAAACTCTGTTTATTAAAGGTGAATCACTAAGGCTATAAATATTTAAGGACATGGGAATTAGATTATACTCTTGATAGAACAGTTGTCTGTCTACAGTCTAGGCCCAATTATTTACATTCTTCTCATATGTAAAATATACTTGCCTACTTCTGCAACACCTCCTAAAATTTTTCTATTAGACCTTAAGTCTCAGGCTTAATGTCTAGGATGCTATCATCTAAATGGGGTCTAGGTGACCTTGAGTATGGTTTCTCAGGTATAGCATCTTGAGTATACCTCCTATGGATCAAATTCATGTGAACTGAAGAAATTAATTGTCTACACAACAAAAATATAGTGATACTATATAAGAGACATATAAGATCACTTATATATGGAGAAAGAAAGGGAATAAAAGCAAAAAAAATATGGAAGATATATACCAGTCACTGGTCCATTATATTCTGGAATCCAGAGAAGCACATATTCTCAGTTCCTTAATTGGGGCTTAGTCCTGTTCTCTGACAATAATTCTCCATTGCTTTTAGTTCTTCATTTTGAATGGTCTTCCCTTTTGCTTAAAATGACTACAGCTGAATATTCTTCTCTTCCTGCTTCTTTCTTGTAGAATTTGGGTGTACCAAGACCATTTTTTATGTCATAGCATCACATTCCTTTTTAGTCCAAGATGGCAGTGTTTCTGTTATTGCAATTATCATAAACTTATAGAATTTTAATAACTCCTTTTGGGGTTCATTCCATTATGCAAAACCACTCATATAGAGTTTTGAGGTGAATTCTTCTGTGCCTTCACCTTCCAATAAAGTTTCTGTGGGATAATGCCCTAGAAATCATTAGAATTCCTAGTTTTTAATTGGAAGAAAATGCTCTTAAGAGTCTTAGATGACCTTTTGGGTGTTGCAAAAAGTATATGAGGTACCACCTTAAATATTTCTGAAGTCTTGAAACTGCTTTAAATTCATTTTTAGACCATGTTTTCCTGACAGTGCCCTGGATTTGATCTTTGTCTGAAAGCTATTTCTTAATTTGAGAATATTTTACCATCTGGAGAGGTTGGGAATGAGAAAGAAACTGTTTTATTTTTGATCCCAAGTCTTGGATTCTTTATACTTAACAGCTTTTTTTAAAGCTCTTATTTCTTTAGTTCTTTTCTCATTTTATTATAAGCAGCTGAAGAAATCAGGTGGAATCTTAAACATTATGTCTGGAAATTTTCTTAGGCACATCATCTAATTCATTAGGTATTTTGTCTACATCTCAGTGACTTAGAGCACCTTGAACCTTCTTATCACTAGCTAAAAAGTATCTCCTTTCTTCCAGCTTTTAATAATTGGGTATTCATTTTTATTTATGTTCTCATTGACAAACTCCTCAAGACCTTTTAAACTTTGTGAATAAACTTTAGTCTCCTCCAGCTATTGCTCGTGTCCTAGTCTCAAAGACAATGACTCCATGTTTTAGGTTTGGCTATGGCAGTCCCTCTGTATGGCATTAAAACATCTTCTGGTTATCTGGTTCAGGTAGCAAAGCAAAGCATATCAAACTTAACATCATATAAAAACAATGTAATTTACTACTATGATCTCTTAGAGTTCTGAAGATTGACTGGTCTCAGCTAGTCAGTTCTCACTGGGGGTCTCTTATTAGGTTGCAGTCAGACGGCCCTGGGGCTGGAGCCATCTCCAAGGCATCCTCACAGGGCTGGTGATTCATTCTGGTTGCTGACTGGGACCTCACTTAGGAGCTCTGGCTCAGAACACCTACATGATACCTCTCCATGTAGCCAGACTTTCTGCTTTGCAGTATGATGTCAGCGTTCCAAAAGCAAATGTTTCAAGAGAGAGCCAGACTGAGGTAGCACCGTCTTTTTGGACCTAGTCTCAGAAATCATGGAACATCACTTATACTACATTCTACAACTACTCAGTGAACTGAGACTCCACCTCCTGATGACATTGGTATCCAAAATCTTTCCAGACTCATTTTAAAACAGGGGTCCCCAAACTACGGCCCGCGGGCCACATGCGGCCCCCTGAGGCCATTTATCCGGCCCCCGCCGCACTTCCGGAAGGGGCACCTCTTTCATTGGTGGTCAATGAGAGGACCACCGCTTCTGGAGTACTGTATGTGGTGGTGCCACAAAGCGTGGCATCGCTCACGTACAGTACTACTTCCGGTGACGTGGGATGCACGCGTCACGGCTCCAGAAGCGCGTCATATCACTTGTTACACCTAGCACTGACAAATATGGAACTGGACATTGACCATGTAATTAGCCAAAAGCAGGCTTATAGTTCCCATTGAAATACTGGTCAGTTTGTTGATTTAAATTTACTTGTTCTTTATTTTAAATATTGCGTTTGTTCTCGTTTTGTTTTTTTACTTTAAAATAAGATATGTGCACTGTGCATACGGATTTGTTCATAGTTTTTTTATAGTCTGGCCCTCCACCGGTATGAGGGACAGTGAACTGGCCCCCTGTGTAAAAAGTTTGGGGACCCCTGTTTTAAAACCTTCACTTAGTGTTTGCATCAATGCATCATACTTTTTTTTTTTTTTTTGTATTTTTCCGAAGCTGCAAACAGGGAGAGACAGTCAGACAGACTCCCGCATGCGCCCGACCGGGATCCACCTGGCACACCCACCAGGGGGCGACGCTCTGCCCACCAGGGGGTGATGCTCTGCCCCTCCGGGGCATCGCTCTGTTGCGACCAGAGCCACTCTAGCGCCTGGGGCAGAGGCCAAGGAGCCATCCCCAGCACCCGGGCCATCTTTGCTCCAATGGAGCCTTGGCTGCGGGAGGGGAAGAGAGAGACAGAGAGGAAGGAGAGGGGGAGGGGTGGAGAAGCAGATGGGCGCTTCTCCTGTGTGCCCTGGCCGGGAATGCATCATACTTTTAATAATGTTACATTTAAAATTTTTATAAATTTTAGTGAAATTGAAAAACAGAGGATAAAAAAGAAAAATGGAATGTTTATTCTTAAACATATTGGGAAGATCTTCTCAGTAAAGCATCAGTAAAATACCAAGGGAATGTGTCTATATTTGCACAACTGCAATAGGACACTAATTAGGAGATGGAATGTCATGGAACCAAAAATGTGAAAACACAAGAAAATGTCATTTTATATCACAGTATATGACAAAGATTCAAACAGGGTGATGATGTTTTATGAAATTTCAGAGACCAGGAGAAGGATTGTCACTTGGCTCCCTGCCATGCTTATGATAGAAAGTCACCTATTATTCTTCAGATATTTTAAGAAAATTAAAAAAAATGTATGATACATTTGCATGACTTCAAAGAGGAGAACAAGGTACGAGGATTATAAAGAGATCAATTTGGGCTCCAAAAAGCTGCTTTATGTTGAAGTGAGTTTTCCATCATGAAAAGTATTAATGCATAATATAGAGATGCTATCAAGAGAGATTCATTCATTAGCAAATTTTTATTTGTAATTCAGAGATTCTATAATAATATTAATTATATAAGGGGAAAAGTTAAGAAATTATATATGCTTATGACAAAATTTTGTGTATTTTCTACACCAATTGTCTTCAAAATATGTCTGACTATGATTCAGGAGAACCTGGGAAATCCTGCTGTCTACCCTGAAGTCCATATTGGACCTTAATTATGTTGGTTACAAAGTGACATAAGTTCTTTTAGTAACACACAGGGAATATAGTTAATAGTATTGTAATAACTAGGTATGGCACCAGATGGGTACTTTCTTATTTGGATAACCACTTCATAAGGCATATAAGTATCTAATTGTTATGGTGTATGTTTGAAACTAATATTAGATTGTTAACTATAATTAAAACATACATTTTTTAAAAGAGTACCTGTATCTAAAGTCACAGTAATCTTTTCACCATTGTCAAAAAAGTAAACAATGACAGACATGGCAGTGATTTTGGTTAATTTGCTTTACCACACCCCTAACTTATATCTCTATCAGAAATATAGTCAAAATTTAGCAGAGAGAGAAAGATGCTCCTACTAAATACATTCTGGAAAAGTAGTGCATCTTTTATGCCAGTGATTTTCACCTGGTGTGCCATGGCAAGCACATTGATGAGCTGTAAAGATTTTTAAAATGTGCAATACCTATTTTTTTTTAAATTGAGAGCTGTGGAGGCAGACAGACAGACTCCCATATGTGCCCCAACTAGGATCCACCCAGTAAGCCTTCTATGGGATGGTGCTCTGTCCATGTGGGGCCATTGCTCATTGCTCAGCAACCAAGTTATTTTTAGCACCTGAAGTAGATGCCAAGGAGCCATCCTCAGAGCCTGAGACCAGCTTGCTGGAGCCAATCAAGCCATGGCTGTGGGATGGGGAGAGAAAGAGAAAGAGAAAGAGAGGAAGGGAAGGGGTTGAGAAACAGATGGTTGCTTCCCCTATGTGCTCTGACTGGGAATCAAACTCAGGACATCTGCACACTGGGCTGATACTCTACCACTGAGCCACCTGGCCAGGGCCAATATCTGACTAGTTATTCAGGTACACTGATCTCTGTTCCCTTATGTTATAAAATTTTAAAATGCCATCAGCTAATACAACAATAGTCATCCAGTGTGAGTAAATAAATATTATATCTTTTTGTCAGATTGGCAAAAAATATATTTTTTGGTGTGCTGCAGAATTTTGGTAATTACATGTGCTGTGAGATAAAAAAGGTTGAAGATTATTGTTTTATGCTAATAAATAGATGTGACATTTTAAATTATTATGATGAAAAAGGAAGTATTTTGAATTCAAGTTTCTTACTTAATGTTTTAACCTGGCTATTTCTTTGGATATTACCCCATTTTCAATACAAATTTATTAGGTACTTAGGGAATATGAAGATGATTAAAACCTTGTCCCTTTCTTTACAGAAACTAAGGAGAATATAAGAAGGAAAATATATAGATTGACAAAACTATAATACAAAGTAGAAAAGTGGTAAGTGCTACCTGCCATACTTAAGTACCTATCTCTCACTGTAATACAAGTTATAAAATAACATTATGACAGGTATCACTGCTACTTTTATAATAGATTGTTGTCTTGTACTTACTAAAAACCCTAATGGATATTTTCTCTAACTAAAAATCAGGTGCCATAGTCCAAGAATGATTTTTTTGTGTGTCAGAGGTAAAAGAGCATCTGGGAGATGTAGTTTAGATGCTCAAAATATGTAATTTTCAGGATAGTCTGTTGGCTTAGCAAAAAGTGGGAATGACAATTTGAAATTGTTTCAATTTGGAATAAAATGATTCAGAAATATACAAATAAAATGGTAAAGTATTTCAGAAAAGATACTCATATTCAAAGTCCAAAGAGTTATTGAATATCTGAAAGGCCCTAGGAGCTATACTACATCCTTTCTGTTGTATTATATAAATTAGCTTTTATAAGAATAGTGCGGGGTAGATATTGTCATAAATGGAACCAAGAATATGAAGAGAGAGAAGTCAGATAACTTCTGAGCCAAACTTTGAAATTACTTTAGAATAAAATAGGCAGTCGTGTAAAAAGAAGAAGTGGATCTCTGGCCTTGGAGATAATGACCATAAATTGAATAAATGCTCTCCCATAGCTAAATAAGAACCAGTCAAGTATAAAGAGGCAGGCATATTGAATATGAAAACTGAAGATTCACATGTTATACAGATTAGCAGGCTTTATTGTCCCTGGGAGAAGACAACCAAAAACTTAAGCCACAGTTCAGTCTTACTGATAAAGCCATCTTTAATAGAATGATAACCATAAAGAATTGTGGTAGTGTATTTGCAACATTCTTGTCCCAATGATAAAACCATCACTATTTTGAGATGGGTACATCAGGCTATCTTATAGTTATACCATTAAATTTTCACATTATCCAATGCCCCTTATTTCAATCTCAAGCTCCTTAAGCAATTTTCTCATTAACATTTAATTCCCTTTATAAGGTTTGACTTCCAGGGAGAGAATGAATTGCTGATTCTTCTGTTCTTGTGATAGTTTTTCTCATTAGGAATCAATTCATTACCAATCCTTATTTTCAAAATACATGGGTTTTAGTTAAGACAAGTACTGTTCTGAGAGATGCACCTACTCTCCCTATGTCAAAAATAGCAGGCTTCTGAGCCTCATACACCAACCCGCACACTGCAGTATATTTACCCGCTTGTTCCTGGCGAGCACATAACCCAACATCTTATGATAAGAGTTCTCAGGTGCAAACCTGAATTGTTCTATGTTGCACTACTGTGCTTGTCATCATTATTCCAACTTTACAGATAAGGAATGGAGGTTTGGAGAGATTACATCCCTTATGAAAAGAAAAATAGCTAAAGCTAGTAATGGCAGAAGATATGAGTGCAGTTTTTCAGCAATAGTCCAAAACTCCTTCCAATTAGCTAAGGAATCTCAAAAATGCTTTGATAAATAGTCCTACATTTGCTTGGATCTGCTACATTTACTTACTAGAATTAATAATTCACCTTAACACAAATAACTGCTGAAAATTAAAGCATATTACTCTTTTCACCCAACTCCTCAACAAAAAGAAAGTGTTCCAGAAGTGATAACAGAAGAAAGTGATGGAAGGCCAAAAGTAGAAAGTATATGATATAGTTACTATGATAATCATAAAGTATCTGAATATACCTTTTGCTTCTAGGATCCAGTTTATATTAAAAAATAAATTAATAAAAAAGGGATAACTCCATAAGCTGCTACCACTTAAAGCTAATATGAAATACTAAGATACCACCAACTACAATAGTACAACCACCTTACTTCTATTACTGCTGACTACTCATTTATATCAGAGAGTGGTATAGACATTTTCAAGGAAGGGATAAAATTTAAGAGAAAGTACAGTATTCAATTGCCATGTATAATATTTTTTTGGAGACTGATATTTATTTACATTCTATATACTCGCCTGACCAGGTGGTGGCACAGTGGATAGAGCGTCGAACTGGAATGCCGAGGACCCAGGTTTGAGACCCCGAGGTCACCAGCTCGAGCGTGGGCTCATCTGGTTTGAGCAAAGCTTACCAGCTTGGACCCAAGGTCGCTGGCTTGAGCAAGTCAAATAACAAGCACTCTATCCCTCAAGCCATCTCATTAATTGAAACATTGCTATTTTAGATTAATGTAATTGAATATTATAGTCTCTACCTTTGGGTTAAAAGTTTTTGTGACCTTGGCTCTTTTCTTACACATCCAAATTAGCCACTGGATTTAGAAACTTGATGCTAAATTCCCAATCTTACTCCCTTATAATCCAGTTCCTAACCTAGCACTATTTTTTGTCACAGCTTCAGGAAAACTGAGAGGAAGTTCTAAAATGCATGGATTTGGCATATTTTTAAAATAGAGATACATGTGGACCTACTTTTTTTTTCCTGTGGAATATCTATTTGGGATGGATTAAATTACATCTTTTAAAAACCAGAACAGGAAGAGCTACTTAAGGAAATGAATATTTGTAATTAAGAACTATGCAAACTAGCAGCTCCAAATGGAAGGCAGTGGCTATATGCATCAAGTGAAGGTAAAAGAAATGATAAAGCACATCAGATTCTTAACACAAGTTTGTAAGCCTTATTTTTTGCTATTTCTTCCTCCTTTAATAAAAGAAAGCAGGAAGAACTAGTGAGTCCTATAGAATACAGTATGGAGCCAAATAGCATGAGAAAAAGTAGGTAAAAAAGGAAAATTGTACCTTGTTTTCTGTTTCTTAAGTAGTCACAAATGAAAAAAAATTAGACTAAACTCAGATTTGGTTAAATGTAATCTAGAGAGGGACCATTTTGGAGGCAGCCTTTGGCCTCACAGTCCAGTGATTAAGAGCAAACTAAAAGTAGCAGCTCTGAAGACTATACTTTCAGGGATCATTTCTATACTTTGTTAAAAGTAGCAGCTCTGGAGCCAGAAAGATTGGGTTCAAATTCTTGTTTTACCACACTAGCTTTGTGACTGTGATGTAGTTATTTAACCTCTCTTATCTTTAATTTTCTACATATAAAAATAGAACTAATAATAAGCTTCATAGAGAATTGTAAGAAATAATTTAAATAATGTATGCAAAATACCTAGCAGATTGCAAGTAGACAATTGTAACTATTGAATTAGTATTACCAGTCCACCTCCTACTTGAAGTGGTCAATAAAGCATCCATGAAACAAAATGTATGGAGTCAGTCCTTCATTTTATGTAATTGACCATCAGCAAGAGACATGTAGACAAAGTTTGGGGAAACCTGAAGGTGTTTTGTGTACAAAAAATGAATTAATATGCCTTATTATTCAATACTTCAAACTCTTATTACAGACAGAAAATTACTTATTCCTTTAAAAAAATAATGTTCCCTAAGAAATTTAAGAAGAAAACTTTCAGCTACACTTAAATTAAAAGTATTCAGTATCTTAAAAAGTGCTCTTCATTAAGACTAACCTGAACTTTAGTTCATCATTTCTGCCCATTTTCCTTATTTTTTCTTCAGTAAAATTGAAAGACAATTATCTTATTTAAAACTCAAAAGTTCCTCTTAAAAATGGATAAATCATGGGAGATTCAATTGAGAAAAAAAATCCAGACCACGCCACCACCAGGAGCAGTTTCAAAAAGGTAGATTTTACAGCATTTCTTTCTCTTGTGGAGTGCCAAGGCAAGCTAGGGTTGCAGTCCCACACTGTAAGACTGGAACCCTGCCATCCTCTCAGTCACATGAGTCTGTGCGGGTATTCTGAATGCAAGCAGTGGAAGAGTTGTTATGCCAACTACTGATATTTAAATAAAATTTTAGCCATTTACATCATTGATACCAGCTTTTTATGTTAAGGAAAAAGTGTAATCATTTTCTTGTAAGGATTCTTGCATGAATTAAAAAATCTGATATGTTGATCTATTGTATCTCCATACAATCTAGTTGATCACAATCATGTCCATAAGAATGTAAAAACAAAAATCAAAATGGATAGGGTGAGTTCTGCATTTTGTATGACTTGACCCTCAGCAAGAAACATATAGGCACACTTTGAAGAAGGCTGAAGGTGTTTTGTAAAACTCTGTGAACCAAAAGGTAATCAATCAAAACATATTTATGAAACACTATGATAGTCCCTGAGGGGAAAGATAAGGGTACACAGGTAGACTTCCTGTGTGAAGAAGTTATAATTAGCATTTGTCTCTTGTTGTTGTTAGCAAACAAATATTCCATGTTGTGGCACATACTCAGCTATCAAAAAAATCCATTTTAACCAATAGCATATCAGAAATAGAAAACTCATCTAAGGCGCTGGCTTGCTGGCTCAGTGGTAGAGCATTGGCTCGGGGTGTGGATGTCCACACAGGAGAAGCGCCCATCTGTTTCTCCATTCCTCCCCCTTCTGCTTCTCTCTCTCTCTCTCTCCTCTCTCTCTCTCTCTTTCTCTCCTGCAGCCATGGCTCAATTGAAGTGAGATAGTTCTGGGCATTGAAGATAGCTTCATAGCCTCCACCTCAGGCACTAAGAGCTCGGTTGCTCAGCAACAGAGCAACTCCACAGATGGACAGAGCATCGCCCCCTAATGGGTTTGCTGGGTGGATCCCTGTCGGAGCTCACGTGGGAGTCTGTTTCTGCTTCTCCTCCTCTCACAAAATAAAAAAAGAAAACAAAAGAAAATTGATTATCTAAAAGAAACTAATCATGACATAGAAAAATGTTCTGCGTTGACATAGATTTCCAGTTCCAACTTGGATGCCTAAACCAGCTCTATACATCAGTGACTCCCTTATATCTCCAGTCATCCCTTCTTCCTTCACAATTCAACAGGTGTTGAACCCCTGCTCCAACATTGCAGGACCTAGAATTTCAAGGCCTTGAGGACTGTTAGTTGCTGAGACTATAGCACAAAATCCTGAGGAGAAGAAATAGCTGGGTACTGCAGGCTCTTGCTGCAGTATCCTTTAGAGACCTCTCTCAGTCTCACCTGGTAGAGTGGGCTGAATTCTGTGCCCCCAAATTTATGCATTGAAGTCTCACCACCAGCACCTCACATTATAACTATCTTTGGAGATAGGTTCTTTAAAGAAGTAATTAAGCTGAAATGAGGTCATATGGATGGGACCTTATGATAGTTATCCTTATAAGAAGAGATTAGGACACAGTTCAAGGAATGGCTACACAAGGATACCAGAAGAAGCAAGACAAAGAAAGCGGCCTGAGAAGAAAACAAACTTGTCAACACCTTGATATTATACTTCTGGCTTCTAGAAGTGTGAATAAAATACATTTCTGCTGTTTAAGTCACCCAGTCTGTGGTATTTTGTTATGGCAGCCCTACCTAACTCTTTGACATCTTTTTATTCTTTCAAGAGCTTTAAAGACGAGCAAGATTGCACTGATTGTTCAAAATATGATTTCTCTCATGAAATATGCTCTAGAACTTCCCTTAATGACTCTCTCTAGATCAAGCACAGCCTTTTAAAAGTGTTAGTTAAGAATTTTGGTCAGCAGGAACAAGGGGAAAAGCTCATACAAAGTCCAAGATTGTTATCTTTCCCTCTTGATTCAGCAATTCTTTGTAAGAATGAGAATTCATTTTTTATATTGATAACTCTAAAACTTTCACATGGTATCTGCTGATTAATAAAATAAAAGTGTCAAAAGACTACTATTCATTTGGTAACACATGTAAACAATTTTAAGTATTGGGAATCATGGCACTATCCATATGCAAATAGCATGACCCATTTACAGGCTTATTATACAAACATAGTCACAACTGTTATTTTTTTAATTAACTGTCAAATTCCCATAGGCCTCCATTACCAAACTTTTTCTGAATTCTGTTAGCTAATGTTACAGATTACTTGGGAGAAAAAAAATTACCAATTCCTTCTGCTAAATACCAGGTAGAGAGAGAACTGTAAAATCCTCTCAGTTCATGGTGACCACCAGATCACTATTGAATATTTACTATTAACAATTATACACAGTGGTACCAGGAACTCTACTGTGCCACACAGTGATGTCCTCACAGGTCTGTTTCTGGTCAGAACCTCTATGTGCACTCAAACAGGACTCCTAGCACATTCTTCTTCAAAGGGTGGCAGATCCTACAAGAACATCCTGCCTCAGACACCTGCTGTGCTAGCTCAAATCTCATGTAAAAACATGTGGATCTCAATTGAGAACAACGTTGCAAGCCACTTTCTTCTATAGTGAGGTTCTCTTTTACACTGAGGACTTTGGTATCCTTTATCACAATCTAGCTTTGGCCCATGCCTTAGACTGAATGTTTTTGTCCCTACCCCCAAATTCATATATTGAAACCTAATCCCCGAAGTGGTAAAATTTTGAGGTGAGGAACTTTGGGAAGTGATTAGTTCATGAGGGCTGATTAGTTCATCAGTTCTTCACGAATAGAATGAGTGCCCTTATAAGGGAAACCCAGACAGCTCACTCAACCGCCCACCATGTGAGAACACAATGAGAAGATAGATGCCTGTGAGCCAGAATGTCACCCATTCTGTCTTAATCATGGACCTCTCAACTTTCAGAAACATAAGAAATAAATTTGTGTTATTTATCAGCCACCTAGTCTATGGTATTCTGCCATAGCAGTGCAAATACACTAAGATAAACTGGGTCACCTTTGTCCACCCAGCCAACTTTTCTTAACTTCTTATTTTTTTACTATTATTATTAAGTGAGAGGAAGGGAGGTAGAGACAGACTCCCACATGTGCCCAACTGGGATCCGCCTGGCAGGTGCCCTATGGGGCGATGCTCTGCCCATCTGGGGCCTCTGCTCCATTGCTTGGCAACCAAGCCATTTTAGTGCTTGAGGGGAGGCCATGGAGCCATCCTCAGTGCCCAGAACCAACTTGCTCAAACCATTCGAGCCATGGTGGAAGGAGAAGAGAGAGAGAGAAGGAGGAGTGATGGAGAAGCAGATGGTCACTTCTCCTGTGTGCCCTGTTGGGAATTGAACCCGGGACTTCCACAAACCAGGCCAACAGTCTACTGTGGAGCCAACCAGCCAGGGCCAGATTTTCTTAACTTCTGATCTCAAGGATTAAAAGTTGGGATCTTAACTTCACCTCTTCCTGACCATTGCCTGGCTCTGGTCATTGTTCTCCTATAAGACTAACTCTGAAAACTGAGAGTCCAGGCACCAAAAATGTTTCTATTATAAGATTCCCAAAACAACAGGACTCTCTTGCTTTATAACTGGTTAACTTAAAAGAATCATTCAAGTAAATCCTTCCATTATGAGAGAACTCTGCTCTAAGATGATTAGTGATTCCTACCTTAGTACATAGAAGCTACTAACTTGTAACTTTTTTGCTTCAGCTACTGCAAACATACATTTGAAAACAATATATGAATAAATAATTTTACATCATATGATATATAAACATACATTATGTATTTTTTATTGTGAAACATATTATTCAGTTTCACATACTACTTAGTGCACATGAGATACCCCCTGGTTGAGTACCACATACTTAAAGCCTTTAGGTTAAAAGACAGGTGGCAATAATGAACATTTGAGTTAGCATTTCAGAAGGAAACCTCAAACACATTTGATTAAAATAACAGGATAGGAAGGGAAAGCACAAAGAGGCTTTATGAAGATATGGGATTGATGTACCAGACACTATTGGACTGGTAGTAGTATCAGGAGAGTACAGTCCATCAAAAGGTGGGGCAAGGATGGTAGAATAGAAAGAAAATCTGAAGAGATGCTCCTTTGTGTCTCAAGGTCACCACAGTAAGTCACTAACCTTGGTGACCAGTGAAGTAACTGTTCCCTGTCCCCAAAGAGCCTTATTTAGTCAGAAGAATAACAAAAAGACACATATAAAAACAGGGGAATTAAGTGATATTCTTGATTCTTATCAAACATTTAATAAAGAATGGAGAAATGTGTTATGTTTCTTTTTCCCCCCATAATTTGGTTTTTCTCAGGTATTTCTTTTCCTTGTAAGCTTCCCAGTATTTTACAAAAGAAGGTGGCATCTTATCTGACAACATTTGGTGAATGTTCTTTGAGTCTAAGAGGTTGCAATTTAACAAATGACTTCACCACACAAACCATTATAAGCATGATACAGAATGATTGACAGCTATGCCAACATCTGAAAAGCAGTTAGGAGCTTTAGAGCACATAGTAGCCAAGACTGGAACTGGAGTTTATCATCAGCCTTGGAGATTGTGGTTTATATTGGCAATATAAAATCTCTGTCATTTTAATTTCGCTCTTACAAAGATTTTAAAACATGTCATTAAACAAACATACCGGAAAGATGGGCCCAGAAGAAACCAGTTTAAGATAACAATAGAATCAAAATATATTATCAACGGATAATAGCCTCCTACTGTCTGATCAAGGACTCAGCTTCTAATGCCAAAACAAACACAGAGGCACAGCCAAAATGTTTGCTTTAGTAGTGGAAGGCATTGATCTTATGACACTTTTCTATTACAATGGTTTTATTTCTGTTACAGTCAGAGTAGGCTCAGCTTGCAATTATTCTAACTTGAGAGGTGTTCAACAGAAGGAAAGTCGCTGTTGGTACTACTTAGCATATTTATCACCTGTCTGCAAAACTAGTATAGTCCTCTCCCTCCTTCTCCACTCATTATTCCTTCCTAGCACTCCCCAAAATATAATCTGCACCAACTAACACTAAAACAACAGCAGTCTGGGTCTACCTGTAAAGGACATGTTTGATGGGTAAAATAATGTTCAGAAGAATTCCTGCAGCATTTTGAAAACTCACATTAAAAGCTGAGATCCTATACCTATCTCTTCAGTAGAGGTCAGAACTTGCTTGGAGATGTCATTACAAGTGACTAAAAGCCGTCTTCAGTTATATTGCTTTAGATTTTTAAGCATATTTATAGTATAAAACAAGTATGCCCCCATTGCTGGGGAATAGGGATAAGAAAAATGTATGAATAAATCCTTGGGCATTGAAGTTGCATTCTTGCTCTAACATTAGAATCTCTCTATCGTCCTCTCTACTCAGTGCCATGATATAGATGGCACTCCTTCCTTCAATCAAACCTTAACCAGTCTGGTTCTTGCACCAAGTTATACCTCCGTGTATTCCTAATTCTTGTAATCACAGCCAATCTGAAGAGTGGGCAGGTAGCATTTTTGAAGGGCTGCTAGAATAACTAACCTGCTCAATATACTTTTCCCGGTCTAATACTCCCACTGTCTGCCATGCCTTTGAACATATTTTATTTCCTCCTACTATGTGACCAGAACTGGGCCTCCACATCACCCAGTTTGTTTTGTTTTTAACATATATCAGGCAGTACATTTATTGTCAGCACTGTCATGGCTAAGCATTGTGAGAGACCACAGGGGTATGAAGATGAATGATGAACAGATTCAGAGATCAAGTGGATCACCATCAAGGTGGGGAGACAGATAAACAGACAAACTAAAAACCATGACAAATGACATAACACCTCTTTCCTAGAGAGCTCTAATTTAAATGGAAGAAAAGATCCTCAAACTGGCAATTAGATCTTAATAATAGTAACCTTAATGAGACACATTTCAGGAGGGAAAGTGAAAGCCAGATTACATTGCAGTGGTAGTGATAAGGAAGAGACAATGAATTATTCTATTGAAAATTTTGCATGAAAATTGATAAACACTGGATGATAGTTAATGGAATCTCAGATGTCAGGAGGGAATTAATTGATTTGCTTTAAAGATGGGAGAGTTGTGTCTATACAGACTATCATGAAGAAAGTTTATGCTTTGAATCTCAGAAGTTTGGGGTGTTTTTATTTAGTTTTTAAGTCAGCTTTTAAAATAAAAATATTCCCAAGAAAAGTAGGCTCTTAGTAAAATCTGTCAGTTGTCAGTTGACACCTTAGCAGGGCACAGGATGCTAGGGGGTGCCAAGAACAGACAGGAGAAACACTGCTCCTGGCGAGGTGGGAGGGCACCCAGTATCCGCTTCTTCACAGTTGCTTCTGGGAGTCAGCCAGAGATCCCAGCTGGTCCTGCTTTGACAAACAATCCTCATTCTTGTTCAATACTCCAGAACATAAAAACACAAACAGCACTCAAATAAATGCTTTTGCAAATTATTCTTTTTTGCTGGGATTTTTGAAGTAAGTGAGAATATAGATTAGAGAAGCAAACCAGGGATTACATAAGCATAACTTTCATTGTTTCAAATAGTACCAAAATAATGCATCTTTATGAAAAGTTAAAAGAATACAATAAGTGGAATAAAACTGGAGGCTACATTCATCCCATCCCTACTCCATAGACCTCCCAAAGTTTTCTACCAGCCTGGGGAGAGACCTTCCACACTTGTTCTGTAAATTTGTATCCACATCATTGCACAGAACACATATATGTCATCTAAGCGCCCAGCCTTCTTGCTAAGCACATTTCTTCTTAGTATGAAATATATTCACCAGCAGGTATACAATTAGAAAAGTTCTCACCTTTTTTTTTTAAGATTTTATTTATTCATTATAGGGAGGGGATAGAGAGAGAGAGAGAGAGAGAGAGAGAGAGAAGGGGGGAAGAGCAGGAAGCATCAACTCCCATATGTGCCTTGACCAGGCAAGCCCAGGGTTTTGAACCAGCGATCTCAGCATTTCCAGGTTGATGCTTTATCCACTGCGCCACCACAGGACAGGCCTCACCTATTCTTAATAGTAATAATAACTGCTAATATGTACTAAATATTCACTACATTTCTGATATGATACTAAGCACTTCATCATTTGTTAGTTTCACAAACACTAATTACTGGATTTATATTCTCAAAAGTAGTCAAAATCTACAAATAAAGCAAAAGTTTCCATAATTAATCTTCCTAATCCTAGACTCTTCCTTCAACATAACTACTGTTGCTAGTTAGGTGAGTATTCTTGTAGACATTTTTAAAAAGCATATACATACCCATATGTACATCAGAAATGTAATTTGTTTGCTTTTTTGGTGACTATTATCATTCTACAGATATTGTGCACAATTTACACTTTCTATTTTAGTCATGTAAATCTTTCCACGTTAAACCACATAAATACAATTTATTCTTTTTAACATTTGCAGAAAAGGAACACTAATTCATTCTGTGATTTAATCACAGATTTGAACAGTTATTTTACTGGCAGTCATTGAGGTTGATTCAATTTTTCACTGTAACAAAGAATGACACAGTAAAAAGCTTCAATGGACCCTTAGACAGACATGTGTATATTTTCGTCAGTTAGTGAGATGAGTAATCACAGGTCAAAGCACAGAGGAAACCTTTACCTGGCATATATTCCTTGCTCCTTCATATGCATTAGTCCTTGTTCCACTCAGTTCTTGGTGTTTTTACGTAAGACACCAATAAAAGTAAAGTGTAGGACACAGGCTAAATCAATGAGCCCATTTAATACCTCTCATCACAACAATGATGCAGTTAGAGAATGGCACATTTAGGAAGGTTTTAATCAAAATAAAATTCAGGAATTTGATGGAAATTCTGAGATACTTATTCTTTCTTGCTGTTCATGTAGCCATGAGAGAGATCAGATACCATCTGTACTAATTTCCTGGGGTTGCAGTAGCAAAGTACCACAGACTAGTTGTCCTGAACAACAGAAAATTATTTTCCTACAGTTTTAGAGGCTGGAAGTTTGAAACCAAGGTGTCAGCAGGGTTGGCTCCTTCTGAGAGTTGTGAGGGAGGATCTGTTTCAGGCCCCTCTTCTTGCTCATGTGTGGCCATCTTCTCCCTGGGTCTTCACTTTGTCTTCACTCTGTGTGTGCTATGTCCAAACTTCCTCTTCTTATAAGGATACCAAACATATTGGATTAGAACCCACCCTAAAGAACTCATTTCAATTAACACTTCAAATACACTATTTTCAAATATGTTTATATTCTGAAGTACTGTGGGTTAGGAATTCAACATATGAAATTTTAGGACATGTGTACCAAAAAGGGACCACATATTGAACCTGACGAGCTCAAGGGAGGTCTTAAAGCTTATAGACTGAAAGTGACCACACAGAATGATCTGAACATAACAATTCCTAACTAAAAGCAAATAATGGTGGTAGTCATGTCCTGGGGTTGTAGCTTTCTTGACAAAAGTCCATCTTTACTCAAGTAAGTCTGTTTGTTTTTTTGCATCTAAGATAACATACCTCTGAAATGTCAGAGTAATTTTCTTTTCCAGACCCCTGAGGCACACCCACTGCACCAGAACACAAGGCCACACTCCTCATTGTTATCTTATTCTCTTCATAGCATTTCTCGTACTGGAATGTTAATTGTTAGCTATATTATATCCACTAATGTGAAAGAAGAATGTCATTGTTTTACTTCATATACAATCTCAGAGATTTCCCCTCTTTGCTTTGTTTTCTCTCACCTCAATGAGATCGTGCCCATCCTGCAACCAAAAAGAGCCAAAATAACTTCTAACTCGATACTTGTTTTTACCCATCAGAAAGCTGAGATCCAATGAAAAGCCCATCTAAGGGAAAATGGTGCCTGCAGTAAGACAGATGTGAGCATTTACTCACCTGGTAATACAGGAACCAGATATGGTACAAAAAGTTAGGCTAGAAGAGTTAAAAAAAATTGGTAAAGGCTAAGTTTGGGCTGGCAGGACAGTGTAAATCTAATGAAAACCAGAGAAATTGTCCACCAACTCTTGTAAGCTGTCTCTTCATTACCTGTATGTGGCACTCACAGGAAAGACTGGAGAGAACCCTGAGAAATGTACCTCAGGGAAAAAGAAGAAAGAAAGAGAGACTGCCTGACCATCTTTCCTATCTTCCTTATCTCCACTAATCATGGAAAAAAATCTACATAACATAGGTTTGGCAAAGAGGTTTTGGAAATGCAGTGGTACTTCATCTATCATGAGGGTTAGGCTCCAGAACGCCCTGAGATAGGGGGAAATCTGTGAAGTAGCAACCCTATATTTATTTTATTATTTATATATATTTTAAGGCTTTATAAACCCTCCACACACTCTTATAAATCTTTCTCACACTCTTAAAAACACTTCTTATGCTCTTAAACACTTCCTACATTCTTAAACCTACATAATTTTAACAACATATAAAATTTTATATGGGTACTCACCAGTGAATATACTACAACTTGAATGATGAAGATGACGATAAATTAGCTGTGCAGTACTGATGATGTGAAAGTAGCTGTAGCCATGCTTTTCGAACATGCGAGTCTTTGTCTACTCATCTACTGTACACAACATATTTTATTTTGATTTAATATTATTTTAATATGTTTTAGTTAATATTTTTTATATTGTTTTAAATTTTTTAGGCTAGAAAATGCTTATTTTACTGAAAAATAATTAAAATAATGCCTATATACTGCAAAATCCTGCAATATAGTAAAAAAATCAGTGATACCAAATTAGATATAGGCCCTGGCCAGTTGGCTCAGTGGTAGAGTGTTGGTCTGGTGTGTGGATGTCCCAGGTTCAATTCCTGGCCAGCACACACAGTAGAAGCACCCATCTGCTTCACAACCCTTTCCTCTCTCCTTTCTCTCTGTCTCTTTCTTCCCCTCCCACAGCCAAAGCTCCATTGGAGCAATATTGGCCTGGGTACTGAGGATGGCTCTGTGGCCTCTGCCTCAGGTGCTAGGATGGCTCTGGATGCAACAGAGCAACACCCCAGGTGGGCAAAGCATCACCCTCTGTGGACATGCTGGGTGGATCCCGGTCAGGCACATGCTAGAGTCTGTCTCTTTGGCTTCTTACTTCTCATTTCAGAAAAATACAAAAAAAATTAGATATATACAATTTAAAAATCTGCAATACAGTGAGACAACAAAAAGTGAACTGCGATATGGCGAGCGACGACTATAACAACAAAATTATGACCTATTAAAGAAAAGAAATGATTAATTGAACTTCTTTAAAATTTAAAATTTTTTCTACATGAAAGAATCTGTTAAGAGAATAAAATAACAAACCATATATATATATATATATATATATGCATATCACAATCCTAAAAAAGGACTTGTGCTCCAAATATGCAAAAACCATCGAAACCCAATAAGAAAATGAACATGCTAATAGAAAATGGGTAATTATCTGGGAAAAAAAACCCATGGTAGGATGACAACAAGATGACAATTAATCATATAAAAATCTGTTCAGCATCATTAGTAGTTAGAAAAATGCAAATTAATACCATGTGATATCACTAAACATTTATAAAGGTGTCTAAAAGCAAAACAAACAATAAAAAAACTTGCTATATCAAATGCTGACAAGAATATGGAGCAACTGGAACTTTTGTAAATTACTAGTGGAAATTTAAAATGCTAGAGTCACTTTAGAAACAGTATGGCAGTTTCTTATCAACTTAAATATGCAACTACCTGACCCATAGGTATCTACCTCAAAGCAACAAAAACTATGTTCACACAAAAAGTGGTATACAAATATTTACAGGAACTTTATTTATATGCACCAAAATTTGGGAAAAGAAAAACATATCTTTTTCAACTGGTGAATAATCAACCTGTGGAATATCCATACAAAAGACTATTACCCAGTAATAAAAAATAGCACACTACTGCTTTACACAGCATGCATGACTCATAAATACATTTTGCTAAAATACATGAAACACAAAAGGCTATATAATACATAGTTCCATTTATGCAATATGCTGGAGAAGGCAAACATACTTGTTGGGTTTGGGCTGGGGAGAGGGGTTTTTTACCCAAAGAAATTTGGGGGAAATCATAGTAGTAAACACATAACTACATTTTTCAGAGATATATAAACTACAAAATATGCAATTTACTGCATATGCATTTTTTAAAAAATAAGTCACTCAGAATGTGTGGGGCATAAAGATGGAATAAAAATGGTGACAGATGAACCTAACTGTATGAAAAATAAATCACAAGATTATACTAGAAAAAAATGGGAAGAAAAAAATATTACAAAACCTTTAAGAACTTTATTAAAGATAAAAAAACACTGTACTCAAATACTGTATTGTAGTCGGTAAATTGTTTTCTAGTAATATGGGTTAGAAATTTTGATTCTAGTTTGTTTTTATGCCTGGGTTGAACAAGTAAGTAAATGTACTGTAGATAAGGAGAGCCAGAGTAAGCAGTTACAATTAAGAAAAAGAAGAACATCAGAATGAGGCAGAGGTATCAACACAGATATGTAACCAAAATTAGGTGATATGTGGATAAGTAAGTAGGTAGACAGACAGATATAAGATGTGTCAATAAGTGTGTGTGTGTGTGTGTGTGTGTGTATGTATGTGTGTCCTGGCTCTACTTACTGACAGGGGCTAGAAACAGTGACATCTCAGTAGCAATGAGCATACCTGGCACTCAAACTTGATTTCTAAATACCATCTTCTAATGAAAGGAACCAGGGCTCTTGAAGAACTGGTTTAGTCCAAAGCTAGACAAGTAAAATATAAGATAAACTTAGAGCAACTAGTTGTGATAGGAAGCAAGAAAGTGTTAACAACAACAAAAAAAGTAACATCTCAAAAGGTCATAAGACCTAACTTGAAAGCTTTCAATGGTCAATGGTAGAATACCTTACCCACAAAATAAATAATGGTAATATTGTATTATAACCTAAAGAAAAAAATAAATATCCACTAATATATACTGTACTGATATAAATAAAAATGAATAAATAAATATGACAACTCTTCCTTATAGAAAGGTGTCTATTGATAAATGTAAAAAAGAATGAAGGAAATTAAAAACTACTGTTAGAACACCATGGTAATAATTACTGCAGGCAAAATCCACCAAATGCAAAAAAGTAAATAATTATTATGTTTAAGTGGTAAATGCCACTTTAATAAGGTGATCAAGATTAATATTCAACAGTGATAAATATTAACCTCTTGTACCCCTGAGATGGTGTACTGGAAAAAGCATATCATCTTTATGGTACCCTTCCCAATAATGCTGATCCACAATCTAATAAAGAGAAAATTTCAGACAGATTCAGACTGAGAAACAGTCAACAAAATAAGTTACTCTTCAATTGTATCAAGATCATGAAAGACAAGGAAACAATGAGGTCCTTTCAGAGATCAATGACAATTAAATGTGACGTGGTAATCTATATTGAATCCTGGAAGAAAAATATATATTAGTGGAAAAATTCATGAAATCTTAAAAAGTAACAACTTAATAGTATTTAGCAAGATTAATATTTTAGTTTTAATGAAGGTTCTAAGGTCATGTAAGATGTTTACATAAGAAACATCTGAGTGAAAAGTATATGGGAAATCTGTACCATTTTTGTAAACTCTACTGTAAACTTAAAATTACCTTAACAGACAACATACATATGGGGAAATAGACACATAAAAATATGTTCAACATCACTAATCACTAGAAAAATACTAATTAAAACCACAATAAGATATCACTTCAGACCCATCAGTATGGCTATTATCAAGAAATAGACAAACAACAAGTGTTGGCAAGGATGTGGAGATAAGGGAACCCTTGTGCACTGTTGGTGGAAATGCAGCTGGTATAGGCAGTATGGAAAACAGTACGGTGGATCATATTTTAAAAAAATTTAAAACAGAAATATCAAATGACCCAGCAATTTCACATCTAAATACTTACCCAAAGAAATCCAAATTTGAAAAAAAAAAACAAAAAAACAAAAACATAATTGAGGACTACCAGTCAAAATGGCAGATAGGTAAATGCTTCCTCTCACAACCACAACAAAATTACTACTAAACTACAGAATAACTGCCATTGAGAACCACCTGAAGACTAGTTGAACAGAACTTCTATAACTAAAAATATACATGAAAAGCCATGTCAAGATTGGTAGAATGGGCAGACTGCATACCCATGGTGTGGCAGTTAAAAAGCAAGAGAAATATCTAAGCTGTGGAGGTCTCCCTGAGGAGTGAAGGGTTCCAGCCTCACATAGGGCTCCCAGCCCAGTATTCCAGTGCAGGGAAGAGAAGTCCCCATAGTTTCTGGCTGTGAAAACCAGTAGAACTGAGAATGAGTGAGATAGAGGGCTGCTGAAGTCCCAGACCAGTGCATGGATTTACTTGCTTACAACCTCAGTCACTGAGCTCCTGCACTTTGGCAGCATCTCGAAAAGTAGCTAGGGATATACAGCCGGGAACTGAATGGTTTGGCTTCAAGATAAGTGCTAGAAGGGCAGCTTTTTCCCAGAAAGAAGTGCTGGTAGAGGCCATTGTTCCTTTTTAGATCCCTCCCGTCAACCCAACCTGCAGGTGCAGGTGAGCAACAAGTCTGAGTCTCCATCAACCTGGTTACCATTTGTTTCCCACCCTAGTGACTCCCTGAGACCCCACCCCACCCAACTTTTGGACCCACCCAAGTCACTTCCAGTGACATTTCCATACATATGGCCTATCTCAGCTTATGAGGGGAACTCTCCTAAAATCTTTCAAAGGTTCACAAATGCCAAACAAGCAGCAGCTGGCCCTGCCATGCCCAATACCACTTGCTAGCAGCCTCAAGCTTGGCACTTGTGGCAGCCAGCTTTGATTTTTACTTTAATCTCTCCCAGGTACCTCTGAGCCCAGCATAAGGGGCAACCATCTATGGTTCACTTTGTGGCACATACCAGGGTGCCCCAGTCTGTGCATAGGCAGTGGCTGACTTTGGATTGTAGCAGAGCTCCATTCAAGAGGCCCCGGAATCAAAACACCTGGTGGCAAACTTTAGATTGTACCAGAGCACCAACCAACCACCTCTACATGTGACAGTAAAAGAGCAAACTTGAAAAGCATCAAAATTCTGCTTAAGAGAATCCTGCTCCATAGGGTCAGCCCCTGCACAATAGCTCCTCCACTGTAGTTATTGTTAGTCTTTACAGCTCCTCAGTCTGAGGGTCAATCACTTCCACTCATGTACCAACAGCAATCAAGGGTCATTTGTAACAGAAGGGCATACACAACCCACATGACCACTCCAGGAGTGCCTGGCTCATGTGATCAGGAAGAGTGCACCACTGGGCCTCACAGGACACCTACTATGTAAGGCCCCTCTACCAAAACTGGGAGATGTAGTAGATCTACCTAATGCATAAAATAAACATCAGGAGCCAGCCAAACTGAGGAGACAAAGAAACATTTCCCAAATGAAATAACAGAATAAAATTCCAGAAAAAGAACTAAACAAAATGAGGAGACGCAATCTAGCAGATGCAGAGTTCAAAACCCTAGTTCTGCCCTGTCCAGTTAGCCCAGTCAGTTAAGAGCGTAGTCCTGAAATGACAAGTTTGCGGGTTTATACTGTCAGGGCACAGGAGAGAAGCAACCAATGAATGTACGAGTGAGTGGAACAACAAATGAATGCTTCCCTTTCCTCTCCCCTCTCTTTACATTTTTCTCTCTGGTGTGTGTGTGTGTGTGTGTGTGTGTGTGTGTGTGGCAGTGACAGAGAGAGGGACAGACAGACAGGAAGGGAGAGAGATGAGAAGCATCAGTTCTTCATTGCAACTCCTCAATCTCTTTAGTTGTTCATTGATTGCTTTCTCATATGTGCCTTGACCAGGGGGCTGCAGCAGAGCGAGTGACCCCTTGCTCAAGCCAGCAACCTTGGGCTCAAGCTAGTGACATTGGGCTTCAAGTCAATGACCACTGGGCTTAAGCCAGTGATCATGAAATCATGTCTATGATCCCATGCTCAAGCTAGTAACTCTGCACTCAAGCTGGTGAGCCCGCGCTTAAGCTGGATGAGCCTGCACTCAGTCCGGTGACTTCAGAGTTTCGAACCTGGGTCATTCTCATCCCAGTCTGATGCTCTATCCACTGTGCCATCTCTCTCTCATAAAATAAATGAATAAATAAATAAATAAATAAATAAATAAATAAATAGGCAAGGAAGCCCTGGACAGATAGTTCGGTTAGTTAGAGCATTGTCTTGGACCATGGAGGTTGCTGGTTCGATCCCCCATCATGGCACACAGAGGAACAGAGGAACAGCTTGATGTTTCTATTTCTTTCTCCCTGCCACTCTCACAAACACACAAACAAAAAAACACTAGTTATAAGGGTACTCAATGAACTTAGGGGAGGAGTAGAGAGAACAATGATATAGAAAACATAAAAAAGAATCAATCAGAAATGAAAACCACAATAACTAAAACAAAATGAAGAATATATCACAGAGAATCAACAGTAGAGTGGATAAAGTAGAAGACTGAATTAGGAATTTGGAAGACCAGGTAGCAGAAAACACCCAATCAAAACAGCAAAAGATAAAATAAATGAGGGTAATTTATGGGACTTCTGGGACAATATGAAAGGTATCAACATTTGCATCATAAGGGTACCAGAAGTAAGAGAGAGCAATGAATTAAAAATATATTTGAAGAAATAATAATGGAAAGCTTCCCTAAACTGGCAAATTTGACACACAAGTCCAGAAAGCACAAGAGATGAACCCAAGAAGCCCACAAGAAGACACAAATGCCAAAGGTTAAAGACAAAGAATCTTAAAAGCAGCAAGAGAAAAGTAATTAGTTCCATGCAAAGGAGCTCACATAACACTGTCAGCTGATTTCTCAACAGTAACTTTGCAAGTGTTGGGGATTGGTATGAAATATTTAGAGTGATGAAAAGCAAAGACCTACAAGAAAGGCTATCATTTAGAATCAAAGGAGTGATAAAGAACATCCCAGACAAGAAAAGGCTAAAGAAATTTATCACCACCAAACCAGTATTACAAGAGATGTTAAAGGACTTCTTTTTTTCCCTTCTTTTCCAAGTTAGAGGAGGGGAGATAGAGAGATAGACTCCTGTATGCTCCCTGACAGGGATCCACCCAGCAACCCTCAACTGGGGCTGATGCTCAGCCCATCCAGGGCCATGCTTTCAACCAAACTATTTCTAGCACCTGAGTTAGAGGCTCCACAGAGCCATCCTCAGGGCTCAGCAGATGTGGTCAAACCAATCGAGCCATGGCTGCAGAAGGAGGAGAGAGAGAGAGAAAAGAGGGAGGAAGAGGGGTGGAGAAGCAAATAGTCATTTCTCCTGTGTGCCCTGATCAGGAATTGAACCAGGACATCAATATGCAGGGCTGACACTCTACCACTGAGCCAACCAGCCAAGGCCAAAGGACTTCTTTAAGAAGGAAAAAAAAAGATAAAAGATATGAATAATAAAATTGCAATTACTACATACCTATTGATAATTATTTTAAATGTAAATGAATTAAATCAAAAATCTTTCCATTTACTCAAGGTTTTCTGTTTTGACTTTTAAACAAATTTTATCAATGCCTTTAATATATAATATTTATTATTGTGATTTTCTTATATATTTTATAGTTTTATTAAATTTATTAAAAATCATACTTTGATTTCTTTTTAATTAATAATTACTCAAACTATTGAGTTTTTAAATGTATATAATATGTGGGAATTTTACTAAACTCTTAGTATTAGCATTTAAATGATCTTCAATTATTTTGTCAGGATTTCTTAAGTAAACAATTATAAACATTGTAAATATTAAGTTTTTGGTTTTTCTAATATTTGCTATATAAACTTATTATATTATTTAAGTTTTACAGAAAAAAAATAGAACAATAACAGTGATAGCTGTTATTTCCTTATCACTGTCTTGAAGGTAGAGCATCTTACTACAATTGAGTGGTTTTCAGTATTTTTTTTTCTTTCATATCCATGAATTATAGAACCCATTGTTTTCATTGGGTACTATTATTTTCACTTTAAAAATATTCAATGCATTTCCCATTAGAGTTGAAAGTTATTCAATTTCAATCTTCATTCCAAACAAAATAAAATTTCCAACATACTTTAATTTCTGGTTTTTATCAGCTCCACCCCTATTTTTAGACTATTTTGGAACTTTAGTTCCCAATTTGCTAGAGTATATACTCAGTAATTTATTTATAACTGTTTTGTTGGTAATGTATTTTCTTGATCCTTTTATAATTGATCATAGCCTCTATTCTTAAATGTTAGTGGGTTTTGGTTTTAACAAGTATTGATAATTACTCTTCTAGGTTATCAGTTTCTCTTCCCCCTTAGTAGCTGTGAGTAGAATAGAAAACTGTCCTGATTTTATACCTCTTAGTACTCATTTTGGGAATCTATTGCATCAGGACTACCAAGTGTATTTGGCAAGTGAGGTAGGTATACCACAGTTTATACCTAACTAATAGTGGAATCAGCTAATCTAAGTAAAGGTACTTATAAAGCTGTTCTACAGAAAACTCTATATGACATTCCCCTTTTCCAGCCAACATTTTCTGTGAGCTTGAATTATTTTAGAGTTCTGTTTAAAAAAGAAAGAAAAAAGCAAAACATATATTTTGGAGCTGATTCCATCTGCTTATTATACTACAGAAATTATTCAATTGTTTTCGTTTGAGGATAACATTCATCTAGCTTTTATGTGATGCTATAGAATATTGTTTTTATACTTTTGCATGTTTATAAAATCTGAAGAAGAGGTAATGTGTTCAGACAGGTATTTTGAACTGAAAAGTATTTTTTGTTTGTTTTTATGTTTTTGGATGGAGGAAAGATAACCTAACACATATTGTACTTCAGTTCTATGAGCAGAAGATAGAACAAAAAGATCATATAAAGATGATAGGCAAAAAAGAACAAAAATAGAGAGCTATTGTTAACACAAAAGAGAGAATAAAGGACTTTGAAATCATTTATAAATATACATACTCTGAACTTCACAAGAAGAAAGGTAGCTACAGAGAAAAATAAAAAAATAAGACATACACAGAAGAGAAAATGGAAAAAGACACCATCAGGTACAAATGGAAAGACAATGATAAAATGCAAGCACACACACAAATACATGTGTGTGCCCACCATGCATGTGGAGTAGTAGTGATTTCCAGGGTAAGCAGGTCATTTTATTCTTCCTCCAGTTCAGGGGTTAGAAAGTTCAGTAACTACCTTTTGTTCTGTTTTATTTTCCATGTTAAATTCCGTGAAACTTTTTTTTTGTTTTGTTTTTTGTTTTTAACTTCAGGTTGCCAGTGTGAAATAAAATGCGAAAAGAAACAATTCGTTAAAATCAACGAAAATAACACCCTAGTAGAGATAAGGAATTACTGAGGCAATTGTTCTGTAGTACTTCCAGATGTTCATTATGCATCCAACAGTGACCTATCCAGTCCCCCCTGTACTTCCTATGGGTTCTCTCAGAGTCTGGTACACTTCCATCTGTAACACAGCCACAGGCTACAGAGTATGATGTGCTCTGATGGTTAGGCAGGATTATGTGCCATTGTCTCCAGCAATACACATGTACAACCCCATGTTTTTCTGTGGTTTCATTTTTATACTTTCTAGGAGATGGGGGATCAGTAAGTTCATCTATGACTGGTGATCTGGCTAAGGACAAAAGTGAATAACAAATCAATTATTGGCTGCAGATATATTCTTGGAGATCATTGTACATGGAAATTATATAAGAGAAATTGAAGATTTTTTTTTTTAATTCAGTGAGAGGAAGGGAGGCAGAGACAGACTACCACATGTGCCCCTACCAGGATCCATCTGGCAAGCCCACTAGAGGGAAATGCTCTGCCCATCTGGGGCATTACTCTGTTGCTCAGCAACTGAGCTCTTCCTAGTGCCTGAGGCAGAGGCCATGAAGTCATCCTCAGAGCTCAGGGCCAGCTTGCTCCAATCAAGCCATGGCAGATGGAGGGGAAGAGAGAGAGAAGTGAGATGAGGAGGGGTGGAGAAGCAGATGGGTGCTTCTCCTGTGTGCTTTGACTGGGAATTGAACCCAGGACATCCATATGCTGTGTCTATGCTCTACCACTGAGATAACCAGCCAGGACTGAGAAATGAAAGATTAATGTAGAAAGTAGATGTTTTCATTGGTTATCATAGATATTTTAAAGTAATCAAAATATAACTAAAATTTCCAGACACCAAGAAAGTAGAGTCACAAATTAAAAACTCGAGTACAAAAGCAACCTTTCTCTGACACTTGGTATTAAGACATTGAATAAGTTCTTTTAGTGAAGCAATAGCATATATTTTCAGGAGAGTATATTTTATATCTAAACAGTTAAAGAAAAAATTGCTGAATCTCTTAAACTAAATAAATATATTTTCATGTTTTGGTTACTGTGTTTCTGGTTTGCAATAAAAAACAAGAAAGTAGCACGTGCAAAAAATCTAAAAATAGATTACACAAAGTATAAGTTTAGTTTTCCCACACATAAAAGAACTGTGGAGATAGGTAGTAAAGAGACAATTGACAGCTCTGTTGTTCTTAGAAACACAGGTTTGGGGTCGGTGAACCATTCTCAGTATGACTTCCCATCTCACTAATACTCAAGAACAGATGCTGAAGCTTCCATCCATCAGATCCACATACCAGCCCATAGAAATAAATTACAGAGGACACGTGTGCAAAAGTTTGCCCTTGTTTTCTCTGAATCTTCCTGAAAGTCTCACTCAATAATTTTCTTTTTTATCTCCATGGTCAGAATTAGTTATATGGCTACTGCTTCCTGTGACACTGGGAAACATAGTCTAAAGTCTTCAATGACATTTCAACTATATTGTGGACTTCTAACTAAGAATGAAAGGGAGATGAAAGTTACTGCTATCGTACCTGATCCAAAGGCTTAATAAAATCAGGTTCAGATTGGCCGAGCCAAGCAACTTTCTCAAATATCAATTCATCATTTCAGAATAGCTTTAGCTTAGAAAAAGAAGAGAATACTCATATAGTAGACTCTTGAGTTATTTAGCAAATGTTCCAAAATTTAGTGCAAGTGAAGAGGCCACGGGTGCAAGTGCAGATGTGGCATATCAGTGCAGCATCCTTGGGTGGGTCCTACTCAACCTACTCAACATGAAGGCAATGAGACTGCTCTGTAGTGTGTGGTGAGACTTGCTTTTCCACTTTGCCATAGTTTCTTTATAGGTCTTATATCACTATTAAGGAAGAACTTCTATGGTTGATGCCCTAGATGTTTCCATTTAAGAATATTTAAGACATGGCACAACCTTGGTTTTTGAACCAGACTTATAGTGCTTAGGTGTCACATCCTTATGAGTGAAGGGGAGGAAAAGTCATCATCCTATGGTCTCTGGTCCCTTTTTCAACCTCCAGTTGCCTGCATCCTGGGAAGTAGGTTTCCTACAACAAATGAGCCAAATGCTACCGCTGGCTTCAATGGCCTTTGAAATAAAACAGGAAGTTAGGATGTTGGATATTATCCCTATGAAAATTTTGCTTGTATTAGCCCATCACTCTGCCAGCTCAAGGATTTTCTGTATGAGCAACACAGACCGAATTACTGTCACAAATGTTGGCTTCTGACAGAATTGGATGAATATTTGATCATGTTAAATTTCATATGAGATGGAATGAAACAGTTGAACAGTGATGGGAGATTGAGAGTATAATACAGTAATGACGCTCTTATAGGTTTTCAGTCTAGAGGTTTAAGTATATAAGATGAAAAATACAAATGGAGGGTTTAAATAGGACAGTGACATGAGAATTGGTGAACATTAAAATATTATATTATTAACATTTTAAAATAATAATCACAATAATATTTGGATCCATAACCCCATATTTTTTATATTTCTAAAACACACACACATCATTCTCTAAGAGCTTCAAACTCTTTGTTGTAAATCATTTCATACCATCTCTTAGAGACAGACATGTCTGCTCAGGATTAAAAGACTTGGCTTTACTTAAAGCTCTTTTATACGAATGAGAGAAAACCCCAAATTATGCTACTAACACAATAAAGAATGTTAGGCAAGATAAGTGGTTTTAAGACAAAAAGAAGTAGAGCAGTGCATTAGTTGATCATTTCTTCATCACTTGAAGAAATGATCAACTTGAATGTGTTTTATTTAGATGTCTATTCTGTAAATTTTAGTTATAATCTTAGCTTGGATAGTGTAATGTTGTTTATACACAACCAATAAAATCTAAAAAGACAAAGTAGAAAGTGGGGAGAAAGCCTGAAAGAAAAGATTTGAAAGCATATAAATAGAGTTAATAACTGTAAAACAAAGAATTCTTACAAGTAAAAAAAATATATTTGCAATGTTATTTATTAGAGCATTGTTTGTAGTAAACTGATAACAATATGAATACTTAGCAATAGAAAATAGGTTTTAAAATGCTAATAATGGGCCTGACCAGGTGGTGGCATGGACTGGGATACAGAGGACCCAGGTTCAAAACCCTGAGATTGATGGCTTGAGCACGGGATCACCAGATTGAGCATGGAGTCACTAGCTTGAGTGTGGAATCATAGACATGACCCTATGGTTACTGGTTTGAGCCCAAAGGTTGCTGGCTTGAAGCCCGTGGTTGCTGGCTTGAGCAAGGGGTTACTAGTTGCTCTGCTGTAGACCCCCAGTCAAGGCACATATGAGAAAGCAATCAATGAATAAAGAAGGTGCCACAATGAAAAACTGATGCTTCTCATCTCTCTTTTTTCCTGTTTGTCTGTCCCTGCTTGTCCCTCACTCTGTATCTGGCATGCACATGCACACACACACACAGAATGGTACATTCATACTATATAAAATGTAGATAACATTAGAAGTTTTGGAGTTGTCTTTCAATATTTGTTGATTCAATCAATGAAACTCTGGAGGTAGAAGTAGATAAATTGGTTCATTGTTATATCAAGTCATCACTTTATATAATAGTCACAGTGTTGAGAATAAATAACTATCATGAACCTAGGTTGGTTCATAAATGCTAATTTGTCCTGATAAGCAAGCAACTAGGGATCCAAGGGTATGAACTTGACCACAAAGTAAAGTACATAAGATATTAGGGTTTTTATTTTTTCCTAGTGAGAAATAAATCCCCTCAAGTAGAAACTTGATAAATAATAATTAATCCCATGAAAATATTTTAAGAAATAAAATAAACTTTTAAGAACTACCTGTGGGACTCTGATAAACATCAAAACAACAGCCAACTGAGGATTCCTGCCCAACTTGTCTCAATTATTATGTTACCAGCCCAACTGCCACAAGTTTTCATTCATCTACCCTATCCTACTTTCTAGTGTTCATCATACGTTGAGAGGACTGATCAGAAATGTTGACTGAAGGCAAAGTAAATTCAGAACTCCTGAATAGGTAAATTGGGAACTAATAAAATAAAAAGAATTTGTAATCTGCTGGAGACCCTGTAAACATATCGGGTAATGTTTCTCTTAATCTAAATCCTTTTAATAAGAAAAAAAATGTGGCTTTAATCCTAAAATTATTAAAGTGTCCCAACAGTAGTCTATGAGAGTTGCTTACCACATTGATGAAGACATAGTTAGATCCTCAAATTTGATGACAACTGCCTTCCTAGACAGTGTTTACTTATCCTTTAGCATATTGGTATAGCTGTTTCTTACCCTGAAGCTTTTTATGCATTATTTTTTGGGAGCACAGTTATAAGCAATAGTGTTAGATACCTACTATATCTGATTCTCCTTTCACTAAGAAACACTATTCCAACCTTTTATTGTCTCAGTTCTTCAATGCCTTGACAGTAAACTCCAGCTCTTAATATTAGCCTCACAGACTACAGAGAAAGCTTCAACCTTATGTTGATGACCAGTCAGGCTATATTTTCTAGAAAAGTGATTTTGCTCTCTAAGTGAATCACAAGAAACCTAACCATAGACTGGTTGTTGCCATTCTGTCAGATTAAGTTCTATAGTCACCCCTCAAACCTAATATGGCCAACTCACAACACACCATCTCCATGTATGGTAGAAGAGTGACATAGTGAGCAACTAAAGAAGTGTGACTTCTTTCATGGTGGCTAGAAAGGGCGGGGATAAATGTACAGGTTCAGTCTGTAAAAGCCTCAGGATGATATGCCACAGTAAAATGATCAGGCAGTCAAGGTCAAACTCCCACTCTCATATATACCCTCCCCTGTAAGTGGAAATATTCAGTCTTATAATTCCAGGCCTATGTCTCTTCCTCCTCCCCTTGGTGCCTCCAAATATTTCCCTTCCACTCTCTCTTAAATCTACTCCAATCGAGTCTTTATTCTCTAACAATTCCCACACACACCCACTTTATTGAGCAGCTCCTTTCAAGATCACCAATGAACTCTATGTTTTTAACTCTAAATGGTCAACTCTCATTCTTCAATTGGATCTATTGCAACATTTGGACACAGTTGAATCCCTTCCTTCTTTTTAATATACCTTTTACATTGAGCATCCAGGCTACCACAATCATTTTTCCCTTTTATTCCATTGGCTATTTTTTTCTCATTTTCTGACTCCTACTGTTTCCCCTAATTTCTAAGAAGTATGATCCAACACTCTGTTCGGTCTTTGGTCCTTTTTTTTTCTGTCTACACTCATTCTTAGGTGATTTGTGAAGGCTATAGCGTCAAAAATATCTACGTGCTAGAGTCCTAAATTTCTATTTCCACTCAAGACTTCTTTACTGAATTTCAGACTGTTTACTTGAAATCTTCATTTGCATGTTTAACATACACCTCAAACTTAACAGCTCTCAAGTTGAACTCCTGTTCTTCATCTTTAAACTGGCTTCTCCATCCTTTCCCATCTCAGCTGTGGCAGTTTCAACCATCCACTAACTCAGGCCAATAAACTTCAGTTCTCTCTTAAAGGCCTTCTCCCTTTACTTCATCCATTCTGACAGGAATTCCTATTAATTCTACCTTCAAAATGTAGTCAGGATATGATGATTTCTTATCATCTCCACTGTTTCCATGTTAGTCTAAGCCACCATCATGTCTTGCCTAGATTGCTGCAATAGCCTTCTAATTATCTTTCTGATTTCTTTCCTGTCCTCTACCTACCACAAAATAATCCTTTTTAGCCTAGTTCAGTTAGTGGTATCTTGCAGTAAGCAAGATAATCTCTCTGAGTAGTACATCAATCATAAGAAAAAAATGAATCTAATAATATCTACCTTTTATTGGGTTGATCCTTAGATGATTGGGTTAATCAATGAGATGATAGATACAAACTATATAACATTCAGCACATAGTATGCATTAAATTATAGTAGCATGGGCAGAAGATTAATTTTTACGTCATTTCCTAAATCCGTTTTTTCTATGAATTATTAGCCATTTATTATTATCCAAATATTGGAGAATATGACTCAAAATTGTCCACATTTACAACTACTAAACCACTATTTGAAGACGTCCTGGATCCCCATGGACACCATGACTAACTTAGAACTCAATTTACTGGACCATAGAAACAGACAAGAGAAATTATTTTCTATTTCAGGAATACATTAGAATGTATCAAGACTTTCCAGCTAAACAATGTCAAACTAAACCTAATAGGAAAAATAATTAGCAGTTCAATATGGCTGCTTTGCTTCTTCTTTCAATGTAGCGACCTCATCAAGGCCCCATTAAGGAAAATGGGCAAAAGAAATGAATAGACACTTCTCCAAAGATGACACACAGATGGCCAATAGATGAAAAAATGTTCAACATCACTAATCATTAGAGAAATGCAAATTAAAACCACAATGCGATACCACTTCACACCAGTCAAAATGGCGCACATTAACAAACAACACATAATAAGTGCTGGCGAGGATGTGGAGAGAAGGGAACCCTCCTGCACTGCTGGTGGGAATGCAGACTGGTGCAGCCACTGTGGAAAACAGTATGGAAAGTTCTCAAATAATTAAAAATAGAACTGCCTTTTGACCCAGCCATCCCACTTTTAGGAATATACCCCAAGAACACCATGTCACTGATTCAAAAGGAGAAATGTACCCCTATGTTTATGGCAGCATTGTTCACAATAGTGAAGATCTGGAAACAGCCTAAGTGTCTGTCAGTGGATGAGTGGGTTAAAGAGCTATGGTACATATATACAATGGAATACATGAAAAAGAAGGAAATCTTACCTTTTGCAACAACATGGATGGACATGGAAACTATTATGTTAAGTGTAAGCCAGGCAAAAAAAGAAAAACATCATATGACCTCACTCATTTGAGGAATCCAATGAACGATGTGAACTGAGGAATGGAATTGAGACAGAGGAGGGATCAAAGGGACCAGAGGAAAAGAGGACAGAGGGAAAGGGGATGATAGGATGGGATAATCCTGAAGGGAAGGGGGGAGGGCATAATGGGGAAGGGGCAAGGGGGATATTAAGGGGAATACGGGGGAGGGGGGATGCATTCGGGATGACATTAGAATCTATGTAAACACAATAAATTAAAATAAATTAAAAAAAGAATCCTTGAATTAGCCCCTGCTCTTATCCTATGATTCTCTGTTACTGTGCATAAGACTCTTGTCCATCACCTTCCCCACACCAAATTTATTTATCATGTGCCGAACTTGTTTTTGTGACTTGTGTGCACTCTTTAAAATTCCAATGACTTTTAGCATGTCATGCTGAGACCTTGTATCCAGCAAATCCACAGCTCTGGGAACATACAGATTTCCCTGTGTTCAGCTCTACAGATAACAGTCTAACCTCTAGTCCTACTGCCTTCAGGCAGATCCAGTAGTCCCCTTTGAGGTTCTAGAACTGAATACTAACAGGACCACCAGCACAGTTTGAAGAGTGTTCTTCTGTAAAAGAGGAATGGCCAGCATATTTTATATGCACAATAAGAATTATAACAGTTAACACTTCTGTAGCACCTACTATGTTATCAAAAGTCTTTCTTATGCTTAACATATATGGAATTCAATGGTTCTCAAAGTGTGCACCCTAGAAGATTTCCAGGTGTGCCCTATGGTATTCTAGAGAAATATGTGCCTGTTGGGCACCAAAAAATTAACAGGGTTTTTGGAGTTTAGATTTTTGGAAGACAGAAGTGTGGAGAATTGGCTGTAAACTGATAGTTTGCTTAATCCCCCACCTCACTTACCTGATTAGGTTGCAAAAGGCTGTTAAACTGTGGTACTGGATTGTTTACACTACCCCCCATGCTCCTCAGAAAGACTGGAGGCAAGTTTCTTCTATCCTTTGTTTGGTGTAAAGTTAAGATGATATGTATGGTGGAGGTTTTCTGCACTCAACACAATTAAGAGTAAAAAGAGAAGAATTCTTTAATATATTGATGAGGAAATGAGAGTTTGCCTTTCAAATATATGCCCAATCATTGGAGAATTCACTAGGACACATGAGGCTCATATTTCTCATAAACACAAGAATGAAAAAAACTTAACACATTCATGCCAGGACCTGCCGAATTTACTAAATCTTACTAAGAATGTATCTATATAAAAAAAGATAACTTTTTTTCGTGTTTTTTTTAAATTTTTTAATCCCTCTTTTTTATGAATTCTAAAAAGCATAACAAAAAATATAACATAAAAATGTTTTTTTAATGTCAGAATAAATTTAATTTTGTTGTATTTATTTCATTTAATTACCATAAAAGCATGCTTGGACTTTATATTTTTTCTTTAATATTTGGCTTAATTATTATAACCTATTTTTCAGAAATTTGTTTGTAGGATTTTAAATGCACCCCAACTTCAAAGAGTTTGAGAACCACCGATTTAATCCACGTAAGCATTCTATGCAGATGAGGTCCAAAGGGGTTGAGGAATTTTCTTAGGTCGTATGTGTAGTAGGTAATAGTTTTGGGATCAGAACCTGAACAATCTGCTCCACTGTATAGTGCTCTGAACCACTATAATGTGCCTTATACATCCTTATAAAAATAAGGCAGTTGTTAGTAAAATATGTCACCTCACAATTGAAGCCCTTGGTCTATACCAGGGGTAGTCAACCTTTTTATACCTACCACCCACTTTTGTATCTCTGTTAGTAGTAAAATTTTCTAACCGCCCACCAGTTCCACAGTAATGGTGATTTATAAAGTAGGGAAGTAACTTTACTTTATAAAATTTATAAAGCAGAGTTATAGCAAGTTAAAGCATATAATTATAATTACTTACCAAGTACTTTATGTCGGATTTTTGCTAAGTTTGGCAGAATAAATCTTTATAAGACAACTTACTATAGTTAAATCTACCTTTTTATTTATACTTTGGTTGCTCTGCTACCACCCACCATGAAAGCTGGAACGCCCACTAGTGGGCGGTAGGGACCAGGTTGACTACCACTGGTCTATACACAAGGAAATTTAGAGACTGGGAGCCAATTACTTAACTCAGGATTGTAAATGACTGGTGTTGTTGCTTAAAAATGAATGATTAAATTTCACAGTTGAGTAACTAAGAAACAGTAGCTAGAACTACATGAAGTTGATGAATAGAGTCATAACACCCATGTCAGTAAACACTTAAGGGAACTTAAGACAAATTCAAATGGCAAGAAAGAAAATTCTTTATAGTGGTACACAGAGCATGTGGTAACATGTAGTTCCAAGCCTGACAGACATCTGTGGGTGTATCTGTTAAGTCATCCAAACCAAACTGTGGCACAGAGAGTGGGTAACTCCGTATTTTACAATGAGGCACTGGCACCAGCCGTGATGGGGTTCAAAGGCAATGCTTCAATAAGGCCTTGCTATTTCCCTAGATCATTTGCCAATGCTAGTGCCTAGAATTTACTAGGAAGCATGCCTGGCTCAATGTTTCTCCATAGGATGCCATCATTAAAACCTCTATTAAAGCCTTGATAAGACGGAGAAGGCAGGCAGGCCCTAGGTAAGGCAATACATTCTAAGTAGAATTGTATTACATACTACTATGTATTGAGCAATCACCATCCTGTGGACTGTCCTCACTCCTTCACTTCAGGGTATTTAATCCTCATGAGAAGCAAGCCTGGGAAATCTGATTACCCCCGTTTCAAGTGAGGAACTCAGGCTCTTAAGGGACTGCCTCAGCCAAGACCCCCCAGCTAGAAACTATTCAAGTTCGGATTCAAATCAGTTTGTCATAACACAAAAGCTTATGTTCTTTAGCACAAAGCTATTGAGAAATAAGAAACAGTTGATACTGAGTATAATTCTTTTGGCTTATTTATCTAGACTACTAAGGTAAAGGGGTCAAAATTTCTCTTTGAAAATATCCATATTGTTGCTTCCACTCACCACCGCTTGGAAGAGATTACATACAATCTTTAAAAAATAATCATATATTTTTACCACAGTGGCTTTACTCCCCTGTTTATAATGTAAACTATGTAGGTTATGTGGACTCTGATAAAAATTTATACAGTTGAAATACTTCCTGAAATGTCACTGCTTGAGCTACTGTGAACTGTCTTCATGTGACTGGCTAAAGCAGTCATAAGCTCTGTGCTCCTTCATGCCATTCACATGTTTCCTGACACACTAGAGAACAAGAACATTGACTCATTCTAGCCTAACCAGGGCTTGGGGACAAAGGGGAGTGTTGACCTTCAGGAAGACTGTGATTTTACATTGACGTCATGCCCCCCACCCAAGGTAAGTTATCGTGGGAAGAAACTAAACTTTGATAGGTGACATTTAAAAGTGTCCTGTAAACTATGCAGAGAGAAAATGGCCTCTTAGAGGGTTCCAGTGTCTGTTCCTAGATGTGTGTGAAAGCCCAAGGCTACAGCCAGTTTGTTGTGCAGCTTGGAACAATGCTGTGATTGTGTGGCTATCACCCCCTTAGAATTTACATCACAGGCAGGATATGAATGTGTCCCAAGCAGAGTTTGACAGCTGTTTCTATGTTTTCTAGATCAGAGATAGAAACAGACATGATTTGTATAACCTCCTTTTTGCATTGCCTTTTCTGTTACATGGCCTATCCTAAGAATTTGCCCAGCTTCCCACCTCACTCAGCATCCCCAGCTCACCTTGCTAGCTACTTCCATCTTTTTCTAAACACTTCAAGATACTCAGAATCATGTCCATGGGGCCTGAAGATCTGCTAGGCCCCAGATTGTGTTGCAGAATCACTAGTACAAATATCTGTTATAGATTAACAGAGGAAGGAACTCAGACTTCTGGATATTGAACGATGCTGTGTTTTAACAAATTTAAAGACTTGCCCAGTAATTTGGGAGACCATTCATTCATTTAAATAATATTTGCTGAAGATCTCCTATGAGCTGGCTAGACAGATGCCTGTGATGCCCATATTAGGTAAGTGCAATCCTATTTCTTAGACACGTTGCAGTCGAGTGATAGTTACACACTTACATTCAGAGGCAACTTTAGCAGAATGCAATAAAAGTTAAGCAGAGGATACTAGGGCCAAAAATTAACTACAACCCCAGAAATAACAAGTGAGGCAAATGTATAAAAATATATCTTCTATAGGGGCTAAAATAGTCATGAAAAATAAACACTGAGTGGGTCTACTAGCAGGAGCTAGTCAAAGCTTCCCCATTTCTCTCACAACCACATGCCTTTTGCAACAAGAGTCAACCTCCAGGCAACAGGTTGTAACAGGGGCTGGGCCTCAGATAGAAAGGAAACTTTGTAGTCCACATATACTACAAGGAAGAATAATGTTATATAAGGTGTGACCCCCCCAAAAAAATTATTTTAGCCAATCCATTTCCCTGTTTTTCTCAGAAATTATAACAGAAAATTGGGAAAAACTTGACACTTGGTAGTGGGACAGTTAGGAAAGACACCACAGGGAGTGTGGTTGCAAAGTGTTATCAGCACAAGAGTGAGTCTCACATAGTTTTTCTGAAATTAACAGTCTTCTTGAATCCAAGATTCACCCTCTGGTTTAAGTTCTTGGGAAGATGGTCTGTACTCCTCTCTCTGGGTCCTGACAGTCATGGCTCACTTATCAATACAACAAACTCCTTTACTTGCGTTAGCCTGAATCACCTCTGCTTCCTATAATAAAAACAGCAAATCAATGGGCCTGAGAAAAATAATTTGTTCAAATGTCAAATTTTATCAGTCAAAGTTTAAAAAATTTTTATTAATTTTTGTGGCAAACTACATAAATATGAATAAAAAGTCAATAACCTCCAACTAACATTTCCTCCAATCCTGCCACCCTTTCGGCAAGATAGAAAATATAGAGTTATCTTCCACAAATTTTTCCATACTCATAAAACATATATAAAATTATATATGTGCATAAGGTCTTTTTGATTTGGCTGTGGGCATTGTGTTTTAAAATATTTATTTTCATAAACTATTTGCTTTAAGTTCTTTCTGAGACTATTCATGGAATGGGTCAATGCTATTAGAATTAAAATCAATCAATCAAACAAACAAACAAACAAAGAACCCTTTGATTCTAATTCCAACTTTGTCACTAGTTTTCCATAAGATTGTAAAGCAATCAATTTAGCTGCTCCTGAATTAGGGTGCCAATCCTTTCATCAAAGACCAAAGGAAATAAAATAGCCCTGTGTTTGGTGCTGTGCTAAGTAAATTTTGAAAACTTCATCTCTTCTAGTAGGGGCCAACACAGCAAAACAACATCTGGGAATAACCTGAGAGCAGTAACAAGTGTGCTCAGAGGAGCATGCTTAGAAAGTAATAATCCCTCACATATCTCATACAAAGAGACAGAGAAAAATACTTACCTCAGATGGGGACTGCTGGACTATATTGCAAATTATGAGTAAGAGAAATCTTTCCTGGCCCTTTCTATAAATCTACATGTGACTCCAGAAATTGCTTAACATTTTGGCTTAATTCTAACACTTACTGATATATGCAATTTAATTCAACAAATTTTGTAACTACACATCCCTCTGTGTTAGGAAATACATATGGAGGGGAAAAAAAGATTAGGACAGAATTTCTACCCTTAGATAGCTTTCAACCCTAATAATGACGGGAAAGGAGCTAGAACTGTGAACAAGAAAGCATACATAGTAAAGCACGCCAGTACTAGGGGAAAATGAACCACAGTGAAAATCCATAGAGAAAAAAACCACAGTGGAACTCCGAAGAAACAGAAACTCCCTCTGCTGGGGGTCCTGCAGTTGGGAAAGGCTGGCAGAAGTTTCTGTTAGCATAGAATTGACTTTGGAGGTTATCTAATAGAGTACTGGGGTTGGCTGGGGAACTTCTGGAAAGGCTTCTGGTTTTGACTGTGAAAAGACATATGAGAAATAGGTTATATATGCTCTCCCCCTCCACATACACAGATTCAGGATGAGGTGTATGGGTAACATCTTAAACTGGGTATAACATCTGGAGAACAAGACAATATGCACTTGTATTTTCTCTATAGTGTGTTAATCCCCTCCTTAAATCCTTCTACCTCTTCATCTATAAACCACAATTGATGACTACCTGAAACAAGGGTAAAGTTACCTTCTCTTAGGTTTTATGTAGCTACCATTACATTTTGTTCTTTCTCATACTAATGAGGAAGAGATGCCATTAAAGACAGAGTTTTGGGTTACTGAAGTAATAAAATTAAAAGTATAGGACTGTTAAGAATATTAAATTAAACAGTGTACGTAAGTTCTTAGTTGCTGAAATATAAATAAGCTACTAATAAATCATGGAGACTATAAAGATGGTGGTGATTGTGGTGGTGGTGATGGTGATGTTCATGATGGTGATGACAGCCCCTACTCTCCCATGCAATCTCATACTTCTCCAAGATTCCCATAAAAGCAGGGATAGATCTCAGTGGGTATAGACAATGGCCCCTCCACCTTACGTGTTCTATTTGCCTTCTCAGCATCTACTTGTAGGCTTTGCTGACCTAAACAACCCTGTGAGATTTTGATCTAGCCTTACCTGCAGTTAACTCTTTTTTTTTTAATTTTTTAATTTATTTATTCATTTTTAGAGAGGACAGAGAGAGGGAGAGAGAGAGACAGAGAGAGAGAGAGAAGGGGGGAGGAGCTGGAAGCATCAACTCCCATATGGGTCTTGACCAGGCAAGCCCAGGGTTTCGAACCGGTGACCTCAGCATTTCCATGTCGACGTTTTATCCACTGCGCACCTCAGGTCAGGCCTGCAGTTAACTCTTGATTATACATTCTTCTACATTTCTCAGCCCTAATCTATTCTCTACCAGCATTATATAGGGCTCATTTTGGATTTTTGTTACTTGACTCAGTCTTCCTATCTTGAGATATGTCTTCTCATTGACCTCTGACCTTAGCCAGACCATGTCTAATTTAGCTTCTGTCCTTCATCTTGGATACCTTTCTGACCCATATTCATTGACCTTTGCTTCTATTTGGCTGCTTCTTTATCCGTGGCTATTGGCCTGGTGATGTCAACCTTTAAGACCTTATATTTAGGCCCTGGCCAGTGGCTCAGTGAATAGAGCATCTACCTGGGGTATGAAAATCTTGGGTTCGATTCCAGGTCAGGGCACAGGAGAAGCAACCATCTGCTTCTCCCTTCCTTCTTCTCCCCTTCTCTCTCTCTTATTACCTCCCACAGCCAGGGGTTCAATCAGTTTGAGTGTAGCCCTGAGTGCTGAGGATAACTCCCTTTGGAGTGCATCAGCCTCAGGTGCTAAAAATAGGTCTGTATATTTATATGGTTCCATTCTTCAAGACCTCTAGTAGCAGTAATTCTGTAAGTGGAAATATAGAACTTAAGCTCTTTGGCTCTCGTGATAATTAATCCCCTAGATTCTACTACTTTACATCATTAGCTCTATAGAAGAAATTGCTAACAATATCCCAGAAAAATTAATGGGAATGGTAGAAATTTGATCATAATACTGAACCAGTACATACAAGTTTCATAATGACTAGACTGCCTAGCCCTCTCAAAGTGAATGTCAATTTTATGTTTTGTAAGACAGAAAACACACTAATTATCCCATTATGTTATTGAGCATAAATATACCTTCCAAATTGATATCCATATCCTAATTTTCCACACACACACACACACACTTTGATCATTTGATACTATATATTTAAATATAGTCTGTATCAAACTATATATATAAAAGAGGATATATTCAAGCCATTGTTTTTAAATAAATCATTAGCCAAATACTAGGAAAAAATTACTATGAATTAAATTTTTTAACTTAACAGTATATTGAGAAATGCTTAAGAAAAAATTTAGAATGTTAAAAAAACATACACTTGTAACAAAACTGCAACATCAAAATATTGTTCAAATGAACTTTCAAACAATCTTGTGTTTTCATGCTGCTAAAGTACATACTGACTGTGTCTGTGAAGCACACTATCACCAAGGTGAAAAGCCAGAAAAGTATGTGGTCTGCTTCTTAGCTGTTGGTGAAAGGTCTACACTTAGCTCTTTTCATTTTTATTTATTTATTTGTTTGTTTTTTGTTTATTTATTTATTTTTTTGTATTTTTCTGAAGCCAGAAACGGGGAGGCATTCAGACAGACTTCCACATGTTCCTGACTGGGATCCACCCAACACGCCCACCAGGGGGCGATGCTCTGCCCATCCGGGGCGTCGCTCTGTTGCGACCACAGCCACTCTAGCACCTAAGGCAGAGGCCACAGAGCCATCCTCAGTGCCCAGGCCAACTTTGCTCCAATGGAGCCTTGGCTACGGGAAGGGAAGAGAGAGACAGAGAAGAAGGAGAGGGGGAGGGGTGGAGAAGCAGATGGGCGCTTCTCCTGTGTGCCCTGGCCGGGAATTGAACCCGGGACTCCTGCACGCCAGGCCGACGCTCTATCACTGAGCCAACTGGCCAGGGCCAGCTCTTTTCATTTTTTAAGTGAGATGTGGGGAGGCAGTGACAGACTCCTGCATGTGCCCCGACCAGGATCCACCTGGCAAGCCCCCCACCAGGCGATGCTCTGCCCAACTGAGCCACTGCTTCGTCTCTCAGCAACTGAGCTGTTTTAGAGCCTGATACAAAGCCATGGAGCCATCCTCAGTGCCCAGTGCCAACTTTTGCTTCATTTGAGCTATGGCTGTGGGAAGAGAAGAAAGAGAGGGGTGGAGGTGAGGCATGGAGAAGCAGATGGTAGCTTCTCCTGTGTGCCCTGACAGTGAATCAAACCCAAGACTTCCACATGCTGGGCCAATGCTTTACCACTGAGCCAACTGGCCAGGGCCCTACATTTAGCTCTTGACTTAGCTTCTCTGCACTGAATCCACACCAGGTTCTTTCAGGGTACAACATCATACTTGCAGATTTTCTTTCCAAGACTTTATTTTCTCCTCAATGCAATAAAAGTTGTTAGGAATTGGCACACACAGTTAAAACTCAAGATAAGAATCACAGTAAGATGCCAGGGAAAATGAGAGAGAATTTAAGATACTTTTTCTGGGCAGCAAGAACTTGGCCTGGTTCTCTATATTGGGCCTGATTCATAGAATTATCTCACATCTCTTTGAAAATGCCTATTGAGAAATGGGTGTGTGAGAAAATAGATACCAAACAAGAGGTGTATCTGGCTCAGTTTTGTGATTCACCAAGATAAGCCTCCATTCCTGCCCTGTTCCAGATGTGGTTGAAAGGATTTACATTATGTACTTTATGCAAATCTGTACTCACTTATGCAATAGGAACCATCAGTGAAACACAAGGGGGGTGCTGAAAAGGAGAAACTATTTTAATACTTTATATAATTACTCTATTAAAATTATAATCATTTTTCTAGTGGAAAATAAATACCACTATTTACTAAGTTACTAACGCCCCTTGTTTTTTTCACCAGACAGGGTTTCCTTGTACAAGAGCTAACAGCAAAATTCTCTGTTTCATATGAATCTTTTTTATTAACAACAGCTTTATTGAGATATAATTCACATACCATAAAATTTACACTTTTGAGTATAAAATGTTTTTATATTGTAAAAATGTAAATGTTTTAAGTATTGCACAGTGTAATCATTTTAAAATATAGTCACAGAGTAGTGTGACAATCACCACTTCCTAATGCAGTGTTTTCATTACTGCAAAAGAAACCCCATACCTACTGAAATCACTCCCTATTTCTCTCCCCCACCTAAGCCCTTCACAAGCAGTAATCTATTTTCTACTTTTATAGATTTTATTACTCTGGAAATTCCATATAATAGAATTTTACAATATGTAGTACTTTGTGTTTGGCTTTGAGAAGTTTCACCCTTATTGAAGCAATTATCATTATTTCACTTTTTATGTCTGAATAATATTCCATTTTATAGTTATACTATATGTGGTTTATACATTTTGTTGGTTGATACACATTGGTTTTTTCCCCATTATTTGACTATTCTGCTTCTTCCCGTTATTTGACTATTTTGCTTCTGTAAATAATTACTACATATGTTTTTAGTTCTCTTGATTTTAACTAAATATTATGCAATTTTTGTATGTTGTGATAACCTAATATTTAGCATTATGAGGAAATGTCAAACTACTTTCCAAAGTAGCTGAACCATTTTATAATCCCACTGAGAATGTATAAGAGGTTCAATTTCTCTGCAACCTCATTAATACTTGTAATTGTCCTTTTTATTTTAGCCAACCAAATAGATATGAAGTAGTATCTGAATGCATTTTTTAAATTATTCATTTTATAAAGTTCATTTTCCAGCTTAACCATGGGCTCACCACAGGACCTTCCTGATTCAAACCTTTTACTATATCGTTAACCTCTTGATGCAGTTTTATGGAAATGATGATTCCTAGTCACAACTAGGTAGTCTGTGTTCGTGGGTGTTTCGTGACTAGTAGAGTTGATGACCTGATGGTGCAGAATAGATGTTTACTGATAGGGCTGTTAGCAGTTACTTGTTTGAGAACTCCTTAAACTGCTTTGGTCTGCGATGGTGATAGTGAGTAAGCATGACCCATAACTTGAGGGCTCAGAAATCAGTCAACTGAGAACAGTATTGTCCAAAAGAAGCAGTGGGCTTAGGGTCAGGAGACCTGAAGCCCTAATCTAGTGCTGAACCCATGAAAACTTAACAACTGAGGCACTTCTCCATTTTGGACCCCAGCTTCCTAAACTACCTAAGGCATTAAAAAAACAAAAACCCTGAATTTTTTACCTGAAGAGATTGTAAGTTAGAATAGGACCTAACATCTGAAAATATTAGGTGCACACTGCAGATATTAGATGGGGTTGGGACTTTGATGATAGAACATTCTCTAGGAATATTTAATGGTCCTATGACCACCTGGAGCAAGGGGAAGACAGCTGTTTGCCAGGCACCTGGCTATGGTGTGTGAGCAGCCCAGGCTATGAACCCAGACCCAACTGGCCATAGCTAGTTTTCTAGGACAGTCACACTTCTGTATCACTTGGTGTTTCCTTCCAAAACAGGTTATTCATTAAGTGCATAACTAAACAAAAGGATATTTATTTTGTAAATTGTGATAAAATATACACATAAAGTTTACCATTTTAACTATTTTGAAATGTACAGTTCAGTGTCATTAAGTACATTCATACTGTTGTACAACCATCACTATATTTGAGCCCCAGAAAAATTTTCTTCTTGAAAAACAAAACATCTGTTCTCATTAAACAGTAACTTCCCATTCTCCTCAATTCCTGGCAACCACATCCCACTTTCTGTCTCTGTGAATTTGACTCTTATTGCTGGATTTTCTTTCTTTTCCTTTTTTTTTGGGGGGGAGGGTGATTTCCATGGGGATTACATTTACCATCCTTAAGTTATAACACTCTACCTTGAAATTATACTACTTTAATCTCAATAAGACAAAAAAAAATGCTTTGCTCCTGTACAGCTACCTCCTCAACCCTTTTGTTATTCATGTCTAATGGTAAGAACCTCAGTAAACTTGTTTATCTGTGAATGTATTAATTTTCTCTATTTTTGAAAGACAGTTTTGCCAGATAAAGCATTCTTGGTTGGTAATATTTTTCTTCACCAATTTGAATATATCAACTTACTTGCTTCTGACCTCCAAGGATTCTGATAAGAAATATGCTGACAATATTTTTAGGAAACACTTGTATATGATAAGCAGCTCCTTCTTTTTTTAAAAAAAATCTTATATTTATCTTTCACTTTAGGACTTTGATTATAATTTGCCTCAATATAGGTCTCTGAGTTTATCATGTTTGATGTTTGTTGAGCTTCTTGGATGTCTATATCCATGTATTTTATTAAATTTAGAAAGCATTCAGTCATATTTCCTTAAGTAAATTCTCTTTCTCTCTCTTCTTCTGAGACTCACATAATATGTATGTTAGATTACCTGATGGCATCCCAAAGTTCTCTGCTCATTTTTTAAAATATTTTCTCTGTTCCTCGGAATTTCAACTCTCTTCTTCATTTTTTTCTTTTAATATGTTTTTAAATTTATCAATTAAATTTTTTAAGTTATTGTCCTTTCAGTTCCAGAATTTCTTTTTGAGTTTCTTTTTATTGATATTTACATTTTCTTCATACATCATTTACTTGACTTTGGACATGTCTTCTTTAAGCTCTTTAAGCAGAGTTAAGATGGTTGTTTTAAACTCTGTCTACTAAGTATCAAATGGTCTTTCTCAGGGACAATTTCTTTTTATTTATATTTTTGTTTTGAATGAGCCATACATTCTATTTCTTCATATGTCTTGTAATGTTTTTTGCTAAAAACTGATAATGTGTTAACTGAGATTCACTTATCTCTCTTTGACAGGGTTTGCCACTTTATTTTTGTTTGTTTATTGTTGTAGGGTAGTTTTGTGCTGGGGTCCCAGCCTGAGGTATAAACTTAAGGTTTTCTTGGGTATTTTCTGAAACAGTACATTTCTCTATGCAAGCATTATCACTGTCTAATTCCCCCATATATACTGTTAATTTTGAATGTTTTGGTCCTTAAATATCTGACATACAAAAGGAGAAAAGGAGAAAAATAAAAGAAAAAGAAAATGCATACCAACCTTCAAATTCCCCTGGAACTCACGCAGCAGGAAAGGAAGGGATTTGCAACAATAGCTGCCCAAATCTATGTTGGCACCTCCACAAATAGAAGCAGCCATCAATGGTGAGATCTTCAATATTTAGAGGACAGAATCTTTATAGCCTACCCTAGCTCTCACAATCTGTGAGCAAGCTGCTCTGAGAACAAGTACACGCACAGCTGCCTGCCATGGGATAGAGGTAGGAGATGGGTGGCTGCTACCTCACTAAGAGCTAAAATTGAACAAAATTAACCACAATTTACTAAGTCATGCCTTTAACAGGGTCCAGAGTTCCAAATAAATACAACAGTAAGATTTTTGCCAATAATATTCTTGTCTAAGTGAGAAGATAAATTTCCAGGTCTTCCTAATCAGCTAACTTCCCAGAATGCTATATCATTGTGGTTCTTATATGCATTTGCCTAATAACTGATGATATTGAGCATTATTTTTTTCTTTTTATTGGAATTGTTGGGGTGACACTGGTTAACAAAATTATACAGGTTTCAGGTGTACAATTCTACAACATATTGCCTGTACACTTTACTGTGTTTTCACCACCCCAAGTTAAGTCTCCTTTCATCACTATTTATCCCCTCATATTCATTCTAGCTTTTCTTCTCACTACTGAAAGACCTTGAAGTCTCCAGAAATTATTGCTAAATACCCATATTTAGCATATTCTATCTGTTTTTGCTTGCTTCATGCATTTTGAGACTCTGTTGTTAGTTGTGTATATGCTTATAATTGTGATTTTTCTTAAATGTATTGACATTTTCATTATGAAATGTTTTTTGTTGTTTCAAGTAGCTCTTTTGTCTAAATTCTATTTTATTGATAGCCACTCCAGCAATTTTTGCATGATATATCTTTACTCCATCTTCTTCTTTTAAGTCATGTGTATCTTTGAATCTAAATTGTGTTTCTTATAGACACTATCTAATTAAATAATGTGTTTTTATTAGTATTTCTAATCTCTGACTTATGGGTTCAGTGTTTAATTTATTTGTATTTAATATAAATATTGATAAAAAGAACTTACAGATGACATTCTTCTGTTTTCTAAGTCTTATGTCTTATCTCTCTATTTCTTAATTATTGCCTTCTTTTGTGTTAAATAGTGTATGATCTTAATATAAAAATAAAAATGTAATTTATTTTACTATATTTTTTTTAGCTATTTTCTTAGTAGTTGTCTTGGTAATTACCATTAACATCTTAATATAAAAAAATCTAATTTAGATTAGTACTAACTTAAGTACACAAAATCTTTGCTCTTATTATAGCTCCATTTCTTCCATCTTCTTTGTGCTATCATTATTAAACAATTGAGATATTTATTTATTATAATCTCATCAACAAAAGTTTATAATTACTGCTTTATATGAATACCTTTTAAATAAGATCAGAAGAGAGTTATAAACACAAAAAATATATTTACATTTACATTATGTTTTATGTTTACCATACTTACCTTTACTGGTCCTCTTTATTTCCTTTAGTTCTATCTGTATTTGCTTGCTTTTTGTATTTTGAGACTCTTCTTAGTTGTGTATATGCTTATAATTGTAATTTTTCTCAAATGTATTGACACTTTCATTTAAACTACTGGGGAGTGTTCTTTCTTTTTCTAAATAAATCTCATAATTTCTTTCTTTTTTTTAAGATTTAATGTAAAGCCAGTAGCCACGGCCACCGTCACAGCCACCTGGCCCATGCATGTTCACATTTAATTTGGACAGATGGTAATGAAACAACGGAGCCAATAACTGGTGGGCCATTACCTTTAATCCTAGCTTGCACCTGGCGGGCAAGTAAAAACACACAGTGGGAAAACACTTCCCTTTCTATTCAGGGCTCCCAAAGCCACTGACTTATCCGAGTTTCCTAGAATCAAAGGTTTCTAGCTCACCAGTTTTATTCACCTCTGTTCTCCTCCTGCACATACTCTGCACTAACTGGCTTCTCCTTCAGCACTCTACCATCTTGGCTGCCTCTCTTCTCCTCCATGTGGCCTTTTTCTGCTCTCCTTTCTCTCATGCTAATATCAGGAACCAAGAGAGAGCAAACTCCCAGTCTTCCCCATTTTATAATGTAGAAATCCAAATCTTTAATCCAATATACAAACAAGGAAGTCTCTGATACAATCACTTATCTGAGGCATAATAGGATTCCTCATAAGAGTGCACCACCCCAGGGTGAGAAAGGCTCAGTCTTAAAACTAAGGCTATAACAACCCTGCCTGCTTACAGCTTGTCCCTCACAACCAATGCAAGCTATAAGCGAGCAAACATATATCATATTTACAAACTTATTTGACCAACAATTTCATTTATTGCTTTTAGAGAGAAGAGGGAGAGAGAGAGAGAAATGGATGTGAGGAGCAGGAAGCATCAACTCATAGTTGCTTCTCATATGTGCCTTGACCAGGCAAGCCCAGGGCTTCGAACCAGTGACCTCAGCACTCCGGGTCAATGTTCCATCAGTGTGTCACCACAGGTCAGACTGAGAGCTGTGGTAATTTCTTTCTTTCTTTCTTTCTTTCTTTCTTCCTTTCTTTCTTCCTTCCTTCCTTTCTTTCTTTCTTTCTTTCTTCCTTTCTTTCTTCCTTCCTTCCTTTCTTTCTTTCTTTCTTTCTTTCTTTCTTTCTTTCTTTCTTTCTTTCTATTTATTTTTAAATTGATTTTAGGAAGAGGAGAGAGAAAGAGAGAGAAGGGGGGTGGAGGGGCAGGAAGCATTAAGTCTTAGTAGTTGCTTTTTGTATGTGCCTTGACTGGGCAAGCCAAAACAAGGGTTTTGAACTGGTGACCTCAGCATTCCAGGTCGCGCTTTATTCACTGAAATACCACAAGTCAGGCTAACCTTCTCAGTATTTCTTGTTGGTCAGACCTGCTAAAGAAAATTTCTGTGTTTTTGTTTATTTAAAAATGTTTTAGTTTTTCCCATTTTTTTAAAGTATAGTTTTGCTGAATACAGAATACTTGATCAACTTTTTTTTTTCTTTTAGCACTTTGAATATATCCTTACTTTGAATAACTCTTTGAATAACTTCACTGCCACTGGTCTCCAAGATTTTTCATGAGAAATCAGCTGTTAGTCTTATTGAAACTCTCTGGTACATATGAGTTCCTTCTCTCTCATTGTTTTAAGATACTCTCTTTGTCTTTGTATTTTTATGGTTTAATTATAATATATTTCAGTGTAGATCTCAAGTCTATCCTTCTTGGAATTTATTGAGATTAATGATTTACAGATTAATGTTTTTCATCAAGTTTTGAAAGTTTTCTAGTTCAAACTACTTGTGAGCCTTTCCAGTATTTTTTTCCTTTTATTTATTGCACTCCCTTTCAATTGCAAAATTAAAAAAAAAAATCTACCTTCATATTGACATTCTATATTGCTGAGATGTCATTCTCATACTTTCCTATTTTATTTATTTATGCATGATTTTATTTAATCTTTTAAAATATTTATAATAGATGTTTTAAACTTTTTTTCTGATAAATATAATGTCTAGATTACTTAGATATATTTTCTAATGACTGCTGTTTTTACTTGTATTTAAAACATACTTTCCTATTTCTTTGCATGTATAATACTTTTTGGTTAAAAGTAGTTTGTAAATAATATAATGTAGCAGCTCTGCATACTGGATAAATTATTCCAGAGGTTTTCTTGCTGCTGTTTTTTGCTGAGCAAGTTTTCTCAACAAATTCTTTGAAGTTTGTAATCTTTATCATGTATGACTACTGAACTTTCTGTAGTTAGCTTAATGGTTAACTAATTATTTAACAGAGATTTTCTTAAATGTTTTGAACCTATTAGTCCTTTGATCTTTATTGAGGGCTGTGCGTGTGTGTGTTTTAAAATATGTCTGCAATAGCCCTGGCCGGTTGGCTCAGTGGTAGAGTGTCGACCTGGCGTGTAGAAGTCCCAGGTTTGATTCCCTGCCAGGGCACACAGGAGAAGTGCCCATCTGCTTCTCCACCTCCCCCCCTCTCCTTCCTCTCTGTCTCTCTCTTCCCCTCCCACAGCCAAGGCTCCATTGGAGCAAAGTTTGCCAGGCTCTGAGGATGGCTCCATGGCCTCTGCCTCAGGTGCTAGAATGGCCCTGGTTGCAACAGAGCAATGCCCCAGATGGGCAGAGCATCGCCCCCTGGTGAGTATGCTGGGTGGATCCTGGTCGGGTGCATGTGGGAGTCTGTCTGACTGCCTCCCCGTTTCCAACTTCAGAAAAATACAAATATATATATATATATATATATATATATATATATATATATATATGCAATATTCCATTAGGTAGTGTTTAAATCAGGCTTAGTTTTCACTTCCTGCTTTCATAGAACCTTTAGGTCAGCAAGAGGTGAGAGATTAGGGACTTATTAAGTCTTTTTAAAACATGTACGCAGTCCTGAACATGCACACAGCCCCCAAAATGCATGTTTCTATCTAGGTTTTAAGGAATATGTTGTAGATTTTCAAAGCTCCTCATGGACATCTAATTCCCCAGTTTTTTACTTTAAGTATTTGTGGGCATCATCTTGTTTGTCCCAACTGTTATGTTCACATCAGGTAGCTGCAACATTAAACAGTTGCCACTGGTTCTTTTTGAAAAATGCTCCAGAAAACAAAACAAAACAAAAATAAAATAAAATAATACTCAGCCTGCACTGAGTAAACCATGAAGCAGTTCAAATACAGATAATCCCTGCAAGTGATAATTTCCAGGAAACTGCAATAAATGTTGAATTTTAGAAGGTCCTTGGGAATGAGGCTTTGGGGGAACTCCGAAAGTCATTGTGACCTCTCCTCTGACTGTTGGGCTGCTGTTTTCATAGCTATAGTGATTAAAAGGCTAATGGCTTTCAAGCTACTGTGAAACTTAGGAGACAAAAATTAGTATAGGCATGTTAAACCTCCAGAAAAGTTACTGTTTTTACCAAGCTTCAGATGAGTTTCTGTAATAAACTCTGCAGATTATTTCAAAAGTTTTGTTAATCTCCAGAGTTCTAAAAGAATTCATCTTGAGAATTTCTGCAATGCTCTTTTTACTTTTATGCAGGAGTGAATTTTTATAGGTATTTATTCTACCACTCTGGAAGTCTGATCATCTGCACTTGAATTTTGATAAATCACACCCTTCAGTAACTTGGCTCAAAATCTCATCCACAGCTTAATCACATGTAGCTAGGTAATGCCTTAAATATCCTACTTCCATACTATTATTTTCTAAAGCAAGGCTACAGAACTCTTTCCTAAGTACTGACACATTTATTAGTCAAACAGATAAAATAGAGACGTCTCCATTAGAGTTTGTACAAGTCTGTCCCAGATTCTCCAGTATTGAAATGATTATTATACTATTTGTTTCTATCTAATGGTAGCTTCACAGTTTCTGTATAGAGGGGGCAGTGAACAGCTATCATGGAAGAACTTGAGGACTAGAAAATCTGTCTTGAAACTAAGTCTATGCAGCTAAGACTGTTTTTGTACTTATATTGAATATTTATTTGGGTTGACTTGGGGAAGTCCTATAACATGAGGCTATATTTACTTTGAACATGCACTTATTTTACTAAGCACGTCTCTTTACTGACACCCTTCATATGGGTGCAGAGGATGACCTCCCAGAAACTGTTTCCTCTATTTACCTTATATTATTACTATAAGGATGGCAGGGAGAGCAGATATTATAGTAGAGTAATAAAGTTTCACAAAATTGTGTAGCTGGAGAGTCTGTAATTACTTAATGTTTTTAGCAACTCCCATAAAGTATAACACTGAAGATTAAACATTGCAAAGGGTAGGGGCTAACTGAAGACTATGTTGTGTTCTTTACATAAATTGCTTCTGAGATAGACTAGCCACCCAAATACCTGCTACTTTTGTGCTGAGTGATCTTTGAAAGTAAATGGACATTTGTTGTTAGCACAAGATTTCTTAGAGGTAGTACCAATTGACATTATTATATCAATAGCTGAACAGTTTGTCTTCAAAAGTACATGAATAAGCATGATAAATAAGTAAAACATTAACTTTTTCTTTCATGCTTTATCATGTATTCAGAGAGTGAAAGAACAGGTCACCTGAAATATATGAGAATACATTAAGAAAGATGAGATGGGAATAACTAATGCCGAAGAGAGATACAAAGGCTTCTCTTAATCTTTTATCTCATTATTCCCAAAGACTCTGAAGTTCTGAAATTAGAATTATCCTGTGATAACTCGTAGAGAGTGCATGACTAAAATCCCTGACTCAACTGAGAAATGTGCCCTCAAGTGCCTAACCTAGGTAATGTGTTTTGATGGTTGGCTAAGTGGTTGAATTGTTTCTTGAATTTGTATTTAATAGATCTCTTGGGTTAAATATTATAAAGGTGTAAAAAATTATTTTGGAGATTAGTATCAACATTGCTTTATTCTCTGGTTCAAATTTCCATTAGAAAATTATTTCTTTTAAAAAATATTTTATGATTACAACTAGCTACTCTGACTTCTTAATAATTTTCAATCTCACCATTGTTAATTTATATGACTTTTTAAAACTTGTTCCATCTTGAATCCATGTCAATTTTTTGCTGTACCTAAATGTCTGTGTTCTCAATAATATGATATAGGCAGGAAGGGGGCCAGAACTGCTGTGTTCACTTTTAGATTTCAGGACAATGTTGTGCTTTTATTGAGACCCTAGAACAAGTCATTAACCGAATCACATTGAATTTTTAACGAGATTTGTTATTTCACCTTCATCATTTTTTTTTTGGTTAGATTCCAAGCCATACCAATACTGCAGAGTGTCTTATTTAGTTGTATGAGTTATTAAGATTGTTGGCATTCTTTATCATGTTTTATAAGAGACCCCCAAATTAGTCCTATCTCATTACCCATTCTATTGGTTTGAGTGGGAAAAGGTCTCATCCCAAGCCCTAGAAAAGACACATGATCCAGGCCTGTCCAATCAATGAATTACAATCCCTGCTCACAGTAATAAGGTTCATGAGTGGCATATAACAATAACAGGAATTATTAACGCTTATTATATGCTTGGCGCATACACTAACTTTATTTAATACTCCCAGCAAGCCTACAAAATAAGAAATCTTATTATTTTCAATTTTTAAATGAGGAAGCTAAAGCATAAAGCGTTTTCTTGCCAGAGTCAAATAGCTTGTAGGTTCTAGTCAGGGCACAAACTTAGGCTGTCCCTGTCAATCTGTTCTGATCATGGCACTGAGGGAGCCCAGGCCTTCGCTGGAACCATAGGAAAGAAGGTACTAGAAAGGTAAGTTGAGGCAGGAGCTGCTCAACACCATTATGTAGAGAGCCATCTTTGAGAAGAAACAATATTATAGAGGAAAGCGTATAGGAGAGTGCATTCCAGTGACAGTGATGGAAGCCTTGGCTCTAGCAGTGCCTGAGCCTTCAACCTGGGGCTTGGTAGTTTTGTTACCTAATAAATTTCCTTTTTCTTCTTATTCTGCTTTTCACTAGGTTTCTCTTGCTTACAACCAAGTGTCTTGCCTATAAAACCAGGAAAAGACAAACTTAAAGCCTAAAAAAATACTAGGTTGAAAGCCAAATTTTAAATTAAATTTGTACAAGCCGCTATTACTCACTGCCCTAAACAGAGTCATCACAAACTGATAAATGTTGAAAAAATTAGTAGAATATTTATATCTATATCATCTATAATCTATAGTATATCTATATCTATCTATCTAGCTAGCTATATCCCTAATTAGCCATGTACAGTATGTCTGTAAAGGCATGGTGTATTTTTGACCGGTCATAGGAAAGCAACAAAAGATGATAGAAATGTGAAATCTGCACCAAATAAAAGGAAAACCCTCCCAGTTTCTGTAGGATGATGTGGCAGCATGTGCGCATGTGCAGATGATGATGTAACACCATGTATACAGTAGACCACGGCCATGCCAGTCGAGATGTGGACGGTACAGAGGAAAGTTCAGTGTGTTCTGTGGCTCACTAAATTCAAATCTGTGACCAAAGTGCAACGTGAATATCAGTGCACACCACATAGGAATAACGAAGTGCTACCACATAGGAATAACTACTCTACGGGATAAGCAGTTGAAGGAAACCGGCAGTTTGGTGGAGAAACCCCATTCTGGTAGGCCATCAGTCAGTGACGAGTCTGTAGAGGCTATACAGGACAGCTACCTAAGGAGCCCTAAAAAATCTGTCGTGAGCCCACATCAAACTACACTGAATAGGTATGAAACTGGGAGAGTTTTCTTTTTATTTGGTGCAGATTTCACATTTCTATCATCTTTTGTTGCTTTCCTGTGACTGGTCAAAAATGCACCATGACTTTACAGACACACTGTATATGATGTATATTTTCATTCTATAAATATTTCTTTAGGCAAAGGCACTGGGACCTGGGAGATTCATATGCTATTTATTTATATTACTGATACGGTAAAACAAAATTAGTCTCATTAAGAGTTGGAAAGGGGGACCCTAGCAGCCACAAAATATTTTTGGAAAGAAAAAGCTTAAAAAAAAGTGAAACAATATGAAATGCTATTCTGGGGTAGAGCACATAGACACTGAAATCCAGTAGGAAAGGTTTATGTAAAGTGGGTGAGCACTGAGGAAAGTAACAATAGGAGAAGATGGCCCCACCCCTTGAAGGGTAAATCTCCAGAAGTGAGGACTGAATTGTCAGACCATTTCCAGAGTAGACAGAAACTTTCCAAATTTGATGTACAACATGAATTCTGTATTCAAGTCTTTACAATAAAGGCTGAATTTCTGTCTGCAAAGATTCTATTGTGTTGAAATATGAACTCATTGCTGCCTCAACCTAGATGATATCTGTCCACCCTCTAAGAGGGCAAATGAGTGACCCTGACCAAAAATAGAAGTGGCCAGAAACAATCTTAATATTATCACAGACTTCATCGCCCAACCCCAGCCAGCAATCCCCCTTGGTACCGGCTACACGAAGTGCTCCTCTTATAATCAGCCTGTCTGATATGGTTGTGCTGCCGAAAGGGGTGCCCCTAAAGGCACTTAAGGGATTTGAAGGGTATATGGTTACAGAATCAGTTTCATATTTGAAGGATTTGTATCTGCCATTAAGTCAGTGTTTGCAGAGGGAAAAAATGCCCAATATACTTGCATTTATGAAAACTAAAGAAAAGCTGCCCCTCCCCTCTCCAATCTGACCTTAAGCAATTTATGCAGTATTAATGTCTACAAGCTGCCTTCTGATTTCGTTAATCATTTTTCTTTTTTTTTTTTCTCCCCTTTCTGATTGGACAATTTTATCTAGACTAGTTATAACAGCGAGCACAGTGTCGGGTTCTCTAATTTATGTGTTAATGTGATGTTCTGGAAGCTTGATGTTAAAATGATGAATATCACCTGGAAAGAAGATTGGATGAGAGCAAAAGAACTGGCAAGTTGCCTTGTGGAAATAGCTTTCAACTTTATCAAACCATGAGGTAACATGTCAGATTATATTACGTACAATTAATTATTAATGCAGGCTGGGCCTTATTTTGAAAAGCACAAACATGCACTTCCAGTGCTTTCCTTCCCATGGAATATCTGTCGTGTCCTTCAAATTGAGCAGCAAAATATCCCTCACAAAATACCTAAAGGCTTCCATTTCTCCAGATTTAGCATGCATCTGAGACAAGAAAGCTTTCACAAGCCTCCTTGCCATGGACAAAACAGAGATGTGTTTTTGCTTAATTAAAATTCTTTTTTGGCAACAGATGTCCTTGCAAAAATAGCTCAGAGCTCGGTGAAGCATTTTTATAGGCTGGAGTTCAGCAATGAGGAGCCTGTCATCTGCCTTCTCTGCTCTGAGAGCAACACAAGAGACCAGGTGGCTGGTCACAGTTTGAAAAGTGAACAAATGTATTTATTCACTCGGAGCAATTTGCAACCCACTGGGAGAGCAGGAGCCCTCTCCTAGCCCTTTAGCTTCTGAGATCTAGGACTGTGAGAGAAAGGGGCTGTTTAATTGCTTTGCACAGTCTCTCTCACTACAGCAATTAGCACTCAGAGGAAAGTCCAGGAGAAGAACACAGCCAGGCCTCACACCCGTAAGGTGGCCTGAAATCGGCCTGCTTGCTGTCCAGGCGCAGACAATTCAATCAGTGATACAGGCACTGGCTCCGTGCTCTGCTTCCTGGCTTGCAGCTTGTGAAATGTTTTCTTCCTATTCCCAAGCTCCTAATCTGTTGAAGAACTAGTGTGCTGTGGGTGAAAGCTCATCAGCTTCACACCTAGCTAACTCTGCTGGAAAAAAGAAAAAAAAATGTCAAGAAAAATATCTTAATAAGCTTGAGGACAAAAAGCAGACAGCTTAGATCTGTACTCAGGACTAAATGACTGCTGAATGGCAGCTGAGAAATCAGATACACCTACATGGGTCAACTGGCTGAGCATCTGACTGGGATGGAACCTAGGTTTTAAAATAAATCAGGCAGAAGAACACAGACTTTAAAAAATAAAAAGAGATACCTGCAAAGAATCCCGTCAGAAGGACACATAGCTGCTCTGCATAACAACATTGGTAGAAATTACGTGAATCAATTTTGTGTGCATGTTACTTTTTTTCTTTTTAATTCAGCTTCAAGGCTAGATTAGAGCAAAGCATTCTGTTTATTTTTAGTGTATTCTGTCAAGGGTTGAGCCAGATAATCAATAGAGAACAGCTCATTAATTCGCCAAGATAATTGCAAAGTTATGTTTCATGTTAATAAATTTTCCTGATAACTGAAGATTTTCTTAGAGATTAGTGACTTCCTAAAATATTTAACCACTTTTGTTGGAAATTATTCTAAAATATACTATACACATCCCTGCCATGTCCAGAGATTACTCATTGTTCACAGAAACATAGATTAACCGACTTTTCTCTTCTGTCTTTGGTGTAAATTGTGTGCATTGGTGTTCTCATTGTGGTTAAACTGTTAAACTACTTTTTTATATTGAAAGGATATAATTTTTAAAATCTTACTTCCTTGCAAGGAGGTAGCACTCAAATGATTCATTCTGAACAACTGAGGAAGTAGATAGGGTGAGCGGAATTATTCATATGTTCACTTGACAACTATTTAGTGATCAGTTACTCTATCAGGTACTGTTCCAGAAACCAAGGATTCAACAATAAACAGAACAAGTTTCTGGACACAATAAAGCTCGCATCTTAAAAGAACAGAAAGGCAATACAATATTAAATTCATATGCAATACAACATCAGATAAGAGCTAAGTAATCTATCTGAAAGAGATAGGGTGGTCAGGGAAAGTTCTCTACTTAGGTGACATTTGAACAAGGACCTGAGTGAAGTATGGGAGAAAGCCATGTAGATATCTGAAGAGGAGAATTCCAGGCAGAAGAAGTATTGATTGGAGAATTTAGAAATTCTCCATGACATTTCTAAATGTCTTGCAATAACTTTCTTTGAAAATACTTTCAAGGATATTTGTAGCACAAACAGCCTTGGTAGCTCCAGAAAGTGTCTTCTTCTGGGGCAAAGAGCAGATGTGTTTATGACCAGGACAATAATGACCATCTCTCCCTGTGGGGCAAAGGTGGGGCAGGTTTGCTAATAACCACTTTTAAAGACTGAAGTTTGGGAAACTCACAGTTCCATAGCTGTGTCAGCAAACAGACTGTTACGTGAACACCATCCACTTGGATTTGCCTTTGCAACATTCCCATAGGATTTGGGGGATGTGGGGATTGGTATAAACAAGAAGTTCATACAGCCTTCTGTGCCAGGAAAAATGAACTGTCTAGGTTCGTTGGACTCATTGTGGAAAAATAATTATTTCAAGAAGGGAAGAATGATCAACTGGGTCAAATGCTGAGTCTGAGTAAATGAGAACTAAGGATTGACCATTTGATTTGTCAAAATGGGGACTATGTTGCCAAATAGGAACCTTTTTTGATGGCCAAATCCTGATTGAAATGGGCTATAGAAAGAGTAAGAGGAGATAAAGTGGAGAGCACAGAAAACACCTTCAAGAAGTTTTGCAGTAAACTGGAGTAGAGAAAATCAATGTGGGCTAAAAGGGAGTATCAGAGTCAGGAGAAGAGTTTTGGTTTTTTCTTTGTTTTGTGTTGTTGTTCTGTTTTTAATGTAAAATACAGTATAATATTTTTATGTCGGGAAATAATCTGGTAGACAGCAAACGGGAGCAAAGTTCTCAAGTATCTAAAAAGAGATGGCTGCATGGTGCCAGTTGCAGTGTTGGCCTCACATCAGAGTGTGGACAACTGATTCATGTAACAGTAGAGAAGGCGGCACACAGAGCACAGGTGCAAGTGGCGTGCTAAATCTGGTGATGAAAGGATATAAAAACTGTCTTCTGATTGCTTCTATTTTCTCAGTGAGTGAAGTCAGAATCAAGTCATCAGTGCAGAGTAAGGAGAGTGGAAGGGTTATTAGAGGCTTGAGGAGAGAAAGGATGGAAGGAAAGAGTCATCTAGGAACATGAGAGAGGGCATGGATTGGAAAAAGGAGTAGTATTGCAAGATGACACTACAAAGTGTTAAATCTATGTTTCATCATTAGTGGTCTACAGAATATTAACATATGTGAAAAGGTCATTCCATTGGGGGGAATGGCTCATGATTAATCAAGTTTGAATATTATTTATATTAAAAAAATCAAGTATCTTTATTTTAGAACTTCTTGGGGCTTTTAATGTGTTACACAAATGGTAACTTTTTCAGAAGGGTTATAGTGTGCAGTGTTTCCCAAATTCATTTGATTGTAGGATATTAGTAGAATTTTAGGAAACATGACTTGAAAAATGCTGGGTTAAATCACTCATTGATGTCCAGCTATATTTGTTATTGAGTCCTGGTAAAGTAGGCCCCTGCCCCTCTGAACTAGAAATAGAAGCTTCAGGCTCAATCTATGAGAAAACAGGGCTCTACAAATAGCGATTTATACATTTAATGAGACATCCTACTTGTTGTAAGATGCATCATATGCAGGACCCTGGGGACTCCAGAATTTCTAAGGAGGCCAATAATAAATATGGATTTAAAATAAGTTTTTTAAAAAATATTGGCACACAAAAGCTGTTTCAACAACCTCCAAGTGAAATTACACCTGGCAGAAAAATAGCCAACAGATAGCTTTGCTGCTTTGCTGGGTGTTCAGAAACATGGCCCGAGGATAATCTGAGACCCAGGGAATGAATCTGTAGACTACATAGGAAAGGGCCTTTCCCACCTTGAGGGACCTCCAAGGGTTGAAGGAAATGTCTGCAAAAAATGGTATGGAATACCTAGGACCCTGATGGGCGAGCTCTCAGCACAGAGTGGAGAGTGAATTCCTTACTTCTAGAACCTTGAGGGAGTGCCGAAAAGATTCAAGCACAGGAGCAAAATTAGTACACAAGGTTTACCATAGGCAAAGTTTTCCACTGGGAGAGAAACAAATTCTAATCTGATTCTACTTTGAGCTGAAGTCTATATAGCTTAAGCTAACATCTAAAATTAATTGTAGCTACATCATTAAAAGTTTTTAGTACAACATAGAAAGGGGATTCTGAAAAAGCTGGCTACTATTAAAACAAAATTTTGATTTCTTCAAGTATTGTGACTTTAATAAGGGTAATTTTGCCATTATCCACTATAGTAGAGGTGAGAAATGAATACACACACTGTATAGCCAGTAGCCACAGCCACCATCACAGCCGCCTGGCCTGTGCAGGTTCACATTTGATTCGGACAGACGGTAATGAAACAATGGAGCCAAGAACTGGTGGGCCATTACCTTTAATCCTAGCTTGCACCCGGCAGGCAAGAAATATACACAGTGGGAAAATACTTCCCTTTCCACTCAGGGCTGCACACATACAGAGCATGTTTTAAAATGGAGACTGTCCTGCATTCTGAGGGACAGCAAGAAGAGGTCAACTGGAAAGACTTTGTCCCCAATTAAATTTGGAGTAAATGAAAGTAGCCATAAGAAACAGTAGTCACTGCTTTAGAAAAGGAAGGAAAAATATCCTTGCAAGGCAGAAAGGTACAATGAGACTTGATTGTGTCCAGCCCTGAAAGATTGGTGCCCAAGAGGTCCCAAAGATTCTCCAAGGGACAAAAGTAAGTTAGCCTTTATTCCTTTTGGAAAATAATTCTTAGACCAGCACTGAAGAGAGTCCCTTTTTTCAAAGCTCCTTCCTTTTTTCTAACTCCTATAATCTCTTTAACACAAAGCTTGCAAATATGGTTAAAGGTCAAGCTTGTAATTTAAATAAGGAAAGCTTGGCTTGGTGGAAGAAAGGTGAGGGTAATAACCTGGAAAGGCATTACATTCAAATCATTTAAGAACGTTATTATTAAGCCTGCAAGCTGACAGTTGAAGATGCCTGCCTCCTTATGTAAAGTTGAATGTGCAGACCCGTAAGGAGTCATCCTCACCCCCCTCCACTGTGCTGCTTTCAATGTGCTACCTTATTTTATACATGATCGTCTAGAAAAAGACAATCATCTTTCTTTCCAAAGAAAGTGCAGAGGTTTTATGACAGCTTTTTAACAAGTCATTTTCAAGTTCACAATTATATATATTCTGAGAATGCTTGTATTGCCAAGTACTGATTTTTGAAGAAAGAATTGTGTGGGCCAGAGGGACAAATAACTGTTTCAAACCATATATAAATATATAATTAGTTATTACATATGATAGTTCTTACAAAATATATTTAACTATCATGACATTATATACACATGTGTATAAATTTAATAATCATTAACATATATATAATATATAATAGAATATATAACTATATATAGAGATAATCAACATATATATATGTTGATATATATAATCAACTATATATAGAGAAAAATCTTTTATGTTGTTATTTTAGGAAAGCAAGAAGGAATCACAATAGAGAAAAAGGCAAAGAAAATCAGAAAGAGTTGTTTTGAGGGAAATTTAAACATTCCTTTAACAAAAATTTCTAGTCCACTCACATAATTGTCATCACATTTCACCACCCATTTTATAGAAAACGTGAAAGGAAAGATCATTTATAAATGTAGGTCACAAACTAGAGGATTATGAGCCAAATCCAATTTACAAGATTTGGCCTGTGATTTTTAAAAGACATTTTATTTAGTAGTCTCTGTTTTTAATTCAGAACATGTCATATAAATGTTTATATCTCCCCTGCTCTCTTCTGACAGAACATGTGCTCTACAGCTCACCTCAGTCACCATCAGGACCACCACGCCCATTTACATCATCTAAGTTGTCCTGATAGGCCCTTGAGCTCACAGACTTTTTCTCTATATCCAGTGTCACATGCAGGGATCTATCTGTTTTCTTTTTTTTTTTTAATTTTATTATTACTTTTTAATGGGGCGACATCAATAAATCAGGATACATATATTCAAAGATAACAAGTCCAGGTTATCTTGTCTTTCAATTATGTTGCATACCCATCACCCAAAGTCAGATTGTCCTCTGTCATCTTCTATCTAGTTTTCTTTGTGCCCCTCCCCCTCCCCCTTTCCCTCTCCCTTTCCCTCCTCCCCCCATAACCACCACACTTTTAACAATGTCTCTTAGTTTCACTTTTATGTCCCACCTATGTATGGAATAATGCAGTTCCTGTTTTTTTCTGATTTACTTATTTCACTTCGTATAATGTTTTCAAGATCCCACCATTTTGCTGTAAATGATCCGATGTCATCATTTCTTATGGCTGAGTAGTATTCCATAGTGTATATGTGCCACATCTTCTTTATTCAGTCATCTATGGATGGGCTTTTTGGTTGTTTCCATGTCCTGGCCACTGTGAACAATGCTTCAATGAACATGGGGCTGCATGTGTCTTTACGTATCAATGTTTCTGAGTTTTGGGGGTATATACCCAGTAGAGGGATTGCTGGGTCATAAGGTAGTTCTATTTTCAGTTTTTTGAGGAACCACCATATTTTCTTCCATAATGGTTGTACTACTTTACATTCTCACCAACAGTGTATGAGGGTTCCTTTTTCTCCACAGCCTCTCCAACAGTTGCTATTACCTGTCTTGTTAATAATAGTTAATCTAACAGGTGTGAGGTGGTATCTCATTGCAGTTTTGATTTGCATTTCTCTAATAACTAAAGAAGATGAGCATCTTTTCATATATCTGTTGGCCATTTGTACTTCTTCCTGGGAGAAGTGTCTGTTCATGTCCTCTTCCCATTTTTTTATTGGATTGTTTGTTTGTTTGTTGTTGAGTTTTATGAGTTCTTTGTATATTTTGGATATTAGGCCCTGATCTGAGCTGTTGTTTGAAAATATCATTTCCCATTTAGTTGGCTTTCTGTTTATTTTGTTATCAGTATCTCTTGCTGAGCAAAAACTTCTTAGTCTGATATAGTCCCATTCATTAATTTTTGCCTTCACTTCTCTTGCCTGTGGAGTCAAATTCATAAAATGCTCTTTAAAACCCAGGTCCATGAGTTGAGTACCTATGTCTTCTTCTATGTACTTTATTGTTTCATGTCTTATGTTTAGATCTTTGATCCATTTTGATTTAATTTTAGTACAGGGGGACAAACTGTAGTCCAGTTTCATTCTTTTGCATGTGGCTTTCCAGTTTTCCCAGCAACATTTATTGAAGAGGCTTTCTTTTCTCCATTGTGTGTTGTTGGCCCCTTTATCAAAAATTATTTGACTATATATATGTGGTTTTATTTCTGGACTTTCTATTCTGTTCCATTGGTCTGAGTGTCTACTTTTCTGCCAATACCATGCTGTTTTGATTGTTGTGGCCCTATAATATAGTTTGAAGTCAGGTATTGTAATGTCCCCAGCTTCATTCTTTTTCTTTAGGATTGCTTTGGCTATTCGGGGTTTTTTATAGTTCCACATCTGATAATTTTTTACTCTATTTCTTTAAAAAAAGTTATTGGAATTTTGATGGGAATTGCATTAAATTTGTATATTGCTTTGGGTAATATAGCCATCTTGATTATATTTATTCTTCCTAACCAAGAACAAGGTATATTCTTCCATCTCATTGTATCTTTATTGATTTCTCTTAACAATGGTTTATAGTTTTCATTATATAAGTCCTTTACATTCTTTGTTATGTTTATTCCTAAGTATTTTATTTTTTTGTTGCAATTGTGAAGGAGATTATTCTTTTGAGTTCGTTCTCAGTTGTTTCATTGTTGGCATAGAGAAAGGCTATTGACTTCTGTATGTTAATTTTGTATCCTGCGACCTTACTGTATTGGCTTATTGTTTCTAGTAGTATTTTTGTGGATTCTTTGGGGTTTTCGATGTATAGGATCATACCACCTGTAAAAAGTGATACCTTTACTTCTTCTTTTCCGATATGGATGCCTTTTATTTCCTTGTTTTGTCTGATTGCTCTGGCTAGAACCTTTAGTACCACATTAAATAAGAGTGGAGAGAGTGGACAACCCTGTCTTGTTCCCAATTTAAGGGGGAAAGCCTTCAGTTTTGTGCCATTTAATATGATGTTAGCTGATGGTTTATCATATATGGCCTTTATCCTGTTGAGATATTTTCCTTCCATACCCATTTTGTTGAGAGTCTTAAACATAAAATTGTGTTGTATTTTATCAAAAGCCTTTTCTGCGTCTATTGATAAGATCATGTGGTTTTTGTTCACTGTTTTGTTTTATGGTGTATTACATTAACCGTTTTACGTATGTTGAACCATCCTTGAGATTCGGGATGAATCCCACTTAATCATGATGTATTATTTTTTTAATATGTTGTTGTATTCGATTTGCTAGTAATTTGTTTAGTATTTTAGCATCTGTATTCATTAGAGATATTGGTCTGTAGTTTTCTTTTTTTGTGCCATCCTTGCCTGGTTTTGATATGAGGGTTATGTTGGCCACATAAAATGTGTTTGGAAGTATTGCTTCTTCTTCAATTTTTTGGAAGACTTTCAGTAGAATGGGAACCAAGTCTTCTTTGAATGTTTGATAAAATTCGCTGGTATAGCCATCAGGGCCTGGACTTTTATTTTGGGGGAGGTTTTTAATGGTTTTTTCTATTTTTTCTCTACTAATAGGTCTGTTTAGGCTTTCTGCTTCTTCTTGATTCAATCTAGGAAGGTTGTATTGTTCTAGGAATTTATCCATTTCTTCTAGGTTGTTGAATTTAGTGGCATAAAGTTTTTCATAGTATTCTACAATAATTCTTTGTATATCTACGGTGTCCATGGTGATTTCTCCTCCTTTATTTTGGATTTTGTTTATATGAGTTCTTTCTCTTTTTTCCTTGGTAAGTCTTGCCAAGGGTTTGTCAATTTTGTTGATCTTTTCAAAGAACCAGCTCTTTGTTCTATTAATTTTTTCTATAGTTTTTCTGTTCTGTATTTCATTTATTTCTGACCTGATTTTTATTATCTCCTTTCTTCGGCTGGTTTTGGGTTGTCTTTGTTCTTCTTTTTCTAGTTCCTTAAGGTGGGAAGTTAAGTGGTTCACTTGGGCTCTCTCTTGTTTGTTCATATATGCCTGAAGTGATATGAACTTTCCTCTTATCACTGCTTTTGCTGCATCCCATAGATTCTGATATGTCGTATTGTCATTTTCGTTAGTCTGTATAAATCTTTTGATCTCTGCACTTATTTCTTCTTTGACCCATTCATTTTTTAAAAGTATGTTGTTTAGTTTCCACATTTTTGTGGGATTTTTTTCCTCTTTTTTGCAGTTGAATTCTAGTTTCAAGGCTTTATGATCAGAAAATATGCTTGGTACAACTTCAATTTTTCTGAATTTGCTGATGTTGTTTTTGTGGCCCAACATATGGTCAATTCTTGAGAATGATCCATGTACACCAGAGAAAAATGTATACTCAGTCACTTTGGGATGAAATGTCCTGTAGATGTCTATCATATCCAGGTGTTCTAGTGTTTTGTTTAAGGCCACTATATCTTTGTTGATTTTCTGTTTCGATGACTGATCTAGAGCCGTCAGTGGTGTATTGAGGTCTCCAAGTATGATTGTATTTTTGTCAGTTTTTGTTTTAAGGTCAATAAGTAGCTGTCTTATATATTTTGGTGCTCCTTGGTTTGGTGCATATATATTAAGAATTGTTATGTCTTCTTGATTCAGTGTCCCCATAGCCATTATGAAATGGCCATTTTTGTCTCTGAGTACTTTTGTTGTCTTGTAGTCAGCATTATCAGATATGAGTATTGCTACGCCTGCTTTTTTTTGGATGTTATTTGCTTGGAGTATTGTTTTTCAGCCTTTCACTTTGAATTTGTTTTTATCCTTGTTACTTAGATGAGTTTCCTGTAGGCAGCATACAGTTGGATTCTCTTTTTTAATCCATTCTGCTACTCTGTGTCTTTTTATTGGTGAGTTTAATCCATTTACATTTAGTGTAATTATTGACACTTGTGAGTTCCCTATTGCCATTTTATGGATTGCTTTCTGTTAGTTTTGTGTTTTGTTTGATCCTTCTCTTTCGTTTTTCTATCTTTTGTTTTTATTTGTTTGTATTCCATACATTTTTCCTCTGTTGCTATCTTTTTTATCTCATGTGCTTCTGTGGTGGTTTTTTCAATGATGGTTACCTTTAAGTAATGAAAAGGGTTCCTACCCTGTTCATTGTAGCGCACTATTTTGTGAGTACTTTTGCACTCCATCGTCCTTTGCTACTGTTAATCTCCATCCTCTCCCCCCTTTCTTTTTGTTGTTGTCACAGTTTAAATTTGGTTTTATTGTGTTCTTCTTGGAGCTTTTACTTGTGGCTCTGTTTTTTTTTGTTCTTTGTATCTGATTGGAGAACCCCCTTTAGTAATTCCTGGAGTGGGGGTTTTCTGATGATAAATTCCCTCATCTTTTCTGTATCTGTGAATGCTATCTGTTTTCAATGAAACATATATGCTGGGTAAAGTTCAGAGAGTCCTACTGAGATGAAGCCTAGAAGCTTGGAGGTAGGTCTTGAAGGAACTGAGGAACCTGTGCGGACTAGTCATTGCCCTTTTAAAATAAAGTATGAAATATTAAAAGCCCACTAACATAAATATATAAAATATTCAGGTATTTAAAGATGCTGTCTCCTGTCTTCAGAGCAAGAGATCACTTTAAGTGAGAAAGAAATTATGGAAAGAATTGATGCTGGGTTAGACCATGTGGCTGAACAAGGGGTTTCCAAGGAATGCTATCTCTAGCTTAGTGGTATTGAGAGTTGAATTAAATTTAACCATCTTCTAATAATTAGATTCCAGTTTCTTTCCTGCAAGTACTATAGCTCTTCACAATCCCAAAAATCCCTGGTGGGAAGAGCCCAGAAACATGTCACTGAGAAGTGGTAGAGCAAATTTTCTTGAAGAATGAGCTATGGCTTTTAGTTTGAAATCCTTCTATGTGGTTGGAATATAATAAAATATGTGGTAGGAAGGAAGGAAGAAGGACTAAAACACTCATTCTGTTTTTTGCAATACTGTTTTATGAGATTGAAAAATTTACTTTGGAATATGTTATCTAAGTCAAAGCCAATTAGAAATTGACAAAGAAATACTTTCTATTAAATCTTTAAAAAAATACCTTAATTTATTCTCATTTTTAACCATTTTACATTTAAATTATTTGAAAATGTCAAAATTATAAGAGGGTTATATCCATAGTATGTTTCAAGGTGGAGGTGGGAATAAACAAAAAGGGAAGAGAGTATCTAAGAGAAATAATGAGTTATTCCTGTAGGGGCCACTTTTAGGTGTAAGAAATTTAGGGGTAGGCTCCTCACACATGTTTTATAAATTCCCATGCACATATTTTAGGCAAGTTCAAACAATTATAACCCGATTTGAATCACCTCCTTTCTGAATCAAAGCCAGGTGGGAGGGGGCAGAATCATTTCAAGCCTTCCTGCTTTTGTCTAGGCATCTCCAATGTCACCTCTAAAGCCCCATCTCTTAGAAGGTTACCAGAACCACATTCTGTCATAACAGATTTATTAGGTGCTTTATCAGTCAGAGTTCTCCGCAGAAACAGAGCCAACTGGAGATAGAGAGGTAGGTAGGTAAGTAGGTAAGTAGGTAGGTAGGTAGGTAGGTAGACAGATAAAATTATATATCTATATATATTTTACATTTTATATTAAAATATATTTTATACTATATATAAAATGTATATTTAAATAAGGAGTTGATTCTTGTGATTAGGGAGGCTAAGAAATCCAAGATCTGCAATCAGCGAGTTGGAGTCTCAGGAGAGACAGTGGTATAGTTCCAGTCTAAAAGTTGGCAAATTCCAAGATCCAAGAAGAGCTGATGTTTCAGGTTGAGTCCCAAGGCAGAAAAAAGAGCAATATCCCAGTTCAATCTATCAGGCAGGAGGTATTCTCTACAAGTGGTCACAAGGTAGGCCTCTTGAAGTCATTATTTTATTCAGACCTTCAACTGATTGAATGAGGCTGACTCATATTAGGAAGGGCATTCTGCTTTACTCAGTCTACCAATTTAAATATTAAGTTTATCCAAAACACCTTCACAGACACTCCAAGAATAATGTTTGACCAAATATGGGTACCCTATAGCCCAGATGAGTTGACATATAAAATTTACCCTGTCACAGGTGCAATCAACTTTGATTTATTCCATGACAATTTCCAAGTTTTGACAGTTCCAAGCCTGGCCAGGAAACATGAGAGCAAATCAGATTTTCATCTGTCTGACTCCAATTAGATCACAAGGCAGGGGAGAGACTTCTTTCCATCAACTTCCATTATCATCATGAATATAGTGCAACAAATAAGCACACAGAATACAGTTGAACCAGATATACACAGACATATACAAGAGCACTGACAAAAACATAGAATCAGAGGATTCCAGACCTGGAGGAGGCTTCAGAATTCCTTTGGATAAACCCACTCATTCTTCATATAAATATGTAAAAAGACCACAGACACATAATGAGCCATGAACAGGAAGCTGAAAACACACAAGCAGGCACCAGAAGTGGAACATACTTGGATATGCTATGATGCACACATGCTTGCAGTAGTCCTCATTTCACCCTACAGAGTATTAATTATCATCTGGAATCAATTTTGATTTCCTCTCCCTTTTGCTCCCTAATTATTAAGGTAATTTTATCCTGTGATGAATCCAACTATATCCCATTCACAGTAAATATGCATCCTTCCTGTGCATATGCAAATGTGCCTCAAAGGCCAAGTTGAAGGTAAGCTAAGTACCTATGGAGCATCCCAATTCAATAGTGGACAGCCCTCATGGCTAGGAAAGTCAGTATATTGACCTAAAATTATGGCTCTTCTCAGAGGGGTAATAGATAAGAAAGAAAACCCTGCAATGGTAGGATATATACAGGATCAAAGTCCTAAAGGAATTGATACCATAGTTGACTGCAATAACACATACATACCTTCATACATACACATAAAATAAAGCTGTTGATTCTGAATCAGTACAGCAAACTTCTGGAATGAATTCAAAGTATCCATGCTACTAATTGGAGTCCCTCTTCTATCTTGAGAATATCGGTAACCTGTTCCAAGTGTTCACAGACTCTTACAAATCTGCCAATAAATCTGTCTTCTTTCAGTCAGTCCCAGCCCACTTCCACGTCTCTACAGATGCTTCTGAAAACTTATTTCCCTCAGATTTGTTCCTTATCTTAAATTCAAATGCTAAAGAGGTTGGCAGGTTGTACCAGTCTAATTTAGTTAAACATATAAAAACAAAAGAACTGTTTATTTCTCAAATCATCATAAGTCCTGAAATAAAGTGTTTGATTGTGTTCTTCAAGATCTAACTGACTATGTAATTTAAAATTTGCAGAAGAGAACATGAGAGGGAGTAAAGAGGTCAAATGTAAGATAGAGCCAGAGTTCACAGTCTATTCTGCTGGCCTTGGGGACATAAGAAATATTGTTGGGAGAGCTACCTTCAGTGTTACTCTTTGAGAAAAGTAAAGTACTATTTTTTTATTATTTTTATTTATTTTATTTATTCATTTTAGAGGAGAGAGAGAGAGAGAGAGAGAGAGAGAGAGAGAAGGTGGGGAGGAGCAGGAAGCTTCAACTCCCATATGTGCCTTGACTGGGCAAGCCCAGGGTTTGAACTGGCGACCTCAGCATTTCCAGATCGACGCTTTATCCACTGCGCCACCACAGGGCAGGCCAATATTTTATTTATTGATTTTTTTTTAGAGAGAGAGGAGTGAGAGAGAGAGACAGAGAGAGAGAGAAAGGGGAGGAGCAGGAAGCATCAACTCCCATATGTGCCTTGACCAGGCAAGCCCAAGGTTTCGAACCGGCGACCTCAGTGTTCCAGGTCGACGCTTTATCCCACTGTGCCACCACAGGTCAGGCCGAAAAGTAAAGTACTAAATGAATCAGAAATCAGAAAGAAAAACTTATCAATGCCTTTGTTTTCTTGCTTTATAGACTCTTTAGTTAACAAACCAACCCTAGCTTCCTGCTTTTCTTCCTTGCCATATATTAAATCCAACACCAAAGTTTGCACCTTTCATGACATAAGGATGAGGCCACTGGTAATCAGCTTCCCTGACAACTCTATCCTTAAGAATAATATCACATGGTTTCACCAGAGAAAAATTGCAATCATTAAAAAGAATAAAAGAATATAGATCTATATGGTCTGACATGAAAAGAAATCTGATGTTATGTTATATATACTTCTAAAAGATATTTAGAATCTTATAGATGATCTATTTTTACATTTTATATGTTTATATATATATATATGGTTATGTACACCCATATAACATCAAACAAAAAATTAAAAAGTTAATTTAAACATATACCAGGTTCAAATTTCTCATGATCAAAATTTGATCCAAATCAAGCAACAAATATACACATAAATGACTTTTTTAGCTAGGAGAATGAAAAATATCAGCTAGAAAAAAATGTAAAAATGCAGGTCCTAAAAGGGCATCCCAATGAACTTGAGTTTTATGAAGCTTATATAATTTGGGATTTCCTTTTCAAGAAAAATAATAAAGATTTCTGAATACAAAGTTAGTTGGCTACATTAGAAAGATAAATTACAGCCATAAAAATGATGATACATACCACCAACATTACAAAATCCAGGAAAATTGTATAATATTTATAAATATTAATGCCTGACCCATTGTTAAATATTATTATTATTATTTTTTTTGGATACATATCTGATTGCCTTTTCAAATTACAAATGTTCTGTAATATTATTTTCTATTGGGAGAATGGAAAGATAACCTAGTCTTTTCTTTAGCGTCTTCCTCCTCCCCTCCCTTGTCATTCAGCACTAGAGCCACATCCATGTTCCCCTGCTACCTTTGTCCTGCAACCTCCCGTCACAGCAGCAGGTGATTTGGCCCGTGGGATCACTGGCAATAGACCCATTAACCTGATATGATTATGAGCCTTATAAATCCAAAGGAAATATATCTTCAACCCAAATTGCCTTTATTCCAAAAATACTCATGGATAATCGAACAGCACTGGACACGATGGCAAGTGTAATAAGGGAGATGGAATGGAAAGAGACTGTTGCCTTAAGTCCCTGTGGTTAAAATATTTTACTTTTGCAAAATTTTCAAAAACATATGACCCTGTGAGCTCTTTTACCTAGCATTTTGAAAGGTGGACAGGCAGTAGATGGGTCCTGAGGCTTAATCTTCATCAGTATAGTAAATCTGCCTCTGGGACAACTAGAGAATTTCATAAAGGAGACTGAAGAAGAGTTGTTAGAAGTATGGTAGAAAAATATTTTAAAAAGTAAGGTATCTTTGAAATCAAGAGAAAAATATTTTTCTGATAGGGAATGAATAACTATGTCTAATTTTGCTGATAGGTTGATTAATATAAAAAGAGAAAAATAATCACTAGATTTGAAAACACAAAAGTCATTTTTACTTTAGTGAAGAAACTTAAGTGGAATAGTAGGAGTGAAAACAAGATTAGAGGTAGTTACAAAATATGTGGAAAGTGAGAAAATAAAAACAGAAATCTATTCAACTACTTCTAAGACAAGACTTCCTTCACCATTGGAAACCTTTGATTATGCAAGCATGAAAGTAATTTCTTGGTATGTACTCTTACACTAAAATCATCTTTACATATTAGAGTGAGAGCTCTTTATGGTTCAGGACAAGGATTTTTTATCTTGTATCTCCACTACCTATTACATGGAAGATACTGAGTCAGTATTTGTTGAATGAATGGATGACTCTCAGATATGTTTTAGTCTTTCTCTTCTCTAGGAATTTTTTATGTTCTCCCCTATTAAGGAAGAAGTTATTAGTTTGAAGGAGGATTAATGGGACCTCAGATCTTTGGTTGTTTTTTTCCAAGTTATATAAAAGAGAGAGAAAAAAAAAGCAATTAAAAATTAATTATTAGGAAATTCAATTTAACTCAGTTATTGAACACTTCTTCTTAGACCCCAAAGACTCAGAAAAGATAGCATCAGGCTGAAAAGTGAAAACGTTAATATAAGATGAGAAATAACGAGATAGATGCACGATGATCCCAGCATAGGGCAGAAGGGAGAGCAAGCACGAAGAAGACTCCCTGGGAGCAATGTAGCCTGAGCGAATGTTTCAAAAAGCTGAAATGATCCAGGTGAAAATGTAAAAATTTCATTCCAGGGCAACTGTACTGTGGTAAGAATGCAAGAAATTTGGTAACACGAAAGACAAGAAATAACAGAGTAAATCTAAAAAAGTTTCAGGAGCAGATGTTAAAGAGATTTTAAGGGCTGCAAAGAAACATGGGCATTAGTCTGAAGATGACAGAAAAAACACTGAAGAAAGTAAAAAAAGAAGAGTCAGAATTATATGGAAAGCAGAAGTTTGGCTTCCAAGTCTCTCTTGAAAATTAAAATATGTCTCCTCATTCACTAGGGACCTTGCCACATATATTCTATTCCCAAGCAATAAAAAGATTCCCGGCTCCCTTTTTAGGACTTAGGCAGTCCGGGTCACCCATGCTCTTCATGGCTATTCATGGCCCCACAGTCCTGAGAAGTTCTGGAAGTAAATCTCACCACAGCTGCAGTGCAGTCACAGTGTGTCTGCTGACTACTCGAGAGGGAAAACAAATAGCAGGCATGTGCTGGCCACACATTCCACTGGGGGTTCTGCCATCTGTCTTTGTGTTCACACAGCCATTCAGATTTACAGTTCATACCAGCTCAAAGCCCCTTCCAAGCCGAACTTTGAAGAGTTAGAGAGAAAGTTCATATATGTATAGCATCAAGCTTTGCAAAGGGTTGAGAACACACAGAGAAGAAGCAATGTTAGAACAGCATTATAATAACAGTCATGATAATGGTAATAATTTGCCAAGGTAACAACTGGAGTTGGTGGTAGTAGAGACAGTGGTGGAAAGGGCCCAAAGCCTGACAATATTACAGTTATACATGATGGATGTTGGGGAGTCCACAATATGTTTTCTCCATGGGCACAAACAAACCTGCTCTTAGTAGTGTTTTTATTATTATTTAATCCTCCCATTAGTGCTTGTGGGAGTCATTTAAGTGTTATCCACTGTTAGGGGTTGAGCTCTGTCCCCTAAAATATCATATTTTGAAGACTTACCCTCTATGCCTACAAATGTAACCTTATTTTGAAATAGGGTCATTTCAAATGTAATCAAGCTAAGACGAAATGATTAGGATGGGCCTTAATCCAATATGGCTAGGGCCCTTATAAAAAGAGGGGAATGTGAACACATGCAAGGAGAATGACATGTCTTAATAGAGGCAGACACTGGAGTGATGCGTCTACAAGACAAAGAATACCAAGGAGTGCTCTCACTGGGAGCTGGAAAAGAAGCATAGAAGAGATTAACCCTTAAAGCCCTCAAAATGAACCCACCCTCTTGACACTTTGATTTCAGACTTCCCAGCCTTCAGAACTGTGAGACAATATATTTCTGCTGTTTCAAACCACCCAATTCATGGTACTTTGTTATAGCTGCCCTGGGATACCAATAAAAACCCTTTAACAGATAAGGGAATGGTATCTAGAGAGGCTAAGTACCTTGTTTAAAGTCATGTAAAGAGAAAGAGCCAGGTTTCTTTTTCTTTTTATATAATTTTTTGTTAATGTTAATGGAGTGACATCAATAAATCAGGGTACATATATTCAAAGAAAACATGTCCAGATTATCTTGTCATTCACTTATGTTGCATACCCATCACCCAAAGTCAGATTGTCCTCCGTCACCTTTTAGCTAGTTTTCTTTATGCCCCTCCCTCACCCCTCCCCCTCTCCTCCTACCCTCCCGCACCCCCCCTCCCCCCCACCTCCGGTAACTACCACACTCTTGTCCATGTCTCTTAGTCTCGTTTTTATGTCCCACCAATGTATGGAATCATGTAATTCTTGTTTTTTTCTGATTTACTAATTTCATTCCGTATAATGTTATCAAGATCCCACCATTTTGTTGTAAATGATCCGATGTCATCATTTCTTATGGCAGAGTAGTATTCCATAGTGTATATGTGCCACATCTTCTTTATCCAGTCTTCTATTGAAGGGCTTTTTGGTTGTTTCCATGTTTTGGCCACTGTGAACAATGCTGCAATGAACATGGGGCTACATGTGTCTTTATGTATCAATGTTTCTGAGTTTTGGGGGTATATACCCAGTAGAAGGATTGCTGGGTCATAAGGTAGTTCTATTTTCAGTTTTTTGAGGAACCACCATACTTTCTTCCATAATAGTTGCACTATTTTAAGTCCCACCAACAGTAAATGAGGGTTCCTTTTTCTCCACAGCCTCTCCAGCATTTGCTATTACCTGTCTTGTTGATAATAGCTAATCTAACAGGTGTGAGGTAGTATCGCATTGTAGTTTTGATTTGCATTTCTCTAATAACTAATGAAGATGAGCATCTCTTCATATATCTGTTGGCCATCTGTATTTCTTCCTGGGAGAAGTGTCTGTTCATGTCCTCTTCCCATTTTTTTTATTGGATTGTTTGTTTGTTTGTTTGTTGTTGAGTTTTATAAGTTCTTTGTAAATTTTGGATATTAGGCCCTGATCTGAGCTGTTGTTTGAAAATATCATTTCCCATTTAGTTGGCTGTCTGTTTATTTTGTTGTCAGTTTCTCTTGCTGAGCAAAAAGTTTTTAGCCTGATGTAGTCCCATTCATTTATCTTTGCCTTCACTTCTCTTGTCTTTGGAGTCAAATTCATAAAATGAAGAGCCAGGTTTCAAACCCACTACTACTTGACCCAAGGTCAGAACTGACCCCTGGCCCACAATGTTGCCTTTTATAAGGTGTTACTCAAATGACAGAATATATTCAAGGTCCCAGAACCCTCGTTTAAATACATATTTGTTGTGTTTTGGGTTTTTTTTCATCCCCTATAATATCTGGTATAGAACCAAGGGCAGTCTTTTATACAGGAACTTTGAAGACAATGGAAAAGAACATGAAGAATATTCTCATAATTTTCATATAAGTCTGAATATAAGGACTAACTATAGTCTTTTTCTTTATTTTTTTAACTATAGTCTTGATACTTATTACTTAATGATATCCCATATCTTCAAAGAAAACAATCCTTAGTTTTGAATACATTTAGCTTAGCATAATCATACATACCTCTGAACATTATGCAGTGGTATGGTACCCGCTTTCAGTGAGAAGCAACTGGAAATACCCCTTATGTTCTGGTTTACTTTGAACAAACCCATTTTCCATGCTTCATCCAAATTCTGTTAATCCTTGTCAGTGGATCACCCACTGCTCTACATGTTATTTGGCTTTTATCTGTCTAATGACATAAACTGGGCTTAGAAACAAAGTTCCTTCCAAGCTATGTCTTGAATTATTTTCCACTGATGTTCCTCCCTCCAATGTAGTGTGCAAAATGGCTTCCACTTTCATACTTATACAGAAATGGCTTTTCTCCAGATATAACTGGCGTTGAGTCTGTCCATGATCTTGCGGCTCATCAGCATCCTCTTTCTTTGGGAGGGACAAGGATAAAGCTTCCAAAAGCCATTGCTGGGAAAAGAGCCCTCTTTATAAGAATTTGAAGTTAAACAGGTCTCTCTCTGAACAGCACCAGAAGACTTCTGTGTCCCACCACTGAACCTTCTCCTGAAAACCTATTGTTTTCATGTTGTGTGTTTAACCACTAAATATTCACTAGAATTTATGCCACAATGCCTCACCTCTAATCACAGTTTCCAGTCATGCTCATCATAATTACATACCACAGCACAAACAGAATATTCAGGTCCCTCCTTCCGAAGGTTCAGATACTTAGAATTCTAACATGGAGGGTGGTGTGAAGCACTGTTTATTCTCACAGTTGTTTCTTCTCTCACTGTTAGGAAAAGAAGATAGCATGGCAGATGGGCTACTGAGCCCATAACAATGCTGTTTGAAATTCTTGTTGTTTCTATTTCACACAAATTAGAATTTAATGAAAACATTTAAATATAAAATGTACACAAATAGATGAACTTTGGGAATTCCTTTTCCATTAGAAAAATGGAAAATAGAGCACAAAAATTTAGTCTCAAGACCTTTGGTAGAAATTGAGAGTACAAGTCTTTACATAAGTAAGCTAGGAATTAGCCATGCCATCCACTTCCAACAGTCCTCAACCTTTCTTTCTGAATGAAATGTTTCTCTAGATCACTAAAAGCATAGATCTTAGAAAGCTAGAGATTTTATGATGCAAAACATATATCCAGTCATGCATTCTTCTTGAATATAAAACTTTGCAAATTAGTGCCTGTGTGTGTCTATGTGTGTGTGTACGTGCACGGGTGTATGTGAGTGTATGTATACAATGCTCACTGCAAAGCTGCCAACTCTCATTCTTTCAGAATGAGGTGCTTCCATTTATTGTCTCAATTTCAATCTGCCTGGGGCCTAAAATAAAGAGAGTCACAATTGATTTCAGTTGGATATTTAGAAACTCATTCAGATTCCTTCTGAGTCAATTAGATGATCGCAAGTTGGCAGCTGAGTAAATTTCCTGCTGGGAACTAGATTGCAAGGGAAAAAAAAATAAAGATATATGTGAAGTTGTCCATCAACAGTCAAGAGTCCTGGCTAAGACCATAATTGAAACACCTGTTCTGGGGCCCCTTTTGAGTATAAAAATGAGAAAAATAAATTCAAATTATTAATATATTCACAGATTTCTTTGTTGTTTTTTTTTATACACACAGTGGGATGGGTGGTAATGGTGCTTAAATCACAGTGGTCATTATTTCATGAGGCATATGGTAGGGCTGATTTCATTGGAGGCACACAATGGTTTAGCTCCCTTACCTGCTGTTGGTCTACTTTAAGATGAGTAAAAGGTCTAATATAAAATCTTGAAGACATCCAGAAGCACTGACAAATATAAGGTACCATGCTGTATGCCATACTTCATAAACAAATAAGAGAGGGACCTCTGAACCATCTCATAGGATTCCGTCATCTTCCCAGCTGTGGCTCCCTGTGGGAACAGTGCTGGGTGCGCTGTTTATTCTTTATAAAACTAATACTAAAAAGCTTACCCATAGGATGATCTGGTAATCACTGATTCCATAGCTATCAAGAGGGCTGAGTTTTTCAGACAGGTTATTATTACAGGTAAAGAAATGCTACCTTTGATTATCTATACCAGGGGACTGCAACTTTTTCTGCAAAGGACAAGAGATTTTTAGGCTTTACAATCTCTGTTTCAACTACTGAATTCTGCCATGGCATTGTGAGTGGCTATGAACATGTAATGAATAAATATGGTTGTATTCCAATAATTATTTATAGATACTGAAATCTATATTTCATGTAATTTTCAAATGTAGTAAAGTATTATTTCCTTCCTGATGAAGAAATAATTAAGACTATTCTTATCTCACAGGTCATACAAAAACAGGCAGGATTTGGCCCATAGGCCTTGGTTTACTGTCCAATTTTTTTATCTAAAGAAACAACACTGATTTGGAATATATCTTAATAACTATCAATATCCTATATTACTTAAAGCTCAATTCTAAATGTCATAAGAATAAAAGGCCACAGCAGTTTAAAAAAAAACAATGCTGTTTTGTGTGCCAGAAAGAATTAAAATTTCTTTCACTGCAGTTCTCTAAACCACATAATTTACTGACTACCCCTTAATCCATGATTGAAGAATCTAAGGAAGGAAATTAACACCTCAATTATTTGACAAGGTCAAAAAGAGATATGTTCAGACTAATGAAATATTCTAATTAACTAAAGGTTATCCCATTTATGCATGAAGTCACTATAAGAGCTGCAGGGACATGTGGAGGTCTCTTGAACATGAGAGCAAATATTTCACCAGCCATCTAGAAACTTGATTACTGATCAATCCTTTTCCTAACATGTTTTGTAAGAAAAATTAACAACTAAGAGGACTAAATCTAAGAAGAATACATAGACTATATTCTATGTAAATTTATAAATATTCAAATATATACCAAATAATACATAATATAAATAAATATATAAATAGAATCTGTTTCAAATTTCTATGCAAACAAGTAACTAGCAGAAGTTCTGACATTATGGAAAGGAAAAAGGTATTTTCATAATTGCATCTGATTTAAAATGCAAAAAAATGAACAGTGATTTAAAAAATCATGAGACACATCAGAAGAAGCACTTAAATATTGTACAAATTAAATAAAGAGTTTTGCTAGAGAACTTTAATGTGAAAAGTTTTTTTCTGCTTTTAACTAACAAAACCAAAATGTGACATAGTTTTTCTTGTAAATGATAGAAAAAAAGAGAGAAAATTGCTTTAATCATAAAAGTGAAAGGAAAGCAGACAGTCAGTGCCCTTGTCATAGTAGGCTTCCCTATTCAAGATTCTATTTCAGCTGGCTCTGCCCTAGTGTGAGGTACTTAAACAGCTACATCCTGAGATGGTCTTGCCAGAAAGATATTTAGTGATGTTACACAGGAACTGTTCTACAGCTTTGTAATGGGAGAGCTGTTTTCACCTCAGATATCAGCAAGGAAAAGATGTTCTGAACTAGACAGAGAATAAATCTTCCTCTGCCAACATCACCATAGTCCACAGACCGCTGCTCATGGCTGAAAATTCAGCAAGCAGGCCACAAAGCAGTTATAGCAAACAAAGACTATGTTGTAAGAGAAAGGAGAACCTAAAGAATATCCCCTGCAATGTCACCACCCCATTAAAATTAATGTCACCCCATTAAAATTAATAAAAAGAAAAAAGAATATCCCCTGAATATCTTAAACACATCTTTGGCATAGCAATTAAGGCGCTGGCCAGACGAAAAATGGTATACTCAAATTGCATAAATGAGGAGAATTTAACTGAGAATAATGTTTATTATAATGTGGGAAGAGCTTAGGAAAAGCAACAGGGAAGTGAAATATCTCAGGGTTCACTTCTACACTTACAAACTCTAGGATGGCAGGGGTAGGAAAAGACTCAGTTACTAAAAGCTGGAAGGAGAACTTCATGATGTAGGCCTGCGTGCCAGGACCTGTAGCCTTCAATACTTGGGACATGACCAACCCATAGCAACTGGCAGGGAGGATGCTTGGGAATAAATACATCAACCTCGCATTTCTCCTTTTTTCCGGCTTCCTGGGTCTCCCCATTGGCCAAACACAAATGGAAGCTAACAGTGAAGACAGCCCCAGCTGTAGTCCTTGCCTCCTAGGGCAAGAGTCATCTGAAGAAGGGTGAAGGGAGAGTGTGCCTGCAGGGGCTAATGGGAGACATGGGTACCTACTGTGTGGACAATAGGGTGATTTCTCCGCTGCTAGGTGGAGATGTGTCTGGAAATTATATGGCAAAATAATCTAAAATATTTGAGCTCTTTGAGCAAACATTTATAAGCACATTTCAAAGTGCAAAGACACACCATAAGGTCAGAGGTCTTAAATTTATAAAATGAAGAAACACACACACACAAAAACCCAAAAAGAAATATTTTCAAAAATATTAGTGATAACATATTCATAAGTGCAATTCCCCATATTCTCAAACACAAAGACCCATTAAAAATAAACCAAATCAGAAGAGACAAACCGCAAAAAGAAATCTCAGAAACAAAATGTGAAGTTCAGCAAAACTGATTAGAAAAACCTCAAGAAAGGGAACATTAAGGAAATTTAAAAAGTAGTGTCATGATAGCCAATGGATTAAAAAAAATGCTTCAGAGTAAAGGAGAAAGTTAAAATTGTGAAAGCTACAGAGAAATGAAAAAGAAAGAAGATTAAAGACCATTGTTTTTGGATAAATAAAACTGGTGGATTTAAGGAGACAATAGAAAATTATCACTCTGCATTCTGTTACCTAGATTTTATTTAGTGTTTTTCTAAAAACACATATTATTTTTTATAATTAAAACAAAGACCAAAAAAAAGGGGGGGAAGTATTGAACTCTAATTTCAATCCCATAATTCCAGAGAACCTGCTCTCTTAGAAGCAGTGGGCAAAAGGGAAGCACTCGGCAAAACTCCTGAGACAGAGGCTGTCAACCAGTATTTGCTGAATTCATTGCATGAATGAAAGTGGCCATGGGTGAAGTAAACAGCTCATCAGGAAACTGAGTAGTAATGAAAAGTAGAGTGGGACTCAGAATTCTGATTCAGGTTTAAACTGCCAAAAAGAAAAATAAAATTGTTTTCTTTTTCTCTTTTTAAGTGAGAAGAGGGAAGATAGACAGATTCCTGCATGTGCCCAAACAGGATCTACCCAGCAACCCATCTGGGGCTGATGCTCAGACCAACGGAGCTATCCTCAGTGCCCCGGGCCAATGCTCAAAATAATCAAGCTACTGGCTGCAAGAGAGAGGAAGAGGGAGAGAAGGGGGGTAGGGAGGGGAAGAGAAGTAGATGGTTACTTCTAATGTGTGCCCTGATCAGGGACTGAACCCGGGACATCCACACGCCAGGTGCCAGGTTCACACTCTATTCTCTGAGCCAACCTGCCAGGGCAAATTGTTTTCTAAGATATGGAATTTTCTCATAATAGTCACCTGGTTTTGCCTGTATCATCTTCCCAGCAGTCAGAGGGTAATAGTTAGACTCTTCAATGTGGCATGCTGCAATGCCAATAAAAGGAGGAGGGAAGGAAGAAAGAAAGCTCAAGAGATAATGTGTATAGGATTGATCTCTTTGGAAAATAATGTAGTAATACAAATAACAGAGCTAATATAATTCAAGTGTACTCCAGGCCTGTGTCAGTGCCCAAAAGGGTCATATTTAATAGCTGAGTGAGGCATTGGAGGTTTTTAGCATGTAGCAATGCCACATCTAGAGGTAGGTAGCAGCGCATGATCTTTCCCAGTGAAAATGCATCACTGTTTGGCAACTTACTGTCATGGTAGCATTGCACATGAACTGCTTTGCAGGATTTAAGTGGGGTCTGGGCTTGATATTAGGGAAGGGCTACAACCTAAAGGATGGAGCACAGAACAATGTATTTGATCAAATACATGAGGAAAAGGGCTACTTATTCAGTAGGCACAGTGCTTGGAGCCCATGAAAATTTTATGGGCCTTGAAAAATATTTTCATTTTAATTTCTCTTAATGTCAGAAGAAAAAAGCAAATATCATAGTAATAAATATATCACAATGAACTCAGCTTGTATTATATTTGTATTTATACCAATAGAGTTGTAAACATATGTTTAATATTTTTTTAGAGGAGAAGAGACCATGAAAGCAAACATACCAAGACTGCACCATGTCTTAATGTGGACCAGGGTGAGGTCAGGGAGTCAGTGGCCCTGCAAGTTCCGGGGGCAAACTGAATCCCAGCTTTTGGCAGGTTAGACACACAATTGACCACCTTTTAAACCTCAGGACTGGCTACAGAGATGGTATCCAAAATTGATCATTCATTTTGGACTTGAAGAAGCAAGGGCTATTGGTTCAAATTCCTGATGGACTGGAGGTGACTGAAGACAACAGTTTAAACACATGGGCAGAATGACCTCAAGACACAGGCCTGAGTAACCACCAGTCACTGACTGACTCAATCTTTAAATTCTGATCTTCACAGATCTTTCAACTTACCTGAACTGATTGGCAAGATTCAAAGATAAAAGAGAAATCAGGAAAATGATTTATTCCACACTTCTCATTTTAAAAAGTGAGGGCAGTTTATCCAACAAAAGCCCTGGGTCAGGATATGAGGAGCTGTTGGAGAAGTGACAATAAAGAAGATAAAAGGAGAGAACAATTTTCCTGATGAAAGATTTTGCTTTTTTAACTTGCTCCCTGAACCTCTTCCGTCCTATGAAACTACAAGAGGGATTAAGAGAGGCAGTATTAGCCTTATCAATCATAAAACCTATCAGCAAGAAGCCTCCTGTGTTCCCCATCTGTGGGGAAGAAAGCATTCTGACTGCTCTGAAAACATGCCCAGAAGATATGTAATCCTCCTCACTGGAAATGCTTCTCAGTTCAGTGTATACTCAAAGTACATGAGTCCCCATGTGAAAAGTGAGCATGTGAAAGTCACTCAAGGCAAAGAAAGATCACTTTACAACAGACAACTGCACCAAAGGCTAGAATAGAGATTTAAAGACCATTTCTAGCCACGGGTAACCTTTCGAATGAGAACACAAGTACCCAAATGTCATGGCTTGATGTCATGTATTTCTCAAAGCAGTAGCCACCAGTGGAACTGAAGGACACTGTTCCCTTAATAAGACCCACTTCTCAAGATATTGCAATTATATTTCCAAATATATCAAGTAAGTTTTATATCAAAGTTGTGTTTGTATATGTGTTTTTGTGTTTTTGGTAGCTGAATAAAAGATTAAATCAAAAGAGGTATTTTTTTTTCATGCTCTCCAAAAAGTTTAGGACATAGTAATATATCTCAATATTAACATTGAGAGTTTTATGAGATTCCTAACAAGAAACCAAGACAACTCTATATTTCTAAATTTCCAACTGTTTTTTGATCTGACAGCATCAGACTGTGGAGAAATCCACTTGAAATTTCCTTCAGATGGTCAGTGTTAGAAAAGTAAATACTATTTGATCGTCTGACAGCTGAATAACAATCCAAGTTGTCAGAGTGGCAGCTGATCTGTCAATGATGCTTTTACTCAATGAAAAGTCCCTAGAGAAATTAAACATCGGGCAAAGCATAGCCATGAGTCAGCCTACTAGAAACAATATCAAAGACAGTGGCAGAGAATGCCATTCAACAGGATCATGTCACTCACAGTAAGCCTATATTTAGATAAGTTAAATCTGAAATCTGAGCTGTCTTTGATGATAGATCCATGGGCACAACTGGACTACAGTTTGTTTGAAATGCAAAATGAATAACATCACATCCACTCTGGGCAAAATACAACTCAGCACCTGGAATTCCAAGTCATCTGTCCCTTAAACCTCTTTGCTGAAACTCATCTGGTAAGATCAAACCAAATAACTTAGAGTTTGATAAATTCTAAGATAAAATTGATTTGGAATGGCCTATCTTTTGACATTACAAAATTCTGGGGATATAGTGATAGGAGGAGAAGAGAATATTACCTAGGCTATAAAAACTGCATACAGATTACTAAACACTATTAATGACAATTGCATGTAAAATATTTTAAAATTGTTTGAAGAAAGTTCATTGTAAATCACAGTATTATATATATAATAGGATATTCTTTGAAGGAAGAAGCTAGAGATAAAAATTAAATCTGTGCTTCTGAACATACCTATTTTACTAAAACACAAGAGACAATAAATATTAGTCATATTTATGCCATGAAAAAGACTAAATTAAAATTTTAACAATTCGAATGCTAGCTAAGATTAAATGCAATTGAAAAGAGAATATACTTGACTATAAAATAAAATTTTAAAATATTTCAAATTAGAAAATTTTTAACAAACATGGTAATGTTTTGATTATACATGCTTTTAATTAATTTAAATTACATATAAATAAAAAATAAGCCATTTAAAGCATAAATGGTTAAATGGCATAAATATATATTTAACAAAAGAGGAAATATAATAGCTCATAATTTATTTAAAAATCAAATTAAAATGATAATACAGATGCCATTTTTTAATGTTAAATTATCAAAATTTCTGGCCCTGGCCAGTTGGCTCAGTGTCGTAGAGCATTGGCCTGGTGTGCAGGAGTCCCGGGTTCGATTCCCAGCCAGGGCACACAGGAGAAGCGCCCATCTGCTTCTCCACCCCTCCCCCTCTCCTTCCTCTCTGTCTCGCTCTTCCCCTCCTGCAGCCAGGGCTCCATTGGAGCAAAGTTGGCCCAGGCGCTGAGGATGGCTCCATGGCCTCTGCCTCAGGCGCTAGAATGGCTTTGGTTGCAACAGAGCAATGCCCCAGAGGGGCAGAGCATCGCCCCCTGGTGGGCATGCCGGGTGGATCCCTGTCAGGCGCATGCGGGAGTCTGTCTGACTGCCTCCCTGTTTCCAACTTCAGAAAAATACAAAAAAAAAAATTCTAAAGAAACCATAATATCTAGTAATGATTGCAATAACACTGGTGGGAGTGTAAACTAGGTCAAAATTTCTAAAAACAATTACGGTTATTAGGAACTGGAAAAAAAATGTCTAAATCATATGGACGGATCCTGGAAACCTGTTTGGAGGCTCCAGTATGGGAACACAACTATTCATATCTGCCTGAGCAGAGAATGCTATCTTCTTCAACCTCCAGGGAAACACCATTAGGACTGATGAGGAAATAAAGAAATGCCCAACTCCTCAGACCAGCAGAATCTTGAAAATAATTTAGAAAAGGGAAGTTACAACTAGATCATTTATATATCCCCTGTTTATTCTCCTTCACAGAAGCAACATCCAGAAAAAAATCAGAATATACACCTATATGGTTATTTGCAAAGATTTTGGTTGTGCTATAATTTATAAGAGAAAAATAAAATTGTACAGTAAAGGGACAAAGTTTCATCTATATTAAGTACACCAAGTATCTACTAATATGTTTTTAAAGATAAAATATAAAATAAAAATAAAATATGTTGATAAAAGTAAAGTTTTATAATAAAACAGTATATCTAGATTGGAAAACTATAATGCTAAAGAGCTGATCTCTGGACTGTAGAATTACAGGATTTTTAACTTTTCACAATGAGTATTTGTCTTAATAAAATCAGAACAATATGTTACATTACTTTTTGGAAATTGTAAATATGGCACCAAAATTCTACTTAACAAAGATGACTGATTTATTTTTTTGTTTTTTTGTTTTTGTTTTTGTTTGTGTGTGTGTGTGTGTGTATGTGTGTGTGTGTGTGTTTGTATTTTTCTGAAGTTGGAAACGGGGAGGTAGTCAGACAGACTCCCACATGCTCCCGACCGGGATCCACCCGGCATGCCCACCAGGAGGTGATGCTCTGCCCATCTGGGGCATTGCTCTGTTGCAACCAGAGCCATTCTAGTGCCTGAGGCAGAGGCCACAGAGCTATCCTCAGTGCCCGGGCCAACTTTGCTCCAATGGAGCCTTGGCTGCAGGAGGGGAAGAGAGAGACAGAGAGGAAGGAGAGGGGGAGGGGTAGAGAAGCAGATGGGCGCCTCTCCTGTGTGCCTGGCTGGAATCAAACCTGGGACTCCTGCATGCCAGGCCGACGCTCTACCACTGAGCCAACCGGCCAGGGCAAGATGACTGATTTAATATCAACTTGTCTTACCAACTAAAGTGTAGTCTGCATTGAATGACATTGTTGAGGTCTTAAATTTTTATAAAATCCTTTCTATATTTTTTAAATTAAATTTAAGTTGCCTAATTATTCTGTGCTTGATTTAGCTTTCTGATTTGTAACTTGGAAAGGTTGTCCATAGCATTGTACACTTTAAGAATTCAATATCATATCTACTCTCAATGTTACAAACCACCTGTGTTCAGCAGGCAAAAAAGAAATAAAGAGAGAGAGAGAGAGAGAGAGAAGGGGGGAAGGAAGGAAGAAAATTCTGCTTTCACTATTAGCTTCTTATGGATTTGTACTATCTAATGTTCTAAGAAAAGTTTTAGACCACTTCTAAAAACCATCTGTGAAAGGAAAATGTAGTACTTCAATTCTTGTTTCTAGTAGTAACTTTTTAATGTGAATCAGACAATGGAAGGAAACCCTTCCCATCTGCTTTTATCAGCAAAATGTCAAAAGGAAGTCATAGTATTCTTGGCAAATAGCACTTGACTTTCATATACAAACACATTCTTCATTTATAAATATAGCCTTCTAAAATGTTAGGTCAATATTAGAATGATAAATAGTCAGGGGCCAGGTCGCTTTGGGAGATTTTAGGCATTGTTGAGTATGGCTCTTCTACTTTCTCAGCTTGGGGTTTCTTGTCTATAAAGTTGAATCTCCAGGTACAGATTCTGAAACATCTATCCCCTTTTTTTTGCAAGCATAAACATGGTAAAGTAATTTTCTTCTTCCTCAAAACTGCCTGTACCTTAGCAATCCATTCACTGTTTACCTTTGTGAACTTGGTGAATATCTACCTTACAAATAGCAAGAGTCCAGGTCACTGCCAAATCAATAGACCATTTTACAGGGACACATAAAAGTGATAATGAGAGAAACCAAGGTACATCAGTATGTAAAGTAGCAACACAGCTGCTAATTAAAATGACTTGGGAAGTTAGATCAAGATGGCAAATAGAGCAAATATGTTTGTCTCTAAGTCCTAACCAAAATCACAAATGACAGAAAACACACCCATTTTCTTTCATTGTTAAGTTTATTACAGCACTAAAAAGCAAAAGAGAATTAAATTTGGGCTAGAAATTTTAAAACATCTCCACATGGAAAGCAGTTGAAATAAATATGCACAAAAAACTGTCACTAAAGGTAGAAGGAGCTTCAAAGTTATTTCACAGTCTGAGAGCTGAAACAACCACCAGAGAGATTTGTCACATACACACATTTAGAGAAGTTTAGCCAATTAACTTATTGCTCTTTGCCCCCGATTACAATACACACACACACACACACACACACACACACACACACACACAGCAACACTAGGGATTGTTGGAAGGCTACAGGATTGATTGAGCTTGTGAGCATGAACCAAGAGGCAGTACAGAAGCCTCACAGACGGAAAGTCTCAACATTGAGAAAAATGAGCTACTAGTGTATATCAGCAGCAGCATATCCTACTATTGCCTCACAATAAGGTGGGCTACAGTAACCAGAAACACACCTGCAGGTGGGTAAATAGAAACTCTCTGATACAAAGATGACAACCAACTATGAATCATAAAGTATTTCAAGAAAACCAACTCAATGAAATAAAAGCACAAACTAAGAATTAGAAGAAGTAACACCCGAGAAAACAAACTAAACAGAGCAAAAAGAACCCAAAAGAACATTTTTAAAATGAAGGTATATTTTATATAAATAAATGCCTAGATCTTAAGAGTTCAGTTTCATATATTTTGATAATTGTACACACTTGTGTAACTAATACCCAAAACAAAAGTTGGAACATTTATATCATTTCAGAAAGTTCTCCCTTGTCCCTTTCAAATTCAGTTCATCATAGACAACAACTTCCTGATTTTAAGCATCATAGAATAATTTTATGTGCTCTTGATGTTATATAAATGGAATCATAAAGTATATATTCTTTCAACTAGCCAATATTTTTGACAATCATCTATGTTGTATACTTTTTGTTAGTTGACAAATACAACTCTGGTGTATAATTATAACATATTATTGATCTATTCTCCAGTTGAAGGACATTTGGCTTGTTTCCAATTTGGGATTATTATGGATATAGCTGCTTGAACATTCTTATACAAGTATTTTGGGCTAAGGATGGAATTTCAGAGACATATGGCTAATAGACATTTAACCCTATTTTAAAAAATAGGCCACAGTTCTCAAAAATGTCTGTACCATTTTACACTCCAACTTGCAATGTATTGGATTACTGTTTGTTCTACATTTTATCCAACATTTAGTATTGTCAATCATTTTTACTTTAGCAATTCTAGTGGGTATGGGTATATATTTCACTTGGTACCTTATTCAATAGTCAACCAATTGTGTACATAAGGGTCCATTTCTGAACTCACTACTTGTTTGTGGATAAGTAGCCAATACCATGCTATCTTTATGATTGTGGTTTTACAGTAAGTTTAGTAAGTCTTAAATATGCATAATGTAAAACTTGCCATTTTATTTTTCCAGATTTGTTGATGTAGTGTAAATTCTTTAAATTTTCATATAAGCATACTCACTTAAAAAAACTAATCACTCTTGCTATTCCACTGACATAAAGGTGTTAAAATCTCTTATTGTATTTGTGAATTTGTTCTATTTGTCCTTTTAGTTCTATCAGGTTTTGCTACCTGAATTTCTGTAGAAAGGAAACACCTACTCCTGTGTTTCTTCTATATTCTGACATTATACTCACTACTCACAGTATACTTTAATTCTGATACTTCTAGTCACTAAATGAGTATGTCAGAGGTTCCCACACCAAGCAATTCTCAGACACTGGTTGGTCTCTTTCTCACAAATACACTTTCATTCCCACATTATTTCCTCATAGCTACTGTTTCTTGTAAAACTTCTCTCAGCTTTTGTCTGTCTGCAAAAAATCTATTTATCTCATCTCTTCTTTTTCTGACTCTAGATTTTTGTCCTGAGTTATTTTTTTAAATGCTTTAAAAAGGCTATTTCATTTTATTCTGGTCTCCACAGTTTATGATAAGAAATCAGCTGTCATGTGTATCAGTTCTTCCCTGTATATATTTTGCATTTTCTTCTGAAACTGTTCTTTAAATTTTCCTTTTATGTTTGGTTTTTATTAATTTGACTATTGTGAGACTACATCTGGTTTTCTTAGTATGTATTTATTACACTTGGAATTTTTTAAACTTCTTGGATCTGTGAGCTGATCTTTTATTGATTATGGAAGTTTTGGGGTTATTATAGCTTAAAATATCTTTTCTGCTCCCTTCTCAAACTGCAGAACTTATTTCTGAAATTTCAAACACAGATATCAGATGTTCTGGGGATTTTTTTGTTTTGTTTTTTACTTTTAATGTTTACTTGAAAATTTTTAGTAACCTATCTTTAAATACATGAATTCTTTCTTCTTTTGTTCATTCTGTTATTAATTGCATCATGTCCAAATTTTTCACTAGACTCTAATGTCTATACAAATATTGATCGACTTATGACCTATGCAACTTACGACCATTCAACTTTACAGCTATAATCGCTAGCCATGACTGCTCCGCGTCTGGCAGCGCAAGCATTGCCCAGCTGGGTGTATGACAGTGCGGACCAGCTTCCGGCAGCACTACCATCTCTGCATGCACCATTTCAACTGTTATCCCAGACTTGGCACAGCAATTTGTGTTTTGTGTCTTGGATATTTTTCATCAAACCCCTCCCAAGATGTCTACCAAGAGGAAATTGTCCTTACAAATATTAAACCAGTTGTACTGGTAATGCAGTGTTTTACTTAAACCTGACAAATGTAAAAATAAGATACAAAATGGTGTAGAGATGATACAAATGGCATAAAATGAACAAAGAAATTATGACATATAACAATAATGAAAGAAAGTTATGATAAAATATGACTTAAAGATTTTTATAGGCCCTGGCTGGTTGGCCCAGCGGTAGAGCGTCGGCCTGGTGTGCGGGGGACCTGGGTTCCATTCCCGGCCAGGGTTAGGGTTAGGGTTAGGGTTAGGGTTAGGGTTAGGGTTAGGGGAAATGCCCATTTGCTTCTCCACCCCCCCTCCTTTCTCTCTGTCTCTCTCTTCCTCTCCTGCAGCCAAGGCTCCATTGGAGCAAAGATGGCCCAGGTGCTGGGGATGGCTCCTTGGCCTCTGACCCAGGTGCTAGAGTGACTCTGGTTGCAGCAGAGCGACACCCCGGAGGGGCAGAGCATCGCCCCCTGGTGGGCGTTCTGAGTGGATCCCCGTCGGGCGCATGCGGGAGTCTGTCTGACTGTCTCTCCCCGTTTCCAGCTTCAGAAAAATACAAAATAAATAAATAAATAAATAAATAAATAAATAAATAAAGATTTTTATAACATCATTTCACAGTACTGTACATACAGCCTACTCAACTTACGACTAAATTGTGTTACAACCTGTCTGTTGGAAGCAATCATGGTCATAAGTCGAGCACTAGCTGTACTCAGTTTTTTAATGTTTCTGTCATAATTATAATAGCTGATGCATCTTTGGGCATGCTGCTATCAACTGCTTTCTCTCTTTCATGAATCACATTTTCCTGCTTCTTTATGTATCATAACTTTTAATTATACACAAGACATTTTGTGTAAAAAATAAAGTACAATAAAAATTAAATAAGATTTACTCTCAATATAAAGTGTATCTTTTCTTCTGTCAGGTATTAGTGTGGAGAATTGAGTCACTCTAATCTGTGGTTAAGATGAATCTGGATTTTGATGCAATTTAGACTCAGTTTCCAATATTTCAAATATAACCTCTGGTTTCAAATATTTTAGGAAAGGGATCAGAGTTTCCATTTATTGGAACTTAGAGTCTCAGCCTTTGGTGATCTCTTTGTGCTTTAATGCTTAGATATAAGTTTTCCAAACCATGAGAGGTCTTTTTTTACACCTTGTAAGATCTCTCTGCTTTATTGTCCTCCTCCTAGTTTCAGCACTTGGTGAAGATGTGAATTACCTTGGAGGGATTTCTTTCAATTATCTTGTCTTATACCTACTCAGTAAGGGGCCCCAGCCTTGCACTTGGTAAAGCCCCCATATGCCTGAAACACGACCTGCTCCAGGGTTTGGCATAGAACTCCTACACTTGTTGACAGCTGATAGAAGAGTTGGTAGATGGGTGCAGACTCATTGTAGCTGCGAGTAGTTATTATCCATCATTGCAGCACACACATGACTAACAGTAATTTATTAAAAGTTTTGCTGGTTTCTCCTTATACCCATCTATCATGGATTTCTTCTCTCCTACAGCTCTAGTAGGGATAGACAAAACCATGCTTTTCTATTCCACCAAGAAGTAGTCATTGTCTTGTGAAATTTATCTATTTATTTTTATTAGTACCCTCACTCCCTTATGGTTAACACAAACAAAAGAATGCCACTGTGATTCTGGAGATTATCTGGCTTGGTCTAGATGTTATTAGGGTTGGGAGTAATTATATCTTCTTAATTGTAAAAGTACAAAGAATACTATAAAATACTAGTATTACTTTGAAAAACAACCCAGTTTTATACTCTGGAAATGAAAAAATGTGATTATAAAAATAATAGATGGAGGCACACTTATAGCGTGACAGAAAAAGGACAACCAAAGAAGAAATGCATGTGAAGATATTGTTATGATATAATTCCAGAATATAGCACAAATATGAAATGATATAGAAATTATAAGAGATAAGTTCAAATAAATGGAAAAATTCCAGAAGATATAAACTTCTGCTTATATCTTACTAAACTGCTCATAAAAATTAGGGGATCAGAGAACATGCAGCTACTCCAATACTTTCAGCCTCTAGTGCCGTGCATTTTCACCAATGAAATAAAAGTTGGTTTTGCATCTCATTTGCATAATCAAACAATTTTCTTTGATTTGTCATTTGTTTTTCTGATGTTCTAGCTTAATTTAAAAAAATCAAATGCTTTTTTTATTACTTCATATTCATTTTGAAATAGCCCCTAATTTTTGTGAGCAGTATATATTCAGTTATAGAAAAAAAAAAGATACTTGAAGGAGAAAATAGAAGAGAGGAAATAGCCAATTAAATGATAGAAGAAAATTTCCTGAACTGAAAAGAAAAAGACATACATTTTCAATCAATCTGACAGATCTATCAAGTGTAGAGTACAACCTTGAATTAAAGAAATCTATATATGATATTAACTCTTACAACTGATACAATGAATATCAAGGTAACATGAGACTTCTCATAGCAAGTCCTGTGAGTAAAGATAAAGGAGTAATTTCCTCAAAGTTCTAAGAAAAAATAATTTTGATTTAGAACTATACACCCAAAGTTTGAAAGATCTATATCTGTTTGTTTGTGTATTTGTTTACTTATATTTTAGTTTGATGTGCTAAAATCTACTCTCCAGTCTTTTGATAACAATTCTCCAAAATTCTTCTTGAATACCAGTCTTTCTTCATAATTAAATATTTAGTTTGGTGAAACTGACTCTAATGACTAGTCCAGATATGGGTACATTATTCATCTTTGGGCAGCTAAATGTGTGGTGTGTTCTTTCCCACAGTGAGTGCTTCAGAAGCAGGTTCCTAGCAGAACTCAAGCCAATTATAGTAAGGATAAGGAATTCTGTTTTAACTTCAGAAAGAGCAAACATCTCCTGTCTGCTGATCTTAAATTAAGAGAAAAGGAGACCAGCAGTTAATGGCAATCATTTTGCCACAACGTGACACCTAAAATTAAGTTAATGCGTAGGGAAGTAGAACCAAGAGATGCACAAAGATGGACAGGTAACCCCACTGAAGCCATTGTGTCATGCAGTGCCTACAGCCGGATAAATGGGCTTTCATAGAAATGACCCAGTACAGTCTCCCTTTGGTTTTAAATATGTTTGAATTAGATATTGTTACATGCAAGTGAAGGATGTAACTGATCCACAACCATATAAGTATTTAAAGAAGAAAAGCAATATGTATAAAGAAGCATAATAAAATACTATATATTCTCTCTCTTCCAGATAACTTCCTTCTTTTCCTTTTTTTTCATTACTTTTAGAATTGAACCTACTTACCTAGAATAATTTCTCTTTTCTCTTCACTATGTGTGGTCAGCTAAGAGCTCAATAAAGAAACTAACATAATTACTTTTTCTTTTTCTACACATTAGCAAACTCCATCAAGATGTCCCAAAGGTGATTGAAGTGATATGCAATCATTCAATTATTTATTGAGCCCTTTCTGACACTCTCAACAAACACAGAGCAGCAGAAGTTATGCATTTCACGTTCTCAGACCAGAATGTAATGTCTATAGAAACAAATATCCAAAATGTATGTTAAAAAATATTCTTGAGAACTTTTAATATACTGCCACAAGCACACATAGAAAAGAGATCAGAAAAAACTGAGGCTATGTGGGAAAAAACAAACTAGTTTAATAAATGAAATATGCTTCTGATATGATGCATTTAGTGCTGAGTAAATGATGCTTTGGCTACATACAGTAGGATCTGATATGTTCTCGTCTCAAAGAAATGAAAATATTTGACAGAGTACATCTTCAAATAATTTTATTCTAGAAAGGAAAATTAACTTACACCATAAGAAATAGTTAATAATATAAAATTAATTGCTGATTTTTGGCACTGGATATATGTGTTAGTCAATTACAAAGTCCATCATCATCAAAATTACCTAGAAGTCTTGCTAAAATACAGATTACTAGGCTCCACACCTCATTTCAGATTTAGTAGGTCTGGGGAGGGGCCACAGAATTTCATTCATACATATTTTCAGGTACTGTTGATGTTCCTGGTCTTGAAACTTTATGATGTAAACCACTGTGTTTGAGGAGAAAGTTAAGGACAATATGAACTAAGATGTTTGTGATTTCAAAAACTGAGCATTAAAACAACAGAGATAAATTCCTTCTCTTAGGAAACCTACTTCCTAGTAGTAGGAAATAAATATAAAACATAAACTGCACTCTGATCAATGTCACCCTATTAAACTTAATTTTCACACTTAAACTGATAAAAATAATGTCTAATAATAAGTGTTAGTAAACATAAACTATAGTTTTGTTTATTATAGCATAGTGACTAACCCTGGACAGAGACAGTAGGTAATGTGAATAATGACTATCTTTCTGAGATGATATGTGAGCTGAGGTGTGAAGGATGAGGAAGCATTGCTTTTTTGAAGATCTCAGGGCACATTGGTGCAGGCAGAGAAAACAACAAGTCAAAGGCTTTGAGAAGGAAAGAAGCCTGATATAGTCAAAGAAGGAAAATGCCACATGTAAAGAGTGGAAAGTGTCTTTTTTTAATAGTAATAATAATAATAATGTTTAAATGGTAGGTGTGATACAAACCATGTATGCCTTGTAGGTCATGAGCGAGGAAATTTTTCTATTTTATTCTATAGTAAGTGGAGAGTTTGAACTGTCAGAATAACATGTTCTATTGTAAATTGTAGGAAGATCACTTCAGCTGTTATTTGGACAATGGATTATAAATGGGAGGGTGGAGGAATGGCAAGAAAAGGAATAGGGATAAAAGTTACATTACAGGATTCCAGATAAGACTTGTTCATAGATTTGTTTAGATAAAAACAGAGGTCATGCAGATACTAGACTAGTCATTCTTAAAGCTGGCTACATCAGAATTGGCTTCCCAGGCTCCATCTTGGACCTGATGAATCATATACAGTAAGTTGTGTCCTCCAGTGATTCTAATGGGCTGTCCGATTTAAGGCATTCTTTACAATACAGATTACTGTAGTAGTTAGACTGCATGAAAGCTTCATGGGTTTCTGGGTAGAAAATGTTCTGATGCAAGCAGTATTTTAAAATGATTAATTTGCTGTTGTATAAGAGAGACTGAAGACAAATGTCCTGCCAGTAAGAAGAATAGTCAACAGGCTGTCACAATAATTAAGGCATATGAATCTGACAGTACTTAAATATGGTAACCACAAATCTACAAGCTACATGTGGCTATTTAAATTTATCAGATACAAGTATTGCTACGCCAGCTTTTTATTTTTTCATTTCCATTTGCATGAAATAACTTTTTCCATCCCTTTACTTTTAGTTTGTCTGTATCTTTTATTCTGAGGTGGGTCTCTCGTAGACAGCAAATATATGAATCTTGTTTTTTTAAATCAGTTCAGCCACCCTATGTCTTTTGATTGGAGCACTTAAATTTAAGTGAATTAAAGTAAAAATTCAGTTTCCCAATCACACCAGCCACATTTCAAGTAGTCTATAGCCACATGCGTCTCTTGTCCCCTGTATTGGACAGTGCAGATATAAAACATTTTCATGATCACAGGAAGTGTTTGGAAAGCAGTGGTCTGGGCAGTCATGTTGGCAGAGGGGACAAAACCTAAAGCATCCAATCTGCATGAGGAGAGAGGTGAAGAGAGGATTCACAGGGCACAGTGATACGTGAAGCAGCACAACTTCATAATAATGTGGATTTTATTTGAGAAATTTTTAAATCTGCATAAAAAACACACTCAAGTCAAGGGCACTGTAAAATCAGCACTTGCTGTGTTACACAATTCACCACAATATTTTTTTTCAATATAGGAAAATACCATAACCGATAAGATAAATATTATGATAGCAAGTTTTTTTCTCCCTCTTCTCCTTTTCTGTGGATAATTACCAATGTCTGTAATTGACAACAGTTGATCAAATCAAAATAGGAAAACTAATAATGAGCCAGATTCTCCCACCACATCCCACCCGCTGAAGTCAGTGAAAGCTCTGTGCACAGAGGGAGACACATGGCGAGCTAATCTGGCCCAGTATTTACACAGCACTTTCCATTGGAGGATCTTAAAATGTTGAACAAATATTCATTTTTATAGGCCATCCCAGGAGATGGAACCATTGTTTGTATACCCGACTAAATTGGGTTTTAAAAGTTGGAGTTAAAGATTTTCTGCTACCTAAAATAGTGGTATTTAAAATGTGTGTTTCCTTCTTTCCAAATATGCATGTGTCAGAATTTACAAGATCTCAATTGAGTGTGAGTAAACTTCAAGGCTTCACTCAGCTTAGCCTTTCAAATGTCATCTTCTTACCAGCTACCCATGTGACTTCAGACAAGGCAATTAATCACTCTTACACATATTGACTCAAATTAAACAACTTCATTTACTTAGGACAGCAATTTTCAACTGGTGTGCCGCACCATACTGTTGTGCCTTAAGAATTTTTAAAACATCCAATACCTGTCTATTTATTCAGAGGCACTGACCTCTTTTCCCTTAGATTGTCAAATTAAAAATGACAACAGCTGATGCAACAATAGCTGGCCGGCATGAATGAATCAAAATTATACCTTTTTTTTTTGTCAGATTGACAAAATGTGTCTTTTTTGGTATACCACAAAGTTTTAGTTATGTGTGCCACACATAGAGATGAAAATGTTGAAAATCACTGACCTGGAAACATATGTATGCACTGTACATCAGAGTTGCATAATCTCTTTGTGTTTTAAATTTCTTAGAATTTTTTAGCTGAACAGTGTACAAATGTGTTAATTGAATCTTGTTCTCAATTGACCATAAGTGGATTATCCAATTGCTAGGTTCTCCAGACATCTTGGGACTCTTTACTCCTTAACTGCAATTTGAAGACAGCTTCCCCCATCACTCTGCAGCTGATCCTTGTGCCATTAATAGCAAGGCAGGCAAGGCAAGGAGGGAAAGAAGTGCCTGGCTTTAGGTCAGCTGGTTAATTAGAAAAAGAGATGATGCTGTCAATTTGTCCACTAGTGCAACAAATATCTATTCAAGCTTTTCAATACACAAGGAAAACATCAAGATACAGGTATTGATCAACTTACAACCTATGCAACTTATGACCATTTGACTTTACAACCACAATCACTAGCCACAACTGCTCCGCATCTGGCAGCACAAGCGTTGCCCAGCTGGGCATAGGACAGTGTGGACCAGCTTCCGGCAGCACTACCATCTCCGCGTGCACCATTTCAACTGTTATCCCAGACTCGGTACAGCAATTTGTGTTTTGTGTCTTGGATATTTTTCATCAAATCCCTAAAGACCTCTCTTTGGAGTGTGAAATGGAAGATGTCAAAGAGTTGCTAGAGAAAGAATCCGGAGAACTTACAAATGAAGAGCTAATCAAACTGGAAGAAGAAAGAGTGGCGGAAGAAGAAAGAAGAGAAGCAGAGAAAGAAGAGAAGAAGCCAGAAAGAAAGTTCACCACTAAGGGATTATCAGAAGTTTATCTTTACTGAATAAACTTCTTATACATTTCAAAGCAATGGACCCAAACATCGAACAATTTGCAAAGATTGAATGGATGAAGCATGATGTGTTTCGTCCATATCATGAAATTTATGAAGAAAAAATATATATACAATTCAGACAAAGCTCACCATGTTTATGAGAAAACCAACTCCGGTAACCCCAACTGAACTGCTGCCCCAGATGATGACATCAACGATCCACAGCCAAGCACCAGAGGCCAATAAAATGTTTCGTACATGTTTATATATTTTGATATGTTTTCCAATTGGGAAAATGTTTTCTATGGTGTTTTTTACACCTGTATTATGTACTTTTGTATGCACTTGTATTTTGTAATTTTGTATGTTTTGCAAATATTAAACCAGTTGTACTGGTAATGCAGTGTTTTATTTAAACCTGATGAATGTAAAAATAAGAAACAAAATGGTGTAGAGATGATACAAATGGCATAAAATGAACAAAGAAAATTATGATATATAACAATAATGAAAGAAAATTATGATAAAATATGACTTAAAGATTTTTATAACATCATTTCACAATACTGTACATATAGCCCACTCAACTTATGACCAAATTGTGTTATGACCAGTCTGTTGGAACCAATAGTGGTCATAAGTCGAGCACTAGCTGTATAGGTGTAGAGGACCCGGCCAGCTAGTTCAGCAGTAGAGCATTGGCCCAGCATGTGTAAGTATAGGGTCAATTCCCAGCCAGGACACACAGGAGAAGCAACCATGTGCTTCTCTACCCTTCCCCCTCTACTTTCTCTCTGTCTCTCTCTTCCCTTCCCACAGCCAAGGCTCCATTAGAGCAAAAGTTGGCCTGGGCACTGAGGATGGCTCCATGGCCTCTTCCCCAGGCATTAGAATGGCTCCAGTTGCAATGCAGCAATACCCCAGATGGGCAGAGCATTGCCCCCTGGTGGGCTTGCCAGGTGGATCCTGGTCAGGCACATGCAGGAGTCTGTCTCTCTGTCTCCTGCTTCTCACTTCAGGAAAAAAACAAACAAAAAAACAAACATATATATATATATATATAATTATATAAATATATATATATATATATAGTTGTAGACAGGCTTTATACCCTAGAGAAATAGAAAGATAAAGAAAATGTTTCCAGTTATCACAGGTGAAATACAAATCTAATTTTGCACACAGATCCTGGAAAAGCCTTTTCAGCTCTTCACCATTGTTTCCTCCAGGTCACAGTGGTTTTCACACAACCCCCCCCCCCCACCCCACCTCTGTTTCCAGTGATGGCCAAGTTGCAGGTAACTTCTGAAGTACATGTGGCCCATAGCAGTCTGGATCTTCAGTTAAATCCTGAGGGCACATGAGAATGTCAGTTTTAAGCTCTTCAAGCTTCTAAGTGATTTGGTGAGTCCCTGAAAAAAAACGTAAGAAAATAGAGTACTGAAAATAAATTGTGTGCTTTTGTTGATGCTAAAATTCAGTTCTTCTTAAAGGGTGGTTTTGCAGGTATTTTTGTAAGAGACAGGACAGTAGGGTGTCAAGAACATTGTCCTGAGGGCTAAAGCGAACTGAGTTCTCCTCTTGGATTTATTTCTAATCACTTAAAATCTTAGACCTCCATTTTCTCATCTATGAAATGAGAATAAATTAGAATGTCTATATCATAGAGTTGATATAAAATAAGGTGTTCAAAACATGCCAAGTGCTGCCTGACCTTTGGTGGCACAGTGGATAAAGCGTTGACCTGGAATGCTGAGGTTGCCAGTTCGAAACCCTGGGCTTGCCTGGTCAAGGCACATATAAGATGCTTCCTGCTCCTCCCTCTTCTCTCTCTCTCTCTCTCTCTCTCTGTCTCTCTCTCTCTCTCCTCTCTTTCTTAAAAATGAATAAATAAAAATATCTTTAAAACAAACAAAGAAACATGCCAAGTGCTTAGAAGAGTGCCTGGTTAGAGTTAATTACTCAATCTATGTTATCTCTGAGTCCTTATTGGCCACCCATGGGAAAATCACTTAATCAGATTAGACTCAGATTCTTTCACACTATGAGGAAGGTGGGATATATTTTCCTGAATTTTAGTTTTTCTTGAAAACTCCTCAGAGGCCACTTTGGAGAAATAAAGAGGGGCAGTAGTGGGTAGTATGCTGGCTAGGGTGCCACAAATCCTATTTCTTCTATTTAATTCATAATAGCTCAGCTTTTATATATTTTATATATTTAGAGCCAAGTTTATTTAATTGAAATAAAAATTGGGGGGGAGTGATAATTATGTTTCCTTTTAAAAGGTTTGAAACACACAAGGCCAGGCATTTCCAAAATCTTTTTATAGCTCTGGAGTCATTTGAATTTTCAATACATGCATTAATTCACCTGTACCAAATATGAGATGCTATTAATATAGAGATAGGTTTTATATAGCCAAAAACATAACAAGGCTTTAGATACATATCATTAAATCTCTTTTATGGCAATTCTAAAGTTTTTATTACATCTATCTTCTTTCTTCTTTTCTCCCTTCCTTCTTTTCTTCCTTTCTTCCATCTTTTTTTCCTATCCTTCTTCCTTTTTTTATTCTTTCTTTTCTTTCATTTTCTAAAGGCTGGATATTAAGATATATTTGGTTTGGAAAAAGTCTAATTTCTTCTCAAACTGAGAGAACATAATACCAAAACGACAGGTAAAGTAGAAGTGAAAATGGAATTAATAAAAGTAACAAATACTAAATAGTAATTCCAGTGTGAGAGAAGAGAATTGTAAATTATAAAGACCATCAGAACAATAATAGATTTAAATTGTATCATCTTAGATAATTAATGTAAGCCTTGGAAAGGTATGCTATGTGCCTGTGTTAATATTTGCCTGCTGGACAATCAGGAGAAGAAAAAGATGTTTGTAACTCAGAACCTGACTTGAATTACTAACTCACTGTTTGTGAAAGGTACTGTGAAAAGGGCATAGGAGGAGTATGGGCATGGACCATACTCTGTGGTCCATGATACTCTGTGGTTTGGGATTTCCAAAAGATAAAACAGTAAATACGTGGATTAAGAAGACCACCATCCCTTTGACACCCCCTGTAACAACTAGAAATGAGGTCTATATTTCCTTCTCCTGACTCTGGAAGACCCCGTCACTTATATGACCAACAGAATATGGCAGAAGTCATAATGCACCAGTGTCTGAGTCCAGGTCTTAAGAAACAGTAGCTTCTGCTTCCTGCCCCTAGGACACTAGAGCTGGAGGAAGAAGCTGAGAACCCTAGACTGTCATGCTGTGAAGAAACGTAAGAAAGCAATGGAGACATGTCCTAGAAAGTCAGACGCCTGTGGAGAGGGAGATGACAAGGAGTACAGAGACATCAGACATGTGAGTGAGTGAAGATGCCATCTTGGAAGTGAATATAGATCAGAATACCCAGTTGAGTGTTTTCTAAATTCCTTACCCAACAAAACTTTGAACAAAATAAAATAGCTATTTTAAGCCTCACAATTTTGGAGTACTTTGCTATGCAGCAATGATCACCTAAACAGCAAAGATGTGAAGGAGGGAATTTTAAGAAAGGGATGAATAAGAAGACGGAGGAGCAAGATTAGAAACTGGGTATATCCTGTGAGGATTTAATAACTTGGTTACTATAATCCTTTGGATTATAAAGAAAATTTATATTTAACAAACACCTAGCAATTTTTTCTCAAGGGAAAATTTTTTGGTTATTCCCAACTTTTTGTAATCTCTGATAAACTAAGCACATGCTGCTTGAACTGAGACATTGTGGAAGGTAAAATGGCAGGTCCGTAGAGAGAAGAGGAGTCACCCTCACAGGCACTCCTCTGCTGAGGCTCATCTTAGGACCCAGCTTTCCACAGAGGGAACTATGCCCAGATGTTTCCAGTGCTGACCAGCCTGCTGGTCTACCCCAGATCTGGAACAAAAATAGCTTGGTTGAAATCAAGGCCTTAGATGGGCAATACGTGAAAATACACAATGCTGAAGAAGAGCTCCCTCCTAAACAAGTTAGCTGAGTATATACAGTAGCCACTTTATTTTCAAAAATACTAGAGAGGCATAGCTTGTAAGGAGAAGGCAACTGACATTTAGTTTACTTAAAAATTTGTTTTGCTGTATGCACACACTTTAATCCCTAGGAAGTTCCAAAATTTTTGTGAGCATATTTAATGCAATCAATATTTGGACTAGAAATCATAAAACTATTTGTTCTTAGCTTTACTGTGTGTTGAATGCATTCCTCTGAGCAAGAATATGTCTCACAATGTACATGTGGCGTCCACATCAGAAACTCCACACTTTACCTTTAATTGTTGTTTTGTCTCCTCTTCACCTGGCTCAACAAATTACTCTAATAATCATCTAGTGCATTAAAGCCCTGCAGGCAAGGAAACTGACATTCCTACTCACTCCATCATTTAATCACTCAGTTAATAAACATTTATTGAGTATTACTAAGCTTTAGAATGATAATGTTACACGCATGAATAAGGTATATACCTTGTTCTAAAATATCTTAGTTTTGTGGAGTTGCATATAAATAGTTTAAACAGAAGATAAAGTGATTACTATAAAAAAAAGAATTATTTTTTTAAAAAGTACAGATTCCTTGAGAAAAGATAAAACTAACAATTATTGAATGCTGGCCAGTGGGTCAGTGGATAGAGCACCAGCCTGGTATATGGATGTCCTGGGTTTAATTCCTGGCCAGGGCACCCAGGAAAAGAACCATCTGCTTCTCCCCCCAATCTTTCCCTTTTATCTCCCTCTTCCCCACTAGGATAGTTCTTTTGGAATGCTTCAGCCTGAGGCACTAAAAATAGCTTGGTTGAAATCGTGGCCTTAGATGGGCAGAGCATCAGCCCCAGACAGGGTTGCTGGGGTGGATCACGGTTGGGGCGCATGTGAAAGTCTGTCTATCTCCCCTCCTCTCACCTAAAAACAAAACAAAACAAAAGAAATAAGGACAACAGAAAAACTGTTACTATGTATCTTCCATGGAGCATAGGTTTTAAATATATTATCTCATTTATACCCCTACACCAACTTATAAGAGTATTCTATTTTTATTTTACATGTAAAAATACTTAGATTCAAAAATGTTAAGTAATTTAAAATTATTAAGATCATAAGTAAATTAAAAACCTATAACTATTCTTTGTATCACATAATAATCTTACACTCTTTCCATTGGAGGTGAAGTTTCCATAAAGCTGTAATCTCCAAACTGAAAACATTTTCTCCAAAACCATTTTACTTGATGTTTGCAACAACACCATAAAGGAGGAGGGGCTTCTCATTCCACTTTACACTGAGGAAAGCAAAGTGATTTCTAGTCAGTAACTGAACTTCAAATCCTACCCTGACTTGAGGATTTCAAGATGATTTTTCTTTCCCACTCTACCATACTGTCTTTTCCAAATTGAAGGATTATAAAAGTTCCACGACAAAGGAAGCATTTTGTTGGTCAAATAAGTTTGTAAATTGATATATAAGTTTGCTCGCTTATAGTTTGTACTGGGTATGGGGGACAGGCTGTAAGCAGGCCATGTCGTTATAGCCTGAGGCTTAGTTTTAAGACTAAGCTTTTCCCCACACCCTTGACTGTTGCATGAGGTGGGTGGTGCACTCTTATAAGGAATCCCATTATGCCTCAGATAAGTGACTGTATCAGAGACTTCCTTATTTGTTATTGGATTAAAGATTTTGATTTCTATATTACAAAGTGGGGCAGACTGGGAGCTTGCTCTCTCTTGGTTCCTGCTATCACCATTACAGGGGCCTTGCCCTTCCTGGGGAAAGCAGGTTTCATCTGCCCGAATCCAATGGGAACCTGCATGTGAATGGCCACGATGGCGGCTCCTGGCCTTACAACTGGCGTAGTTTGCGGCAGGATTTGGAGACCAGTATGGGGCCGCCACCCTTGAGGGATGGGGTAGAACAGGTTGCTGCTCTGGTTCCATGTGGCTGTCCTTTTAGGGGCCATGGGCTGGGTGTTCTTTACTCAATAGAAAACCAGGAGTTCTGTGCAAGAAGCCGCCCAAAGTTGAAAGCTTCAGTATGAATTGCAAATCGGATGGCAGAGAAGGCTGGAATTGGAGCAAGCACTGGAAAAGGAATTATGGGTTCGTGAGTTGCAGTTTGCCCTGGAAACTGAACGTTTGCACCGGCAGTTGTTGGAGAAACAACTGTCATTCAAGAGCTCAAGTCTCAGTTTCTGGCCAAAAGCCAGCAGCCACAGGAGCCTAAACAATCGCCAAAGGAACAGCAGCATCCGTGCCAGTAGATTGGCTTTGAGTCAGCGGGAGCAGGCGCTTGCAATTCCTCTTCTGAGGATGAGGATGCTCACTGAGGCTGAAGCTGCCATACGCACACTGAGAGCCCGACCAGTGGTCACCAAGAAGGTAAAAACCCAGCAACAAAGAGTCCCTCAGGGGCAGCCACAGCCTCCTGTCCAGGTAATGGAACACTCTGTGGTCTGGCCCTATACCCAGGCAGAGCTGATGGAGTTGGGGGCACAATTTAGGTAGAAACCTACTGAATCCCTGGTAGCCTGGTTACTACGATTATGGGACATAGGGGTGGTTGGCATCATGCTCTCCAGAACAGAGCTGGAGAAATTAGCTGCCAGTACCACACACTCCTCCTTGAGGTAGCGTCTTCAGAACTGCCATGGCAACCCAGGAGACCATACCCTATTAGAATGGGTGATGGCTGCCATTCGTATGGTCTGGCAGAATGCTGGGGAATTGCCAGGGGCAGTGAGTCGGTGGCAGTGCTATAGCAAGTTAGTAAAGCTCCTTCGGGATTAGGTATGAAGAATGCTGTTTTCAACCCTGAGTCCCGTGGGCCAGACGAGGAAGTGTTTACGGCAAAAATGAGGGAATTTATCCTTACTAGTGCCCCGTCAGCCCTTTTTGGGTCACTTGTGGCTATCTTGGGCCCTATATGGGGCAGCCCATCAATAAAGTTACAGATTTGGGAGAGCTGGAGGCCGCTTGGGATCATAAAGCAGTGAGGGCTGCTGCCTATATTACCCTCCCCCCCCCCAACTAACAAGGGAAATGGGCCTATAAAAGTTACCCGAACACGGATGTGGGTAGATTTGATTGTGGCTGGAGCAGATAAGGGGAAATTGGATGGTAAGTCTAATAAAATTCTTTTGGAGCTTTGGGGGCAGCTTAAACCAGAACAGAAGTTCCAGCCACTGAGATGAAAGGCCCCAGCAGCTACCAATAAAACGTTTGGTGTGCGGGCAGCTTGGTTATAAGATTATATGATGGAAATGGCCAAGGGAGAGGAGAACTTCCAAGACCCATTGTACCAGTTTGAATAGGAAAAGGGCTGAGGGACCAGTCTAACGGGGATGGGCGGGGATCAGAGGCCACACATGGAACTGGCTATCCACTGGTCCCCTTCCAATGTACGATAGGTGTTGGCCTTGGTGGCTACAGGTGCAGAATGTTCCCTCCTCTGTGGGAATCCAGAGTGGTTTTCTGGGACCCCAGCAGCCATTGACAGTTATGGGGGCCAAACTGTTCAAGTGAAGCCAATAACTATTCCATTGAGGATAAGAAGACTGCCTCCTAAGCCATATAAGGTGTATGTATCTCCTATTCATGAATATATTTTGAGGGTGGATGTCTTGTAAGGACTCTGGTTGGAAACTACAGCCGGGGAGTTCTGGCTGCGGATCAGGGTTTTGAAGGCAGTGTTGTGGGGACACGCATCACATTCCCCTTTGCAATTACCCATCCCTTGGTGTGTGACTAACACCAAGCAGTACTGCCTGCCAGGTGGTTATGAAGAAGTCACAGGGATAGTCCTCGAACTAGAAAAACTGGGGATCACCCAGCCAGCACACAGTCCTTACAACTCCCCGGTATGGCCCGTGCGCAAACCAGACGAAACCTGGAGAATGACAGTAGATTAGAGAGAACTTAATAAAGTTATTCCCCCTTTGCACGCTGCTGTTCCCTCAATAGCTAACATGATGGGTCAGCTAATCCATGAGTTGGGGACATACCACTTTGTGGCAGACTTGGACAATGCCTTTTTCTCTATTGATATAGATGCAGAGTCAAGACCAATTTGCCTTCAGTTGGGAAGGGAGACAATGGATCTTTACAGTGTTATCCCAGGGCTATTTGCATAGCCCACCTTGTGTCATAGGCTGGTGGCTGCTGATCTGGCTAAATGGAAACAGCCAGAGGCAGTTTGCATGTACCATTATATTGATGATATTATTCTAACTAGTGATTCTTTTCCAGAACTGGAGCAAGCAGTCCCTACCCTGCTATCCATCTGAAAGCATGTGGCTGGGCAGTCAATGAGAACAAATTACAAGGACCTGGGTTATCTGTTAAATTCTTGGGAGTTGGGTATGACAATAGTTATCCCTGACACAGTTATAGGTAAGATCCAAGCATACCCCATACAGTAAAACAGTTACAGGAATTCTTAGGTTTTTTGGGGTACTGGCAAGCATTTATACCCCATTTGGCTCAGTTACTACACCCCTTGTACAACCTTATTTGGAAGGGGGTTCGTTGGGATTGGACTGAGCAGGTGCAAGGTTCATTTGCAGCAGCTAAGAGAGCTGTCAAAGTGGCCCAGGCCTTGAATGTGTTTGATCCTGCCACACCCTGTGAGCTGGATGTTCATGTAACCTCGGAGGGGTTTGGATGGGGCTTGTGGCAACGGACAGAGCACTTACAGCAACCTATTGGGTTTTGTTCCCAATTGTGGAAAGGTGCTGAAGTTTGTTACTCATTAGTGGAGAAGCAGCTGGCAGCTGTGTATGGCAGCCCTCCTGGCCACTGAGAGCATTACAACCACAACACCAGTTACAGTCAAGACAACATACCCTATTGTAGCATGGGTGAGAGATTGGGCGACCAAACCACGTAGTGGTATGGCCCAAATGTCCACCTGGCCAAGTGGGGTGCCTACCTGCAACAATGCTGTGCTCTTAGCACCAGCCTGTTGAGGGCAGAACTGCAGGAAGTCTTGGGTCCAGTCACCTATGCGACCTTAGAGTCAGGTGCAGCTGGGGTTCAGGAGGCAGAATCTGAAGTCACTCCCTACCAGGAGGGGCAGGTGCCCATCCCCGAGGATGCCTGGTATACTGATGGTTCCAGCGGGAGCCAACCTGCCAAATGGACGGCTATAGCCTTCCGTCCGGCCACTGAGATAATTTGATGGACATGGATACAGGCCAAAGCAGCCAATGGGCAGAATTAAGAGCTGTTTGGCTAGTTGCCCATAATGAACTTTCACCTCTGGTGATCTGTACTGACAGCTGGGCTGTCTATCGTGGGCTGACCCTTCGGATTGCTACTTGGCACATTAACCCAGTAGATGGTAATGCACCGTCCACTATGGGGTCAGGCCATGTGGCAGGACTTATGGGAAATAGGACACCAGAAGCAGGTGACAGTATATCATGTCACAGGGCATGCTCCTCTAGCCTGTCCTGGGAATGATGAGGCAGATACATTATTTCATTACCATTTGTCCAAATCAAATTCAAACCTGCACAGGCCAGGCGGCTATGATGGTGGCCGTGGCTACTGGCCCTACAGGAACCAAGAACTGGTGGGCCATTACCTTTAATCTTAGTTCATACCCAGAGGGCGAGAAATACACACAGTGGGTAAACACTTCCCTTTCTATTCAGGGCTCCCAAAGCTACTGATTCATTCAAATTTCCTAGAATCAAAGGTTTCTACCTCACCAGCCTTATTCACCTCTGTTCCCCATCTCCTTCTCTTTGCACAAACTCTGCACAAACTGGCTGCTCCTTCAGCACTCTGCCATCTTTGCTGCCTCTCTTCTCCAATACTAATTTCAGGAACCGAGAGCGAACAAGCCCAGGTCTGCCCCATTTTATAGTGTAGAAATCAAAACCTTTAAGCCAACATACAAATAAGGAAGTCTCTGATACAAAGTCACTTATCTGAGGCTTCCTCAGATAAATGGATTCCTCATAAGAGTGCACCACCCCACATCATGCAACAGTCAAGGGTGTGGGGAAAAGCTTAGTTTGATTTTAGTATTAAAAGGGCGGGAAAGGCTTAGTCTTAAAACTAAGCCTTAGGCTATAATGACTTTGCCAGCTTACAGCCTGTATCCCAAACCAAAAGCAACTATAAGTGAGCAAACATATACATCATATTTACAAACTTATTTGACTGATATATGCCCAGAGACTGAAGTGATTAAAATAAATGGATTATCTTTCCTGTAACAAGACCTATCATACATGTAACTCAAATATTCCTAGACAACATAATCTTGGAGTACAGAAGAAGTTATATTTTCTGGAGCACCCAAAGTTAACTGATTCTAGAAATCACAAGTTGAGTCCCCTCCTTTAAAGCCTTCCCATCAAATATTCCTAGAAAAATGTAAGAGCTTTTTTATACAGACTCGCAAGCAATAATGTTTATGATGAGCATTGCTTCTACTCTGTCAAATGTCAGAGCTTCCTGAGGGAGGAGAAACCAGAAGAATGCCGAGGAGAGGGGAACCTGCAATGTCTGGGGTCTTACACTCCAGCCTGTGACCTCAGTGTTCTTGACTGAGGAAACAAGGGCAGACAGAAAAGTTTGAAAAATAACAAACCACAGATGTGGACCTTGCTGGTTATGAGTTCTTTGAAATGAACTCCCAGCTCCAATAAGAAGGAGTGCTAGGATTATGAATGATGGGATTATCAAGGACAGACCCTTCGGCTACCTCTCCCCTTCTCCTCTGAAGACACAAAAGTCACATAGACCTGCAAACAAAGAAGTCATAGAAATCAGGCATTTGTCATGTGAAAGCTAAAGCAGTAAACGTATATAAGATGTAAGAAATCTAACTTCAGGGAGCACATGTTTTGTTGCCTCTTTTGGGGTCACGCAGCTCACCAGCTAAATAAATTCTACTTCCTTCATTAAGTTGTCTGGCTGTTTTTGTCCTCCTCTGATTCCTGTAATATTCTGGTCTGGTCTTCCAGGAACCAGAGTATCTCCTCATACTCACTTGGTGGTATCCACTTGGGATAAAAGCTGTTAAACCAGAAGTTGTCTCTTGCTTTTGAGACTCACACTGTTAGAAAGGTCCAAAGTAGTGCTACTTGATTACCATTCCACCCAATCCAAAACCTGATAGGGTTTGAAAAATTCTTGCTGAAACTGTTGTTTCAGTTTTTGTTTTTTGTACCCCTGCCTTTAGGCACTGATCCAAGTGAAGCAAATGCAAGTAATAAATATTTCTGTGTGTCCATAATTATTTTGTATGTGTGACATAGAAAGAGAGAGAGATAGATAGCGACAGACAGGCAGGAAGAGAGAGAGATGAGAAGCATCAATTCTTCATTGCAGCTACTTAGTCTCCTTAGTTGTTCATTGATTGCTTTCTCATATGTGCCTTGAGGGTGGGGGGTGCTACAGCACAGCTGGTGACCCCTTACTCAAGCCAGTGACCTTGGGCTCAGATAGCGATCTTGGGCTCAAGCCAGTGACCATAAAGTCATGTGTATGATCCCGCACCCAAGTCAGCCACCTGTACTCAAACTGGTGAGTTCCACTCAAGCCGGATGAGCCCATGCTCAAGCCGCCAATGTTAGTGTTTTGAACCTAGGTCCTCTGCATCACAGTCTGACACTTTATCCATTGTGCCACCACCCAGTCAGACTATCCGTAATTTCTTAACTCCCATCCCAAAGAGCTAAGCCCTGTTAGCATGTCAGGTTCAGTCCAGGGTTCTTTCTACCTTCAGAATGAGTTCTATAAAGAACCTTCTCAGAGCTCAGCCAGATGGACCTCTGGTGGTGTTTAATGCCAGTTTTCTCAATAAATATATGTAAATTGCCAAAAAAATTCTAGGCAGCTAGTCATCAAACTTGTCCATTGTAAAGCCAGTAGCCACGGCCATTATCAGAGCTGCCTGGCCCATGCAGGTTCGCATTTGAATTGGACAGACGGTAATGAAACAACAAAGCCAAGAACTGGTAGGCCATCATCTTTATCCTAGCTTGCACTCAGCGGGCAAGAAATACCACAGTGTGAAAACACTTCCCTTTCTATTCAGAGCTCCCAAAGCCACTGACTTATCTGAGTTTCCTAGAATCAAAGTTTTCTACCTCAGCAGCCTTATTCACCTCTGTTCCCCATCTCTTCTCTCTGCACATACTCTGCACAAACTGGCTTCTCCTTCAGCACTCCACTGTCTTGGCTGCTTCTCATCTCCTCCATGTGGCCTTTCTCTGCTCTCCTTTCTCTGCTCTCTCCTCTAATGCTAATCTTAGGAACCGAGAGAGAGCAAGCTCCCAGTCTGCCCCACTTTATAGTATAGAAATCAAAATCTTTAATGCAATATACAAACAAGGAAGTCTCCGATACAAAGTCACTTATCTGAGGCATAATGGGATTTCTCATGAGAGTGCACTAGCCCACATCAAAAAGGGTGGGAAAGGTCTTAAAACCAAGCCTTAGGCTATAAGGATCCTGCCTCCTTACAGCCTGTCCCTCCGCATCCAATGCAAACTATAAGCGAGCAAATATATACATCATATTTGCAAACTTATTTGACCCACAGCCATAAATGTTTAATCCCTATGTCAACTCATTGGACCTTGCTTCCTACTAAATATTGTATTTATTTCTTTGTGAAATCAGGTGTTCCCCATTCTTGATCAATTTTCCGTCATGCGCCCCAAATCACATGTACAGATCTGAGCCACTAAGAAAAAACATATTAGGTTTCATATAAGGTCCAACCAGCAGTACAGTGTATGGAAGAGTCAAAGCAAATTGAGTTTAGGTTTGAAATCTGAAGGTAGGTGTTGGTCAAATAAGTTTGCAAAATGTGATTATTATGTTTGCTCACTTATAGTTTTCATTGGGGGCTGGGCAGCGCCAGGTATATGTCTGTGAAGTGCAAATTACCTTCCAGCTTGAGAAGGGCTATTGTCTTGCTAATGTTTGCTGGAGAAGAGGTTTTGCGCCAGAAAGTTTTTGAATAGGAGAGGAAACAGAAAGAGAAGTCATGTTCTGCAGGGAGAGCAGAGAGAATGCAGAGGCTGAAGAAGAAGCCAGTTTGCAGAGAAAAGAGAAGGTGTGCAGATGAGGAACCAGAGGTGAGGTGCTTTGCGAGCTCTGCTGAGACTGGTGGGACCTTTGATTCTAGGAGAAACAGGAGAAGATTCTCCTGGTTGAGGAACCGGATAATGTGTCAGTGGCTTTGGGAGCCCTGTGTGTTTGCGCATCGACTGGTGTGAGACTTTTTTTTTTTTGTATTTTCCCAAAGTGGGAAGTGGTGGGCAGCAGACAGACTCTCGCATGCGCTTGACCAGGATCCATCTGGCATGCTCATCAGGGGGCGATGCTCTGCCCATCTGGGGCATTGCTCCGCTGCAACTGGAGCCATTCTAGCACCTGAGGTGGAGGCCATGGAGCCATCCTCAGTGCCCGGGCCAACTTTGCTCCCATAGAGCCTTGGCTGCAGGAGGAGAAGAGAGAGACAGAGAGGAAAAAGAGGGGGAAGGGTGGAGAAGCAGATGGGCACTTCTCCTGTGTGCCCTGGCCAGGAATCGAACCTCAGACTTCCACATGCTGTACCAATGCTCTATCACTGAGCCAACCGGCCAGGGCCGTGACCAGTGAGAGACTTTAATAAAGGAATGGCCCACTGTTTATTGTCTCCACTGTTTCTTTACTGCCTGCCCAAATCTAATGTGAACCTGCATGTGAATGGCCACAATGGTGGCAGCCTTTGGCTGTACAGTAGTAGGGCTTTCTTTGGATCTTGATACTGCCTCTTAGAAACAATGTACCTTTGGACAAGTTTTTTAACTACACTCAATCTTGACATCTACAATATAACATGTGAGTAATCATAATATTGTCCATTTTGCCTAACCAACAGCATAACTATATGAAACATGACAGCAATTTTCTTATACCATTGTGTGTCAGGCACTGTGCTAGGCTCTTGACATTTGTTACTGGTCGTCCTTATTTGTCCCCTACAAAGGAGGTATTGCTAACTACTGAGGCTTGTCCAAGAGTATACTACATAGTACAGTATTTAAGTAAAGCCAAACATGTCTGACATCAGAACTGTCACATGGACAATGACTTCTCGGAGACCACATGGTGCGCACTGAGGGACCTAAGGTAGACTGCCTCACAATCCTCTATACAGGTTTCATGATATAGCCCTGCCCCCAGTCCTCATGGGTATTTATTGATACACACAAATTAGAATCAGGAACAAGAATGAAGAAGTCAGGAAGCAGAGAAAAGGATGAGAAAGTCAGGAAGGGGAACTTCTTTAGAGCCGATTAAAGAGCAATAAAGTAGCTTAAATATTCCTACCTACTGATAATTCAGAATTGCTAATTCTATCCCTACTGTGCTGCATTTGGTACTGTGTGCTGTGTTCAGTACTTTTATCAGTAAAGCCACTGTGGCCTTTGTCTCAGGGCACTGACTTCTGTCCTTGCTCCACATTCCTATTCAGGGCCTCTACATAGAACCATCCTCTTTTCACCATACTTTGATGTTTCTATATCAATATTATTTTTGCATGTATTTAGTGTTTGTCTGCTCAACTAAGAGCTCTTGAAAGTAATATCTAGATCTTTCTTCTCAGCACCTATTGCACTTAGAAGCACAAGTCCTGGCTAAATAAATAAATAAATAAATAAGTATCTGTTGGCTTTATGAACACATGAATAAGCAAGAAATGAACTGTTTTTACTACGTTGTAAACTCTAGGTTACATAAACAATATGACGCCATCCATACCTTGAAATGTGAGCAGGATACCCTCAACATAATCTAATGTATTAAGATTACATTAGATTAATCTTATCTTAATCAGATGCACTTTAAAAAATATAGCAAGACTGACACCGACAACTAGAGCCAATTCTATTAATCAGAGGGGAAAAAATGTTTTTAAATTCTGCTGCCTGAGAAACAAAATTGATTTAATATCTAAAATTTTTAAGTTATCTCAAAATCTCAGGTAAAAAAAATTATACATTGGTATTTTAAATGACAGTAAGAAGTAACATATATGCTTGTGCAGTGCCGAGGCTGTGATTTTCCCATAGTTCTGCATTCCTCTAAGTAAAATGCTATCTCCATCTCACAACTGGTGGGTGTAAAGATTGTGAAACAGAGTTGGGTGTAATCCATCAAACTCACAACCCATGCCAATTTTATTTATTCTCTGGAACACAGGCACTAGGTAAAATTCATGGGAAAATGTTTAAATCAAAAGTAACTGCTATTGATGCAGTTACTCTCTCCCAGGTGATTCCCTTAAGTTTGCATGAAGCACTAGGCATTTGTATTCATCTCTCCAGCAGGCCAAAGCAAAGGTTGACTGTTTTTGATTAGGCAAGGAAAGAGGTGCTTCCTCCAAGAATCACATGAACAATTGAGACAGATGACCTAGTCTCATTTTAAAGAGAACGTTGAAGCTGCAAGAGGCTAAGTAACCTGATCAAGGCTGTACATTTAGTAAGCGATGAAACTGGGATTCAAACCCAATCTGTCTGATTCCAAAGACACACCTGCTCCTCCAGAAGGATAAGAGATGGCTTAGCACTGCTAGAGATTTTTAAAACATTGAATTAAAAGTAAAACATAAGGTGGAGTAAGAGACAACAGCTGTTGGAATATTGTTTTAGGATAAGGGATTCAAGGGAGAGATGAAAAACTGAGGGGTTAGGGTAAGAATTGTTCTTGAAGCCATTTCAAATAGGTCCACTGATGCCTGACCTGTGGTGGCACAGTGGATAAAGCGTCAACCTGGAAACACTGAAGTTGCCGGTTCAAACACCTGGGCTTGCCTGGTCAAGGCACATATGAGAGTTGATGCTTCCTGCTCCTCCCCCCTTCTCTCTCTCTCTCCCCTCTCTATAATGAATAAATAAAATCTTTAAAAAACAAAAACAAATAGGTCCACTGACATCTGGCATTCCATATAAACTCTGGGAGGGGAGAGGGGATAAAGATGTTTTTTAAAGTGCTTTTCCAAGTACAACAATATAAATGCATTCCTTGATCTAGGTTCTCTGCAATCATATGATCTTTTAGATTTCTGAAGCTGAAGCCATTGCCAGTGGTGTTCTATTGCCTGTGACTTTGTTGCTTACACAAAATGCTAGAAGAACACTGGGAAAGAGAAGTTCTACTCAGAGTGCTGAACCTGGTCCTGAAAAGCTCTCCCAGATGTTCTTCACACCTGATTATCCATTGACCTCACTATTGGCTATTCACTCTTTTTTCTAACATTTTTGTTCCAGCTTAATTTTTAGATTTGATATTTTCATGCTTTTCCAAGCTACAAGTTTGGTTTCTTATAATAGTGCTTACAGATTTTCATTATCTAAACCCAGTTATGTTACTTCAAGATACCTCCCCATTTCCCTGCCTCAGGTGCAAGAATCTGCTACCCTAGAATCATGTGTTCAGGCAATGTTCAATTTCATTTACATCTGACACTTGAGCAGGAAGCAGACACGTGTTAATAACTTAGATCAATAATTTTCAACCCTGGCTACATAATTGTGCAGGAAACTTAAATTTTTTTTTTTTTATGTAGGACCTACCTTGAACCAGTTAAATCAGTCTCTAGAAATGGTGTTTAAGGCAGGAATACAACTCAGATTATTCATCTATATGGCAATGGTTATACTATGGTGATTCTCTCAAAAATCTCCTTGAGTTTGAAGTCCTAAAGAGACCTTCTTCAACCAGTGAGCTCAATTTGTAATCTGAATTATGTCCCTGCCTCAGGCTATTTCTCTGGCAAGCTAACTGTGAAGTCAGTAGTCGTGGCCACCATCAGAGCTGCCTGGCCTGTTTAGATTTGCATTTAATTCAGACAGATGGTAATGAAAAAACAAAGCCAAGAACTGGTGGACCATTATTACATTTAATCCCAGCTCGCACCAAGCAAGTGAGTAAACACACACTGTGGGAAAACACTTCCCTTTTCATTCAAGGCTCTCAAAGCCACTGACTTATCTGAGTTTTCTTAGAATCAAAGGCCCCACCAGCCTTATTCACCTCTGTTTCCCATCTCCTTCTCTTTGCACAAACTCTGCACAAACTAGCTTCTCCTTCAGCACTCTCCATCTTGGCTGCCTTTCCTCTGCAATGCTATGGCAGGAACTGAGTGAGAGAGCCCTGGTCTGCTTTATTTTATAGTGTAGAAAATTAAAGCCTTTATGCCAATATACAAATAAGGAAGCTTCTGATACAAAGCCACTTATCTGAGGCATTAATGGGATTCCTCATAAGGTGCACCCCCCATTATGCAACAGTCAAGGGTGTGGGGAAAAGCTTAGTTTGAAAAGATCTTAGTATTAAAAGTGTGGGAAAGGCTTAGTCTTAATACTAAGCCTTAGGCTATAAGGACTTTGCCAGCTTACAGCCTGTCTCCCACACTCAATGCAAACTATAAGCGAGCAAACATAAACATCATATTTACAAACTTATTTGACCAACACTAACATAATTAATGTTATGTTTAGTCACGTAACAAATTTAGTCAATAACATGAAAACTATGACAATTGTATATCAAAACAACTAATCAGGTGACTGATTGGCATTTTCTTTGCCAGTGGGTGATTGGTAGCCCACTGATAGAAATGCATAACTCAGCTTCTTGGTTACTCCAGCTATTGGGAGGACTAGTATCACTTGAGGATCACTTGTCATTCACAGAAATAAATAATGCAAGTGCCAAATTCTACTCTTTTCCCCATCAACTCCTAAGGACATGAGTTGCTAACTTATATATCCACAATAGTCTGGCAAGCAATGTAAAAACCAAAAGTAGTGCAAGTAATAACCTTGTCAAGCTAGAGAGCTCATGCTGCATCAAGTGGGCAGGTGACACTCAGTTCCCACTAGTTGTTGTCACGTAAGAATAGAAGCTTTATGTTGCCTCTGGATTCATTTTACAATTTTCTGCATAATAATACACACAAAAATTCTTTCAATACCAACTTTGGGTGCCCACATCACCAGTTAAAAAATATAAATTTTAGGGCGATGATATCAGAGTAATGGCGGGGTAGGAAGCGATACCAATAAATCTCCCCCAAAACTCAACAAGATCTTCAACCAGAAACAGAAAAACCTATCCTTGGAGCCTCCAGATGTTTTGCAATACATCTGAAGGTATGGTCGAGCAAAAAATTGGCTAAATATATAACCAAACCCCGAAGGAAATAGGGAGTAAGAAATTCTCCGCCTTCCTCACTAACCTAAACAGGGCGGCTTTCTCTGGGATCCATGAATATAGAAACTGAGGCGGGCAAAGGGGGTGAATAGATCCAGGCCGCGGCACAAATGGCCGAACCAGGCTGTGGCACGTAGATCCAAACCAAGGAAAAACTGATCCTGTGGCAACCCGGGCAATACAAGCTAACACTCGCGCCAAACCCAAACAAAGAAAGACAAGTGGGGCAGCCATTTTACCCGATCTCCTGGTCAGCGCGCGCAGATAGAGAGATTTCTTTCTAAGCCCCGGGAGTGGGTATCCGTGTTACCCCACAGAGAGGCAGAGTCAGAGGCCTTTCTGTGGGCCGAAAGCGGAAACTCTGGGCAGGCCCAGCGCCCTGGGAAAGCCGCACAAGGGAGGGAGCGAGAACTAAATCCAACGATGGAACTTTTCCGTGCTGGTGGAGGCTTCACTCAGAGGGAAACGCAGCCGGCCTCATATCCTGGTCTGCGCGCACAAATAGTGAGCGAGAGATTCCTCCAAGTGCCTCGGCAGTGCGCGCCCATGTTATCGCACAGAGGGGCAGAGTCAGGGGCCTTTGTGTGGGCCAAAACGGAATCTCGGGCCGCCCCAGCACCTTGCAAAAGCCGCGCATGGGGACGGAGCGAAAGCCAATTCCAATGCTGCAACTTTTCCATGCAGTTGGGGGTTTCACTCAGAGAGTGAGACTGCTGGCCGGATATCCTGGTCTGCGCGTGCAGATAGTGAGCGAGAGTTTCCTCCAAGCACCCCGGAAGTAGGCGCCCACCTGTGTTACCGAACAGAGTGACAGAGCCAGAGGTCTTTGAGTGGGCGGAAACCCCGTCTGATTATGCTAGCAGCTCTGACTGACTGAGCCTTACCCAGAGCCCTGTGCTGAGTGGAAATAGAGTGGGGAGTTGCCAGCTCTTTGAGCCTCTTACTATCCAGGCAGAGGCAGCAGCAACCCCATAGCTGGATTATCAGGCTACTAATTGAGGAAGGAAAGACTAGAAGAAAGGCTCCAGGAACACGGACTCTCTCACTGTCGGAACCTATAAATGCTAATGAGCCTCGACTGCCAACGAGACTAAAGCACAATACATGACATCGCCATAGAGACTTATCAACTGCAAACCTCTACTTGAGCGTGCCAAAAGGGCAGAACCCGGGGTACAGAGTCACCGACCAGGAAGAGGGAGAGAAAAGAAAAAGCAAGAAGATAACCTCTCAAAATCAAGAATAATCTGCAGACTTTATAACCTATCCCATTTTATTATATTTGTTCCTTTCTTTCTCTTATCTTCATTCTTGATTTTTTTTTCCTCCTCCAATTTGGCCGATTAACTCTCTGCCGGTCTTACTCTCTCCTCTCCTTGAACTACACTACCCATAAGTGTTACATCTCCCATTATCTTTTCTCTCCTCTTGCTTTCTCTCTATGAGTGTTGCACTCCAAAACCCTTAACTCTCTCTCTCTCTCTCTCTCTCCTCTTTTTTCTTTTTTCTTCTTTTAGTGGTTTCCTCTTTTTTTTGCTATCTCTCTTTCTTTTCTCCCTCTATATTAGTTTCTTCCTTTCTCCTTTACATCTCCTCTCATTCAAACCTCAATAACAAACAAATTATCTTATCTGGGACTCAAACTTATGTTTGTGGCATTTTGGAGGGTTTTTACTTCACCTTTTTAACTCACTAGCAGTGCTCCCATCCCTGGCTCTCCATTTTATCTAGTTCTTGTTCCACTAAATACAATAGTAATTTTTTAATTTATCCCCATATTTTTCTGTTTTCCTCTTATTCCTATCATCATAATTCTTAGTCAACCAACACCTAAAAGCAAATTATTTTACTCTTGACCCAAATTTTTTCCTTATTTGCTTTTTGTGGGTCCATACCCCCTTATTTTTTCTTTTCTTTTTTTTTTCTTTTTTTTTTTTTTTTTTTGCCCCTTTATTACTTTTCCAAATTCAGGCCCTCCATTACAAGCATTGTTTGATATAATTCACAGTTCACCACAAGATTTTCTCAAGAAAGAGGGGAGAGGAGAGGAGAGGAAAAAAGGGGGGGGGAATAATTTCCTTTTTTAAAAATTTTTATTTTATTTTATTTTTCTTTATTTCATTATTAAATTTTTAAAAAAACAACTCTTTTTGATTTTTTATTTTTTTAACTTTTTATTCTTTATTTAATCTCATTAATACTATCAACAAAACCACCCTCAGATGCCATTAAGGAAGAGAAAATCGAATATCATGGATACAAATCAAAGAGAGGTAACACAGGTAGATGAGGAAAAACCTATGGAGAAAAAATTTAATATATTGGAAACCTTGGAGCTAAATGACAGAGAATTCAAGATAGAAATCCTAAAAATCCTCCGAGATATACAAGAAAACACAGGCAATTTAGGGAGCTCAGAAAACAACTCAATGAACACAAAGAATATATGTCCAAGGAAATTGAAACTATAAAAACAAATCAAACAGAGATAAAAAACTCAATTCAAGAGATGAAAAACGAAGTAACAAGCTTAGCTAATAGAACAGGTCAGAGAGAAGAGAGAATTAGTGAAAAAAAGACAAGCAACTTGAGGCACAACAGAGAGAAGAAGAAAGAGACTCAAAAATTAAAAAAAAATGAGATAGCCCTACAAGAATTATCTGACTCCATCAAAAAGAATAACATAAGAATAATAGGTATATCAGAGGGAGAAGAGAGAGAAAATGGAATGGAGAACATACTCAAACAAATAATAGATGAGAATTTCCCAAGCCTGTGGAAAGAACTAAAGCCTCAAGTTCAAGAAGCAAACAGAACTCCGAGTTTTCTTAACCAAAACAAACCTACTCCATGGCATATCATAATGAAATTGACACAAACCAACAGCAAAGAAAAAATTCTCAAGGCAGCCAGGGAAAAGAAGAATACAACATATAAAAGAAGGCCCATTAGATTATCATCAGATTTCTCAGCAGAAACTCTACAAGCTAGGAGAGAGTGGACCCCAATATTTAAAGTCCTAAAAGAGAGGAACTTTCAGCCATGAATACTATACCCATCAAAGCTATCTTCAAATATGAAGGAGAAATAAAAATATTCACAGATACAGAAAAGATGAGGGAATTTATCATCAGAAAACCCCCACTCCAGGAATTACTAAAGGGGTTTCTCCAATCAGATACAAAGAATAAAAAAAAACAAAGCCACAAGTAAAAGCTCCAAGAAGAACACAATAAAACCAAATTTAAACTGTGACAACAACAAAAAGAAAGTGGGGGAGAAGATGGAGATTAACAGTAGCAAAAGACGATGGAGTGCAAAAATACTCACAAAATAGTTCGCTACAATGGACAGGGTAGAAACCCTTTTCATTACTCAAAGGTAGCCACCATTGAAAAAACCACCACAGAAGCACATGAGATAAAAAAGATAGCAACAGAGGAAAGATGTATGGAATACAACCAAATAAAAACAAAAGATAGAAAAACGACAGAGAAGGATCAAACAAGACACAAAACTAACAGAAAGCAAGATATAAAATGGCAATAGAGAACTCACAAGTGTCAATAATTACACTAAATATAATCGGATTAAACTCACCAATAAAAAGGCACAGAGTAGCAGAATGGATTAAAAAAAATCCAACTGTATGCTGCCTACAGGAAACTCATCTAAGTAACAAGGATAAAAACAAATTCAAAGTGAAAGACTGGAAAACAATACTCCAAGCAAATAACATCCAAAAAAAAGCAGGTATAACAATACTCATATCTGATAATGCTGACTACAAGACAGGAAAAGTACTCAGAGACAAAAATGGCCATTTCATAATGGCTAAGGGGACACTGAATCAAAAAGACATAACAATTCTTAATATATATGCACCAAACCAAGGAGCACCAAAATATATAAGACAGCTACTTATTGACCTTAAAACAAAAACTGACAAAAATACAATCCTACTTGGCGATTTCAATACACCGCTGATGGCTCTAGATTGGTCATCCAAACAGAGAATCAATAAAGATATATTGGCCTTAAACAAACACTAGAGCACCTGGATATGATAGACATCTACAGGACATTTCATCCCAAAGTGACAGAGTATACTATTTTTCTCCAGTATACATGGATCATTCTCAAGAATTGACCATATGTTGGGCCACAAAAACAACATCAGCAAATTCAGAAAAATCAAAGTTGTACCAAGCATATTTTCTGATCATAAAGCCTTGAAACTATTATTCAACTGCAAAAAAGAGGAAAAAAATCCCACAAAAATGTGGAAACTAAACAACATACTTTTAAAAAATGAATGGGTCAAAAAAGAAATAAGCGCAGAGATCAAAAGATATACACAGACATATCAGAATCTATGGGATGCAGCAAAAGCAGTGATAAGAGGGAAGTTCATATCACTTCAGGCATATATGAACAAACAAGAGAGAGCCCAAGTGAACCACTTAACTTCCCACCTTAAGGAACTAGAAAAAGAAGAACAAAGACAACCCAAAACCAGCCGAAGAAAGCAGATAATAAAAATCAGAGCAGAAATAAATGAATTAGAGAACAGAAAAACTATAGAAAAAATTAATAGAACAAGGAGCTGGTTCTTTGAAAAGATCAACAAAATTGACAAACCCCTGGCAAGATTTACCAAGGAAAAAGGAGAAAGAACTCATATAAACAAAATCCAAAATGAAAGAGGAGAAATCACCACGGACACAGTACATATACAATGAATTATTGTAGAATACTATGAAAAACTTTATGCCACTAAATTCAACAACCTAGAAGAAATGGATAAATTCCTAGAACAATACAACGTTCCTAGACTGAGTCAAGAAGAAGCAGAAAGCCTAAACAGACCTATTAGTAGAGAAGAAATAGAAAAAAACATTAAAAACCTCCCCAAAAATAAAAGTCCAGGCCCTGACGGCTATACCAGCGAATTTTATAAAACATTCAAAAAAGACTTGGTTCCTATTCTACTAAAAGTCTTCCAAAAAATTGAAGAAGAAGTAATACTTCCAAACACATTTTATGAGGCCAACATAACCCTCATACCAAAACCAGGCAAGGATGGCACAAAAAAAGAAAACTACAGACCAATATCTCTAATGAATACAGATGCTAAAATACTAAACAAAATACTAGCAAATCGAATACAACAACATATTAAAAAAATAATACATCATGATCAAGTGGGATTCATCCCAGAATCTCAAGGATGGTTCAACATCCGTAAAATGGTTAACATAATACACCATATCAACAAAACAAAGAACAAAAACCACATGATCTTATCAATAGACACAGAAAAGGCTTTTGATAAAACACAACACAATTTTATGTTTAAGACTCTCAACAATATGGGTATAGAAGGAAAATATCTCAACATGATAAAGGCCATATATGATAAACCATCAGCTAACATCATATTAAATGGCACTAAACTGAAGGCTTTCCCCCTTAAATCAGGAACAAGACAGGGTTGTCCACTCTCTCCACTCTTATTTAATGTGATACTAGAGGTTCTAGCCAGAGCAATCAGACAAGACAAAGAAATAAAAGGCATTCATATCGAAAAAGAAGAAGTAAAGGTATCACTTTTTGCAGATGATATGATCCTATACATCGAAAACCTCAAAGAATTCACAAAGAGACTACTAGAAACAATAAGCCAATACAGTAAGGTCGCAGGATACAAAATTAACATACAAAAGTCCATAGCCTTTCTATATGCCAACAATGAAACAATTGAGAACGAACTCAAAAGAATAATCCCCTTCACGATTGCAACAAAAAAAATAAAATACTTAGGAATAAACATAACAAAGAATGAAAGGACTAATATAATGAAAACTATAAGCCATTGTTAAGAGAAATTGAAAAAGATATAATGAGATGGAAGAATATACCTTGTTCTTGGTTAGGAAGAATAAATATAATCAAGATGGCTATATTACCCAAAGCAATATACAAATTTAATGCAATTCCCATCAAACTTCCAATGACTTTTTTTAAAGAAATAGAGCAAAAAATCATCAGATTTATATGGAACTATAAAAAACCCCAAATAGCCAAAGCAATCCTAAAGAAAAAGAATGAAGCTGGGGGCATTACAATACCTGACTTCAAACTCTATTATAGGGCCACTACAATCAAAACAGCATAGTATTGGCAGAAAAAATAGTCACTCAGACCAATGGAACAGAATAGAAAGTCCAGAAATAAAACCACATATATATAGTCAAATAATTTTTGATAAAGGGGCCAACAACACACAATGGAGAAAAGAAAGCCTCTTCAATAAATGGTGCTGGAAAAACTGGAAAGCCACATGCAAAAGAATGAAACTGGACTACAGTTTGTCCCCCTGTACTAAAATTAACTCAAAATGGATCAAAGATCTAAACATAAGACCTGAAACAATTAAGTACATAGAAGAAGACATAGGTATACTCAACTCATAGACCTGGGTTTTAAAGAGCATTTTATGAATTTGACTCCACAGGCAAGAGAAGTGAAGGCAAAAATTAATGAATGGGACTATATCAGACTAAGAAGTTTTTGCTCAGCAAGAGAAACTGATAACAAAATAAACAAACAGCCAACTAAATGGGAAATGATATTTTCAAACAACAGCTCAGATAAGGGCCTAATATCCAAAATATACAAAGAACTCATAAAACTCAACAACAAACAAACAAACAATCCAATAAAAAAATGGGAAGAGGGGCCCTGGCCGGTTGGCTCAGCGGTAGAGCATCGGCCTAGCATGCAGAGGACCCGGGTTCGATTCCCGGCCAGGGCACACAGGAGAAGCGCTCATTTGCTTCTCCACCCCTCCGCCGCGCTTTCCTCTCTGTCTCTCTCTTCCCCTCCCGCAGCCAAGGCTCCATTGGAGCAAAGATGGCCCGGGCACTGGGGATGGCTCTGTGGCCTCTGCCTCAGGCGCTAGAGTGGCTCTGGTCACAACATGGCGATGCCCAGGATGGGCAGAGCATCGCCCCCTGGTGGGCAGAGCGTCGCCCCTGGTGGGCGTGCCGGGTGGATCTCGGTCGGGCACATTCGGGAGTCTGTCTGACTGTCTCTCCCTGTTTCCAGCTTCAGAAAAATGAAAAAAAAAAAAAAAATAGGAAGAGGACATGAACAGACACTTCTCCCAGGAAGAAATACAAATGGCCAACTGATATATTAAAAGATGCTCATCTTCTTTAGCTATTAGAGAAATGCAAATCAAAACTGACATGAGATACCACCTCACACCTGTTAGATTAGCTATTATTAGCAAGACAGGTAATAGCAAATGTTGGAGAGGCTGTGGAGAAAAAGGAACCCTCATACACTGTTGGTGGGAATGTAAAGTAGTACAACCATTATGGAAGAAAGTATGGTGGTTCCTCAAAAAACTGAAAATAGAACTACCTTATGACCCAGCAATCCCTCTACTGGGTATATACCCCAAAAACTCAGAAACATTGATACGTAAAGACACATGCAGCCCCATGTTTATTGCAGCATTGTTCACAGTGGCCAGGACATGGAAACAACCAAAAATCCCGTCAGTAGATGACTGGATAAAGAAGATGTGGCACATATACACTATGGAATACTACTCAGCCATAAGAAATGATGACATCGGAACATTTACAGCAAAATGGTGGGATCTTGATAACATGATACGAAGCGAAATAAGTAAATCAGAAAAAAACCAGGAACTGCATTATTCCATATGTAGGTGGGACATAAAAGTGAAACTAAGAGACATTGATAAGAGTGTGGTGGTTACGGGGGGGGGGGGGGGGGAGGGGGGAATGGGAGAGGGAAAGGGGGAGGGGGAGGGGCACAAAGAAAACACGATAGAAGGTGACAGAGGACAATCTGACTTTGGGTGATGGGTATGCAACATAATTGAACGACAAGATAACCTGGACTTGTTATCTTTGAATATATGTATCCTGATTTATTGATGTCACCCCATTAAAAAAATAAAATTATTATAAAAAATAATAAATTTTAAAACCTAGAATTCAAAGTCCTTCAACAAATGACTCTCATCATCCCTAATTCTACGTATTTTTTCTCTCTAATGCAGATTTCTGACTTTTTTGAAATACACTTTCTTATGACTTGTTGATTTTTATTAATGTTGTTTCAATGTTAATAACGTTGTTATGCTGTTGCTAACCAGTGATAAATAAAGTACTTCTTACCATTAATGTGGCTTCTGGTGCTGCATGGTTTTGCTGATGGCTTTGTAGTCTGGTTGATACGTGGTGATGTTAAGCTTCATGTAGGCATTGAGACTTCCATCTGTTAAACGTGATTGTAGGTTGATCTTAATGTTCTTTAGATGTGAGAAAGACTGCTCTGCTCACATGCATATGTAGAGCCAAACATTGTCAGTACAGCGATACTCACACGCTGCAGTGTGTAGTATGTGATGGGAAGCACGCTCCAAGTTTTGACAATCAGCTGGTCCGCAGGTTGAAGTTTTTTCATTTCTGTCCACTTAGGTTTGCTCACCAACTCTGCTTGACGTCTTGCAAGTCTTTCCAAGTCTTCATTCAGTGACTTGAACTTATTCACCCACAAGTCTGAGGCCTTCAGGTCACACCGGGGATGTAACTCAGGTCAGTGCTGTCCACTGCACACTCGGGTAGATTGGTGATGAACTTAAAAAGACAAGTGTGCTTAAGAAATTCTCCAAAGCACACTTTGAATGACAGCAGGAGATTAAATGTGAAGCCCGCTAGCTGCTGGAGATCAAGATGTTGAGCAGGGTCACTTGCTGTGCATGCATCTTTAAACTCTCCCAGTTTTTCAAAGTGCAGTAAACGACCTGTTTCAATGTTAGCAATGAAGAGTTCCAGCTTGTTTTCAAATGCAAACACTGCTTGTTGAAGGGATAAGACTGTATTTCCAACACCTTGCATTTTCACATTGAGCTGGTTCAGATGTTCAGTCATGTCCACGAAATAGTAGAACTTCAGGAGCCACTCAGTGTTAGCTAACTCAGGATGCTCGACGTTTTTCATTTCAAGAAAAGTCCGGATTTTGCTCAGACAGCCGTGAAACAGCTGAGCACCTTCCCTCTTGACAACCAACGCACATTGCTGTGCAGAAGCAGACCAGGATAATTATTCCCAACTTCATCCAGCAGTGTTTTAAACTGGCAATCATTTAAAGCTCAGGCAACAATAAAGTTGACCACCCGAATTACCAGCAACATCACCTCACCAAGCTGCTCTCCACATATCTGAGCACAAAGCACCTCCTGATGTAGGATGCAGTGGAAACTTAGGATGGGTCTCTTTTCATGTTCACGAAGAAGCACTAGGAATCCTCTGTTTTTCCCCACCATGCACGGAACACCATCAGTACACACCAAAATAAGTTTATCCATCAGTAGATTTTTTTCTTTAGCGAACTCAGTGAACAACTTGAATAAATCCTCCCCTCTTGTTGTCTCTTTCATAGGCAAAACAGCAAGACTTTCCTCATGTAGTGTGTCACTGATAGCATAACTTGCAATCATGCTGAACTGGGATAAATGGCTTACGTCTGTTGACTCATCCAAAGTGAGAGAAAAGAATGGTGCTGCATTTATGTCCTTCACTTGTGTTGCCTCAATTTGATTTGCCATCATGATGGTATGATTGTGAACAGTTCTTGCCGATAGAGGCATGTCTTTATTCGTTTGATTATCTTGTCTTTATCCGAAAAGTCATCAAAAAGTTCATTGGCAACATCAAGCACGAATGTTTGGGCATACTCCCCATCTGTGAATGGCTTTCTGTTTCTCACAATTGCTAAAGCACCAGCTAAGCTAGTCGAATTCCAGTCACCTTTTTGGGTCCAAACACAGAGTTGATTCTGACTAGCTTGCACTCTGCTCAGTAGCTCTTGACATGTTTCCTTCCTGCTGTCTCCCGCTGGATATTTTGATGCAAATGTAGTATGGCATGTGTCAAAGTGCTGCTTTATGTTTGACTGTTTCATCGATGCAATTTTATCATTGCATATTAGACACACTGCAGAACCTAATCTCTCCACAAAGGCGAATTCCTCTGTCCATTCCTGCTGAAAAGTATGATACTCCTCATCTTTTTTTCTTTTAGTCATCTTCTTCATCAAAAGGGTTTCTGCAATTAGCTAGCTGACTACTTGATTAAAAGGAGGGAAGTTTAATTCCTGACCTCACAATGACCTGTGTATGTTACACATCATCCAATAAAAATTTGGTGTTATCTCGGAGGACAGCTGTGATTGGCTCCAGCCACCCGCAACCATGAACATGAGCAGTAGGAAATGGACGGATTGTAATACATGAGAATGTTTTATGTTTTTAATGTTATTATTTTTTTTATTAAAGGTTTTCTGCAAGCCAGATACAACCATCAAAAGAGCCACATCTGCCTTGCGAGACATAGGTTTTCAACCCCTGCCCTAGATCTTCCAAATGTTTTTCTGTTTCTTTCACTCAAGCCTAACATTCCATTCAAAAACTACCAAATGGCCATCTCTATTCCCTGACTTGGTAAGATAATAACATCATTAACATTCTTTTTTTTTTTTTTTTTTCATTTTTCTGAAGCTGGAAACAGGGAGAGACAGTCAGACAGACTCCCGCATGCGCCCGAACGGGATCCACCCGGCACGCCCACCAGGGGCGACGCTCTGCCCACCAGGGGGCGACGCTCTGCCCATCCTGGGCATCGCCATGTTGCGACCAGAGCCACTCTAGCGCCTGGGGCAGAGGCCACAGAGCCATCCCCAGCACCCGGGCCATCTTTGCTCCAATGGAGCCTTGGCTGCGGGAGGGGAAGAGAGAGACAGAGAGGAAAGCGCGGTGGAGGGGTGGAGAAGCAAATGAGCGCTTCTCCTGTGTGCCCTGGCCGGGAATCGAACCCGGGTCCTCCGCACGCTAGGCCGACGCTCTACCGCTGAGCCAACCGGCCAGGGCCCATCATTAACATTCTTATGTAAACAAAAGTTCCTGGCAGAAACACAGCAATGTTCTATTATAACCTGCCCTTTATTCAGCAACACCACAAATTTAGTTACATTCTTCACATATCACATATCCTAAATGGTACTCTTAATTATCTACCTCAGTTTCCTCAACACACAAGCATACCACAGATACATAACACACAAATATAATCATAGATTTTCAAGTAATGTGAATGTCATCCAAATGCATTTATTTTGTCATCCCCAAACAACAGTGACCCAGCAAAAGCTGGCTATTTCTGCATTAATGTACAGTTTGCAGGCTTTTTTAAGCCAGCAGCCTAACGTATCACAAAGGTATTGAAACATTAATTTTCTTTTCTTCCTTTTGCATGTTACATCTCTGGGAATACCTTCTTTGGGCAAGACTTATAGAAAAGGTGTTAAGATAAAAAATTTTCAGAATATCACTTGAGCAAAATCAAAATTAAGTGATGATATTTGGATTGTCCTAGTCTTCAAACCCTAAGTCTCCAACATTAAAATTGCTAGTTTGTTTAGTTACTTATGAAAAAAATAAGGCCACTGGGGCTAGCTGATACATAAAAAAATTTAATATCCTTTAAAATCATCATAATTTTAAAATAAATGAAAATGAAAAAAAATGCAAGTTACAGTGATTAATTTGAATGTATTTCATTTTTATAGGAAGGTTTTTCTTATAAAATAAAAGACTCAAAAAGTTTTATTTTAAAGTTATCAATTGATATACATAGCATTAAGCTTGTTTTTTAAAGCAATAGATTTTTAAAAATTTGATTCTGTTGTTAAATATAACATTACACAAATGTGGATCTAGATCAGGTAAAGCACAAAATAAACATGGATATTTTATTTTCTTGTCTTAGGGCACTATTCTGAAGCTCATAAAATGTCTCCTTTTATTTGCTTATTTACTATTGGTATTTTTAAAACTTTCAAATTTTCAAACCAAAATTCACCCAAGTTTACAAGCAAGAAAGAGCATTAGATTTTTCTTAGGATTTTCTCTGCTAACCAAGAAATAAGATGTATTCAATATTTTTTTAAAAGACACAAATAAAATTTTTTCAAAGTATTTTATCCCTGTTTTTGAGATCAGTATATTAATTTATGCAAGAAATTATTTAAGTTTTTTTTTAATTCTCTACTTTTGTAGACTTTCTAAGGTGCAGTAAGATGTCTCCTCTTTACCGACAAGAAGAAACATAATTAATTCAGAATAGTGAAATAAATCATGGAAGAACTGAGTTTATCTGTTTCTCCCCAGGACATCTATATAAATCTGATGCACAAAGGTTTTACCCAAATACTTTAAGTATGTTTCAAATCCATGGGGGACTCCAAGATAGTGAACAGGACATAGGGATAATCAGAATAGGGCAAGCCAAGGGCTCTCGGGTAAGCAAGAGGCCACAGAAAAGGAAAAACAGTGTTTGAAGGGAGTGTTAAGGAACGTGTTAAACAACAACACAAAATAGATTGCAGCCAACACTCTTTGTTTTTGTTATAAGCAGAGAGAAAGTATATATATAAAAAAGATGTCCTAGTCTAACACATCTGTTTATACACACTTGAGTACAATCAAGAGATAATATAGGGCAGTATTTCCTAAAGGCTGGCCCTCCAGATATCTGAATCAGAATCACCCATGCCATTTGTCCCAGTCTAATGAAATTAGATATTTTTAATACAGAACCCAGGAATCAACATTTTAAAAAGTTCCCTTGAGAATTTTTAATTACATCAAATTTTGAAAAACACAAGATAGCTACAAAGATAAGATCACATACAAATGGCCAATAGGTACATGAAAAGATACTCAACATCATTAACGATCAGGAAATGCCAATCAAAACCACCTCAACCTGTTAGTTAGAATGACTATTATAAAAAAGACAAGAAATGACCCTGGCTGGTTGGCTTAGTGGTAGAGCATTGGTCTGGTGTCTGGATGTCCCAAGTTCCATTCCTGATCACAGCACACAGGAGAAGCGACCATCTGCTTCTCTACCTTGCCCCCTCCCCTTCTCTCTCTCTCTCTCTCTCTCTCTCTCTCTCTTTCTCTTCCCCTCCCACAGTCATGGCTCAATTGGTTCCAGTGCATTGGCCCTGGGCACTGAGGATGGCTCCCTGGAGCCTCTCCCTCAGGTACTAAAAATAGCTCAGTTGTAAGTATGGCCCCAGATGGGTAGAACATCAGCCCAGCCAGGGGTTGCTGGGTTAATCCCGTTTGGGGCATATGCAAGAGTCTTTCTCTCTATCTTCTCTTTTCTCACTTGGAATAAAAGGAAAAGAAATAGTCAAGAAATAACAAGTATTGATGAGGATGCGAGGAAAAGAGAACTTTTGTACTGTTTTTGAGACCATAAGTCAATGCAATTGCTATGAAGAACAATACAGAGATTCTTCAAAAAATTAAAAATAGAACTACCATATGACTTAGAAATCTCACTTTTGAGCATATATCCAAAGAAAACAGCCCTGGCCGGTTGGCTCAGTGGTAGAGCATCAGCCCAGCATGTGGAAGTCCCAGGTTTGGTTCCCAGTCAGGGCACACAGGAGAAGTGACCATCTGCTTTTCCATCCTTCCTGCTCTCCTTTCTCTCTGTCTCCCTCTTCTCCTTCCACAGGCTCCATTGGAGCAAGTTGGCCTGGCCGCTGAGGATGGCTCCATGGCCTCCACCTCAGGTGCTAGAATGGCTCTGGTTGCAACAGAGCAATGCTCCAGATGGGTAGAGCTTCGCCCCCTTGTGGGCTTGTTAAGTGGATTCTGGTTGGGCGCATGCGGAAGTCTGTCTCTTTGCCTCCCTGCTCCAGCTTTTCACTTCAGAAAAATTAAAAAAGAAAGAAAGAAAGAAAGAAAGAAAGAAAGAAAGAAAGAAAGAAAGAAAGAAAGAAAGAAAGAAAGGAAGAAAGAAAGAAAGAAAAGAAACCAAAAACCTAATATTGAAGAGCTATATTCACTGTATCATTATTCACAATAGTCAAGAAATGGGAACTACCTAAGTGTCCATCAATGAATGAATGGAAAAAGAAGTTGTGGCATGCACATATATATATGAATCATATTTAGCAATGAGAAAAAATAATCCTGCCAATTGCCACAACATGGATAGAACTTGAGGGCATTATGCTAAGGGAAGTAAGCCAGACAGAGAAAGATAAATACTGCATGCTATCACTTATATACAAAATCTTAAAAAAAAAAAAAAAAAGGTCAACATCATAGAAACAGAGTAAAAAAGTGGTTGCCACTGCTGTAAGGAGAGGTTAGTAAAAAGGTACAAACTTTCAGATACAAGATGAATAAGGTCTGAGGATCTAATGTAAAACCTGGTGACTGTTATTGATACCACTGTATTGTGTAATTGAAATTTCTTGGGAGGAAACCTGAATGTTCTCACTGGGGGGAAAAAAAGTAAACATGTGAAGTGATGGATATGTTAATTAAACAGTTGGAGGAATTCTTTCACACTGTATAGCGTGTTGAACCACCTCAATGTACACTTTAAATATCTTACATTTTTATACATCAATTATATCTCAATCAAGCTGAAATTTTAAAAACATGGCAAGCTTCAGCATTGGGAAACCTGGTTTGAATCTCAGCGCTATGAGCTGAAAACAAGAACAATAATAGTAGTGCAAGCGCTCACATGACCACTGTAAAGATGAACTTAAATGAGATAATATGTGTGAGGCATGAAACATAGGTTCTCTATAAATGGTACTGTTAATAGTCCACATCAGCTTCCTCAACAGGCATATCCACAGACTGGCAATTTCTGGGCCACGATATGGATGAGAACCAGAATCCTGAAAAAGAGGTCAGGACACCTGAGTTTCCTCCCTGCCACTGCAGGTGCTGAAGCCTCACCACCACAGCACTAGTCAATATGCTCTTTGTCAGCCGAAGTTCAATTTAGCACAAACAGAGGCAACTAATGCCTTTACAGACATTCCCCAAATGACGGACCTCTGTGCTGCCACGAATAGGAATCAAGACTGATTCACATAATGTTTAGAAAGCTCACAAACTTTGTATTTTGTCTAAAATAATTGTGATTCTCCAAGGTTTTCCCCACCATGCCAATTTGGCTGAAGCTTTTGCTTAAATTGCCAGTCTGCATCCAGATTTCTCAGTCTAATCTTTGGCAGGATCCAACTCACTCCAGTTTCAGGACCAAGTGACTGGCAGCAGCCCAAAAGCCCAAGTGCACACTCCTGCCAAATCATCACTGGCCAGGAAAAAGCCTTCCAGAATATGAAACAAAAGAGAGTTCAGTCCTTCTCAATGCAGATCTCGACTGAGTTGGCCACCCTACAGCTGCTCCAAGGGACAGCCTCACTCCTTCCTTCCAGGGAACGTGTTGTTGTAGTGGAATTCAGATATTAAAAAGAACAAGGGAGACTTGGGTCAAATTGATTTCTGTCATATAAAAATAACACCTAAGTGGTTGGTCAGTCTTTTACCTAAGTGTCTTGGTCAAATATACAGGGATTATATAATTGGCAGAAAGTGAACTGTGAATTCTTGATTATCTGAATAATTGATCAGCAGTTGGAGTCCTACTAATCATTGCATTTTAAGTCCTAAATTATCCTTCTGTTCTACCTACCTTGATCAATAGACCGTACAATTGCCAAATAACCATTTCATTTCATAATCTATGCTAATAAATTTAACAGTGGTAGCACAGCCAGTAATGTTCACAGTTATGAGCATAATTATTGCATATTGCCACTTACAAACATCAGACTACTAAAGATATAGATATTTAGCCAACAGAGCTCTATTAGGGAATCATCTTGATCCAGTTAGCAATATATCATATTTGGAATAAGTGAAATCCAGAGCAAGCACCACCAATCCTGGGAGTCAGCTATAATTAGAATACATAAATTATTCTTTGCTCTTTTCCCAAAATATATAAACTACTGACTCATAAACAAGAAAAATATTTATTATTTCACCACAATTCAAATAATTTGATAATTTATTAACAACTTCTCTCCAAAGGTTTTGTTTCAGGGCTATTATCAACATTTCCCCTGAGAAGTAATGTTTGATTTGTTAGTTCTCATTGTCTCAGATTTAAAGAATTAGGTTATAGCATTCCAGGTTTAATAATGTTTTCTCCTGCATCTACTGTAAGACCCCCTGCTCATGCAGAAAAATTTTCTGAAACTTAACAAAGAAAAAAAGTCAGGATAAATAAATTGTGTTTTGTACAATATATATAGTGAATTAAATACACAATGAAAGAATGCACAAACATTAGAGAGTAGATGTGCATATTTCATAATGCATGCTGTTTTGTTAAAAGAGAATAGCTGTAGCAGTTAGCCCTGCTTGGTTCACATCACTGGGATTCAGGGCACAAAATTCTCCCTACCCTATACAGTCAGAAAAGCAAACTGTGTCAAGCTAGACATACCACTTCACAGCACTTTTGAAAAAATGTAAAGCTAACTAATTATCCTAGGGACATCAACAGAAATACTTGGAAAATGCAACATTTAGTCAACTTTTTGTTTGCCACAATACCAACTAGCTACTTGGACTTATTTTAGCATAGACTTGGCCAAACTATGTTATGTGTTGAACACCTGAAGTGTCTGAGGTAACCAGTTACCCAGTTGCTTTGACATCATCTTAACTCAAACACAATATGTATATTTTCAATCAATTTACTTTGGATTCATTTTTATATATGAAACATGGTCAGTGTTCCATGAACACATTTTCAGAGGAAAGACTGCTATAAATATGATGTGATAATGACTGGAATGTTTCAGGGAAGGACAGGAGGAGAAAAGAAGAAAACTGCAAACTCTCATAAAATTTAAAATAAACTGTGAACTAAGACTTGGCATTTCATCATTTTTAAACCATTATCTAATTTGTAAGTTCTGTCCTTTAGAAGAATGTTGCCAGCATTTTCTTAAATAAATATTCAATATGAGCTGTGAAAGAGTAATGCTTAAGACTTGCAATGACAAACATTCAGCTTTCAGAATTTGAAAAAAACAATGAGGTAAGAACATCAATAGATGATAGATGAGAAGTAAATATCAGAAATCTCACTTTTAAAATACGGATTTGATTTATGATCTATGTTAATAAACCTTTCTTCAAAAATAAATTTCAGACTTAGAAAAATACTGTCAATACGAAAAGAAAAAAAAATTAAGTGATAAATAAGAATATATATCAACCTCCTAATCTCCTCCTAAAATAATTTCCATGACTCAGCTTTAAAATTTAGTCTTAAATTTTCTAGAAGCAAAACAAACAAACAAAAAAGGCAATAAAAAACCTACATATATATACACTTCTATTAATTATAATAAAAGAAAACATTAGTTGTTTTAAGTTCTTTAAAAGAGAAAGCTTTTCACTCAAATCAAATTTGGAAGTAATTTATTTTATTAGTTTTAATATAAGGCAGAATCAAAAAATGGTAGTTACAAAACAACCTTGGATCTTCAAAGTATAGCATAGTGAATATTATCAATAATGTTATGATAATTATGCATGGTGCCAGGTGGGTATCAAGGAGAACATTTAGTAAAGTATATGATTGTCTAACCACTACGTTGTACATCTGAAACTAGTACAAAATATTGAATATAAACTGTAATTGAAAAATAAAAATAATATAAAAATAAATTATTTTGACAAGGGTGGGCATTAATTGCATGGCAATTTTCTCTTCTGCTAAACCCCACCCCCCCAAAAAAAAACACCACACACAGAAGAAAGACCCCTTTCTTCCCCAACAGCAACACCTTAACCATCACAACTAGCACTCTTGCTCTTCTTCAATTAAATCTTGTTCAGAACAACCCTCACCAGATTCCTCCTAAAACCTAATAAAAGCAAACCTCTTTCCTTTCTTCTACAGACTTGACTATAGTTTGGCCATATCTGGCTTGTTCTGAATTGCAATTTTTTACTATTCCAAATAAGCACATATTCTGGCAAAAAAATACATATACACACACATATAACATATATAAACAATAATAATAAAACAAAATTCCAATGGTCATTTTACAAAAATTAAAAGATCACTGTTCTCTATATTATAATTTCTTATATTAGCCTCAATAAAACAGAGAGTATAACAGTTAAATCTAACCCACAGTTTTATGTCACTATAATATACTAGGCCAAACCAAGATTTGAATATTAGGTATATTCATGTTCAAAGTCTGTCTCTACTAATTACTAGCTGAGTGATTCTATAAAACTTTTAACTTCGCAGAGCTTATTTCATCTGTAAAATGGGATAATAATATAGACAATGTAAACCTAATGCTTGATTTTATGATTAAATGAGATAAATCATATAAATTTTCTTATAAACTTTCTGGTAAAAGCTCAGTGAATAATAAAACTTGAAATATATTGATAGATAAAACTTAAAATATATTAAAAGATAAAAAATTACGAGTATTTAATTATTTTTTATAAATATACTTTTACTTTGTAAAAAGCTATAAAATTGTCAGTTTGGGTTAAACCCTGGAAAATGCCTAGTACATCAACATTCTGTTTGGCTAATTAAAGGCAAAATATTTTATTGTTGTTTATCTAAGTCCAGAGATTTTGGTTCAAGTTAATGAGCATCAAACATTTTAGGTATTTAACCTGCAAAAAAGGTTCTCTTGATAATCTAGCTGATTTTCCATAATTATATTAAAGTGGCATCTAATAAAAATTGATCCCTTTCTTTCTGTGATCTTCCTTGGGGAGCCCTCATAGAACGGCAGGAGAACCTTGTCCAAGTGATCAAGGTAGGGTTTTAGTAATCTTATCATCCTCCCAATTCCTGAGAATGGAGACCAGTACAAAAGATCAATTCTATGAGCATGGGCTACAGAAGAAGGAAGGCTGGTATAAGAGACTTGGCAAGTTGATGCAAGGAGGAGACAATATGTTTTTATTAATTCCTGAGTCAGTAAATTAGTTTCCACTGAGTGTAAGTATGTATTAGACACAGGCCTTCTATACTAAAATACTAAAATAAAATAATAAAATAAAGTAAAATAAAATAAAATAAAAATATTTTTAAAGTTCTTGCTATTCTCAAAAGATATGTAAAATCCAATAGAGGAAAGAAACTAAACAATAAAATGGTCTTACTTACAGTCTACAGATAAAAGCAAGGTAGAGTAAAAAGAATTTGAACCACAGAAATTAAGAAAACTATATTCTCAACCCAATTTAGCTATTTCCTAGGATTTGGCTCATATTAGGTCAAATCTCTAGACTTCCATTGCTTCTTCTGTTTCCTTCAGTTTGTTCCAAACATTAAGTACCTAGGGCATCTTGACACATGAATGACACAACATTATTAGCTACAAGATACTAAAAGATGAAGAAACTAATATTTTTTTCTCTAAAATTGGTATGTCACTTGAAGATAATTATACAAAGAAACTAACAGGATTTGGAAAGCTAGTTATTCTATTTTTAGTGAAATAAATAAATAAGGTTTTTAAAATCTATACTCTTAAATCCTTATTAGAGTGTAGGAAGAGTTTGATGGCACATGAAGAAGTAGGAATCAATCATCAGAAAGCATCAACAAAAGTAGATGCTTCTATAAGAGCTTTGAGTAAATGATATAGACCTAGGAAGCAGGCAGCACGGTCACTTTCCATACCCAGGATATGGTAAGGTAAACATCACTAACTGAGGTAAGAAGTAGCTTCTGGCTTTCCCAAAAGTTTTGTTTTAATTTTTAATTTGATTGTTTGTTGGTTTTAATTGAGAAAACTCTCAGTCTCCTAATAATTTTTACAATGAATTTCTTACATCCAGGAAACAATTCCTGTGGCATCTGATGAGTGAGATTAATTAGGGACGGGGAGGGGACTTTGATCAAAAACACAAGTTCAGAGATTCTCAATGCTTATTTGAGAAAAAAGACATGGACAATATAATTAATGTCAATGTTGTCTACATATCTTGATCTAGTCTTTTCTACCTAGGCTTTAACCTCAATTTCTCTGAAGCATCAGATCTGGGGGAAAATAATTGATATGGCCTTACACACAAAAGAATAAACCTGGCAGGCTTGTAAGGTAGAGAAGCCTTAAAATACCCTTGTGCCTGTAAGTTTGACTGCCAAGGAAATGACCCCTGTTGGCATTTAAATCCAGTGACCTACCAGTGAGAACAGCGACAGAAGCTTTCTGGCCGGCCTATAGCTAAATAGGTAGTATCCCTCAGGGTACTTGCTGCATTGCTAAGCAAAACCATATGGAGAGACATGTTTAGTAGAACTGGGGATATTTATATGTACAATGGAATGTCCCTATATTGTGGTCTTAACATAGCATAGGACATCCTCTTGTGATGCTCTGCCTGAAGTCCCATTTGTTCACATAGATGACTGAAGAGTCATTTTTACCAAAGAAGTTATACTCAAATACAGAACACTGTGATAAATTGGATCTAAGGAAAAAAGTCTAAGCTATTTTGTGACAGCAGCACTATCCACGTGTTTTATGTTAATATCCCATGCTGGCAAAGTACTTTGTCCTATTTTTTATATGATTTTAAAAGAGAAAAGTGCCAATTTTCTCTGTCAGCTTTATTCTTCATTTTTTAAAAAGGTCTCCCTAGACTCCTCTCTCTAAGAAATTGGGTCAGTGAAAGAAAACGAAATATTAAAAGCACTTTAAAAAGGAAAAACACCATAGCTTTGCAAATCAAAAAAACTACTGGACCTGATAAATGAATTCAGCAAAGTGGCAGGATATAAAATCAATACTCAGAAATCAGAGGCATTTTTATATGCCAACAATGAACAGTCAGAAAGAGAAATTAAGGAAACAATCCCCTTCACTATTACAACCAAAAAAATAAAGTACCTAGGAGTAAATTTAACCAAGGAGACTAAAGACTTGTACTTGGAAAATTATAAAGCATTGATAAAAGAAATCAAGGAAGATACAAACAAGTGGAAGCATATACCGTGCTCATGGTTAGGAAGAATAAACATCATTAAAATGTTTATATTACCCAAAACAATCTATAAATTCAATGCAATACCAATTAAAATACCAATGACTTACTTCAAAGATATAGATCACATATTCCAAAAATTTATATGGAACCAAAAAAGAACACGAATAGCCTCAGCAATCTTTAAAAAGAAGAATAAAGTGGGAGGTATCACACTTCCTGATATCAAGTTATATTACAAGGCCATTGTACTCAAAACAGCCTGGTACTGGCATAAGAACAGGCATATAGATCAATGGAACAGAACAGAGAACCCATAAATAAGCCCACAGCTCTATGGACAACTGATATTTGACAAAGGAGGTAAGGAAATACAATGGAGTAAAGACAGCCTCTTTAACAAATGATGTTGGGAAAATTGGACAGCTACCTGCAAAAAAATGAAACTAGACCAACAGCTTACACCATTCACAAAAATAAACTCAAAATGGATAAAAGACTTAAATGTAAGCTGTGAAACCATAAGCATCTTAGAAGAAAACATAGGCAGTAAGCTCTCTGATATCTCTTGGGACAATATATTTGCTGATTTATCTCCACAGGGAAGTGAAATAAAAGACAGGATAAACAAATGGGACTATATCAAACTAAAAAGCTTCTGCACAGCTAAAGACAATAAGAACTCAATAAAAAAACAAACTACACAATGGGAGAACATATTTGACAATATATCTGATAAGGGGTTAATAACCAAAATTTAAAAAGAACTTGTAAATCTCAACACCAGGAAGATAAACAATCCAATCGAAAAATGGGAAAAAGAAATGAATAGACACTTCTCCAAAGAGGACATACAGATGGCCAATAGGCATATGAAAAAATACTCAACATCACTAATCATTAGAGAAATGCAAGTTAAAACCACAATGAGATATCACCTCACACCAGTCAGAATGGCGTTCATCAACAAACACAGAATAAGTGCTGGCAAGGATGTGGAGAAAAGGGAACCCTCCTGTACTGCTGGTGGGAATACAGACTGGTGCAGCCACTGTGGAAAACAGTATGGAGATTCCTCAAAAAATTGAAAATCAAACTGCCTTTTGACCAAGCTCTCCCACTTTTAGGAATATACCCCAAGAACACCATAGAACTGCTCCAAAAGGAGAAATGCACCCCCATGTTTGTGGCAGCATTGTTCACCATAGCAAAGATCTGGAAACAGCCCAAGTGTCCATCAGAGGACCAGTGGATTAAAAAGCTTTGGTACATATATACTATGGAATACTACTCAGCCATAAGAAATGATGACATCGGATCATTTACAATTACATGGATGGACGTTGATAACATTATACGGAGTGAAATAAGTAAATCAGAAAAAACTAAGAACTATATGAATCCATACATTGATGGGACATAAAAATGAGACTCAGAGACATGAACAAGAATGTGATGGTAATGGGGGAGGGGATGGGGCGAGGAAGGAGAGAGGGGTTGGGGGAGGGGAGGGGCACAAAGAAAACCAGATAAAAGGTAACAGAAGACAATTTGACTTTGGGGGAGGGGTATACAGCATAATCAAATGTCAACATAATCTGGAGATGTTTTCTCTCAACATATGTACCCTGATTTATCAATGTCACTGCATTAAAATTAATAAAAAAAAGGAAAAATACCATAGCTTTATAAATTAACATTGTAATCATTTTATTATATCTGTTACTGGTTACAGTAAAGGCACAGATATGGTAATAAATACATCTGAAAAAAGACACCTAAACCTTACCAGAAATTTTATTATACATGTGTTTATAATGTACCTTTCTAATTATTGATTTTTTTAATTATTGAAAAGTTATTGATATTTGTTATGACTGACCCATTATATTATCATGAATGGTAATGACCATATATTATTGATGATGAGCATATATGATTGTGTTTTAGCTATTTGTACTATTTATGCTTAGTATCATCACAGCTATTCCAGGTAGCAAATTTTACAGAAAAAGTGACTGGAAGATATTCCTTTACTTCGTTCTTCTACTGTGGATGTGGGATTTGGTAATGTGGAGAGTTCCAAAGAGTGGTTTTTTTTTTCTTTTTATTTTCTGGGTAGCTTATTTCTCATTTTCTTCACCGCAAAAATTTCAAATATTTCTTTTTTTTAATTTTATTTAGAAAATTAAATTTAACAGGATATCATTGATGCATAGGTATCAAGTAAAGATTTCCATAGTATTTGAACTGTTCATTGTGTTGTACAGCCATCACCCAAAGTCAAATCATTTTTTGTCACCTTATAAAAATTTCAAATATTTCTGAGAGGTGTGTAGAAGAGAAATAAATTGGTCAAGCAATAATACCCAAAGATAAGGGGCTATTCCATCATTCTGCCTGTGTCATGTTCTTAAATTGTTTTCATTAGGATAACATTTTTCAACTTTTTAAAATCATTGAAATCATTCACATCCTTCAAGGCTAGTTCTCTTCAGAATTACAATTGACTTTGCATTTTGTGTGAATAGAGCTGTTTCCCCTAACTAAATTATAAACCCTCACAGAGCAAGAAATATATCTTAGTCATCTTTGGCTGTTAGTAAATCTTGTAAGGGAACACGCAGAATGGCAGAGAGGAAGGCAAAACACTTTGTGTACAATAAAGCGCTATATTTGTGTTCACTTGACCTTTCTTGGATAATAATCTCATTGTGAGAGAGCTTTGATGATTCTATAGTGTTTCTTATAGCACTTTATTCTTTAGAACCCATGTAATTATGACTATAAGACAACAAAATAAATGTGTTAGTGATGCAACTTATTTCATTATTAACCTCCCTTAATTTAAGTCATGGTATTAACAATAACCAGCATTTATTATCTGGTGTATATAAAACACTCTCTAAGTGCTTGATTCTAAATTGACACTCACCAAAATAAAAGAGAAAAAAAGAAAAAGGAAGGAAGGAAGGGAGGAAGGAAGGAAGGAAGGAAGGAAGGAAGGAAGGAAGGAAGGAAGGAAGGGGAAGGGAAGGGGAGGGAAGGAAAGGAAAGAAGGAGGAAGGAGGAATGAGGAAGGAAGGAAGGAAGGAAGGAAGGAAGGAAGGAAGGAAGGAAGGAAGGAAGGAAGGAAGGAAGGAAGGAAGGAAAGAAAGAAAGAAAGAAAGAAAGAAAGAAAGAAAGAAAGAAAGAAAGAAAGCCTCCAAATCTATGGAATATGCACTATTATTGCCTGCTTTTTTACAGATGAGGATACAGGGTAAGAAAGAAAAACATATGAAGCAAAAAGTGATGGAGGCAGATTTAGAATCCAGGTCTGTGAACTTCAAAATTCTCTATATCAGAATAATAATAAAACACATAGTATCGTGATATTTTCTAAAACTGTACTCCAATAACAAAATACAATTTAAATATTTAACTGAACTGCTTATACTCTAACAGATTATATAAAAATGCATAATTTTATAAAATAAAAGAAATATTATGGGAGGCAGAGGAAAAATTTTTGAATAAATAAGTGAATCAGGGAAGACTTCTCAAGAGATATGGAGACTGTAAAAGGGAAGCAATAGACAAAACTATGAAACTTAAGAACTGAGAGTTGGGACAATCCAGAGAAATGCAGTATGAGTGAAACACTGTGAAGTATGTGTCTCTCAGTGCCCCTGGTTCCCTCTGCAGGAGTTTGGAGTACTTACTGGATATGGAGGTCTTGAACACCGTGCTAAGGAATGTACGCTATATTCTGTTGGTGATGTGGAGTCCCTAAGGTCAAGCTATGCTTTAAAATAAATTAAAGTGATTTAAATAAAATAAATTGATCTAGCAATTGTGTTAAGTTAGGTTAGCACTAAGTATGGCTGAAGGAGAGGAAATGATTTAATCCAACTCTGAAAGTAAAAATAATGAGAGTCTGGTTTGCAGCAAAGGAATGAAGGAAGGATTATACCTTGCAGAAATGAATTCTTGAGGGCTAGTTACATAAGGAGAGTTGAGTTAAAGATAATACCAAGGTTTTACCCTGAAACACTGGCAAGCCAAATATTTGGTTTGAGAAGAAAATATTAAATTTATTTAGTATATGCTGAAATTAAGATGAAAACCAATTAGTACAATCAGACCAGTGGTTGGGACTGAATAATTAGTAAGTGGTTAGGAAATGTAAAAAAAAAAAAAAAAAGAATGTGAATATAAATAATCACTGAAATCCAAGAAATGAGTTAAATGATGACTTATACCAGCACATCATTCTTTTATCTTATTTTTATATTAGTATGTATTGAGAATGTTTCAAAAACTAAGGTGAAATCTCTCTCTCTCTCTTTTACAAGTTCTCACTAATTTTAATCCATAAAGAGGAGAAAATCTATATACTATTTAAGTAATAAATCAGAAATACATCTTGCATTCTTAAAATTTAGAAAAGAAAACAAACAGGAACCCATTCCTTTGAACTTGAGAGTTCATGAAAACATTGAAAATCTTGTCTCAAGGTAACAGAAGTGAGTTAGTTGATAGTTACAGAAGTCTTAGTATCAACCCACAAGTGAGGAATACTAGAGAAACACTGTGCCCTTCCATATTAATTGATTTCAGTCCTTTGAACATACTGCCTAATGAATAGATCAGGGTGAGACAGTGGACAGCTGGATATCAGAGAAGCATGTGATACAACTGCATGACACACAGATTGATTTACAAGATCAAAAACATAGCTTAGGGGAAGAACCTTTGGAATGGATTACAGATTGGTTTGAGGACAGGAAATTAGTGTCAGCTAAAGGGAGGAGACTTGGTGGCAGACAGATAATAAGCAGAGGTCAATTATTTGGTCTCCCCATGCATGTCCATGAGAGTCATGCAGGATTTGGGGAGAGTTTAAATTTCATTTAAACTACGTGAAATTGAAGTGAGGTAGTAACTGTTGCTAGGCGAAAGACAAATGGCTAGAATTGTTCAGCTAGGAATAGGAATCCCAAAGGAAGCTCTCTGATGAGGCCCAGGAGTTGTTCGCCCCAATCTCCAAGGAGATTAATACAGAAATGAAGAGTAAGCATTTAGAAAGCATTCCACAGAGTATGTCTTTTGGACTTAAAAAGAAAAGAGTGGAGATTTTGTTTTTCTTTTTGTTACATTTTTCTATTAATTTGTTTTAATAAGTTTTATATCATTTTATATTAAAAACTGATCAGAAACACTGAAAATTGAAAAAACTAGTTTTTTACAATAGGTTTTTTTGAGAAACACTGGCTTCATTCGGTTAGTAATTGGGATGGAACACTAAAATAACTGGGTTGAGATTATGGAGGAAAATAATTTTTAGGGAAATTCCTATGGACTGATGCATTTTGAGAATCATATGAAGGAATGATTCTGATTAAATAGGTCATAGGTCCAGGAATCCGTATGTTTTAAAGCTCTTTGGATAACTTTTAGGGTCATAAAAGTTTAGAAACATATCACAAGAAGCCAACAATGTTATGTGGTGGTTCCTTTGTTAGAACCATGAAAAATGTCTCAAATTTGTGAATGACACCACTGTGATTGTGTGTGTGTGTGTGTGTGTGTGTGTGTGTGTGTGTGTGATTCTTTGCTTGAGGGTAAAGTCATAGAAAGTGTCAGGCATCATGTATAAAAATATTTCAGTAATGGGGCAAGGAGATTGTGGTGGTTGCTATCAGGATGACAAAGTGGGAGTCTGTGAGACTTCCCAGTTGAGTGCCTCTCAGCCACTTCTGGGACCAGAGAACACATGCTCACTGCTGCAGTCCCACCCCCACTCTCCCACACCAGTGCCGTTGCTCACCACCTCCCTGCTTCCTCTTCTCCCCTGCCCAATTCCCCTTTCTCCTTCCCTTTCCTCTTCCTCGTTCTCTCGTCTAACATTTCTTTTATTTATTTTTTTCTCCCTTTGATTTTTATTAGGTTTGCCCCATCTTTTTCCCTCTCTCCTCCCTTTCTATTTCTTCATTCTTCCTTCTTTAACTTATTCATTCACTTTTTTAGTAAATATATATCGGTATCTTCTCAGTGCAAGATACTGTATAAGAGCTGAGCGTGAGGGACAGTTCAGGAACAACCAAGACTACCAGGGCAATAGATGCACTGGGAAAGCAGTGAGCTCCTCCTCCAAATACCAGTATTATTTACTCCTGTTTATTCATTTTTCTCATTTGCCTTACTTGACAAACACAACAAAAGTAGACATCTGACTCTTGAGAAGACTTACATTTGGTACCACAGAATACCAAGAGATAGCCCTAAATCTACTGTTTGGTGTACATGAACTCTAAATTGCCATGTGCTTTAGAAGACCATAAGGGATTTCCCCTGCCCCCTTTGGAATCTGTCAGCTGAGACCTTCCCCTCCTGTTCCTTCCTAAACTAAAGTTTCCACATATTGATCCTTCCACCTTGTACACCCCCAGTAATGGCCAGCCCCACTGCTTTACTTTTATCCCATATTTGAAAACCTGTCTTGCAAATCATATTTCAAAAGTGCTGTGACACGTAGGCACTAATACTGTACAAATATAAGCCCACAGATTTGATCATCTATGTTGTGTTACAAATTATCCTAAAATTTAGCAGCTTACAACAGTATATATTCATCATCTATACAGTTTCTGTGAGTGAGGAATCCAGAAACATCTTAGCTGGGTGGTTCTGGCACATGGGCTCCCACGAGGTTTCAGTCAAGATGTCAGCTGAGGCTGCAGTCATCTGAAGGTTTGTTTGTCTAGGACTGAAGAAGTCATTTCTAAGACAATTCAACTGCATGCCTGCTGGCTAAAGGCCTCAGTTTACTCTAAACACATGGCCTTCACACCTTGCTGCATGGACCTCTCAAAACCTCTTAAAGAGCTGCTTAAGTGTTTTTCCTGACTGGACACAAAGTGAAAAAAGACTAGATCTGTTCTGTGGACTGATGTCTGCCGAGTACCTGAAGCAACAATCTGGCACATAGGGGCCCCTAAACAACATTTACTAGCAGTAACAGCAAGTAAGACGAGGGAGTGGATAGTGAGGTAAATGAAATATCCTCTCTAGGGTTCACCCGGAAAGACTGTTACAAACAAGTTTGATGCCCTCATTCTCCCACATTTCTCGGGCCATGGTACCACAATCTGTCTGTCCTATGCGTTTCTCTCAAGTCCAATACATGTTTACTCATTTTCATTTACTCGTTATTCATTCACATTAAAGCGGGTATTTGCAAATCCATGGACTTATTTAGTAGCTATTTTATTTTCAGTTAAAACATAAATTTTTCTAATTTTAATTCTGGAATTCAAGGGAAAACTATATATAATATTATCAAAAATGTTAAATTTGTGGTGAAAAATAGTATAAGTATTCTGAAAATCAATCACATCATTGATACTCACATCACAAACCTCCTCAGTAACATAAACCAAGTTAGAGCTGCTGTACCTCTTTTTCCTAGCCAAAAAAAAAATGGTAATGTATTCAACTCATTTGCTCAACAAAGATTTATTGTGTCTATTGTGTCTATATCTAGGAATAAACAAAATAGATATGGTTACTGTTCTCTCGGGAAACTCAGTTTAGCTTTGTAGGACAAATAAATATACAATTACAACTTATTCTGCAACAGAATTAAAATTTTGAATTAAGAACAACATAAATGAAACTATGATTTTATAATACAAATATATAGAAAACACATTATCCCTCTATAATTGACACCTGAAGATGGAATAGATTTACATAAAGTTAAAAACCACTGGTTGGGAGGCATGTAAAATTGTTCTGTATTCTCTGGATGGGGCTCTCTGATGCTGACTTTGTTCTCAGTGTTAGAGGCTCTCATGTGTTTTAATCTCCTAAAACTAGTTCCATGCAACTCTAATTTATGCCAACCTGATAGGATGTTTAAAGGGATATCTTCTACATGGATAAATAGTACAATGAATAATTTTAAAGTAAAAGTTAATTATTCTACAGCAACAAAAGAAGTGAGAAGGATTGAAACCTTGGTCACTGTGTGGGAGAGACTGTCAAAACTCACCAAAGAATCAGAAAGAGTCTGGGAGAAACCTAGTTTTTACTTTCAAAATGGATAATTTGAGGAGAGTTTGACAAAGGAGTTAATTACAAATGAAATGGAGAAGGTGTAAGAAAATATTGGGAGCATGCAGTACCACAGAGCTAAGAGTATTGAGTGTCATTGACTCTTAGGCCTGCAGGGACATGGAGAGACCATGAGGCAGAGAAAGAGTTGTGGAGAGGGCCATCTGACAGAAGCTGTGACCTTTTGTTTATGAAAGTAGCCAGTAGCCAGAAAACCCAAACAGACCAAGGAAAACAAGTTCCCTAACTTAACTGGTATCCTTTGAATTCATGCTAGAGTTCCCCATTAGATAAACAGTGAGGAAGCAGAGGGAAAAAAGATGACAACATTCATTTTAATCATGTCCTTGTGCTCAGAGGTGGCAGCAGTATGCAGCCACTTGAACTAGCAAGCAGGATACACCCAGCACAGTCAGTTACCTTTACTCTTTTTTTACTTTTTTTGTTTTTTATTAATTTTACTAGGGTGACATCAATAAATCAGGGTACATATGTTCAAAGAAAACATGTCCAGGTTATCTTGTCAATCAATCATGTTGCTTATCCATTACCCAAAGTCAGATTGTCCTCTGTTACCTTGTATCTAGTATTCTTTGTGCCCCTCCCCCTCCCCCTTTCCCTCTCCCTCTCTGCCACCCCCCCCTGCCCCCCCCGTAACCACCACACTCTTATCAATGCCTCTTAATTTCGCTTTTATATCCCACCTACGTATGGAATAATGCAGTTCCTGGTTTTTCCTGATTTACTTATTTCACTTCCTATAATGTTATCAAGATCCCACCATTTTGCTATAAATGATCCGATGTCATCATTTCCTATGGCTGAGTAGTATTCCATAGTGTATATGTGCCACATCTTCTTTATCCAGTCATCTACTGACGGACTTTTCGGTTGTTTCCATGTCCTGGCCACTGTGAACAATGCTGCAATGAACATGGGGCTGCATGTGTCTTTACGTATCAATGTTTCTGAGTTTTGGGGGTATATACCCAGTAGAGGGATTGCTACGTAATAAGGTAGTTCTATTTTCAGTTTTTTGAGGAAACACCATACTTTCTTCCATAATGGTTGTACTACTTTACATTCCCACCAACAGGGAATGAGGGTTCCTTTTTCTGCACAGCCTTTCCAACATTGCTATTACCTGTCTTGTTAATAATAAGTAATCTAACAGGTGTGAGTGGTATCTCATTGCAGTTTTGATTGGCATTTCTCTAATAACTAAAGAACATGGGCATCTTTTCATATATCTGTAGGCCATTTGTATTTCTTCCTGGGAAAAGTGTCTGTTCATGTCCTCTTCCCATTTTTTTATTGGATTGTTTGTTTGTTGTTGAGTTTTATGAGTTCTTTGTATATTTTGGATATTAGGCCCTTATCGGAGCAGTTGTTTGAAAATATCATTTCCCATTTAGTTGCCTGTCTGTTTATTTTGTTATCAGTTTCTCTTGCTGAGCAAAAACTTCTTAGTCTGATGTAGTTCCATTCATTAATTTCTGCCTTCACTTCTCTTGCCTTTGGAGTCAAATTCATAAAATGCTCTTTAAAACCAAGGTCCATGAGTTTAGAACCTATGTCTTCTTCTATGTACTTTATTGTTTCAGGTCTTATATTTAGATCTTTGATCAATTTTGAATTAATTTTAGTACAAAGGGACAAACTGTAATCCAGTTTCATTCTTTTGCATGTGGCTTTCCAGTTTTCCCAGCACCCTTTGTTGAAGAGGTTTTCTTTTCTCCATTGTGTGTTGTTGGCCCCTTTATCAAAAATTATTTGACTATATATATGTGGTTTTATTTCTGGGCTTCCTATTCTGTTCCATTGATCTGAGTGTCTATTTTTCTGCCAATACCATGCTGTTTTGATTGTCGTGGCCCTATAATATAGTTTGAAGTCAGGTATTGTAATGACCCCAGCTTCATTTTTTTTCTTTAGGATTGCTTTGGCTATTCAGGGTTTTTTATAGTTCCATGTAAATCTGATGATTTTTTGCTCCATTTCTTTAAAAAATGTCATTGGAATTTTGATAGGAATTGCATTAAATTTGTATATTGCTTTGGGTAATAAGGCCACCTTGATTATATCTATTCTTCCTAACCAAGAACAAGGTATATTCTTCCATCTCATTATATCTTTTCGATTTCCCTTAACAATGGTTTGTAGTTTTACTTATATAAGTCCTTTACATTCTTTGTTATGTTTATTCCTAGGTATTTTATTTTTTTTGTTGCAATTGTGAAGGAGATTATTTTTCTGAGTTCGTTCTCAAATGTTTCATTGTTGGCATATAGAAAGGCTATGGACTTTTGTATGTTAATTTTGTATCCTGCGACCTTACTGTATTGGTCTATGGTTTCTAGTAGTCATTTTGTGGATTCTTTGCGGTTTTCGATGTATAGGATCATATCTTTTACAAAAAGTGATACCTTTACTTCTTCTTTTCCGATATGGATGCCTATAATTTCTTTGTCTTATTTTATTGCTCTGGCTAGAACCTCTAGTACCACATTAAATAAGAGTGGAGAGAGTGGATAACCCTGTCTTGTTCCTGATTTAAGGGAAAAAGCGTTCAGCTTTGTGCCATTTAATATGATGTTAGCTGATGGTTTATCATATATGGCCTTTATCATGTTGAGATATTTTCCTTCTATAACCATATTGTTGAGAGTCTTAAACATAAAATTGTGTTGTATTTTATGGAATGCCTTTTCTGCATCTATTGATAAGATCATGTGGTTTTTGTTCTTTGTTTTGTTGATATGGTCTATTACATTAACCGTTTTATGTATGTTGGATCATCCTTGAGATTCTGAAATGAATCCCACTTGATCATGATGTATTATTTTTTTAATATGTTGTATTCAATTTGCTAGTATTTTGTTTAGTATTTTAGCATCTGTATTCATTAGAGATATTGTTCTGTAGTTTTCTTTTTTTGTGCCATCCTTGCCTGGTTTTGGTATGAGGGTTATGTTGGAATAACCTCATAAAATGTGTTTGGAAGTATTGCTTCTTCTTCAATTTTTTGGAAGACTTTCAGTAGAATAGGAACCAAGTCTTCTTTGAATGTTTGATAAAATTCACTGGTATAGCCGTCTGGGCCTGGACTTTTATTTTTTGGGGAGGTTTTTAATGTTTTTTTCTATTTCTTCTCTACTAATAGGTCTGTTAACACATTCTGCTTTTTCTTGACTCAGTCTAGGAACGTTGTATTGTTCTAGGAATTTATCCATTTCTTCTGGATTGTTGAATTTAGTGGCATAAAGTTTTTCATAATATTCTACAATAATTCTTTGTATATCTATGATGTCCATGGTGATTTCTCCTCTTTCATTTTGGATTGTGTTTATATGAGTTCTTTCTCTTTTTTCCTTGGTAAGTCTTGCCAGGGGTTTGTCAATTTTGTTGATTTTTTCAAAGAACCAGCTCCTTGTTTTATTAATTTTTTTCTATAGTTTTTCTGTTCTCTATTTCATTTACTTCTGCTCTGATTTTTATTATCTCGTTTCTTCGGGTGGTTTTGGGCTGTCTTTGTTCTTCTTTTTTTCCTGTTCCTTAAGATGTGAAGTTAAGTGGTTCACTAGGGCTCTCTCTTGTTTGTTCATATATGCCTGAAGTGATATGAACTTTCCTCTTATCACTGCTTTTGCTGCATCCCATAGATTCTGATATGTCTGTATATATCTTTTGATCTCTGCGCTTATTTCTTTTTTGACCCATTCATTTTTTAAAAGTATGTTGTTTAGTTTCCACATTTTTGTGGGATTTTTTTCCTCTTTTTTGCAGTTGAATTCTAGTTTCAAGGCTTTATGATCAGAAAGTATGCTTGGTACAACTTTGATTTTTCTGAATTTGCTGATGTTGTTTTTGTGGCCCAACATATGGTCAATTCTTGAGAATGATCCATGTATACTGGAGAAAAATAGTATACTCTGTCACTTTGGGATGAAATGTCCTGTAGATGTCTATCATATCCAGGTGCTCTAGTGTTTGTTTAAGGCCAATATATCTTTATTGATTCTCTGTTTGGATGACCAATCTAGAGCCATCAGCGGTGTATTGAAATCGCCAAGTAGGATTGTATTTTTGTCAGTTTTTGTTTTAAGGTCAATAAGTAGCTGTCTTATATATTTTGGTGCTCCTTGGTTTGGTGCATATATATTAAGAGTTGTATGTCTTCTTGATTCAGTGCCCCTTAACCATTATGAAATGGCTATTTTTGTCTCTGAGTATTTTGCTGTCTTGTAGTCAGCATTATCAGATATGAGTATTGCTACACTTGCTTTTTTTTTGGATGTTATTTGCTTGGAGTATTGTTTTCCAGCCTTTCACTTTGAATTTGTTTTTATCCTTGTTGCTTAGATGAGTTTCTTGTAGGCAGCATACAGTTGGATTTTCTTTTTAAATCCATTCTGCTACTCTGTGCTTTTTTATTGGTGAGTTTAATCTGTTTACATTTAGTGTAATTATTGACACTTGTGAGTTCCCTATTGCCATTTTATAGATTGCTTTCTGTTAGTTTTGTGTCTTGTTTGATCCTTCTCTTTCGTTTTTCAATCTTTTGCTTTTATTTGGTTGTATTCCATACATCTTTCCTCTGTTGCTATCTTTTTTACATCATGTGCTTCTGTGGTGGTTTTTTCAGTGGTGGTTACCATTAAGTAATGAAAAGGGTTCCTACCCTGTTCATTGTAGTGCACTATCTTGTGAGTAATTTTGCACTCCATCGTCCTTTGCTACTTTTAAATCTCCATCCTCCCCCCCTTTTTTTGTTGTTGTCACAGTTTAAATTTGGTTTTATTGTGTTCTTCTTGGAGCTTTTACTTGTGGCTTTGTTTTTTTTTATTCTTTGTATCTGATTGGAGAAACCCCTTTAGTAATTCCTGGAGTGGGGGTTTTCTGATGATAAATTTTCTCATCTTTTCTGTATCTGTGAATGTTTTTACTACTCCTTCATATTTGAAGGATAGCTTTGATGGGTATAGTATTCATGGCTGAAAGTTTCTCTCCTTCAGGCCTTTAAATTTTGGGGTCCACTATCTTCTAGCTTGTAGAGTTTCTGTTGAGAAATCTGATGATAATCTAATGGGCCATCCTTTATACGTTGCATTCTTCTTTTCCCTGGCTGCGTTGAGAATTTTTTCTTTATTCGTTGGTTTGTGCCAATTTCATTATGATGTGCCTTGGAATAGGTTTGTTGGGGTTAAGAAAACTCAGAGTTCTGTTTGCTTCTTGATTTAGAAGCTTTAATTCTTTCCACAGGCTTGGGAAGTTCTCATCTATTATTTGTTTGAATATGTTCTCCACTCCATTTTCTCTCTCTTCTCCCTCTGATATCCCTATTATTCTTATGTTATTCTTTTTGATGGAGTCAGATATTTCCTGTAGGGCTATCTCTCTTTTTTTAATTTTTGAGTCTCTTTTTTCTTCTCTCTGTTGTGCCTCAAGTTGTTTGTCTTCTATTTCACTAATCCTACCTTCTATCTGGCCTGTTCTATTAGCTAAGCTTGTTACCTTGTTTTTCAGCTCGTGAATTGAGTTTTTCATCTCTGTTTGATTTGTTTTTATAGTTTCAATTTCCTTGGTAACATATTCTTCGTGTCCATTGAGTTGTTTTCTGAGCTCCCTAAATTACCTTTCTGTGTTTTCTTGTTTATCTCTGAATATTTTTAGGATTTTTATTTTAAATTCTCTGTCATTTAGCTCCAAGATTTCCAATATATTAAAATTTTTCTCCATAGATTTTTTCTCATCTATCTGTGTTACCTCTCTTTCTTTTGTATTCATGATATTCAATTTTCTCTTCCTTAATGGCATCTGAGGGTGGTTTTGTTGATAGTATTAATGAGATTTAATAAAGAATAAAAAGTTAAAAAAATAATAAATAGAAAAGAATATATAAAAATAAAAGAAAATTATTTCCCCCCCCTCCTTTTTTCCTCTCCTCTCCTCTCCCCTCTTTCTTGAGAAAATATTGTGGTGAACTGTGAATTATATTGTGCTAAATAGAACAAAAATTGCCTATAATGGAGGGCCTGAGTTGGGTAAAAGTAATAAAGGGGCAAAAGAAGGGGGGTATGGACCCACAAAATGCAAATAAGGAAAAAATTTGGGTCAAGAATAAAATGATTTGCTTTTAGGTGTTGGTTGACTAAGAGATATGATGAGAGAAATAAGAGGGAAACAGGAAAATGGGGGACAAATTAAAAAATAACTATTGTATTTAGTGGAACAAGAACTAGATAAAATGGAGAGCCAGGGTTGGAGCACTGCTAGTGAGTTAAAAAAAGTGAAGTAAAACCCCCCCAAAATGCCACAAACATAAGTTTGAATCCCAGATAAGATAATTTGTTCATTATTGAGGTTTGAATGAGAGGAAACATAAAGGAGAAAGGAAGAATCTAATATAGAGGGAGAAAAGAAAGAGAGGGAAAAAAAAGAGGGAACCACTAAAAGAAGAAAGAAGAAAAAAAGAAGAGAGAGTTAAGGGTTTTGGAGTGCAACCCTCATAGAGAGAAAGGAAGAAGAAAGAAAAGATAATGGGAGATGTAACACTTATGGGTAGTGTAGTTTAAGGAGAGGGGAGAGTAAGACCAGCAGAGAATTAAACAACCAAATTGGAAGAAGAAAAAAATAATCAAGACATGAAGATAAGAGAAACAAATGAACAAATATAATAAAATGGAATAGGTTGTAAAGTCTGTGGATTATTCTTGATTTTGAGAGCTTTTCTTGCTTTTTCTTTTCTCTCCCTCTTCCTGGTCAGTGAATGTGTACCCCGGGTTTTGCCCCTGTGGCACACTCAGGTAGAGGTTTGCAGTTGATAAGTCTCTATGGCGATGTCATTTATTGGGTTTCAGTCTCATTGGCAGTCGAGGCTCATTAGCATTTGTAGGCTCTGACAGTGAGAGAGTCCATGTTCCCGGTGCCTCTTTCCTAGTCTTTCCTTCCTCAATTAGTAGCCTGATAATCCAGCTATGGGATTGCTGCTGCCTCTGCCTGGAGAGTAAGAGGATCAAAGAACTGGCAAATCCCCACTCTATTCCCACTTAGCACAGGGCTCTGGGTAAGGCTCAATCAGTCAGAGATTCTAGCATAATCAGGCAGGGCTTCCGCCCACACAAAGACCTCTGAATCTGCCACTCTGTCCGGTAACATGGGCAGCGCGCACTCCCGGGGCGCTTGGAGGAATCTCTCACTCACTATCTGTGCATGCAGCCTGGGATATGGAGCAGCCAGTCTCTTACTCCGAATGTGACCCCCCGCCTACATGGAAAAGTTTGGAATTAGCTCTTGCTCCCTCCCCGTGCACGGCTTTTTCAGGGCGCTGGGGTGGCCAAGTTTCCGCTTTCGGCCCACACAAAGGCCCCTGACTCTGCTCCTCTGTCCAGGAACATGGGTGCCCACTCCCGAGGCGCTCGGAGGAATCTCTTGCCCACTCTCTGTGCGCACCGACCAGGATATCAGGCCGGCCATCTCACGCTCCGAGTGAGACCTCCGTCCACACGGAAAAGTTCCAGCATTGGAATTAGCTCTTGCTCCCTCCCCGTGAGTGGCTTTTTCAGGGCACTGGGGTGGCCCGAAGATTCTGCTTTTGGCCCACACAAAGGCCCCTGACTCTGCCTCTCTGTTGGGTAACACGGGCGCCCACTCCCGGGGCTCTAGGAGGAATCTCTTGCCCACTCTCCGTGCACGCCAACCAGGATATCTGGCTGGCTATCTCTCACTCAGAGTGAGACCTACGCCTGCAAGGAAAAATTCCAGCATTGGAATTAGCTCTTGTTCCCTCCCCATGCGTGGCTTTTTCAGGGCACTGGGGTGGTCCCGAGATTCTGCTTTCAGCCCACACAAAGGCCTCTGACTCTGCCTCTCTGTAGGATAACACGGGTGCCCACTCCTGGGGCTTTCAAAGGAATTTCTCACCCACTATTTGCGTGCACCGACCAGGAGATCGGGGAAAATGGCTGCCCCACTTGTCTTTCTTTGTCTGGGTTTGGTGCGAGTGTTAGCTTGTATTGACTGGGTTGCCACAGGCACAGTTTTTCCTTGGCTTGGATCTCTATGCCACAGCCTGGTTTGGCCATTTGTGCCACGGCCTTGATCTATTCACCCCCTTTGCCCGCCTTAGTTTCTATATTCTCAGTTCCCAGTGAAAGCAGCCCTATTTAAGTTAGTGAAGAAGGTGGAGTATTTCTTACTCCCTATTTCCTTCAGGGTTTGATTATATATTTAGCCAATTTTTCGCTCTACCATACCTTCAGGTGTATTGCAGAACATCTGGAGGCTCCAAGAATAGATTTTTCTGTTTCTGGTTGAAGACTTTGTTGAGTTTTGGGGGAGATTTATCGGTATTGCTCCCTACAGCGCCATTACTCTGATGTCATCTGGAGTTTTTCAGTCACCTTTACTCTTTAACAGCCACTCTGACCCTTTGTCCAGACAAGACATTTCTCTCCCTAATAGAGTCCCATCAGCTACTTATCATGGCCATGTTCTTGCCTGAAATCTAAATCAGGAGCCATCACCAACTCTTTTATTTTCATAGAAGATGGGAAAAGAATAAAGGAGAGGGTAAAGAAGCAATTAATTAACCTAAAATAGAGTAGCTATGGTCCCTGCTAAGAAAGCTGGTCAGAGGTCTATGTTAGTAATGATAGCTGCTACCATCCATCTTTATCCTTTCTCAGTAATTTAGTTAGATTTGGTTCTATAGATAGCGAAATGACTCAAGTCATTTTACTAGGGTAATATAAATTCTTGGTGATCTTTTTATTGGGCTGTCAATGGCCTTCCACTAACCAGGAGAAATACATCTACTGGGCAAGAAAACATATTAAGAGTCCTCTGGGTTCAAAATATAGTTCTCTTTGCTCTCATTGTGAAGCAGCAACCCAATTTACTTCAAGAATACTGACTTCTTTCTTTTTCTTTTAATTCAGAAACAAACAGAACCAGGAGACAGACACAGCTCCCACCAGAGAACACAGCAATCACCTTGGATAATGGTCAAATCATAAGACCGGTCACACTTTCTTTGCTATAAAATATGTGTGGTGGAGGCCATGTTGGGTAGAATATTATGATAAGGCAGAGGTATAAGTCAACAAATGGTAATGCAGGCCAATGTTTTCCAGGCAGAAAACGTAAAACTGTTCCTGAAATTTGAGAATATTCTTATAACAACAAAGAACCAATTAAGCCATGAGGGAAGGCATTAAATCTAATCAAATGGCTACTAGGTAGCCACATGATGCCTTCAGGAATTGTTAGCATGGCAGGTGGGCAATCAACAGTGGCAATAACAAGAAGAGTCTTGGTGACGGTGTGTTGTTGAGTTTACAGGGTTTGTTTTCTGACTATAAGTTAGTCTTATAGGACTAAAGAGATTCAGAGAAAAAAATTAAGAAACTGTTTACTGAGTCTGGCTTAATACAGACATTAAAATAAAACAAACTTCTCTCCTAAATACAATATCTAGACCCTCCAAAGTTTTCCAAGAAAAGACATAGTAGATTCCTTATTCAAGTAAAGGAAGTAAGGTAGTAGATAGAAAAATGTATGAAGAGTCAGGTAGACTCATTCCCATGAGGAGAATCTCTTTCTCTTGAAAATGTGAAGGTTATGAGATTTTTATCTTTATTATTTATATAAGAATGTTTACTTAGAGGTCACAGAAGTAGAAATGAACCATAGAAGAAATGAGCTCAGAAAAAAAATTGCCCTCTGGGGAAACAAGGGGTGGAGAAATAGTCAGGCATGCTCCATAGAAAAGATTATGAGTTTTTATTAAAAGAAAGGCTGAGTAGAAGATAATGCATATCAGATTAGTCACAATCTTCCTGATCTCTTTTCCAGCATATGTTTCTGTACTGTAGACTTTTTCTACCTAAATTGTGATCTATGGAGAAAGAGCATCATCATTACCTATATGTGGTCTTGTTGGCAATGACCACCAGGCCTACTAAAACAAAATCTGGCTTCCAGTCAAGATGACGGTAAACATAGTACTCACCTCTTCCCACAATCATATCAAAATTACAACTAAAATATAAAACAAGCACCAGAAATCTGGCTCAATGGAAACCCTATAACTTGGGAATTAAAGAAGAATCCGTATCAAGAATGATAAAAAGGTTGGAGATACAGAATGGGCTGGTTCCATACCCATGTGTAGCAAATTAAACTTGGGAGGTATATCTTGACTGCAGAGGTCCCCTTGGAGGAGTAAGAGGTCCCAACCCCACACCAAATCCCCCAGCTCAGGGTTTCAGTTCTAAGAAGAAAAGTTCCCATAAGTATGGCTTTAAAAACCATCAAAAATTGAGGCTGAGGGAAGTGAAGGGCCACTGGAGTCCTAAGCATTTCCTATAAAGGGCCCATAATAGACATATTCTGACTCACTCTCTCTGAGCTCCAGTACTGGGGCATTAGATTGAAAGGCATCAAGTACATATGGGGAGGAACTGAATTGCTGGCATGAGGGTGAGACTGGGTAGGGGTGTTCTGCCAGACAGAAGTGCTAGCACAAGTCATTATGCCATATTGGTGGCCCACCCTGGTGTTTCCCTGAGATCTACCCTACACAATGTGGGCCCACCCACACTGTTTCCAGTGGCTTTTCCATACAAATGCCCTGTCTTAGTTTAGGATTCAGATTTTCCTAAAGTCTCTCAAATAAGAAGCACCTAACCTCAGCATGTCTTATACCTCTTACTAAGTAGCCCCAGGCCCAACACTAGCAGTAGCCACTCTTGGACCATAGCCTGGTCTTGCCTTGACACCGCCAAGCAAAGCACCAAGTCGCAGCCATCTGCAGTTCACTTTGTAGTTCATGCCAGGTGGCCACAGGCAGAACACAAGTGGTGGCTGACCTTGGTCTGCACCTTCCAATGTCAGAACATCCAGTGGACAGCTTCAGATCACAACAAGCACTGCCACCCAATCCCAACCACCTCCACAAGCAACACACTCAAGGGGCAGACTCAGTGGGCACCAGAGCCCCACTGTAATAATTCCTACTCTGTGGGGTGCGCCCATACACAGCTGATCCTCCATGGTGGCTGTTGGTCACAGCCAGTCCTTTCAGCTGACTGGCCTTGGGGTAAATCTCTTTCATTGATGTTCCAACAGCAATCAAGGCTCAACTACAAGAAGAAGGCATACACAACTGACAAGAGGGGATGCACCTCGTATACCCAGTTTGGGTGATTGGGGAGGCTGTACTTCAGGACCCTACAGAACACCTACTATATTAGGCCACTCTGTGAAGCCTGGGAAACATAGAAGCTCTACTTAATACATAGAAACAAACACAGGAGGTTGTCAAAATGAAGAAACAAACAAACAAAAACATGTCCCAAACTAAAAAAACAAAACAAAACTCCAGAAAAAGAATTAAACAACATGGAGACAAGCAACCTACTAGATGCAGAGTTTAAAACACTGATTATAAAGATGCTCAAAGAACTTAGTGAGAACATCAACAGCATAAAAAAGGACAAGTCAGAAATGAAGGATACACTAACTGAAATAAAGAATAATTTACAGGGAATCTATAGTTTAGTAGATGAAGCCAAGAATACGATCAATGATTTGAAATAAAAAACACCCAATCAGAACAGGAAAAAATAAAAATAAAAAAGGAATCCAAAAAAATGAGGATAGTATAAGAAGCCTCTGGGAGAAATTCAAGCTTATTAACATTTGCATCATGAGAGTGCCAGAAGGAGAAGACAGAAAGCGAGAAACTGAAAGCCTGGATGAGAAAATAATGACAGACACCTTTCCTATTTCCTAAAGGCATAGTAGGCATACAAGTCCCGGAAACACAGAGTCCCAAACAAGATTAACCCAAAGAGGCCCACATCAGACACATCATAGTTAAAGTGCAAATAATAAAAGACAAAGAGAAAAATCTAAAAGCAGCAATAGAAAAGTAGTAACCTACAAGGGAGCTCCCATAAGACTGTCAGCTAATTTCTCAACAGAAACTTTGCAAGTCAGAAGAGAGTGGCAAGAAATACTCAAAGTGATGAAAAGCAAGGACCTACAACCAAGATTACTCTACCCAGAAAAGCTATCATTCAAAATCAAAGGGTAAATAAACAGCAGACAAGAAAAATCTAAAGGAGCTTATCACAAAACTAGTACGTGAAATGTTAAAATGTTTTCTTTAAGAAGAACAAAAGAGTAAAAATTAGAACAGTGAAATGGCAATAAATACATATCTAACAAAAGTTGAACCAAATAAATAAATGAACACTCAGAACAGAAACAGACTCATAAACACTGAGAACATTTTGATGGTTGCAGAGGGAGAGGGAGGGGCTGGGGAACTGGGTGAAAAGTGAAGGGATTAAGAAGTACAAACTGGTTGTTACAGAATAGTCATGGGGATGTAAATTACAGTGTAGGGAATACAGTCAATAATATTCTAATAACTATTTATAGTGTCAAGTTATGTAATTTCTAATCACTGGGGTGTATGTCTGAAACCAATATAACATATATCAACTGAAATTTAAAAATAAAAAAATGACTTAAAATGCATTTTAACAAGAGCCCCAGGTGATTCATACATACACATTGAATTTTGAGTACTGCTGTAGCAACTTTTAGTCTCCTTTGTAGCTAGAGTTCCTCATATGAGCTGTGTTCTGCCAAGCAGATACACCTGTATGTGTACAAGATATAGAATAATAAAACAAACAGTCTCATATAGTGCTAGTTTTCAAACTTTAGCCTGCATCAGAAGCAGAAATTAATAGGCCATACTCCCAAAGCATCTGATTCAGTAAGTACGGAATGGAGTCTGAAATTTTGCATTTCTAACAGGTTAACAAGTGATGCCAATGCTGCTGCCAGAGACCACACTTTGAAAATCACTTTCAACCAGCATAGTAGCAGGAGTGTTTGGTTCTTCTGAGGCCAGCAGTGATGGGAGCACTTGCCCAGTGCAACATCTTCCTAATCATGGCAGAGGCATTGGGTTCCAAGGCCAATGGCAACAGCAACTTCCTTAGTGAGCCAGTTTTTAGTGTGATTCTGGGCATTATTCCCAGAAGCTCCGCCTAAAGTCTGTACTTTTAGCTCTCCCAATAATTCTGTGAACTATCATAAATCCTTTTCCAAGTAAACTTGCTAGGTCAGAATCTATAGTCTACATCTAAGAACCCTGGCCAACAGAGGTCTTACATATGCTTAACAAAGTAATCTTAGGGATTGTATTTATTTCTCAGACCAGTTCATTTTAGTCCATTCAAGATGCAATAACAAAATACCACAGACTGGATGGCTTATAAACAACAGATATTTCGCACAGGTTTGACGTTTGATGTTCAAGATCAGAGTTCCAGCATGGTCAGGTGAGGACCCTGCTCTAGATAACATTTCTCATTGTACCCTCACATGGCAGAAGGGGTAAGCAAGCAATGTGAACCCCCCTAATAAAGGCAATAATCAATTTACTAATGAAGGCAGAGCCTTCATGACCTAATTCTGCCCTAAATCCTCATCTCCTACTAACATCACTTTGAGGGCTGGGATTTCAATGTATGAATTTGGGGGGATACATTCAGACCATAATATCTAGGTGAGTCTGTAGCTATAAACGACAAATCTTAGTAAAAAAATAAAGCATAGAACCTGACAAGATGGTGGTTCAGTGGATAGAGCATTGGACTGGGATGCTGAGGACCCAGGTTCAAGACCCCGAGGACACCAGCTTGAGTGCAGGCTCATCTGGTTTGAGCAAGGTTCACCAGCTTGAGCCCAAGGTCACAGGCTTGAGCAAGGGTCACTCAGTCTGCTGTAGACTCCCTGTCAAGTCAATATGAGAAAGCAATCAATGGACAACTAAAGTGCTGCAACAAAGAATTGATGCTTTTCATCTCTCTCCCTTCCTGTCTGGCTATCCCTATCTGTCCCCTTTCTGTCTGTGTCACAAAAAAATTTTTTTTAATAAAATAAAGCATAGAAATAGTATGTCTTGTGTCAGATATTATAAGAACCTAATCATAGCAGCAGGTGGCTGAATAAAGCATGGGCCCAGGACAGGGGATAAACAATCAGCATATGGCATTATTAAGAGGGCTTGAATTCTGTATCTGAGGCTTGAGTAGAATCTGCATTACGTAAATCTCAACAAGGTGACTAACAAAGATCACATTTTTAATATCCATTGAGAAGTAATCTCTATGGGTTTCTAAATCATATCATGAAGCATTAATGAAAGGCCTGACTTCTGATCATACATAAACATACATTTAAAATGATCTTTAGCACTGGCTTGATGGAGCATCCTCCCAAATCACAGAGGTTGCTGGTTTGATCCCTGGTCAGTACACATACAGGAACAGATCAATGTTACTGTCTCTATCTTTCTCTCTCCCTTCCTCTCTCTTAAATCAATAAAACAAACATTAAAAATAAAAAAATATCTTTCACTGTAAAGGAAGTTAATATAGTGTGTCCGTAAAGTCATGGTGCACTTTTGACTGGTCACAGGAAAGCAACAAAAGATGACAGAAATGTGAAATCTGCACAAAATAAAAGAAAAACCCTCCCAGTTTCTGCAGGATGATGTGGCAGCATGTGCGCATGCGCAGATGATGACATAACACCGTGTATACAGCGGAGCAGCCCACGACCATGCCAGTCGAGATGTGGATGGTACAGAGGAAAGTTCAGTGTGTTCTGTGGCTCGCTAAATTCGAATCTGTGACCAAAGTGCGACATGAATATCTGCGTGTTTATAACGAAGCGCCACCCCATAGGAATAACATTACTCAGTGGGATAAGCAGTTGAAGGAAACTGGCAGTTTGTTGGAGAAACCCCATTCTGGTAGGCCATCAGTCAGTGACAAATCTGTAGAGGCTATACGGGTTCTCTTATTCTACTAGAAAATTAAATCCTTCGGGAAAGAAACCTTCTACTACCAGTGCTTAGTAAGTACCTGGCACTCAATAAATGTTAAGTGGAAAGAAGGGAGGAAAAAATAAAAAAAATAAAAAAGAAGGGAAGGAGAATGATTTCACAATGGGTTTTCTGTAGTCTTGTAGAAGCCCTCAAGGGTCCTGTCAGAATCAGGGGCTCCAAATATCCTCTTATGGGGCAAGGACTTCCTAAATATAATACAAAGCTGACAGACAAAGAAGACTCTGCCAGTCACTGGAAAGTAACTTGCTACAGTGTAGGTCATACAATTTCAGTCTGAAAGGGGAATGGTGCTCCCTCTGAAAATAACAGTTCAGTGGGCCCCCAAATTGCAGATGTGTAGACAAACAAAGCCAGCAACAGGAGCACTGTCTCAGTTGAAGTCAGCACAAAGCAAATCAATATGGTGCAATGGGTGCCCCCTCTCTGAAAACGCTGAATGCTGACATGTACGTATGATTAACATTAGCCCCAGGGAGAATCAGAATGAGAAAATCATGAAGTTGACTGATTTAAATTTGAAATCACTGAGAGATTTCTAGAACTATAAGTAACCAAATAAAGTTTTGTGGGGTTTGTTTGGTTTTTTTTATTTTTTGCTTCAGACTAAAAGGGGGGCTCAAGATTAAAATTAAGTCTACTCATGAAAAAATAAAGAAAATATTTTTGCATCTTTGTGGCTCATGAAATTTTTACATTGCTACAGAAACATATATTTTTATTCTCCAATAAAAGGATTAGGCTCCAGAAATCCCTGTGCAAGCAGAATTCACATTTCCAAAACAAATAAGTCTGTAAAGGAAAAATAAATTTGGGCCACCAAGGTTGAATGAAGCTATGAAAGTTATTATAAATAGGCTTTTTTATTCTTGAAAGCCAAACAATGAAGATAGCATACTAAATCTCAGCTCAGTATTTTTAACAACATCCCTGTCTATCTGTTTTGCTTTGTGGCAGACACTATACCTTTCTCCCCGGCCCTGTACATACTGCATTCTGTATAATGTTACACACCTTATGAGTAGGTGGATGAGATGTTGAGCTCTGTCTCCTGAGTCACATGATGACCTCAAATGCATGCAGTAACTTGGCTGGAAAAGTCCCAGGCAACTTTTGTTTAAGTAACTAGGTATACCAAAGAGATACCTTTCAGGCCTTCATTGTACCCACTCATGGAACTTGAGTTCTGCTCATGACAGTTGCATGCTAGATCACATGCACCTCTCTGCCTTCCAGCCAATGAAGAGCCATTCTAACTTTGCCTCAGCTACCTTAATTCCCTCAAAGCTACATTTTTAAAAGCTATATTCTGCTCTGCCACCTGCTTTACCTCTTTTTTTTCAAATTCCCAAGTTCTTTCTCCCTCTTTTTAAAACTATCCCCAACAGGTGTGCATCTAATCAAAGTAAGATTCTCCTGATTGTGGCAAAGTGTACAAAGTAAATCCACATATGTACAATTTCATGAAAGGGAAATTGCATTTGGTAAGAGCTTTTTGTAAATGATATTATGTGTAAAAAAGTGAGAGTAGTTCTGTGGACAAAGTGCTAGAGAAGCACTTGAAATAACTTTGAAACTTAAGTACCAGGTAGCTAGAGTCAAGACGTAGTCTCTGTGGTGGGAACTGTGCCAGAATTCACATTTCCAAATAATGTCTGAGAAATAAATAAGATTGGACAACCGAGGTCATGAGTGAGACCATGAGAGTTATTACAACTAACTTTCAGTAGAAATTGGCTCTTTGCCTATAAATCTGCTGATAAGAAAACCGCAGTCAGCCAATATGTTTCATTTGTTGATCTATTTATTCAACAAATATTATTAAGGGCCTAATATGTTCTTACATCTGTGTTGAGCACTGGGAATACAACAGCAAGCAAATACACACTCTGACCCTACATTCACGATTCTTGAAGTCTAGTCTCCCCAGGCAGTGACTGACTTTCACCAACAGAAAGCAGCAGACCCCCAAGGAGGTAAAAAAAAAAAAAATGTATCATTCTTCAATTTGCTCTGCTTTTAAAACTAAATAATGAAGGCCCTAGCCAGATAGCTAAGTTGGTTAAGGGTGTCATCCTGAAATGTCGGTTTGCTCTCCATCAGGGCACACACAGAAAGCAGCCAAAAAATGCATGACTGAGTGGTATAACAAATGTTTCCCTTCTCTCTTCCCCTGTTTTCCTTCCTCTCTCTGTCTCTCTAAAAACCAATAAAAATTAAGCCCTGGCCAGATACCTCAGTCTGTTGGAGTATCGTCTCAGAAAGTAAAGGTGGCCAGTTTGATTCCTCGGTCAGGTCACATACAGGAGCAGCTTGATATTTCTGTCTCTTTCTCTCTGCCTCTCAAAAAATACAAAACAAAACAAAAAAACCTAAATAATGAAGTCTAAAATGAGATCCAAATTTTTCTTTTTGTGATCATTTAGCATTTTGTAAGTTATTTCATATTTTCCCAACACTTTTTCCTTGATAGTTTAAGATTCTTCGTTAGTCTATGTTCCTATTTCAGGAAGCTTGATACCAGTGAAATATTAGAATGCATACATTCTGCCAACAATACCTAAATGTGTTGCTGTAATAAAAAGGTCACAATCATACCATTAGTATTTATAATTTACTCTGCCCATAATGTGGAAGAAATTCTAGTCAGTGCTCACTGGAATTAATTAATTCATTGGTTTATATAGGAATGTATGCATGCAGAAATTTATTTCAACAAACATTTGATGAGAAACTACTATATGCTTGCCACTGAACAGATCTATGAGGATGCATAAGATAATAAGGTATAGGCTCTGCCAAATAACTACTAAACTTAAACTAATAGTAGTAGTAATAATAATAATAATTTATTATCAGTGCTATAAAGTATAAACAAATTGCTTTGGGGGATGCATTGACTTATTCTGGCAAAGTAGATTAATCAAGATTTCACAGGAGATATTAGCTCTAGTCCTCATCAGATGCAGACCATTTTACCCTAAAACATAATTTGTGTTCATTATAATGATCACATTAGATATGTAACTCCCATAGTCTGAAGTACTGTGTTTGCCTGTTAGTACTCTATTTAGTTCTATATTTCCTTTGATTTAAGCATGCACCAGCAATAATGGGGTTCTTTAATTTTGACTAGCCTGTTGTGAAGCATGCTTTTTCAACACACCAACTTTTCCTTAAGAAGGACAGTCTATGGGTATTATTGGTTGACTGAACTGTTCTAATGAATGCGTTGCTATAAGTTGGTGCTGTGTAAAGTTAACCAAGTCAGATCTTACAGTTTTATCCTGTGGTGACCAGTGTGTTAATGGTATTTTCTGATAGGTAGCACTTCTGAAAGTAAGTCTCATGAAGGTCTATAACCAATAAAGCCTTCATTCATCAAGGTAGTAGAACATTGCCCAAACTCCTATCCTAAGGAAATAGTCACACTATTACTTAGTGTTTGGAACAGAGAACTCAGTTTTAAACCCAATACTAAACACATATCCATGGTAATTTAGTTTCAAAATTGAGAAATAACATGGAAGAACAATGGAGTTTTTAACTTTGGAGGAGTAGTCTGGGCAATTCTAAGCCTTAGATCTGCTAGAGGGATAGATCTTCCCAGAAATTAACCCTGGAGAACTAGACTTTTCTTTCTTTTTTCTTTCTTTCTTTCTTTCTTTCTTTCTTTCTTTCTTTCTTTCTTTCTTTCTTTCTTTCTTTCTCTTTCTTTCTTTCTTTCTTTCTTTCTCTCTTTCTTTCTCTCTCTCTCTTTCTTTTCTTTCTTTCTTTCTTTCTTTCTTTCTTTCTTTCTTTCTTTCTTTCTTTCTTTCTTTCTTTCTTTCAGAGGGGAGATAGTGAGACATACTCCCACATACACCCTGACAAGGATCCACCTAGCAACCTGATGCTTGAATCAACCAAGCTATTTTTAGTGTCTGGAGAAGACACCTAAACCAACTGAGCTACTTTCAGTGCCCAGGGTGATGCTCAACCAATTGAACCACTGGCTGTGGGCAGGGAAGGGGGAGAGAAGGGGAGAGGGAGGAGAAAAGAAGCCGGGGCCTACATACATTAGTCCTACACTCTAGATACTGAGCCAACTGGCCAGGCTGAATTGGTCTTTTTACTCTCACAATATGATTTCACAAGTTGGCTGGAAAGCCACCTGCATCTGGCAGGTAGGTTGGTAGGTTCCTGAGCAATGGTGAGTGATCAGGATGATAAAAATTCCAATGACAGTGGTGAGTGAATTTCCTCCAAAACTTGACAGTATCCTCACCCAAGTCAGTTGGTCTTATAGCACTGTGTTATCATTGTGGGAACCTGAAGTCCATTGATTCTTGCCTCATCAAAGGGCAACATGCTTCTTCATCTCCTTTGTCTGTGCATCATAAATTATAGCCTGTACCTATAATAAGTAACTTACATTCTTTTCTTCTATCCATTAGCATTTCTCTATGGATCACCATCAGCCTATGACAACTGTGCAGGTTGGTGTGTTAAATAATAACAGTTGATCTTGATTTAAAATCTACATTAGCTTCCAATGTAGCCACTCTCAAAATTTCTAAACTTTGCAAGACAGTCCCTTCCAAAGGGTAAAATTCTTCAACACTGAAAATAATGCCTCTAGGCATCTCAATGATAAAATCCTAGAGAAATACAAATAGAGTATATAATAAAAAAACACCCTACTGCTTTCTTGGATGACAAGATTACTGCTTCTGTTACATGCCCTTGTACCCTACAGCCATTCTAAATTTGTTCCATGAGAGCAATTCACAGAAAATAACTGTGAGGAGGAAGAAAATGTCAATGCACATTGAGCCTTAGAGGGTCTGATGCCCAGAGTAAGAGTTACACACAGAAAAAAAGAACGCTGAAAAAAATTACATACTGATAGTAAAATTTTTCAAATCTCTTCATGTCTAGTGGCAAAGAATGCCAGGGAATGTGGCCTACCCAATGAGAAAAAGTTAAGAAGTTGTCCATTAGCTAATAGTTTATGCCTCATGCATAGCTTTACCAGATTAATTCCAGACAGAATTTGCTCAGGAACTGACACGTCATTCTACCCTCCTCGTATACACACATGAAAGGAATTTGTCCATTGTTCAAGACTATGGCAAATGGAACTGGCATCTTGACCACCTGGGATAGTGCCAAGTTTAAAGTGCTAGAGCAGTGTTCCCAACACATTTAGGCCCGTGCCCTCTTTTTATGACAGTTGTAGAATCACCTTTATTGCCTTGAAATTAAATTCATATACAATATAAACTATTTTCACAAATAATTTCCAAATAATATAATGCCTCAACTGTAATGTAAAGTACAAAGAAAAAAAAGGTAATTTATAACAAAATGACATGTATTTCTAAGCGAAAGTGCTCAGGTGCAATAACAAGAAGCCATATGAAGTAGTCAGAAGACTGTGTCTAAACTTAGAATCAGCCTGTATGTGACAACTACAAATGGATTCAGGTACAGGTGTGCTGCATTGGCAACTCAAATACCACAAATGGCGTTGCTATTGGTGATGTAATTTTTTTTTAATGTAAATAGCTCTTGATAGAGTTCTAACAAAAAATATTACCAGTTTTTCTCAACTTACAATGTAGTTGCATTCCTAGAAATTTTAGGGTATATTAAAACCATGCAAAACACTGTTTTTATATGTAAAATTGAATTAGGTTTTAGGTTCAAATAATTATAAGTAGATTTAGTTCAACTACATGAATGTCTGGTGGGATATTTAAAAGTCATATGGGATTCAGAATTATGCTGCATTGTATGGGCTGTCCCACACATTACAGGCTGTTGTAAATCACCCACCCACATGCATTGTTAGTCATGCCACCAAACATCACAGCAAGTAAAGATGCACTCACAATTTTTTTAAATGCCCTAGGTTGGCCCTGGCTGGTGGCTCATTGAATAGAGCATTGGCCTGGTATATGGACATCCCACATTCAGTTCTTGGTCACGGTACACAGGAGAAGCAACCATCTGCATCTCCACCCTCCCTTCTTTCCTTCTTCCCCTCCCATAGCCAGTGGCTCAATTGGTTCAAGCATGACCCCAGGTGCTGATGATAGCTCTGTTGGAGCACATCAGCCTCAGGCACTAAAAATAGCTCAGTTCTCAAGCATCATCCCAAGATGGGGGTTGCCAGGTGGATCCCAGTCAGGGCACATGCAGGAGCCTGCCTCACTATCTACCCTTCTCTCACCTAAAAAAAAAACTAAAATGAAAATGCTCTAGGTCATGGTATTTTCATATTAGGAACTACTATAAAAGGAAAGCAAGTATGTTTAGTGTATAGAAAGCTGAGGACAATAGTGGAAAATGAGTCAGCGTGGTAGGGTGGGGCTATATTATGTTGCTGTTATTGTTTTTAAGTATTATGAAAATTATCAGGAGAATTTTAGAAGGAAGCAATTTGATTTAATGTATGATTTTAAAATATCATTCAGTTTACTGTGTATAGATTGAATTACAATGGTATAAGAGTGGAAGAATCTATAGACCTATTGGAACCTCTTGCAAGTAGATTGGGGAAGACGATAACGCCTTATATGAGGGTGATAGAGATTACAGGGAAATTGGCATATTAAGAATTCATTTTTGATAGAAAGAGAACTTACAGATAAAGTCAGATATGGGAAGTGAGGAAAAGAGAACACAAGAATTGTTCACAGATTTTTTTTGGCAAATAGGAAAATGGTAAAGATTTTCTGAGATGGAAAATATTAATGAGTGAAGAGATTTTGGTAGAAAATCATTTTTATTTTGGTTTACATATGTTACAATTCCTACTAGATATGCCAGTGAAAATGTCAAGTCAGCAGGCATTTATACATATCGGTTTGGAATTCAGTGAAGTGGTTAAGGGAGTTTAATGAGTTAAGTCAGAGGATACAGATGGCTCAAACTCTGGCACAACTGCAGTGTGAGCTATTAAAGATCACTGAGAAGGAATAACAATTGAGGTAGAAAAATATGGTATTACAAAAGTCAAGAAAAAGAAAAATTGATTTTAAAAAATTATCGATTGATTTTAGAGAGAGCAGAAGGGAGAGAGACAAATAGACAGAAATATCTATCTGTTCCTGTGTGTACCCTGTCTGAAGATCAAACCTACAACTTTTGCATATCAAGACAATATTCTAACCAACAGAGCCATCCAGTCAGGGCATGGAAAAATTCTTTAAGAAAGTACATTTTGTTGACTTATGCTGAAAGTTTGAATAAGATGAGGACCAAGAAGTGATCACTGGTGTTGCATAATAGAGATTACTGTAAGTCTCATAAAAGCACTTTCAGTGTGGTGATGACAGAAACCCTGCTGGATTGTGTTAGGAACAAAATGGCAAGGCGGGTAGAGTCAGGAAGTAAACACTAAAACTAAATACAACACTTTCAAAAACTTTGATGTGAAACAGTGAAGGTAAATAAGGTAGAACTAGAGAGAAATGTAGGAATTTATTTTTTCAATTGGAAAATGTCTTTAAAAGGTTTTTGCTGATATAAATCAATCAGTAGAGAGGAAGTAATGGTTTCTGAAAAGGGACAAAATACATAAATTACTGAAAAAATATGAACTTAATCAATTTCTGTATTTATTTAGGGCTGAGAAGTGGGATGAATCATTTTAGGTGCTTAGTGGTCTGCCTACATCTTCTTCGCACTCACCTCCACATGCTGAGAACTGATTACTGGGGAAAATCTACAACTCTACTTAAGAACTATTTTTATGCACACAGGAACACGACTGGCGGACATGAAAGATGAACTGAAAGTACCAATGTGATAATGCCCCCCAAGCAGTTTCCAAACATTGACAAGTGAGGAATTGGTAGATAAATACACCAGTTCTTTCCCCACTGAGTTAAGATAACACTGAGGTATGTTTTACACTATTTCCCAGAGCTTGCCAGCAGGATTAAGCTCTAGGTACCTACTGTGGTAACCTTCTTGTTAACACACATTTTATTAACTTCCTGTACTTTGCTATCTACTTCCCCGTCAGCGTTTCCTGGGATAACCTCTCAAATAAATTATTTGTAATCATCTACTCAAATTCTGTTTCTAGAAGAATACAAAGCAAGCTAAACTCAAAGGGTAGAATAACAAATCAACATATGTATATGATTTCAACTTTGTTAAAATGTACCATTTGAAGAAAGGCTGATATAATGCAACTAACTTGTTAATATTCATTTGTTTGGGTGGTGGGTGAATCAGGGAGAATTATTTCCACTGCCAGAGACAGGGAACTGAGCCCAAAGTGGCCCTGTAAGAAATAACATTTTTTATTTATATATTCAAAATGTGCAGAAGAAAGGGCAGGGGTTAAGTCAGGATTCAAATAATGTCCTCAAGACTCAACTAAATTGTGAATTTGGGGGTTAGTCAAAATGTGGGAAGGTGGGACAATAGATCCAGTCCCTGTGTCATGTTAATCTGGAGAACCACAGGATAGAATGAGTTTACTTTTTTCTTTTATTTTGATAGTTCAAACAAAAATCCCAGAATTGAAACTTGTTATGCCTGATGGACAGATTTGAAACAGGTACCCATCTCTGTTGTAATCACTGTGGTCATAGTAATGAAATGTCTTTATGTCTTCAACTTTAGTACCCCAGGTGGAGTCTCATTCTTTGCTCCATGGGGGAAGGTGACTAACGCTGGTCAGCAGACTCTTTACCGTGGAGGGCAGCTAATAAAGTTGGCACATCTAGGTCTCCTTCACTCTCACATTAAATCAGTCACCCAATTCTGTGGTCTTTATATCTTAGACAAATGACCTTTACTCTCTAACCTAAATGCCCACACTCTAGGCCAAGTCATTAACATCTCTCACATGAATTAGTCAGTAGACTCTTAACTAGTGGAGATTGCACCCTGCCTTACAAATCCACATTCATTTTTCACAAAACACCCAGAGATTCAATCTAAAACATAAAATTGATCATTTAACTTTCTTTTTTAAAAAATTTCTTTCCATTACGCTTAAAACAAAGACAGAATTTTTTAAACAACCTGTTTGCATCTTGACTACCTCTCCAATCTCATTTTGTGCTAATCAGTTTTCCATGCTCTTACCACACTGGATTTCTTTTGACTCCTTGAACATGCTCTACTTTCCTACCACAGGGCCTTTTTACAGGCTTTATCCCCTGTTTGAAAATTAGTTCTCTTCCCCAGCTCCACTTCACCAGGTTTTCACCTTAAATATTTCTCCACTAACAAGTCTTCATTGATATTGCCCATGCCCTTGCTCTGGAATAAAGTCAGCCCATCATGGGATTCCACAAAATTCTGTATTTCTTTCTAATACTACCCACACTTAAGATGACTTAGCTTCTCCCCTACACGAGATTACACGTTCAATGGTGACAGGGACTGTGTCTTAGCCTCTACATAGGGAGCACTTGATATTTGAATAAACAAGTTAATGAATTAATGAAAGCTCCTGCTTTTTCATACCTTATTAAAACTGAGATCCTAGAAAAATCTATCTAGAAAACTGAAAATCAATGTATATTACATATGCTTACAGTTATTCAAAAAATTTCAATAAAGCACACTAAAAATATCAAAGGAGAACATTTCAAAATGTTCAGAGTGGCCTTCACAAACTGTCAGGGGCAAATGAGAGATAGGTAATTGATTTGCAATTTTCCATATTTTGAAAATAATTTAAAATAATCAAGTGTTACATTGATGTTGAAAACATTTTTTAAGTACCAGAAAATTATCTATTGCTCATATTCATGAAGAAACCATGCACACTTAAGTAAAGATTTCAGAGCTTACTTCTTATAACTCCCAGCTGGCATTCTCAAAGAGATTATCTAACTGGTTATGAAACATTTTTTAGCATTTGAATTCTTTTATTTGCAACTGAAATCTTATGGGGAAACCTGGTATATATAAGAGTTACAAACAGAATTTTCTGTTTTGGGAAACAAAGGCCAGACACTGCTCTCTGCACTCTGATCCCACCCCAACCTACTTTCCCAGTGTAGCCTGGATCTCTCTCAAACATGGCGAGGATGACAAACCCAAGCCTGATAACATACAAAGCAAAGCCCAAAGAAGATGGATATCCCTCAAACACCTGAAGAGATTGTGGATCTGTATTTTCTTAGAATAGAAGCTTTATCAAAAATATCTAATAGGGAAGACCTTTTGATAATGGGAAAGAAAATTTATTTTTATTTTTAAGATTTTAAGTTTCTCTTCCTTTTTCTCTTTTCTTCCATTTCCTCTTAGAAAAATTCAGCTCTAAAATCATGAAGTGGGATTGAGGACTATAAATGTCCTTCCCAAGATATAGGAACATGGCCTAGAGCTGGGTATAAAAGCCCACATGGCAGCAGAGATCTGGCATTGGGAACCAGAGCTCAGGAGGATAAGGTGCATCTTATACAGTGGTTGTAGATTTATTTACTTGCATTTCCCACTTTTTTTGCGCTTGTTTTAGTGCTCATTGTTGAAGACAGTGATTCGTCATCAGACACAGATGAGGACAAGCAAATGGATGAGAGTTTTGACAGTGAAGAGGAGTTGTATGAATTTTATGATGAATAAAACCTGAGTTCAATAACTTACGTAATACATTTTTTTTTCAAATTTCGGGCCCCAAAATTAAGGTGTGTCTTATACATGGAAGCATCTTATACATGGGCAAATAAGGTAAATAAAAATGAGAAGCCATGAGAATAGTTACACCTCAATAGCAAGAGCACACAGAACTTGTTTTCTAGTACTATTCACCACTAACGAGAACCAGTCACATTGAAAAAATGGTTGAATCCAAGACTAATTCTCTTATAACAGAATGTAAGAAAGAAAGGGAATGTTCAAAAAAAGATGGTGACATGTCAAAAAGTCATAGAAGTCAGCTTGAAAAGGCTCCCACTGGGCAAATCTGTGATAATTTAAATGTTAAAATAAGTAAGGATAATTACAAATTATAATTGGATGAATATAAACCACATACTGATAAAAGTAAATGAATAAATAAATTGAAAATTTGGTGGGGAAAAGAATGAATGTATAAATAGTAAGTTTCAAGAGAACTAGAATATTTCCATAGTTTTAAAATATCTCCCCAACAAGTAATTATTAATAACAAAAAAAAAAAGAAAAACATTACTGTGGAGAAGCCTATAGTGCTTCTCAACAGATCAAAGTAATAGCACCAATAATAGGACAAATCAAAATTGCATGTACCTAAAAGAATATAATAAGAACACAGCATCACTGCTGTGATATTTCCACCAAGTATACATAACTTGAATCTATTCATGAGGAAACATGAGACAAACTCAAACTGAGGGACAAAATGAGTAGTCTACAATCTTCAAAAGTATCAAGGTCATGAAAATCAAAGATAGATGAAGTAATTGTTTCATACTGAGGGGGACTGAAGATCCATGACAACTAACTACAAGGTGCCATTCTGAACTACACTCCTTCTAAACCTGAGTGAGGTGCCTAATTCTTCTTATTGCTGGGTTCAGTCCCATCTTTAATATAGACTATTCTTGTCCCTTGATGGGATAACATAAGAAACCCTATTTTCTACTTGCAAAGTTCCTCATCTATCTTATAAGTCCTTGGCATTTGGTCAATTTTATTTTTATTTTTTTACTCATTCAGTCAACAAGAGATAGAAAGATACTTACTAAGTACCAACTATGGGTCAGACACCATCGCAGACACGGGATAAAGATATAGCTAAAACCACAGAGCTAGAAACTGATAGGATTGAGAATCTTCAGGAAAAGCTCATTTTCAAGGACACAGGTATTACTCTTCACAAACATACATACAAACACAAATTAGAAGGGGGAGGATAATATTTTAAAAAGCATTATAGATTGTTATTCTTTGATGCCATTCCCATTGGAATAGACAACACAGTCTGGAAAATATATGACCAGTACCTGAGCCCATTAAATTGCTGTGACTCATCCTTAAAGCATCCCATTTGGCTTATAATGGTTGTGAATCAATTCTATTAAAAAAATCATTAACACTTGCTTACATCATTTACATAATGTGAAAGGACTAAATTAAAAGAGTTGGTAACAAACAGTCTACCTCAAGACCTGTATTTAGTGCTATTACATACCCCAAAATTTCTAGCTCTTATTTGCAACATCCTGTCTGACACCAGTGAATGGGTAGGAGAAACTGTCACCCGAAGGCCACTTAAAGCATCCTCAGCTAATGCACAATGCCTTGCCTCATCCTTAAATGTTGTCATTTGTAAGCAACATACCCATACTTCTGAATGACTTCCAGACGTACACATCCTGCCCCAGACAGACCTGCTCCTGAGGAATAATGGGAGGACTATTTTAGTGCAGAATCATGCATTGGGTTCCAAATTTCTCAAGAAAATTCCAGAGCTTGTGTCTTGCCAAGAGCTAATTTTATGTTGCACATTAAATATTTTAATTAAAAATTAAGTTTTAATTTCATTTTAAAAACTACAAGACATAGGGGTTAAATACAAGATCTGGACAATCTTTTTGTCTATATAAGCTACACAATTATCCCACTCAGACTTTGTTTCTAATGCACACTGATTTATTTAGACCATATCTCTCAAGAGGTATAGCTTCAGTTTTACATAGTTAAACAAATAGCTACCTTTTGCAACTCTTTATATATATATTAAATTCCTGGTTCCCATAGCATCGTATACTTTAAAACCCAGTCACCCAAACTTGATACTTGCCTGTTCATGCTGCTGCAATGAATCCTATGCAAAACAAGCTAGAGGATATTCTAGTCCCTAATCAAATGAGCTAAGAAATGATATAAACTCTTATTCTTCACTAAGTTCCTGGCATTTTCAAAATATTGTAAAGTCCTCTCCTGATAATACTTTACATATTTATGCAATTATCCCTACACATGGTGAGAAAGAATGCATTGTTAGAGATGCAGAGTACCAATGGAGAAACAAATACAAACAGTTTGATGTAAACCCTTGCATCTCTAGACTCCATATTTAATATATTGTTCCACATTGCACTAAGAATGGGGTTTGGGAGGAGAAAATATTTTAACTTAGATATGACAAAGAGTTGATTTCTATTCCATCATAAAACTCCAGGAGGGACACTTAGAAATGAACAAGTTTATCTTACTGTCCTCAGAATAGAGTATCATCCATCACTCAACACTAAGAAGCCCATGAACCTTTGTCCACCCAACTCATCTTCAGAGCTTGTGTTATGCTTGTCTCTTTTAGGATGTTAGGAAAGCATTAGACATGTGTATAGTATTTCTTAATTATATTCAATGTGTCTACTTCCCTGATAGACTGTGAACTCTTCACAAACAGGGAGTAGGTCTGTCTGTTTTCTTTGTTGTATCCTCTGTACATGATGAGTGCCTGAAACAGAGCGAGTGGCACTCAATAAATACTTTTTAAATGATTGACTGAATTTCTAAAAAAGCTGGTGAAGGGTATAAATTAAGCTTTAACACCCTGGAAATCTAGAGATTCATATGTGTGCTCAACAAAAATAATCTTTCTTATTTAAATCAAACTCTCTTATTTTACTAAAGATCAAAAGCAACTGGTGAAACCCTGCTTTATAAAGAAAAACTATAAGCATTCAAAGATGCCAATTAGGAGCTGGTGCAGATGACCATAATCCAAACAGGGACCCAAGTTGAAGGTAGAGTACGGATTTTGTAAACCTTCATGTAACTCTGGTTTGCCATCTTTGTGTGTACCTACCTTCCAGAGGTCCCCACGGACAGACTGGTGAGCTCTTCCTGTTTTGACAAATCATGATTTCAATTTTTTGCCTCTTTAGCTCCACAACACTGCCAAAGTCTCACACTGTTTTTCAGAGACTTTCTGGTTTCTTGAACTCTTGCTCGGCCAAGTTTAAAAATTACATACACACAACCTCAGGGAAAATAAAAAAGATTGGATTTATTTGTCTGTATCTCCCCTCTCTCCAAGATCTTAGTCCCTCAAATCCTGGCACTCTCCACAACTCCGTACTTCAATTGTTATCTCTCTCCTATTGTGAAACTATGAGGAGTTCTGCTGGGTTCTCTGAATCTGAGTAGCATCGTTCTGCAGGAGTCGTGGTCTCGCTCCACAGGCCCACAATTGATAAATGTCCTGGGAGAAAAGCAGCTCACAGAATATCAGCTCCTCTTACTAATTGCCTTCTTCTCTAGTAACTTGGCTCCTTAGTTGTTCAGATTCTTCAAACAGATCATTTTCATATTTTGTTCAACTTTTCTGTTGTTCTCAGGGGGAGCATTGTTCTGCCATGAGCTAATACATCATGCACTTTGAGATCTTTTTGGATGAGGGTTTTTTTTTTTATCTGACCATCATTAGAGTTTAAAAGAATGCAATTCAAATGTGTCTGTGGCATATTATTATTCATGTGATATGATTTGAATAATATGGAAAGGCATACCTTTTAGTCATATATATATGACTAAAGGTCATATATGTGTGTTACTTAACATCCAGCTACATATAAGAAAGATGTTCAGGGTATTGTCACTGTTACTGATAATAAAGAAATATCTCTAGAAGACTAGAAATCACTAACATTGATGGTGATGGAGATCAGGCTTTTATAAGGGGAGGAAGATAGAGAAAAACTATGAGTCTGATTCCTGCTAATGAGAAAATCCCAGGGCCGGATTCAGGCTACAGGTACCCAGGAAAATGAAAGAAAGCACAGTAAAAGAAAAATACTATGAGAGGATCAAGCTTTCCAACATCGTATTTTCCCCAGGACTGACTCTAATCTGTACTGCCCCAAATTTCACATCTCCCCAGACTAGCCAGCCCTCAGGCTAAAATGGAGCAACATTATCTGCCTCCTTTGTAGAGGGTATGTAGCCCAAATAGGCCTGAGCTACTCACTGCCTTTCTATTTCTCTCTTTAGCAGCGAAATGTTTTCACGGAACCATGACAAAGTCTTGTGCTTGCACAGTGAAAGAGAACAATATGGTAGAAATTACACTTTCCATTCTGCAATGTTCGTGCTATGGGCCTCAAGTGCCAAACCATACCATTTCTGAAATCTAAACATGGGCTCAGGTTTAGTTTAGCCTAAAGCAAGTTCTATTACTCATTAAGAAATGGGTGTGTTTCCTGTTAACCAGAAAGTGGGAGCTGGTCTGTATCAAGATGCTTCCTACAGAAACAGAAAAGCCACGAATCAGTGCATGTGATCAACCTTTGGCTATTCTACTACAATTCTACTAACATGCTGCAGCAGTTTCCTGCTCTGCTGGGAAAAAGCATTGACCCCTGCTATTCGATAGGTCTATGTGAGATAAATGGAGCCATGACAGGAAAGTCAGGAGGCCTAACTGCTGCAAATTATGAGGTTTTGTCCCAAAAACAAATGAAAGTGGTTGTAACCTCTGCCAGGCTTGGGCCCTTATGGCCAAATTGCACAAAATCTAAGAGCTAGCACCTATATCTCAAAGGTCACAGATGTAAAGAAATGAAAAAAAATATTCCTGCCAGTAATCCAGCAATGACTGATTTCAAATTGGAGAGCAGGGAGCAAATACTCTTTGTTAATCACCTACCTACCACATACCTGCTAGGCTCAGGACGTATTTACATTATAACATTTAACTTTCACATTATTCCTATGAGATGTGGAGCAACAGTGTTATAAAGAGATATTCAAGGCTCTGAAATATTGGATCCCTTATCTAGGTGATTCCGCAGTTAGTGATAGATCTAGATCTGAGATTTAAACCTGGGTAGTTCTGATTTCAAAGCTCATATGCTTTCCATTACTCCATGATGCTGAAACATCTACTTGTATCATCCTGTCTTTTGAATTTTATGAGGACCATACAACTATAATAGGCCAAATTCAATGCCTTTTAAAATCACATGGAGGCATGTGTTCCTTATATTTCATAGAGAGACAGTTCAAGATATAAATTAAGGACTAAGCATGTACTTGCCAGCACCCTGATAATATCATCCTGGTATAAACTGTCATAGTGGTGGGCCTCCTCAATTCAAGTTCTGTCAAATCCAATCAATTAATTAAAGCCCTGGGTATGATGGGAATTTCAATAGCAGGGCACTCTGGGAGCATTCTATAATCTAAAGCAAATACAGAAATAAAACTACTAGAGAGAACCTATCAAAGCCATAATACATCTATTACCACAGCTGTTTCTCCCCAGACACTAGGCTCCCTCCTGAGCCTATTATTAAGTGCAAATGACCAGGCTCAGTGACTGTTATTTTTAAAAACACTACTTATCATGCATTGTGTTCTGAAACTTGTTGACTTATTTTAATTTGCATAATTATAGTAATTTTCTCCTATGTCAATGCCATAGGATTACAGTGGGATTTATTTAAAGAAATACACAGGTTCAAAAGAGAGCTGTTGTTATATCATTTTTGACCCTTTCAAGCAGCTGAGATGCAGCAATGATGGAAAAATACATTTTGCTCAGTTCAGTCTTGGCTCATGACTGGAAGAGTTGGCACAGGTATGTGAGACCAAAAAAGAAAGAGAGTAACAAAAGGGATTCAGATAGTAGAAGAAAGGAGAAACAAAGGCAAGAGCTCCTGCTTTGTAGAGCTTCTTCACAGTGTATTTCAGCCTTTAGTGCAACATTGGTTTTTTTAGCAACTCAGGGAATGTGGCCATGTCATCCTTATTTTACAGATAGTATACTTATGAATAATTATTTACCAAGTTTGCAGGAGTGCCAGGTCCACAATCTAGATCTCTCCATTCTTAGTCTGATCACGTTCTACTCCATGGAATAAGCACTGTGTCCGAGAAGATTTGCTCAGTGAAATAGAGAATCCCAGGTCATCAGTTGCCTATCGTTAGACTGTATAATAAATCAAGAAATTTTCCACTGTGTGGTCAGTTTATTTTTATGGTTTAAGAAAAAATTGTCTGTATTTCCATGGCATATATAGTTTTTATTTAAATTCTACTTCCCTAGTTATTTCCATAATCACCCCTGGTCCCCTTCATGTGTCTTGAAACCAGAAAGAAAACAGGCTTCTGTTTGAATCAAGAAAGAATGATTCTGAACTTGATTCCTGCCCATCAATCCCACGTCCAATATCACCCAAGAAAAGTAGAGAGGCTGGCATAAAATCCAAGGCACCCACCCTAACTCCAAAAGACAGATGAAGATAGAGACACGTGGTCCTAGAATGTGCATATTGGCATTCTGTTCTCCTACTTCTCTTCCTTCCTTTTTTTTTAATTTTATTTATTCATTTTACAGAGGAGAGAGAAAGGGAGAGAGAGAGAGACAGAGAGGGGGAGAAAGAGGAGAGAGAGACAGAGAGAGAGAAGGTGGGAAGGAGCTGGAAGCATCAACTCCCATATGTGCCTTGACCAGGCAAGCCAAGGGTTTCGAACTGGCAACCTCAGCATTTCCAGGTCGTCGCTTTATCCACTGCCCCACCACAGGTCAGCTTCTCTTCCTTCTTAAAAAAAGTTCTGTGGCCTTCCAGACAGAAATAGGAGGATCAAATGCATTTGAAACAGCCTGGAAGGACATGGGAGAAGAAGGGGCAGAATGAGGACTCAGATGAAGCTTACTAGCATTAGAGATCAGGAGAAAGCCTTTCATCTGAGCCTCTAAACAGTATTTCCAACTCTTCTAAACACACCCACTGGATCACTCATTATCCCTTATATATCATAGAATCTCTATAAAATTCATTCTATTCCCCTCCTAAGTCAGTTCATTTTTATAATTCTAAATCCCCACCCAGGTCAGAAACTATAGAATTATCTCTGAGTCCTCCCTCTTTTTGCTTCATCCAAACAGCAATTGCAATGTAATATAGGAACACTGCACTTGGAGTTCAACATCTACATTTGAGTCTCAGTACTTCTCAACACCTGTCTTCAGCCACTCAAAGCCTTTCCCTTTTCTCTCATTGGAGATGATATGTACCACAGGTTTCCAGGACTAGATGAGATAATATGTTTGTCTAAAGAAAATCTATATTTATTCTTAAAATATAGGGTTCTTATTTTCATTTCCAATGTCTTCACACATTCTAACTCACCTGGATAATTATATTTTCTATTTTGGGTGTTTCCAAGTACATTGGTCCAATGATCTTTTCTCAGTATCACTTCTCACTATTATTATTTGTATATATGACCCAGTCACAGTGTACGCACTGTTATCAGAACACCTCTGTGTATTTCTGCTTCTCTGTACTTGTTCTTAGTATCCCCTTTCCAAGGTATGGTCTACTTTACCTTCTCTTCTTGGCCCATCCCAAATTTCTCCACTTCTACAAAATTTTTGAATCTCTAAAGTATATCTCATTTGTGTCATAGTCTGAGTTCACCCCACTCTGAGAATTTTGTTAGTACCTTCCCTATAACATAATTTCTGTGTGTCAGTCATTTGTCTACATTGAAACAGAACTTATGTTCTACTTTTCCATTATATAACTTCTTAAGATCAAGGTCTTATCTTTATATGCCATGGGTCTGACATAATGACTTACAAACATTTTAATTGTTTTCATAATTTTTTTAATGAATTCTTTTTATGTGTGTGTGACAGAGACAGAAAGAGACAAAGATAGGGACAGATAGGGACAGACAGACAGGAAGGGAGATGAGAAGCATCAGTTTTTCATTATGGCACCTTAGTTGTTCATTGATTGTTTTCTCATATGTGCCTTGACCAGGGGACTACAGCAAACCAAGTGACCCACCCTTGCTCAAGCCAGAGACCTTGGACTCAAGCTGGTGAGCCTTGCTCAAACCAGATGAGCTCGCGCTCAAGCTGGCAACCTTGGGGTCTCAAACCTGGGTCCTCTGCATCCCAGTCCAATACTTTATCCACTGCACCACTAGTCAGGCTTAATGAATTCTTAATTTGAATTGGAAATATATTCTGTAACTCCTTCCATAGTAATATACTATCAAAATGAATTGTAATTATCCAAGCCTTGGTCAGTTGGCTCAGTGGTAGAGCATCAGCTCAGCATGTGGGAATCCCGGGTTTGATTCTCAGTTGGGACACACAGGAGAAATAACCATCTGCTTCTCCACCCTTTCTCTTTCTCTTGTTCTCTTTTTCTCTCTCTCTCTCTTTCTCTTCCTCTCCCTCAGCCATAGCTTGAATGTTTTGAGCAAGTTAGCCCTAGGCGCTGCTGAGGGTGGCTCCATGGCCTTGCCTCTAGTGCTGAAGTAGCTTGGTTGGTAAGCAATAGAGCAGCGACCCCAGATGGTCAGAGTATTGCCCTGTAGGGGGCGTACCAGTTGGATCCTGGTTGGGGGGCATGTGGGAGTCTGTCTCCCTGCCTCCCAGTCTCTTAATTAAAAAAAATTATAATTACTCAATAGAGAAAACTACACAGCCAATCTTGAATGACTTCTCAAGATATTTCTCAATATACTACCAAACCAGAATTAAAAATCATGATCTGAACCAAGATGACTTAAAATAAGCTGTTTTCATAGTTGTAACCATAATAGCATTGCCTTTATGTTATTTTCTTTTTTTGTTGTTTGGTTTTTTTTTCTTTTTTTTTCTTTTTTTTATTTTCTTTTATTTATTTTTAATGAGGTGACATCAGTAAATCAAGATACATATATTCAAAGATAACATGTCCAGGTTATCTTGTCGTTCAATTATGTTGCATACCCATCACCCAAAGTCAGATTGTCCTGTCACCCTCTATCTAGTTCTCTTTGTGCCCCTCCCCCTCCCCTTTCCCTCTCCCTCTCCCCCCTCCCCCCGTAACCACCACACTCTTATCAATGTCTCTTGGTCTCACTTTTATGTCCCATCTACGTATGGAATAATGCAGTTCCTGGTTTTTTCTGATTTACTTATTTCACTCTGTATAATGTTGTCAAGATCCCACCATTTTGCTATAAATGATCCGATGTCATCATTTCTTATGGCTGAGTAGTATTCCATAGTGTATATGTGCCACATCTTCTTTATCCAGTCATCTATTGATGGGCTTTTTCGTTGTTTCCATGTCCTGGCCACTGTGAACAATGCTGCAATGAACATGGGGCTGCATGTGTCTTTACGAGTCAATGTTTCTGAGTTTTTGGGGTATATACCCAGTAGAGGGATTGCTGGGTCATAAGGTAGTTCTATTTTCAGTTTTTTGAGGAACCACCATACTTTCCTCCATAGTGGTTGTACTACTTTACATTCCCACCAACAGTGGATGAGGGTTCCTTTTTCTCCACAGCCTCTCCAGCATTTGCTAATACCTGTCTTGTTCAATACATATATATGAGATAGAGATTATATGTGTATCATCAATAAGAATTTGAGGCTTAGCAAAAATGAACAATTTGCGTAAGGTAGCACAAGTAGAAAATCGTTAAATTAGGACTCAAACCAAGCCTTTTTATCTTCAGAGGCTGAGCTCTCCCCACTATTTTGTACCAACTCTCAGAGTTTTATCAATTTTACTTATAAAAACTTCAAGTCTTTCCTGGGTTTGAGAATAGGCAAAGAAAGATTAAAATATAACATTTCCTGAACCATGATGTTATAATCCAGGACTTGGCAAACTTTTGCTGTAAAGGACCAGACAGTAAATATTTTAGGCTTTGTGGGCCATATGGTCTACTCAGATCTGCCATTACAGCGTGAAAGCAGCCATAGAAAATATGGGATGGAATGAGCATGGCTGTGTTCCAATGACACTTTGGAAACTTTATAAAAATAAGACAGTGGGCCTGATTAGGCCCTCAAGCTATAGTTTGACCCTTGTTCAAATCCTCAATAAAGGCCTATCTACTATCATTGCAAAGAGGCAGGCAATGTGCTGGTATAAAATCATTAATTAATTAATCATTCATATTATACTTGTATTAGATAATTAGGGCACAATGCTGTATAAAATATGGAAATTGACAAAATTATACATAATTACAACTCCAAAACACATGTTGTTCCCTTCACAGAAATTGAAATCATCTACTAAAACTCATTTTAAAATCTAAAAGTATAAAGCAGTTTCCCTACAGTTGCTTGAATATAGGATATGTAATTAATAGATTTTAAGTCCAGAAAATAAGTGAAGCCAAGTGCCTGTGACCTTTGGTTTCCACATTCTCACTCCTGGAATAAACTGATTTGTTCCAGTGAGTGTGCACATCCAGCACCTCAGACTGGACATGATTCAATAATGAGCAGATCTATCATGAGAAAAGGACTTGTGTTAGTGAACAGGAAGTAAGATGACAGACATCATAGCACACAGACTATAAGCTTGTTGTTAATAGAGATGAGATTTGTTTTCATATAAGCTAGGGGAAATATTTGGCCAAATATGGCAGATAATGTATTTATATATAAAAACCTCAATTTCACTTTTAAGGTGGGTAAAATCATTCAGTGAGGGCTGCAGATTGGCCATTCAAATTGTGGAAAGCTCACATAACATGAGGTTTTGACTGAATGAATGAAAGAATAGTATGCACAGTTCCTTGCTTTTCCTCTAGAAAGCCTGAACCTAACCTCAACAACAGCTGCTGTCTCCTTTAAATGTATTGTCTGGTATTTTCAAATATGTATTTTATTTTTATTTTATTGTGGCATAATTGACATACAATATTATATTTATCTTATTTCTAGAATAAAATTGTAACATTTGGAATGGGATACATGTGAGTCTAAATCAATTTCATTTTTATTAGCTTTGTTATTGTTGCCAAACTTCTTATCTTCTCTGAATCATTTTCAGGTAATAGCCTCGATTTCATAGGTATTGACACACATTTAGAAACCTGCATAACCATCATCATCACCAACACCATCATTTGTATCTTCATGTCTTCTCCTCTATGAAGTTTTATTCTATTTTCAAACTGAAATTCACTGTTTACCATCTCACAAAAATTTTCAAAACTTTTAAACTGTTTATTATTTTTATGCTGAATTTTAATTCTTTGTTTACATGTCTGCTTCCTTTACTAGATTCAGGTGTCTTGAGTTCCACCTGAGTAACGCTTTCAAAAAGATTAATTGAATACTTTTCTAATGAGCAAGTACACTATGTTTTGCTTACCTTTATAGATTTCATAGACTTTTCAGACATAGTGCACAGTAGCATGAACAAAAAAGACAAACATGAATTTAGTGCATCTTTCTATTCTGATTTATAAATATTTTGTCTAGAACTCTCTCTATATATTATGAGCCAAAGCCTGTGTTTAAGTTTGGGATTCCATAAAGTTCTATCAAACCAAACAAAGTGATTTACCATGTTACAAGATATATATATATATATATATATATATATATATATATGATATTGTAAAAATATTGAAGATATTTTTTACAAGGCTATATATATCTCCTTGTAAAAAAATATCCAAAGTTGTAAAATTATTTACAATAAATATCTAGTGCCCACCTCACATGGTGGAAACCATGGGAAGAGGATAGGTCAGTTTGTCTATTGACACATTATGATCATAGATAGAAATCAAATGAAAACAAAAAATGTGAAACAGAGCTATTGGTTTCTCCTGGGGGCACAATTTTTCAGTTCCCGATCCAATCCAGCTTCTGTAGCTGGACAAAGGAGACCACACTTATAAAACCAAGTTATTTTATTTTTCTAATTTAGTTTCTATCACTAATTATCTTAGGCACTGGCCAGTGCCTAGTTAGACTAGTATAGAATTCAATCTTTATCTCAGCATCTTCTAAGTATGTATCCATCTTTACATTTCCAGCATTCTGTACAAGTTGAAGCACTTGACATGTAATCCTCACAAGAGCCTCCTTTAGTCTTATCTACTCTGACCCTCATTTCAATCCCTGGTGTGTATGTACCACTGCAAAATTGCTAATCCAAATACAACTTTCTACATGACACTATCTGATCAAGACCTTTAGTGACTTTTTGCTGTATTTTTTAGGTAAGATGGGACCACCACTGTAAAAATAATCTCAAAACTTCAAAGTGTTCAACAAAACAGAAGCCTAGTTCATGCAGCTATCTAATGTAGATAGTCCGTGTCAAGTATCTACCTCCCTCTAGGTGGCTTTCCATCATGTATTGACTTAGGAACCTAAGGTCTATCTTTTGTCTTCACCTAGATCTTCAGTATCCTACATTATGCAAATGAAAAGAAAAAAGAGAATGTATAAGGTTGTGTCAGAGGTTTTCATGGAGCAGGATTGGAAGTGGTACACATTAACTTCACCCCCATTCTATTAGCTGAAACTCAGTCATATGGCTTCATATAACTGGGAAATGTAGTCTAGCTGTATAACAAGAAAGAAGAGACAAGTTAAAGATGAACACATAACAATCTCACCCATCTAGATAAAATGTAAACAGTGACACTGGACATAAGGGACTATCCTTTTTTATTAACAGCATCTTAGATGAAAGTACAAAATACCTTACAAAGTTCTCCTTATATACTACCTTTTCTCATCCTCACAATGAATCTGACATACTTGCATCTTTTTCCTCATTTTACAGCAAAAGAATATAAAGTTCAGTGAGTTAATGAAATAGTCAAGGCTATTCAATTGGAGGGTATACAATAGAGTCAAAATTTGAATCAGAACTTTTGATTCTTACTATAACAACATTTCCACTATACTGGAGTTAAACTTACTTTTGTAGATTTACTTTGCATATAGATCCTTATCTTGGGCAATAAAGTCAGGCAAAAATACAAATAAAAGTTCTCGTATGTGTCAGATATGGGCACTGTACTAGGTGCTGAGGAAACAAAACACAAGCTGTGCCCTCCTGGATCTAGAAAGTACACCTTTCAGTATTTCTCACTACAAGCAGTATGTCTACCCAGATTAAGTTCCTCATTATTTTTTACTCCTGATCTTTATAGCATGATACACTTAACTCTCTCTTAGCTTATATATTCTTGTTATCTACCTACCACTATCCACTCATATATCTTTTATCCTTAAAGTCTAGGTCAAGTATCAGCCTTATTTCTCCCTGAAAACTTACTCACTACACCATTTTCTATTATCTTTTTTCTCTGACAAAAGTCTAGAATCTATTCCCTACAGGAAAACATGTGATTACATGCTGCTCTATATTATTTGTTAATTTTTCATACATTATTTCATGTATCTCTGAACCTCATGAACTCAACTTACCCAAATAGAATTACCTTTATATACTTATGTCATTGAATTGTTGCAGGTGAACATAAAAATAACAGTCATATAAAGACCACCTGCATATGTTTTATAAAGCTATAGATAAAAATATTATGTTTTCCAATGTTCCTTTGATAAGGTCAGTTGAAATAAAATCTTACGAGGCTATATTATCTGAGAAAATGTCACTTTTCTTTAAAAACCACACATTACTTCCCAAGGATAATAAGAATTATCTAATTACATTTTACTTTTTGCCCCCAAATCTTCAGATTCTGAGCAGTAATCCTATTTAGTATGTTTGCTTCTTCTTTTTCAGAGCTGTGATTTTATTTAAAACAACTCAGTGACATATATATTAACATCTCTCAATTTACATGTTGGTTAGATTCCTGGAAAGTGGAAAGTAATTCAAAATCACTTAAATCAAACTAAAATGTTGCATAAGAAAAAAAGGAGACATATTCTGGTAGGTTAAAAAAAAAGGCCAGTTATGCCTTTTTTATTCATCGGTATCACATCAATATGATCTGTAAATAAATAGTTTATGTAAATATGTGAACATTAAAAGTGTTTATTTATGAACAGAAATAGAGTTCCTGAAAATGTCCAATAGATCTATAATAGACATGAGGTGTGAAATTGTTGTGAATTTTTGCATACAAAGTGTTGTACACCAAGGTAAAGCATAAAGCCAATAATGCTTATTAATTTACATTTTTTAATGTATTGAGAGTCTAGATTTTTATTCCATTGGTGACAACCTTTAAGAAATTATTTTTATCTGTGTACCTCCTAGCTCCCCTTGCATTGTTCAGTCATGATTTTACTTGACATAGGCACATAATCTCAGAATACTTGAAGGGTACATAAGTAAGTGGAGAGAATTTCGTGAATGCTGGTCCAAAAAATTTCTGCCTTATGATGATAGCAATGTCACATCCTATTGGCTTGCCCACCAAGCAGTGCCCTTGAACCACTGCCCAACAACCCTCAAACATTCAACTTTGGCTGACAGTTTAAACTTGCCATTCTGAAGTTAGTAACATGTATCTGTGAAATACTTTTAATTTCTTTATCACTTCATTTCCATAACATGCAAATTAATCACATATAAATTTATAAATTGACAAATAGGTTCAAAAGAATGCAAAAAATTTTTAAATTTCTCTGTTCTTCCCATCTCTGCTCTTTCTAAGCCCACATTTTCCCAATTATAAAATAGTCCTAAATACTTCTTCCATGAAGTTATTGTAAAAATTACATGAAGGAACATAAAGTGATTAGAAAATGCCAAACATAGTAAGTACTCATTGTTAGCCATTATTATTGGCTATTACTGAAAAGTGACAGATGTTAATAAATACTATACAAGTGCTCACTGATGTCCACTTTATCCCTAGTTCTTCAAGCCACTCTGATATATAAATTTAAAAATTCCACTGTTAGCACATGAAGTTTAATAATAAACATTAAGATTGTTCTAACCGTATTTCTACCAAATTCCAACATTAAATTCTAATGTTGGAAATCTCAACCACCAGTTAACATTCCAAGACACATGCATTCATCTTACAGGATTAATAATATAATTTCCTTGAGCACAAAAGCAATGTCTCTTTGTCCATCCATATTCCATCACCTCAGTCTAAGTTCATGAGTGTCCAGTAATAGTTTATGACTTGGATTTTTATCCACTACACTGACCTCTTATCCAGGTACAGAACAACCCTCAAGCAGCAGGGGGAAATAGTTCTATCTTTCCTTTTGATTTGCAGCTGGAGCTATAAAGGATAATCACCTCAAGTCACCCCCCATTCAAGCTGAGCCAGCACCTAGACACTACTATCTACAGACGCTCTTAGACAAAAAGATGCTGCCTGTCAATAGAGGGAGGAGGGGCAGCCAGTGATGCATTTAAATGGATAAGAATTACAGAGGTCAAAAGCATGCAAATGGCATTTTAAAAGCCAGTGCCTCATGGGAAAATTTTAGATATTTCTCAAAAGACGTGGGTCATTAGTAGGGATAAGTTTTAACAAGCTGCAAATAAATTTGCAACAAATCCCTAAATGATTCCGAATCTACCTTTATTTTAGCTTTTCTTTTTAGTGCTCAGAATCCTAAACAGATGCCAAACTATCTCCAAAGGGACTGCCAGTTACATTTGCATGTGCCCCCACACACAAACACTCCAGCCAATGAGTTCTTGCTCACAAAGAACCAATTGTTTAATATTTTAGTAATTTGTAAACTGTTTGATAAACTGTTGGTAACGGAAATTGGCCATGGTGGAAATATTTACACCACAGAAATCAGCAAACACTATAAATCAGGCCTTTTCTTTTTTCCAGACAGCCAGTTTATCAGCACATGGTGGCATATATTCTGCTATTTATGGAATTATAAGTATTCAGAACTCTGGTTGGGGCCATCTACATACAGCGAAGCAATAGAATAAATCATTTCCAAAAGAGAGGTCAGATATCTGAGAAAATGGCTCAGTATCAAAAAAGTAAACAATTTAAAGGCAAGATTGGGGAAATTAGACCCTATATACTGCTCAGACATTTGTATAATTTTGTATGTTACTGATTGTGATGACTCTTTCATTTAAGCTCTAGAAGGCTCATAATAATGTAAAAGTGACTAAATCATTTTAGATAAATCAAGTATAGATAGCCAAACTGCTAAGTCAGGGTCCAAAATGCTGTCTAACAGTGATTTTAAAAACCAATTAATTGCCAGTTCTTCAAATACACAGGCATGAAAGGGGTGTCCTAAAGTAATGACTCACCAGAGTTTCTGACTGTCCTATCTCTGTTCTGTAATCTATACATTAAAATCCACTCTTAACAGGTGGAGGGTGATGAAAAAATTTGAACACAACTAAAGACACCAGACTTCTCCAGATCATCATGAGGAGACAGATGGAAATAACACATAACTGGAACAATAGAGTTTAATTTCAAATTGCTAAGATTAATCATTATTTTACAGTTACAAAGCTACACATTTAAGTTTCTCACACTTTTTATAGGAAGCAACTTCTTGTGATTTTGATCCAAATATAAACATTATATCACAAATAAATACTATATACATACATTGAAATGTTGATTGTTACAGTCATAACTAGTGCAATGAACATCTGGAAACTAACTTAGGTTCGTAAATGGAAGAAATCAAACTTGTTTTGATCATTAAGCTAATCACTACCAAATATTTATGAGCATACAATGTGTATATAGTAGTGCTTTCAGAAATGCAGGCAAATAGAAGTTGAAAATGTACCCCATCTCAAAAAGCCAATGTCAATATCTTAGTTTTTGTATACCTTTCATAGAGAAAATTTAGATAATATGATGCTTCTAGAATTTGTTATTTTATCTATTGAATTTACTTTTAAGGACAAATGTTATAACACACATTCCTAGTAATATAATAGCCATGCACAGCTTTGTTTTTATACTATAGACAATATAACACTGTATACTTATGTTGTTTTTTTATTTTTCTCTGAACAATAGGAAGTCTGTAGTAATACTGATGACATGTCTAGAAAATTCACACACAGTTGTATAATAATTTTATCTGTAACTTTGTCTTATATTCATGTTTTGTTATTGTTTCTCATTTACTATTATATTTGCCTTTTTTTTTCAGCTTCTTATATTTTATGTTCTATATTAAACATTCCTGCAAATACCTTGATACTTATTCAATAATGCAAAATATAAATAAGTACCTAAAGCCTTTGCTCTGTGGTTTTCTTTCATCTTCAACAATGAATAGTTTTAAAAATCCTTTTTTAATAATTATTAGCCATTTTTATTTCTTCACTTATAATTTTATTGTTCATGTTCTTTGCCAGGTGGTTGTATATTTGTTGGTTTGCTTGTTGTTTTATTTTAACAGATGAGAAATAACTCAGTTTATTAAGAATAATTTATCTTACAATATAAATGTATTTTCCAGTTTGCCACTTGCTTTTATAGTATATAAGCTGATTTTTGCTATAGAGGAGTTACTGAAGCATCGAAGTTTTCTCTTGTAGTTATGGTTTCCTGGTTGATGTCATGTTAAAAAGCCCTTTGATATTAAGCATCATGTACGTGTTTAAGTATCACTTTAAATTAATGTTATACTTCATTTAGTTTTTCTGAAGCTTATTTTGAATAACTTTTAATATATTTTACTAAATATTTTAATACCTCTGAACCAACTAGTTCATCTTTTGATCTTTTGCCACTATTTGATGCCACTCTTTATTGGCTTTTGATTTTGTTCCTTTAAATTTTTTAAATCTATTTTGGAGTTAGTGCAACTCTACTACAATTATTTTAGCTTTAAAATTGGCTTTTGTATCTGGCAGTATAAGTACTCCCTTCTTATACTTCCACTTTAAAATTTTAATGTATGATTCTTTCTATTTTTTCAAATAAATTTGAGAATTATTGTTAAGTCTTCACCCATCAAAACACACACACACACACACACACACACACACAAACACTGCCATATTTGGGACTGGATTAAATTTATGAATAAGCTAGACAGTTACATAATATAAATGCTTATTAGCCTAATAGAAATAAAAAAAAATACTGTCTCTATGGCTACTTTCCCTAACTGATAAAATAACAGCATACTTAGTTTGACCCAATCTATTAAAGGATTTCCAAGTCAACCCAAATTGGTTTGCCATTGTCAAGGACTATGACAACGGCTGAGAGTTGAAACCTAGAAAAATATTATGATATAGTATAAATTTTGTGTTTCAAGGAAAATAACAATAATATTACTGGGAATAAAATACATATTTATAGCCTATAGCCAATAGTAACTAGTTTGTATCTTTTCATGGTATATCCCTCCTTTTTTTCCCAGATTGACTTATCAATATCTTGTATTTAAGGTGTTCAGTAAGCTCATGTGTAGTTTCTCATTTGAAAATATAATCATTGATCTTGCTCTCCAAAACTATGATATATATTCTAATTTCTGAACTAAGATAAAGTGTTACTGAAAGCTACATAATTCAGATTTTACTAATTATACTGATTTTTATGTGCTAATGTGTTTTCATAATTACATATTAAGAAATCATAAAATGTCACTATTATATTATTTCATAAGACAAATACAAAACGTTTTGGTTTGATTTATTAACAACTCTGTGTGTGTGTGTGTGTGTGTACGCGCACACATATGTGTACCTGCATGTCCATGTTTTCCTGCTTTATCTGGAAAAATACTGAATTCTGTCTCTAGACCTAAGAGGCTGGTTTAGTTGGGACCTTCTATTACCATAATCTAGCACAAACTGTATCTATGAGTGGTGTGAGATGAATGACACATAGCAAAAATTAAATAGCAAAGCATTCCTATAAACATCTATAGTATGACTGTCAGTTAAAAAGTATATATTTTTTATTTTTATTTAGACAATTAAATTTAACAGGGTAAAGCAGTATATTTTATCTTTACTTAAATACCATTAAACGGTAAAGTTGAAAAGATCATGTGAGTTATCAATCATAAATTATTCATTTCGCAGACAAGAAAACAGACGCTTTAAGACCATGAAGGCCATACAAGGCTACTTGAACTTACCAGTTAAGCTCTCTGTCAGTTTCTCTCTCTGTAAAGAAACTGTATGAAAGTGGGTCAATTTTAAAAGATCACTATTCTATTATATTGCATAGAAAATATAAGCATTGACATTACAATGAAAGAACTCCTCTCTCAACAGAATCCTAGGAGTGAGAGGGAAACTGAGTCTCAAGTTTCAGTAAGAAGAGCCTGCATAGAGAGCCACGACCAAAACATCTGGAATTGAGAATGAAAAACCCAAGATGGATCCTGGTCAGTAAAAGCAGTTGAGCAGGCAGAGAAAAAGTCATCTGCCCTGACTTTTATGCCCCAAGTGTTGCTGGTGTGGGATAGGCCATGTCTTTTAAAAAGCCAAAAACAGAAGGGAACAGAATGGAAAGGACAAGGGAATTAAACTTCTGTTTTTAACAAAAAAAAACAGAGTAATACATTCTCATTTCTGAAAATTTCAAACAAATCAAAAATATAAAAAGAAGCCCTGGCTGGCTGGCTCAGTGGTAGAGCGTCGGCCTGGCGTGCAGGAGTCCCGGGTTTGATTCCCGGTCAGGGCACACAGGAGAAGCACCCATCTGCTTCTCCAACCCTCCCCCTTTCCTTCCTCTCTGTCTCTCTCTTCCCCTCCCGCAGCCAAGACTCCATTGGAGCAAAGTTGGCCCGGGTGCTGAGGATGGCTCTGTGGCCTCTGCCTCAGGTGCTAGAATGGCTCTGGTTACAACAGAGCGACACCCCAGATGGGCAGAGCATTGCCCCCTGGTGGGCATGCCGGGTGGATCCCAGTCGGAAGCATGCGGGAGTCTGTCTGACTGCCTTCCCGTTTCCAACTTCAGAAAAAAAAAATATATATAAAAAGAAAAATGCGAGTCTTATTTTATTTCTCCTTCCTACATACTCTCTTTACCATCTCATTCTCCTTTCCAGAGGTAATAAATTTTGGCAGTTTAAATACCTCATTTAACACCTTCTTTCAAGTTGTTTTCCTAATGTATGGATAAATATGTAAATGCATACTTTTTAACATAAAGGAAACCGTATTATATAAACAGCTTTACAACTCTCCAATTTCACTTAACAATATGTAATTGGTAAATATCTAAATCAGTTCATAAAGATGTAGCTGATTCTTTTTAATAACAGAGTAATATTTTACTGTATATAAAAATCACTATTTATTTAAACATTAACCTACAAGTAGAAACTTATGGAATTTCCATTAGGTGGGCTTAAAAACTCTGTTTCAATGATCAAGCATATTTTTGCTTGAGTATGAATTTCCCATAGGTTAGATACTTAGTAGAATTGCTGACTATGTACATATGTTTTCATAGATGGTCAATTTCTCTCTAAAAAGACCATAATTTTAACTTCATCACAGTGTGTAAGAACATGTAGGCCCTGGCCAGTTAGCTCAGTAGTAGAGGGTTGGCCTGGCCTGTAGAAGTCCCTGGTTAGATTCCCAGTCAGGGCACACAGGAAAGCGACCATCTGCTTCTCCACCCCCTCCACTCCCCTCACCCTCCTCTCTCTCTCTCTCTCTCTCTCTCTCTCTCTCTTTTCCTTCTGCCATGGCTCAAATAGTTCGAGTAAAGTTGGCCCCAGGTGCTGAAGATGGCTCCACTGTCTCACCTCAGGTGCTAAAATAGCTTAATTGCTGAGTAATGAACTGGTGGCCCGGACAGCAGAGCATCGCTGGTTGGGGGCTTGCTGGGTGGATCCCAGTTGGGGTGCATGCAGGAATCTGTCACTGCCTCCTCACCTCTCAATAATAAAAAAAAAAAGATTATGTGGTTCCTCATACATTATATCCTGGATATTATCAAAATATTTAATATTTGTCAATCTTAAAGGCAAAGATTGGTATCACATTTTTTGTTTAAAATTTTAAATTTCTGATAACTAACAAATTTTATTCATTCCTTTTGTTTGTACTATAAATTACTAATTTGTATATTTTATTTATTTTTTTTATTTGGGCTTGGTAATTTTTTTATTGATTAGTATAAATTCTTGAAATATTTTGACTACTAATTCCTGGAATTTTCAGATGGTCTCTTCCATTGCCTGAGAAGTGTGACTATTGAGTCTCCCTTCCCAATATTAACACCTTTAATACTTTTTCTTGCCTCAGTTCATTTTATAGTAATTTAGTTGTGAAAGGTAACAATGTCATTGGACATATTCCCTTGTTGCTAACTGTGATGGGTATATTTCTAATATTCCTTTATTGGTTATAATGACTGCTGTAGAAATTGCAGGTTCTCATTGTGACAGAATTTTTGTTCATACCTACACAATTCTAGCTTTGATGTTCTCTCTATACTACGAAGCTGGAAGCCTGAAAACAATTTCTAAAAAGCCTTTGCTGATAGGTTTCTAGTTTAGATTCCACCACTAGGAAGTACTTGTGTTAGATTTGGAAGGCAGGGGGGAAACAAAGCCATGATTTTCCTCCAGCAGCCATAGGCAGATGCCTGAGCTTTGTCATATGTGAAGTTTTGCAGCAACCTTTGGCATTCCCTCTAGAGTTAACCAGCTCAATGTAGCAGCCAGCTATTACCAGCAGTACTGGTTTTGTGCAGTTCCTAACCAGAACATTAGGAGCAACTTCCTAATTTTTTGAAAGCTTCTGTCAAACCTGAAATTTGATGGTGATCTTTCCATAGCCTCCACTTCTTCTACCCTGACAAATAATGTATTTCTAAAATATTTATAGGAATAAGCACAAAGTGCACACTTCAGTTTTGAAAGTAATCAATTTCTTATATTAAATTCCTCCTTGACATACCTAGTATAGTTTTGTATCCTAGAGAAACTTGACTGATTCACCTAGTATTAATTATAAATATTTCCTTTTTTTTCTATGTTGTTGAGTTTTTGTTGAAAAAGTGTATTAAATTTTACCAAATGATATTTGGCTGCTCTGAAAATGGCATTTAATTATTTAACTTAATAGATTATATCCAGTGATTTTCTAATGTTGAACCATTCTTGCTTTTCTGGGAGAAAACAAACTTTATATTATTCCTTTAACATGTTGAATTTCTTTGGGTTATATTTAAGTTGGTATTTTAAAAAATTATTCATAGGTAAAATAAGTCTATGGGTTTCCTTTCCATTATTTTGACTGATTAATAGAATATGCTAAATTTATAGAATGACTTGAGATATTTTTTGCCTTTTTTAATACTCTGAAACAATATGACTTAAAGATTCTTTTCCTTTGATGGATTTATCAAAACCACTCTTTTTGCCTAATACTACTTTAAATGTATAATATATTATTAACTATCTTTTTAATTTTTCTGTTTATTTATATATTCAGTTATCTACCTCAAGTCAGTTTTGTCCATCTCTATATTCTATAAAAAATTAATATATATAATTGAAAAATTCATTTATATTTAGCCATAAAAGGTGTTTTCTTTAAAATTTTAAAAATCTTTGTAACATTAATTATGATTTTTTTTACATTTGCTTAACCTATGTATAAGTAATTTCTTATTTATAGTTGGACCTTTTGTTTATTTTATATGGTCTATTCAGAAACCCATATTTTTCTTTCATTGATCTTGTATATTACTTTGTGCTTTTGGTTCATTAGATTTTGCTAAATAATTCTCAATAATTTATTAATAATATGTTACTAATGCCTGCCTAATTAATTTCTTCATTATGCTTGGTTGTTTTGTTTAGTTTTATTTTTTTACTCCAAATTATTGTTTTGAAATCTAAGTTCATTTATTTTCTTATTATACTGTAAATGCAATTAAAAGAAGTCAACAGAAATTAATTTTATCTACCTTCATCATTAGAGAAATCATTGAACAGGTATCATGGCTCTGAGGAAGCAAGTGAGCAAGGACTCCTGTTGAAATGTAGATGTTTTTCATCCAGACGTGGAGCAGTTCAATGCACCTGACAGACAGGATTGAGCAGCAGATAAGAATAAGGCTAGAGAGCCAAAGTACATACCCCAGCTTTGCCACTGACTAGCTCTGTGACCCTGGGCAAGTCACTGTACTTCTTTGAGCTTTGTTTTCTCACCTGTAAAATGGGGTTAACTACAGTCATCTTCCTTGTAAAGTTGTTGGAAGGAATTGATAAGTACACATGTAAATTTTAAGGAACAGTGCCTGAAACACAGTAAACAGTCAAAGAGTGCTAAGTATTACATCCTTCTGAAAAACTTCTTTTTCTTCTATTTTTCTCCTTATTTGTTGAAAAGGGTTGGGAGCTACTTCAAGCTCTCTTCTGATTCCTCCTCAGACTCAATAACCAAGCTGGTAAACCTCCACTGGCTTTTCTCACTTTCTGAAAAAAAAAAAAAAGGTGTCCAGTATGTAGCCTAAAGATGTGGTTCAGAGAAGGGAAAAGGCCAGAAAGGGAAACCAGCTATTACAAGTGCTGTCTGAAATGATGTCCCTGGATGCTGTCCCTGCATACTGTCCATGTGGATATTTAAAATATTTAACACAGGTACCTGGGTACCTAATAACCAGGACAAAAGCAAGGACCTGAGGCCATTTATGTACCAAGTATTAACTCACTGAATGCTGAGTCATAGGAAAGTCCACGGGGCTATGAGCTCGGGTCCTGGGTTCTTGAGGCTCATGGAAGTAGCAGTTTATCAACTTGTATAATATATTTTCATCATGAAAAAATTAATATAACTGTAACTGTGTAGGGCTAAATAGAAGCCCTGCTTACAACTCAATCAGCCTTTTAGTTTATTATCTCTCACCTTTTAGTATCACTAAAGTCATTCTTCTGTAGCTTTCTCTTATACATATTTTGTGGTGTATTTTCACACCTCTACCAGTTTGATCTCATCTGCTTTCTATCTTTTAGACAGTTCCTCAAAGTCTTTGACAAAACCATTATATTTTTCTTATTTATAATTTTCTTATTTATAATTTAAAATTTATAGGTAGATACATCGATAGATAAATTATTTAACAGACCTATAGCTATCTTTTCAGTCATTTTAATGAACTGGTGTGGAAAGACACAAATTTAATCCATCAACATGATCAATTATACTTTTTAAATTTTAAGCCACTAATTATGGATTTATCTGAGAAAAAAAAACTATTTCTATTGATGCCTAGATAGATGTTTAATATATTTTAATTAATTGAGTTGAGGTTCAAATTGAGACATCAATTTAAAAAAACAGTTGTTCTATTTTTTACAATAACAACTATAAATATTAAACCAGTCTTAAACTATGTTATGATTACTTAAAATTTGTTAAATGTCTTTAAAATTTTTGGCTCATAGTAAAATGAGTTAACATAGTAAAATGTACAGAAAGCTCTTGAAACAATTAAAATGGACCACACCATTAATAATATTACAATCTTTAAATCAATAGCTGTGACTCAAGAGTTATAAGTTTGGATGGGATTTATATTAAAAAAGAAAAAGACTGCCTATAGAAATAGCCTATATTGACATCCTCTGCTTTCTCATGCCATGGCTTATATTGACATTAAAGGAGTTAGAAAATATAAAAGGGGAAATCTGCAATGGAGTTGGACTAGATAAAAAGAAGTGAGGAAAATTTTTCAAAGAAGAAACTTTTCACACTAATTATTATCTGCTTAGAAAGTCAGGAAAAACAATGGAATGATAGCAGGAAAAAAAATAGTATAGATTAAGACCTCAGTGCAGATCCAGGTCTACACACTAATTTCTAAAATAACATAAAAGAATCATAGTCTAAAAATAATCAGCAAATGCCTCTGGATATAAGGGGAATGGCAAATGACACATACTATAAGAAGCCTGATCAAAAGCCATTGAATAGAGAATGTGAAACAATGAAGAACAGAGCTCACATATCAGTGTTCCAAATAAGAAGAAAAGGGGAGGAGAGAGGAAAGTTGAGTTCAGTTGAGGTTAGATGGCATTGAGTTTACAGTGGTAGTTCTAATGAACTTAGCAATCAAGCTGAAATTAAACTCTGGTCAAAATAGTCAGTCAATGTGATTTTTCTATAGTATAAGATATTTTCCAGACCAAAGTTTGTAACTGATAACTAATTCATGGAAAAGAAGAAGCATAGGCTTCCTTTTTAGTATTTTCTCCAACATCCTGTATACATAAGTCATAGGGGAAAAGAAGTTTATGGTCAAACATTTTATCATCTCAGTATTGTACAGTTTCTTAGACTTTTGCCTTAAAGAGTTACTCTCATCATCATTGTCTTGTTAGCCTCTAATGGTCCTGTCAGCAAAGTGGAACTTCAATATGAGGGTTTATATCTTCAGACTCAGCTAAGAGGAGTCTACTAAACACTCTGCGATCCTGTGTTTTAGTTGGTGGGAATCAAAAGAAGAAAAAATTTAGAACATGCTAATTTACAGATTAAGACTAGGAAACTATTGCTTCCTCCCACTCCACTTCAGACATCGCTTAGTAAGTGTATTTTGTTCCACTAAGACTTAGCCTCAGATTCCTTCTGTAAGTAGAATTTTAGCCTGTGTGCTGTGGGAACTCTAGGTAAAATCCTGCAAGACATCATGACATAAATGCAATTTTTTATGCTTACATAATCATATCTATTGTATATATCTATATATACATAAATAGATATACTCTATAGTTTATAGTTTAAAAAGGGCTTTTACATAACTTTACATTATAGTTTAAAATAACTCCAGGGATGGATTTTAGCTTTGCTTAACAAATGAGGAAATTCAGAGCTACAGTCATATAGCTAATAAGTGGTAGAGCCAAAACATGAACTTGAAACTTTGGTTTACAAATCCAGTACTCTTGTGATTTTTACTATAATCACAACTGGACATATACATATTTTTACTGTAAACACATCTGAACACACATGTGTACACCTACAGATATATACATACACACACACATATAAAATAAGAAAAGTAAAATTGAAAGAATTATTAAGCAATGCTACTTAAACAGCAGTGATAAGATTCCTAACAATCATCCCTCCTGCCATGTTTCTTGGTGACTTATCCTAAACTAAAACAAGTGAAAAAACTTGAAGAAAAAAAAGGAGGCATGAAAGTTTATTGACCATTTGCAATGTGCTATTGTGATGGATTTAAAACATGTTAAAAATTTTGGAAACTCTTCTCATCAAAAAGTAGAGTCTATTTCTCCTTTCCTTGAAAATGGGCTGAGCTTAGTGACTAATAGTAACAAATACATCGAGGCAAAAGTAATAATGTCTCTCTCTCTCTCTCTCACCACACATACACTTCTCACCACTGAAACAAAGTCAGTATTTTGCAAGGAAGATCAAGCCATATAGAGAGGCTACATATAGATGCTCCAACCACAGCCACAGCTGAGATCCCAGCTGACAGCCAACATCCACTCATTCCCTAGGAATGTAAGCCCTTAATTAAATGGAACACATTTATGTTTTAGTCACTATTTCTAATATCTAAAATTAGGAATTATATGTATAAACATATGAATAACTTATTTTACAATCTCATAAATGATATCTGTAAAAATACCAGTGGATGCATAACAATTGAAAATATTTTATTAGAAACCAGCTGCTAAAATCTATTTTGTTGAAATTTGGAGACTAGATGTCAACAGGTGTCCCGCGAGATTGATGAATGAATTCTTCACATTTATGAGCCATGAGCCCTCTCTTTCAAGTAGTCACTCATCTTGATCTTCATCTTTTGGGCTGACTACCAGAAAGATAAACCTCATGAGGTCAAAATTGTGTCATCTACGAGTTCATTACATTTACAGAAAGAATTCATATGCCATTCTTTTGTACCTGAATGTCAGCACTGCAATTGCACTGCACAAGCCTAAAATCTTGGTTTTAGAGGAAAAATTCTACCCCAGGCCAATTTGTGTTATCAATGAAAATGTACAAGTTAAATAAAGGTCACCTCCTCTGCAAAGTAGGGCTTGATACATGAACGAAATGGACAGGAAATCGTAATATTTACTTAGGATCCAACTGTTCTGATAGGTTTTAAAAAGTACCTCTTTGTAAAGCTCAATGAAACCAAAAAAACCTTTAATCTTTTTAACTACAGGTTAACGTTTAGGTGGATGGTGGCTGTTTTGCTACAGAACTTCCAAATTATATTTCTGTGACATTCAAACATCAATACTATGCCCAAAAAGAATAGGTGGAGATCAGTAATAAAACAGAACAAGGGAGCATACAATAAACAAGGGCTTTATTGAGAAAAAGTTCATATTGAGCATACAATAAACAATAGCTTTATTGAGAAAAAGTTCACATGGATACATACATGTGAAAAGTCCAGTGTATATATTACTACAGTATCTGGAACATACCAATCATTTAATCCAAGAACAAACTTATGATATAGATATAATGACTATATCCTTCCAGGTCTGATCATGAAATTAAATCGTAGCCAGTGAAATGGATGGATGGTTAAATGTATAGAGGATGGATAGATGGATAGATAGAGGGAAGGAGGGAAGGAAGGAAGTAAAGAAAGAGGGAAGCTTCTTTTGTAGTTAGTGTAAGGCATGTGACCTATCACTGGCAAATGAGATGTATAGAAATGTTTTTCAGAAACTTTTCCTTTCCTGAAAAAAGGGGTCATAAAGAGCTAACCTTTTCTCCTTCTACTTTCTTTTTTTTTTAAGATTTTATTTATTGATTTTAGAAAGAGGAGAGAGAGAAAGGCGGTGGGGGTAGGGAGAGGGAAGCAAGGGAAGCATCAAGTCATAGTTGTTGCTTCTCGCATGTGTTTTGACTGGGCAAGCCCAGAGTATCCAGCATCAGCATTCCAGACCGATGCTCTGCTCATTATACCACCACAGGTCAGGCATCCTTCTTTCTATCTAGAATGTATGTGTGGTTTTTAAAGCTGTCGTCTCTTCTTGTGATGAAGAAGGGAGACATCTAAGGGAAAAGTAAAGAGATTCTGGCCCTTTCACCATCAGGTATAATGACTAAGACTCAGAGTTTTCAATAATTCCTCTAAATCTATAGATAAGTAATAGATACTGAGCAAGAAACTCTATAGCTCTAGTATATGGAACTACAATTAAAAGTGAAGATTTCTTTTTAAATGTCAAAAGAACTTCATGACTAATACCTGATATAAATGTTAAGCAATAGCGTTCTTTAGCTCCCTGGTAGCATCACAATCCCTTAGTCAGTTTGTGCTCTTCCAATCAAGTATTTGTGAGTAATAAGAAATTAGTCTCAGTGCCTTTTTAGCTAGTTGTGCCAAAGCCAAATCACCAACAAACTAAGGAGAATAATCAGCAGTAAGATGCAATGGTATATTCACTACAATGTGAAACATAGACTTTAAAAGTCCTGAAAACATTGCTAAATGCAAAGGCAAAAACACTGTTTAACTTTCAAATCCGGGGAAATATTCTTCTTCAAGAGGTGATAAAATCAATCAACATTACTTTCTACTTTTGGAAGCAACATATGATAAAAAATTATCCAGAAGACTTAATCTGTTCCTTTATTTTATAGTAACTGTATAAGATGGACTATATCAGTTATATTTTGGGGAAGCTAAGGGTAAGTTTCTTTTTTTTAACTTTGAAAATTCTAATTTTGCATTTAACTTTTTATAAATAAGTTATTAATATGTCAAAAGGACATCAAATTTATATTCAGGATATCACTGAAATTAGAATCAAAAGCAGAAGATACCCATTGCCCTCAAAGCATGTCCACATTTAAACAACAAATCAACAAGGGAGAGCAGTATGAAAAAAAAAAGGCAGAGTCAGGGATTCAAATCGATGACTGATTATGTAAGTATACAGCTTCCGAAACCACATTTTAAAAACAATCTGATCCTCTCAGTTCTGACTTTGATTAGTGTAAATATCTGGAATCCATGCTGATGGGCTGGCACATGGCAATGGCAGTAGGCAATGAAAGAGGTAATAACATACTCAAGTGGGCAGGACCATTTAGTTGCCAAAGGAAGGCCATCAGTTCATTGGCATTAAAATAGGAACCTCAAGTTAACCGAAGTCATGAGGATCTGGTCCCCATTACCAGGGAAAAGGGGCTAGACAAAGAGAACTAGAATAACCAACTGGTTCCCTGGAATTCTTGCAGAGACCTAGTCATTGGAACTAGGTAAATTATAGGGCCAGAGGAGAAAGGATTTAGCCTACTAAACACATGATGATAGGGAGTACATTGATAACAGTTTTAAGGCAGCAAAATTAAATGCGGACCCCACCCATGGCACCTAATAAATTGCAATGCTTGTCTAAAATCAGCTTAGGGAATGCATTGAGTTGAGACTGTGAAGGTAGAGGGAATAACTTCATACTTTCACCTGAGCAGGACTAAAATAGTTAAGAACTGTCACTCTGAATAAAGGCATTTAACCAAGAATATTCCTCAGTAAATGATGAAGGCTAAGCATACTCCGGATTAATGAGTAATAAGCTATATTTAAGATAAACAAAATCAAGTTTTATAAGCTAAAGTGACCAACCCTCCTCCTTTAGGGAAGACAGTCCTTTTCTAAGTTCTGTCTTCCCTCAAAAAGTGTCCTCCTCTATGTCCTCCTTTTTGATATTGGAAGACTAATCTGTAAATGTCCGTATTCGAGCGATGCAGAGTCGATCCATTGCGTGTGATGTGACATACTTGTATCTAAATGAGTACTTTTTTTACAATTATTATTAAAAATTAATAGGTATGTAAACATAATTACAATATAAAATATTACAAATGTTTTATTATGCATTTATTATATCATAGTGTATTAGTGTTGCAATGAATAAAATGTTTCTTTTATTTATGATATTGTTTTCTTCCATTTATTTTTGTCCTTTTCATTGTAAAAAAGTTGGTCACCTTATATAAGCTATAAGGTAAAAAACTGACATATTTCTATGACAGACTCTACAGAAGTATGTCATACACATCCCTTGTCTTATTCTAGCATTAAAGGTGAGTCTCGGCCCTGGCTGGTTGACTCCTCAGTGGATAGAGTGTCAGCTTGGCATCTCAGATTTGATTCCTGGCCTGGCCACACAAGAGAAGTGACCATCTGCTTTCTCCCCCTCCCCTCCCCTCTCCCCCTTTTCTCCTTCCTCTCCTGCAGCCAGTGGCTCAATTGGTTCAAGCATCAGCCTGGTTGCTGAGGGTGCTCAGTTGATTGGAGCACCGATCCCAGGTGGGGTTGCCAGGTGGACCCTGGTTGGGGTGTACCTCCTCTCATTTAAACAAAACAACAGGTGAGTCTCCTCACAATTGGTATATGTATGTATATTTACCTACATATATCTTAAAGCTGGTATATCCAGCTATACGTGGCTGAATAAAAAAACACCTCCCTTGATTAAATGGCCAAGATCTTCCTTTTTTTTCCTCATATAACTCCTAGTTTCACCTGAATCTTAAATTACTAAATGTAAATGCAGTCATAACCTCTTTCCCTCATAATCTCCTGCTCCCTTGGTTAAAATTTTAATAAATTTTAGACAAGATTTTGAAGTCTGGTTATTCTAATAGTATAAATCCCAAGAATTGAATCATGTCCTTTTCTGTAAAGCAGTTGTTTTTCATGAATTGTTTGTTAGACTTCTTTTCAAACAAAGGACCCATTTGGTGACAAAGTGATTTACAACTTATTTCCTGAAACATTAACTGGGTAATCATTGTGAGCTGCCTTAACAAATCTAGAAGAAAAAAAAAATTGTACTGAAGTACTGTACAATATTGCAAATAAGCATTTGATACAACACTGCCTGAACTTGCTTACTAGTTGTATTTAACATTTTTAGCGTTTGAAGAGAACTGTTGTAAAATACCACAATGCCTTGGGGCATTTCCACCTCTTGTTGATTAATGATATCCAGATGCCATATGTGTTAGGACTGCCTTTATTTCGAGTGATAGAAATTCAAAGACAATTTGTACAAGTTAAAAAATGTGTGTGGGGCGGTAATTTATAATGTATATAATTGGTAAAGAAAATTATCATAATAGCAGGAGACATGACTGATACGACTGCATTTAATTTGAAAGATACTCCCATATATTCCAGGTCATGAAGTAAAATATTTTTATTGTTTCAAGATTATTAATCTTAAATTTGATTGAGCCAGGACAAGCCACTCTCATATGAAGCCTGAAAATAAGGCAATTTTATAGTTTAACCCAGGGGTCCCCAAACTTTTTACAAAGGGGGCCAGTTCACTGTCCCTCAGACCGTTGGAGGGCCAAACTATAAAAAAAACTATGAACAAATCCCTATGCACACTGCACATATCTTATTTTAAAGTAAAAAAAAACAAAATGGGAACAAATACAATATTTAAAATAAAGAACAAGTAAATTTAAATCAACAAACTGACCAGTATTTCAATGGGAACTAGGGGCCTGCTTTTGGCTAATGAGATGGTCAATGTCTGGTTCCATATTTGACACTGCTAGCTGTAACAAGTGATATGACACGCTTTCAAAGCCGTGACGTGTGCGTCCTGAATCACCGGAAGTAATACTGTATGTGAGCAACACTGCGCTTTGCGGCACCTCCACATACTGTGCTCCTCTCACTGACCACCAATGAAAGAGGTGCCCCTTCCAGAAGTACGACGGGGGCTGGATAAATGGCCTCAGGCCGTAGTTTGGGGACCCCTAGCTTAACCCATTTGATAATTTTTTTAGCATTCTACATTAGTGAATTAAAATGTTGATTTATCCATGTCCGTACACAAAAATGATGTTGTCCAGTTGTTTATACCAAAAAATCATGACAGTTATATATATTTCTAATGTGAGCAATTCTCTTAAAAATTCTCTTTTCCATATAATGTTATTTGCCTTTCATTTCATTTTGTATAATATGAATTTTGTTAACCCTGCAATTTTTGTTACATTTGGTTTGGATATACTATATATTTTTCATCACTTTTCATAGTCACTTTTTAAAGTAGGTCTGTGTTAGAGTAAATGTCAGTGTTGTTTTGTTCTAAATAGATCTTATAGGCTATGCTTCTTTTGGAGTTTTAATGAACCAGGAAAGTTTATTTTATTTATATTCAAATCATCATAGTCAGTAAGAGATAATTTTGCAATTACTTCTGCCATCTTATTTTACATTTCAGACTTTTGTTTTGCATCTTTTAATAACAGATGCATGTTGTCATTATCATTTCATTTTGGCTTGTTGGTTTTGGACCATAAAAACCCTCTTTTTTTATACTTAGTACTATATTTTTTGCTCCATAAGACACAATCTTTTTTCCCCAAAAGTGGAGGGGAAAATACTCATGCATCTTATGGAGTGAATGTTCATTTTTTTAGCTGCTGCAGGTTCCCAGACAACTAGAAGAGTATTTGAACATTAAAGTCTCTTCTCATTTGTTAATAACAGTGCTAATGGTTGTTAATACTGCTGTTGAGTTTACATTGTTGAAATATTATTGTGGTATATTTTATTAAATATTTTAACACACCATTTGGTTCAGAAATTTTTTTTCTTATTTTCCTCCTTAAAACCCTAGTTGTGTCTTATGGTCAGGTGTGTCTTATGGAGCAAAAAATATGGTAATTTGAAACCTGAAATATTTATTACCTTTCTACCTTTTTTTCACCCCCACTGGTATTTTAGTTGGCTCCTTCTGGAATTTTCATGCCAAGATATCAACATCAAATGTTACTGTTTTATAACATAGCTTTAACCTTTAGAACAGTGGTCCCCAATCTTTTTTGGGCCATGGGCCAGTTTAATGTTAGAAAATATTTTCACGGACCGGCTTTAGGGTGGGACGGATAAATGTATCACGTGACCGAGACAAGCGTCAAGACTGAGTGTTAGATGGATGTAACAGAGAGAATCTGGTCATTTTTTAAAAATAAAACATCGTTCAGACTTAAATATAAATAAAATGGAAATAATGTAAGCTATTTATTCTTTCTCTGAGGACCAGTACCAAATGGGCCACAGACCAGTACAGGTCCGTGGCCTGGGGTTTGGGGACCACTGCTTTAGAATATAATGATTAGCTTCATCTTGGTAACAATAATTGCCAAATTTAACTGGATCTCACTGTAAGTCTTTTTTTTTTTTCCTAAAAAATCTGAGTCTTAAATTTCTCAAATTGTTGGCTATCCATTTGACTTGTCTTTTTTATTTTATTTTATTTATTCATTTTAGAAAAGAGAGAGAGAGAGGGAGAGAGAGAGAGAGACAGGGGGGAGGAGCTGGAAGCATCAACTCCCATATGTGCCTTGACCAGGCAAGCCCAGGGTTTCAAACCGGCGACCTCAGTGCTCCAGGTCAACGCTTTATCCACTGCACCACCATAGGTCAGGCCCTCACTGTAAGTCTTGTAAAGGCATTTTATATAGAACACATTATTTCATACCTTTAATTTTCAATAATGAAGATTTTTTCTACTTTTTAAATTGTGCAGTATATCCTATACATAAAAAGGATGATTATAAAGCACATTTTAATGATGATAGAAATAAATGTTTATATACTACCAAGTTTATGTCTAAACTTAATTTTCTTTGCCTTTCTTTATAACTTTATTCTATATATACATATATATATGTGTGTACATGTATGTAAGTATATATATACACACATACATACATATATACACACACATATATATATCTTTTTTCTTAATGTATTATTTAATTTTGGCTGGTTGCACTCTAATAATATAATCATTCTAGATGTATTATTCTAAGACATTATTTCTCAAAATAATTTTTGAAAAGTATCCATATTGATATGTATAGCTATAGTTCATAAATTTCCACTGAAGTAAAGAATTCTACAATAGGAATATGGTACAAATCATGTATCCATTTTAACTGGGACTGGATATTCATATACATATGTAAATTTCCTGATACTAAGTATGAGTACAAATAGGTTCTTGTTTTGTTTCATTTTGAATATTTCTTGCCAATCCCTTCTGGCTTCAAGTGTTTCTGTTGAGAAGTCAGATGTCATCCTTATGGGGACTCCTCTGTAGGTAATTAACTGCTTTTCTTTTAAAGCTTTTAGTATTCTTTCTTTGTCTCTTAATTTTGGAATTTTAATTATGATGTGTCTTCGTGTAGGCCTCCTTGGGTTCCTCTTTAATGGGATTCTCTGTGCTTCTTGAACTTGTGTGACTTTTTCCTTCATCAATTTAGGAAAATTTTCAGCTATGATTTTTTTCAAACAGGTTCTCTATCCCTTGTTCCTTCTCTTCTCCTTCAGGAACCCGTATGATATGGATGTTCTTTCTCTTCATGTTGTCACAGAGCTCTCTTAGAGTTTCCTCAGACTTTTTGAGCCTCTTCCCATTTTACTGCTCTGCTTTTGTGCTTTTGTTGATATTGTCCTCTAACTCACTGATTCAATCCTCTGCTTCATGCAGCCTGCTGTTAATTCCTTCTAGTGCAGTCTTCATTTCTTTTTTTTTTTTTTGTATTTTTCTGAAGCTGGAAATGGGGAGAGACAGTCAGACAGACTCCCGCATGCGCCCAACCGGGATCCACCCAGCACGCCCACCAGGGGCAATGCTCTGCCCACCAGGGGGCGATGCTCTGCCCCTCTGGGGCATCGCTCTGTTGTGACCAGAGCCACTCTAGCACCTGGGGCAGAGGCCAAGGAGCCATCCCCAGTGCCCGGGCCATCTTTGCTCCAATGGAGCCTCGGCTGCGGAAGGGGAAGAGAGAGAGACAGAGAGGAAGGAGAGGGGGAGGGGTGGAGAAGCAAATGGGTGCTTCTCCTGTGTGCCCTGGCTGGGAATCAAACCCGGGACTTCTGCACACCAGGCCGATGCTCTACCACTGAGCCAACCGGCCAGGGCGCAGTCTTCATTTCTGATATTGTGTTTGTCATTTCTGACTGGTTCTTTTTTGTGATTTCAATGTCCTTTTTGATGCTTGCTATCTCTTTATTTAGGTGCTCATTATGTCCATCCTAATTGTTGCTCTAATCTTCTTAAGCATCCTAAAAATCATTGTTTTAAACTCTTCATCTGGTAGTTTGGTTACTTCCATTTCAGTTTTTTTTCTAGGGATTCTCTTGTTGATTCATTTGGGTTGTATTTCTCTTTCTGCCCCTTTCTCTCTATATTAGGTTGCACTACTTTGAAATTTGTCATAGTGTCTTTATGAGGAAGATGGGCTTGGTGTTACTGACCTCCAGGCCACCTGATTTCCTTGCTCTAAGAATGCTTCTTGAGAGTAGTATTTTCCCTCCTGTTGTAAGTATTGAAGGCAGCTGGTCCTTCCATGGGTGCGGTTATCCCTTCAGACTGACTGGCTATAAGGGTCAACAATAATCATGTGTATTAGACACTGTGCAATATCTGTTGTGCTGAGCATATTTATTCTCAGTGTCTGGTGCCTCTTGGACCTCTCTTTTGTGCATGCTGCTTGTGTAGTTAGCTCAGTCTAGGGTTGGTGCTATCTGCCACCCACTATTGGTTGTGTAGGTTTTAGGTCTTCTTGGGTTGGCATTAGCCATTGTTTGTAACCTGACTTGGGCTACCTGTCTGGAGCTGCTGCTCTGTTTGCTGTTTGTGTCTGCATTTTCTGTGCTTGGGAAGTGTAGGAGGGGCCAGCCTGTTAATAAGGATCAGCTTCCTCCTGCTTAGAGATATTAGAAGCTCTGTAAAAGTCCCAAGGTCCATAAGAGTTGCTTCCATTTTTCAGCTGTTCCACCTCCTCTTGCAACTGCTTGGTCTTCCTACAAATCTTCCATAGAAAGACTGTAGTATGAGCCTGGACTGGCCTCATCCAGTCAACACCTCTACAGGTTGCAAGCTTGTTGGATTAGAGCAGCTGAGGTTGGGAATACAATGTTAGTAGGACCTCCTACTTCAGGGGTCTCTTGGTCAGTAGCTCAGTACAGGGAATGTGGCCCCTACTCCATAGCCTAAACCCTCAGCCACTGCTAGATACTCAAATTTTATTTCTCCCCAACAAGGTGAGCAGCAGGTTCAGACTGAGTGTGGCTGACAGTCCCTTCTGCAGAAGTTTTTACAGCTGGTAACACCTTGGTCTTAAGAAGGAAGACTGAGGGAGTCCTCTCTTGGGGCTGACTGTGCCCCCCCCCCCCAGAAAGGGGCTAAGCCCCTTGACGAGATCCAACAATATGCTCACAGGGACCCACACATTAAATGTCCAAGCCCCAAGCTTCTCTCCCTTCACCCTGTGGAATCTAGCCCAGCAGGGCAGGATATCCAGCACCCAAGGCCAGCCAACTGTGAAGCTCTACTCTATCCAATGCACATGAGCTGCTGTGCTTGTGCTGTTCACAGAGAGCAGAACTTGCCTCAGCTGGGCCAGGTGTGAGGAGTCCTTCCTTATGATACCACTCTAGCAAGGATTTTAGGTCCTAAACTAATGTTCTCTGCAGCTGGCCATTGGATGTGTCAGCCCTGGGCTTACCTGGAAAGAACCCAGTGCAAACCAGTGGAAGACATTGCCCATGACTGGCCCTCAGCAACCTTCTTGGAGCTACAAGCAATCCAGAGCTTGGGGCTGCCTCTGCTGGGCTCAGGTGCACATGGAAATACCAAGCTTCACACCTAGGCTGGCTTTTACCCACACTGGGCCTGGGTCAAGGTCCATGTAAAAGGCCAAATTTCTCTGAGTCCCACCTCCTTTGCTGGCTGTTTGTTGGGCTTGGCCACTGAAAAAAATCTCTGGTAGAGTCTAGGGCCTGCAGCAATTATTCAGGGATTAGGAAGGGTGATTGGTGTGGCTTCGCCCCTCTGCCCTAGATGTCAGTCTGTCCAGACTTTTTTTACAGACCTCAGTGGATGTGGCCCCAGGAGTCCAGTGGAAGTGGCCTCTGAGACCCAGAGGTGTGGTGTGCCCACACTCCAGACAGTTTCTACTGAGTCTCCCATGGGGCAGAAGGACCAGTCTTAGACTCAGGAGCATGTAGGGGAAAGCTCCAGCCTCAATGCAAGAAAAGTGAATCACTAACATACCCCCTGCTTCCTGGCCTTTCAGAATGACCCATTACTACCCTGGGGTAGGGAGACTCCCGAAGGCAGAGCAGTTGCTTTGCCCTAGGCTGATACAGCTCAGAGGGGACTGCTCCACCCATGAAAGATGGTGACTGTAGCATTGAAAAATGACTCAGCACAGGGGTTCTGGTGGCCATGCCCCACAGTGTCTTTCCATGGGCCTCCAACTTCACATTATCCTCATGAACTCTAGTCCTCTCAGCTGTCTCTCCACCAGAGACCGAGGTAAGTGGCTGTGAATGAGATTTTCTGTGCTGGCTTTTTAAGACAGAGCCTGTGTCTCTGAGAGCTCTATCTCTTTCTTGGAGACAGAAACCTTGGTTCTTTTAACCACCAAATGCTGTGTGGGTGCCATTTCTAGGCTCTGGGGCTATAGGCTGTGGCACCAGGCCTGGAGCTGAACACCCATACCTCTCAGGGCGACCCACCTGTAGTGAGAGTCTCTTGGGATCCTCAGCCACAAACTTTTCCACATCTCTACCCTTCCTACCAGTCTCAGTGTGGCTTCTTCTGTGATCCTTAGTTACAGACTCATCTTTGTTTAGTCCAAACTTGGCTTTACAAGATGACTATTCTTTTTTTTTTTTTTTTTTTTTTTTTTTTTTTTAATTCTTGGCTATCATCTTTTTTTTTTTAATATTTTATTTATTGATTTTTTTAGAGAGAGAGGAGTGAGAGAGAGAGAGAAGGGGGAGGAGCAGGAAGCTTCGACTCCCATATGTGCCTTGACCAGGCAAGCCCAAGGTTTCGAACCGGCGACCTCAGTGTTCCAGGTCGATGCTTTATCCCACTACGCCACCACAGGTCAGGCCAAGATGACTATTCTTATACAGTGTGTCTGTAAAGTCATGGTGCACTTTTGACTTGTCACAGAAAAGCAACAAAAGATGATAGAAATATGAAATCTGAACCAAATAAAAGGAAAACCCTCCCAGTTTCTGTAGGATGACGTGGCAGCATGTGCACATGCACAGATGATGACATAATACCATGTATACAGCGGAGCAGCCCACGGCCATGCCAGTTGAGATGCGGATGGTACAGAGGAAAGTTAGTGTGTTCTGTGGCTTGCTAAATTAGAATCCGTGCCCAAAGTGCAACATGAATATCGGCACATTTATAACGAAGTGCCACCATATAGGAATAACATTACTCGGTGGGATAAGCACTTGAAGGAAACCGGCAGTTTGGTGGAGAAACCCCATTCTGGTAGGCCATCAGTCAGTGATGAGTCTGTAGAGGCTATACAGGACAGCTACCTAAGGAGCCCTAAAAAAATCTGTGTGTGAGCCCACATCAAATTGCACTGAATAGGTATGAAGCTGGGAGAGTTTTCCTTTTATTTGGTGCAGATTTCACATTTCTATCATCTTTTGTTGCTTTTCTGTGACCAGTCAAAAGTGTACCATGACTTTACGGACACACTGTACTAAGTTGTAATACAATTTGGTTTTGGGAAGTGACAGTTGAAATGTCTGCCTACTCCTTCACCATCTTGGAATCTCTCAACATATTCTCTTATATTCTCAACTAAAGTTGTAAAGTTTTGTCATGCATATTAAAGTTCAGTCCATCTAGAATTTGTGTTTGTGTGTGGGGGAGAGGGTATGCACGCGCACAACGTGAAGTAGAATTTAAATATTTCAAATATATAATTTTTTCACATTTATTTATTTTTTTTAATAATTTTATTTTTTAATGGGGCAACATCAATAAATCAGGATACATATATTCAAAGATAACAAGTCCAGGTTATCTTGTCATTCAATTATGTTGCATACCCATCACCCAAAGTCAGATTGTCCTCTGTCACCTTCTATTTAGTTTTCTTTGTGTCCCTCCCCCTCCCCCTTTCCCTCTCCCTTTTCCCCCTCCCCCCGTAACCACCACACTCTTATCAATGTCTCTTAGTTTCAATTTTATGTCCCACCTACATATGGAATAATGCAGTTCCTGGTTTCTTCTGATTTACTTATTTCACTTCGTATAATGTTATCAAGATCCCACCATTTTGCTGTAAATGATCCGATGTCATCATTTCTTATGGCTGAGTAGTATTCCATAGTGTATATGTGCCACATCTTCTTTATCCAGTCATCTATTGACAGGCTTTTTGGTTGTTTCCATGTCCTGGCCACTGTGAACAATGCTGCAATGACCATGAGGCTGCATGTGTCTTCACATATCAATGTTTCTGAGTTTTTGGGGTATATACCCAGTAGAGGGATTGCTATGTCATAAGGTAGTTCTATTTTCAGTTTTTTGAGGAACCACCATACTTTCTTCCATAATGGTTGTACTACTTTACATTCCCACCAACAGTGTATGAGGGTTCCTTTTTCTCCACAGCCTCTCCAACATTTGCTATTACCTGTCTTCTTAATAATAGCTAATCTAACAGGTGTGAGGTGGTATCTCATTGCAGTTTTGATTTGCATTTCTCTAATAACTAAAGAAGATGAGCATCTTTTCATAAATCTGTTGGCCATTTGTATTTCTTCCTGGGAGAAGTGTCTGTTCATGTCCTCTTCCCATTTTTTTATTGGATTGTTTGTTTGTTTGTTGTTGAGTTTTATAAGTTCTTTGTATATTTTGGATATTAGGCCCTTATCTGAACTGTTGTTTGAAAATATCATTTCCTATTTAGTTGGCTTTCTGTTTATTTTGTTATCAGTTTCTCTTGCTGAGCAAAAACTTCTTAGTCTGATGTAGTCCCATTCATTAATTTTTGCCTTCACTTCTCTTGCCTGTGGAGTCAAATTCATAAAATGCTCTTTAAAACCCAGGTCCATGAGTTGAGTACCTATGTCTTCTTCTATGTACTTAATTGTTTCAGGTCTTATGTTTAGATCTTTGATGCATTAATTTTAGTACAGGGGGACAAACTGTAGTCCAGTTTCATTCTTTTGCATGTGGCTTTCCAGTTTTCCCAGCACCATTTATTGAAGAGGCTTTCTTTTCTCCATTGTGTGTTGTTGGCCCCTTTATCAAAAATTATTTGACTATATATATGTGGTTTCATTTCTGGACTTTCTATTCTGTTCCATTGATCTGAGTGTCTATTTTTCTGCCAATACCATGCTGTTTTGATTGTCGTGGCCCTATAATATAGTTTGAAGTCAGGTATTGTAATGCCCCCAGCTTCATTCTTTTTCTTTAGGATTGCTTTGGCTATTCGGGGTTTTTTATAGTTCCATATAAATCTGATGATTTTTTGCTCTATTTCTTTAAAAAATGTCATTGGAATTTGGATGGGAATTGCAATAAATCTGTATATTGCTTTGGGTAATATGGCCATCTTGATTATGTTTATTCTTCCTAACCAAGAACAAGGTATATTCTTCCATCTCATTATATCTTTTTTGATTTCCCTTAACAATGGTTTATACTTTTCATTATATAAGTCCTTTACATTCTTTGTTATGTTTATTCCTAAGTATTTTTTGTTGTTGTTGCAATCGTGAAGGGGATTATTTTTTATTTTATTTTTTTTCATTTTTCCGAAGCTGGAAACGGGGAGGCAGTCAGACAGACTCCCACATGCGCCCGACCAGGATCCACCCGGCATGCCCAACAGGGGATGATGTTCTGCCCCTCTGGGCGTCGCTCTGTTGCATCCAGAGCCATTCTAGTGCCTGAGGCAAAGGCCACAGAGCCATCCCCAGCGCCTGGGCCATCTTTGCTCCAATGGAGCCTCGGCTGCAGGAGGGGAAGTGAGAGACAGAGAGGAAGGAGAGGGGGAGGGATGGAGAAGCAGATGGGTGCTTCTCCTGTGTGCCCTGGCCGGGAATCGAACCCGGGACTCCTGTACGCCAGGCCGATGCTCTACCACTGAGCCAACCGGCCAGGGCGAGATTATTCTTTTGAGTTTGTTCTCAATTGTTTCATTGTTGGCATATAAAAAGGCTATTGACTTCTGTATGTTAATTTTGTATCCTGTGACCTTACTGTATTGGCTTATTGTTTCTAGTAGTCTTTTTGTGGATTCTTTGGGGTTTTCGAAGTATTGGATCATATCATCTCCAAAAAGTGATACCTTTACTTCTTCTTTTCTGATATGGATGCCTTTTATTTCTTTGTCTTGTCTGATTGCTCTGGCTAGAACCTCTAGTATCACATTAAATAAGAGTGGAGAGAGTGGACAACCCTGTCTTGTTCCTGATTTAAGGGGGAAAGCCTTCAGTTTAGTGCCACTTAATATGATGTTAGCTGATGGTTTATCATATATAGCCTTTATCATGTTGAGATATTTTCCTTCTATACCCATTTTGTTGAGAGTCTTAAACATAAAATTGTGTTGTATTTTATTGAAAGCCTTTTCTGTGTCTATTGATAAGATCATGTGGTTTTTGTTCTTTGTTTTGTTGATATGTTGTATTACGTTAACAGTTTTATGTATGTTGAACCATCCTTGAGATTCTGGGATGAATCCCACTTGATCATGATGTATTATTTCTTTAATATGTTGTTGTATTCAATTTGCTAATATTTTGTTTAGTATTTTAGCATCTGTATTCATTAGAGATATTGGTCTGTAGTTTTCTTTTTTTGTGCCATCCTTGCCTGGTTTTGGTATGAGGGTTATGTTGGCTTCATAAAATGTGTTTGGAAGTATTGCTTCTTCTTCAATTTTTTTGGAAGACTTTGAGTAGAATAGGAACCAAGTCTCCTTTGAATGTTTGATAAAATTTGCTAGTATAGCCGTCAGGGCCTGGACTTTTATTTTGGGCGAGGTTTTTAATGGTTTTTTTTATTTCTTCTCTAATAATAGGCCTGTTTAGGCTTTCTGCTTCTTCTTGACTCAGTCTAGGAAGGTTGTATTGTTCTAGGAATTTATCCATTTCTTCTAGGTTGTTGAATTTAGTGGCATAAAGGTTTTCATAGTATTCTACAATAATTCTTTGTATATCTACGGTGTCCATGGTGATTTCTCCTCTTTCATTTTGGATTTTGTTTATATGAGTTCTTTCTCTTTTTTCCTTGGTAAGTCTTGCCAAAGGTTTGTCAATTTTGTTAATCTTTTCAAAGAACCAGCTCCTTGTTCTATTAATTTTTTCTATAGTTTTTCTGTTCTCTAATTCATTTATTTCTGCTCTGATTTTTATTATCTTCTTTCTTCGGCTGGTTTTGGGCTGTCTTTGTTCTTCTTTTTCTAGTTCCTTAAGGTGGGAAGTTAAGTGGTTCATTTGGGCTCTCTCTTGTTTGTTCATATATGCCTGAAGTGATATGAACTTATCACTGCTTTTGCTGCATCCCATAGATTCTGATATGTCGTATTGTCATTTTCATTAGTCTGTATATACCTTTTGATCTCTGCACTTATTTCTTCTTTGACCCATTCATTTTTTAAAAGTATGTTGTTTAGTTTCCACATTTTTGTGGGATTTTTTCCCTCTTTTCTGCAGTTGAATTCTAGTTTCAAGGCTTTATGATCAGAAAATATGCTTGGTACAACTTCAATTTTTCTGAATTTGCTGATGTTATTTTTGTGGCCCAACATATGGTCAATTCTTGAGAATGATCCATGTACACTGGAGAAAAATGTATACTCAGTCACTTTGGGATGAAATTTCCAGTAGATGTCTATCATATCCAGGTGCTCTAATGTTTTGCTTAAGGCCACTATATCTTTGTTGATTCTCCGTTTGGATGACCGATCTAGAGCCATCAGCGGTGTATTGAGGTCTCCAAGTATGATTGTATTTTTGTCAGTTTTTGTTTTAAGGTCAATAAGTAACTGTCTTAAATATATTTGTGCTCCTTGGTTTGGTGCATATATATTAAGAATTGTTATGTCTTCTTGATTCAGTGTCCCCTTAGCCATTATGAAATGGCCATTTTTGTCTCTGAGTACTTTTGCTGTCTTGTAGTCAGCATTATCAGATATGAGTATTGCTACGCCTGCTTTTTTTTGGATGTTATTTGCTTGGAGTATTGTTTTCCAGCCTTTCACTTTGAATAAGTTTTTATCCTTGTTACTTAGATGAGTTTCCTGTAGGCAGCACACAGTTGAATTTCCTTTTTTAATCCATTCTGCTACTCTGTGCCTTTTTATTGGTGAGTTTAATCCATTTATATTTAGTGTAATTATTGACACTTGTGAGTTCCCTATTGCCATTTTATAGATTGCTTTCTGTTAGTTTTGTGTCTTGTTTAATCCTTCTCTTTCGTTTTTTTATCTTTTGTTTTTATTTGGTTGTATTCCATACATCTTTCCTCTGTTGCTATCTTTTTTATCTCATGTGCTTCTTTGGTGGTTTTTTCAATGGTAATTACCTTTAAGTAATCAAAAGGGTTCCTACCCTGTTCATTGTAGTACACTATTTTGTGAGTGCTTTTGCACTTCATCGTCCTTTGCTACTGTTAATCTCCATCCTCTCCCCCCCTTTCTTTTCGTTGTTGTCACAGTTTAAATTTGGTTTTATTGTGTTCTTCTTGGAGCTTTTACTTGTGGCTTTGTTTTTGTTGTTGTTCTTTGTATCTGATTGGAGAACCCCCTTTAGTAATTCCTGGAGTGGGGGTTTTCTGATGATAAATTCCCTCATCTTTTCTGTATCTGTGAATGTTTTTATTTCTCCTTCTTATTTGAAGGATAGCTTTGATGGGTATAGTATTTGTGGCTGAAAGTTTCTTTCTTTCAGGAATTTAAATATTGGGGTCCACTCTCTTCTAGCTTGTAGAATTTCTGTTGAGAAATCTGATGATAACCTAATGGGCCTTCCTTTATATGTTGTATTCTTCTTTTCCCTGGCTCTGCCTTGAGAATTTTTTCCTTGCCGTTGGTTTGTGCCAATTTCATTATGATGTGCCTTGGCGTAGGTTTGTTGGGGTTAAGAAAAATCGGAATTCTGTTTGCTTCTTGAATTTGAGGCTTTAGTTTTTTCCACAGGCTTGGGAAGTTCTCATCTATTATTTGTTTATGTTCTCCATTCCATTTTCTCTCTCTTCTCCCTCTGATATACCTATTATTCTTATGTTATTCTTTTTGATGGAGTCAGATAATTCTTGTAGGGCTATCTCATTTTTTTTTTAATTTTGAGTTTCTTTCTTCTTCTCTCTGTTGTGCCTCAAGTTGTTTGTCTTCTACTTTACTAATCCTCTCTTCTATCTGGTCTGTTCTATTAACTAAGCTTGTTACCTTGTGTTTCAGCACGTGAATTGAGTTTTTCATCTCTGTTTGATTTGTTTTTATAGTTTCAGTTTCCTTGGAAATATATTCTTTGTGTTCATTGAGTTGTTTTCTGAGCTCCCTAAATTGCCTTTCTGTGTTTTTTTGTATATTTTGGAGGATTTTTAGAATTTCTGTCTTGAATTCTCTGTCATTTAGCTCCAAGGTTTCCAATATATTAAATTTTTTCTCCATAAATTTTTCCTCATCTATCTTTGTTACCTCTCTTTCTTTTGTATCCATGATATTCGATTTTCTCTTCCTTAATGGCATCTGAGGGTGGTTTTGTTGATAGTATTAATGAGATTTAATAAAGAATAAAAAGTTAAAAAAATAAAAATCAAAGAGTTGTTTTTTTTTAATTAATAATGAAATAAAGAAAAATAAAATAAAAATTTAAAAAAAGGAAATTATTCCCCCCCTTCTTTTTTCCTCTCCTCTCCTCTCCCCTCTTTCTTGAGAAAATCTTGTGGTGAACTGTGAACTATATTGTATTAAATAGAACAAACAATGCCTGTAATGCAGGGCCTGAATTGGGGAAAAGTAATAAAAGGGCAAAAAAAAGAAAAAGAAAAAAGAAGGGGGTATGGATCCACAAAAAGCAAATAAGGAAAAAATTTGGGTCAAGAATAAAATGATTTGCTTTTAGGTGTTGGTTAACTAAGAGTTATGTTGAGAGGAATAAGAGGGAAACTGGAAAATTGGGGGGACAAATTAAAAAATTACTATTGTGTTTAGTGGAACAAGAACTAGATAAAATGGAGAGCCAGGGATGAGAGCACTGCTAGTGAGTTAAAAAGGTAAAGTAAAAACCCCCCAAAATGCCACAAACATAATTTTGAGTCCCAGATAAGATAATTGTTTGTTATTGAGGTTTGAATGAGAGGAGACGTAAAGGAGAAAGGAGGAAACTAATATAGAGGGAGAAAAGAAAGAGAGAGAGAAAAAAAGAGGGAACCACTAAAAGAAGAAAAAAGAAAAAAGGAGAGAGAGTTAAGGGTTTTGGAGTGCAACCCTCATAGAGAGAAAGGAAGAGGAAAGAAAAGATAATGGGAGATGTAACACTTATGGGCAGTGTAGTTCAAGGAGAGGAGAGAGTAAGACCGGCAGAGAGTTAATGGCCAAATTGGAGGAGGAAAAAAAAAATCAAGAATGAAGATAAGAGAAACAAACGAACAAATATAATAAAATGGGATAGGTTATAAAATCTGTGGATTATTCTTGATTTTGAGAGGTTATCTTCTTGCTTTTTCTTTTCTCTGCCTCTTCCTGGTTGGTGACTCTGTACCCCGGGTTCTGCCCCTTTGGCACGCTCAGGTAGAGGTTTGCAGTTGATAAGTCTCTATGGCGATGTCGTGTATTGTGCTTTAGTCTCGTTGGCAGTCGAGGCTCATTAGCATTATTGGCTTCGCCAGTGAGAGAGTCCGTGTTCCTGGAGCCTTTCTCCTAGTCTTTCCTTCCTCAATTAGTAGCCTGATAATCCAGCTATGGGGTTGCTGCTGCCTCTGCCTGGATAATAAGAGGCTCAAAGAGCTGGCAACTCCCTACTCTATTCCCACTCAGCACGGGGCTCTGGTTAAGGCTCAGTCAGTCAGAGCTGCTAGCATAATCAGGCGGGGCTTCTGCCCACTTAAAGACCTCAGGCTCTGCCACTCTGTCCAGTAAGACGGGCAGGCGCCCACTCCCGGGGCACTTGGAGGAAACTCTCACTCACTATCTGCGCCTGCAGACCGGGATATCAGGCCGGAAGTCTCACACTCTGAGTGAAACCCCTACCCGCATGCAAAAGTTCCAGCGTTGGAATTGGCTCTTGCTCCGTCCCCATGCGCGGCTTTTTCAAGGCACTGGGGCAGCCCGAGATTCTGCTTTTGGCCCACACAAAGGCCCCTGACTCTGCTCCTCTGTGGGGTAACACCGGCGCACACTGCCGAGGCACTCGGAGGAATCTCTCGCTCACTATCTGTGCGCGCAGACCAGGATATCAGGCCAGCCACCTCACCCTCTGAATGAAACCCCCACCCACATGGAAAAGTTCCACCGTTGGAATTAGTTCTTGCTCCCTCCCCATGTGCGGCTTTTTCAGGGCGCTGGGGTGGTCCAGAGATTATGCTTTCAGCCCACACAAAGGCCTCTGACTCTGCCTCTCTGTGGGATAACACGGGCGCCCACTCCCGGGGCTTTGGAAGGAATCTCTCGCCCACTAGCTGCGCACGCTGACCAGGGGATCGGGGAAAATGGCTGCCCCACTTGTCTTTCCTTGTCTGGGTTTGGCGTGAGTGTTAGCTTGTATTGCCCAGGTTGCCACAGAAACAGTTTTTCCTCGGCTTGGATCTCCATGCCACAGCCTGGATTGGCTGCAGCCTGGATCTATTCACCCCCTTTGCCCGCCTTAGTTTCTATATTCTCAGTTCCTAGTGAAAGCAGCCCTGTTTAGGTTAGTGAGGAAGGTGGAGCATTTCTTACTCCTTATTTCCTTCAGGGTTTGGTTATATATTTAGCCAATTTTTCGCTCGACCATACCTTCGGGTGTATTGTGAAACATCTGGGGGCTCCAAGGATAGGTTTTTCTGTTTCTGGTTGAAGATCTTGTTGAGTTTTGGGGGAGATTTATCGGTATCGCTTCCTACCCTGCCATTACTCTGATGTCATCTCTCACATTTACTTTTGTTAAATCAATTGTCTTGGCTTCATTTATTAGATTCTCCATGCATTCCCTACTTTTATCCAATGCCAGATCTGTCAGAAATTAAGCTTCTATACATTTATGAATCTGTTTCAAAGTTCACTATTTTTGCCATTTAATTTACTTGTATCTCATAGATTCTAAACTGTGTTCATTACTATATTCTTATTTTTTTGATACCAAAAAGAGTAAAAATAAAAACTCTTCTCCAGATCCTTTTTATTAGGAATAACTTTGTTATTTAGGATAATTTTTTCATTCACATAAATTTAATTTTGGAAAGTTTTTTTAAAAAACAATCTGATTTTTTACTGGCATTGCATTCAATTTAGAATTTAATTTTGGGAGAATTAACATTATAAAGATATTTTCTCACTATTTATGGGCATATTTAATTTATCTACTTACTCAGGGGTCCCTTAGTGACTTTTAATCATGTCTGATTTATCTTATTACTTTCCACAGAAGTCATTAAAAATTTTATATTTTGCTACTAACATAAACAATATGCTTTAAAATTGAATGCTTTTAAATTAAAAATAATGATAATAATAAAATTGAATGCTTTGGTTATCTATTATTTTGAGATGTACCACCCCAAATTTTAATCACTTAGAAAAAAATAATACATTGTTTGGCATGATTCCACCATCTGGGCTGGACCAGGCTAGGTAATATCTTTGCTCCGCATGTCATGTAGAACTAAAGAGTCCAAGATGGTTCCTTTACTCATATGGTTGTTATCTCTGCAGGACTATATGGAAAACTTGGACAAGATAAGTATGTCTCCCTCTCTATTTGGTCTCTCCATGTGGATTGCTTTTGTTTGCTCAGACCTTGGTGGTCTGAGGATAGTGAGACTTCTGAGATGATGGCTGGCTCCCAGGAGAAAAAAGTGGAAGTACTGAGATCTCCTCAAGGGTACTGTATTGGCACAGCATAATTACTATTCCATTATATTGGGAAAATCCAATCACAAATTCAACCTGATTTCAATAGGACAAAGAAATAGACTCTACTTCTTGATATGAGGAGTTGTGAGTTCATATAAAGAGGGATGGACTTGATGGGGGACTCAGGCCACAACAATTCATATGACTTACACATGCCAAATATGTTCACCCTCACTCAGGGTCCCAACATTTCATTCCACTTTGGTGTAACACTCAGGTTTTTAATGCAAGATCTTGTCTAAATATGGGCTGCCTACAAGAGTAGATGATGCTCCACAGATGCAGTCTCTCAGGTGAACAGACCTGTAAACTAAAAATTGCACGTTTTTTGCCATCCAAAATTCCCAATAAATAATGATGAGGCAAGAATATCATAACTTCATTAGATACCCCTGTTCAAAAAAGTAGAATGAGGAATGCATACAGCAATTTAACTGTCCCATAGCAATACTAAAATACAGTGGTACCTTGAGATATGAACAGACCAACATACAAATTTTTAAGATACGAGCTACAACTCGGTCCATATTTTTGTTCAAGATACGAGAGAAATTCCGAGATACAAGTCATAATTCGGGAGGCTGCTGCTAGTTGGCATGTTGGTGCATGGGTCCAATATCGGCAGTTTGATATACAAGTTGACTGACTTACGAGTTAGGTTACAGAACAAATTAAATTCATATCTCAAAGTACCACTGTATAGCCAAACATATATGTTTCTAGGTCCCTCTGCTCCAAGAACAAGAAATGTTTCTACATTTGTTCCAGTTCTGTTCTATTGGAATATTTCTCTGTGGTTCATGACTCTACCTTCTGAGTCATCTTTCCTTTTCCATAAGAAACATTCCATGTTGGCAGCTGAATATCTTTCTCATCATGCCTTTTGCTTATGGAAGGTTAGGGATCCTGAGATCTCTTTTAATTTTTTTATTGCTTTACTCTTTTTTTGTCCAGACTGGCAATGATCTCTCCAGTAAATTTTCTTAAAAGCTTGGTGGGTTTTCTAAGAATTTTATTTTAGTTGACTCCGTTAGATAAAAGTTGCACCTACAGTATCTTCAATGCTCTCTTCAAGTCAGAATGCCGTGAGACAACACACTTAAAATTTTTAAGATACCTTCCTGTCTGACTTTTAAAGGTGTTTGAGTAACTGACTCCAATTTTCTGGATGTTTTCAGAAAAGATCTCATAGCCACATACTTTATTTCATCTTAATCCTAAGGTATAGGTATTTTACTGACACCTCCCTGTGTTTGATTTTTTACTTGAGGCCATTTTTTATTCTGAGGACATATTGCCAACTGGAGAGTCTGGTTATAAGAAGTATCATTTTAGCATGTTCTAGATTGGATTTTTAAATTCTGGTATGAATGGAGCAGTTTCTTTCCTACTTTATCTTTCTGTTCATGTACTTTATCATAGACAGCTTATAAAATCCTGCCTGGAAATATCATCAGCCAAAGCCACAAGTTTATTAGGTACATTTTCTTTTTTCCATATATTTGAAGATAATGGCACTGCCAAACGTTGTACCACTAGATAACACAGATTGTCCTCTTCACCAGCTTTCAACAACAATTTCCTCACTCCCTTTAGGCCTTCTTTCGCTCACTGTTCAATCCCAAAGCCAACTCCATGTCGTGGGTTTTCGTTTTGGCCACACCACACATCTAGACATGACATTCTGTTATGGCTATCTATTGCTACTTAACAAACTGCCCCAAAACTTAGTGGCTGAAAACACAAATGTATTACTCTTTTTTATGCTTCTCCAATATGTATTGGGCTCGGCTGGGCTGTTCCTCTGTCCTAGATAATGACTTCCAGAGCTGGACTATTCATGATGGCTCCTTCCCTCACATGGTTATGCCTCAGGTGGGCTGGATGGGTTGCCAGGTCTGGCAAGGCATTTCTTTCTCTCTTCATGTGGCCAGATTATGTTCCTTCACAGCACAGTGTCTCAGTGCAATTTGACTTCTTATGTGTAGGCTGGCTTCTAACAGAAAGAGAACCAGCTGCCAGGCCCCTTACATACTAGGTCTGGAGTTGGCATGGCATTATGTCTACCACCACTTTCCATCTGGGCAGTCCAGAGTCAAAAAGGTCAGAGAAATGGGTCCCATCTCTTGCTGTGAGGAACAATATGGATATTGATAGTGACCACATTTGGTAACCTTGTTAAAATTTTCTTTCTAATTTTTTAAAGTTGAGACATGGTATCTTTTATCAAAAAAATCTTCAGAAATTTATATTTGTATAAATTTTTCTATCAATTTTTTCAATTTTTATTCTGTGCAGATAATTATCTTTAATAGATATTCTTTTTATTTCTAATTATTACGCTATCAAATATTTTTTTTAATTTTATTTTTTTTATTTTATTTATTCATTTTAGAGAGGAGAGGGGGGAGAGAGAGAGAGGAGAGAGAGACAGGGGGGGGAGCTAGAAGCATCAACTCCCATATGTGCCTTGACCAGGCAAGCCCAGGGTTTCGAACCGGCGACCTCAGCATTTCCAGGTCGACGCTTTATCCACTGACCACAGGTCAGGCGCTATCAAATATTTTTAATTTTCTATGTAAACATTATATCATCTGTGGCAAGGACCCCCAGTATAATCAAATCGCTATCTTGGATTAGATTTGATTATTCACAAAACAATACCAATTATTCATGTGCTTCTACTGCAAGCTAATTCTAGAAGTTACATTTTTTAAGTTCCTACTAATGTGAGCAAGTCTGGACCAAACAAATTCTTAGCAAAAAACTATTTAAAAAAATAAGTATCTGTACAATATTTAGAGGAGCATATTGCATTCTTAAAAGAATATCTGTTCTCAAATATAATTGCTGTAAAAAGACTAAGTGTAGCAGTTCTAGTGTTCTTCTCTGAAGCAATTGTGTTGGAACTGACAGATAACCTTTATTTTAATAATGCCCCATTTCAATATGGCATAGTTTGCAAACACAATAACCAAATATTTGCTGTTTTGGAAATCCTCACTCAAAAGATGAATCAAGAACCAGAGCAGCTGAGTGTCTCTATTTTCCCATTACACCTAACAGCTTTATGTCTTGTAAACATTGTTTGACCTACAAGAGTCTCCGTGTTGCCATCTTTAACATGGAACTAATAATTATTGCCTTGCCTATGGGAGGCAATTACTATGAACATGGCATCAAGAGATTTATATAAAATCAATTTCTAAAATTATAAGAATTTCAAAATGTATAAGGCAACATTTTTATAACAAAATTTCTTACATAAAATTTCTTACAAAATTTCTTACATATTTCCCAGAAATATATTTGTTAGCTCTCTTGTTGCCATAATTTCCTGGAGCCCACAGTTCCAGTACTTGAACTTGTCACAGTTTTATTATTGCTGGCCCAGAGTAGGAGTTTTTGGAGCCTGAAATCATCTTTGGGACATCTATAAAAGCTGATGAAATCTCTATTGTCTTTCTGTTATCCTCCTGCTGTTGTTTGCTTTCACTATTTTCTCCTTATATTTCATATTCTACATGAGGATTTATTTTATTTACCCTGCTCACATATTCTTGTGAGCAGGGTAAATAAATATATATATATATATAAATATATATATATATTTAACGAAGGACTTGTGTCTTTTAACTATTGGAATTGTTCAGCCATTCTCTCTCTCTCTCTTTTTTTAATTATTTATTTATTTATTGCCTGTCTTAGGTTCTCATTCTTCTTTCTTTTTGTAATTCCTGTTAAACTTCTTCTGGATCAATTTGTTCGTGTCTCCATGTGTTTTTTTTGTTTGTTTTGCTTTCTTTTTTTAACTTCCTCTGATATCGCCCATCTGTTTATCACTCTAGAACATATTCTGGTTGATTTAAGACTTGTTATTTACTTCAGTTTGTTTCTTTGTTCAAGTCTGCCTTTTTGCTTTATCTTTTCTTGTTTTCTTGTGGTTTCAGTTTCTTCCTTTTCTCTGTAATGACAGGAAGCTTACTAACTTCCTATTTTTGCTTACCTACCTATATATTGTGACTGAAATACTAATTTCCCTGGGGAGTGTTTGTTTTGTTTTGCACCTGATAAATCTCTCTTCCCTAGTTCAACTCCTTGGTGTGGCTTATAATTTTTTAATGTTTAGCATATTACAGCTTTTCACAAATATTTTGGATTTGTTTTTCTTCTGGATGAATGGATTATATTTTTTGCATGCACTGAACTTAGTTGTTGCTAAAGTGACTCTCTTTAGAAAGTAAAATGTAACTTGTGTTGTTTACTTGTGAAGTTTCAAAAGCCAGAACTTTATTCCTCACATTCCCTTGTTCCTGCCTTGCCAATAATAACTGTCAAGTTGTAGCCTCAGTCAGTCTGAGCACTGATGAGCTAGGGGACAATGCTGATGGGTCCTCTGCCAGCCCCAGCTAGAGTGCAGTATGATACAGAGTAAAGTGGCCTATCCTGACTGAATTATCTTCATCATGGTTCACACTTTGTAGCTTGCCTTTATTTCCCAGGAGAAAGAATTCTAACAGGTATCTATTTTAAGTTCAGGTATGTATTAAAATTGTCCTGGTTATTAGCATCTCTATGGCTTTATAGTGGAAAAGAAAGCCTTTCAATATTAGCTAATTTGACTATGTTGCTGGAAACCAGCAATTAAATTGTTGGTCATTCAGTATACAATTTTAAATTTATTTCTAACAAAAGGCATAATACATGCATATTATTTGCTTTCAACTTATGCCTATTACTGAATCTAAGAGATGCAAACTTCCATAATTAGGATCAACAGGTAGATCAATTTGACATGATGAAGATTTACAATTATTCTGCTCTTTTGGAAAGAAATAATCTTATTATTTTTAAATACATATAATTTATTTTCAATTTTGGTTTTTTGTATTTTTCCAAAGTGAGGGGAGGGACAGACAGACAGACTCTCCCATGCGCCCAACCAGGATCCACCCGGCATGCCCACCAAGGGGTGATGCTCGGCCACTCTGGGATGTTGCTCTGCTGCAATCAGAGCCATTCCAGCGCCTGAGGCTGAGGCCCTAAAGCCATCCTCAGTGCCCCTGCCAACCTTACTCCAATGGAGCATTGGCTGAGGGAGGGGAAGAGAGAGAGAGAGACAAAGGAGAGAGGGAGGGATGGAGAAGCAGATGAGCGCTTCTCCTGTGTGCCCTGGCCAGGAATCAAACCTGGGACTTCCATATCCAGGCCAATGCTCCACAGCTGAGCCAATTGGCCAGGGCCTTTTTTCAAGTTATCAATAATTTCTAGGAAAGTCTTTGCTGAAATCATTAATGTGTTAACCTTGTAATTAAAACTCTAAAATTCTCAAAATCATTTTATGCAGAGCAAAGTTAAATTTTAACCAAGTTTAAGATTAATTATCAAAATTTTCTAAGAGATTATATACTTGGATTGTTTGTATTGGAATCATCATATTATTTTAATAGATTTTCACTCTTCTTTCTTTGACCTGTTCTACCTTTTATCCCATAATGTCACACAGTAAATCCCTCATACATTGCATTGAATTTAACTGTGTCATTTTTGTTGGTCTTATACTACAAAAGTAATAACTAAGACCTAAGAATGTTAAGTGACCATCTTAGTGGATTATAAGAGTAAAGACTGCAATACCCTCAGTCATGCTTTCTTTTAAACCAGTATTTTTAAAACCACAGTTAAAGAATATGGTTTCAGCATTCAACAAATTATTTTTAAGAGTTTTAAAATTCTGTGTCTTCATATTGGTGATAATTTAAAAACTTATATGAGCATATTCTGAACTTTCTAGAAGAAGGCCTTTTCTCTATGATGTGAGATTCAGCTTTGGAAGGTATCTCATGATCAAGATTCAGGCAAATAGTCTGTCATTAATTGTCATGAGCCAATGGGACAAAAAGAAAAGTAAACAGCATAAGTAGGCATATTTACATCAGGGAAGTCCAAATGACATCACAGTGAATGAGTAATCATATAACACATTAGTATCACCATGCCATATTCTATTAAATTAATAAGTAGTTTAGTATCATGGTTCCACTGAAAGTGACCCATTTAGGTTTAGCAATTAACATTTTCTTTCTCATTTACTTAATGTTGTTAATTTATGTTTTATTAATTTTGTGATTTATTTTAAATTTAACTTGTTATTTGTTTACATTTAATAGAGGTTGAAAAAGTTACATGCATAAAAAGGTGTTTGTTCATTTAATAAATTTAAATCAATAGTTGAGGGTCACAAGAATTGTATCCTTTAAATAGATTTGTGCAGTACTCAAGTTTGGCAAACATTGTACTATTTAAAATATCAACTCAAGCCTGACTAGGAAGTGGCACAGTGGATGGAAGATTGGACTGGGATGCGGAGGATCCAGGTTCGAGACATTGAGGTCGCCAGCTTGAGTGCAGGCTCAACTGGTATGAGCAAAGCTCACCAGCTTGGACCCAAGGTTGCTGGCTTGAGTGAGGGGTTACTCAGTCTGCTGAAGGCTCATGGTCAAGGCACATATGAGAAAGCAATCAATGAACAACTAAGGAGACTAAGAAGCTGCAACAAAGAATTGATGCTTCTCATCTCTCTCCGTTCCTGTTTGTCTGTCCCTATCTATCCCTCTCTCTGACTCTCGCTCTGTCTATATAATATATATATATCAAAATAGTCTGTAAATGTATTGGTTTATTTATATTATTACCCTAGTTTTAGGTCTGATATGAATAAAATCATCAATATACACAAAGGACAAGTGCTGATTCTTTCTCAGTCCTAAAGATAGAACAGAAATCAGAAATATTCCTTCCTTATGATATCATCACATTTTAATCAGCCAGTTGTCTTTATGAATACGTCCATTTGTACAACTAGTTATTGTTGATTAACTAAAAACTTTGAGGATGACTACTATATAGACTTTAAACAAACAACTACCCCGAAAAAACTGCTTTTAAAAATAATGTAAAAATCAGGGGTATTTCTTTTTCAAATAAAAAGTCCTTTCAAACATAGAAATGATTACTGCTACTTGGTCATTTCAGCACCCAGATAGAGCTGGCAATCAAAGATACTGCATATACTAAAGATAGTCTCGAGTAGTTACAGTATCCAGGAGAAAGATTACTTTTATAGGGCAAATAATGCTTCTTGTGACTGCAGCTTCAGCCATCAAAGACCCCATGCATCAAGTTGATGGCATCATTTACATGAAGTCTCTGCCATGATCAGCTTTTCGACTTACTCATGAAAGAAAAACAATTCCAAGGTCCAGTTAAAATTCTGATTAATAGGTTGGTCAGGTACAGAGCCAAGATTTGCAATGGGCTGCAGTTGGTGCTTTGACCAGGACCATGGATCATGTGGGATGAATAGAGCCCTCAGTGATGGAGTTAACAGCATCTCTCAGGCAGCAACTTGAAATGCAGTCTTAGGGTTTGTTTGGCCCTGAAGTTGGCATCGCAGCCAGGAAGCACTCCAGCTGGGCGGCAGAGTCCTGGCCAGCCCTCCTCACCTGATCTGCCAAGTTTGGCAGGCGCTTTCCCTTTCACTGTCCAGATTCTGATGTGTGTGCAGTGAAGGGAGAAGATGTGGCCGTGCTTCTTAACAGTAAGGAAGTTGGAAGAGGTTGGTTGTTTTTTTGTTTTGTTTTGAATATACTTTTGTTTAAGACAGGTCAGCATGTGAGGGGGAAAAGCTGAGCTTTAAATACAGAAGACAGGAAGGACTACAGCCCCAAGAAAAACAAATCTCCATAGGTGATATAGCAGCTGAGTATTTGCAATATTTATTCCTGTGAAGAGGGCATGAGGCTTTAGCAATAGAAGGAAACTATAAAAGTGCAAGAGCAGGGATACTCTAGCCACTCTGTCTTAGAGATACAGCTGCTGCCTGACACTGCTGCACAAAGAACCTGGTTGAAAGGCAAAATGGTTTCAGGTTTTCACGCTGTGGTCATTAGACATGTGAGCCACTCTCTGAGGCTGTGTTGGGCCTGGGAAGCTAGGCACCTGTTGCCGACAGAAACATAATACACTTATTGATTTGAGAGGGCTGCACAGAGTAACTAAAGAGGACATACAAAAATCCAAAATAATAAATGAACCCTTTACCCAATGACGTTGCAAAGGGGCCTCTAAAGGAACACCATAGATGCAGATTACTTGATCTCAGACAGAGCGAAACAGAGAGAATTGTTTATGGGAGGAAGGGGGAAGGGCTGGGAAAGAAGAGTGAGGAGGAAAGCACTGTTTAATAAAAAATGGTGTTGTATTTGACACCATCTAAAAGAACCTCTTCTGATTTATCTTCTCCCGAAGCTGCAGCAGTAGCAATTGAAGTGACGACTATAATAGCCCAGGAGAAATGTTGGTGCTATTAGTTGGGTGATTGATGGAAACGCTGCCAAAACAGCTAGGGAATTTGTCAATGTGTTTTCTGAAGTTTGTAAATGATGACACCGACAAAGTGTAAACAAACTCAGCTACAGCAGGCACGTTACACAGTCCCCAAAATGACACTTCCAGAGACTCATTTGCTATATTGTTCCAATTAGGAATCATCAGCAGGAGTGACATGCTCTGGTTTCTCAGGTCAGAGCAGATAGGTCTCATGCAACATGCAAGATTTAAAGAAAGGCATCAAAGTAACTTGTGTTGACTCACCCAAAGGAACTGGACTGTTGGTTTTTTGCAAAGCATCTAGCCCAAGGAAAGCCAACAGGCCTAGAGATATTTATAACCCAAGACTAACCGTCCCATAATTCTATGACCATTGTTTGAGTCACACAAATTTTTTAAGACCCGTGTTACAATGGTTCAAGCTCTCATCAGCTCAGTGAAGCAGAGGGACTAAAGAGATCCAGGGAAATAGAACAGCAAGCAAGAAAGGACTGAGGGGTAAAGGAGCAATGTATCTTCAAGACAGACACAGAAGTTCAGACAGAAAAGAATAAGAGGAGTTCATGTAGAACAGTTAGACTATGTTAAGGATTTTGGTCTATGTCAGGGGTTGGGAACCTATGGCTTGTGAGCAAGATATGGCTCTTTTGATGGTTGCATCTGGCTCACAGACAAATCTTTAATAAAAAAATAATAATGTTAAAAATATAAAACATTCTCATGTATTACAATCCATTCATTTCCTACCGCTCATGTTCATGGCTGCAGGTGGCTGGAGCCAATCACAGCTGTCCTCTGGAAAAACACCAAATTTTTATTGGATAATGCATAATGTACATGGGTTGTTGTATGGCTCTCATGGAATTACATTTTAAAATATGTGGCATTCATGGCTCTCTCAGCCAAAAAGTTTCCTGACCCCTGGTCTATGTCTTTAGACAAAGCCACTGAGAAATTTCAAGCATGGAAAGTCATCCTTAATTTACATTCAGAGGAGACCACTCTGGCTGGAATATAGAGAATGGGCTGGGTGAGGAGGGAAAATGTGAACATGGGTTGGTAATAAAGTTATTGCAGTGCTCTAGATGAGAGATGATATTAGAATGAACCAAGACTATAGCAGCAGGAATGGGGAAAAGAAACAGATTAGAAAGACATTTGGGACTCAGAAACATTGATACGTGAAGACACATGTAGCCCCATGTTCATTGCAGCACTGTTCACAGTGGCCAAGACATGGAAACAGCCAAAAAGCCCTTCAATAGAAGACTGGATTAAGAAGATGTGGCACATATACACTATGGAATACTACTCAGCCATAAGAAATGATGACATCAGATCATTTACAGCAAAATGGTGGGATCTTGATAATATTATAAGGAGTGAAATAAGTAAATCAGAAAAAAACAAGAATTACATGATTCCATACATTGGTGGAACATAAAAATGAGACTAAGAGACATGGACAAGAGTGTGGTGGTTACCATGGGTGGGGGGGGAGGGAGGACATGGGAGGGAGGGAGGGAGAGAGTTAGGGGGAGGGGGAGGGGCACAGAGAACTAGATAGAGGGTGACGGAGGACAACCTGACTTTGGGCGAGGGGTTTGCAACATAATTTGATGACAAAATAACCTAGACATGTTTTCTTTGAATATATGTACCCTGATTTATTAATGTCATCCCATTACCATTAATAAAAAAAAAAAAAAAAAAAAAAAAAAAAGAAAGACATTTGGGAATTATATATCTCCAGGCCTTGATAATTAAGTGAATATGAAGAATGAGAAGGAGGGAAATGTCCCTCCCAGTTGTCAGTGCTATGTATGGAGGAACCATTTTATTTTCATAAAAGTTATTTTCTCAGTAAGTTGGAGAGAAGGATCAAAATAGCAAACAGCAGGTCCATGGCATGATGTCATTCTGTTAATAAGAAGTAACACAAAATAGGACAATAGAAAATATATAGCAACAAAATTTTTTATTATCTTAAAAATCTCAGCATCCTGGGCAAGGGATCTACAGAATTCCCTTGAGAAAGAAGGCAGGTCATGCCAAATATAACAGTGATTTTTACAAGAAAGCAGAGAATCAGAAATGGTATATGTGGAAGATACAGAGAAAGGCCAGTTTCTATAAAACTGAACAAAGTGTGTTTTTTTTTTGTTGTTGTTGTTGTTGTTTTAATTTATTTATTTATTTTTTACAGAGACAGAGAGTGAGTCAGAGAGAGAGATAGACAGGGACAAACAGACAGGAACGGAGAGAGATGAGAAGCATCAATTATTAGTTTTTTGCGTATTGCAACACCTTAGTTGTTCATTGATTGCTTCCTCATATGTGCCTTGACCGCAGGCCTTCAGCAGACTGAGTAACCCTTTGCTGGAGCCAGTGACCTTGGGTTCAAGCTGTTGGGCTTTTGCTCAAACCAGATGAACTCATGCTCAATCTGGCGACCTCAGGGTCTCGAACCTGGGTCCTCTGCATCCCAGTCCGACGCTTTATCCACTGCGCCACTGCCTGGTCAGGCTGAACAAAGTTTTTAATGTAGGTATTATCCTGAAATAGACTGTGAAGCCAGGGCTGTGAAAGCAGGAGACATATATGTACAAACTCCTTGCTAGGTCCATTCTCAAAACCACATTCTCACTCCCTTATGCAGCAAGTGGTAAAATTCATTTAATTTTGTTCCTGTTATATTTTTTAAATGAACCCTTAAGAAAAATAACCTGAAATAAGTTGTATATTTCCTGACAAGCTACATCAAAATGTTTTCCTGTTTTCTTAACAAAAATTTACACAATGCAAGTTTTTTATTTTAAGAAAATTATCTCTCTGTGCGATATAATATTATCTGAGAATAATTTGCTTCAATTTTCTTGGTCGCCAGCAACCTGGCTGAAATGCCCCACCTCCAGGTCACCCCCTTTCCAAGGGCACATTCCACAGCCCTCAGCTTCCTGCTCCCCAGCCTGACGCTGGGCTCGGAGCACACCAGTGCCCGAATGTAAAAGGGAGCCAAAAAGAGAGATGAGCTGGTCGAGATATTTTTATTCTCATTGTGATGCTGCAAGGACTTAGTTGCCTTGCAGTAAGGGACATCCAGACAGACTTCAGGCAAGGCAGTGACTGGCACTGAAAGTAACTAAGTCTGTCAAAACTCTTACTGTAGAAAAGCGAAAGAAAAACATGTACCATTGAAAGAAACTGAAAGCATGTCAAAGTGATTGGCAAGCTGACTCCTCAAAAGAAGAAATAATTATTGCTTGATAATGGCAGCTAACGTCAGAGAGGTGCATTTTTGGGCCACCATTTGGGTTATTGCAGGATGTCTGACATCACAGGAAGTCTTTTGTGGCTTCCAAACAAATATGTGAAGTGGCTTTGGCCCCAACATTTTAATGGTAACAGCCTCAGAGCAGGGAACAAAATATGCATCTCTTATGTTTCTGTCCCTCACTGGTTAACCTCCAAACAAAACTAGTTAAAAAGGGAAAGACTCATGGATAGATAGTCATGGCATTTGTGATTTTTGACTAGATAACATTGATTATTAGCATACTTGGAAAAATGATCACAATCTTTTTCAACTGAAAAATAAGTTAGCTTATCACTTTACTGTTTTCTAAACAATACAAAAGGAAGGAAGGAAGGAGGGAAGGAGGGAAGGAAGGAAGGAAGGAAGGAAGGAAGGAAGGAAGGAAGGAAGGAAGGAAGGAAGGAAGGCACAGTGCCTGCCTTCCAGAAGTGTAAAGTCCTTTATTAGATATATATTTTACCCTTTTGGGTGATTTTTTTATGGTCATCTTTTGGATTTTTTCTTTATTTTTTCTCTGGGAATACAAAAGAGAGAAGAAAGCTGCATGCAGCTGCTAAAGACTTAGAAGGCTTAAATCACTTCATAAATAAGAAATATCAAGGGAAAATGAGGTGTATAAAGTCAGTGACTATGGCCTGACCTGTGGTGGCACAGTGGATCAAATGTCAACCTGGAATGCTGAGGTTGCCGGTTCAAAACCCTGGGCTTGCCTGGTCAAGGCACATATGGGAGTTGATGCTTCCTGCTCCTCCCCTCCTTCTCTCTCTCTCTCTCTCTCTCTCTTTCCTCTAAAATGAATAAATAAAAATAATTTAAAAAAAGAAAAAAAGTCAGTGACTATGTCAGTCTACTCAATATGTACCTAGACTTGCACATTTGTTAGTCACAGCTGCCAAAAGACATCTTTTGACTCCTCTGATCATACAGGTATACTGATGTATTTGTTCATTCTTTTAACTATTTTTTTTCTTCCCCTTCTTCTTTCTCCTTTTCTTCCTCCTCTTCTTCTTCCTCTTCTTTCCCTTCTTCTCCTCCTTCTTCTTCTTCTCCTCCTTCCTCTCCTTCTCCTCCTCCTCCTCCTCCTCCTCCTCCTCCTCCTCCTCCTCTTCCTTCTTCTTCTTCTTTTTCTTCTTCTCCAAGTGAGAGGAGGGGAGATAGAGAGACAGACTCCTGCATTCACCCTAACTGGGATCCACCCAGCAACCCCATCTGGGGCTGATGCTTTGCCCATCTGAGACCATGCTCACAGCTGAGCTATTTTTAGCGCCTGAGAGGGAGGCTCCACAGAGCCATCCTCAGCGCCTGGGCTGATGTGTTTGAACCAACATAGCCATGGCTGCTGGAGGGAAAGAGAGAGAGAGAGAGAGAGAGAGAGAGAGAGAGAGAGAGAGAGAGGGAGGGAGAGAGGAGGGGGGAAAGGGAGGGGTGAAGAAACATGGGCACGTCTCCTGTGTACCCTGACTGGAAATTGAACCCAGGATATCCACATGTCAGGCCAATGCTCTGTCACTGAGCCAACCAACCAGGGCTCTTTTAACTATTTCAATAAAAGATATATAAATTAGATACTATGTTCTGGGCATGGTGCAAGGCATAGTGAAAGACGTATTTAAAATACATATTTCTCGCCTGACCAGGCGGTGGCGCAGTGGATAGAGTGTTGGACTGGGATGCCGAGGACCCAGGTTCGAGACCCCGAGGTTGCCAGCTTGAGCGTGGGTTCATCTGGTTTGAGCAAAAGCTCACCAGCTTGGACCCAAGGTCGCTGACTCCAGCAAGGAGTTACTCGGTCTGCTGAAGGCCCATGGTAAAGGCGCATATGAGAAAGCAATCAATGAACAACTAAGGTGTCACAATGTACAACGAAAAACTAATGATTGATGCTTCTCATCTCTCCGTTCCTGTCTGTCTGTCCCTGTCTATCCCTCTCTCTGATTCTCTCTCTGTCTCTATAAAATAAATAAGTAAATAAATAAATAAATAAAATACATATTTCTCAATGACTCTAGAAGATTGAAACTTGTATATGGTATATTCAGATAGAAAAAAGATCTGTCCCAGAAAGGCTTTTCCCTCTAGAATATGGAAATTTTATTAATCTTTGAAGCAGACACTGCTAATTACCTGCCCAAAGTTCATTCTCCCCTTTTTCCTTGCTAATTGAACTGATTTAAGCTCAGTAATAATGTGCCTCACCAAAATACCCAATTTTCCATTCTCCTTACTACTAACAATAGTGAATTTACTCAGATCTGGCTAGTACGTGATTGCCAGAAATCTCAGGCGAGAGCACTTTTTCTCCCTGAATAATATTGGGATGGGGGGGCAAAAACAGTCTTTATTTTCATCATAGAGCCAGTGTGCCATGTTTAGACACACTACCTTGAAACTTCCTTATTTTAGAGATAGAGGAAGGGAGAGAGTAAAAAACTTTGATTTGTTGTTCCATTTATTCATACATTCATTGGTTGATTCTTGTATATTCCCTGACCAGGTATCAAGCCTTCAACCTTGGCATATTCCAATAATGCTCTAACCAACTGAGATATCCAACCAAGGCCTCTTAGACTTCTTGCGCACAATAAAAACAAACTCGTGTTTGTTTAAGGCATTATAGCAGAGAAAGCTAGTGCTGTTCCTCAAAATCATATTCTCTTCCTCCTGAGCTTGATTGCTGTCCTCAGCCCCCCTCCCCTACAGTTGAACATGCTTACATGAGTGCAGTGAAAGGGACGAGCACTGTTACAGACTTGGTCTACATAAATGTTCTCTGTGTGTGTATTTCTTCATGCTTTCCTACTTCTGCTAGCCAAAAGTCAACTCGCAAAGCAAACTGGGAAGACATGTATTAAAGGTACATGATAGCAAAGACTCTACCAGCCTGGTTTCCAGGGTGATGTGTGGGTCATACCCACCCACAGCAAACAGGGACAACTTCTTTGGTTTTCACATAAGAGAAAATATACTTATAGTACATTAAGTCAATATAATTCTGACATTAATTTGTTATAAAAGCTAACGTTGTCCTAAATCCTAATGTTGTCTTATTTTAAGTGGGGTACTGCTTAAACAAAACCCCAAATTTTCAGCATTGGGTTAGCATTCAGGTAGTAGATGTTCACTAGAAGTTTGGAGAACCTTGTTTTGTTTTGGTAAAATAATTGATTAAAAGGCCTGCCTGCATCAGTCCAAAAGGCAGACCGGGTATCTATTGAGATTGGCCTTAGAAGAATTCATTGAAAAGAGTGTGTATCAGTTGCTCTGTACTGCTTATAGCAAGTTACTTTGAGCAACATTATAGCTAAAGCAAGAATTAACAAGTTTTGAGTAAAACTCCTTGATTAAAGTGAGTCTAAAAATTTTAAGGCTTAAAGGTTGGAAAAGCCAAGAGCTTCTGAACCTCAAAAAATATGAAATAAAATGGGAAAGGCTTTGAGTGGAAAGGCCCCATTAATTGTTAGCAATTGAACAAAAAACTCAATTTTTTTTCAAATGACCTCAGAACAGCATCCATTAAGTTGAGAGAAAGAGGCATTAAGATGAAGATGCAGTGAAATAAATAAAGCTTGATAATTATATCTGAGAAAAAACTTTGGTTGATGATCATTGGTACATGAAACTAACTTGAAAGCACATGGCTTAGAAGTCCATTTACTAAAAATGAAGTTAGCCAAACAGAAAAAAAAAAGAAAAACTAGCCTGTGAGATCTGGAATCAGGTGGCTTCACTTGTGACAGAAGTCTTTGCACAGCAAACTGTACTAGCAGAGAGCGGGTTGCAAAAGCTGCACTATCCCCAAGGAAGGGGGACTTGCCAATGACCCACTTCACATGAATTGGGAAAGTAAGAACCACAAGTCAAGGAAGAAAGCCTCAAGGGTAGATCAGAAGCATAATAAACAATGACAAAATGGGAGCTCCGTCCTGAGCATGAACCCAGGGTTTGCTCAGGAACACCCTCCTCTCCTGAACTGGGGCTCTAACAATGCTTTCTCAGCAAGATTCCATTATAGAAATGGACCACTGACCACCCACTGGGCCTCCCAGTCTTTCTTTTCCTATAGTGAATGTGTCTTGCATTTATCCTGTCCTTGATCCAGTGTTCTAAATCAGCTGGTGCGGGCAGAATTTTTCTTTCTTTATTAGTTAGAAGTGGCCAGAACTTAGGAGCCATATCTGTACCTGAAATTAAAGAAATTGCAGGTCATTCAGAAATTATGGACTTTAACCTGGAAACAATAACTAAATGGTATTATTAATTTTCTCCTTTGGGAAGGCTAAGTATGATCTTTGAACAGATAAAAAGAATCAAAATGCTAGATATTTATCCAAATGTTTCCTTTTATCACACTTCCCATCTCACCATTAAGATGATTAAAGTAAAAAAGGCAGACTTAAGATTTATGTTTAAAAAGGAATGTTGGGATTGGTTATTGGTACATGGAATTAACATGGAAGCAGATAGGTGAATGTTTTTTTTCTTCCTATACATCTCAGCTTCTGTTTTATTTGTTGTAGCCATGTGAGTGAGTTCTATCCAGTGGCATGTGAATAGAAGTGACTGATATCCACCACTTCCAAACTTGATCCAGAATAATCTCCCGTGCAACTTCCTCTGTGCTCTTAGTGAATTACTGGAAAATGCATTCAAAATATGGCAGTACCTATGTTAGGGTTTTATGCTTGACATCTTTCAGTAGAGCCACAGCCCTCAAACCCCATGGAACTGTAACACACACAGTAGAGTAAGAACTAAACAAGAAATAAACTTCTGTTGTTTGAGCCACTGAATTTTGGAGCTTATCCTAACAGCAGTGTTTTCTGTATGCCAACTCACATGGAGTTAGGCGTTGCCTTAACTTTGTGTTCTCACACAATTCCTAACTGACACTCCTTTGATGAATGAAAGTTTTCACTCAACTGTGTTTAGATGCCTGGACAGCCTGATGAAGCCTCAGGATAAGGAGAATTCACAAAGTTTTTTTTTCTTTCTCTCTCTTCTGTTTTATAATTTACCTGCATGTAACACACTAAATCTCATATAATACTTTTAATTTTTATCAGTTTATGGAAATTTTGTGATTTTTTAAAATTATATAACAGACACTGGAAAATGATCTCAACTACTAATCAGAGGAGTCTAGGGATTTCACTGTGACAGCTTTCTTCACCCTGAAGTTAAGGTCTGAGCAAGAGCTGGAGCAGAGAAAGAAACCCCCCAAAAATGGCAGCTGTAGGCACACAGAATAGGAGACATCTCAGCAGAAGGGAGAACAATTGGATAGGACAGAAGAGATAAAATCTATCCGAACCCTGAAAAGAGGTTTGGAATCAGGTGGCTCCACTTGTGACAGAGTGTGGGGGAAACTTAAGAAAGGCACGCTAAAGGAGTGCCTGAATTATTATCCCTGAGGGTTTAGAGAAAATATGTGTAGCTATATATGAACCACTATTAAAAGCAGATAGCCCAGGGGAATTGGGATATGTTTGGTTCCAGAGTTTTTCACATTTAACCCACCAGACACAAGTGGAATTGGTAAGGATGGATAGCTAAGTGCATTGAGCAACTGCCAGATACCGTACACAAACCACACACCGGTGCACAAATCTAAACCCATCTACAGTTGCCACCACACCAGCACTGTGGTTCCAGTTGACCTTTACCAGGGGTGGTTAAAAAAATCTAAACTGAATAGAGTTTGAAACAACAGAAGACAAAATTTTTCTTCTTTTTCAATTTTCTTATAGTTCAAGAATGTGACACGTTTATGGAAAAGTACAGATTGTTCTTATCCAAACACAGTAATAGTTTATTTTCTAAAAATAAACATGGCCAATTATATTTTAGGGAGATTTATCTTCTTTCATCTTAGTTTTAAACAACAACAAAAATGTAAAGAAAGGTGGCTTTTTTTGAGATTTTTGAAATCTTATCAGAGAATAAAATCCACACTACAAAACTGACCATCTGACAATCACTATACTAGGTGAGGAGAAGTCAAAGACAATTAAAATCTGGCAGGCCAATCAGAAACATATACTCTAATAAAAGAGACCGGTCATCAAGACATTGATTATAGAATGCTATAAGATGACTTGGTCTCCAAAGAGAGTTGAAACTCTTAATTTTCTACTCACCAAATATCTTAATAATTTGGTTATTTTCATATCTCAATAAGGCAGTAATAATATTAATATAACAATAATAACAATAGCTTTGAACATTTACTAAGCTGTAATTATGTGCCATAGAGACTAATAAATCTTTTATATGGATTATTTCATTTTATCATTACAAAAACTCTTTAGGAGGGAGGTAAAAATATGGAAAATATTTCTAAATGTTAATATACACACATGAGATATCAAAAGGTGCAATAAATAGACCAAGATTGCTTATTTGGAAAGTATTACAGCCAGAATTTGAACTCAGACAGTTTGGAATTTTTCTATATGGCGTCCAAATATGCAGTTTAAGTAATGATTCATTTGAACCGGATTGTGCCTGGAATTATGTCAGGATAGCTGGACTCCACGAAATATACCTCAGTCATGGCATTCAAACCACCTACAATTAGGATTCTCACAACCAGTCCATTTTCCCAGATCCTAACATATGTAGTGCTAATATCTAATGGACTATTAGGTGCACGGAATGCCTTATTGGATATGGTGATTTAAGAAGCTCAATCAATGCCAGAGTCCCTCCCAAAGTTCTAGTTATTCATAAAAATGTATTAGATGAAAGACAAGAAATTACCTTTGGCACTTCCCCTACGTACTTTGACCCAGCTTCAACTTGAATCCCTATGATAATATAAGCAACTACAAATTCTGGACACATATATAACAAGCCAGTACTCAAAAGAAATGATCTACCAAGAGCCACTCACTTCATATGCTTCAGCATCTCTTATTTCATTTCTTGAATTATTCACTTAACAAGATTCAGTGCCTACTAAGTTCTATGCATTGTACAAGGCACTGAAGTTAAAACAATTGGCATGGTTCCTACCCTTGTGAAGCACCTGGTTTACTAGGAGATACAGTGAGAGATAATTCTGTGGCAATGGAATTTTATCTTGTAAATTTTTGTATTAATACATTTTAAGTTATTCACATCAACTTGAAGAATGCAAGAAAAGTTCTAAGGTAATTTATTTGTGAAATTATGACAACTATACCTGTTCCAGAAACATTTGGTAAAGCACTATAGAGAGAAGAAAATGATTTGTCTAAATGCATCTAAGTGCTTCTAAAAGAAGAGAATGTGGTAATTTTAGAACAAATTATAAGACTACTCTGAACTACTAGAGCAGAGTATGTATATGACTTGAAGTTCATATAATATTAGCAAATCTAGAAAGTCCTTTCTAAAGCCATTTCAGTAAATGTTTCATGTTTTAAAAATCTCAGTGAATTGAGGTTTAATAACAAGATGACTTTAGAACTCTAGATTTATAAATGCATTTACAACTATTGACTGCCTAGTAACAATGACTCCCCACCCAACTAATGCTCAAAAGATGCATGGATTTGACTATTTACTTGTACTGTAATCTCAAATTCTAATAAAACTAAATCCAGAATTAAATGTTGAGTTGCTGGAAAACAAACACGATACTCTAATTTCTCAAGAGTTAGACTGCATAGAAAATAAAAGGAAATGGGTGAAGCGATAATAATAGCTTTCAAGAATATAAAATAAACATTTTGCAAAGAACAGTGATTAAATGCTCTCTAACCCCAAGGAAGCCAGAATAAGAGAAGGAGGCTGGAAATGGCAACAGAGTGATTAAAGTTAGATGCCTGAAAGCAATCGCCAGTTGCACAGACACCAAACCATTGAGCACCTCACTAAGAAATGTGGGTGAATCTCTTTGCCTTGCAAGTCCCCTCCCTGAGAAAATTTTATTGCCTGCCACCATGATGCATGCAAGAAACAGAGCACTGCTCTCAGAGAGCTCGGGGTCTCTTCTGGTCCACAAAGCTATGAAAACACTGCTTGCTGCCCTGGTCTCCTTGTCCTCCTCTAATCAACCAGAGAATACTGAGCACTGATTCTGAACCCAAGACTGAAGATAATACAAACAGGAAGACATTGTTCCTATCATAATTAATTTTTGCGGTCAGAATTAAAAAGCAATTAAATGAAAGCATAATATAGATCAGTATAAAATAAAATATTTACTTGGGTAATTTCACTTACAGAAAAAGGTAAAGGCAGAAACACACCATTGAAATGCCAAGACCATTTTATACCCTTTCTAAATTAATTCTACAACAGCCTCATGAAACAATACCACTTTTTCTTATTTCATGGTTTAGGAAACTGGTTTAGAGAGAACAAATACAAGATCATATAGCTAAAAGTAGTAAAAACTGAGATTCACACCCCACATTTCTCTAACTTCAAAGCTCTCCCTACCAAACCATGATAATGCTGTATTTTAGATCCTATTAATAACATACTCTTTACAATGGAAAAGGAAAAAAAAAATGAAAAAAGTAGCTAAACTGTATTGTCCCTAATATTTTCCTCAGTATGAGGATATCCAAACACAGCAAAAACCTCCTAGAACTATTTTTAAATAGATAGATAAATAAATAAATAAATAAATAAATAAAAGTTTGAATTTCTATTTTCTTTTTTAAAAATTTTCTCTTCTAATTAACAGTATTAACATTTTATTATTTGCAATTTTAGGAAGATTCCCACAGAATTAGATAGTTGAATTGGGGGTAGAAAAACAGTATTAGCTCTAGGCATAGAGATGAATGGATTTAGAGGCACTAAATCAGGAAACCAAATGGGCTCTCACAGTCAATGTTTTAGAGTGAGCTTCAAGTATTCAACAGACAACTCAAGAACCAACATTAAAAGCCCAAAGTAAGGCAGGACCTCATACTCTTTTTAAAATCTACATTGTGGATTTCAAGTTTATAATACAATTTCTAATAATGGCATCCTCTGAAAGCTAAAATAATGAGACACTTAAGGCTCAAACTGCTAACCTCTACATAATATTCATGGCCTCCAGATTTATAAAAAAAATGATTTTAAATTAAGATGTTCCCAATTATTGTTTCTCTGGGTCCACGCTTGTGGTTGTTTCCTAAATTCCAGTTATTTACATACCAAACTTCATGAATGTTGTCCTATCAGCATACCAACCACACTATTGTTACTCAAGAATTTTTTTTTTAATTTTTCAAAAATTTTCATTTATTGATTTTTTTTTTTTAGTGAGAGAGGAAGGGAGAAAGAGAGAGAGAGAGTCAGGACAATAATCTGTTCCTGTTTGTGCCCTGACCAGGGATCGAAACAGCAAACTCTGTGCTTCGGGATAATGCTTGAGCTATGTAGCCAGGGCTCAAGTATCTTCTTTTAAATGGATTCCCTTTTTAAATTTAAATAGCTTTATTTTTTTTAAAAAAATGTCCATTGTAATTACAAATGACAAACTCATTTCATTTACCAGAAATTAGAGGTTGCTATAAAAATAAACCTTAACTGTTTTAAATATAGTACATAAAAGATTGTTTGGACACCACCTAAAGCAATTTTGCATGCCACCCGCTGCTTGTAAATCATACTTTAGTAAATGTAGATCTTAGTCTATGCTCTTCTTTTCTCCCAGAACTATCCCCAGCAAACAAGAGGACACAGATGGACAGGGACAGTGCTTTTTTCCTCATCTCAAGTGAGATCAGCATAGAGGATCACTTTTCCCTAGGCATGTCTTTCAGATGCTCGCCAAGGTGAAAAAGAAAACAGTACTTTGATAGCCCAGAGGAATTGTTCCTCTCTTCCTATCCTGCTGATACCTGAGCTATCACGGGCCAGGTCGGTATTTGAGATGCTTTATAAGATACTTGCCTCAGCCGCAGGGGAAAGAGGTGATGCTGAGAGCAGAAGTCAGAATCACCTCAACTCCTCACAGGGGCTGCCAATCAGGAAACAGCAGAAAACGTCAGACCAGTCACTCCCCAGAGAGACCCTCATGAACAATAGCTTTTCCTTTTCTAAGCTTCAACATAGCTGGAGCCTATCTACTTCTAACTCCCACTCCTCTGCAGCTTGGTAACTGGGTTTCCTAAACAAAATTAACAGAAGTGTCAAGGTGAAATTGAAAGTGAAACTGGCGACAAAGGACAAATCCAGAGGCCTTTAATAGATTGGAAAGCCAAATGGCAATTTTCAGCTAGGTCCTTTGCCTCAGGGTGGCTTAAAACAAAGCAATTACATTTAAGTCTGTTCTTTCAATAATTTTATCAATACATTAGGCCTCATAAAAGTTCATGTGCAAGGTAATCTCATGCTTAGTTAGAAGGGGGGTCACCTCTCTGTATTTTATAGAATGCCCCCCAATAGCTCCCACACTCCAAATGCATCCCTCCTCATTGCCCTCCCCATGTTTTGGGAGCTCTTGTCCACTTCCTTGGGACTGAAGCTATGAAGGTCACTGTTAAAGAGAAATGCTGGGATGGAAGGACAGGCCATTAAGGCTGGTTCGGCACACAGCAGTAGCCACAACTTAAATGCTGCGATTAGACATTTAGTCACTTGGAGCATGGCTGAAAGCCATTGGATTCAGACAGGTAAATTAGCACCAAAGTAAAGCAATGAGAAACATAACAAAATCACTTAAAAAGGCTTTTACAAGTATATGTGCCCAGTGATCCAAGGCCCAGATATTCTGACTCCACAGATCCAGGAAGTTAGCCAAGAGGGTGCCATGATTGGGTCAGAGACCCTTTGTTAGAATGTGAGCAGGAGACTTAAATGGTAATAAAAGACTTTTGAGAAGAAATTCTCTCTACCTTATACAAACCTGTCTGTGTCTTTGAAGCAGTGGTCATGATAACACAGCACTTCCAACCATCATCCATTCCTGCATGTTAGGAAATGCTAGCTTATGGTTTTCCTCTGCATCAGTATATGTATCTCTTTCTGTAGATGCCATGTTGCCCTGGGAAACACCAGTCAACCGCTAGGTATCATGGGAATGTTCCTGCTTTGGGGATGTATTCACCCCCCACTAAAGAAAGCTTATCCGCTGTCCAAGTCTGCTGTGCCACCTCCTGCTTTTCTTTTATTCCTACAGATATGGGAGCTCACAGAAGACAATCTGGGAAACTCAGGTTTCAGCAAGCTATGCATATTATAAGAAGAGTGAATTCTCCCTCCCTCTCTTTCTCTCTTGCAAAATACTCCCAACTTAAATTGCAAACCTTGGAGCCTACACGTCTGGCTCTAGCTCCCTCATCATTCATAACCTTGTTATGCAAATAAAACAAAGATAAATTAAAATTCTAATTGAAACCTAATCAAAAAAAGTAACCCCAAAAAGCATTCTTAAACGATACTATAGTCTAGTACAGTGGTCCCCAACCATTTTTGGGCCACGGACCGGTTTAATGTCAGAAAATATTTTCACGGACCAGCCTGTAGGGTGGGACGGATAAATGTATCATGTGACCGAGACAAGCGTCAAGAGTGAATCTTAGATGGATGTAACAGAGGGAATCTGGTCATTTTTTAAAAATATAACATCGTGGCCTGACCTGTGGTGGCGCAGTGGGATAAAGCATCGACCTGGAACACTGAGGTTGCCGGTTCGAAACCTTGGGCTTGCCTGGTCAAGGCACATATGGGAGTTGATGCTTCCTGCTCCTCCCCCTTCTCTCTCCCCTCTCTCTAAAAATAAAACATCATTCAAACTTAAATATAAATAAAACAAAAATAATGTAAGTTACTTATTCTTTCTGTGTGGACCAGTACCAAGTAGCCCACGGACCGGTACCAGTCCACGGCCCGGGGGTTGGGGACCACTGGTCTAGTACATCCCTGTTTTATGTTTGTTATCCAGTTTTAGGTAATTCAGCTGAAAATCAGTAAATGAATGAATGTTCTGCTTGATATTTCTAATTTCCATGTATTTGGTGTTATTCAGTCTTTGTTAAAACTTCCCCTAAAGTTAGGAAAGGGTCAAACAATGGTCCTTGAAAGACAAAAGCTGACTCAATCATAGCAGAAAATGAACCCACAGGTACATGAACAACTGAGAAACACCTTTCGGAAACTTTATTTATATGATTGCTGGGGGCCTGAGCAGTATCACTGTGGCTATTTCAGAGAATGTGCTGCCGCCACCTCATACAAAGTCGTGCCGTTCAACCCTTTTAATGTTACCCAAAATCTCCACAAAATGTAAATATTTATGACTAACAAGCTCCACTTCCCTCACCCTGTTCAATATTATTCTCCCACAGTGAGTTTCTTTAAGGTAGTGAGAGGTCCTCATCTCTTAGAAAAACAGTAATCTTTAAGAATCTTACTGCTACTTCCTCCAAGAGGGCAGATGATTTTTGTGAATTTCCTTCAGGGAAAAACTTGTTAAAATAAAAAGTCTAAGAGAGACTTCCTATCAGGAACGTTGACTATACAGGCATTTTCCAGAGGTCCCATTAATGAAATAGGAAATGTAACTAGAAAGAGACACCAAATTATCAGGTGTATGGTGCCTGGAAAAGTTTCTATGGCCACAATCATCTCTTCAGCTGGCCCTTCAGAGCACAGACAAAAGGCAGCCTCCATAAAGCCTGGCTCATTGCCCATATGCATCAGAGACTAATAAGTCGGGGGAGGGGGATCAGAAGCTCTGAGTTCAAGTCCCAGTTCTACCCATTTCCTAGCAGTGTTACATTGCATAAGTAACAATGACTCTGGCATCATGTCTAAAATAGAAAATAAGATTTGTTCTGTTTACTTGTCATGGTATTTATGGGGATCCAATGGGATAATGAGTGTAAAAGTGCTTTGAAAACATTTAAGGGATTAACAAATATTATCTAAGAAGTAGTATGTTAATAAAATCACTCAGTGAAAATAATCTTTTAAAAAGTTTGACAATAAAGAACTGTCATTGTCCCAGCCCAGGGATGCCATGGCTTTAACACCATCATCCTAACCCACGTAGCGCATTTAGTAGAATTCACAAAGCAAAACACTTTTGTTGCCTTCTGCCATCATATTGAAATATAATATACATCCAAGGAGAATACTGGATTTGTCTGAGTATAAGACAGTTTACATGTGTCTTCCTTCCATGAATCTCAAAAATGGTTTCCCAGAAGATTACTTTAAGTTTTACCAAACACAGACATTAGAGATGCATAGTATGAAAATCTAACCTATTTGCAACATTGTGACTATAAAGTTCCAGAAGATAGAAAGACTGTGATAATACAGACTCATAGCAGGGTCCCAGACTCCTAGATAAATAAATATTCAGCATCTATTTATGAAGGAAGCCTATGCCCAACATTACTATAGAAAATTAAGTCAGCAAATTCTGTTATTCAACCAAAGTACAATGGTAAAAAAGTAGCAGCTATATGTAAATCTGTGTCAATTTAAAGAACGTGTGTACTGTTATGACATTGTTTTAAAGTGTTCATAATTCTATTTTAACAGAACATATTAATAAGAAAAGAAAATGCATATTTAAGCTAATATAATTAAAAAGAAAAATTTAATGACTCAGAGGATAAACTTGAATATAAAACAACTTTCAGTCTTTGGCTGATGATTAGAGGAAAGTCAAAATACCTGCCCTTAATGTGAGGACCACCTATTTATCTTATTTGTTCTGCCATGGAAACTTATCTAACCTTCCCAAAACTCAGTTTTATATCAGGCTTACTTCACAAATTTCTTGAAGATCAAATGATGTACAGGATTCTGGGCTTCTGCTCTAGCTATGATGCAATATCTTATATCAGACTAACAATCTTGCTAAGAAAAATTATACAATCAGAATAAAAGAAAACAACAACTCTTTGAGGGCATTCATAAGCAATTAAGGCAAAGAGAAATTGAGGGTCCAAGTTACCAAATAGAGGGGAAACACAATGGCCATATAAGTTCAACATACATTGCTGCAATTCACTCAGAGAATTCGCCCTTTCTCTGTATAACAAAAACTGAGGCTAGTGAAACACAATGACCTAGAGCTTGCAACATTGTCAATGGACTGAGAATACAGAGGTTCAGGACTTCCAAGTCACCTGAGACCTGCGGGACCAAGATCCAAGAGAAGTAAGTCCAAATTTCTGTGTGCAATTTCTCCATAAGACAATTATTAAGTCCTCTACTGTGCATGCTAAGGTTGACAAACCAAGAAATCAATGGATAGCCAAAGCAATTCTGAAAAAAAAATGATCAAAGTCAAAGTTATCACATTCCTTGACTTCAAATTATACTACAAAATGTCAATAATCAAAACAGCATTGGTATTTGCAGCAAAAGAGACACACAGACTCGTGTATTTCAGAGCCCAAAAATAAACCCACAAGTACATAAGCAAATAATTTTCAAAAAAGGAGCCAGGCCCTGGCCAGTTGGCTCAGTGGTAGAGCGTCGGCCTGGCATGCAGGAGTCCTGGGTTCGATTCCCGGCCAGGGCACACAGGAGAGGCACCCATCTGCTCTTCCACCCCTCCCCCTCTCTTTTCTCTCTGTCTCTCTCTTCCCCTCCTGCAGCCAAGGCTCCATTAGAGCAAGGTTGGCCCGGGCACTGAGGATGGCTCCATGGCCTCTGCCTCAGGCACTAAAATGGCTCTGGTTGCAGCAGAGCAATGCCCCATATGGGCAGAGCACCGCCCCACCCCCTGGTGGGCATGCCGAGTGGATCCCCGTCAGGTGCATGCGAGAGTCTGTCTGACTGCCTCCCCATTTCCAGCTTTGGAAAAATGAAAAAAAAAAAAAAAAAAGGAGCCAAACACATACAATGGAAAAGAGTAAACCTCTTTAATAAATTATGCTAGAAAATTTAAAAGCCATATGAAAAAGAATGAAATTAGATTGCTATATGTCCCATAAGCAAAAATTAACTTAAAATTGATCAAAGACATAAATACAAGATCTAAAACAATAAATTACATGGAAGAAAACATAGATACTACACTTACGGACCTTAGTCTTAGAGAGGATTTTATGAATTTGACCTCAAAGGCAAAAGAAGTAAAAGCAAAAAATAAAGAATAGGACTACATAAAACTAAAAACTCTGCACAGCAAAAAAACTGACAACAAAAAGACAACCAACCAAATAAAAGATATTTGCAAGCAACAGTTCTGATAAGGGGTTAATATCTAAAATAGATAAATAACTCATAGTAGTCAACAACAAAAAACAAACAATCCAATTAAAAAATAAGAAAAGTACCAGAGCAGACACTTTCACCAAAAAGACATACAAATTACTAACAGATATATGAATAGAAGTTCAACTTCATTAGCTATTTATGAAATTCAAATCAAAACTATAATGAGATGCCAACCTATACCTGTAAGAATAGATGTTAATTAACAAGACATGTAATAACAAGCATTATTCACTGCTAGTGGAAATGCAAATTGGTACAGCCATTATGGACAACCAGTTCAGAAGTTCCTTAAAAAACTAAGACCCAAGTTACTATATGACCCACAAACCCTCTTCTGGGTATCTACCTTAAAAATTGAAAACATTTATTTGCAAAGATATGTGCAACCCTATGCTCACTGCAGTGTTATTCACAGTGGCAAGACATTGAAACAATTGAAATGCCCTTTGATAGATAATCGGATAAAGAAGATGTGGTACATATATACAATGGAAAACTACTCAACTATATGACAAGGTAAAATATTGCCATTTGAGACAACATGGGTGGATCTTGAGAATATCACACCTAGCAAAATAAGTCAAACATAAAAAGTCAAGAACCATATGATTTCACTCATATGTGGGATATAAAACTAAAATCAACAAATAAGACAAGCAAACAAACAGAAACTCATAGATACAGGCAAGAGTGTGGTGCTTACCAGAGGAAAGGGGTTGGGTGTAGCAAAAGGTAAAGGGGTCAAATATATGGTAACAGAAGGAAATTTGATTTTGGGTGGCCAACACAATACAATATACAGATGATGTAGTACACAGTTGTAAATTTCAAGGCTTTATAATTTTATTAACCAATGTTACCCTAATAAATTTAATTTAAAAATAAAACAAATTAAATGGAAAGCAAAAACTGGGAGATCAAATCACTCAGCAGAGCTTTCAGTTGTTTTATAGAGATAAAGCTAAGAGTTCAAGTAAATTCTCCAGGATTCCTACTGAGACCCCAAAAGCTAAATGCCCAAGGGAAAACAAAACAAAACAAACAAAGAAATCCTGTGTCTTAGAAGTAAGCGCAAAGCAAATATAGGTCATCCTAACAAAACCTAAAGTGCAATATTGACTGGAAAAAGATGATAAACTTATATTTTATCTACCTGCCAAAAAAATTTAAATTATTCCTGAAGTAGAGAGCATCCAGAGCTGCTACAATATTTTATAAATAGTTTTCAGCATTTAGTACAAAATAACCAACTATGTCACAAAACAGGTCACAATTATCAGATACCAAGAGAAAAAGTAATCAACACACCAACTGACTGGAGATTACAATATTGCAATTATTTTCTAGAGACTTTAAAATAGCTATAACTTAAAAAATGAAGAAAATAAGCAAAATATAAGAAACATCACAGGAAAATTAGAATTGTTTTTTTAAAAATAATAAGGGAAACCTGGAAATTAAAAAAATATAATAACTGAGGCCCTGGCCTGTTGGCTCTGTGGTAGAGCATCAGCCTGGCATGCAGAAGTCCTGGGTTTGATTCCCGGCCAGGGAAAACAAGAGAAGTACCCATTTGCTTCTCCATCCACCCCCTCTCCTTTCTCTATTTCTCTCTTCCCCTCCCACAGCCAAGGCTCCATTGAAGCAAAGTTGGCCCGGGCATTGAGAATAGCTTTATGGCCTCTTCCTCAGGCACTAGAATGGCTCAGGTTACAACAGATTAACGCTCCAGATGGGCAGAGCATCGCTCCCTAGTGGGCATGCCGGGTGGATCCTAGTTGGGTGAATGCAGCAGTCTGTCTCTCTGCCTCCCTGCTTCACACACACACTCACACACACACACAATATATATATATATATATATATATATATATATATATATATATATATCACGACTGATATTTAATATTCAGTAAGAGGGTTTAATAAAAGAGTAGCCACAGAAACAGAGAGTAAATAAAATTTAAAAACCCAACAAGTTATATTTTAAATAGCAACAAACTTATTCTAAAGTTTATGTAGAGAAGCAAAAGACCCAAAGTAGTCAACACAATATTGAAGAACAACAACAAACTGGTGCTACCAGACTTCTAGGTTTTCTATAAAACTATAGTAATCAAGACAATGTGGTATTGGCACAGAATTGAAAGCACAGAAATAGACCCCCATGAATATTATCAACTGAACTTTGAAAAAGGAGCAAAAATAATACAATGTATCAAAGACAATCTCTTCAACAAGTTGTACAGGAACAACAGGACATCCACTTGCAAAAATATGACCCTAGACCCACATCTTACACCCTTTCACAAAAATTAACACAAAATGGATCATAGACCTAAATGTAAAACACAAACTATAAAACTCTTACAAAGGAAAAAACCTTAGATAACCTTGGGTTTAGTGATAATAACATCAAAGACAATCCATAAAAGACATAATTGATAAACTGGACTTTATTAAAAACTTCTGTCCTTCAAAAGACACTATCAGCCCTGGCCGGTTGGCTCAGTGGTAGAGTGTTGGCCGCCATGTGGATATCCCAGGTTTGATTCCTGGTCAGGGCACACAGGAGAAATGATCATCTGCTTCTCCACCCTGCCTCCCTCTCTCTTCCCCTCCTGCAGCCATGGTTGATGGTTGGAGTGAGTTGGCTCCAGGTGCTAAGGATGGCTTTGTGACCTCCACCTAAGATGCTAAAAATAGCTCGGTTGCTGAGCACTGGAGCAACGGCCCAGATAGGCAGAGCATCGCCCTTAAGGGGCTTGCTGGGTGGATCCCTGTCACAGCACATGCAGGAGTCTGTCTCCCCACCTCCCTCTCCTCTCAATCTAAAAAAAAAAAAAAAAAAAAAAAGAAAGAAAGATACTACAAACTGGTGAGAAATATTTGCAAAAGGAGCATCTCATAAAGAACTGTTATCTTTACTATACAAAGAACTTTTAAAATACAACAAAAAGAAAACAACCTGATCTTTTAAAAATGGGCCAAAGACCTTAGCAGACACCTCACCAAAAAAAAGATATGCAGATGACAAATAGCTTATAAAAAAGATGATCCACATCTCATGTCAACAGAGGGACACATAACAACAATAAGATACCACTTTACACTTATTAGAATAACCAAAATCCAGAACACTGACAATACAAAATGCTAACAAGGACATGGAGCAACAAGAATGCTCATTCATTGTTTATGGGAATGCAAAACGGATAGCCACTTTGAAAGAGTTTAGTGATTGTTACAAAACTAAACATGCTCTTTTTTTTTTTTTACAGAGACAGAGAGAGTCAGAGAGAGGGATAGACAGACAGGAATGGAGAGATGAGAAGCATCAATCATTAGTTTTTCGTTGCACATTGTGACACCTTAGTTGTTCATTGATTGCTTTCTCATATGTGCCTTGACCGGGGACCTTCAGCAGACAAAGTAACCCCTTGCTTGAGCCAGCGACTTTGGGTTGGGGCTGGTGAGCTTTTTGCTCAAACCAGATGAGCCCATGCTCAAGCTGGCGACCTTGGGGTCTCGAACCTGGGTCCTCCGCATCCCAGTCCAATGCTCTATCCACTGTGCTACCGCCTGGTCAGGCACTAAACATACTCTTATCATACAATCCAGCAATTGTTCTCCTTGGTATTTACCCAAAGGAGTTAAAAAGCTATGTCCACAGAAAAATGTGCACACAGATATTTATAGCAGCTTTATTCATAATTTCCTAAAAGTGGAAATAGCCATGATGTTCTTCAGCAGGTAAATAGATAAAGCATAGTTCATCCAAGTAATAAGATACTATTCAGTGCTAAAAAAAAGGGGGGGGGGGCTATCATGCTTCAAAAAGACATGGAGAAAACTTAAATAGATATTATATTTTTTAAAATTATTTTTATTTATTTATTCATTTTAGAGATGAGAGAGAGAGAGAAAGAGAGAGAGAGAAGAGGGGGAGGAGCAGGAAGCATCTACTCTCATATGTGCCTTGACCAGGCAAGCCCAGGGTTTTGAACCAGCGACCTTAGCATTCCAGGTTGATACTTGATCCACTGCGCCACCACCAGTCAGGCTTAAATGGATATTATTAAGTGGAAAAAAAGAAGACAATGTGAAGAAATCTGCATCCAGTATAATTCCAACTATATAAAATTCTGGAAAAAGCAAAACTATAGAGACACTTTAAAAAATCAGTGATTGGTGGGGGGAGAAACAGTGGCAGAGAGATAAATAGAAAACAAAAGATTTTGAGGGCTGTGAAATACTTTGTATGATATTATAATGGTGAGTACATATCATTATACATTTGTCCAAACTCATATAGTAGACAACAAGAGTGATCCATGATACAAACTATGGATTTTGGGTGGTTATGATGTGTGAATGTAGCCTCATTCTTGGTAAAAATGTACCATGCTGATTAGTGATACCGATAGTGGAGAAAGCTATTTATATATAGGGGCAAGAGGTATATATGGGAAATCTCTGTGCCTTCTTCTCAATTTCACTGTAAATCAAAAACTGCAATTAAAAAGTCTTTTAAAAATATCCAGATTAAAGCACAGAGAGAAAATAAAAGATAGCAAATATAGACAAGAACACACAGCACATATAGATGTATATCTAGAATCACAGAGGAGAGAAAAGGAAGAAGAAGGTGGAAGAAAAGCAGTATTTAATGATATAATAGCTTAAGTTTCCTGAAATCAAAGTTAAAACGCCACAGATTCAAGAAGCTTCCAAACAGGATCAATACTCAGAAAACCATACTTTGGCACATCATAGTCAAACTGCTGTAAAACAAAGACAAAGAAATAATCTCTAAAACAGCCAGACTGGGGGTGGGTGGTGGGTAGGATGGGGGCATTTTATATAATGTATAACCTACAAAAGAACAACAAGTAGGCTAATAAATGACTTCTCAATAAAAAACAAGCAGAACACAAAACCAGAAAGACAAATTTAAAGAGCTGGGGGTTAGAAATCCATTTCAAAAGTAAAGGTAAAACAAACACAGAATGTAAAAAAGCATTTAATGAATGCCAAAACACCATAGAAAATACAAGATAAAAACAACAGGATGCTAACTTTAAAAATCTTGATTTAGAAAAATATGACTGTAGATGACAGTTGTAAATTCACTATCTTCTGGGTTGTCTTTGTTCTTCGTGGCAATTGAAAATTAGAACCTTGCTATGGATTAGCCTTCTCATAAGGAGGTACCTTGAGAAATAAAAGGAACTATTTGACAAAGAACATACAAATAAGTTATCAAAAATCCTTCACACCATCTTAGTACACTCAAGCTGCTATAACAAAAATAGACTGGATGGCTTAAACAACAAATATTTTTTCTCACAGTTCTGGGGATAAGGCACCAGCAAACGGTCTGGTGAAGGCCTACTTCCTAGTTCATAGAAGGCTGCAGGAGTAAGAGAGCTCTCTGAGGTCTCTTTTATAAGGGCACTGAATTCCATTCATAAGGGTTCCACCTTCATGTTCATGATCTGATCACCTCCTAAAAGTTCACCTCCTAATACCATCACATTGACCATTAAGATTTTTAACATATGAATTTGAGTGGAGAACACAACTCAGTCTGTACAACTATCGTCCTGGAATTGGTTTGAATATATAGATAGCTCAGTAAAGACGTATTGCTTTTAGACATCTAAAATCTACATTAAAGTTGATTTTTAGCCTGACCAGGCAGTGGCATACTGGATAGAGCATCGGACTGGGATGCAAAAGACCCAGGTTCAAGTCCCCGAGGTCGCCAGCTTGAGCGCAGGCTCATTTGGTTTGAGCAAAGCTCACCAGCTTGGACCCAAGGTCACTGACTTGAGCAAGGAGTTACTTGGTCTGCTGAAGGCCCATGGTCAAGGTACATATGAGAAAGCAATCAATGAACAACTAAGGTGTTGCAACAAAAAACTGATAATTGATGCTTCTCATCTCTCTTCATTCCTGTCTGTCCCTATTTATCCCTCTCTCTGACTCTCTCTCTGTCTCTGTAAAAAAAAAAAAAAAAAAAAAAAATTTGATTTTTACTCCTGTCTTCCCACACACATTTATTTCCCAACTATAATCTATAATTAGATCTAATAACAAAATGAAATACCAGGATAAAATAAATCTTTCATGGTATTACTAAACCTTGTAAGGATGATGAATGCTTAAACATGTAGATTATAACTGTTATCTGTTACTGAGAATCTTTTGTGGCTTCTTTTTAACTTCTGAATTTTCTAAGAATGGGTGTTGTAATATAAATATTTTGATTAACATTTACTAAGTATTGTATATATTGGGGAAGGGCAGTAAACTGAGGACCTGCTGATTTTTAAGTCCTAGGTATACAATAGACAGTGTGATGAGCACTTTACCTGGATCATATCATTTCATTCTCAAACTAATCCTATCAAATATTATCACCTCTAATTTAAAAGATAGAAGCAAAAGGGAAGGGAGGAAATATTTAAATATTGCACAGATAGAAAATAAAAATACCACAAAAATGTTAACATTATTTTCTGGGATCTCAATTAGAAACATTTAAGAAAATCACATGCTTGATATATTTACTAATTAAAACATGAGTCTTCAGATATAGTAAACATTTTGAATTCAGGGATCCTGGGATGGAGCATTTCTTCTAAATAGAGAAGTCAACAGAACTTTTTTTAAAAACAAATATTTCCTATATCTATACAATCCAATGCAACAGCCATTATCATACATGTGACTATTAAGCACTTGAAGTGTGGCTAGTAAGACTAGGAAACTGAATTTTTACATTTTATTTCAATTTAATTAATTTAAAATTTATAGCCACATATTGATTGCTTAGTGGTTGTCAGATTGGGCAGTGAATTTCTAAAGCATTTTTGGATATCATTAAGCAAATTATGACAATATTACAAAGAGTATAAAATTTTACAGCATATTAGATGCATGTGGACTAGATTACATGCTTGAAAATATACATGTCTTCAGATACAATTATCAGGGCCATGTGTATAACTAATTTTAATAGAAAGATAAAAAAAAGACCTTGAACTTTTGCAAAACTAGATCAAACATTATATGTATATAAGACAGTGTAAATTCTTTGAAATAATTTACACTGTGTAAATTCTTTGAAATAATTTACACTGTCTTTGAAATAATAAGTCTCAGAGTTTGAGTCAGCTACACCATAAGTTGTTTCTACTAGTGATAAAAAAAAATAAAATGAAAGTTTTAAAAGATGATATCCCTTAGCCATGGCTGGTTGGCTCAGTAAATAAATTGTCAACCTGGTGCCCCAGAGGTCATGGGTTTGACCCCCAGTCAGAGCATGTACAAGAAGCAATCAAAGAGTACACAATTAAATGGAACAACTAAGTGAAAGGAGTTGATGACTTTCTCAACTCTTTCTTCCTCTCTTCCCCTTCCTTTGTCTTTCTTTCTCTATCTCCCCCTTTTACTTTCTCAAATCAATGGCAAAATTAAAGAAATATATAACCTCCTTTAATAAAGTACTAAAGAAAAACCAAAATGAAAACATTAAAGTGAAGAAAAAATTCCCTGAATTTATTTTATTTCCCAAGTCACTAAGACAGACTCAACAAGGAACTAATCTTGAACCACCATAGAGAGGTGGCACAGTCTATCAAGATGTCTTGACTTAGTATTAAAACAAAAAAAAATGAATCTTTATTTTCATGCTTTTTCTAACCCTGTTGATTTTTCTTTTTCTTTTTATCCGGTCTAATGAAACATCATTGAAAATTAAGAGATCTGTAGTCTGGGTCCAGCTTTGAATAACTCCATGTCCAAACCAAGTTACATAATTTCTCTGTGCCTCTGCTTGCCTATGAAAAGAGATTGATCAAATGATGTCTAAAATTGCTTCCAGCTATGCAACCAAATCGGAAAAAAAAGAAGTAAAACTGTCATTATTTGCAGTTAACATGAAACTGTATATAGAAAACCCTAAAGATTCCACCAAAAATCTATAAGAACTGATAAATAAATTTAGTTAAGTACTGGGATACAGATAAATATCCAGAAATCAGTTGTATTTTTATACACCAATAATTATCTGTCAGAAAGTAAAACTAAGAAAACAACATCATTCACAATTGCTTCAAAAAGAATAAAATACCTAGGAATAAATGTAACCAAGAATGTAAAAGAACTGTATTCAGAAAATTATAAGACATTGAAGAAGATACAAACAAGTAGAAGCATATACCGTACTCATATATTGGAAGAATTAACATCATTAAAATGTCCACATTGCCCAAAGCAATCTGTAGATTTAACACAATTCCTATCAAGATACTAATGATATTTTTTTTTACAGAACTTGAACAAATATTCCAGAAGTTTATATGGAACCTCGAAAGACCCCAAATAGCCATAGCATTCTTGCAGAAGAAGAACAAACTTGGAGGAATCATGTTACCTGATATCAAACTATACCACAAGGCCATAGTAAACAAAAGACCATCATACTAGCATAAAATACAAACATATAGTTTAACAGAACAGAATACAGAGCTCAGAAATCAACCCATTCTATATAATCAATTAACAAAAGAGGCAAGAACATACAATGGGGTAAAGACAGTCTATTCAATATTTGGTGTTGAGAAAATTGGACAGATACTTGCAAAAAATAAAAACTGACCACCTTCTTACATCATATACAAGAATAAACTCAAAATGGATTAAAAACTTAAATATTAGACACAAAACTATAAAAACCCTAGAAGAAAACAACACAGGCAGTAAAATCTTAGACATTTGTCATAGCAATATTGTTTCAGATACATCTCCTTAGTCAATGGAAATAAGAGAAAAGATAAAGAAATGAGACTGCATCAAACTAAAAAGTTTTTGCACAGCAAAGGAAACTATCAGCAAAATGAAAACACAACATACTGAATGGGAGAACATAATTGCTATTACATCTGTAAGGCATTGATATCCAAAATTTATAAAGAATTTATAAAACCCCCAAATAATCCAATTAAAAATGGGCAAAAGATCTGAATAAACACTTTTCTTAAGAGAACATACATTTGTCCTATAGACATATGAAAAGATGCTCAAGGTCACTAATCATCAGATAAATGCAAATTAAAACAACAATGAGATATCACCTCACACCTGTCTGAATGACTAGCACAGATAAAGCAATAAACAAGTGCTAGCGAGGGTATGAAGAACAGAGACCACTTATGCACTGTTGTTTTTGGAAATGCAGGTTGGTACAGCCACTGTGGAAAGTCCCAAAATATTAAAAATGGAACCTCCTTTTGACCTAGCAACGCCACTTCTGGGAATTTATCCTAAGAATCTCAAAACACTAATTTGAAAAAATACATGTACCCCTCTACTCACTTCAGCATTATTCACAATAGCCAAGATCTAGAGATAGCCCAAGGGGAAAAAAAATCATGGACAGGGACAATGGCATGGTAATTGTTCAGGGGAGTGGAGGGAGGTAGAGGAGAATATAGGGGGGATAAATGGCAATTAACAAAACTTGATTTGGTGTGAACACACAATTCAGTGTGCAGAGATGTGTTGCAAAATTGGGCACCTGAAACCTGTATAATTTTGTTAACCAGTGCCACCCCAATAAATTGAATTAAAATTAATAGATAGATAGATAGATAGATAGATAAAAATTGCTTCCAGCTTGGACATCTAGGTCTCCAATAAATGTCCCTCTTATGCCTAAATCAGGTCCTACAAACAAAACTGCTGTATTTTATAATACACAAGCACAAAGTGTGCCACTGATGGTATATAAAAGCTGAGTCGGACGTCACGGAAATGGCGCCCTGAGCAGCGCGTCCGACAGCTCTCCCCTAAATCACAACAAATTTATCAACTAGAAACAGAAAAATTTATCCTCGGAGCATTCCGGAGTTCCACACAAACTGAAAGCGAAAGGACTGTTATCACTTGAATCTGAGAGACGAGGGTGTGGAGGAAGCTACCCCAGCAGCGACGCTCATTCAAGCCGCGAGGGAGTGCGCCTGCGGTGAGTCAGCCCATATACTTGGGAACCGCGAGCGGCCGACGCGAGCCGCCACCGCAAGCCGCGCGCGCCCGGTCCGGTTGAGCACCGCTGACGTTCCCAGCGGCCGGCACACTGCGAGTGGGGGTCGCCGGCCACTGGAGCCCGGAGCGCCCCATTCGCGCGCGTGCCTTGGGCATTCCACGCGCCCAGGGCGCCCTGCTGGCCCGCACACCCAGGGGGCTCCATTATCCTGCGCCTGGTGCGCTCCAGCCGCCAGCGGCGGGGCGAGCGGGAGAGGCTTGGGAGATTCTCTCTGTGGGCGGGGCACCTCACCCAGCCATTCAAGCTAACAATCAAGCGTTGGGGGAGGGGCGCGCGCAGGCAGCCTAAAATACCTTCGGAAGCACAGCTGCGACCCAATCACTGAAATTAGCTTAACCCATAAAATCTGTGCACCCTCGGTTCTAATTGATAAGATCTCTCTCAGTTCAGCGATCCAAGACAAGAGGCGTGATATTTTTTAGTGCCTCTCGCTAAAGGGGCGGGGGCAACTTCTGATTGATAGAGCCTCCATATTCAGGGATAAACGCTAACAAGAAGGACTTGGCAGATAATAAGGTCTATACTACACTAGTTGTAAGCAGAGACTAGTGCCTCTTCTTCCCTGCAAAAACAGGCTACAAAGTGTGGAAAGCCTGGGTTGAGAGGTCCAACTAAATGATAGGCGCTGAACAGTCACCTTGACAACAATTGACTCCCACCCCCGCCTGATTACACTGGAGGCCCTGACTCTCAGAGCCTTTCCCAAAGCCTTGCACTGAGTGGGGATAGAGTGGGGATTTCCCAGCTCTTTGAGCCTCTTACTCCCCAGGCAGAAGCAATTGCAGCCTTATAGCTGGATCACCAGGCTGCTAATTCAGGAAGGGGGGACTAGGAGAGAGAATCCAGGAAAGCAAACTCTCTCATCGTTGGACCCTGCAAACACCAACAAGCCTTTACTTCCAGCAAGACGAAAGCCAATTATATGACATTGCCATAGAATCCCATCAACTGCAAATCCCTACCTAAGAGTGACACAGGGGCAGAGCCTGGGGTACAGAGTCACCGACTAGGAAGAGGGAGAGAAAAGAAAAAGGAAGAAGTTAACCTCTCAAAATCAAGAAAAACCCACAGACTTTACAACTTGATCCACTAATTTTTTTTTGTTGTTGTTGTTGTTGTTTTTTCTTCTATCTTTTTGCCTTTATTTCCTCCACCTCAGTCCTCCTATTCTCTGCCCATCTTATGCTTCCCCTTTCTTGAACTACACTACCCATGAGTGTTGCATTTTATTTTTCTTCTTCATCCTCACCCTCCTTTAAGGTTATACTCCAAAACACTTAACTCTCACTCTCTCCTCTTTTGTTTTTTTTTTGTTTTGTTTTTTTGTCTTGCTTTATTTTGTTTTTTTCTCCTCCTATTTTATTTCTTCCTTCGTTTTTCTCTTTTTCTTATTTTTTCCTTTCTATTCGTTTTTTCTTTTCTCATTTTACTTTCCTCCCATATAATCCTCAATCACGAACAAATTAGTTAATTTGGGACTCAAGGCTTTTTTTTGGCTTTATTTCTCTTTTTTGCTTTTGTTTTTTTTTTTCTCTTGTTTGTTTATTTTTGTGGCATTTTGGGTCCTCCCAACCTAAGGTCTCCATTGTATTTAGTCTTCGCTCCACTTAATACAACAGATTTTTACTTATTATTTTTATTTTTTCTTCTTTATTATTCTTTTTTGGTCCTTTTTTCTGGTTCCCTCTTATCCCTCTCATTATATCTCTTAGTTGACCATCACTTACAAGCAAATCATCTTATGCTTGTCTAAGATTTTCTTCCCTTTTTTTTTTTTTTTTTTTTGCATTTAGTAGGTCCCTACTCCCTTTTTTTTGCCCCTTGAACTCTTCACCCCAAATCAGGCCCTCCATTATAGGCACGATATTTCCCTGAGGAGGGGAGAGGAGGGAAAGAGAAGAGAGAAAAAAAGGGGGAAATAATAAATTATTACTGTTTTTTTTTGTGGGGTGTTTTACCCTTTTTTTTTTCTTTTTACTCTTTATTAATTCTAATTAGTGCTATCAATAAGACCACCCTCAGATGCCGATAAGAAAGAGGAAATTGAATATTATGGATACAAAAGAAAGAGAGGTAACACAAATAGATGTGGAAAAATCTATGGAGAAAAGACTTAACATATTGGAAGCCTTGGAGCTAAATGACAGAGAATTTAAACTAGAAATCTTAAAAATACTCAGAGATATACAAGAAAACACAGAAAGGCAATATAGGGAGATCAGAAAACAACTCAATGAACACAAAGAATATATTACCAAGGAAATTGAAACTATAAAAACAAATCAAACAGAAATGAAAAACTCAATTCACGAGCTGAAAAACGAGGTAACAAGCTTAGCTAACAGAACAGCCCAGATTGAAGATAGGATTAGTGAAATAGAAGACAAACAACTTGAGGCACAACAGAGAGAAGAAGAAAGAGACTCAAAAATAATAAAAAATGAGAAAGCCCTACAGGAATTGTCTGACTCCATCAGAAAGAATAACATAAGAATAATAGGTATATCAGAGGGAGAAGAGAAAGAAAATGGAATGGAGAATATACTCAAACAAATAATAGACGAGAACTTCCCAAACCTGTGGAAAAAACTAAAGCCTCAAATTCAAGAAGCAAACAGAACACCAAGTTTTCTTAACCCCAACAAACCCACTCCAAGGCACATCATAATAAAGATGACACAAACCAATGACAAAGAAAAAATTCTCAAGGCAGCCAGGGAAAAGAAGAGTACAACATATAAAGGAAGGCCTATTAGATTATCATCAGATTTCTCAGCAGAAACTCTACAAGCTAGAAGAGAGTGGACCCCAATATTTAAAGCCCTGAAAGAGAGGAACTTTCAGCCAAGAATACTATACCCATCAAAGCTATCCTTCAAGTATGAAGGAGATATAAAAACATTCACAAATACAGAAAAGATGAGAGAATTTATCATCAGAAAGCCCCCACTCCAGGAAATACTAAGGGGGGTTTTCCAACCAGATTCAAAGAACAAAAGAAAACAACACCACAAGTAACAGCTCCACCAAGAACACAATAAAACCAAACTTAAACTGTGACAACAAAGGAAAAAAAGGGGGGAGAGGATGGAGATTAACAGTAGCATAGGATGATGAAGTGCAGAAATACTTATAAGATAGGGTACTACAATGAATATGGTAGGTACCCTTTTCATTACTTAATGGTAACCACCCTTAAAAAAACCACCACAAAAACACTTGACTTAAAAAAGGTAGCAACAGAGGAAAGAAGTATGGAACACAAACAAACAAAAACAAATGATAGAAAAACAAAAGAGAAGAATCAAACTAGATACAAAACTAACAGAAAGCAATTTATAAAATGGCAGTAGGGAACCCACAAGTGTCAATAATTATACTAAATGTAAATGGATTAAACTTACCAATAAAAAGACACAGAGTAGCAGAATGGATTAAAAAAGAAAATCCAACTATATGCTGCCTACAAGAAACACATCTAAGCAACAAGGATAAAAACAAATTCAAAGTGAAAGGATAGAAAACAATACTCCAAGCAAACAACACCCAAAAAAAAGCAGGCGTAGCAATACTCATATCTAATAATGCTGACTACAAGACAGAAAAAGTACTCAGAGACAAAAATGGTCATTTCATAATGATTAAGGGGAAGTTGAATCAAGTAACAATCCTTAATATATATGCACCAAACCAAGGAGCACCAAAATATATAAGACAGCTACTTATTGACCTTAAAACAAAAACTAACAAAAATACAATCATACTTGGAGACCTCAATACATCGCTGACGGCTCTAGATCGGTCATCCAAACAGAGAATCAATAAAGATATAGTGGCCTTAAACGAAATACTAGAACACCTGGATATGATAGACATCTACAGGACACTTCATCCCAAAGCGACAGAGTATACATTTTTCTCTAGTGTACATGGAACATTCTCAAGAATTGACCATATGTTGGGCCACAAAGACAATATCAGCAAATTTAGAAAAATTGAAATTGTACCAAGCATATTTTCTGATCATAAAGCCTTGAAACTAGAATTCAACTGCAAAAAAGAGGGGGAAAAACCCACAAAAATGTGGAAACTAAACAACATATTTCTAAAAAATGAATGGGTCAAAGAAGAAATAAGCGCAGAAATCAAAAGATATATACAGAAAAATGAAAATGAAAATACGACATATCAGAATCTCTGGGATGCAGCAAAAGCAGTAATAAGAGGAAAGTTCATATCACTTCAGGCCTATATGAACAAACAAGAGAGAGCCCAAGTAAACCACTTAACTTCACACCTTAAGGAACTAGAAAAAGAAGAACAAAGACAACCCAAAACCAGCCGAAGAAAGGAGATAATAAAAATCAGAGCAGAAATAAATGAAATAGAGAACAGAAAAACTATAGAAAAAATCAATAAAACAAGGAGCTGGTTCTTTGAAAAGATCAACAAAATTGACAAACCCTTGGCAAGACTCACCAAGGAAAAAAGACACAGGACTCAAATAAATAAAATCCAAAATGAAAGAGGAGAGATCACCACAGACATCATAGAAATACAAAGAATTATTGTAGAATACTATGAAAAATTATATGCCACCAAATACAACAATCTAGAAGAAATGGATAAATTCCTAGAACAATACAACCTTCCTAGACTGAGTTATGAAGAAGCAGAAAGCCTAAACAGACCAATCAGCAGGGAGGAAATAGAAAAAACTATTAAAAATCTCCCCAAAAATAAAAGTCCAGGCCCATACGGTTATACTAGTGAATTCTATCAAACATTCAAAGAAGACTTGGTTCCTATTCTACTCAAAGTCTTCCAAAAAATTGAAGAAGAAGCAATACTTCCAAACACATTTTATGAGGCCAACATAACCCTCATACCAAAACCTGGCAAGGATGGCACAAAGAAAGAAAACTACAGACCAATATCTCTAATGAATACAGATGCTAAAATACTAAACAAAATACTGGCAAACCGAATACAACAACATATTAAAAAAATAATACATCATGATCAAGTGGGATTCATCCCAGAATCTCAAGGATGGTTCAACATACGCAAAACGATTAACATAATACACCATATCAACAAAACAAAGAACAAAAACCACATGATCTTATCAATAGATGCAGAAAAGGCTTTTGATAAAATACAACACAATTTTATGTTTAAGACTCTCAACAAAATGGGTATAGAAGGAAAATATCTCAACATGATAAAGGCCATATATGATAAACCATCAGCCAACATCCTATTAAACGGCATAAAACTGAGGACTTTCTACCTTAAATCAGGAACAAGACAGGGTTGTCCACTCTCTCCACTCTTATTCAACGTGGTGCTAGAAGTTCTGGCCAGAGCAATCAGACAAGACAAAGAAATAAAAGGCATCCATATCGGAAAAGAAGAAGTAAAGCTATCACTTTTTGCTGATGATATGATCCTATACATCGAGAACCCGAAGGACTCCACAAAAAGATTATTAGAAACAATAAACCAATACAGTAAGGTCGCAGGATACAAAATTAACATACAAAAGTCCATAGCCTTTCTATATGCCAACAATGAAATATTAGAAAACGAACTCAAAAAAATAATCCCCTTCACGATTGCAACAAAAAAAATAAAATACCTAGGAATAAACATAACAAAGAACGTAAAGGACCTATATAATGAAAATTACAAAGCATTGTTAAGGGAAATCGAAAAAGATACAATGAGATGGAAAAATATTCCTTGTTCTTGGATAGGAAGAATAAATATAATCAAAATGGCCATATTACCCAAAGCAATATACAAATTTAATGCAATTCCCATCAAAATCCCTATGAGATTTTTTAAAGAAATGGAACAAAAATCATCAGATTTATATGGAACTATAAAAAACCCCGAATAGCCAAAACAATCCTAAGGAAAAAGAATGAAGCTGGGGACATTACAATACCTGACTTTAAACTATATTATAGGGCCACGATAATCAAAACAGCATGGTATTGGCAGAAAAATAGACACTCAGACCAATGGAACAGAATAGAAAGCCCAGAAATAAAACCACATATATATGGTCAAATAATCTTTGATAAAGGGGCCAACAACACACAATGGAGAAAAGAAAGCCTCTTCAACAAATGGTGTTGGGAAAACTGGAAAGCCACATGCAAAAGAATGAAACTCGACTACAGCCTGTCCCCGTGTACTAAAATTAATTCAAAATGGATCAAAGACCTAAATATAAGACCTGAAACAATAAAGTACATAGAAGAAGACATAGGTACTAAAATCATGGACCTGGGTTTTAAAGAACATTTTATGAACTTGACTCCAATGGCAAGAGAAGTGAAGGCAAAGATAAATGAATGGGACTACATCAGAATTAAAAGTTTTTGCTCAGCAAGAGAAACTGATATCAAAATAAACAGACAGCCAACTATATGGGAACTGATATTTTCAAACGACAGCTCAGATAAGGGCCTAATATCCAAAATTTACAAAGAACTCATAAAACTCAACAACAAACAAACAAACAATCCAATAAAAAAATGGGAAGAGGACATGAACAGACACTTCTCCCAGGAAGAGATACAAATGGCCAACAGATATATGAAAAGATGCTCAGCTTCATTAGTTATTAGAGAAATGCAAATCAAAACTACAATGAGATACCACTTCACTCCTGTTAGATTAGCTATTATCAACAAGACGGGTAATAGCAAATGTTGGAGAGGCTGTGGAGAAAAAGGAACCCTCATTCACTGTTGGTGGGACTGTAAAGTAGTACAACCATTATGGAGGAAAGTATGGTGGTTCCTCAAAAAACTGAAAATAGAACTACCTTATGACCCAGCAATCCCTCTACTGGGTATATACCCCAAAACCTCAGAAACATTGATACGTGAAGACACATGTAGCCCCATGTTCATTGCAGCACTGTTCACAGTGGCCAAGACATGGAAACAACCAAAAAGCCCTTCAATAGAAGACTGGATAAAGAAGATGTGGCACATATACACTATGGAATACTACTCAGCCATAAGAAATGATGACATCAGATCAGTTACAGCAAAATGGTGGGATCTTGATAACATTATAAGGAGTGAAATAAACAAATCAGAAAAAAACAAGAACTACATGATTCCATACATTGGTGGAACATAAAAATGAGACTAAGAGACATGGATAAGAGTGTGGTGGTTACCAAGGGTGGGGGGGAGGGAGGACATGGGAGGGAGGGAGGGAGAGAGTTAGGGGGAGGGGGAGGGGCACAGAGAACTAGATAGAGGGTGACGGAGGACAATCTGACTTTGGGCGAGGGGTTTGCAACATAATTTGATGACAAAATAACCTAGACATGTTTTCTTTGAATATATGTACCCTGATTTATTAATGTCATCCCATTACCATTAATAAAAATTTATTAAAAAAAAAAAAAAAAAAAGCTGAGTCACATCACTCTTGTGTGACACTTGAAAATCTCTTATAGCATGGTTTGAGGACAGGTCTTTACCTAGCATTGTCAAGTGTCTGTATTCTTTTCAAAACCCCTTTTCGGAATGGGGTTGAGGTGGAGGAAGTGTACTCTATAAATTTGATTAGTTTACAGTTCACCTTATAAAAAAAAATGAGATGATGTGGTTCACAGTCACTTGTTTCAGAGTCACAGCAGTTTTATCTGATAAGAATATAAAGCTTAAACAGTGAACTTGAAATAATTTACACACTCCCTTTTATTCCAAAACTCATTAAGTTGTTAAGCATACTGTAAAAGTTTAATGAATAGTCATTCTTCCTATACACTTAAGATCAATGGAGACTGAACTTCCTCCTCTCCATGAACACACATAAAATTTAAACCATTTATGACTGTTTGGAACTGATATGAAGCAATTCTTGTCCTTGACATTGCTACCCACTCTTTGGACAGGTTTACATATTACATCTTTCATACAATAGAACAGTAAATTTGAGGCCATGGTTCCCTTATGACTATTAAATCTTAAATTCCAGACTTAAACCAAGAGTTTAGCAATAGTGCCAATTAGCATAAATCAAAGAAACCGTATCTGAATTGGTCCAAACACATGTATCTGGAAGAGACACCTAAGGACCTTGCATGTAAAGCACTTTTAGAAAATTTACAATGGACCTGTCCTCAAGTTGCTTTGTTTTGGAACAGAATTAAGCTTGGAAATAATTACAGTGACGAAGTCAGTTTCCCCTGGACCTGATCCTTGGCATTGCCAGGAAACTTAATGCTGTTTAAAATGTTGCCAAGAACTGCTGGCTAGACTCTACACAGTTCTAAAAAATTGATCTCAATAGTCATGTAAATCTCTATTGCCTCAAACCCCACAATGGCTAACAATTATTTTACAATTGACAAGATTTTCAGCACAGTGTGTTGGAAGGGACCTATCATTTGCAGAGATCTAGGTCTCTTTATAAGTACCTGGGAGTTCTGCCAGACAACAGACTTAAGTCATTATGGCTGAACTGCTGCATGAAAATATGAAGATATATTTATCCACTGTTCTACACTATAGGGCCATGGCTATACAGGGACGGACAGTACAAAAGGGTTTTTCTTTCTATGCTATTAATTATAAATTCGGGAAACCAGAAAACAGTTCAAATAAAGCCAAGTTATCCCAGCTACAGAAAGTGCTTGGCAATTTCCTTAAGAAAATTGTGGTAAATATAAAAATTTCAAACCCAGAGAGAAAGAAGCTAAATAATAAAAGATTATTTTGTTATTCAATGTTCTTTCTAATATTTAAATAATTAATAATAAAAAGTATTTTGTATTTCCACTCTTGGTTCAACTGTTTTCATCTGTTAAAACCAAAAGGAGCTAAACATTTTCTTTTCATAGCTTTATTAAGAAATGAAAGCTAATTCCTGGCAAGATTTGTTCCTACTGGTTTCATAACAAGGTAGCTTTAATTTTTTTCTTCTATATTTGAATCTGTTACTACTTTAAGTTACAATATTTCTCTGGATTCTATTATCACCAATTACATGTATTAGGATGTGATTCCTTTCTATTTTGTAAATTCAGTTCTTACATTTTTTAAAGACCACAATAAGGTTGTTTCCCCCTTCTTGAATATGCAGACTATGATTAGAGATAGAATTTCTAGACAGATCAGCAAGTAGTTCAAGATGTTGCTGAGTATAGCATTATAAATAATTTACAACACATGAAATGTTTAATAATGTCTCCTAACAAAATTGCAAAATGAATTCTGCATGGTAATATTCCAAGCTTGATTCTAAAATAAATGTAGGTATTAATGGGGGAATTTTTTAGATAAAGATACTGCTTCATGGCATGTTTACCAACCTCAAAAATGGGAAAGAACACATTTATATTCAAGGTAGAAAATTATCTGCCAACAAAAAAATATTTTATTTTAAAAATAGAAATGTAATAACTAGATGTATATCCACCTCTGTTTTTTCCAAAAGCATTTCTCATCTCTAAAACATTTCTAATAATTTCCAAATGCCATATACCCCCTTTGTCCTCAGCCTCTCTCTCTGTCCAAAGAGAATGGCTAAATAAAAAAAGATTATAAATGCTTAATAATTATCTAAGAATTAGTTAAAGAAAGTATACTTTGAATGAGTGGGTAAATGAATTTAACAGAATGATCACTTCAGAGGGTGGAAATGATGAAGATGCATCTCTATCTAAATGCTCAAGAACTTCATCATTTGTCTTTTCCATGTATTTATTTAAGTCCAAGCCCCACATGAAGAAAATAGAATTTTCTCAAGTAAGACAATTTTGAAAAACTTAAAGTTTGCCATCCTTAGGATTCATTTACTAAGATAAACCTACTTAACTTTCATTAGTGTCAGTAGAAATCTTGTATCTGATACAAATGGAGAGAAAGTCTTTCAGATATCATTTCAATTTTTATTAATATATTCTTCATGTTATGAGAGAAAGTATCTGTGTGTATGTTGAATAAAAATAAACTGCTCCCAGCCCAACCATTTGCTCAATAAATATACAATATACTATTCATCATTTACTAAGTCAAACAAAAAATGATAGAAGCTCCACCCTAGAGATTACAGAAACATCAGGAAAGTTGAGTAGAAATAAGAGGTGGTGATCATTGATGCAAATGCCACTGTCATTAAGAAATTTTTCAGTATAGGAAACCTCTATTTGAAAATTTTATCCATGAAAAAATTAAAAAAATAAGCCATTTAAGTTTATGGATTCTCAAGATATTGCTATAAAAGTGATATATGGTGAAGGTAGCTTGCAAAAGAAGTAAAAAAAATCCACATATAAATTTCAATGCAAGAATCCTAAATAAAATGATAGCTTACAGATTTCAATGTACATTGAAGTAATAGTAATGTAATCAAATGCATTAAAATGTTAATAAATGTATTGTAATAATAAAATTAAAATAATTATATACCCAGGATGCAAGGATATATTAATATCAAGAAGCTCTATGATAGAATTTACATAAATAAAAGACACATTTTTTTCTTAATTGCAAAAATTAAAATTTCAAAAAGTAAATATATCATTGCAAAAATTAAAATAATGAATATATTAACATTAAATAGACATTTCTAATTTAAAAAATAACCTCCATTAATCAGAATGCTATCACCTTGTTTAAGGGTGACAAAAATAATTTTTAGAAAAAGCACATTTAATTGACATCTATTTGATCAATTTCCAGAAATAATAATTGCTCAGCTTCTCTCTAAAAAAGGAAGTATTGATTATTGATTTATGAACACAGGCATATATATAATAGGTCACTCTTCAATGGGCTCATTCACTTTTGTTCCAATTTGATAAGTGTACACAAACTTTAATGTTCCAAAGCCTGTTTATACCAATCATTCTGTGTGCTATAACAACATAAATTAACTAGATGTCACAACAATAAATAAAATATAAGTGCCAAAGAAGAGTTGTTTCTAAAGAAATTAAGTTAAATTCTTTGGAAAGATCCAATAAGTATGAACTATTAAAAAGTACTTCAGAGGACTTCTGGACAACATGGCAGCATAGGAAACAGCAATACTCATCTCTTGCTACACCCACATCAAAATTACAACTAGCCTGACCAGGCGGTGGCGCAGTGGGTAGAGCGTCGGACTGGGATTCCGAGGATCCAGGTTCGAGACCCCGAGGTCGCCAGCTTGAGCACGGGCTCATCTGGGTTGAGCAAGAGCCCATGAGCTTGAACCCAAGGTCGCTGGCTCCAGCAAGTGGTCACTCAGTCTACTAAAGGCCCATGGTCAAGGCACATATGAGAAAGCAATCAATGAACAACTAAGGTGTTGCAACATGCAATGAAAAACTAATGATTGATGCTTCTCATCTCTCTCCGTTGCTGTTTGTCTGTCCCTATCTATCCCTCTCTCTGACTCACTCTCTGTCTCTGTAAAAAATAAATAAATAAATAAAATTTAAAAAAATACAACTAAACTACAGAACAATCATCATTCAGAACAGCCTGAAATCTGGCTGAATGGAAGTCCTACAACTACAGAATTAAAGAAGAAGCCATATTGTGACTGGTAGAAGGGCTGGAGATGTGGAACAGCTGATCCCACACCAACATTTGGCAGATAAAAATTGTGAGGGATATCTTGGCTGGAGAGGTCCCACCAGAGGATTGAGGAGTCCCAGCCCCACACCAGGCCTCCCAGCCTAGGGTTCCAGAGCAAGGAAGAGAACTCCCCATAACTTCTGGCTATGAAAACTAGTAAGGATTAAGACTGAGGAATAAAAAAAGCTGGTGGAGTCCCAGGCAGTTCCTCTTAAAGGGGTCATGCATGGACTTACTTAGACTCAGTTGCTCTGAGCTCCAATGCTGGGGCAGCAGGTTGAAAGGCATAAGAAACATATAATGAGAAACTGAATTGCCCAGCATTAGAGCAAGAGCTGGGGGCACAACTCTCTCCTAGACAGAAGTGCTGGCAGCAACATTATTCCTTTTCTGAGTACTCCTCCCACAGAGCTGGCAGGTGGGCACCATATCTGTGACTCCATCAACCTGCCTCATACTGTTCATCCTACTCTGGTGACTCCCTAAGGCCTCACCCTACCCAACTTTCAGGCCCACCCAAGCCGCATTCAAATGGCCTATTTTGTCTCATGTTTCAGTTTCCTAAAATTTCTCAAACAAGCAGCATCTGGCCTCAGTATGCCCTGTACCTCTAGCCAAGTGGCCTCAAGTCCAACAGTAGTGGCAGCTGGCCTTGGTTCACAGCTTAGCCTTGCCTGGGCACCTCCAAGCCCAGCACAGCTAGCAGCTGTTTGCACACTGCTTTGTAACTCATGCCTAGTGGACCCAGGCAGATCTTGGCCTATACCTTCTGGGAAGCCCCAGAGCCAGTACACTGAATGGACAGTTTCAGATTATGTCAAAGCATCACCAACCAAGCACCTCTGCAAAAAACACACTCAAGGATCAGACTCAGTGGGCACCAGAGACCTACTGAAATAAGTCCTATTCTTTGGGCTGGGCCCCTGCAGAACTGATCCTTTATGGTGGTCAAAGGTCAGTGGCCAGTAGTCACAGCCAGTCTTTGCAGCTGATTGGCCTGGGGATAAATTCCTCTCATTGACATGCTAGCAACACTCAAGACTCAAATCAAATACAAGAGGAGGGTGTACACAGCCCACATGGCAGGGAGGGGTATACCTCAACTACCCAGTTTGGGTGATCGGAAAGGCTGTACCACTGAACCCTACAGAAAACCTACTACATTAAGCCACTCTACCAAGCCCAGGAGATGTAGCAGCTCTACCTAATACATGGAAACAATCACAGGGAGGCATCCAAAATGAGCAACAAGAAAACATGTCCCAAATGAAAGACTAGATCAAAACTATAAAAAAAACCAACAACTAAACAAAATGGGGGAAAGCAATCTACTAGATGAAGAATTCAAAACACTGGTTTTAATGATGCTCAATGAAATTAGTGAGATCCTCATCAGCAAAAACAAACAAACAAACAAACAACAAAAAAAGGCAGAAATAAATACACTAACTGAAATTAATAATAATGTACAGGGAATCAGTCGAGTAGATGAAGCCAAGAGTCAAATCAGTGATTTTTTAAGAAAGCACCCAATCAAAACAGCAAAATGAAAAAAGAATCCAAAAATTGCATTAGAAGTCTCTAGGACAACTTCAAGCGTACTACCATTTGCATCATGGGGGTGCCAGAGGGAGAAGACAACAAGCAAGAAATTGAAAACCTATTTGAAAAAATAATGACAGAAGACTTCCCTAACCTGGAAAAGAAAACAGGCATACAAGTCCAGGAAGCAGAGTCTCAAATAAGATGAACCCAAAGAGGCCCACACCAAGCACATCATAATTAAAATGCAAAGGGTTAAACACAAAGAGAGAATCTTAAAAGCAGCATCAGAAGAGTAGTTACTTACAAGGGAGATCCCATAAAACTATCGGTTGATTTCTCATAGAAACTTTGCAAGCCAGAAGGGATTGTCAAGAAATATTCAAAGTGATGAAAAGCAAGGGCCTACAACCAAGTTTGCTCTACTCAGCAAAGCTATCATTTAGAATTGAATGATATATAAAGAACTTCCCAGACAAGAAAAGGCAAAAGGACTTCATCACCACCAAACCAGTACTATGTGAAATGTTAAAAGGTCTTCTTTAAGAAAAGAAGAAAAAATATGTAGAAAGTATAATAAATTGGTAGTAAATACATATCTCTCAACAATTGAATCTAAAATCAACAAAATAAATGAACAAGCACAACAGAAACAAACTCATAGATCAGAGAACATTTTAATGGTTGCCAAATAACAGGGGGGTTGGAGGGATGGGTGAAAAGGGTGAAGGAATTTGAAAGTACAAATTAGTAGTTACAGAATTGTAATGGAGATGTAAAGTACAGCATAGGTAATATAGTCAATAATATTCTAACAACTATATATGTTGTCAGATGAGTGGGAGACTTAGGGAGATTATCTCTTGGTAAGTTATGTAATGGCCAATCACTAGGGTAGACATTTAAAACTAATATAATAATGTATGTCAACAGTAATTTAAAAATAAAAGTAATTTAAAAATAGAAAAAGTATTTTATAAAAACTTCAGAAAATTATAATGGTTTGGGACAAAGTTTAGAAGCATAATATAATCATATGGCTTTATAAATGCCTTAAAATCTAAGGTACTTAAAAGAGCAAACTATAGATAATGTTTTATGAGTATTGTTTATATAAAATAGAGAATGTAAATCTTTAATCAGCATACTATATTCAAATAAAAAGCCATGATTCTATAACAAAAGTATGGCAAATGAATGCTTGTGTTTAAAATAAAATATAAAAGTTAAGGTGTAGATAGTTTGTTTAAAAACTTGATATTTTAAACTGCTTTTTAAATTAATCTACAATCTAGTGGTTCTAAATAAAGTAAAAAATTGTTGCATTGCACAATACAATGAAACATTAACTATATGTTTCTGTTAAATATTAACTAAATAATTTTCATTAAATTTAAGAATAGGGAAATTCTATCCTTGATATTCTGTTAATACATTTATACAAAAGAATAAAGTATAGATATTAGATGAGAATAGACAAAATTGTCATTATTTTCAGATATTAGTATTTTATTATGGAAACACTGGTAAATATATTATAAAACTATTTGAAAAATTGGAGAATTTAAGATAGCTGATTATAAAACTCAATAAACATAAATTTATGTATATAGATACATACATTAAAATAAATATGTACATATATAGACACATACATATACACATGTATTTAAAATTCAATAGTGTTTCTTTGCACAAATAATGACCCATTTGAAATTTTAATGGGTGAGAGATCACACTAATATTATTTTTTAATTAAATATTTAGAAATAAACAAGAGATCAGCTAAATTTGAGGTTATACAGAGGAAATGAAGAATTTCCAGTAAAGTTGCAGTTCATATTTTCAGACTTTCCTACTACTTCAAAGAGAAAACAGTAGTATATAAAATATAAAACTAAAAATTTTTCAAAAGAAATAGTCACATACACACAAGCACAGCAACACACACACATGGTTAAGCATCTCCATGGAGAAGAAGTAAAACAGAAATCCAATGCAATGCAAAGATAAAGGCTCTGATTCACCTAGTTCTGATTCTAGAAGCAAAAAGATGCAGGTAGGAGTCCATTTATTTCTGATACTAGGAACTAAGGACTACTAAAGCATGCAGAAGATTGGACACAGGCTCACTGTATTCCCCCAAAAATTAATGTGTTAAAGTACTAACCTCCAGTACCTCAGAGTATGACTGTATTTAGAGATAAAGTCTATGAAAAGGATAAAATTAAGCCACATTAATGAGACCTAATACAATATGACCCTTGTCATTATAAGAAAGGGTTGGAACAAAGACATTTAAGAAAATGAGACCATGGGAAGACAAAAAAGAAAACAGTCACCCATAATCCAAGCAGAATGGCCTGGACAGACCCTTCCCCTGTGGCCCTCAGAAGAAACCAGAAGGCACTAAAGCCTCCAGAATGGTAAAAAATAAATTTCTTTCACTTAAGCCCACCCAATCTATGTTATTGTTATGGCAGCTTTAGAAAACTAATACAGATAGTATAGCATGTCATGGAATGGTGTGGTGTGGCATAGGATAGAAAGTAGAGCACATCACACGCAGTAGGAGTAAACACTGTTTAGTAAAACATTACTAACAGGTGTGTGTGTGTGTAGTATGCGCATACACATATGTGTGTGTTCTGAGTTATGTATGTGTAATTTCTAATATACATCATAATTAAGAAAGTTAAGAGAATGCTGATCCAAACTATTCACTCTTCATCCTGCTCCACTACCAAATACCTTAGTTCAGGCCATCATCATTTCTTACTAATATTGCTTCAAAAGTTTCCTACCATGATCTGTGTTTATTCTTTTATTTAACAAATATAGGCTTTGGCTGGTGGCTCAGTGGATAGAGCATTGGCCTTGAGTATTGACGTCCTGGATTTAATTCCTAGTCGGGGCACACAGAAGAAACAACCATCTGTTTCTCTCTCCCTCTTTCTCCCCTTCCTCTCTCTTTTCCCCTCCCTCAGCCAGTGGCTCAGTTGTTCATACATGGCCCCAGGAGCTGAGGATAGCTCATTTGGTCCCAGCATGTCAGCCTCAGGTGCTAAAAAGAGCTTGGTACTGGAGCACTGGCCCAAGACAGAGTTTGCTGAGTAGATTCCAGTTGGGCTGCATGCAAGAGTCTGTCTCACCATCTTCCCTCCTCCTCTCACCTAATATACCTAATATATAGGTTGACATATATAATATACCTATATATATATATGGTTGAACAACAAATTTTTTCTCTCTCATAAATCAATCAATAAATTAAAAATTTTAAACACACAAAAATTTATGGAAGAATAATCATGTGTCAGACACTAGTCAAGATCTTAAAAATACAGTGAACAAACAGACCTGTCCCTGCTTTCAAAGTTTAATGCTCCATGGCTATTCTTGGTCCCTCCTATCCATTCTCCACAGCCCTGACAGGAATCCTTCTGATACACACATTTGATCACCCTACTCTGTGCAATGCCCATCAGTGAAATGCCAATGAATTTTGCAAAAAAAAAAAAAGAGAGAACTCTCCTAATTCAGAGGAATCTGATCTGGTGCCTGCCAGTAACTCTAGGCTTATCTCTCTTCCCTATCCCCTATGTCCTAGATGTGTTAAACAGTGTCCATTACACCTACCCAAATATGACAGACCTCTCTGCCTTTGCATGACCTGCGGCCCCTGGTCTCCTCCTTCTCCCCATTCACTTGGATACTTAAGCTCAGATGCAATTTACCATCCTCCAACCCCAGCTTCTTACTTCCAGCAACTTCCTCATTTCCTTCAAAAAGTCTTCACTGACCACCCTACCCTAAATTAACAGCCTGACATCTCTCTTCTTTTTGCCTCTTTCATTAATTTTTGTGAGTTCACTGAGAGTAGTAATTTAGTTTTTTCTTGCTTTTCCATACAATAGCACATTCCCTGACACATAAATAAATGAATATATAGAGGATAGATAGAACAATGGACATTTGCCTATTTATATAGGAATTATTACAGTAATTAATAAAATTATTCAAATATTTTTTGAAAGAGGAACATAATTTATAACAAAATTACATTACGCTGCTGACATACAGAGAAGAGATAAAAATTGTGGGAAAGTATAAATTGCAGTCATGGAAGTGAAGGATTTCACTAGACTATGTTATGACTTAAGCAACATGTTATGAAACTTTTACTTAAAAATTTCTATTAAAAATAATTGAAATTGATTTAAATATATCAATGGAATCTAGGGATGAATTATATTTTTCTTTAGATTCCAAACAATGCAGACATGACATTTTTCCTGAGTGCCTAACTAACCTGTTATTTCATAACCATAACAAATTACTTATGAATAATGGGGAATAAATTTTAAAAAAAACTAACATCCAACTTGTAAAATTACCACATGTATACGATATGTTGTAAATGTGACCTTAACAATACAATGTAATCCACCTATGCAGGATTTTGAGTTTTAGCTAAAGGTTTCTGTTTACCTATCTGTTGTTATCTAAAGACTATATCCTGGAGATAATTAAAGTGGACGAAAGAGTCCAAGTGCTAGTGTCACATTTTGCTTAGGCGGCAGTCCCTTCTGATAAATCTATGCCTTCCAGGTACTCACACGTTTATACCAGTGTTCATCTTACATTATTCAGCAGTGCTAAGAAAAGAAGAAAAGGGAAAGGAAAGGAAAAACATCGAAGGCACTTCACTGTTGTATACATCAATTAGCCTATGATAAAACTGGTTTTGTTATATACTTTTGCATTTCAAGTCACAGAACCTATTGACATGAGAATTTACCATACTTCAAAAGAGAGGGAGAGATGTATAGGCACTGACATGGACAACTGGCTGACATGCAAAGAGGTCTGCAACTGTGATTGTTACAAATGATTTTAGGAATTGTAAAATTATTAATTTATATTATAAATTAATAAAGTGTACAACAGATAGTGTGGTCTGAATTTTAAAGTTTTGAATTCAAAAAAAGTCTTATGATAGGCTATACAGGCTAAGCATTTATTTCTCATTATCTACAGGTCTGCTGGGGTAGTTTTGCTGACCTCAACGGGGCTCAGCTGCACAGTTCTAAGCTGCAGTTGGATTTAGGTCTGTTCCACGCGTCTTTCATCCTCTTCAGACTAGTGGGCTAGTTGGGGTACTTTCTACTCATGGCAATGGCAAAAGCACAGTGGCACCAACACAAACACAAATGCTCTTAAGCTTTGTATTAGCCCTGGCAACCAACCATTTCAGGCTCCGTTCCATTAACCAAAACAGTCACATGGTCAGACCCAAAGTTAAGGAGCTGGAAAAGTCATGCTATACTTGGTGGGAAGAACTGAAAAGATATTGTGGAAGGTGGGGATGAAGGAAGGAGTGAAGTGTTTGAGTACATTTATTTAACTGCCACAGAAACATGTTTCTTTTTTCAATCCAGTTTGTCTCTGTGACAGTATATAAAAACTAGTTTAGAAATAAAACTTGGTGGGATTCAGCAGGTTTGCACTGGTTTGACAGAACCGATACCTAATTTTTTGTTGAGTTCAGTGAACCAGTTGTTAAAAGGTGGGCGCCTGGGCAGCTGCCCAATGTGGAAATTACAAATTTACGTTCCTTAGTCTTTTTTAATGTTCATCTGGGCAACAGCATATTCTAAGTGCCTGTAGTAATGTTCATTCCATCCATAGGTGAAAAAAATTGCAAGTGAGGATGCAAATCAAGAAGCAAAATGGAAATATTTTAAATAACAGTTTTATTGTTTTTTGTCAGATATCATTTAATATTTTATTAATATTTTAAAACGCTTATAACAATCTAGTTTTGTATACCTCTTTTATTGTTCTTATTTAAGTATTAAGTGCATGAAATAATAAACTGCCTTTTGGTATATTGTTTTTTTATACTTAAAATGGTTATTAGGGCAGAGAACTGGTTGTTAAATTATTTGGATCCTACCACTGGATAAAAGTAACAACAAATATCTAAATCAGAGGCATGGAGGAATCTCTGGAAGCTTCCCACCCATTTCCCCACCACACTCAACTTCAACTGAAGACCTGAGGGTTTCCTGTGGATGGAGAAGTGAGCAGGGTGGGTGAGACATATGCGGGAGTTAACACTACCAAACAGTGCCCTTGAGAGGTGCGACATTTTCCCCCTTTTCCAACTTACTTCCCTCACTCCCCAGCCTGGCTGCCCAGGATCACCACTCAACCATTTGCCCAGGACTGATGGGCTTCCTGGGGTATGGGACTTGTAATGCTAAAACTAAAACAATCTAATACAAACCAAGATGACTAATCAGTCTAATCTGACCATAAAAAAATAAGAACCGATAATATGGCAGACATGCTTATTTTTGCCATTTTCAAGTTTTATTATTGGTTATTACATAAAATCATAGATGAATCCAATAAAAGAAACTTAGATGTCACTTAATACAATCTCCCAAAAGATGCAGGAAATTAAAATAAGTAGATTTGTGAAGCACCAAATATTCTAACACCAGTATAAATGTCTTCAGCCCTGCCCATTACTTTTCTACAATTTTAATTATAATCCCTATTATCTAAATCAATTGTCCCTACTTATCTGGAAATACACTGAACAAGTATAATCTCTAGTTTATATACATAGGAAAAATTGAGTTCTTCAAATTTTTGTAAACAATGGGTCCTGCCTCTTCAGTTCTCTTTTCCAAGATAACTCCCCAATTCTTCCATGATGTTATATCTGGATAATTTTTTTCCTATTTTGGGCATCTTCTACTGCATTTAGGTCTATTTGTCAATGACACTCTAAAACTGAATACAATATTCTAGATACTGTCTGACCCATATAGAATTCAAGGATAATAATACCTTGCATGTTCTGGATTGTTAAATTATGTTAATGAAACTAAAGATTGCATTAGATTTCTTGGCAACCCTATCTCATTATAAGTTCATATTGAACTTTCAGTCAATTAAAACTTCTGGGATTGTTTTTCCACATAAATTATCATAAATCTAAGACTCTGCATTATATACTTGTAAAGTTGGGTTTTTTAAATGTAATTGCTACACTTAAATTTCATCTAATCTTTCTCAGCATCTTCTTCAAACTTGCTGGAAAATTTTTTAATCTTTATCAGTCAGTATGTTATTTATATGTTATGTGTGTGTTTAATCATGTACATATATGAAAAGTAATTTTTTTTAGCTTCTTTCAAGTCACTGATGAAGACCTGGCCAAGAACATAGCAACAGAGCTGACTTTGGTACACTAACTTTAAGATGATACTGATTTGTTAATCATCATGCTTTAGATATCATTGTTTAATAAGCTACAAATTTAATTAATGGTGCTATATATAATTTAGCTCAGATATCTCCATCTTTCCACTAGAACACAACAAGAAACTTAAGTGCTTTACTGAAATCTAGTTGCAATAAATCTGAGGCAGCCTAGTGAACAAATATTCTACTTATACTAGCAAAAATAAAATCACATAATTTCTCATACTGATTTGAGCACAATATTGTTCACTTAATGTTTCCAAGTTGCCAACAGATATTAATCTTTGAGATTTAGGAACAAAAACCAGATTCTCAGAAATTTTCAAGAAATTTCTAAAATCTTAAGGTACTCTCAAAATACCTCTAATGCTTTTTACTCATTATTATGGATATCTAAAACATTACTAACTACCCTGACCAGGTAGCTCAGTTGATTAGAGCATCATCTCATTATGCCAAGGTTGCATGTTCTATTGTCAGTTAAAGCACATACAAGAATCAACCATAATAAAAATTAAAAATAAAACATTACTAACTAAATATGAAATATTGTGTTTAATAGTAATTACAAGGAGCCATAATCTATAGCAAATATTCAAACACTGGAAAATGCCAGCAAAGCTATTGGTAAATATTTAAATAAGGTAACATGATTTCCTAGCAAAGTCCTAGCACTACCCAAAATTAGTTCTTGAAATTGCCATTGTTAGGATTTATTTTGCTCCCAACACATTATTTCTTGGAATACTACTCATAAGACTGAATGCTATAGTATACATATAAAATTATTAATGTTTATTTTCTTTTTAAGAATTATAGCAATAAACAGGACCACAGATACACAACACATAGAAGCACAATTGTCTGATCATGACTGCTTCACTCGGACATGTTTCTGTTCCAGTTTAAGGTATGGTCTGGAGATATTAACTGTTAAAGTAGCAAGGTCATCTTTACCATTAATCCCCTTCATCATACATTTAAATACTGCTTAGCTCCAGTTATTCTCTTTCAAATTAGAAGCTTCTTCATGACCAAAAGGGAAACAAGAGTATCAAACAATATTTCTGTCATTGTCATCCATGAACAATCCATAATTCATTCTTTTTAGAATTACTCTAGGTTGGCATCTTTCTCAAGCCTTTGCATATTTTGAGCTCAATATACTCACATTTTCCTACAGATTTCTTGCATGATTTTACCCCTTATTTGGGATACCTTTCTTTAATTTTTAATTTTTTAGTTCATTTTAAATCCTTGGCCATAGAATTAAAATTCAATTTTCTCTCAGCATTTTGAAGTATACCTTTAAGAACTCCTGAATTGGTTCTGACCAGGTGTGCCTTTCCCTCCTTTACCTGTGAGGAACCTCTATCCTATCATGACTACTTCCACCTCAAATTTGCTTACTCTGTCCTTTATCAAGCTGTTCTTCTTATTGGTTAAAATAAGCCTAAACCAGCAGTTTCTCTTAATGTCTTCTTTCATATGAAATTCATTGTCAACCAGAAAAATTAGTCATTTACCAAATCCTTTGTTTTTAATAGGCAACTTCTAATAATGCCCAGTACAATACATAAAAATCAGCCACACCTTTGTATGCCACAACTGTTTAGCAGTTTTGTAATCTTTACCATGAAAACTTCATTCGCATTCTCTGACAAGCATACCTTATCTATTCTACAAAAATATAAATTCTATATTTCTCCCCAAATCTCTCCACTATTTAATATATTTCTTCCCTATTAAAAATGGATTATCTTATTAAAAGGGTTCTGACCATCAAACAATTCCAATGTGTGTGGAGAGGGTTAAATGCTCATATCACCAAGCAATGCTTTGGCACCAGCTGGATCCCACAGTTAACTCCATTCTGATACTCTTTACCTGGAAATAGCATCAGACCCCACAAGACTGCCCTCCACTTCAGATGCCAATCACACAAGCTTAAGTTGACACCTGAGATTCTAAACCCCCCTCCCCCGCTATTAAATGGAAGTTTTAGTGACCACCTTCTTGGGTTACAGGTTCCAGACTAAGTCCTACAAAACTTCCTACACACACTCTAGATACCAATCAAAGTCTGGGTTGTCACCTGTGCTTCTGACCAAATGGGTACAAATCAAAGGTTCCCAAGATACCCTTCTTACATTTGATTAATTTGCTGGAATGAATCACAGATTCCAGAGAAATATTTTGCTTACTATATTTCCAGTTTATTATAAAAGTATATAACTCAACACATAGCTGAAGGTATAAAGAAAGGTCATGGAGCTTCCTTGCTGTCTCTGAACAAGCCACTTTCCCCAAATCTCTGCACCAACAGGGAAGTTCTATGAACCCAGTCTTTGGGGTTATATAAACAAAGGCTTCATCACAAAGGCATGATTGATTAAATCACTGAACTCAATCTAGAGCCCCTCTTCCCTCTCAGGAGGTAGAGGGGTAGAGGTACCAAAAGTTTCAACTCTCTAATAACTTAGTTGGCTCCAGTCCAAAAGTTATCTTATTAACATAACAAAAAAAATCTTTATATTTCTAATCACTTAGAAAATTCCAAGGAATTTGGGAGCTCTGTGCCAGAAGTGGGGATAAAGACCAAATATATATTTCTTCTTATAAATCACATCAAATGCTACTCTGTCCTTACTCTCCATGTTGTTTGAATAAGACATATACTTCTATTACCATATTGTATTCCTAAAGTTCTACTAATTACATCTCAGTGATATACGAGAGTTTATATTTACCACTCAAAATTAAATTTTAAATTTATTTTGTCATTGGCCAATAGAGATCATAATTTTCAGCCTTGATTATTCCCCATCACAAGCACATCCTTAATCATTTTTCTTATAACTACAAACGTTTTTATTATTCCAAAACATCTAAACATATAGCCCTTAATTATTTTCAGGAACTTATTTCTCATTCCTACAAGTTCCAGTTTAATTTCATCTGAGGAAACTCTCATCTCTTCTCGTAACCACAGCCTTTTCAGTTTTCATAATATGTACTTCATCCTTCCCAAATATGGCCAAGAAACATTTCTTAGAAAATAAATGTTTGGAATATCATGAAATCAATTAAAGTAAAAAGAAGTCATGAAATTAACAGAAAAATGTTTAAAATAAGTCTCCAGTTTTCTGTGACTTCAGTTTACTATTTGTAGACTTTTCAGGTACAGGATGTAGAAATAGCATTTATCTTTGATTATATACTACTTGACCCTCACTTAAATTAAATAATTACTGGACTTTTTTATGCCCATATTTCCCAACATATCTTAGATTCTTCTCCAGAAACTACATGTTAACTAAGTATGTTAAAGCTTCATACCAGGAAAATATCAATTTTCACAATGTATTATTCCTCCTGGTCTAGAAAATGGAGCTTTATGCCTTTGTTAGTACCTAGGTGTATTCCTTATTATTTCAGGAATATTTAGACCCCACTCCAAAAAATCTGGTTTACTGTTCAGGTGTTACAAAGGATTTATCCTCAGTGGTTCACACACTATTTTCTTTCAAACATTATCCCACTTGCCAAAATCTTCATGATTATTTTAAATCTCTAATCCCCAGAGAAGCATTTTTCTCTCCTTGTCTCCTTCTTAAACCACCTCTCCTATCTTGTTTAAAATGACTTCACTTCCTTTAACAAGCCAGAACATACACATATTCTCCAAAACTTTACCTTCAGCTTTGAACATGGAGACCAGTCTACATTTAGAGCTCCTCTGTTTCTGGCTTCAAGAAGAAAAATCTAGGCCAATGCACAGTTCTCTATGGCTATGTAATCACCTCAAAACTTGATAGCAAAAATAACCATTTATTATATCTGACAGTTCTTTGGGTTGGTTATGTAGTTCATCTGCTGGTCTTACCTGGCTTATTCATGAGAGTTGCAGTCAGATGGGTCATGGAGTGTCTGGAAGCAGTCCACCCATGGTACAAGCATTGGGGTACATTGTTTGCAGAATTTTAAAACATAATAAAAATGACTAAAAATCAACCTGCTCTTTATTATCACCATGTGCCAGTATTTCTAAATAGTGTCTATCATAAACTACTCCTTCCTAGAAAAACAATGTGTTGACTGTCTTAGCCTTTTCAGGCTCTTATAACAAACTGCTATAGTTTAGGTAATTCACAAACAACAGAAATTTATTTCTCACAATTCTGAAGCTAGAAATCTGAGATTAGGGGAGCAGCATGGCCAAGTTCTGGAGAGAACCCACTTCCTGGTTCTTAGATGTCTATCTTTTGGCTGTGTGCTCAGATACAGAAAGGGTAAGGGAGCTTTTTGGGGTCTCTTTTATAAGGGTGCTAATCCCATGAAAATCTACCTTTATGACTTAATCACCTCTCAAAGGCATCACCTCCACATACCCCCACATTGGGGATTTAACATACACATTTTGGAGGGATAATCTGCAGAATTGGTCTAATTTCTAAACAATGCTGAGTTCTTGAATTTTAATTATATATATATATATATATATATATGAGCTTAATATATTTTATTATTTATTCCTTAGTAAACATTGTATTCTACCTGGAAATTAAGTTGGAGAACTCACTATAGTTGATGCTCCCAACGCACACTGTCAGCTATACGTTTGCCATACGAATAATTTCATAACAATTGTCAATTGCTGAGGCTTTCTTTGTGTGCAGTATGTATCTCAAACCCTTTAGTACTACCACACATTCTTTCATTTAAGATTTGAAATTAGCAATAATAGAATGACAGAATAGAATAGAATAAATCAATTGTGTTGTTTCTTTGTCTTTCAATCATTGATTGTCTAATGACCACTTAAAGATTTTACTTATGTAAAAGTTTTTTAAATTTATTTATTTATTTATTTATTTATTCATTCATTCATTCATTCATTTTAGAGGAGAGAGAGAGAAAGGGGGGAGGAGCAGGAAGCATCAACTCCCATATGTGCCTTGACCAGGCAAGCCCAGGGTTTTGAACCGGCAACCTCAGCATTCCAGATCGACACTTTATCCACTGCGCCACCACAGGTCAGCTGTAAAAGTTTTTTAAAGGTGAGACAAAGTGAAAGTCGTCAGATAAAATCTTTTTGTTTGGTAAGCACAATTTTTAGTTCACACATGAAATATTTGATTTGATTTGATTCATATCTTTGAAATTGACATTCATTATTTTACTTGCCAATTGTTTTTTAAAACTAAAGACTGTACAAAAAAATTATAATTTTATTCATTGTCATTAAAAATTACTTAACCATAGAGAAGAGGGAAGTGTTAGAAGAATCTATTTGGAGTGTCCAATTCTTGAGGTACACCATTAACTAGAAAATCTAAGACACACTCACCCATAAGTCTGGAGCTGATGCCATCCACTGGGGTCTTCTCTATAACACTGCTCATCCTACAGTAGGCTACAGATGATCTCACTGCTGCATTCCTAGAAAACGAAGGGGGAAGTTGTAGGGTCTCTTCAGACATAGCAACAAAAGTAGCCTAATTTCACTTTCCCTGAATTCTATTCATCAAAGCAAGTCATAAGACTGGCTCAGACTCAAAGGATGGGCAAATAAAGTCTACCTCTGGATGGGAGAGGCTGCCAATTTTAATAATATACACATCAACTTCCTTCAGGGGGTCTTTTATAGCACAAGTTAAAACTCTCTGAGTAAATTGCTATGAGACACTTATTCCCTCTTACCTGGAAACTCCGGTTTCCATTGTGGTAGAAACTCCTAGAAATGCTGCCTGTGAGTCTGTTTGGTCACTCTCCTCCTTCCTTTGAGTAATTATTGCTAATTACCTCTAGGTGTTAGCAATTAATACTGATTGACCTCAGCTGTGCACCCTTTGGACTTGGCATCATATGTGCTCACACCCTTAAAAACCAAATATTTCAAAATCTCTTGCTTGCCTCTTTGACCTCTTTTGTCATTCTTTTCAGAACAAAATCCTAGTCAGCTTGGCAGGGGCAATTAGGGTCTGTCTGTAAGATCTCCCATGGGAGAAGATTATTTTTATAGCAATTCAGTTGCCAGTGACAGAAAGAGACAGAACAAGAACCTAATTAATAAGAATTTTATTTTACTTTGGACCAAAGCTGACTAAAGCTAGAAGGAAACTTTTCTTCCTCTGACCTCTCATAGCCCTTGATTTTGACCTATTTTATGGCAAATTCGCTCTTTACTTTTATTCTGCTTACTTGTGCAACAGCAGCTCTCTCCTGGTAGACTTTAAACGCCCTCCAGGCAGGGCTCGCGCTGCCCCTACCTTGTTCCTTTCACAGAATCTTAGCAGTCAAAAATGCAATTATACCAACTAAATGTGTACCGATGAATTAGTAAACAAATGAACATTTTCTCTGTGTATACAATTGATCTAATTTCTAAACACCAAAATAATTTTAAAACGATATCAACTTTAACCCCCTACCCCTGGGTGATAGATAACCAGGGAAAAGCAATGCTTAAATTTGTGGACTTTGATTCTGTATTTCTCTTCTCGAAGCTCATTTTTTTTATATGCTTAAGTTTTAGATCCTCCACAGAAGAAATCATTGTAAAGGGAAAAACACAAAATGCACACTTTCATTTCCTGAAGTTTCCAATAAAGACAGGAGCATATATGACGCTTTCTCCACAGCTGCCCTCTAGACCGTGGCAATACCCACCTTTGTTCTCTCAGACTTGTCACCTTTTCATTTCCTTCAGCTGTCTATGTTTTCAAGTCTTTTGTTTGCTGCCTCAGAGAATGAGTATTATCTTAACAAATAAATGACCGCTTGAGGAAATGAAAGTGTACAATCAATCTTTTTGCAAATCTAATAGTTATTTGCAAAAGAAGTGAAAATACTAAAACATTTCTGGGTTTTAAGAACACAGTAAGACGAACATATACCCAAAGATCCTAACTGGTGTTGGTTTGATCAAAGTGAATTAATTGTATAATTATGGATTCCAACTGCTTGATTGTTTAATTGTTATCAACATATCAATATAGCAAAGTTCACTTGTTAATAGTACTTAAACCAGTTATTCTCATACTTTAACATCAGAATGACCCTACAGGACTCGTGAAAACATGGGTTGCTAGGCCCACCCCCAAAGTTTTTGATTCAGTTGGTCTGGGCTGGGGCTCAAAAGTATGTACCTTTAATAAATTCCCAAATAACATTGATATTACTGGTTCAGGGACCACACTTTCATAACTTGTAACTTTAACTATTTTTGTGCATGTATGACTGTATCCATACATTCCTAATTCCAATTTATCCTTAGAATTTCTCATGTAATTCTGGATAAGTCATCACCTTGTAAAACAACTAAAACCCTAGTCACTTGTAGTTGAAATGCATATATCATTAATAAACCCACAATTATTATGCATAATGCCACATGATCAAAAGTAAATATTTTTTCAAAACCATATATTATTTTTACTAAATCAATATATCAATATTATTTACTAAATATAAATGAAGTACATGTCAATAATTAAAATTAAATTATGCTGCTTAAACTAACCAAAATACATATTAGGGGTATTAAAAGTAGTAACAGAGGCAATATTAGGGTGTCTGAAGGAAGAATAACCAGGTCAGTAATGTCCACAAGTAAGGTCTTTCAGGAAGGTCCTTGGTAGGAGCCAGAAACATAATGTGAAGGGGGGAAAGTGTAGGTTGCCAGGTTAAGGCTTTTACTCACAGTAAAGAGAAGTATTTAAAAGAAATGGAGTCTCTGGGGTGGTATAAAAAATAACAGCCCTATGTCCTTAGTCCTCAAACCTGCCTCTTCACCTCTGTCCGTCTGAAGCTTCCAAATTAGACACACAGGGCATCCCCTCAAACCTGTATTCTGTTGTAGTCCCACTTCCACCACAGCACACACAGGTCTTTAACAAAAGATTGTTGAATTGTTAAGTGAATGAATATATAGTAGAAATACAGAGATGTTATAAATCTTGAAGAGGAAGGTAAATTGTTTTTTTCTCTGGAGTGAAGCAAGTGGTGACGTTTTGGTTAAGAATGTTCTTTACCCTCGTAGAGTGAGAGGGAGTGATTACAGGGAGAATGCTGTGTACAGCTGTATAGGGTATGCTCTGTAATACTTCAGAGGCACCACTCATATAGGTTACAATGTGGATGCCAACCCCATTGTGGGTAGTAGCTACCTGATTAGACACAGAGACCCCATGGAGCAGTGAAGGAAAGAAAGTGAGAGTTAAATGCTGAGACTGGGTCTAGGCAACAGAGAAACTCTACCATGTGGGGATTAAAAATTAAGACTTTGGGATAAGACAAATTCTAACTGGCTCTCACCCGTGTGCTATGTGGAAAAGATGTAACCTCTTTCAAGCACAGCCTATTTATTTGTCAGGAGAGTTTAACAAGATCCTTCTCTGATTATCTAAAAATGCCTGAAAATATACTTTTATCAAGCTCTTATTTCCATGATCTTAATCTACTTAGGTTTTTGGCATCTGTGAGATTGTCAACTCCAGTTTATTTCTGGTCTTGTAACTGGCCCCTGCTCAACTAATTCAGCCTCTCCCAAACTTGTCTCTCCCAAACTCTATGGCTGTGACACATTTGGTAACTTAGGCCTCTTGTGTCACAAAGAAATATCTAAGGTCAGTAATGTGCTAGTGGGAAAAAAGGAGCCCTGATTTGTAGTGTTTGCTGGTTCTATGGTGAAAATATTCCCATTGTGCCAATTTCAAGTAATCAACATGAAATCACTAAACACAGAATCCAGAGAAAACTATGATCAGCAGGGGTGAGCTTGTTGGGGCTGGCTGCAACATGGCACTACAAGATGATTGGAGCATCCACCATGCACTCAATTTACTCCTTTCTCCTGTCTCAGCTTCCTCTGACTTTTCTTCCATTCTGTGATCATCTCCCACAACTCTATTTTTTTCTTCTCATTTGTCTGCCAATTCTTGGTACTTACCAACATCACTCAGAGAAATTCCATCAAGCTTAGTACTTTTGTTGGCCTCAGGGCTTAAAGTTCTTTATAATTAATACACACAACCAAAAGAGTACCCAACTATTATCAACAAATAAGCTAATATTTGACTCTGGGGCCCCATACAAAACTTGCTAGAAGTTAAAACCAAAGAAGCTCTGACCATTAAATCTGTACCAAAGATGAGCCAATAATTGTCATTTCAATGACTTCTGTTTTCATAAAGAGACTTCAAAATTTTCCATGAGCTGCTAAAGTATGAGAAGGCCATAACAGTAAAGAAAAGAAACCTATGATGAATTCAGTGCTACAAGCCTCAGGCTGTGCTCAAATTTGTAATTTAAAGTTTTAGATGAATGTTTAATCCTTTTGAATTGTGGGTGAAGTAGAAGTACCTCTTGTGGATAGTATTATTTCTAGAAAAATATAGTTGGGCCATACCACATTCTGAAAATTTTTCTCTTCTACAAAAGCTAACCTCCCCTCAAAATTCTTTCAGAAGCTTTTGCAATTGGGTCTCCCATCTCTACTTTTGTCCTAGCCTTAACCACTTCTGTTAAAAAAAAAAAAATTAACATATAAGCACATCAAATTAAGTGAGTCTTTCCACAGTGTGGGAGGCAGGGATCTCTCTGAGAGTCGCAATACATAAAGGGCATTGTGGGATAGGTTTAAATTCAAGGCCCCCTTTCAACAATGTAAGAATTAATAGTCAGGTATATTCAAGAGAGAACAGAGTGCTTTGTAGCTGCAGGCCAGTAACAATGCTCTTTTAGGAAGATAGCTGAGGTGCATTTATAAGTATTCTGCCTGGTTTCAAAGACAGAGAAACTTGCTTAATATAGAGCTCATCTTATTCTTCTATATAAATTGTATAATTCAACTCTCTGGAGCCTAATGCAGAGTGATTGCTTAATATTAGTGCAACTTTATTATATGCTCTGTGCTTTAATGGTCACTTCTCTGTTTGGGTGCTCTCAGCTCCTAATAAGAACACTTCAAAATGGAGACATCATTGTAAAACAACCTTGGATTTAAACTTTAGAATAGATAGTAAATCAAGGTGTCAAGTCGTCTCTTTAAAAAGCCACTGAAAACTGAGGGAGGCCACATAAAATGCTCTATTCCAAAACAGTTTTGCTTTGTGTGATATATTTCCCCACTTTCCTCATCCTGTTTCCATTATTGAATCTTTTTAAATTTAATTGAAATTGTCCTATAAAATTGCTGCCTGATTTAAAAAATGGTAAATAAGATGATCACTTTGCAGGTGCTCCCTGCTTTAAAAATACATGCAATAAAATGCAATCTTACAGAACAATTAGGAAATAATTATTTGCATTAGAAAAAGAACCATTCTATTATAAAAGGCTTCATGCATTTTTTTTAAATATTGTATTTTGATGGTGCAGTTCAAATGTTATTGACTTAAAACAAATTAAGACAAGAAAAGACTCGAGGGGAGGAAGACTGAAAACGTGAAAGATAAAAGAAAGTATTTTATAATATATGGGCCTAAGAAATGCCACTGACAGTTGACTCAATGGCACTGATAATGACATTACTACCAAAAGGTCATCTATTGCTTACTAATATCTTTTAGTCAGAGTCACCAATGCCTTCACTTGTACCTGAGCCAACACTGAAGTATATCAACAAAGTCAGCTGGCTCAGTGAGGGTTGGCAAAGGTATTCCAGCCATAGACCAATTTGCAAGTGCCGAGGGTGAGACCCAGGCCTCCTAGCTGGGATCTGGATATCCTGCCCAGACTCAATACTACTAATTCCAGACACTGGCCAAGACTCAACTTCTAAAGGATTAATTGCCCTGCTGTGGCCTCCATATTCCTGGTCCTAGACTCTAATTACTTTGTTCTACCTGTTATACCAGACCTTTTCACAAATGAAGGAGGAAAACTGAGTGGAAACAGAGAGAGGTAACAGTGCTACCTCTTCTCTTGCATAACTGACTCTGTGTTCCCATTTCTAGAGATTTCCTATACATTTGGCCATTTACCACTGCATTCAAACTCCTTCTCAGCAACTGGAGCTTTTAGTTTATATTAGCTTTATAGTTCACATATCTACCAAATATTTTCAATCTTGCTATGAACCCAGTTTCCTCTGTCTCCCATACTTGCCTCCTATCCTACCAGCATTATAACTGGAGGTGAGGTTATGTATTGAGTAGTATTGCCTACTAATTGAACAGAAGGAGTCATTATTATAATGCTCACAGTGATCCAATCAAGGCAATCCCACATCTTTCTGATTTGTTCTCTACTTGTTCCTATTTGGTTCCAGTTTTCTATATATAATCTTTGATGTCATCTAGAGTAGAAATATGTTAGAATATATTCTCAGCTCAGAATGATTCTCTTTATCTCCAGGAACTTCCCACCCCCTTACATGGTCAGGAAGTTAAACTTTGGCAGTCAGATTTGAACCAAACAGGAGTAGATACATTTTTAAAACCAGCCCAATCATATTCTTTCCTGGAAAGTTGATGTTGGAACTATAACGTCTTCCTTTACTGGACCTATAACATATAAGCTCAGGAGGTAAAGACAGCATGACGACAAATTTCTATTACATAGGCTGAATAACAGGAAGAAAATGTCAGTAGGAAGAAAGAAACAGCAAATGTCTACAAGATAACCAAGATGAAGGAGAGAGGAGCGGGGGAGAGAAAATACCATAGGCTCTCAAAAGTCCTCTGTTACTACAGATGGGGCTTTGCTGATTTCTAGATCTAGGCTGAGACTTTCCTCTATCTTTACATATTCTCTCTAATATCTGATTAAACACCCCAGAATTGGTTTCTGTTACCTGGACACTAAGTATCCTGACTAATTCACTGTCTCAATCTCTTTGGGAAGAAAAGGGACAGCAATATCCCAAGCTCTGGTTTTTACAGGGCACCTTTCATCTATTATTAGGAATGACCCAGAATGAGGAGTGGCTACGAGACTCCCAGTTTCCTGGAAGATATCCTGGGGTTCAGTTGCAGCAGTGGATTTTTTTATCTGTTCTCAATACTGTATTACCACTGGAATTGAGTGACTCTGCCATGGTCTCTCCATTTATGTCCAGTTCTTTTCTGACCTCCCACCCTTCCTACCTCTCATGCTAAGCATGCATTCCCACTTAATTTTATGAAGTGCAACATGAACTTCCATAGACACTGAATATAGAAAATTGTCTAACAGACCTTTTTATTCCCAACATTTTTGCTTTTCTCATTCAATAACCTTTTAAAAACCCCTGAAGCTCATATCAGAAGTAGCAAAAAGTGATGGCTTTTGAGTGGACAAATTTTAACATAGCATATCCTTGAACATCAAGATAGTAGCCGTAACACAACAATCAGTACTAAGCCATAACAATTTTAATTAACAATCAAGTATTAAGCCATCTGTCTGAAATACTCAAAGAGTAGTATGGATTCCAGTTTACCAAAGAACAGTAATTTTCTCCACTTCATAGAAAAAGAGACCCAGTGGCAGAGTGAAGACTTTGCAGCTTTAGTTCCAGCTCTCCTTGGACATCTACGTTCTCAGATTCGTGTCTGGTATGTAGGTAATCCATGCTGCCCTGATAACACCGAGGATGCATTAAACCTTGCATTGTTAACCCTACTCGTTTTCCTATGCCTCTAGTGCTAATTCTGGAAGGAAAACTGATGTATGAAAAAAAAAAAAAAAAGTCCCAACGTGAAAAGTTCTCTTATGTTGAAAAATAATCATTGACCAATGAAGCAATAAAACTAGTTACATTCCTGGTTCTGCCATTGGCTCTGGGACTACTGTAAACTATAAAAACTGGCCAAGTGTTTGTTCCCTCATCTACATATTGTGAATAATAAACTCTCCTCCTTCAGGAGCTTTCTATGAGGATCAAATGAAAAACTGAGAAGAAAAGGGTGTGCCTGACATGGAGTCATCATGAGAAAAACCACCACAATCTAAGCCCTCCTTCATTTCATTACTAACAATTCATTGTTTGACCCGCTTAGAAAATTTTTATTTCAATTTAACTTTGTGTTTTGGTTAAATCACTAACCAAAATGTCACTTTTATTCTCTCAACAGGTTGCCCCACGCATGACTAGAAAAACCAGACCTATCAGCTAAGCCATTATGTCTGCAAAGAAATGATGAAATTCTAGGGCATGAGGTAAGGCTAACACCATCCTAAAAATGGATCAGAGATGAGATAATAAATGCAAAAGAGCTCTGAAAGTATAAAGCACTGAACTACTGTGTGTTGTTACTATTAATGAGGAGGGTTTGGGTTCAGCAACAGTATTTACTGGCTGGGCCCAAGGTCGCACAGTCAGACCTCAGACATTGCAGAGACGGTTGCTGTTCTGACTAAGGAACAAATGCCCTCTGTCTTCCTCATCCTTGTATGGACCCCAAACATTACTCATGCTGCTTCATCATTCTTGTTTAAAGGCTTCTGTTGATTTCTGATGGGATTTATGGGTAAATGAAGTTTTCTTTTACACCTACTTAAAAACACTGGAGAAAAAATTATACCCTGACCCCTGATGTGTGCCATTTTGTCTGTGAGGATTCTTTAAAACCCTTTAGTCTCATTGGACTAAATGCTAAGGATTAACTTTTAAGTTAGGGTTGATTCTGTCTTTAGAAGAAATACAAGACAAGATGCATTAACTTGGTCATAGTGATTCTTGGATTGACACTATTGACACTAAGGCAGTCACAATCACCAAACATGTGGGTGCTGGTGTGTCTTCTCTATTTCTTTAATGAGATGATTTTAAAGTGCACCACAACAATGACCCTGTCAAGAAAAAGCACTGCCTCTCTAGCTTCATTACTGTTTCTTGCAGTCTCACCATAGAAACAGAATCTTGACATCTTTTCCTCTGGTCCTTTCCTCTGGTCCTTCCCTCATTCTCCTTTCCAGTTGCCAAGCCAATATTTCCAAACCAGCATTCTTAACCCATGAACTAAAGACCTAAGACTATGAAAATTTAAAACTGATTTTAGTGAGTGGAACACAGAGACATCCTAATTATTCATCCCATTACTTGTCTTCATTTATACTAAAAGCACAAAAACAGCTAGAATATCTGTATGTTTGTTGGTTTAATTATAAAAATGACAACCACCAGTTTTAATGGGTCTCCCTAATAAATGTTTGCCTAGCCCTGAATGTCAGACCTGAATCACAAAGGGACTACATTAAAAGTATTATGGAATTTGAAGGGACCTAAAAGATCACATCATCTAATTTCAATAGGCTACAGACAACAAAGCTGAGACCCAGGGAAAGCAATTCCTTGTCTATGCCACACTGCCAGCTGATGGTCTAAACTTTCTGGTCCATCACTCTTCATTATAACATGCTGAAGGTTCTCCTTGATCCCCTGAAAACAACACTTATCCCCAGCACTGGCACATGTTACTGCTCTGCAGGTGTTCCGAAGGTAAGAAAACTAATGAAAATCACCGGTAGGATTTTATAAATGTTATCCTGTTCATCTATTTTACATATTATATATTTAGAACAAGCTGCTGTCAAAATCTTAAGATGTTTTAGATAGAAGATAACACAAGGTCATATGAATTGAAATATGTATTTGTTTAATCCTAAAAATATTCATAATTAATATTAGGCAAATAGCCAAATGCAGTAAAGTACTGAAGATTTGGAGAGGGGATCATTACTCCCCCACTGTTAAGTCACAGCATGGTAAATAGCCTATCTGGGAAGGAACACTCTCATAAATACATATATGCCATCCTGAGTACCCCTTCCATTTCAATAACACTAATTGCCCTTTTTTTCCTTGCTGCTCCTAGCCATATTTCTTGGAAAACAACAGCTGTGTTTATTCAAATAGCAGCATACTGATGACTTGATGATAGGGTAATCTGCTGGAATTCCAAGTGTGAGGGTCCCAGAGACTACTTCTCAGCACACCAGATAAGTGTCTTGTGCAGAGTACAAAGCCTCTGAAAGGAATCCCCAGCTTATTACCACGTGGTATTGGGTGTTCTTTATTTCAACTGGTTACGACATTGAATTTCTTCCAGCAAGTATCATATTTTCTGGTTCTTGCAGAAGAATCTCTCCATGCATCATTGTCAAAAAGTAATCTGCAACATGAACATTTTTACTCCAATGGTTTCTAAGCAAAGGGATTAAATAGTACCTTGAATTATAATGAAAACAGGCCACAGGATCCCGTTCAAAATCAGAGCAATAAATTCCATTTGTTGGTATGTTTTCTAAATCAATGGGCACTAGAGGGGATAATAATAGCTTAAGAAGCTATTTATTGGAAAAATAAAATAAGCAAACAAAAAAAATATCCCTGAGAATTTAATTGAATGAAACACAAGATTAACTTCCAAGAGTACCAAGGGTTAAATTTCTATAAGAATTTAGTCATCTTCTTTAATGAAGACCACTCAAGATACATTTGTATGAAATATAATATTGTTAACATGTATTTAGAAATAAAATTAGTTCTTAAAAAAATTTAACCAGCCTGACCTGTGGTGGCCCAGTGGCTAAAGAATCGACCTGGAATGCTGAGGTCGCTGGTTCAAAACCCCGGGCTTGCCTGGCCAAGGCACATATGGGAGTTGATGCTTCCTGCTTCTCCCCCTGTTCTCTTTATGTCTTTCCTCTCTCTCTCCTCTCTCTCTAAAAGTGAATAAATAAAATCTAAAAAGAAAAAAAAATCCCCCAAAATAAATAACTAAATAATCTAACCAACATTTTAAAGTAATTGGCCTTTTTAAATAATAATCTTTATAATTCAAGGAGTTTAATTTTGTTTCATAGATGGTATTTATCAAGAATGTAATTCTTTCCTGTAAGAGGCATTCTCATATCAATTGAAAAAGACAGCTCTGCCTGACTAGTGGTGGCGCAGTGGATAGAGCATCGACCTGGGACACCAAAGTTCCAGGTTCAAAACCCTGAGGTCACTGGTTGGAGCAAAGGCTCACCAGCTTGAGCTCAAGGTCACTGGCTTGAGCAAAAGTTCATCTGGAGTCCCCCAGTCAATATATATATGAGAAACAATCAATAAACAACTAATGTGATGCAACTATAAGTTAATGCTTCTCATCTCTCTCTTCCTGTCGCTCTTCTCTCTTGCACACGCAAAAGTTTCTTTAAAAAAAAGAGAGAGAGACAAACCTGTTGTACTGATGATTACAGAAAAAGTAACAGTAACAACTAATACATATATAACACAATGGAAATTGTTTTGTAAGATGAAATACATGAGCTTGTTAAATGAAATGGGTCCTTCTTTTTCTTCCAGAGGGGAAACATAAAGCACAGAAACACCGTCACTCTTCCAAGCTCATTCAGCTAATAAGGGATGAAGTGGAGATCTCACCCAGACCTTAGCTCCACATCCCATGTTCATCATCAGGACACTAGACTCCTCTCAAACTAAGCATAACATGCAAAAAAAAAAATCTAACAAGTGTTATTTCTTAATTGATTTTTACAGAGAGAGGAAAAGAGAGAGAAAAAGAGATAAAAAGGAGAGAAACATTAATTTGTTGCTCCACTCATTCATGCCATCTTTAGTTGACTGTTATATGTGTCTGGACCAGGAATCGAACTCTCAACTTTGGCATCTTGGAAGATGCTCTAACCAACTGAGCTATCTTGCCAAGGCAATCCACCAAGTATTAAAAGTAAAACTTTTATAGTTATAAATAAGCCCTTTAGATTAAAGAAATTTATATAATACAAAGTGGGGCAAAAATAGGTTTATAGTTGTGAGTACAAGACACAGTTTATTCTTGTTTATTAATTACTGTATTATTTTCCAAACAACTGTAAACCTATTTTTGCCCCACCTTGTATTTACACACAAAAGGAGTATATTAAAGGAGACTACAGGTGGGGGATCAGCTAAGTCAGAAAAATTTTTATGTGCAGGTATACTTGATGCATAAGTAACTCAAAATCAATTATGGAAGCTAATCTCCAGCAAGAAATTAGACAATTTTCAAAAATCACTATTCTCTGTTTCCTAAAGAGAGAAAAGAAAAATGGGCTGCTAAAGTTTTCATTCGAGTAAGGAGAGACTTTCAGAAGAGTTTTGTTTCGGCCAGAATGAGTTTCTAAAATGACTTAGAGAAATTGTTCTTCTAGAAGTTACGTTTATGTTTTGTTTAGCTGATTTTGATTTTTAATACAGTAGAATGCTATAGAACTAGACTGGTTTGCTGCATTCCTAAAAAAGAAGCTAATTAATGGTTTTCGTAACCTCACAAGGGCCATTCTGTCTCAGGGATAAAATCGGATGAGAACTCAATTTAACAAACAACAAAGTCATGCTGTTTCTTACTCGCTCTGGATATACCTTGAAATAGTCTAAACAACACTAAAAAAATATTGAACTTTTGCTGTTAATTTAAGATTTCCCAAAACAGAATGCTATTTTAGGGTTAAAATGACATTTAGCTGGCATTTATGACAAAACATCTCCTAAATTTGATTGAAAATCCCTAAAAAGACAAAAAGATGATAACTTTCTCAATCGCTCTCACTGTATCTCCACCCATATGTAGGCTGTGTATATACATGTTGTCATATAAGCATGTGTGTGCTTATATATGTGCTTATATATGAATATGTATATGCAAATACCTAAGTATCTGTATGTTTATGTCACATGGGTGTATGTATGTGTATGTGTGTATGTAGGAGTCTATATGTATTTAAGGAGAATAATGATAGATATAGAAAACAAGAAAATAGAAATTAAGTCTCAGAATTATAGAGGTTCCTGAGGAAAAAAACAAAACAAATGAAATTGAAGCAATTAATGAAGATATAACTAAAAATAAATCATTCTAAATTTGAAAAAAGGCTTTAATATAAACATACATATTATATGTACTATATATGCCTTATATATTATATATAACCATATATATAATACATATATATATATTTTACTATGTTCAAGAAAATTAAGCAAAAGATCTCTATACCTAGAGAAATCTTGGGAAATGTTTATATTTTAAGAATAAAAAAATTTCTCATAAACACAGAGAGAAATGTATACTACACTTAAAAAAAGAAAATTAAAGTTAGCCTGACTTCTATTTTTTAAACTAAATTGCAAGAAATAAAAGAACAAAATATATAGAATTTTGAAAGTGAATTCAATATCCACGCTAATTATTTAAAATGCATAATTAATGATGCCTTCATAATAAAACTCTTCACAGATTTTCACTGTTCTTAGAACTAAGTATCAGATCTCAACATTAATTAATTCATATGGCAATCCATAATTGAGTTTCTACCTACCCGTACATGTTACTCAGATGTCTTACGTCCTCCTCACTCTTAGGGTGCTAGGCATATTGGTTTTTCAGACACGTAAATTTGCCATATGCTTATACCTCAATGTCATAATTCATATGTTCCTTCTACTCAGAAAAATTTTTCCTCCCACACTGTACTTCTACTCACATTTGAGGTCTTGATCTAATTATTTTTTAAATAGTTTTTTCTGACTCCTAAACTATGTTGTTAGGTTGTTCCCTCTGACTTACACACTCTCATCATTTCTCCTTTTTATTTTCATCTCCCTTGTATTTGCTTTTTCAGTATCTGTCTTTTGTAGTAAATTATAAGCTCCAGGAGGGCATGGACTATCATGTCTCTTATAACTCTAATACTTAGCATGGTACCAGGCACATAGTTTATGTTTAATAAATAATTGCTACAGGAATGAATAAATTAATGAATAAAATATGAAAACATTGTTACATATGCAAAAGCTTTAAATATATATTTACCTATATGCCATTCTAGAGAAAAAGAGTATGTATGTGTGTGTGTGTATTCCAACCAGTCAAAATATTAATCAAATTAAGAGTTCAGTCTATATGATCTTATTAACAAATGTCACCCCCTTAAATTTAATAAAACTAAATAAATCTGATAAAAGAATAAAAACAATGTGGTGTAAATCAACCAATGCTGATCACTAAAATTAATTAAATATCGTTCCATCTACAAAAACATAAAAACATGTCATAGTAAATAAAACAAATTTGAAATTAACAAAAGATTACTAGCAATATCTACCAGTTATATGAATACAGCTGATTACATAAAGCATATATTTTCTAAATGAAGAAAAACAACATACATTGAAAAATTTTAAAAAAAGAACAGGTTAAAAATATTACTAATTTCATTAGTAAATTCTCTCAAAAGGCTAAAGAACAATTAATATTGTGTGCTACAAATATCCCAGAGATACCATTAGAAAATAAATATGGTTTCTGGAAAAACAGAGTAGAGACACTAAGTACAACTATATCCCGGGTTATTACATACAAGATAAATATCAGAAGAAAGGCAGAAAGGAGAAAGTAAATCAAACAGGAGCTTCAGGACCCAAGAAGCAACACAATGTTAAGTTCCCTGGCTCTTCCTTGTGCCTCGTATATCCCAGGGTTGAGTCTTAAGAAACTGACAACCTCAAAAAAATAATAGCTAAAATTTTCCATATTTTTTAAAGGACTCAAACCTATAGACAGAGTCAGTAAGACAGGAAAACCTCAAAGAAAATAACAAGAAGTCCATGTTAAGACACATCATAGTCCAGCTTCTAAAAACAGGCAGGAAAAAATCTTGAAAGTAGTGTACTAGAAAAAAAAAGGAAAAACAGTTCTAGAGACAATGGATTCCTTATCAGAAACCATGAAGGCTAGAAGGAAATGGCTTTTTTTTTTTTAATGCTGGAAGAAAAGAACTGTCAATTATGAATACTATCACCAGAGAAAATACCCTACAGAAATAAAGGGGGAAATCAAGACATCTTCAGATAGAGAGAAACTAAGAAAGTTTGTTTCTAGAGATCTATCCTAAAAAACTGACTAAAGGAAGTTTTTTAATCAAAAAGGACATGTTATAGGTAGGATCTTTGAAATATCAGAGAGACAGAAAAAACATGGTAAAAAAAATACAGTGGATACACTTTCCTTCTTTTCTTGATTTTTCTAAATTATGTGTGACAGTTAAAGCAAAATTTTAACACTTTCTGATATTTTTCCAACTTTCTGATATTTTTCCAACAGTATATAGTGAGAATTTTTGAAACACCTATAAAGTGGAGAGAATAAAGTGACATTAATGAAGGTAAATTTTCTATAATTAACTTCAACCAGTAAAATGATGACATCAGTAGACAGCCATAGTTATATAAGTAATGTGATACCAGCAGCAACCACTAAAGTATCTGTACAGAAAAGATGCACTACAAAACACTGTACATAGCATTATAAAATGTGTTCAAGGAACCCTCTGAAAAAAAGGAAAAGAAAACAAAAAGAATAAATAGAAAAAATAGGAGATTTAAACTTAAATTGTGATAATTACATTAAGTGCAAATAGCTTAAATACAACAATTATTCAATTGGCAGTAAATTAAAAAACATAAACCAACTATAAGCTGTCTGTAGAACACTCATTTCAAATATAATTATACAGACAGGTTGAAAGTAAAAGGATAGAAAATAATATACCATGCAAACAACAAAAGAAATTAGAAATGACTATATTAATAATATATAGAATAGACTTCAGAACTAATAAAATTACCAAAAAAAAGGATATTATGGAATGATAGAAGAGTCAATCCATCATAAAAACATAGCAATCTTAATTGTTTATGGCCCAAATAAGAGAACTGAAACATATGTGAAGCAATAAAATAATAGAAGTAAAAAAAGAAATAGACTAATCCACAATTATAGTAGGAGACTTCCATTTCTCTTTCTCAACAATTGATCTAACAACCAGACAGAAAATCAACATGATCTAGAATAATTCAACACTATAAACCAACAAGACCTAGTCAACAGTTATAAAACAAGTCATTTAACAACAACAGAATACATATTCTTTTAAAGTTCTCATAAATTATATACCAAGAAAGAACATATCTCTAGCTATAAAACAAACCTCAAAAATTTTTAAATAAAAAAATTGAAATAGTGATGGGTGGGTCCTGGCAGGGTGGCTCATTGTATAGAGTGTCATGCTCGTGTGCCAAAGTTGCAGGTTCAATCCCCAGTCAGGGCACATATGAGAAGCAACCAATGAGTGCACAACTAAATGAAACAACTAAGAGGAATGAGTTTATGCTTCTCTTTCTCTCTCTCTCTTCTTTCTCTCTTCTCTCTCTCTTTTTTTTCTTTTTTATCCCCCTTACTCTTTATATGTCTCAATCAATGGAAAAATTTACAGAAAAGAAAGAAATAGTGAATAGTGTGTACTCTGACCACAAAGAAATCAAACTAGAAATCAATAGCAGAAAGATAAGAAAAATCTTCAAACAGTTGAAGTTTAACAATACAATTGTAAACAATTCATGTATGAAAGAGGAAGCCTCGGGGAAATATATATATATTAAACTGAATAAAAATGAAAATACAATAGGTCAAAACTTGTAGACCACAGCTAACAACAGTACTAAGAAATATATAGTACTAAATACAAACACTAGAAAAGAAGAAAGATCTCAAATCAATAATATAAGCTACCACTTCAGAAACCTAGAAAAACAAAAACAAAATAAATCAAAATAAGCAGAAGGGAAGATATAGTAAAGATAAGAGCAGAAATCAGTAAAATTGAAAACCAGAAAACTAAAGAAACAAATAGCTGAATCTTTGAAACTATCAAAAGAATTGATAGATCTTTAGTAAGATTGATGAAATAAAAACAAAAAAGGCACATTATTAAAATATCAGAAATTACATAGAAAATATCACTAGAGATACCACAGACTTCAAAAAGATAATAAAGGAATACTACAAATATCACTATACACAAAAATTTCACAATTTGAATGAAATGTACCAAACTCCCCTAAAAGACAAACTACCACAATTTACCAAGAATAAAATAATTTGAATAGCTTTATACTATAAAGAAATTTTATTTTAAATGTAAAAATCTCCCCCCAAAATCTTTAGGCCCACATTATTTCACTGGAGAATTTCACCAAAAGTTTTAAAATGTTAATACCAATTTTATACAATCTCAATTCTCAATTTATTTCATTAACTAGTGTTACCTTAATATAAAACAAGACAAAGACAGCACAAATAAAGAAAAATACAGACCAATATCTTTCACAGATATATACAAGAATTCTTAAGGAAGTGCTAGCAAATAGAGTTGAGTAATGTATAAAAAGAATTACACTTCGTGAATGAAAGAATGAAATAAAATTATAATGAAAGAGGTGATATTACCATTGATTTCACAGAAATACAAAGGGTCAGGAGGGCTACTATGCCTTATATGCCAACAAATTGAACAGTCTAGAAGAATGCATAAATTCTTAAAAATTAAAACCTACCAGAACTGAATTATGAAGAAATAGAAAAATGTGAATAGATAACTAATAAGTAAGAACATTTAATCAATAACCAAAACCTTCCAAGAAAGAAAAGCTCAGGACCAGGTGCTTTCACTGATGAATTCTAGCAAGCATAATAATAAATTTCTTCATATATATTTATGTACATCTATATCTATCTATCTATCTATCTATCTATTTTCTATCTATCATCTATCTATGTATCTATCATCTCCTATTGCTTCTGTTTCTCTGGAAAACCCGGACTAATACACGTTCAATAAAATTCAACGTTCATTGCTTATTTTAAAACAACAGTATGAAAGATATTGTTATTATTCATCAAATATTTATGTGCTCTTTAACATTTCTCAGTGTCCATTAATCTTAGTGGTCTGTGTATATGACTAATTCTTACCAGTTGAAATGAAAGAAGGATGTTATGAGCAGTTTTGTGCTCTCCATACTGAATCTCATTTAAGTGGCTAAAAGCAAAAATCTCAGAGCTGGTCAAATTAGAATTTGGAAGCAGTCTGGATGCTTGGGACACTGTTTAGAAAAGAAACGCATAGGGGCCTGACCTATCTTGCACTATGATCTGAGCAAGGGATAAACCTTTATTGTGTTAAGCCTTAGAGATTTTAGGATATATTTGTTACTGCAGCATAGCTTTGTGTAACCTTGACTAGTATAACTAAAGTAACCCTCAATTATTATGATAAGTATTTATTTTCAATTTAAAAATCATCATATTTAATGCTTCACAAATCAAAATCCCACCAAACAACTGCTCTGTGATCCTTAGTGAAGTGGTTTACTGCATACCTGACCCCAGAGTACACGTTTGCATATTAAAGACCGAGAAGTCCTTCAGAAAATAAATCTCTATACCTTTATTGAACTCAACACTTTACAAACTTATATATTTGATGACAGTAATCTTTTAATTAGTAGTACATCTATTCATCAATGTATCTGTATTCTCCAGAATAAGTTGAAGAAAATAAGGCAGTAGAAGCACTTCCATGAAACTCTGAGTATAAGCAGAAATACTCACTGCTTTTGCTGGACTAAGAATTGTGCACAAGGACTTTTATTATAGCTTTATGTATAGTATAAAACAAACATAGATAAATTTACATATCTAGGTAGAAATATATTAAAACAATAAATATATGTGTAATAAATATAAAAAAATTAATAACAATTTCAAACAACATTGAATGCCTGGAAAATACTATACATTGCTAGGTTGAGAAGGATTCAAAAACTGTACACATAGTATGGGCCTAGTTAATACACACATACAAAAAATGTATGTATTAATGGTAGTTATCTCTAGAAGCTGGAAACATAGGCAGTTTTTCACTTTATTCTTTATACTTTTCAATATTTTTATCAGAACTAATACAGATTATTTTCTTAAGATGAAGAAACAGAACAGTTTCTACCTTACAAAATTTCTGTTTTGTCCTTCAGCAGGTACATTATTATTAATAATAAGACCTATTGAGCAGGAATAATCTCTGTTCAGCATAAAACATCTCGTATTCATGCAAAAATAATCTTAATACTTATTATTTTTAATGAGAAAAATGTGCTCAGGTCGAACAATTCTTATTAAATACTTTGTATGAGTATGTAAAGAAGAACTTGACTTTGCAAAAACTGTGCCATATACCCAATGTTACAATCACTGATCAACTAACTATAGAGAGAAAAAGGGGCTAGCAGCTGATAGCAAGAGTGGCTTGAAGAGTTGCAAAGAGTGTGACCTAGAAGCAGGGTCCAGGGTGCTCCCACAGATTCCACCAACACACACACACACTAATGCAGGTTTCTTTTAAGGCCTTTTTCTTTCTTCTGTTTCATGACTTCTCTAGTCTGCAGCTGTTCATTTTCTCCTTCCAGGATATTCTTCATTGAAAACTCCTCTGCTAAAATAAATATTTGAGAACATTTTTATTACATTATTTCCAAGACAAAGTAATAGCCCATCGTATCTTCACTAGAAGTTAACTCACTATTTCATCATCTTCCTTGGAGTCGTTTCAGTCATATTTTAATATTAAAAGTCACTTGGTGGACATACATGAACTCGTTAAGTAATATTTATAATATATATAATATATATAATATTTATATATATTTTTTGTTTTCTTCAATTTGGCCTTAATTCCATTTGAAATTTGAAACTCCTATCTGTAACATCATAAATTGTGCTGGCAATACAGTCCTTCAAAGACCGTATGAACAATAAAATTATATCTCCTCACAGTCAGTTCATTGAAACAAACTTATACCTTCCCAATATTTTGCTTCTTTTCACATATATTCAGTATTTAGAGTTATAAAATGGTGCTTCCAAGATATAATATCCTGTTTTAATGATCTTTATAGTCCAGCTTCTAAAATAACAGAAAAAAAAACAAAACAAAACAGATCTTAGGGCATGAACTGATATTTCAACCTTTTTTTGTTTTTATTTTTCAGGTTATCTGTAATAAAAACATAGAAAACAGTCTTTATCTATTCATTGGGTCATAGTATAGTGTGGAGGGGAAAATAGAGCCGTTGAGTCAGAGCTGGGTTCCAGTCTCCACTCTATTGAATTTTTTTTTTTTTTTAGTGAGAGGAGGGGAGATAGAGAGGCAGACCACTGCATACACCCTGACCGGAATCCACCTGGCAACCCCTATCTGGGCTGATGCTCGAGTCAACCAAGTTATCCACAGCACCTGAGGCTGATGCTAGGACAAATCAAGCCACTGGCTGCAGGAAAGAAAGAGGAAGAAAAGGGGGAGAGAGAGGGGAAGAGAAGGAGATGGTCGCTTCTCATGAGTGCCCTGACCAGGGATCAAACCCAGACATTTGCATGCAGGGCCAACGCTTTATCCACGCCAATCAACCAGAGGCTCTGTTGAATATTTTTAATGACTCTGTGTTAGACCGTCTACCTAAGCCTCCATTTGTTTTTCTACTATTAAAGTATAAAACTATCTGCCTCCCATATTTTAATGACGGATAAATGACATTAATTAAATGTGTTATATAACTGTTCATGTCCCTACCACTTAACTTTAGGTAGGTACTAAGAATAGGTAAATAAAGCTTATTATTATAGTGGATAATGCATACTCAAAAATAATTTATAGAAAATAATAAAATGTGCTCTAAAGTAATTGAATTTTATATGTAAATTATCCATTTTTTAAAATTTTTTCTGTCACTCTCTATTAAAACAGTAAGTTAATAGTCTTCTGGGAAATGAAGTTCCAGTGTTCTCTTTCAGGCTTACATGTTGCCAGTTTTTATTGACAATTGTTATAGCAAGATGGCAGCCTCCACTTTGAAGCTATGAAATACCATTGAGAGTGAGTGAAAAGATGCTTTAAACTATCCTGGGTAGTTTTCATAGTTTGCTGTGAGGAGGTAACGCAGGCAGTTAAGTACTTATTACAACTTCAGCAGACATATACTGAAATGAATCTATTTTGACCTTTGTTCACATTCCAGAGTGACTGGGGTGAGTTCACAGGTTCATGATGAGTCAGGCTTCATTTACATCCTTAGAAACATTTGCAGCTTGAAAGACTTGACACTAACACACCCCAGTGTGGAAACCAGGGTGAGTGAAGAATTTGCTAAAGATATTGTCATGACTCAGGTCATGTGAGGGAGGTAATTTACTGGCATTCCCACACTGAAAACACCTCCATGTCCTGAGTTAGCCCCAGAACCAATTATGTCACTATAGAATTGACCCTGGCCAAATCATGGCACTTTCCCAATAAAGGTGAGATTAATTACAATAAATATCAAGAGCAATCTTGTAAATGTGATAAGCCACATGACTCGCCTTCCTCTGCAGAGATATATGCAGAGTGAGAAGAGCAAGATTACTCCTCTGCCTTAGGATGAAGGAGAACCCATCTGGCAGGGATAGAACTGCTTCTCCAGATTGATATCTACATGTGGAACTCTGTCTTTAGGATTAAATGGCAGAAGCATTTCATTCTCTTCTACTGCTTTCTAGTTACAAGAACCACCCAGAAAGGATCGAGAGAATTGCCTTTCTTTGGAAATAATCAATCACCCAGGTAGCCTTCCTGACTGACCACCCCCACCAGGTGCTCCGTCTCAGTCTCCTCAGCAGGTTCCCCTTATTTTTTTTTTATCTCTAAGCAGTGGAGGACACAGTTTTAAAAATCTCTTTCCAATCTATACTTAACTCAATTAGATATTTTTTTACCTAATCCCAGAGTTTTAAATATTATTTATCCTCAGAAAAAAAAGCCAAATTTTCTCTAGTCTTGAGCTCTTGACTTTACTACAAACCTATCTGATATCTCCTCTTAAATATCTAATAAGTGCCTCAACTTGATCATATCTAAAACTGATTGATTCACCCTTTCCAACCTACCTGTTTTGCATTCTTCCTTACTTCAGTAATTGCCATCTTTACCTTGTCACTTAGACCAAAATCCTCGGAGTGATCTTTGATTACCATCTTTATATCAATAAATCCTTCAGTAAAACTGTCAGCAGTTCCTTTGCATGATGTCCAAAGTCCAACCATCTGTCCATGCTTCCACTGCCATCACCTTGGTCCAAGCCACTAACACTTCTTATTTGAACTAGCCCCCTAACCAGTCTCACTCATTCCACACTTGCCTCCCTACAGAGATAGAAGCCAAGACGACACCTTTAGAACATAAGTCTGACCATGTCTCTCCTCTCTTTATAACCTATCAAAGGCTTCCCATATCATTTGGAGTAAATTACCAAGATCGTGGCAGAGCATACAAAGTTTTGATTAAGCTTCTTGCTAGGGCACTGCCCAACACTTCTACTTTTGCCCAGCCCTCTCTAGCCTACCCATTCTGGCCTCCTTCTTCCTCAGACATTGCAAACACCCTCTCACTTTCGGGCTCTTGGATTTGCTAGTCCCTGTGAATAAAATACTCCTCTACCAAGATGTCCCTTACTGCCTTCAGATCTCTACCCAAAAGTTGCCTCCTCAAAGAGACTTTTTGAGATCAGTGTGTGTCCTTCTTCTTTTACTTTTTTTTCTTACTGGAGTACTTATCATCATCAGATACATGTTGTATTATTTATTTATATTTTTATTGTCTTTATCCCCTAACTAGAATGAGAGCTCTTTGAGGAGAGAAATTTTGTTTATAATAATCACCACATTGTGCTCAGAATATAACAAAACACCTAGAGAAAAGAGTATACTCAATACATATTTCAAATAAATGAGTATATCAATACAGTTCTTGTCTTCAAGAAACTCACCAGCCAGTAGGGAAAATCAGGATAGGCATAGCTAACTATAATGCAAGCCAACATTGATTAAATAAATTACAAGATAACACATAGGAGACAAAATTAATTCTAGCTTGGGTTAGGGGAAAGTCAGAGTTTTCTCATACATTCAGACATTTAGACTAGATAAATGAGATTCCAACAAGAGGAGATAATCGAGACCAGCATGGAATAGGGCAAGAACGTCAATGCTTAGAAGTGCTAAACATAGTCAAGGAACAGCAAATTATCCTGGGTGGCCGCCATCTGGGAGGTAAGGGGAGTTTAAGGGAAAGGAGATGGGCCTGGACAAATAGAGCTATATTTTGAGAGGTCTTGGATATAGTGAAAGTGATGTGTTATGTAGTCAAGAAATATTTGTTAAGAACTTACTCTAGGCCAGACTCTATGCTAAATGCTGTAGATATAAGACATGGCATCTCCAGTCCCTTTGTTCAAGAAATTTACAGTAGATCACAGGATATACAAATTAGTGTCACAAAGGTCTATGAGTGTCATAGCAGCCATCTGAGGGGCAACACAATGAAGGGGTAAAGAGTCCATAGAGTAGATGATGAGTTTTTCAGAAAGACTGATATGGCAGAAGCTTAAGGACTCTTGAGTTGGAGAATAAAATGGTGGCATCTAAGTTTTAGAAAGATTATTCAACTTAGGGTAAGCAATTGATTGGAATAGCAAGAGCCTAGAAAAAAAGATTAATTATCTTCTGGTTAAAGAAGGAAATTCTAATCAAATTACTTTCTACTTGTAAAGACATCTCAGTGCTTTATTTTGCCCTGGTGAGTACATTCCTTCTCAGAGATTCCCTAATGTTAAACCAGTTTCAAGTGGGCAGAAGGAGGAAACTATCAGAATCCACTTACCGGATAATATTTTACAATGTTTTTCTTTAAGTTAAAATAGGTAAGAAATTTAGAAAAAGCCATGGAAAAATTCTCAAAGCAAGTTTGGAGGAGGAACCGTTGAACCAGGCCGAGTGTGAGAATATGTAGAATAGTCTTTGGGTATGGGTGTATTTAGTTACGTCACAGCCCTGGCTTCGTCATTGACATTATTTGTATATTCTCAATAGTTTAATGATAACCAAATAAAAAAGAACTTGTAACATGCTCTACTCCCATCTTTCTACAAACCCTCTTCATGATTTCAAGATGTTAGTTCTGACAAGTTCAAATCATAATCATGATAATTAATATTTGACACTTAGAGCCTCTTCACTAACAGTACATGTTGTTCATTTGTCAACATATAGTTACAATATAGAAAATATTTATCATATATAAGAACCACATTTTGAGTCATTTAAGAACATTTTGATAAGCTAAATATACTGAAGGGTGCTTCTACCACTGATTATTTTTTCCTTCTCTATGAGTGATTTCTATTTTGTTAAGGTGCAATTTTATAAGCTAAATTAGTTTTCAAATTCATGCATTTGTTGGGTTGAATCCTTCAGAATTATTCTCTGAATCACGGAAACAGACTCATAAAATTGACTCAGCTTAAAAAGTTGAAAATGAATTAATGTAATCCCCATACACATTACTGTAGGAACATATTGTGTGTCTTTTTCTGGTCACTTCAAGTACATGGAAAGCATATATCATTTTTCCATATAATATTCAATATATATTTTCTACAAAAACTAAGTATATTCAAATACATATTTTCTTGTGGAAATTTGAAGCCTATGTACTTTTCTGCTTTCTTGCAGTAATTATTTTGATTTGGGATTGCTTAATAAGGTTTCTTCTCTAGACCAGCACGTATATTTCCTTAAATGGTTGGTGTAATGTTCAAGTGTGGCTAATATCTTCAGTTATCTAATTGAGAAGAAATACAAGTGTTAAATGAAATATACTAACAAAAACAGCTATAGTTGCAAGTTAAAGAAGAGTTGTTTGTCATCATGAATTAACTTTAGAATAGTTAAAATTGGCCTGACCAGGCAGGCAGAGTGTCGGACAGGGACTGGGACATGGAATACCCAGGTTCACACCGACCCAGGTTTGAAACCCCAAGGTGGCTGGCTTGAGCGCAGGCTTATCTGGTTTGAGCAAGGCTCACTAGCTTCAGCCCAAGGTTGCTGGCTTGAGCAAGGGGTCACTTATGAAAAAGCAATCAATGAACAACTAAAGTACTGCAACAAAGAATTGATACTTCTCAACTCTCTCCCTTCCCATCTGTCTGTCTCTGTCACAAAAAAAAAAAAAAAAAAAAAAAAAAAAAAAAAAAAAATTCCAATTGGTCCTGCTCTTTTAAACTGGATCTATGGGTACAACCACGTTGATGCCTATTTATTAGAAACTATATATCTCAGTGTTTACCTTTTAAAATTACCAGGTCAAAAAATTGACAAGAATTTGCCACCATCCCTTCTGGGTAAGCAGCCAAACCAGTTGGCTTTAGTGACTCTTGGGTAAAATTTTCTGACCCCATCTGGCCAGGCACTGTCACAAGGGAGCCTGCAAACACCTGCTCATGGTCACTTGGCGGCTTCCCCACAAATATCAGCTGGAAACAAAGTGGTGTGCACAGAAGCAGTCCCAGAGTTCTGGGATTTTACAAGGCAATTTGATAGAGAACTGATCAAAATAAACCATGAAAGTAAATAACCACTAAGTTAATCACACTCAGAGAAATAGCATTAGAGCATATTCATGGAAAACAGTTCTTCTCAAAGCAGATTCCCTGGGCCTTATTTGTGCCAGAATTATCTGATATATTATTACAGTCTGGAAGGGTGTGCATAAAGAGTATTATGGTAAAAATTTAGTGAAAAGAATACAAGCTTGTGAGAAACTTCAACTGAATTGAAATACACAGAGGAATTAGGTCAGAGAAAGATGAATGTATTTTTAAGTAGTGTGTGCCTGAGAAATTGTGCATGATCAAAAGTCTTCCCACTTGTGACAAAACAGCACAAAGATTACAAACAGGTACACTTCTGTATCAGAAATAAAAATGAGTAGTTCTCTCTGTTTCTTCACCTTCTTACATTTGTATAGTCCTTCTTAGTCTAAAAAAGAACTTTGCAAGCATTACTTCCTTTGATCCTTACAAAAACCTGGTAAGGTAGGTAAAAGGATTTTTTACGAAAAATAACAGGCTTGGGTGAACCATTTGTAGATTTGCCTGTAAAACAGCGTCCTTGACTCCACTCACAACCTGAGTCCTACACTACAGGCAAAGGAACATTGTTAGATCAGAAGATACAAGATGTGTGTGCATGTGTGTGTGTGATTTCTGAATTTCCTATGAGTTCAAAAGACCTGTATCTATTCCTTCTTCTCCTTTTAATTAACAAGAATAGAAATATAGGCATACAAAGAGCACAGTCAATGTGACAAATGTCGAAAACAGCCATGCAGTATAGCATTGCTGGAAGGCACCCATATATATCGAAAAACCATATGAGGAAACATCTGAAGAAATCTTCTGTATAAAGCCTGTTTTTATTGAACAACTCTTTTCCAAGGTCATATTCCTCATAGGAACATTTCAGTATTAGAGCCTTGATTTCTTTATTATTTCTAATAATCATTGCTCTTGAATGTGGATCTGTGTAGAAGCAACATTCCATGACAGAGAGCCATCTATTACAAACTTTAAATGTATCTGTATTTTCCACTAGACAGCCCTACCTCTGTGTTTTTATGGCTATCTAGAATCCAATCTGTGTGTGTGCATGTGTGTGTGATAGAGACAGAGAAACAGAGAGGGGGAAAGATAGGGACAGACAGACAGGAAAGGAGAGAGATAAGAAGCATCAATTCTTTGTTGCGGCACTTTAGTTGTTCATTGATTGCTTTCTCATATGTGCCTTGACTGGGGGGCTACAGCAAAGCAACTGACCCCTTGCTCAAGCCAGTAACATTGGGCTCAAGCCAGTGACCTTGAGCTTCAAGCCAGCAACCTTTGGGCTCAAGCCAGTGACTATGGGGTCATGTCTATGATCCCATGCTCAAGCCAGCAACCCCTTGCTCAAGCTCGTGAGCCTGCACTCAAGGCAGATGAGCCTGAGCTCAATCTGGCAACCTTGGGGTTTCGAACCTGAGTCCTCTGCATCCCAGTCCAATGCTCTATACACTGCACCACTGCCTGGTTAGGCTAGAATTCAATCTTTAAAAACTACTCAAATTATCTTACTTCTCAAAAGACAAAACCATTATGCAATTTCCCAAGTTATCAACTTTGTTCCTCAGACAACTTCCCCTCTCTCTCATCCATACATCACTTAGTCTTGTTGATTTTACCTCCATGATAACCCACAAATTAATGTCCTTTGCTCTAGCCTCACTGCTCCTTCACTCCATGTGAAAGGTAACGAGAGCCTGGAAACCTTGCAAAAATTTTCTTACTGACTTATGGAACAAAGTCCTAGTTCCTAAGCTTGCCATGCAAGCTTTTGCTTTATGATCTAGGCCTTGCCTAGTTTTCCAAACCAGGCTAACCTAATTCCTAATTCCAGCCACAGTGAACTCCTTGCAACCCTCAAATTCCATGTAGTCTTATTTCTCCACACTTCAGCTCTTTTTGTTCTTACTGCATACTATATACTTCCCCAACCCTGTCTGTCTCCTTTTAAGTATGCTTGAAAATTCAGCTTAAACATACCTTCTCTGTGAAGCTTCCATTCCCATGTGTTTAGCCACCCATCTTCTATACCTCAGTTACTCTTCCCTTTATGATCCTTGTTGTTGGTCATATTATTAGATTTATTTTTGTTCAAATGTCTTTTCCATAGACTTTTCTTCACTAGTTTTAAAATTATGCATTCTATACCAATTATTTGCCTTTATTCATTTCTATCTCAAGCACTTGCTATGTATAGCACACAATAATTGTTAAAATGGTAAATTAATTTTTAAATCTCCAGAAAACTTTTAAAAATCACTTAGAATAGCCTCATACAAACTTCAATAATCTTATCACCAAAAAGCCCTAATCTATGTTTTTTAAATTTCAGATAAAAGAAAAATAAAAACTAATCATTATCTATGAACAAATGAGCAATAATTATTACATTGAACTGTATCTCATACAACTTTGGGAGGAACAGATTGAGCCAGATTTTAAATTAATAGCCTACATAGACAAGTAATAACCAAAAAATTATTTATCATGATGATAATACAAGTTTTAAATCCATCCAATTCATCATCTTATTTGCATTATCACCATTAGATGAAGCAACGCCTAGTGTAAAGACTATACTCAAATCATTGCTATCACTTCCTCTGTACTAGTCTAGAGTGCTGCCTCCATGAAACTCTGTAAGAATCAGTGCTTCCTAATATGTTGTATCAATGACATCTAGCCTGACCTGTGGTGGCACAGTGGATAAAGTGTTGCCCTAGAATGCTGAGGTTGCTGGTTTAAAACCCTGGGCTTGCCCGGTCAAGGCACATATGGGAGTTGAAGCTTCCTGCTCCTCCCCCCTTCTCTCTCTCTCCCCTCTAAAATGAATAAATAAATAAAAATAATTAAAAAAAAACTTTAAAAAAATGACATCTAAACCAAGGGGTCAATGTTCTGTTTTGTTCACAAAATGTGTGCTGATACCATAATGAGGGAAAAAAGATTCAACATTACCTTTATAGGTTGAGAAATATTTCTACAAAAAACAGAAAAATATAAATATACAAATGATTGTCTCTTAAAGAGTAAAATAAAAAAGCTAACTGTAAAAATCAAGAGAATTAAAAAAATAGTTGGAAATCACTTTCAAAATATGAGAAAAAATAAAGTTGAATGTGAGGTTCCTTTGTCTCTTATTTGTTTTATCATGCCTCAAGCCTTCAAAGTATGATGCCCCATTTAAATCATCAGGTTTAGTTTCAAAGACTGGAGATATCAGGAAGAAGGCTCAGAGAAAACTTACAAAGAATACTTAACAGAAGGAAAAGATGGAGAATTTAGGCTAGGACAGAGATGCCAAAATTACTGCAAGGGGATAAGTAATGATTTCAGATATATTAAGAAGTTAAAAGAATGAGCCCTCTAATTGTTGCTATCTGTGAAAGACCAAAACTAGAGACTACTGCTAAAATCAAAGAGGAAGATATTGAGTTTAGAAAGAAGAATCACTTGACTATGTGAGTGATTAAACTCAAAATGACTACTTAGGGAGATTATAAAATCTTCCAGAAAAGACTGAAATTTGTCCATTTTGAAGGGTCTAGGCATTCAGCCTCCTGCAGGAATGAGAATACACCATATCCTTTTTCATGAATACTTCCAGTTCTATGAGTTAAAGACATCACCTTATATTCCTCATATCATTACATCATATCCTGAAAAACACAATACATTCTGTTTACTTAATATTCTCAAGTTCCTCCTCTGGAGTAAAATATCACAACAGGTTTAAACTTTCCTCACAGAAAGTACATTTGATACCTTCAACCATTTTTGTATCTACCAGCCAAATCCTCCTTAATTTCTCTGTAATTTCTAATAAACATGGAGCACCGAAAAATACACAGCACTTCAATAAGTGCCCAAGAAATACCACGTCAAAATAGGCATGTTACTTCATGGCTTCTGCATGCCATACATCTATTAATACATCCTAGGGTCATGTTAACACTTTTAATAACAGCACCAGGCTGCTGACTCACATTCGGGCATGTTTCTACTTCATTCATACCTACATAATTATTCCCTTTCTTGTATCAGCCTGGTTTGTTTTCTGCCCTAATCTTTTCCTGTTTAGGGTGGCCACTTTCCTCCATTTTCAAGGGTTTGTTGAATTGATGTCCTTACTTCCACATATCAGCAACATTACCAAAATGACGACTTTCTTTTCTAACTTTCAAATAACCAAAGGATAAGGAAAGAAAGACGGAAGGTCAATAATTTGTTTCAGTCATGTACAAGGCTCTCTGCTAGGTGTTGTGGGTAAGACAAACATGGTTCCAACTTCCTGACAGATAGAGCCTGCCAGAGATAGAGATAAGTAAATAGAAAACTACAGCCCTCTATGATAAGGGTTGGGATAGGAAGGAAAGATGGCAACAGGACAAAAGGAAACTCTGAGCACAGGAGAAGTACAGGTCTAGATGCTGTGGCTGCATGTCACAGTACCACTGGACCTCCAAAGAGAAGGATGCAGAAGAGGGAGAGGCTAAAAGGCTAAGAATTTGCATAAATAAATAAAATTACCTCCTTTAATCCTCACAACAACCCTGTGGGGCAAGTACTGTTATTCCCAGCTTGACAGATGAAGAAACTCAGTATTTAATAGGGTAGGTAACATATCTGAAGGTCACACACCTCTGGCTAATAAGTGACAGAACTGGATTTCCAACCCAGGCATATATGACTCCAAAGTTCATGTATGAATCATGTTGCTTTTCAAACATTGTGTATTTTTTTGATTTATTAACAAAAAATATATACATGATTTGTGGGAAGAAATCTAAAATTTGAGATATCTAGATCATGTCTGCTGTTTTTATTATTATTATTATTATTATTAATGTGGTATTCAGTCAAAACATGACCACTAGCAGATCTGACATAAGCTCATTTCAACCTATTCTGGTATCTTTATAAGACTGAGTTCAGGAAGCCAACTACCCGATGATTTGCTAGTCATGTTATCAGGGCCTGAAGACATAATAATGCATCCACAACTTCAAGAGCCAATATTTTTCTTCCAGTGTTAAAAGTTACCATATTTTTCCACCTTTGGGCATTCTTGTCTTCTGCAGAAAGTATCCTAATAATAATGTGAAGCACTCAATAATTTCAAAAGGAGTTTGAGTATCTACTTAGATGGTTTAATGATAGTAGTTTCCTGTCGTAAGCAGGTAGCTAATATTTAAGATGTCAAATAGGAAAAGAAAACAATCCAGGCAATCAAGCTAGCCCATAGATGTTTAACAGATGTTATCTGAACTCTATATTCAACTGAACTCCTGTTACTATCATTCATCTAATAAGTACAGTGTTTCAGCTAACTCCTACAATGGATCACTGAAATGGGCCTAAAAGTGACAGTACACCAACAATAATAGTTTGCCCCAATTATGTACCTGACAGAGAACCTGTTCTACATCTTCCCATTTCTCTCATTTCTGTTGACTCAGTGGATGATCCAATTACTACTAACATAGCCAGATCTAGCCCTAAGGATTTCCTTGATCATATCCTAATAAGTTTCTAAAAATATTCCCTTTTCTCAAAAATCTATCAATATGGGATTTAATTTAGCACAAGCACATTAGAAAAGCCAGTGACATACCTTATGACCCAACAACAGAAATGCCTATGTATGTTCAGCCAAAGACATGCAACAGAATGTTTATATCAGTGTGTTTTATAGTGTCCAAAAATGGAAACTGTCCAAAAGTCCAACTATAGTATAATTAGTAAATTGTGCTATAGTTGCCTGCCCTGTGGTGGCACAGTGGATAAAGCGTCGACCTGGAAATGCTGAGGTCGCCGGTTGGAAACCCTGAGCTTGCCTGGTCAAGGCACATATGGGAGTTGATGCTTCCAGCTCCTCCCCCTTCTCTCTCTCTGTCTCTCCTCTCTCTCTCTCTCTCTCTCTCTCTCTCTCTCTGTCTCTCCTTCTCCTCTCTAAAATGAATAAATAAAAATTAAAATTAAAAATTAAAAAAAATTGTGCTATAGTCATACAGTGAATACATTACAGCAATGGGCAACAATAGAGATGGACCTCAAAAATGTGGTGATGAGTGAAAGAAGCCAGAAACACAAAAGAAGCACATGTTCTGTGTAGAGAACTAAAAAAGGGGAGAAAATGAATGTATTTTATTAAAAATCCTAGGTAATTGTTACCCTTAAGGAGGGATGATAACAGAACGGCAGGATGAGGACGACTTCTAAGGCACTTGGTAATATTCTCTCTCTTAACCGAGATGTTAACTTGAGTGTGTGCAGTTTTGTAGAAATTAATTGACTTACTTTTTATACATGTATTGTTCTGCAATAGAAAAATTGTAGAGCCTCCACAGGCTTGAAACAATACATAGCTAATTCTTGGAGAGATTAAAATGGACTGTATAAAATGTTACCTGTGGGGTAGAAAAAGTTTTGGGTAATGATCTACATTGTAAACAGTACAGGCTTAAATGTCCATTTGGGGATAAAACTGGATCTCTTGGTCTTCTAAAATTCATGGCATTTTCACAACCCCCTACACATTGCCCCTGGTCTTTATTCCCAATCTTTATTTACACCCAATCCACTCCCTCTGGTCAATAATATTCCACTTCTGCTAAAAGGCAGTCCTCCCTGTTGAAGGACATGCCCTGGCCTATAAGCCTTGCAAGCAAGGCACTTTCCCATTGGCCTCACATGGTGTCCTCTCAACCTTTGACCATCCTGCAGGAGTCATGCAGCCACTTTCTTCCCTCTCCAGGTTCCTCTGCAGAATCATCCTCACGATGGCCTTTCTCTCTCTCTCTCTCTCTCTCTCTCTCTCTCTCTCTGGAGTTTCTAGTTTGCAATTAAGAGTAGGTGAGCTGAGCCCTTTCATATGATGTTTCAAATTCACCCAAATGTCCACTTGACCTTGACAGTGGATAATGTTTTGTTTTCCCACTTTCTGGGGGGGACGGGCGTATCCCACTCACAGTTCATTTACTGAAACACCCAAGTCCCCAAAATGGCTATGTTACAAATGCTTCAGGTCGCCAGCTCCTCTCACATATTCTGGTTCTCTGTGGTCAATCATCACTCAGAAGCTCCTCAGTAGGTGGCTTAGTTAGCTAGAGGGACATGATGACAATTTTTTAATACTACAAATCACTTAAATATACCTTAAGAGAAGCCAGTATAACTCGCACAAGGGAAAGGACTCTAACGAGGAGCACCTACTGCGTGCAGAACGTTATGTCCAGTACTTTCCTGTATGCTGTCCCTCCCAGTTCCTAGCAGCCTTGTAATATGGATTTTATAACCTCCTTTTTGCAGACGAGAAAATAGAGCATTAGGTTTAAATATATTGTCCCAAATTACATAACAGGTATAGTTCAAAACAAGATATTAAACAAGGCATCGGCAAATGTTTCTTATAAAGATATAATGAAAATATTTTAGGCTTTGAGAGTCACATAAGGTCTCTGTCACTGATTTTCTTTGTTCCTATGTTTGTTTGTTTGCTTTACACCTTTAAAAAGTGGGATTTTTTTTTAATTATTTTCAACTCCTTTGCTGGTTTTGGTCCAAAGATGGTGGTTTGTGGATGCTGGTCTTATGAAATTGAGGGAGATTTGGGCTTTCGGTTTGGAGGCTTAGGTTCAACTTCCTTTGGTTCTCCCAAGTCCAGGTTCATCCGACACCAGCAGCCTCCAGCATGCCACTGGAGCTCAGTCTTAATGAGATCAAAGTGGTACACCTGAGGGGTGCAGGTGAGGAAGTCGGTGCTGCAGCTACCCTTTCCCCAAGATCAGCCTCCTGGGCCTGTCTTTAAAAAAGATTTCCCAACAGATGTGGCACCAATCTCTAGCTAAAGAACTTTCTGGAACAAAAGAGGTCCCGGGGACCGCCCAGTATGGGCTGCAATGTTGCTGGCCACCACCCTCATGACATCATAGATGACATCAATAGTGGTGCATTGCAAATGCACAGCTAGTTAAGAACAAGGAAAACATTTCACTTAAAGATCATTTGACAAAAAAAGAAAATGAATAAGAAAAAGAAGTTGGGGGAAAACATGTGATAAGCATGTACTCTGGACTTTGGTCTAAGTTTAAATCCTGATTCCATCATTTACTAGCTATCATTTATAAAGAGTTTAAGTACTGTGAATAAAAAGGGGCTATACAAGAAACCTGACAAGCTCAGGGGGGCACATTGCAGGCCTGACAAGCTCAGAGAACAAAAGTAATTCCATAGGATGGTCAGATCACAAATTCCTAACCGTGCAGATCATCACAGGCAGTCATGTTCCAGACCTATAGCATCCTTAACAGAGGTCAATCTTTATCTTAAGTGAGACCTGTCCATTGTTCTTATGCATGTAGAATAAAATGGGTTTTTTCGGGGTTTTTTTAATTATTAAATTTAATGCAGTGACATTGATAAATCAGGGTACATATGTTGAGAGAAAACATCTCCAGATTATTTTGACATTTGATTGTGCTGTATACCCTTCCTCCAAAGTCAAATTGTCTTCTGTCACCTTCTATCTGGTTTTCTTTGTGCCCCTCCCCTCCCCCACCCCCTCTCTCCTTCCTCGCCCATCCCCCCTCCCCCCACCCCCCCACCCCCATTGCCATCACATTCTTGTCCATGTCTCTGAATGTCATTTTTATGTCCCATCTATGTATGGATTCATATAGTTCTTAGTTTTTTCTGATTTATTTATTCCACTCCGTATAACATTATCAAGGTCCATCCATGTTATTGTAAATGATCCGATGTCATCATTTCTTATGGCTGAGTAGTATTCCATAGTATATATGTACCAAAGCTTTTTAATCCACTCGTCCTCTGACAGACACTTGGGCTGTTTCCAGATCTTTGCTATTGTGAACAATGCTGCCAAAATTTATAAAGAACTTGTAAATCTCAACACCAGGAAGATAAACAATCCAATCGAAAAATGGGAAAAAGAAATGAATAGACACTTCTCCAAAGAGGACATACAGATGGCCAATAGGCATATGAAAAAATGCTCAACATCACTAATCACTAGAGAAATGCAAATTAAAACCACAATGAGATATCAGCTCACACCAGCCAGAATGGCGCTCATCAACAAAACAACACAGAATAAGTGCTGCCGAGGATGTGGAGAAAAGGGAACCCTCCTGCACTGCTGGTGGGAATGCAGACTGGTGCAGCCTCTGGGGAAAACAGTATGGAGATTCCTCAAAAAACTGAAAATCAAACTGCCTTTTGACCCAGCTATCCCACTTTTAGGAATACACCCCAAGAACACCATAGAACATCTCCAAAAGGAGAAATTGCACCCCCATGTTTGTGGCAGAACAAAATGTTTTTTAAATGTCTTTTCCTATCCCTTGAAGGCACAACCACAATCACCAGAACACAGGGCTCCCAGAGCAGGAGACAACGGAACCCCTCCGTTGTTATCTTGTTTCCCACATACCAGCTTTTTGTGCTGCGAATGGTAATTATTAACTATCCTGTACCCACCAATGTAAAAGAAGTGTGTGTTTCTCCATCCTGCCATTCATCCAATCCTAGAAATTTTCTCATTTTGCTTTCTCCTGTCCCCTTAATCTACCACCAGTGAATTTCATGTAATCATCCTTATGTCTCTTCTTTTGATTCTAATGTATAAAATCAGTGACAAAACTGCCACTCTCCAGAGCATTTTCTTAATCCATTGAGATTTTCTTTCCCAGCAATTGTCATCAGTTTGGCTCAAATAAGTTTATAAAAATTCTCTACAGGTTTGGATATTACCTGCGTCAACAGTACCAAGTGACATTTTAGGAGTTTTACACATATTTACTTATTTAATACTCACAACGACTCTGTGAGGTGGGTACATTCTATTACTTCCTCAATTTTGCAGATCTAGCAACTGAGGCCCAGAAGAGTTAAATAACTTGCCCAAGTCTATACATATCAAGTAAGTGCTATAGCTACAAAACTCACATTTTTTACCACTCTGTTAATTTTTATTGAAGTCAACAGCTTGATCAAGATAATTGGATTGCATTTGTACAAAAAGAAAATTTTTTGGCATTTTTAATGATCCTTTTAGTCTTACAAGAAAAGGACTCAGTAACTGAAGCTATTGTAACTGGGACTGAAGCATCAAGATTCTAGAAGGTACCATTATATAAGGTTCTATAAGTTCCTAAGTGTGCAAAGAAGCATCTTGACAGGGACATTGTTCCAATGCAAAGGGATAGACTAGATATCAATTTAATTAATTAAGGTCAAAGGAGCCCAAGGTCCAGTTGGGATTCAAGGTATGAACAGGTGGAGAACTAGGTGAGAGATAACTGATTGGCACCCAAATAGGCAGGCAATGGGGTCAGAACCCACAGCTAAGGTTCAGGGATAAGCCTTAGGATATTTGAGATCCCCCATGTCCATCTGAGTGAGTAATGAGACTTAGTTCTGAGCTGCAGAATCATTGTATGAGTAAAAGTAGCTCTTTGCCCTAGGTCTGCAGTGCACTCAGGGGGGAAAAGCCTCATCCTACAAGTCAAGGTCAGTTATATTCACTTAGTAGAGTTAAAGATCTATAGGCAGGGACCCACCAAGATCACTCAAATATATAAGATCACTCAAATAAACGGATCTTCAAATAAAGTTCTTTAAAATCCAAAATAACAAGTATTGCTATTCAATACTATTGCAATTAACCTGTTATCAACCACAGGTTAAGTAGTATAAAGGTTAACAAAAAAAGAAAGAAAAGATTAAAAGGTAATTAAAGTCTTGTGTAGTAGTAAGTTACAGTGCCCTACAAGGCCTGTGTGAGCTGGCTCCTGTTTCCCTCACCCTGGGACCCTGTGTGCAGGCTGTCCTCTGCCCTTGAAATGCCACCCCCCCCCACTTTCTGTGAGCCCTTTGTGATCAAGCTTACATTTTTTACACTTTCTCTTAATTTTTGCTGTCACACTTATCACACGTTTTAATTACACATATTTTTAAAGAGCTGTGTATCTCCTGTTTTTCTCACTAAACTGTAAACTCCGTGAAAGTAGAGATTATATATTTGTGTGGTTCATCATGCTATCTCTGCCCACTGCGTATTATGATTTCATCAATTTTCCCTTAGTAATTATTTGTTATTAATAAACCTCTATAGGGAGGGCATTGAAATGTCTAAATATTATTACTCTTCCCAGTCTGAACAAAAACTTCCTGAGGCAAAGAAATATGTACTACAAATACAAATTATCTGTCAGTAGTCTTATGTAAGAATACCAGGAAAATCATAAGACACAGGATAAATAGAGTATCATAACGTTATTTATACCAAAATGTGCCCACAAGGTCCCTGGGACAGAGAACGGACTATATATATAACAAAAAGATTATGCTGGTAAACAAATCACAAGAATATTTCCACCTTCCACACAGTCAACATTATGCTTCTTTCTTTTGCTTGCTGATGAAAAAATCTACCCAAACAATCAGTCCTGGTTTTTTTCCTTCTATTTTTTGACTTGAGAGAGCTCTAATTTACGAGGTAAGCTACCTGACATCCTCAGAGTACTCGAAGTCCACGTTGTCTATCAACATTCAAATAGCAAAGGCATCTTTGGCATTCCAAATGCATATAAAGTAATCAATACAGAAAAAGAACAAATTAATCGAAAGTTATGTATTCTTATACCCTGAAAAGAGCCTGAATAAATCTCCATCCTTTGTTGCTATTTCTAATCTAGGATAGTACAGGTGTTTACAGTCTTCTGTGAGTTGACCTCAGGTGACCCAAGGATAGTTTTAATTCCTAATCAAATCTTATTTTATGAACGAGATCAAGATTTTGTGAATGTATATATAAAACACCTTTGAAATACAGAGAGCTTTTCAAGATGGAATTTTTAGTTAGCTTGCTCCTCTTTCTTCAGAGTCTAATTGATTTTCTTGACATCTCTTTAGCCTGGCAAACTGCCTGCCTAAGTACTTTATCTGACCTTCAGGCTGCTTGCCAAGTATTGATCCAAAACCTACAATGGCTGTGTTGTACCAGCTCTTCCAACTTTGATAAGGGCTAATGTACGAGCACCAGGCAGACAGGAAGTCAATGATCTCAAAATTTCTCTCATCTTCTATCTGTGTCTTCCTTTCTTCTTATGCAAGAATTTCAGGTTCTCTCAAAATCAGATCTTAAGCAGATCAGATGGACATTTGGGCCTAATTTGTCTTCTAGGAATTTTTTTAAAAACACTTCTTAGAAGAGCTCTCTAAGCAACGATAAATAAAAATGTTTAGAAATATTAGATTTCTTGCTGAAGGTAAAATATATTATTAGTTGATAGGTTTCGTTTTTAAAAGTAGAACTAAATATGAGTTATGGTGACGCTTAGGGAGGACTCAAACTGCACGGCACAGAGTGAAGAGAAACCAGGTACTAAGGAGTCTTGAAACCATGCCACACATAAAACAATGAGAGAAAACGAGATGTTTTTGTTAGCCTGAAGAACAGCATACTTGGGGAAAGCAATGTGATAGCCCTATAAGATTAACGTGTTAATGTGACTATAGTATTAATTTGTAGGTCGAGCTCATGTTTTTCATGCTTTGCCTTGACAATAAATTCTAGGAAAAGATTTTCATTGAATAAATGGCTCTGTGCAGGCTGGGGAGATCCTCTCCAATGAAACACTCCACTTCCTCGGCCGGGAATGGAATCCTTGGAGATAGAGGAAACAAAGGACCTGAAAGTAGAATTGTTGAAATAAGCCCCTCAGGAAACAGACTACTTTAGTGAGAATATATTTTGTGTTTTGAAGATAATTTGAGATATATAAAATTGATTTATTGCCTAGAATAGAACTGCTACTGATATGCTTAGTCCTTTGTCATCGAACTTCAATGAAACAGTTGGAAGGATTTAGAGACTTCATAATGCCTTTGCATGGAGCAAAATGGTGTTGACTGGTGCCTTGTTTATCTAATTTAGGTCATTTTATACCTTGGAACAGAGAAAAATCCATGAAAATTTTACTTTTAAGTTGCCAGCCTGAGGGAAGCTATTCATGCTCAGAATACACACAAAACAATTCACATCTGTCATCCTCAGAATGCCACTTGAAGCAATTCACATTCCAAAGTCATTTCAAGCAGTAGGATGAAGATTGGGTTGATGAGTGGCCATACTGGAAAAGGGGTAGGGCCCCACAGAGCTGGCATAAAAGTGGAAAAATCCAGGGGGTTCTGCAGGAGTGGCTGTGGGTAGAAGAGGCACAGAAGGTCCTACCAAGCTGGCATGGGTGGCAGAGGGGCATAGGGTCCCATTGTGGCTCTAAGCAGAAGAGGTGCAGAGCATGTCACAGAGCTAGCATGCACATACCTCAGGAAACTGTGCTAAGAAAGGAGTTGCCTGGCCCTGGCTGGTTGGCTCAGTGGTAGAGCGTCGGCCTGGCGTGCGGGGCACCCGGGTTCGATTCCCGGCCAGGGCACATGGGAGAAGCGCCCATTTGCTTCTCCACCCCCCCCCCTTCCTTCCTCTCTGTCTCTCTCTTCCCCTCCCGCAGCCGAGGCTCCATTGGAGCAAAGATGGCCCGGGCACTGGGGATGGCTCCTTGGCCTCTGCCCCAGGCGCCAGAGTGGCTCTGGTCACAACAGAGTGACGCCCCAGAGGGGCAGAGCATCACCCGCTGGTAGGCAGAGCATCAACCCTGATGGGCGTGCCGGGTGGATCCTGGTCGGGCGCATGCGGGAGTCTGACTGTCTCTCCCCATTTCCAGCTTCAGAAAAAAAAAAAAAAAGAAGAAAGGAGTTGCCTGGATTATTTTTATCTCCACCCATACTAATCAAGAGTCACTGGAACCTTTTATCCACTAGGTTCGCCTGCCCAAATGATATCAGGATAAGCCTGAAGGATGGACTTTTCAGCTGCTTCCAAAACCATGGGAGATTTCTGAGTCTTAAATGCCAAAGAGCTGGGACACTCACCATCAATCTATTAGGAGAGGCAATGGGAACCCCTAAGAAGAGAAGCAATATTTAAGTGAACACAGAAAAGGGGTAAGCAATCTGAAGGCCCAGAAGTGCCTTTAGATAACTGTACACTCTGTGCTGGCATAGGATCCCATTATTGACAGGCTTTTGGATCAGAAGACTTTGCCAATTCCACCGCTGCTGGGGAGGAAATGTTCAATAAAAAAGTAATGAATAAGAAGTGATGATTACTCCACGTTGTTTTGTCAATTATCAGTTAAATCAGTCCTGCTATTATGATTGCAATGCTGTTTTTCTCCAGGACAACTAAGGGCAAAAAGACTTTGAAAACAAGGAGAGGAAATCAACTGGAATTTGGCATGAAAAAAATAGTTCAGACAAATACACCTGCGGGAATAAATATTATCAAGTGAGAGGAGGTCTGTAAGTGCACCATTGTCAGGAGGACCAGAACGGGTGGCCCATGTGACAGGAATGTGTGGATGGCAAGGCACCAAACGCCGTCCTACAAGCCCTGTCTGTGGGTCCTCGCCCATGAGGCCGAGGCTGCGTCACCTTCTGCAGGAAGAGTCTGTGGGATCAGATCTAAGGTACTATTTATGAGTTTGTGTTTACAAAACAATAGGATAGGAAAAACAGAGAGTCACAAAAAATTCTGTAAATGACAAATAATTGAAACTGATGTGATCCCTCCTCAAAAAATAAAGAATTTTTTAGTCACAGCCAAAAAAGGGGGAAGGGAGAGGGAAAGTGGAGTCCAAAGCTAAATAATAAAAGTATGGAATGAAGTTAAAATGCTGTATTTATAAAGCTACCTCTTAGGGGAGAGCAAAAGTCAGTTTATCTCTTTGGACCTCAGTTTCCTCAGTTGTAAAGGGACAGTTGTGGATGACAGGATTGTGAAGGCCTCTTCTAGTGACAAATATTTATGCCACAAAGCAAGTTTTAAAATTCAGCTTTTTCTAAATAGGGCTCCAAACTCACTTTGGGGAATTCTTCTCTGAAATAGATCTAGTTTCACCCAACTGGCCTTTCTCCTTATATCCCCGAAAGGTCATCTGCTTCTACTACATACTTATGAACAGGACACTTGTCTTGTTTGTAATTGAGGTTGGAAGATAGTGGAAAGAGAAAGAACTGAAAATTGGAAGCCCTGCCCTCAGTTCTGGCTATTGCAGACACAGGGTGGATCCCACAACAGCAAAGAGATGGGTCTGGTTATCACTCGGGTTCTTGCCTTACTGCTCTTGTCTTAGTTCTCAGGCCTTCAAATGAGCTCTTAACTTGATGTCTCTTAGCAGAGAGAAGGCAACCACTCAATAGAAAAAGAACTGGGCCCTGGCCAGTTGGCTCAGTGGTAGAGCGTCGGCCTGGCGTGCAGAAGTCCCGGGTTCGATTGGCGGCCAGGGCACACAGGAGAATTGTCCATCTGCTTCTCCACACCCCCCCTCCTTCCTCTCTCTCTCTTCCCTTCCCGCAGCCGAGGCTCCACTAGAGCAAAGATGGCCCGGGCGCTGGGGATGGCTCCTTGGCCTCTGCTCCAGGCGCTAGAGTGGCTCTGGTCGCAACAGAGCGACACCCCGGAGGGGCAGAGCATTGCCCCCTGGTGGGCAGAACGTTGCCCCCTGGTGGGCGTGCTGGGTGGATCCTGGTCGGGCGCATGCGGGAGTCTGTCTGACTGTCTCTCCCCGTTTCTAGCTTCAGAAAAATACAAAAAAAAGAAAAAGAAAAAGAAAAAGGACTGGGTCTCTTACACTCCAACTTTCTATCTATCTACATGGACTACAACGAAGACCTCACAGCTAGTGTTCAGAAAGTAGGTGACACAAAAGGAAATAGTAATAAAATACCAAAAGTTGAAGCACTTCCCAGATTGGTGAGTCACTCCATTACAGACCAGTTCCAGAAAAAGAGTCCCTTCTCTGGGAGAAACCTGAAATGAGATTTGAAAGAAGGCAGATAGCACAGACAACAATTGCCCATCCTCTTCCAGTGCTCACAGAAGCTGGCCATGTATTTCCTCATGTCTGATGATAACAGCAGTCATCTCTGGCTGGTGCTTATTTGGAGACCACTAGAGACATCTCTGCATCTCCACCCAGCAGTTCCACCATTCTCCATCTCCTCCACGCCATTCCTGCAGCCTGTGGGCCACTCTGTACCCTGCAGTCCTGTAACGTGTCCTGTCAGGCAAAGCTGGTTTATTTGAGGTCACACTGGCAGCTGAGCCCAAGAGCCTGCTGCCTGTGCTGTTAACCTTGCCAAATTGAGCTGCATCTATTTTTTTTGTCTTCAATTATTCCTAGAAACATCAATTCTGGAAAACTCTGTTTTCCCACATAAGGTTTTGGTAGCCAGTCCTTAGTAGTTACCTCATTCTTAGATGGCAACTCTGCTGCCATCTGAGAGAACATACCAGAAACAAGTGCACACCTGTAGGAAGAGTGAATGCACAAGGGCTGAAGGACAGGCTCGCCTCTGCCTCCCGAAAGGGCCATGTAGGAAAGGGCCTCAAGGAGTTAAAGAACGTTAGTGCCATCAGAGACCTGGACCTCCACCCTCATTTCAGGTGCAAGTAAACTGAGGCTGGGCAGTGGGAAGTCCCTTCTACAGATTATATCTAGAAATATTTGCAAAGGTATGAATAGATGATAGATAGATGATAGATAGATGATAGATAGATAGATAGATAGATGATAGATAGATAGATAGATAGATGATAGAAGATATAGAGAAGTTCAGAAATGGAGTTGAGAGGACAAAATATATACTTATGGAACACAAAGTAAGGTCAAAGGAAGAATGAAAGATAAAATATGTGTGTAACTATGTGTCATAGTCCATTTGGGCTCCTCTAACAGAATAAATAGACTGGACAGCTTATAAACAACAGAAATTTGTTTCTTGCAGTTCTGAAGCTAGGAAGTCCAACTTCAAGGTACTGGCAGATTTGGTATTTGGAGAGAACTCCCTTCCCAGTTCACAGAGTGTGTCTTCTGGCTGAGTTCTCACATTGCAGAAGGAGCAGGTAAGCTTTCTGGGGTCTCTTTTTTAACAGCACTAATCCCATTCACGAGGGCTTCATCCTAATGACCTATTCACCTCTCAAAGGCTTCACCTCTTAATATTGAGACAGGAGAATGAGAAGCTAGGAAAATTCCTTGGCAAGTAGAATGGGGAAGCTGAGACAGATAACTGAGCAAAGGCTCATTTTTTCCCCATAAGGTTTTTAGAGAGCCAAGGCAACCCTGCCTAGACTTGTCTCTGTTACCTTTTCTATTCTAGGCCCTTCCTTGTTTCACTGTCCCCAGCTTTAATAAACGTACTCTCAAAATACCTGGACTCATGTTGTGAAAGCACAAAATTCAAGAACCCACACATTACTGGTAGGCCTTAGGCAGACCTAAAAAGCCAGGTTCTCTGTCTGATAACATTTCTATGACATTAGGGATTATGATTTCAACATATGAATATTGTAGGGACACAAACATTCAGTTCATAATACCAAGAAAAATCCACTCCTCTGCTGCACTGCTCGGGTCAAAACATAAGCACTACTTGTTATTTTTGGTTCAGACAGTCTTGTCAGTAAAGAAACTGTTCATGACTTAAATAATTAACAGTTAATCAAAAAGTGAGAGCTCAGGAGAGCCTCTGGAAGCATATAGTCACATCCCCATATTTTAGAGATGTGAGACTAAGACTTGAAAAAAGGAAAATGGCTTTCCCAGAATATCCAATGGCCATGTAATGGTCACAAAAAGAAAAAGCAGCCCTGGCCAGATACCCTAGTTGGTTAGGGCACCATCCTGAGGTGCAGAGGTTGCCGGTTTGATTCCCAGTCAGGACACGTACAGGAACAGTTCAATGTTCCTGTCTCTCTGACTCTTTCTCTCTTTTCCTCTCTCACTGAAATTAATAAATACATTTTTTTTATTTTTAAAGAAAAATCAATACAAAAAAACCTTCTTCTACTTGTCTCTGAACAGCTTTTTTCTATTGAAATAAACCCAAAACCTATGCGTGCACACATGCACACTCGTGCGTCCATCCTACTGCAGGTAAGGAGTTACTAAATATACTTCCTCAGCAGCTGGGATTTTACAGGTTGACTTTTCACAAGGTGTCTGTGGTTTTTTAAAATGTGTTAGGCTCTCTTCTTCTTTCTTCTTACTTAATTTAACATAAAACTTAAACATAAAAAGGCTGAATTGGTCAAGACAGTTATTGCAGGGTTACCTTCTATGTTTAAATCCAAATCACGAACAGTGAATTCAAGCTTGTGATGTCAGATCATCTCCCTTTGGCCAACAGCATTCAGATAAAGTGACCAGAAGCTAAAGTGGCCACATAGGCGCCCTGCTGAAGGCATACCAGTGTTAGTGGAAACCAGGAACTAGATCCTAGGGGATCTTGCAGGTGGCAAAGCAATGCCACTGTTATTTATGAGACCTGTGATGAGTAACTCAACTGGTAACTTAGCTCAAAGAGTCACTAATACACATTTCCACCCCATGAGGAGAAGTTCTTCCAGGAAACCAGACATCCACGGAGAAAACTAAGGGGTGCCCTGGAGGAATTCAGTGGACCTTACAAAGGGGTTTCACTTCCTCTAAAGCCTCAGTCATCTTCTTTTCTAGTAACCCTCCGCTCCTCATCCACAACAGCATCCATTGACTAGAAATGTGCTAGGAACAGGGTCAGACACAATGCTGGAGGCCATCCTCAAGGGATTGACAATCTAAGGAAAGCCAAAATATGTACACAAGGCTAAATGATTATATACCTAGACTAATCAAAGCACCAAATAAGGTAATAAAGTAGTAATAATTAAGGCATTCAGAGAAGGACATTGTGGTAAATTTCAGTGTATCAAAGAGTTCTTCCTTTGCAGAAGTTTAAATTTATTTCTACATTTGATTCTTATTTTATTATTTAGGAAAGGTTTATGTTTTACCCCCATTATAATATACACACACACACATATATACACACACACACATAAAGAAGAAAGCAGAAGAATCTAGCACAAAGACTAGGAATATCTAAATTCTAAAATATGGTTTGAGCACCTACCATGTGGCAGGCCCATGACAAGGAAATAAAATATAATGTATCCTTGAGTTGCTACCCCTACCTTAAGAGTTAAATCCCAGTTGAAAGGCATGTGTGTGTGGCTGGGATGGGACCCTTGGATGGACCCCGAGAATCTCATAAGCAAATTTAAGCAGAGTCAGGTGGAGGCCAAGGTTCAGAACAGTGAGAAAGAACATATTTCTTCCAAATAAGTAGAATAGAGCCTATAATAAGATATTTAGCTTTGGGGGGTTAGAGATGTAGACAGCTCAGAGTTGGTAACTAAGAAAGGAAGACTAAGAAGGGCATCAGTGGAGATGTTATCCAAGGAACTCAGAGGGATTAGTCAAGGATGAGGAAGGTGTGACTCAGACAGAATCAGGAAGGAAGAGAAAGATAGGGTCTTTCCTCGATCAAAGCACCAGAGTCACACAGGGGCTTCATAAAAGCTTCCTTTTATTGCATTTATTTCCTATATGGTAGGGACATTCCCTCCTTCCCAAGGGGAAAAACGGGTGTAGGAATCTGACACCAAGCCACAAATGAGACTTGGGAGTAAATTATTTAACAACTTGTGCCCCCAGAATTCCCTTCGGTGACCTGAAGATAGATAAGATAAACAGACAATTCAGTGTTCTACTCATGAAGGCCAAGGGTATATATATATGTGTGTGTGTGTGTATGCAATAACTCCAATAATTATTTCTCTAGAATAGAAGTTCAAAATGGAATAAAAAAATCAAATCTTATATTAATATAGTATTCATTTACCAAAAAAGAAAAAAAGAAAAAAAAAAAGAAACGTCTACTTAGTGCCTACTTCCATAGTTAGATCTTGAAGAAACATTTTAGCAGTAACAGGACAATGAATTGGAGAGCTAACATATCATGCCCAGAAATTGTGATAACTCAGTCCTCATGAGTCTCAATTAGCTAAAAGATAAGTCCTCACTCAGCATGTGTAGATGATTCATTTTAATTTAACTAACTGAATCTCTGGGTTATATAATTTATCAAAATGGCTATATTCTAAGCAGAAGGATGAAAAGCAACAAACATAACAAAGGAATATCTGGGTGTGGTGTGTTTCCTCTTGCCCTTAAACCAGAACGTGTTTTTTGGAAAAGTGTGTTTTTGGGTCATTCAATGCCACAAAACTTTTCATGGCACATTGGCCCATCGTTTGCCCTGGAGGCAGCACTGAAAGAGGGACAGGGAGCAGGATTTGCAACTAGCCAGACCTTTGGTCATATCCTGGCTCTGTCACTTAGTTGTAAACATTAATTGTTAATAATTATTGACTTCCTACAAAGTCTTAGTCCTGGGTAAATGCCTTGACCTATATTACATAAGAATAACTATATGAGATAAGTTCTATTTTTGTTCCCATTTTTCAGATAAGAAAACTGAGATGTAGAAAATTTAGTAATGTGGCCAATGTCACAGTAAGTGATGGAGCTAGGATTTCGTCCTGTATTTGTTTATGCCAATTAACATTTATGTTATATTACCTCTTCTCTCTTGGATTTATATTCTGGGTGACTTAGCTCTCTGGGCCTCAGTTTCTTCATCAATAACATTGAGAATATACTATTTATCTTACAGAATTGATGGGAAAGTTAAATTAGATAATACATATAAAGTGTTCAATGTAGTTCCTGCCCAGAATAGCTAATCATTAAATAGTAGCTATTATTGTATTTGATAGATGATTGTTTTATAATCTCTAAAACTTCCCTGGTAAAATGATTACTTTCTAAGTTATAAGGCTACATTTTTATCAATAAGAATAAAGTTATTAGCACTAGCTTCTCATTAATAGGATCACAATTGCCATTTTAATTACTTTACCTACATATTTTGAGAAAAGCCAAATGTTTAAGAGATAACTAATCAAAGCTGGGCTTTAGTCTGAGACTAAAAAAAAAGAAAGAAAAGCCTAATGGATGCTAAACAAACCTGTAATTCAACTTTATAATCTAAATAACTCAGAATAGTGGCTTACATTGGCCCTGAAACATATTACTCACCAGAAATATGTGATTGCTCACATATGCAAACTGGCTTATTTTTGGACCAAACTTCCTGTTCACAGCCCCTATACTCTGCCCTCTTCTTTTCCTTCTTCTCCCTTGCTAACACAGCCCAGATTTTATTCAGGGGATACATGGCCATAGGGTCCAAAGAAGTGAGCACCCTCCCAAACCCAGGTAGTGAATCATTACTGACCAAGGCCAATGATATTCCCATCCCCCTTGACAGCAGTTGGTTTAACAATGGACTTATGTGGGAAGCTGGATAGGAAATCTAATGGGGGTCTTTGGGAAAAGGATTTTTATTTCCAAAAGCAAATGTTCAGGGAGAAATTTTCCTTTTTGCCTTTTCAAGTGGTACTTAGAACTACAGTGGCTCGCTTGAGATCGATCATAAGGGGAACCGATGTAAGAAGATAAATCAATATACTGAGGATGTCAGAAGAGAAGAATGGAGAGCATTTGAGTCCTGATGGGACACTGAAGATAATAATTAACCCTGAAGATGCCCTAGGCAGAAATCCTCCAGGTTCCTTGTTAGTGAACTACTCAATCTATTCATTGTATAATATAAACCAATTTGAGTTGGTCTCCTGTTATCTAAAGATGAATGCATCTTAATTGATATCCAATCCAGAAAATTAAGTCTTGGTTAAGCCTGCAGAGTCCAAGATAACAGAAGCTGTCCCAGGCCTAATTCTGTGATTCAAACATATGACTTAAGGAAGAAGGGGGAAACATAAAAGTAGTGTTAACAAGGGGGTCAGGGAGGAACTGGGAGAAATCCTCGGGTCCTAACCATCTCTCAGATACTGACTGTTCCTTCCTATACTCGTTCACTTTTCTTGACCATCTGGCTACTAGCCTCCATCAATTTGCTTGTTATAAATTTGCTTACAGATATCCCCAGAATGTTAAAACAGGACCTCTGATTCAGGGGAAAAAAAAAAAAAAAATTGCTTCATAACAGACCACCCTCTGAAAAAAGTATGTCCTTGCTTAAATGTCTCTCTTGCCCATACATAAACACACATGTCACCCCAACTGGCTTTCACTGAATTCCCACAGGACTGGCAGTATCTGGAAAGCAACTGAGTCAGATTGAAGTAGTGAAACATGAGCTGCCCATGAACCACTAGGGGTGTTTCTGACCATGCTGAATCAATCAGCAAGAGAAACTGATGCCTCAGTGGGCACAGCCATGGAGAGTGAAGCACCGGAACTTCTTAGAGCCACTAAAAGGAAGTCAGGGAAAAGCAGAGATTGACAGTAACAGCCTCCGTTTATCAGGGGCAACCGCATGGTTGTTACGAGCAGCTGTTCTCTTCCACTGCTGACAGGCAGCAGGGATACATCTGGAAACAACATTCCCCACAATACAGTTTGTGAGAATAAAAACATGCTATGTAGGAACATTATAAACATTTTTTCCTGGAGACTTTGGTATTGTTTTCTCATCAAACTATGTTTGCAAATAGTACAGAGTAGGGCAAAAGTAGCTTTAGAGTTGTGAGTATAGTAAGCACAAAGTTTATCCTTGTTTATTATTTAATAATTATTGTATTATTTTCCATACAAAGAACTATAAAGCTACTTTTGCCCCCATATGTGCATAGGTATATATATCAATATATATTAACAAATATGTACAAATGTATATAAATATATACAGAAAGAGAGAGGAAAACAGAGATAGGTGAACAGATGTCATGATGATAAAAGAGAGACAGGAATTCTACATACCTGTAAAGTGGAAAGGGCAATGCTTAAATACAGTCCTGCGGTAGAGAGAAACTAGCTATTCCCAGTCCTATTAATCTGTGATGTGCTATATTCTGAGGACACATTCCACACCCACCTTACCAATGATTATTGTCATTGTGAATTATTCTTGCACTGCTGAGTCTATTCCTTTCTTCACAGGCTCGACTAAAGAGCTCTCCCTGAAATTTCAGCTGTACTTATTCCTTACCACCGTTTCTCATATCCCCTTTGTTTCTCCCGGTCTCCGATTTCATCCTTTCCCCTCTCTTCTTAATCCATCATTCTTTGTGAGACACTGTTGGCTGAGCACTGCACAATAGGCCCTGTCTCACCCTATTTACCATGCCCATTAAATCTATTAGTCTCAGTACACCATCGGCTTTTAAAAGTGCCCCTTTCACAGGCCCCCTTCTTACCTGTTCTAATGACATTGTTCCCTCTCCCACTGCCCTTTGAACACTCATGTCATTAAGCTCCAATTTCACTTTGCTTTTGATGACAAGATGGCTGCTCTCTATAATCTTACTCTGGAGCCTAACAAAGTACGTTTACAGCGGCAGTCACAAGAGATGCCTATTGATTGCTCCCTTTACCTCTCCTTCCCTCAAGGTCCCAGAGCTGCTGTTAGGATTTGTCCAGTCTAAACTAGCTCACATTGATGGTTTCAATTGGTCGTTCCATGAACACTGGAAGGTGAATGTTCGGAACAATTTTCCTCCTGGAATGCCCTTTCCCTCTTCCCTTTTCACCTAAGCATTCTGCTCAGATACTCAGATCTCACTCAGTCCCTCAACTATGGACTTATTGGGTGTATTTCAATGGCCAGGCTCTGAGCTAGTTGTTAGGGAGACAAAAAAAAAAAAAAAATGAGATCCAGCCCCTTTCCCCAGGAGATTCTCCTATCCAAGTAGACAGGAGGGACATGGACCTGCCAATCAACAATTGTCGTAACAACAAGCTAATGGCTTTATCTGGGTCAGCGACCCCAATCACACTGGTTTCCATTTTTTGGCTGAACTAAAAATAAGGGCAGTCTGTGCAGAGTGATGTTAAGGTGAACTGCACCAACACAAGGATAGAACTTGGGTCAAAACCTGCTTGAGCACAAATTTGAATAACGTGAGGCAAATCTCTTGAGAGTCCTCAGCTCAGAAGGTAAATCAGTAGCACCTAAGTCCCAGGGGATACTGTGAGGATGAAATGAAACAACACTTGGAGAGGTAGCTAGCCCAGCACCTGACACTGCATAAATGTTATCTGAGGGTACACATGCACTTTTCACACTTCCCAGAAACCCACTGATTCTGAGGCCTGGTACCCCTCCACTAGGCTATTTCTCCTACTCACCTACAGCTGGTGACTTTCTTAGGAGGGGAAGTAAATAAGTGCGTGAGCTAGACCAGCTTCAACTCCACCGGGGTTGAAGAAGTTCAGGTTATTCACCACCAACACCTTACCTCCAGAGTACACACACTACCCATAAGAATTCAGACACAGGGAAATTAGTTTAGAGTTTCTTCTGGGAACTTGTTCACGTCATAAAATGGAGCTGAATTTATTACCATTGACAGTCTCAACTCTGGGCTAGTCAGAGGTCTGAGAGCAAGGCAGGATCCAGGTCAGAAGAAGCTGAGTTAACAGACTTCTGTGGAGCTTTCACATCAACTGCCTGAGCAGCAAAGGCCTTGACTTCGTCTCCTGCTGCGTTGCATTGTTACAGAAGATCCCCCTCCACCCCAAGAGAAGAGGATTTCATAAAACTCCTCCCATGAATTACCATCCTTAATAACTGCACCAGTAGCAATTGAAGAGCACTGAAAAGTGATTATTGAGCCGTGTACAGACCACCCAGCATTTTTAATTACAGATCATGCAAGAAAAATATAACTTCTTTTGTTTTGCCTATATTCGAGGTAATCTTGTCAGGATCGGCAGGAAAGAATACTACCGCAGTCAAAAGAATATTCAATGCCCCTTTAGGCACATTTCAAAATTCAGAGTGTTGGCATATATTTTAAAACCAAATACAGAAGAAATGCATAACTTAGAGAGTTCAGGTGCCAAATTAGCAGAGGCTGAGGAAAAGAATGAGTCAGGGAAATGCTTCCCTATAATGCAACCTAGCCTTTAGCCCCAACTTTTTCAATTCTTGTCAGTGTGCTGAAGTCTGGTGTTGAAGCTGAAATCACCTGACAACTTGTAACTCAACAACAAGCAGTTTGAAATGAGCTACAAGTGTCTATTTTTACACACCAGCAGCAATTCCCCCAGGAACCCCACCCTTCATTTCAGCCTGCTCTTCTGTCATCCCCAAGAACCATTCCCTCCTGTGGATGTTCCGTTCTCTTGTTGGAGGCCTTCAGAAGGTTGTCTCCCAGTTCTTAATCACCTCAAGCAGCTGCCTAATGCAGTTTCCAGGCTCAAACCACTGAGGAGTATCCATTTTAACACTGTACTATCACTGACTGGTGTCAAGAGAGATGGAATTGCTCTGTGCCTGTCAGGAAAACAACAGTTGTTGTATTCATTGGCCTCGCAGGAAACTAGGATGCCTTGCCATTGTGCATGTGATTTTCCCCTGGGACTCTCACTGATGAGCCATCAGGCACCAAAGAGGAATGGCTTCATTCTGCCCTCTGTTTTCCTTGGCAGGGATTACATCATTTGCTCAAGTACCATCATCAACAAGTCTATATATATACTGCCTACAGAAAACATTTTATAAGCCAAAAGCAGTTATAACAAACAAACACCATTAAGACAGTATTCTCAGTTAACACGACAGAGTGCCTTCCTTATTTCAGGAACAACTCAAATTATAAAACTCACTCAACAAAGATGTGTAGAGTAATTGATTCTTTGACTGGTCTGGAATACATATATAGAATACTCTGAAATCTGCATTTGCTTCCAGGACATTTAGCTTGCCCACATTTTACAGACAGGAAAGTACTGGCCCTGGCCAGGTTGCTCAGTGGTAGAGTATTGGCCCAGTGTTATGGACATCCTGACTTTGATTCCCGGTCAGGGCACACAGGAGAAGCACCCATCTGCTTCTCCACCCCTCCCCTTTCCCCTTCTATCTTTTTCTTCCCCTCCCACTGTCATGGCTCAAATGGTTCAAGCGACTTGGCATAGGGCGCTGAGGGATGGCTCCATGGCCTCGCCTCAAGCACTAAAATAGCTCAGTTGCCAAGCAAAGGAGCAGCAGCCACAGATGGGCAGAGCATCTCCCAGCAGGTACTTGCCAGGTAGATCCCTGTCAGGGTGCATGTTGTAGTTTATACCAGGTGCCATTTAATTTGAGATCTGTTTTCAAAGAGTGCCCTTTAATTACTCATTAACTACTTGCTACTGTTTCAAACTCACTATTCAACCATCTCTTCCTTTTTTTCACTTATAGCAGTGGTTCCCAACCCCCGGGCCGCAGACCAGTACCGGTTCGTGGGCCATTTGGTACCGGTCCGCAGAGAAAGAATAAATAACTTATATTACAGTGTGTCCATAAAGTCATGGTGCACTTTTGACCGGTCACAGGAAAGCAACAAAAGATGATAGAAATGTGAAATATGCATCAAATAAAAGGAAAACCCTCCCAGTTTCTGCAGGATGATGTGGCAGTATGTGCGCATGTGCAGATGATGAAGTAACACCGTGTATACAGCAGAGCAGCCCACGGCCATGCCAGTCGAGATGTGGATGGTACAGAGGGAAGTTCAGTGTGCTCTGTGGCTCGCTAAATTAGAATCCGTGACCAAAGTGCAACATGAATATCGGCACGTTTAGAACGAAGCGCCACCACATAGGAATAACATTACTCAGTGGGATAAGCAGTTGAAGGAAATCGGCAGTTTGGTGGAGAAACCCCATTCTGGTAGGCCATCAGTCAGTGACGAGTCTGTAGAAGCAATATGGGACAGCTACCTAAGGAGCCCTAAAAAATCTGTGTGTGAGCCCACATCGAACTTCACTGAACAGGTATGAAACTGGGAGAGTTTTCCTTTTATTTGGTGCAGATTTCACATTTCTATCATCTTTTGTTGCTTTCCTGTGACCAGTCAAAAGTGCACCATGACTTTACAGACACACTGTATTTCCATTTTATTTATATTTGTCTGAACGATGTTTTATTTTTAAAAAATAACCAGATTTCTTCTGTTACATCTGTCTAAGACTCACTCTTGACACTTGTCTCAGTCACGTGATACATTTATCCATCCCACCCTAAAGGTTGGTCCGTGAAAATATTTTCTGACATTAAACCAGTCCGTGGCCCAAAAAAGTTTGAGGACCACTGACTTATAGTTTCAGAAAACAGTCCAGTATCAGGACAAAGCATTGAAAGAGTAAGGTTCTTTATTTAGAATAAACATGCAAAATGGGTTCTGAACTTGAAAATATAAGTATGCTGGATGTTACCATTTCTCCCCTAAGTCATGTATTAGGACCAACCTTCCAATAATGAATTCTCCTAACATTAAGTTCACTGTGCTTGGTAATCTGGGGGTAAGTTCCACTCTGTGAACTTGAGAAGATGAAGCTATACAAAGTGGCCTAGTGTGCCTGGGAAGGATTCACACTGACCTCGCATCACAGATGAAGTCAGTTTGCTTTGGGAAGGTTGTCCAACAGTAGATTGCCTGACATTCACCTTCTGCATGAATTGCTTTACATCAGTGGTCCCCAACCATTTTTGGGCCACGAACCAGTTTAATGTCAGAAAATATTTTCACAAACCAGCCTTTAGGGTGGGACGGATAAATATATCACGTGACCGAGACAAGCGTCAAGAGTGAGTCTTAAATGGATGTAACAGAGGGAATCTGGTAATTTTTTAAAAATAAAACATTGTTCAGACTTAAATATAAATAAAACAGAAATAATGTAAGTTATTTATTCTTTCTCTGCGGACCGGTACCAAATGGCCCACGGACCGGTACTGGTCCACAGCCCCGGGGGTTGGGGACCACTGCTTTAGATGACCTGAACACCAAGGTCCCTAAAGGTCTGAGAGGGAGTGTTAATTGAAAAAAAAATAGAAAAAGACTTTTGCCTTTATCATAGACATTTTCCAGGGATTACGAGTAGTGAATAATTTCTATGAGTATATAACAACTGTATATTTGTCAGAAATAGACCCTAGAAAATAAAATTATTGTTGTCATGATTATTTTATCATCTCCAGTACCCCGCAGCTAAGTTTTCAATGATTTTTAACACCAAATAAAATTCAGCCAGTTCAAATAAATCAAACAATCATGTGAAGTTTAATTCGTAGAAATAACTGAATTGATCTGAAAGTATTTTTCTGGTGAAAATTTTTAGCTAAAGAAATTAAATATTGGAGAGCGCAGACATAAACAAATGTTACCTTATCTTTTCTGAACAAAGCCTCATCCAGCTGTTGGCATCTTTAATGCAAAAACATAATCTATAAAGTCACTATTTTATGGCAGTAGTTTGCATATTCTGGATATCATGGGTTTTCTTTACATTCTTAGCCAATAACAACTCAAAATAATAGAGATACTTTCATAAAGTGTAAAACAGATTAGCCACTTCAAACTCCACTCCATTCCCCATGTTGTGGAAATATCCTAGCACAGGTGTAATAATTGTAGTTACTTCTGGCAAAAGTCCTCCCCTAAGTCTAAAGTTCTGCTGAATAGAAAAAAAAAATCCAAGAACAGAAGTATTGTTATTCTTCAATGTAGATGGGTGGGCAACAGAGAACCTTGAATAGAAATTGACCTATAATAATAGGTTATTTCCCAAACCCTGTGTAAAAAGCAAAGAGGAACTTGACAAAGACAGATCTGAGCAGAGGAGGGAGCATTGTGCTCATTTCTTCATTGTTTTTCCATGTCCAAAAGGATTGGCGGTAAAGAACTGACTAGGACACCATTTTTATAAAAGTTTCCCAGACCTACATCAAACCATGTCAATAAGCACATCCTACTCTGAACAAGGTTAGAAATTAAGATTGACTGGTGACACATTCATTCTGATATATTGATAAAATAAAATTAATAGACATTATTTCTTTTTTTTTTTCCTTTTTTTTTTTTTTTTTTTTTTGAAGCTGGAAATGGGGAGGCAGTCAGACAGACTCCTGAATGTGCCCGCCGACCGGAATCCACCTGGCATGCCCACCAGGGGGCGATGCTCTGCCCATGGGGGGCGTCACTCTGTTGCATCCAGAGCCATTCTAGCACCTGAGGCAGAGGCCACAGAGCCATCCCCAGCGCCCGGGCCATCTTTGTTCCAATGGAGCTTCACTGCGGGAAGGGAAGAGAGAGACAGAGAGGAAGGAGAGGGGGAGGGGTGGAGAAGCAGATGGGCACTTCTCCTGTGTGCCCTGGCCAGGAATCAAACCCGGGACTCCTGCACGCCAGTCCAACGCTCTACCGCTGAGCCAACCGCCCAGGGCTTGGCATTATTTCTTAACAAATTATTTTGCCTTTATTTACAATGAAGAATCAAAAAATTGCTTTTTTCTAATTTCTCTTTTTCTACTGTTTTTGTCTATAAATCATTTGTCCTAAAAAGCAGCTGTCCCCAGAAAACTTTTCTTCACTCCATCATAATTACAACTTAAAGACTCAAAATATCTTTTGTAAACAGGTATATTTAGTAATGTAAGTTATAAGAAATAAACATAAAACGAACATATACTGATCTCATTTAGTTTCAGTCATCAAAAATAAGCATAGACCGACCCATCAACCAGAGAAAAGAAACAGTTCAGTTTTCAACCATGTCAAACATTGTTCACTATTTCTCAGTCATTCCTGTAGAGAAATATTTTTAAATGTTTCTAATTCCCATTTTCTGATTTATATTTTTTGAAATTATCTAATGTTTTTGATTGCAAAATTCTAAGACAAATGCACTGAACATGCATGTTCATGAGTTAATAAGATAATGGGGTGGTGTATATTTTTGCTTCTTTTCAATACAAAATAATAAATCTGAATACATCAGAAAGTCAAAATATATTCTTATTTAAAGCTACTTAATTTGTTTTTCTGGCTGATTTAAATAAAATCAAATATTCCTGATTATTGGAAGACTTATTATGAAATAATTCTTTGTATTTTGTGTTTTATTGGTGTTTATAATGCATTTTAAAAGCTAATTAATGTTTTCCTACTGTATAAATACATATTACTAAAATAATCATATTCACATAAACAGAGGTCAAACCGATGATTTCCAGCAAAGAAGGGGATGGAGGAATGTTGAGAAAGGTGAAGAGGAAAACAATCAAATCATATTATTATAACTCTGCCTGGTGACAGACGATTACTAGGCTCATCATGATCATATCAATAGGTTTATAAATGTCAAATCATTATATGAACACCTGAAACTAATATAATACTGTATGTCAACTATATTTAAATAATCAATTAAATTTAGGATTTTTCAGGGTTTCAAAACACAGCATTCCACATTAATATAGGTGATAGTGACATTTAGAACAGCTGTTCTTGACTGAATTGGGGACAAATGTATAAAAATCACCACAAAGTTTGTTCTTTTGTTTGTTTCTTTGTTTGTTCCAAACTACATATGTCCACACCCTATTTGAGATTCTGGAATATGTCTGATCTAGAAAAAATTCCTCTGATGATCCTGGGGTTCACTGCTTTAGGATTGGATAACTCTTTGAATATAACATAGAATTGTTGATTGTTTTTAATAACCTTTGCATAATGAAATATAAAAATTTTGTATAGGAGAAAAACTCAAAATAATTTTAGTTAAGGTCTTAACTGCATGGCTAGCTAGCATTGTTTTCAATCTACAGAGGCAAATAGGCTGCCTTTGTCTTTCACCAAATTGGAAGCATTTGCTTAGAGAAACATTTGCTGGAAAGTTGACTATCACCAGCAGACACCTCTGTCTTGCAGTTAACTGGCTCTGCTGCAGCCTGCTGGGACAAAAACAGCAGCTGATGGGCCAAGTCTGAAACACAGAAAATAAAATGGCTCTATTAAAGTGAGAGATTAAAGAATCCTGCTTTACAAACTAGGCTAAAGCCCCAAACCGCAAAATATCTTGATGCCTGTGATTGGAAAGGACTAATTAGAAAAGAGGTTGTCATTTTATTTTCTAACCAGCCCTTTCTGATCTGAAGCCTTGACACCCCCTCACTTGTTACCTAGCAACCCCTCTTTGTATATGTAAGGTTACTCTATTCCTGCAATGTTATTCCATTTATTTGCCATTTCAAATGTCCTTATCCTTTTTAGAACTATCCCACCCTGGTGTGACTGGCCTTAGGCTCTAGAATACCAAAGGGCAGTCAATTAAGTGGATCCAAAAGTCATTGTACCGCCCACCATACAGTGGTGCTAAACAAATGCTGTGGCTTTTGCCTTGGACTTTGCGGTTTTACCAGAGCCCTCCCCTTCTGAAGCCCCAGCCAGCCGCCCTCTTCTAACCCAGAAATTGCTGTCATTGCTTTTATCTTGATTGAAAGAATATATGCAGAACTGGTTCCTTTTCACTCAGTGGAAAAATGACTATCAATTTAAACATTATAACTGGTGTCCAATCTAATCATGAAGCTAAAAACAGAATTTGCTTCCGCACATTGCACTGCTCAGAAAATCACCACCCAGCTAAACTTCACAATTTCACCTAAACCCTAGCAATATGTAAATAGGTAATCAGCCACATTTGGAAATGTATTTTTTAATCAGGTAGTTTAGATGCATAATCACCTCCAAATCAAACTGCCATTAGAGGCCATTAACTCTTGAAGAAAGAAAACTCATTTAACAGAATTCTATCAGAGAGAGATCCCGCCTGACTCGACCTGTAGTCCTCATAGAACATGGGCTGACACTTATTTTCCAGTAGCTTCTTTTTTCTTCCTTGAATCTGTCCCAGTGCTAGATAAGAGTTAAGAAGCTTAACAAAACAATGAACATAAAGCACCTGAGTTCTTAGAAAAGACCTACTTGCCTTTTTACTGTTTTTATTTTCCCCTCAGTCACTTGAGAATTGCTCCTATAGCCAAAGTCTAAACACTGAGAGAATACTAAACTCCAGGACATTCTGATATACAATTTCTAATATGCAATCTAATATACATACTAATAATAACATTTACTCAAAGCAGTAGCACAATATTACTCATTCTAAAATAACTCCTGTTGCAAGAACCCAAATTCCCATTCGTTGCAGTACCCAAATAATTCCAAAACCTTTATTGCAATTTTTGGGGGGTTTTATACAGAAAAGGAATTTAAAAGCATTTGTTGTCTATCTCCTATTGTGCTGGTTAGGGGATAATGGCAACAGGTGGACCTAAGTCCTGGGATATGAGACAGTGGGGTGTATGGCCTGCCAAATTTAGATAACTCAATTTTAACAGCCCCATTCACCCATACCGAGAGAAAAGCTGAAAGCTGGGGCAGGGACGAGGGCAAGCATGGGTAACAACTGTAGATTTTCTTCTCTGGGGTCATTAGCTATGTTTATATTTCTATAGCATAACTGCATTCAAAGCTAGCATGGTTATTTTTGCCTTTGCCTCATCACTCAGTGCAAAAGGGCAAAGGTGAGGGCCTATAAATTTGCACAGCTGCTGACTGGGAGAGGCATTTGGAAAACAGTTCAGTATTATCGGCATTTATGTCACAGAAAGAATTGTTCTTGGAGGAACATTTTCTCCCCCTCAACTAAGAGAGCACACAGGCTCCTGCAAAACCTTCCCAAGTTAAAGCAAAGCACAATTTCTAGTTCTGTGCCAGCCAGAGGTATGCAAAGATTTTCTCAGCAGGAAGTCACTGATAGACATCACATGAATATTTAAACAATGGGAAGCCAGCAAAAAGATTCTTTCACGCTGCAGGATGATAGTGACTTCTGAAATTATCACAATTATCATTCCATTATTGCAAAACAAATGACCTGATTTATTATGCTCTGCCCGGGCTCATCTCTGGATCTCTTCCTGATATATTACACACCCGGTTACTTAGGCATTCTACACAAACAGCATTTGTATCGACTACTTCATTAATATTTTGATTATTATAAATCTCAGGAACTCAATCCACATCCTAGATTAGAGTCAGCTCTCCCCAGGCTCTTTCCCTGAAGAAGATGATCAGAGAATTTTAGAGTGGGCTGTGATGAGGTAGTCCATGAAATTCTGGAAAATGAGGTAGCTCATTAAATAACTCTCTTCAAGGCAGAAATGCTCCTCACTTATATCTCATGGCAGAAAAGGCCAACAGTTCTTGAATCAACAGGAAAAAAAGTTCACATTAAAAAAAAAATCTAGGCAGAAATTTTAATCCCTAGCAGTGCCATATGTGAAATCTTAAAAAAAAAAAAAAAAAAAATTAAAGAATTTTCCTGGTTGTTTTCCCTTTAAGAAGTAAAGATGAAGGGAATAAATCATGGAGGCACATAACAGTTAGCAGTTAAGTAACATAGACAATACTAAAGTCAGGTCTTGCAATCCTCTTCTCTTTTAGATCCCTCAACAACATAAGGCAGCTCCATGTGCAGTGATTACCGACCCACCTGTAAGGCAGGGCAAATTTGTTGACCCTCTTAGCAAAACTTAGCACAGAGGAGTTGTATCCCACCAGAGACACAGCAGGGCAGGAGAGAAATCTGAAGACAAAACTCAAACAACACATTTGGCAAAAAGCAGATCATGGCAACATGCATGTTGCAATGAAACAGCTGATGAGCCATGAGTCCAATTACCACTTCTTCTTCCAGTGGAACATTATCACAGTTTAAAGTGCTTGAAAAAGAGTACGTCTGCAATACACTAATGACTTTAAATGGGCTTGTGTCAGGCTGCCGGTTAAAAAGAATACTTAAAGCATTTTCCATGTGCTATGAAATGACTTCGCACAAGATCGTAAACTTTACCTGTCCCCAACAACTTGAGTCAGCCCTTGCTTCCCTCCATTTGGGTGTGCTATCTGCTCAGGACGCATGCAACTATCACTCCCTCAAGGTGAATCTAAAATTGGTCGGTTGTTCCAGGTAAAATGCCAATGAAAACCTTGGATGAATTCTCCTGGCAACACCCCTCCCACTTCTGTTGTTATATATTTTTCCCTCATACTCTATCTTCCCTTAATAAAAGAGAACCAAGGAGCAAGTGTAAAATTATCAATTCTCCAAAAGCAACTGAACTTGTGGGACCTTGTGAAGTTTCTTGAACGTTATTCAGAACATCATACAAAAATGATCAACACATGGGCTTTATCCCCCTCAAGGAGATGAGAACATTGGACAGACATAGAAATCAAGAGGAGTCAGGGTAATTCATTTGAAGAAGGCCACTAATATCTAATTTATTTAACACAAACTTGACTGTTATTAGAGAACTCAGTTAGAACTGTATCCAGCAGGCAAGGAGAAAGGAGCTAGGAGGGAATGTCATGTTGTCATTGGAGGAGAAAATCAGACCACCACTCAAGAGCCATTCAAATAAAGATTAGAAAGATGATAATAACTTCTAGCCCTCTCCCAGCTTCTACCCCAGAAATGCACATAGGAGGGTGGCCCGAGAATGGGGGAAATTTGACAACTTGGTGTATTCTCATCACGGTAGACCGTCGGTATTGAGGTGAAATGCTCAGGAAGGAGCTGTTTCTGTACACAGACATGAAGGGAAACCATGTCAGGGACACAGCTAACTCAGACTGGGACCAAGGGCTTGGTGGATTTGAGCTGGAGGGAACACTGCCTGCCCTGTTCTTTTCATCCCCTACACAGAAGGGTACGTCCTCATCTCAGACAAATGATGCTGTGAACAGCCATAATTAGCCACAAGCCTCTCTAATCAAACAGACAAACTCTCACTGAAAGAAATAAGAGAAATGCTTTTATTTCCTTTTGTATTGAAAGGGGCACCAAGTAAGATCATGAGGAAACAAAAAATAAAACTGAATCTTTTGCAATATAGCAGTATTAGTTTGTAAAATATCTACTCTGGGATTGTTTTTCTAACCAGAAGTTTTTAAAATGGATGTTTTATTTCCCTATCAGTCATCAGTGACAAGCCTAGAACTTTTAAGGTATTAAACAGCCAAGCAAGGGAACTAAAAAAGAGAGAGAGAAGTGTGTGTGTGTGGGGGGGGGGGGGGCGGGGAGAAAAAGAAACAATGGCAGCACTGTAGCAGTATACACGTTTAACCATTTGAGGAAAGCATTCTGGTGCATTATAAGTACCTTGCAAGATTGATCTAACTTTTTTTGACTGTGAAAAATTCTCAGTATTCTATTATAATCTTCTATTGTCTAAATCAGACACATCTCTTACCACAAAACAAGTTGTAATTGGCCTTTGGCAGCACAACTGGAATAACTCAAGGAGTGATTTTGGCAGACATTACTTAACATTCTCCCATTATACCTTCCAGGATGTTAGTTTTATTTTCTTATTTACTTGGATCCAAAAGGATTTCTTTTTAATTAAGGGATAAAGATGTTTTCTTGTTCATCTTGAATTTCTTTGGTCCACTTGCAAGTCATAATGATACTAAAAAAGTATTACCACCATTTTGAATCTAAATCATAACTTAAAGACAAAAGATATGACCCTTCATTGCTATAAACCAAGGTCTCCATCTGCATAAACTCTAGTCTAAAAATGGCAATAAATTCTAATTAATAGACATATTTTCAAAGAGCTTGCAAAATCTAAAGGGTGGTACTTTTGTAACCAGATATGTGAGAAGAGCCAATATTTGTACTGATATGATATATTATTAATGTGATATTATATGAATTAATTGCTTTTTGCCTTATGTGCCTGCTCCATTGATTTTTAACATTCAGAGAGGTATTTTAAAGAAAAGAAAGAGCTCTGGCCCCATTCTAGATTGAATGAATCAGAGTTTCAAGAAGTTGTGAATGTTTGGGAGAAATTATAAAGTCCCACAAGTAATGCCCAAACGAGACAGAGAACTACAAGCCTACCCTGGCCTTCGGGAAGAAGGTCTTCTACATTGTAAGAAGCAAATGGATTTTCTGTCTCTTCAAGGTTCCAAGCAGAGTGATGGGGACAGGTTTAAGTCGTCATAGCAAAAAATACTACCTACAGCTCCAAGAGATGGCACAGCACAGGTGGTCTAAACAATTCTGAGGTTTCTCCACATAGAATATTACCCAAATATTTTTCCCAGTTTTGTCTATTTTACTATCCTTTTAAATAGGAACTCCGAATGTTTTCTCCAACCTTGACCACTTCTATAATTCAACAGAATATGTCCATTCTGGGCACATCATCTATTTTACAGAGCAGTGCTCTGGGTAGACAATTTGTTTAAGAATTTCACCTTGCAGATAGGTTAACTGACAGAGAATAGGAGAGCATCAGAGTATAAAACTGTCAAATGAAATCACTTTAAATTGATGAGTTCCCAGAACAGAAAATCTATTGCACCCCTCACAATTTCCCAATTATATTAAAGTTTGAAGAAGAAAAATCTAGAAATAAAAGAATTAAATCTACTGACTATATGATAACAGGGTGATATAGAGTTATACTGAGTTAAGCTTAAATAGACAAGAGGAAGGAAGCCATTCTATAAAATAATAACCCCCTCTGACATCACCAATGAAGGAATATGTTAATACTCTAGTTAATTTGATGACAAAGCACAATAAAATCTAAGACAAAGTGATCTTTTTGCTTATTTAACAATCAAGGATGAGTACCTTCTGTGTTGAGTATTGGGTTAAGCATTTGGTTAGTATTAGTTCATTTAATTAATGCTCAGAGAAATTCTATGACATATTCACTATTAGTAGTCCTACTTTACAAATGACAAAAATGAGACATAAAATATTAAGTAACTTACCATAGACATATCATCAGTGTGTGGCAGAGGAAGGATGAAAAGCAAGGCAGTCTAGCCCCAGAGTCCATGAAGTTAAACCCATGGCCTACCATCTCTTATCTGTTACCAAAAAACTGTATAGCAGAGAAAATGTATGGTTTCTCCCAAAAGCTTATTTCATTTTCTTCTTCTACCAAGTTGCGACATTTTCTTACCTCCCCATTTTCCTATCAAAGCTTCTACATCTAATATTTAATTTCCTGAGAGTCTTGATGTCTACTGGTTCATAGAATCTATACCAAGGATTAACAAATAAAAATAGCTTACTATTTGACCTCTTAAAGATTGTGAGTTTCCACTGAATCACAAGATGCTAATAATGCTTTACTAAAAAAGTAGTTCCTGTGGGATTCTGGCCACTGATGGTAAGCACCTTTGGAGAGGAATTCTTATCTCATTCATACATGTAGTTCCAGAACCCAGCCCAGTTCCTGGGACAGAACTCACTCCTAATATAAATTTATCGGATTGTAAAAGCAGGCCAGGATTTCCTGCAACCAACTCACATGTGCCAACTTTACCTACAAAAGGCTAGGTGGCCCACCTATTATGAGCTCTCATGGCTTCTTTGGACTTAATCTAAAATACCTCTAAAATGGGACATGTTGGCTAAGAATTTTTTTTTTCTTCTAAAAGTGGGTCACACATGTTATGTAGGTGGATTGTTATAGGCAGCCACATTCTAGCCAGTCATAGGAAAAGAGATTAGAACATGGGCCCTGGGTGCCAAAAAAGGCAAGTTTTGGTAAGGAGATACCTAGGAAAGGTCTTAATCATAGGTCGTTGCTTAGGTGTGCCAAGCCTAGGGTAACATGGAATCCTGGTTCCTCAGGAGAACCTACAAGTTAAAAAAGCAATGCTTACCTGACCAGATGGTGGTACAGTGGATAGATTGTTGGCCTGGGACTCTGAGGACCCAGGTTCAAAACCCCAAGGTAACCAGCTTGAGTGCAGGCTCACCAGCTTGAATGTAGGATCACTGCCTTGAGCATAGGATCATAGATATGACCCTATGGTCACTGGTTTTAGTACAAACATCACTGGCTTGAAGCCCAAGGTTGCTGGCTTGAGCCCAAGGTCACTGGTTTGAGCAAAGGGTCACTGTCTTGGCTGTAGCCCCTTAGTCATATGAGAAAGTAATCAAACCACTAAGGTGTTGCAACTATGAACTGATGTTTCTCATTTCTCTCCTTTCCTCTCTGTAAAGCCAGTAGCCAAGGCCACCATCACAGCAGCCTGGCCCATGCAGGTTCGCATTGGATTCAGACAGTCGGTAAAGAAACAATGGAGCCAAAAGCTGGTGAGCCATCATTTTTAATCCTAGCTTGCACCTGGCGGGCAAGTAAAAACACACACTCAGCTCCAAAACCCACTCACATTCAGTGCTCACAAAGCTACTGACTTATCCAAGTTTCCTAGAATCAAAGGTTTCTAGCTCATCAGATTTATTCACCTCTGTTCCCCATCTCCTTCCTTCTCCCTGCACAAACTGCACAAACTGGCTTCTCACTTAACACTCCACCATCTTGGCTGCTTCTCCTGGCTTCTTCCACGTGGCCTTTCTCTGCTCTCTGCTCTCTAATGCTAATCTCAGGAACCAAGAGAGCAAACTCCTGTTCTGCCCCCATTTTATAGTGTAGAAATCAAAACCTTTAATCCAATATACAAAATAGGGAAGTCTCTAATACAAAGTCATTTATCTGGGGCATGATGGGATTGTACCACCCCACATCAAAAAGGGTGGGAAAGGTTTAATCCCAAAACCAAGCCCCAGGCTACAAGGATTCTGCCTGCCTATAGCCTGCCCCCAACACACATTAATATCACCTGGTTGACAGCTTCCACGTGGGCAGCACCATCTTTAACAAAGTGAGCATAATATATTTTATCTACCCAACATTGTCCATCTGTCCCTGTCTGTCTGTCTGTCTCTCTCTCTCACACAAGGAAGGAAGGAAGGAAGGAAGGAAGGAGGGAGGGAGGGAGGGAGGAAGGAAGGAAGGAAGGAAGGAAGGAAGGAAGGAAGGAAGGAAGGAAGGAAGGAAGGAGAGAGGGAGGGAGGGAGGGAGGAAGGAAGGAAGGAAGGAAGGAAGGAAGGAAGGAAGGAAGGAAGGAAGGAAGGAAGGGAGGGAGGGAGGAAGGAAAATGTTTGCTGAAAGCAAAGGGATCTAAAATGGAAAATGACTTTGTAGCTTCATAGATTTGCCTAGGGATATGTTATAGAAAAGTTGCCAAGATAGCACAAAATGATGGTTCTTTCATCATGTTCTTCTTACAGTGTAACATTGACACTATCAAAAGGTAAGCTCATGTGTAAAGCCAGGAGCCGTTATCGTGACCATTCACATGCAGGTTCCCATTGGATTCGGGCAGGCGATAAAGAAATGGCGGAGTCAGAGGATGGGGGGCCATCCTATTTATTGGTGTCTCACCAAGACAGGCAAACCGCAAAAGAAGACAAGGGAAAAGCAGAAAACCAGCTCTTCCCATGAAGGGCAAGGGATCAGGGGAGCCCCTGCAATTGTGATAGCAGGAACTGTGTGTCTGAGCTCCTGGTCTGTCCCACTTTATAGTGTAGAAAACCAAAATCTCTTAATCCAATATACAAACAAGGAAGTCTCCGATACAAAGTCACTTATCCAAGGCATAATTGGATTTCTCATGAGAGTGCACCACCCAGATCATACAATCAGTCAAGGGTGTGGGGAAAAGCTTAGTCCCAAAACCAAACCTCAGGCTACAACAACCTGGCCTGCTTATAGCCTGTCCCCCACACCCATTATAAGTCACAAGCGAGCAAACATATATATCATGTTTACAAACTTATTTGACCAACAAGATGTCACATAGAGATGTTCCAGCCAACAGCCCAGCTGAGGTCCCAGCTGACAGCTCGTATCAACTACCAGATATGTGGATGGGGAAGCCTTCAGGATGCCTTCTGCTGCAGCCACCATCTGACTTCAATCACATGAGGCACTCCAAGAAAAAATCATCTAAATGAAACCAATCAACTCTCAGAACCATGAGAGATAATAATAAAATAGTTGTCTTAGGTCATTAAGTGTTGGGGTGATTTGTTATGCAGCACTAGTTACTGAAACACCCAGCCTGGAAAGAGGCCCAGGAGCCACTTTCTGCAAACATGAGGATTAAGGCTCAATGAAGAACTGGGTTTTCTCAATAAGAGAAAGAGCTCAAGCCAATTTAGAAACTGGGTGGGACCAGCTGAGTCACAGTAACCAGAATGACTCCTTTTCCCTTTCTATAAGATAAGAAGCTGTAAAACCTCCCTTGAGAGCTCACTGAGCCTGCCCAGAGAGAAGCCACCTCACAGATGATTAGAATGTAAGTGGATAACGAGCCATTTGAATTATCTGCTCTAGTTCAAACACATGCTGTTGCCAATATGCTGTGGCAGCCAGCTAACATCTGAGCATCTTTAATTTAAATTGCATATACTTAACTTGAAATGGCATCTATACTCTAAAACTAAGAATTTACTGTACCATCATCAGATCATAGAAGAAATCATCTTTTCAGGAATTTCCTAAATTTGCCTTTTTACTGCACTCTTATATGGTAACAGCTTAAGGCCTGATGGCTCCCAAATCAAATGTTTCAGAGTATGAGATATAACTCCTATTCCAATCAGTTTGTTAATACACATGCTGTTTCCTGTCTATATATGTGAATGGAATAAATCTCAGCAGCTTTAGGTCTTATTCCCTTATAAACACCAAATTCATATTTGTAACCTTAAATAATAGACACATTCATAAAGCCAATGTTTAACTTATCAAGCTTTATCAGAAACAAAATTTTCAAGGCGAAAACTCCAAAGGAAGCAGAGAAAAAAATTAAAAACAGGCTTACAATAGAAATGTGAGCCTGTACGCTAAATTAAAAAAAAATTAATATAACATTTGTGGAGCCCAAATTCTAGACTCAGGATAAAAACAAACAAAAAGCAACTATCCAAAAACATGTATTCTACCTGGTCGTATCACATTGACTATTTAAAAGCAGATTGAGAGATTGTCATATTAAAATGGCTTATTTTCAGCCATCCCATCATCCTACTTGACTGCTGCTGTATTTTTAACATTGCAGACCATCTAATATCCCCTTATCCTCATCCCAAAGCCTCTTTTTCTGTTGGGTTTTTACGACATGTTATTCCCCCTTCTCTTCTTTCCTCTTGGGAGGCATTTCCTAGAATCTGGATGATCCTTGTTCAGTCACTCACTAGCTATATGACTTTTTACCAACAATTATCTAAGCCTCAGTTTCTGCATGTGTAAAATAGAGATGATAACGTTTCACACAAAGATGCAGTGGTGATTTAATGGAAGAATGCATATAAATGACTAGGTACATAATTAATACTTAGTAAGTGTTAATTATTATTTCAGCGTGTCTTAGTGGTTCTTAGTATCTTGTTCTCTACTGGCCCCTGTAAAGTTGGGTTCCACAAGGATCTGTTCTCAGCTTCTGTTTACTTCCTCTGAACTACCTCATCCCCTTCCACAGCATCAGTCACCTTTGATCTGTCAATGATTCTCCAGCCCCGACCTTTCACAGACCTTTATTTATATGTGATCATTGCCCTCTTCTTCCAATGGAACCAAGTCATGGTTACTTTGTGTGTCTAGATCTAGAGGGCAGTTCATATACATCAGAGGTCTTTGAAATAGCCTGCCTATAAATACTTCCATCTATGGGCTATCAGTCAAGAGACGCTGAGCCAAAAGGCCCTCATGGCCATCTGTTTTAGGAGACAAAGGTTAAGATTTAAGGTTTGAGACCAACTGTTGGGCAGATAAAATATATTATGCTCACTTTGTTAAAGATGGCGCTGCCCACATGGAAGCCCGTCACCAAGGTGATGATATTAATTGCCCTTCTTTCTTGGGATGGGCATGATTATATTAATGTGTGTTGGGGGCGGGCTGTGGGCAAGCAGGATCCTTGTATCCTGGGGGTTGGTTTTAGGACTAAGCCTTTCCCACCCTTGTTGATGGGGGGTAGTGCACTCTCATGAGGAATCCCATTATGCCTCAGATAAGTGACTTTGTATCAGAGACTTCCTTGTTTGTATATTAGATTAAAAGTTTTGGTTTCTACACTATAAAGTGGGGCAGACCCGGAGCTTGCTCTCTCTTGGTTCCTGGGATTGGTATTAGAGAGGAAAGCAGAGTAAGGCCACATGGAGGAGGCCAGGAGAAGCAGCCAAAATGGCGGAGTGTTGAAGGAGAAGCCAGTTCATGCAGAGTTTGTGCAGAGAGGAGATGGGGAACAGAGGTGAATGAGACTAGTGAGATTAGAAACCTTTGATTCTAGAAAACTCGGATAAGTCAGTGGCTTTGTGAGCACTGAATGAGTGGTTTTGGAGCCCAGTGTGTATTTTTACTTGCCCACAGGGTACAAGCTAGGATTAAAGCTAATGGCCCACCAGTTCTTGACTCTGTTGTTTCATTACCATCTGTATGAATCCAATGCAAACCTGCATGTGAATGGCCATGATGGTGGCTCCTGGCCATACATCAGCCCTGTGACAAGCTAACAGACTAAGCAAGCCCTTCTACTGTATGTCCTGCTATGCTGAGTTTACAAGTTCTAATACAGTCTTCACCTGTCTCCACCCAGCTCTTTGTCCTGGGAAACCTGCAGGGACTACAGCAAGGGACACCCATGCCTTCTGGCTTCTAGTTGGTTTAGCTAATGGGAACCTCTGGCAGGATATTGGAGAGAGGAGAAAGGAAGTTTGGCATATTTATTCCTTTGGCTCCTCCCTGTGATGTCACCTTTCTGTACTAATTTCAATACTCAAGTAAGTATCACAGCTTCGTTGATGTCCAAGGCCCGGGACATGTCACTAACGTGCCTACACCTTTGAACAGTTTCTTCTTTAACTCTCCTGAAATGATCCCAGTTTCAGTGCACCATCTGTCTTCTGCTAGAATCCTGACTAAAACACCTGCCTGTTTAGTATCATTGCCTTTCCTTAAAAAAAAAGAAAAGAAAGAGAAAATTGACTAAAAAAATATCATAAATACAATAAAACTATGCTACAAAAAAGGAAAAATTACTTTATAATCTCATCACATTATTAGAATGTTGAGCTATTGCTCTGCAGTATTTCTGAGACATATTTAACAGTTGTAACTGAGGTATTTATAAAATTATATTTGTTTTTTATTTAATAATATTATAAAATTAGAATTTTTCATTTTGCTAAATAATCTTTACAAACTTCATCTTGAAAAGCTGAATAATATTCTATTAAGAAAATGTGTTCCAATTTGCTTGATTTTTCTCATATTAATGAACATTTGGCGTGCCCTTTCAAATGACCTTTCTAATGCATACGTTCACAACTACCATCACACATATGGTGATTTCCTTTCCATTTCTCTACTAGTTTTGCTACAGGGAAGTTTTTAAAATTTGCATATGCTCCTTAAACAAAAGGCTTTGTGTTCCCTGAGGTCTCTCTTTTGGAAAAGCTTTTCTAGTCTTGTGCAATGGAAAGCACAATGGATTTGAAGTCAGAAGTCCTTGGTTCAAAGCCCAGACCTTTTGATGCAGTCTCTATGACTATACTTCTTTAAAGAAGTTAAACAGTTGATCTCTAAGGCCCCTTCAAGTCTAATAAGCTCTACAAATGATTCACTCTAGTGTCACAACCATAAAGATAAGGACAGTGGGAAGATCATGAATCTTGAGTTTGGAAACATGAGGTCATAGAGATCATCTGGTTGATAATGCATTTTGTCCTTGTTCTTAATCAGCATTCTGGGAATTCCCCTTCTTGCATCTGAGGAAGCAGAGCCCAACAGAGTCCCTGTGACTTTCTAAGAGCATTAGTTATGGAGCCAGCACTCTGCCTACTCTTGGTGACTCCTGGTTTAGTGTTGTGTTTGATACTTCCAGTATATACCCTGAGGACAGCATTTAAATATCTACAGACCTGCCTTACTCACTAAGATATTACTCCTTGACCTGCAAAATCATGTTTTTGGTTTTTTTTTGTCCTACAATTACTTAACCTTCCTCATTGTAAATATCACTGTTTGAAACAAATGAAGATTGTCCACATAACTTTTTCCAATGCCCAAAGAACTTGGAGATGGAGGTGAAACATTTGAGGCTAAAATGGTGGGTGGTGGAATAAAAGCTAAGAGTAAACAAAATAGAGTTGAACATTGAAATAACGCTAATAGCCAGTGCTACCTCAAATCCACCACTGTCCAGCCCTGCAGACACTCTGAATCATCAGCGCCGATCTGATAATTATGCCATCCACACAGCTTTTCTAAGGAACTGTCTCGTCCATTATCTCATTTTCTTCTCACAACAGCCCCTTGAAGTAATTATAGCAAGATTTCCAACTGAACAGTTAAAGACACAGAGAAGTAAAATGACCTTCCATGGTACAAATTTTTTTGCATGAGATTTGGTTGCCCTAACCAGAAATTAGGCAAAGTGGAAAAGCACTCTAACTTCAGATCATCTAGCTGTTTGAAGGGAGGTTCCTCAGATCATAGCAGGGCAACTCGAATCTGGAGTCCCTGGCCCAATGAAACTTGAAGTCTCACATGTTTAACTAGAGATAACCTGAAACTATATTTTCTAGTTTTCTTGTGGATAAAATAATAAAATATATACAAAGAATATATTTTGTAAAAATATTCCCTCCCAGCTCCTGGAAACAGGGGCCCAATGAGCTACAAGAAGGCCCCTCTACCAATCTCTACCCATTATTCCTAAAATAGCTCACAAATTCAGTGCTTACCACAGGGCATTGACAAAATGGGAAAGTAGAACAGAATACTTGGTGAATACTTGGTGCCTCCCCCACTTTGTTGAACTACAGTGTTAGAGCCAGAATGGCCCAGAAAACACTGAATTCAACTTCTTTGACCTTGTTTTCTGCATTTTCTGTCTTTCCTGCCCAAACATCCCCTCAATCCCATATGCTAATGTCCAGGGTCCCTCAGAGACATTGATAGCATCTCATCATTTTCACCTCTCTTGTCCTAAGACTAATGTCATTTGAATGAAGGAAGATAGCACATCCCTCAGAGATTTACCCAATAGCCATTCTCCCTTCATCCTGATAATAGCACCCCAGTTTGTTAGATAAGTCATGATTGTACTAGATCATTTTCTTCTTTCATATCCACAACTTCCCAAACTCTCTTATATGTGACTAATTCTACCCCGTGAGAGATAGGAGACTGTGTGTTAAGAGGAAATTCTTTTGGCTCTCACTGTTTGGTTCCTTGGTTTTGACATAGTGTGAGAACTTAATGCTTCACCTGACCTGTGGTGGCACACTGGATAAAGTGTCCATCTGGAATGCTGAGGTTGCCAGTTTGAAATGCTGGGCTTGCCTGGTCAAGGCACATATGGGAGTTGATGCTTCCTGCTCCTCCCTCCTTCTCTCTCTTTCTTCTATCTAAAATTAATAAATAAAGTCTTTAAAAACAAAGCAAACAAACAAACAAAAAAACTTAATGCTTGAAGCCATGGCCACTATTTTGCCACTATAAGATAAGAGTTACAAAGATAAATAGCCAATGTCATGAGGGTGATAATCCAGAAAGGCTGGATAAGGCTTTAGAGTATCTCTGAGCAGGTAAACCAAGCTTCAGCTGACCTATATTCCAAACCCTTGTATATAACAAATGTTCTTTGGTTGAAAGCATGGCTAGATGGCTTTTTGATTCTTACAGCTAAATAAATTCTCATTTATATGCCCTTCTAGGTAACACATGCAATTTGACATGAGTTACAATGTCTCATAACCTAAAGATTAACTAAGGAGCACTGAGGCATAATAAGTAGTTTTTGAGTAAAGACACCATCTACATGTCCACCAGAAGTGCCCATGTACGCCTTTCTTTCAGAGCTGCCAATAAGTTGGGGATTTTTTAAGATAAAAAAGGAAACACACCCCCATTAGAGAACATTGTCATCACAATAGTTAATATCAAAGCAGAAAAAAAGCAGAGTCCTCTGTTTTTAACCTTCAAAAGACTTATATGCTAATTTCCCCAAAATAAAGAGCTGTCTATTTCTCAAACAAGTCATTTGTAAAAGCTGAATAGAATACATTCTAATGACAAGGCCAACACCATCACTACCAGCAAAAGGCAAGTGTCTTATTTATTCATTAGAAGCCAACAGGTCCTGCCCTGGCCAGATAGTTTTGTTGGTTGGAGCATAATCCCAAAGTGCAGAGTTTGTCAGTTCCCCCACCAGGGTACATGCACAAATGGGTCAATGTTCCTCTTTCTCTCCACTCCCTTCCTCTCTCACTAAAATCAATAATTTTTTTTTTAGCTAACAGTTCCAGAGAGGCCAACATGCTTCATTATCTTTTATGAATTTACCTAAGAATTTTCAGCATCTATCAGGGGTCCCCAAACTTTTTACACAGGGGGGGCCAGTTCACTGTCCCTCAGACCCTTTGGAGGGCTGCCACATACAGTGCTCCTCTCACTGACCACCAATGAAAGAGGTGCCCCTTATGGAAGTGCAGCAGGGGATGGATAAATGGCCTCAGGGGAACGCATGCGGCCCACAGGGCCGTAGTTTGGGGAAGCCTGGTAGACTGTTCTGTCTTTATTGAGTTTTTAAATGATACAAGCTGTTATTCTTCCTTTCACTAATAGATACCTCCATTTGTGAGAGGCTCGTATAAAGCCATGTCCTTACTAAGAGGTAAGCCTGTGAGTATAGAGAGTTTCAGAATGCTGAAGGGCACCCATTCAAAATTTCTTCCATTGGTTACCCAGAACTGAGATTGATAAATAGCCTAGGTTCTAGGGCTACATTGTATGTCCATTATTTGAAATGTATTTTTCTCTTTTCATGGGCTCCGTCATACTTTTTATGGAATGTGGATCACTTGCTATATTTTACTATAGTCATATGTGGGCATTTCTCACATCAGCTATAGAGGACAAGATTTTGGGGCATAAAGATTGTCTTTTTAATTTTTTTGACCCACCAGTATTCAGACAAAAGGCTTTTAAAAACAGTACTTTTTATTTAAATTAAAAATTAATTAGGCATCATTTCCTCTACAGCACACATTTGTATCTACTATCGAGGAGAGCATGGCAAAATACCTGAGTACAGTCCCTCCAGGAGCAAATGAAGAGAAAATTTTCTCAACAAATATTTACTATTCTTAAGTTTAATATTGAGGTGAAATTTCTCTCTAAACACAGTTATAACTATTTAAGGGCTCAAGTTTTACAATCCCATTCCAAAGGGGAAATAACTTATAAATTGGTTTCAGATTTAGATTCTATTGTTAATCCGCAGTTTTGGAGTTATAATAAAGCCATGTGATCTTTGCACATTAAAGCAGCTGTTTTTGGTTTTTTGCCTTGTTTCCTCATTAAACTCTTGCCCTGACTACATCATTCTTGTCTTATTTGTTGTTTTCTACTCCTGTAGGCTGAAGCATTTTATTCTTCACCTTTTTCCTGACTACTTTCTTGATACCTTTATCATATGCTTTTCCTCCCACCTGGAAGACTTTGACATCAAGTCCTCCCCTATTGATGGAGAGACTGAGAGTATTCTTCAGCTAATCTAGTATTCAACCCCCAGTGGTATACTCACTTCTTTTGCAAGCCTGGCTGTAACTCTTATTCCTCAATTCCTCAGGACACACGTCTCTTTCTCTTCAGTTCCTTAAGGAAAAATTGCATGTGACCCCCCCTTTTTTAACCTCTATGTACAACTGTTGGTTGTGTTTCTTCCTTGTGGAAGTTGGTGTTGCATCTTCTGATAACTTTGTCACTCCTTACATGACCCTTATAGGCTGTCAACTTAGCAAGTACTGAAGTCTAAATGTAAAGAAGAAACAGTTAAACATGCATGGTAGGCTATTTTTCCAGTTGTGGACTACATTTGCTGTAATCTAGTCATACTTCTTCTATGACATTTCTGTAATGAAATGATCGCTGCAGGTGTTAACGTATGGCGATTGAAAAGATGTAGAGAGGAGACTGGAAATATCTGGGCCCCATTCTGTGCTAATCAATAAAACAAATATCTAAAAGTACACAGTAAATAACTTCTTCGAGATGTTCTACAATTAAATAAAGAAAATTGGTCATTTAAATTACCACCTTTAAAAAATAGATCTAGCTAAGGCCAGTAGAAAATTCATTATATGTCCAGCCAACCCTACAAAGGATAAAGAGAAATATAAAAAGGTCAGAGGCCTTAAGTAGTTACAGATTAGTTGAAAGGTAATGAATGTTTAAGGAGAATTCAAATGAGGACAAACATATTCTGCTCGCACACTTTGTCTGAACCTCCCGCCTATGGTGCCAAGCTGAAGCCAGCTATGTGAGCCAGCAGGCCCCACTTTCTCAGGCATTCTACCTTTCTCCTTGAATACTGAGGGAAACCCAACAGTCCCCAGCTTGCTCTCTAAAAAGACATTTTGCACTTCAGAAAGTCGGTTCATATCTGATAGTGGGCAGCCCTAGTGTCTTATTTCGTGGATTTTCAGTTGAACATGAAAATGCTTTTCACCTACATGATTTTCAAACTTCCCAGTTCCCATAGTGTATTTTGTACAACAGGCCTACATCTTGTCAGAGGGAGGAAAATAACTCCCAGATGGACTCAATGGAAGACCAACAGCAGACAGACTGCGCTTTGGAGTATCAGTGAACAATTCAGACTTCTGCTTCATGCTCTTGTTCTTGAGGACTTTCTTATTTTGTGCTTTCTCCAGGACAAGTGCATAGCACTTGACTTTTATATAGAAAACCACTGACTCCTGTTATCTGCCAGTTGAAAAATCCCTTGCTCATCTGCCCTAATCCTTCTTTCATTCTGAATACTGTAAACAAAATTAAATGAAGTTATATAAACAAACAACATCACCCAAAAAACCTCTCCAGCTATAATAGATGGACCCAATCCATCTCGGTAGATAATATCTCATAAATAATTCATCACCATTACTTTAACCCAGAGCCTTTGTATTTTGCACGTCTAAGTGAAGAACCATTAGTGAGCTTTATGCATTGCACTGTGTAAATTATCCTGGGTCTGTCACTGCCCAGAAAATAGGAAAATAGCACTGATATTTTTTGCGGTTGGGGTAAGGTCTATTCTAATTATTTCTATGCTGAATCTTGTATCTTGACAAGAGCTTTAGGTTATCAAACAGAACCAGATTCAATTCCAAACCTAATCTGGGCCTTTCCTTTAATACTTAGAAATGGAGCATATGTCTCAGTTAATACCTTAACAAAAATAAAGAATTTTTATTCCATAGGCTTTATAAATATTTTATGTTTGCTAGGAGAGTTAATTGTAATAAATGCTTAAAATGCAGCCTTAAGGAGATATCTGAGTTTTCAAACACAGTCCTCCATTACCTTAGAAATATACCTCAAACTAATAATCCCACTTACCTGGTGCAGGTACAAAACAAAAACAAGACTTCTAAGGCAATCTTACCTTGACTCAGCTGCTGAATAAGGAAGCAATTGGCTCCAAATAATTCTAGGTCTTACTCCAGGTCTCAAGGTACTGGCTAAGCCTTTATTAAGGCAGATTACCACCTCTCCCACCCCTCCCAGCTGCATTGTGAAGCAGGGTGTCAAATTCAAAGGATACTATAGTAATGGTGTCGCACAGGATGAAGGAAGTAAGTAAAGAGATAGCTAAAAAGTACATGTTAGGGCTGTGAGGCTAGCACACACTTCTAGCAGAAGGGAGAGGTCAAGTGGGAGGTCTTGGGCTCCCAGTCTATGTTTCTCCAATTCCTCCCCATGTATCTGGTGATCAAGCATTGCCAAACACTGAGGCTAAGAATGCCCATGCCCCAAGCTTTACCACTTTCACCAAAACTTACTTCTGCTCTGTTCCATTTTCTCCAGCACAGCAGAGACAGTGCTAGCTATTCATTAATCCTTCCATACTGCAGTTTGTGGCTGCTGACTCTTTTTTCTTTTCCTTTTAATTTATTGTGCTGACATGGTTTCAAGGGTCCCACTCAATATAACACCCTCTACGCCCTGCATCGTGGCCCCCCAGGCTCCATGCAAAGTCTTTTTCCATTCCCATTTCCCCACCTTTGTCCACACCCCCCTTCCCTCTGGCTGTTGCTACCCTGTTGTCTGTATGTATGTGTTATGTGTATATGGTTTTGGCTAACCTTTCACCTTCTTTGATCCAGTTCTTAATAATCAGACCTCAGAAATAATCTTGTTTCTTGGGGTTCATTTACCCTAGGAATGAGGAATGCAGGAAAAGATCTTCAAGATCTCCCCAGAGTCAGAGGACTGTTAAGGGCACATCATCCCAGAAGGACGACATATTCTGGCATCACATTATTTGCAATTTAAATTAAGACTATGTCAGACACGGATTGTGGAACAGAATGTGACCTGGTCATCAAAGTCTCTTGTTGGACTTATGATGATAAAATATGCAAAAATATTATATACAAAATGTACCTGAATATGACCAGGTTAAATAACAAGAAAGAAAAAAGTTATCAAAATAATGAAGGAAGAGAGATAAAGGCCTGTGATTTACCCTGGAGCAAATGAATAAATGTTTGAAAATGCAAACACCAAGAGGAAAACTACAAATGTTTTAAAGCAGGTTGAAGGTTGACTTTTCCCCCAGTTCTGAGCCCTGTTGATAAATAAAATAAAAGTGGCTAATTAGCATGAGTCGATCCTTAACAGCATATCACCCTATGAGTCATTTTATGGTGTTTTTAACAAGCAAGGTCATTAATACAAGACAACACAAACTAAATAAATAAGTTAGACACGAGCCTACTGCACAAGGATTGGGGTTCCTTTGCATGACCTTTGAAAGAAACAGCCCCTTGGCATAATTGATTACCAATGAGAGTGAAGTAAGTTGGAAACTCTTCTCATTCTGTAAAGGAAAGTAATACACTGGGTCATAACAGAGCAAGATAGAGAGATGGAGGTTGCTCGCCCTGCCCTGTATACATTCACCCCTTCTCCTCCTTTGTTTTCTAAATCCCGAGTTTAACTGCAGAGCCAGCCCAAAGCCCTGATCAGAAGGAGGGGTCTTCTCTCTGACCCTTACTGGTGGCACTGGCAGGAAAAAAGTAGCACTGTGCCCATACAATCACAATGCAAAACTTTGCCTGTAAAGATGTCTTAGGCTCATTTTGAAAACTTAACTAAAAGAAAAACAATTGTGAGTGAGTTAATTTTTACTCATTGCTCTGTGGAATAGTAGTTAAGTTACATCCTGGATTCTGAAATATCTATGTTCAAATTGAAGTTCTAGCCATTCATTGAAAACCTTGGGCCTCAGTTTTCACATCTATAGAATGGATGTAATAATATCATCTACCTTACAGGATGGATAATTAAATAAAATAATGGTTTTCAAGCACTTAGCCTGAGGCTGGTCTGATATATACTAAGTGTTCAATAAGTCCTGATTATTACTATTAATATTATCCTTGTATTGTTACTATAAAAGCAGCAGATCATGATGAGAATATGTACCTTGTCTACCAGTCACATTTTTCTAGAAAGTGGTGAAAAAAATTGACTAATGTCTCTATTTTTTCAGTTACCTTGATCAAACCAATTACTTTAAGTAAGACAAAGGCCAATGGGTGAAATAGTCAATAAAGTAAAGAGACCAAGAACCTTATCATAATGATCATCAGAGACCAGGTTTCATAGCTTGTTTAAGCTAGGTAGGTAATCAGAACTACCTGCAAAAAAATCTCTCTAACATTTCATTCCAATAAGATTAGCTTATATTTAAAGATTACACAATTACTATAGCTTTGGAAGACATTATCATTTAGAGAAACTGGGTAAAGTGTTCACAGATTCTTCTGTATCATTTCTCATTTACTGCATATAAATATATAATTATTTCAAAATAAATTTCATAATTTAAAAATGCTTGACCCAGAGCATGGCCTCAAAATGTTTGATTCAAAAGGAAACTGGGAGACAAATCATATGGCCCAATCCTTTTTTGACAGATTGGAAAGCTGAGAACTAGAGAGACTCAACTTTTTAGCTGGTTAGTAGCTTCTAGTCAGAGCTTTTTCAAAACTCAATGTTGTTTCTGTATCAGTATGTATTGTGTCCTCTGCCATTTGCTCAACCTGTTTACAATACTCATAATTCATGTGAGAGAATGAAACTACAAAAGGACCTTATTATTATTTTAAAAGTTTATAAGTCTATATTTCTACACAGCTCTAACATAGGGTTTGTAAGTTTCTTAGGGCTGCTATAACGTAATATCACAAACTGGGCAGCTTAAAACAATAGGAATTTATTATCTCAGAGATTTGGAGACTGGAAATCTGAAGTCAATGTCTTAGCAGGGCCATGCTGGCTCTGAAACTTACAGGGGAGAATCCTGCCTTGCCTTTTTCTAGCGCCTATATTCCTAGGTGTTCTTTGGCTTACATATATGCATCACTCCAATTCTTTGTCTCCACAGAGCATTCTTCTTTGGTCTTTACATCATCTTCCCACTGTCAGTGTCTGTGTCTGTGTACAAACTTACTTTTTTTAGAAAGACACCAGGCCCTGGCCAGTTGGCTCAGTAGATAGAGAATCATCCCGGCTTGCGGACATCCTGGGTTCTATCCCTGGTCAGGGCACTTCTGAGAAGCAATGCTTCTCCTCCTCTCCCACTTCTCTTTCTCTTCCTCTCCCATAGCCAGTGGCACAATTGGTTCGAGGGTGGCCCCAGGCACTGAGGATAGCTCCATTGGTTCAAGCACAGCACCACAGCCTCTGGTGCTAAAAATAGTTTGGTTGATTTCAGCATCAGCCTCGGGCAAGGGTTGCCAGGTGAATCTCAGTCAGGGTGCATGCAGGAGTCTCTCACTATCTCCCCTCGTCTCATTAAAAAAAAAAAAGACACCAGTCATATTAAATTAAGACCCATCCTAAACACCTCATTTTAAGATGATTACCTCTGTAAAGACCCTATTTCCAAATAAGGTCACATCCTAGAACTTCAACATATCTTTTGGGGAAGAGGACACAGTTGAACTCAAAACAGTACACAATCAGTGCACAATAGGTATTTGATCACTACTAACAAAAGGAAGAAAGTCATTGACATTAGAAACCAAGGAAACCACAGGTACTAACTAAGTCATGAAGATAAGGAACAGATTATTGAATTCATTCAATATAACAGAGTAGTTTTGAAGGAGCTTATATTGTCAATGTTAGACTTTCCAAACCTGTAGACAATTTTTATAAAAATTTATTCAAGTCAAACACAGGATAGCATGGAAGCACAATCTCAACAGACTGAGATAAATGCTTCCAAGAGTAACAGTCTGCAGTTCTTTTCATGCATTTGAGATTAAGAAGGAAAAGTAAGGGAAAGGAACACTGTATTAAGGTGGAAGAAAGCAAGGAGTCAATGGGATTATAGGATAGTTTAAACCATGTGGTCACCTATTTGCAGGATGGATCTTAAATGAGGCATTTCAAAGATGTGTTAACCTAGATGCCCAGAAAAAAATGGACTAGGCTTGTTTAAGGCAAAGATAAAACTTTTACTAAAGCAGTTATATGCCTGGTGCATGACCACCCACCATGACCTGCCCAGTTAGAAATTTATGATCAGATCTGAGGTACTTCCCATAGAATCCCTTGTTTTGGTCCACAATATACAAAAGAGGAGAGATAGCTGAGTGACCCGTTCATGAAGAGCTATATGGAAACTTAGACATTAACCCATAGGCAGCTCACAGTGATTGGCTAGAGGTTGTTCCAAAGTTGTTTATTGAACTCAGAATGAAAGCCAAATAAGACATGGTGCCTGCCTTCGGGCCTCATTGGCATACAGAGTTGATCATGAGCAAATCATTACAGTTCAGTGTGTATTCTTGGGAGCCAAGGGAATGCTGTATCCACAGTATCTTGGGGGCATAGCTTACAGCAGTTTGCTAAATTATTTCAATATGTCAACCTGTTATTTTGTTCATTAATGCAGATTCAATAATAAAAACAACAAAGATAATAGTAACTAGATTGTTTGGCAAGCACTGTGATAAGCACTTTGATATATTATGTCATTTCATCCACATCACAATGCTCTGAGTTGTGTACTGTTGTCATCTCATTCTACAGATGAAGAAAGCGAGGCTTAAAGAGCTTAAAGTTACAGATCTAGGAAGAGATAGAACTGGATTTGAGTCCAGATGCACAAGATTTCTAAGTCCTGAATCTTACTTATTACACTAAGTTGCTAATTGATGAGCTTTCCAATTATGTTTGTGCTATAATACTAGAGGTTAGTGGTAATTTTTTAAAGTAAATCATTATCCTTTCATCACAAGAGGCAAAGCTTATAAAAATGCTGATAGAGTGAATTCAAGAGCAGTGTGTTTGTCAATGGCCATTAATCAGTCTATAATCAATGTGTAAACTCTTTGCTAAACAATTAACTTTGGAAAATGTGTAAACAAGACAATTTTGGTTATGGCAGATATTAGCTAATAGATGTGGATATACTACATTAGGAACCAGCAAACCACCCTCCATTTAATTATATTTGTATTATATACCTATTGTATATGTAATGAACTTCCTTAGAAATCAGCCCCCTGGGACCTTCAGGTAATTGAGAATCTTTTCTTTCTGCCTGATTCATGAAATAATTAGTCTCACTAAGAATAAATGGAAAATCTAGTTGAAAGTGCAATTGTAAGACAGCAGGTTACAAATAAATGATTAATAAAATTCTTTTGGCTTCAAATAACTGATTTGTATTTGATGCATCAGCAGTTTTGGAATGGATGATCCAATTCATAGAATTTTACCTTCATAATCCTATTTAGGAACCGGTGGAACACTCCAAACCTGTTTGCATATGTGGCATTCATATACACACACACACACACACACACACATTCATACATGGGAGAGGGATCACAGCTTCATCAAATTCTTTTTAGGGTCTATATATAACAAGAAAGGTTGAAAATCAAATACCTTTTAACATGAATAAGTCAGAAATGAATAAATCAAGGCTCAGAGATATTAGGGTATTTCATGAAGTCTTTTGTGGAAAACCTAGAACAAGACCCCCCTGCTTCTCATCTCCTATCCTAAAAGTGTAATAAACCGTGGACCTGACATGAATATGGTCCATAAACCACTAGAGACGAGGATCAATAGCTAAGAAAACAAACATTGTCCTATCACTCCACATTGCAGTCTGATATTTCCAATCATTCACAGCATGTGGAAGTGCCACTTTAGGCCATACACTCTAAGGTAAATGTTTACAGTCTAACAAGCATTTATGTATTTATACTTTAAAAGATATTAATCCTTCAAGTACTCTAATGGTATTATATTTCAATGGAATGTAAAAGCAGCCCTCTTTCTCCTCCCTCTCTCCCCCACTGCTCCGACCCTGCTGCATGATTGGCCACATCCACCAGCAGCAAAGGTACAACCCAATCACTACAGAAAAACCCTAGGCTCCTATTTGGAATATAATTGCCCAGCACCCCACAGAGAATGCATTCTCCAAAGTGCCAGCAAAGCTGTTCCATTGAGACCAGGCAGAGAACTCTGAAGGCTAATGTGGAGGATAAACAATAAACTTTTATTTTTCTGAGTGGAAATAGAATTTCCCCAAAATAAGGACTCAAATCTCATCTTCATTTTCATATTAGTCTTAGACTGAGCCTACATTTTCCAGCCCAATTTATGCAACTGTGGGATTTTGAGCAAAATCCAAACACTCAATCTTTCTGATTCATTGAGAATCTTACTGGCTCATGACTGGAGTTTCCAATTCCCATTGAATCCTAAATACACCACTCTTCCAAGCAGCCTGCAGCCCTACTTTTGATTTTCTTAAATCCACTGTTTGTCAGCCTCAAAATAGCAAAGGAAGCAGAGAGACCAAGTCTCCCTTTCCTGGCTCCACCAACTCCACTCTTACTATCTTGTGTTGACCCAAGGGATTAATTAACACAAGGGATCAGTCAACTGCATTGCCAGAGGGGTTGTGCTGCAACTTGTCCTTTCCAATACAACTTCATGGGTTTACATTTCTACAGGGTGGCTTCCACTTGCCTATATTGGAGCAGGATAAAGTGTGATCTACACTTGCTTCCAGGATTGCCAAATACCTATGGTTATTGCTTAGATACTGCAAATTGACAAGAGGACGTTCTGGGTGTTTGTATTTTAAGTGAAAAGGAAATATATGTGCTGTTTGCTGTCATGACAGTGAGGGAGCTTTGATGACATAAATGTCTCCAGAAAGATGAGTGAATTGGCTCTTTCTAAGAGCAGGGCTGCCAAGAAACTAAGGGAGTGGGGGTGGTGTCAGCTTCAGGGAAACACAGTCTGGCCTACAAATTAGGAATATCACTTTCCCTTATATCTTTACTTTAGAAATTGATTTTTATATTAAAAGGGACAGATTGATAGAACATTCAATTAACATACCTCATCTTTATCTCTTTTGATTCAAATTAACCCTGTTTGACAGCTCTGGGCACTCCTGAAAATGAGTTTAACAAATTATTTGAAAGTTTGTAATATCTGATTAGAATCAGATCATTGTATTCTTTTTATTGTAAGGATAAAAATATTTAATTGGGTTTTGAAGAGATGAGGATGAAGAAAGGAGTTAATTTTTTGGAAAGAAAAGTATGCCATTTTCAAATTAATAGAAATGTCTTTACACTGCTGAGCACCAAAAAGTCACTTTACACTCACAAGACCAAAAAACAAACTCAAGATTTTCTGTTCTCACCTCAGTTTTCTTATCTTAAACAATTTAATTGGGACCGGATAGTTAAGAAATCAGTCATTCATTCACAAATATTTATTGAGCACCTACTAAGTGCCTCATAGTAACAGAAAAGAAACAGACTAAGTATTCCTCATTCAGTTGACACAAGAGATAAACAATAAGCAAATGAATATGGGCTATATTTTCATATACGTTGCTATAAAGATATATAAAGCAGAGTAATGAGGTAAACAGCCACAGGTGCTTAGACAGTTAACATAGGATGATGAGGGGACTCCTTTCTGAAGAGGTAACTTTAAGTAAAACCTATATGACTGAAACAGTGATACCGCATGAACACCTAGGTCAGAGCATTCCAAGCAAAGGAACAACTAGCAATATAAAGGCCATTGGATAAAGTTACTTTCAGGGAGACTAGTGTGGCTGATACACAGGGAATTTGGATGGTAGGGAAAAGGTCAGGGAGGTAACCAAGGACCCTGACATGTAGCTTTTTGTAAACCATGGTAAAGATGAATTTAATTCTAAGTATTATTGAAAACTATTAGAGGGTTTTGAGGAGAAGAATGACATAATCTACTTTATATTTTGCAAACATTCCAACCAACAGAAATTTAAATCCCTTTTAATTTTCTCCCATTTTTATCTCTCATCTTTGGTTCACAAATTCAGTTGATTCTTTTTTATGTACCCATTGTTTTCTTTCCAACCCCATCTTAGATCTTACCTGCATTTCCATATATGTGGACCATCCCAACAGACTGCTAGCTAGTATTCCAGCCCCAGTTTCTCCAAGGTTCACTTTATCTAAGGACCAAATTGATCTTCCAGAGATACCAACCTGTTCATGCCATTTTCCTGCTTTAGAATAGGAAGCCACTTACTCCCTACAGACCACAAGTTAAAGCTCAAATTTCCCATTCTGTAGGCAAGAACTTCACAATATGGCCCCAATATTATTAATCACTAAAGCCAAAACAAACGAACAAAAAACCCACAAAAAAACAAACAAACTAAAAACCAGCTGATCTCCATATCTACCCCTTAATAGGCCTGACCCATTCTTGATCTGCCAAACCTTTCTTCACACGGATTGGTTCTCCTTTTTGTTAGCCATATATATGATTTGTCCTTTGGAACTTAATCCGAAACATGCCCTCTTCTCTGAGGTTCTTCTGAATAATTTCAGTTGAAATGGTCTTTAGTGTGAACATCCAGCCTAAACCTTTTGATATATAGTTTCACATTCTACCTTGAAATACTATGCACTTGTTTTGTATAATTATACGCTGTATTCACAGTAAAACTGTAAGCTTCTGGGTTCTTAACTACTTCTATTGGCAACTTAATGACTTGCACATATTTGCACAGAATCTATCTTCAAGCAATGCTTAGAATCATAAACCATTTAAATGAAAGAAAAGTTAGAGCTTTCCGTATCTGGTCCTTCATTTTATGGGTAAAAAATAAACAAACAAACAAACAAACAAACAGAACCAGGGATGTGAAGGGCTCTGCCCAGGTTCACATGCTACTTTCTGGCAGAAACAGAATTCACATAGCTTCCCTGACTCTTTCCAAGACACCTACTGACTGGATCAAAGAATGAATTCCAATAACTTGTCTTACTATTACCACTTTCTAATTATGGGTACAAATTTTTATTCTTTTTAAACACCTTTTTATTTTCTTTAAACCACAAGACTGCTGTGGAGTGATCGGATGACCTTCACCAATTATCAAAAACATAATTATTGGGCCCTAGCCAGTTGGCTCAGTGGTAGAGCGTCGGCCTGGCGTGCGGAAGTCCCGGGTTCGATTTCCGGCAAGGGCACAGAGGAGAGGCGCCCATCTGCTTCTCCACCCCTCCTCCTCTCCTTCCTCTCTCTGTCTCTCTCTTCCCCTCCCGAAGCCGAGGCTCCATTGCAGCAAAAGATGGCCCGGGCGCTGGGGATGGCTTTGTGGCCTCTGCCCCAGGCACTAGAGTGGCTCTGGTCGTGACAGAGTGACGCCCCGATGGGCGGAGCATTGCCCCCTGGTGGGCGTGCGGAGTGGATCCCCATCGGGCGCATGCGGGAGTCTGTCTGACTGCCTCCCCGTTTCCAGCTTTAGAAAAAATACAAAAAAAAAACACTCCATAATTATTGGCCCTGGATAGTTAGCTCAGTCAGTTAAAACATCATCCCAAAACAAGGTTGCAATTTCCATCCCCAGTCAGGGCACACATAGGAAGCAATCAAGAATGTACAACTGAGTGAAACAACAAATGAATGAATGCTTCTGCTCCCCTCTCCTGGCTCTTTTCCTCTTTGTAAAAATCAATAAGGCCTGACCTGTGGTGGCACAGTGGATAAAGCCTTGACGTGGAAATGCTGAGGTCGCCGGTTCAAAACCCTGGGCTTGCCTGGTCAAGGCACATATGGGAGTTGATGCTTCCAGCTCCTCCCCCCTGTCTCTCTCTCTCTCTCCCTCTCTGTCTCCTCTCTAAAATGAATAAATAAAATAAAATTTTAAAAATCAATAAGAATTCAGCTCTGGCCGTAGCCGGCTGGAGCACCGTCCCTGAGTGCGCAGGCTGCCAGTTTGACTCCCTGGTCAGGGCACATACAGGAGCAGCAGTTCTCTCCCTGCCTAGCTCTCTCAAAAAAAATTTTTAATTAATTAATTAATTAAAGTACATAATTATGATTCTCAGTAACAAATAAAAGAAACCAGTTCTGGATGGCTTCAGCAAAAGAGAATTTATTAGAAAGTGTTCAGATGGTAGGCAGATTGCTGGGAAGTCTGAGTATGCGTGGCAAGGGAAGGCCCTCCTGAGAGCTCGCAGCAGGCTCCATAGTGACGCCAGCGCAGGGTGGGTCTGCGCAGCGCAGTGTCACCAGGATGAATGGATGGCCCCAACTGCTCCTCCCATCCAGTGCCACAGACTCAAAATTCAAAGACCCCCCCCCCCAACACACACACACACTAACCTACGGTGGCAGATGGGTTACGTATAGGTACCAGGAAGTGGGGAGAAAAAAAAGTCTGGACCCTTCAGCTTCCACAGTATAAATTAGGAACCAGAAACAGCCCTTTCCCCAAAATCACTCATGAAGGAGTTTAATAATCCAAAAGCAATTGTGTCCTATCTTGAAGGGGGAATGATTAGAAGTCAAAGGAACCCCAAATGTCCACCACACCACCCATCTCTACAGAAATCAGGGAAAATGTTAGTTCTTCAAACCCATTACTGCTTAGAATGGCAGACTAGAGTAGGGCCAGGGTGAGAGGATGAGGGGAAGAGACTAGCCTGGATGTCTGGCTGCTTTGCAAGGGACCTATCATTTGTTTGAAATGGATCAGCATCATTTCAAAGGCTGGATATAATTATATCCAATTACCCCTGATTTGCATGAGAGAACTGAGAGTGCTGTGATAGCCAAAGGGAGAATAAAATCAAAATTTTCTTGAGGCATATTTTAATGCAAATACAGTTCTATGTTGATTTTTTTTCTAGCCCCTGAGTGCTATCAGTTCAATTATTATGAATATGATAACAAAAGATTGCTTTGCCTGCATTTTACCAGGGATTTGACATACATTATCTCATTTATTCCCTGGGGCAGGGGAGGTAACACAAATTCCATATTATTTTTTCACTTTTTTAGGCAACATCAAAGAGTCCAAGCTAGAATTTGAACCTCAATCATTGACTCCAACATTTCTGTGCCTTCCATCATTTTATTGAAAAAACAAGGGATACACGTAAACAGATTATTTTGGTGCAAGTCCTGGTTGTAGCAGTTGCAGGTATGTAGCTCGCCAAACCATGTTAACTTCTTTGAGCCTCAGTAATGTCATCTAGAAAATGGGGATAACTAAGTCTTAATAAAACTATTAGGAGGAACACATGTGAAAAGGCAGGGAAAACTGTCATTATAAACCTATAAAATGCTATTTAAATAAATCTTAGTGACCTCCATGACTCCAGATAACTGGAGACAAGCAGAATTAAGGCTCAGTCACAGAAGATAATCTGTCTATATGTGGTATGTTGGTGAGGTTAGGAAAGGGGTCCAAAAATGTAACTTTGCTGTAATCAAGTCTACCGGTGTATAAGAAGCAAGAGCCAGAATTATCCTGAAAGACTGTACCCAGTAGAATATAAAATTAGGATATCATTTTGCAGCTGTCTTGCTGTTACAAGAATGAATACAACAAAATCATTGCATTTCAAGACTACCTTGTTACTCTTGATAGATTGGTTGCCTGACAACTGTTTAGAATGGCCAGAGGAGGCCAGGTTACTTTTATGTAACTTTAAAACTGTCAGAAAACTGGAGAGTAAAATTAAGTTTTTTCCTTTTTGCAACTTTGGGTAGAGGTACATTGTGCTGCTAGATAAAGGCAAAGGCTTGTGACAGCTCTAATATTACAAATAAAAATCTTTATGAGCACTGAAAGTTTGTGTACAGAGAATGATTTCCCCCTGTTTGGTAGAATTACAGAAAACTGATGTATTCCAGAACAAAGCCAAAAGAGAAAAGTAGAGCCAAGTACAATATAATAACCAATCAACAGAAGTGCAGATGTAAGAAAAGATTCATTTGTTTTTATTTAAAGACATTTCTTTTTGAAGGAGATGTGAAAATAGGAGCCCCCAAAATGATGTTTACATAGAATTATTTCCAATTTATGCTTTGCCAGTCTTTCTTCTTTTTATTGGGGTTTATGAGTCATGATCACAACATGAGTATTTATTCATAAATATTGCACAGGTGCATTTAAATACACCTTTCTAACCACAAAGCTTTGTCTGCAAGCATTGGCCCTTCCTTTGAATTACAATGAAGAAATATACCTCCTCCTTTTAAAGGTTAAGACTTACACATGGACTATGGATCCTAAACCCTTCAATTTTTCAGACACCCTATCAACACGCCCCTCAGTCTGCGGTACTATCAACCTTTAAGCTCTTCTCCATCATCACTCAAATATGATCTAGTATCTCTCACCAGGAGTCTGGGTAAACCTGGACCCCACAGCATTTTCCAGCTATTGTCATCTCCATCTATGACCCTGGATGGTCAAGAGTGTCAGTTAGATTTTTGGCCTCAGCATTTTACTCTAATCAGGTCTCTGCTCACACTATAAACCATCCTCTTGATTAAAGCCAAAAAATCATTTACATTGCTTGATTAAATGAGACTTTTTTATCTTCATTCTGAACTTCTCAGCAACACTCAAGACACATGTGATCACTTGCTTCTTCTTTCTCTTGGATTTTTTAAAGAATACACCATGTCCCCAAGTGTTGCTATCATTTCTCTCTGGTTATGCCTTGATCTGCTTTGCTGGATATTCCTCATCCACCTGATATTAAGAGTCCTGGACACTCTTTTTTTCTCATATTATATTCTCTCCCTTAGCAATCTCAATGACTCTAACTGCTTTAAATTCCAAATATATAAACTGGCTCCAAAATTCATTTCTCTAGCCCACCTCTTCTTCAAATCTTTAGAACTGAATATTCAACTAACTATTTGGTGTTTCTCCTTCTTTGTTTCACAGGTATTACAATAGTCCAAGGTCAACTTTTGATATCCCTTTCCACTTTGTGTTGGAATCCCTTTCAAAGTACTCCCCTTCAGCACTTGACGTTATTTATTCATTGCCCATGCCAATAATCTCAGAGTTAGCCTTGACCTGAGAGGCCCACATCTAATCTGTGAACTCTATCTCCAGTATATATACTTCACTTTTATCAACAACTGCTAACAAACTATTAGCACCCTTCACTGGGACACCTACAATGACCTCCCGATGGATCTCTCACTTTCACTTCCAATCCTTCCTATACCTATCCAAGGGGAATATATGCCTTTAAATGCAGCACTCCCTTAATCAGCCACTCCTTACTTCAATGTTTTCTGTGGGGAGTTAAACTGTACTGAAGATAAAATCTTCACATACCTGAGAGGTCACGTATATAACAGCTGTACCATGAGCAGAGCCCTAACCTGCTCATTGACTATCATTATATGGATCACACCAAGTTACAACTTGCAAACCTTTTAGAGGACCAACTTGAGACATTGCTGCCTTGAGTGTGCTTCGAAGAACAAATGTCATGTGACTAAGATTATGTGGATCTGCTAGACTGAGAAATTATGTACTAATACATTTTTAAATAAATGTCATTCATAAAAATTTTATTGGTATATCCTTTTACCTGCTATAACTCTACCCTCCATGAGATGATCCAAAATTATACTAAATTACTAAAACAATTTTTTTAATTTCTTAAAAGATTAAAAAATCATTAAAAATGGAGTTAGTCTCCCATTCATTAGCCAACAAGCATTTTTGTTACTTTGGTGTACACTGTGCATAAAAAAGAGAAGGAGCCTGACCAGGCAGTGGCACAGTGGATAGAGCATCAGCCTGGGACTCTGAGGATCCAAATTCAAACCCTGGCTTGAGCGTGAGCTCATCCAGTTTGTGCACAGGCTCATCAGCTTGAGCGCGGGGTCACTGGCTTGAGCATGGGATTATAGACATAATCCCATGGTTGCTGGCTTGAACCCCAAGGTCACTGGCTTGAGCAAGGTGTCATTGGCTTAGCTGGAACCCTCTGGTCAAGGCACATATGAGAGAGCAATCCATGAACAACTAAGGTGCTGCAATGAAGACTTGATGCTTCTCATATCTCCCTTTCTGTCTGTCTGTACCTATCTGTCCCTCTTTCTGTCTCTGTCTCTCTCACTAAAAAAAAAAAGAGAAGAAAAGGAAATTCAAATTTGTGTTCACTTGACAAAAACCTTTCATAAACCTTTGAAAACATGCCATTTCAAGATATGTATTTTCAATGTAATACGAGCTGTGGTTTTCATATCTTCAAAATTATTTATCTAGAAAAATAATGTGCATGCATATTTAGAATTTGCATTATTTTTTGGAGGTCTAGAAAAAGATGTCAAATATAAATTCTTTAAAATCAAACCCACCTATAATTTCTGTCTACAATATAACAATAATTAAATAGGCACAATGAGTGAGTAGTTAGGGTGATATCATTTTCTGAGCTCCAGAATAACTTTTTAAAGATGACTTTTGCAGGTGTTAATAACCTTATAAACTCATTTGACAGTTCATGATTTATTTACTGCTATCATTATTCTTCATTCAGTTATTTATATAACAGAGTTATATAAAATTGCTCTGGTGCCCACAGCTACTACCTACTACCTTGTGGAGTTGCACTGGTCAGCCAGCCAGGTAAAAATATACAAGACTTCTCTGTTCTCCCACCAGAATGTCAGCTTTGCCTCCAGCCTCCAGTTTATGGATTACTCTTTAGTCATCATCCCAGAAATTCTGCAGTCCCAGTACTCATTGGAATTTTACACCTACTTGACCTGTATTCAGGGCCTGCCAAAGCCGACTAATGTTCCAATGGAAAAACACATTGACCACCTGATTCTCTAGGTTCTCTGATCTCTATTCCCATAACAAGTTAAGGCATAAACAACCAATGTCCCTGGACTGCAATAACCTACTTCCTTAATTACAATTTAATGTAATGAGAATTGTTCATTTCAATATATTGGCTAGAACTTTGTAAAATTATCTCTGAATGAATTGTCTCCTATGTCTCTCAGAGACAACTCAACACATCCCTTCTTGATTTTAGCATTGAGAAATGTGCCCTTTTTAGCAAATGGGTACACTTTCATATATTAGTCAAAGAGAACTACTTATTTCATGCTTGATTTTTGCTTTGTCAATTATGACTCAAAGAACTAAATTTATTATTCAATTTTTATAACTACATAACTGAGAGTTCCTGGTATAATAATTTGCCTCTTTCTCTAAATCAATTTTTTTTCTATTTTCTTCTTCTTCCCTGCCACACTAGGAAGAAACAGCACAGCCTCACCAGTAACACTGATTCACTACAACAAAACTGACTAAAAAGTCCCCTACAAAAGGCCCCTGTATTGAGCAAGAATGTCACCTTGGGAGAAGAGCAGATTTTCATCAGTAACTGCTTTGCTATGAGAGTGAGTATTGTCACTTGGACTCTTAACCTAGATCATCCCAAGTGCACACATTGCTCTCCACTCCTTTGTTCCCTTTCTCACCTCACTTCAGTTAAGAATCCTTGATCTAGGCCCTGGCCGGTTGGCTCAGCGGTAGAGCGTCGGCCTAGCGTGCGGAGGACCCGGGTTCGATTCCCGGCCAGGGCACATAGGAGAAGCGCCCATTTGCTTCTCCACCCCTCCGCCGCGCCTTCCTCTCTGTCTCTCTCTTCCCCTCCCGCAGCCAAGGCTCCATTGGAGCAAAGATGGCCCGGGCGCTGGGGATGGCTCTGTGGCCTCTGCCCCAGGCGCTAGAGTGGCTCTGGTCGCAACATGGCGACACCCAGGAGGGTCACAACATGGCGATGCCCAGGATGGGCAGAGCATCGCCCCCTGGTGGGCAGAGCGTCGCCCCCTGGTGGGCGTGCCGGGTGGATCCCTGTCGGGCACATGCGGGAGTCTGTCTGACTGTCTCTCCCTGTTTCCAGCTTCAGAAAAATGCAAAAAAAAAAAAAAAAAAAACAAAGAATCCTTGATCTAAATCAGGGGCTGGCAAACTTTCTGCAAGGGATCAGATAGTAAATATTTTAAGTTTTGCAGGCCATCTGGTCTTTATCACATAAACTATATTCTGACAGTGGAGCATGGAAGCAACCTCAGACAGTATGTAAACAAATGAACATGGCTATGCTTCAATAAAACTTTATTTACAAAAATGTGCTGTGGACCAAATTGGACCATGGGCTGAAATTTGCTGCTTCCCTTATCTAAATGGCCTTTTATATTGGTTTTTAATTTTTATTTAAATGTTCTAAGTTGTTTATGTTTAATATGGTAAGCCACATTGAAATATTTTATTAGAGTTGAAGAGTGTAAATTATAAATAAAGAATGAGCCTGACCAGGTGGTGGCGCAGTGGATAGAGCACCGGACTGGGATATGGAGGACCCAGGTTCAAGACCCTGAGGTCATCAGCTTAAACGCAGACTCATCTGGTTTGAGCAAGGCTCATCAGCTTGAGCCCAAGGTCACTGGCTCGAGCAAGGGGTCACTCAGTCTGCTGTAGCCCCATGGTCAAGGCACATATGAGAAATCAATCGATGAACAACTAAGGAGCTGCAACGAAGAATTGATGTTTCTCATCTCTCTCCCTTCCTGTCTATCTGTCCCTATCTGTCCCTTTCTCTGACTCTCTCTGTCTCTGCCAAAAAAAAAAAAAAAAAGAATGAAACAAAATCATATGGAGACGTATTGTAGACAGCCAAGATATACTTCACTAAAGCCCTGGGCATCAAATATTGGGAATGGAATTTCTGCTCTCTAGAAATTTATACTCTACTATAGAAGAAGGGATGCCTCTACAGATAAGTATAACATAATGCTAAAGGAGAGCTGCAGGGTCTTGTGGGAGATCACAAGGACCTCTCTGGTCCTACAAATACCAAGAACAGTAAGACATCCTAGTAGAAACCATATTAGATCCAGATGGGGGTAAATGGAAGGGACATACCAAAGAGGGGTGGTGTGTCCCTGGGTATGTTCAGAGAAATTCTTAGTTTGGCTGTAATACAGCATAAACATGGAAGAAAACTGAAAACCCATAATGGTAAGGTTTGTTAAGGATGCAAGATTAAGAAGTTTGGAACTTTGGTAGGCAACAGAGAACAAGGGAAGGTTTTGAGTAGGGAAAGAATTGTATCTTAACCTTGATTAAGTATCAAAAAATTAATGTCAGCAACATACAAAGAAACACAATAAGTGAACATAATACTTTTAGAAGAATGATGTTCAACATGTAGAGCTTTTTCAAACTGCATACCTTGATCCTAAAGATTTTAATATGGCTCCTAATGGAGAATAGCCCCACATTCCACTCATTGCTGGTAATTGAGAGTCACTGCCTTTTTAAGCCAGCGTTACCATGTGCTGTGTGCCCTGGGGGTGTTGGGATAAGGAATACAAGTTTTAAAAAGCCTGGCAAGAAGGCTGCTGCAAAAACCCAGGCAAGAAGAAAAAAGGGAGGTAAAATATGTTGATAAGAATGAGAGTAAAAATGAGGTTTAAGACTTTGCCAAGCAGGGTTTGCCTCCCACATGGAAAGTCCACTCTGAAGTATCTGGTAAGTGGTGCAGAATTAACACAAGTGGCAATGTCAGAGGGAACCGGTGAGTTCAGTGACAGGCATGTCAAGTTGAAGTGTGAAACAGGTTGTGCAGGTGAAGAGCAAGACAAAGATTGAGCATGTGAGTGTAAAGCTTGAGGGATTTGGGTTGAGAAGTAGAGATGTGGGTGTTATTTAAAGGAAAATGATAGCCATGGCCACTGTCCTGCTTCTGGTCACTGAGAGAGCATGTCCAGGAATAAGTCAGAACTTGAGGATCAGTCATATTTTTGGTGCCACAAAAGAAAGGGAGCCAAGAAAAAGCAGTTAGAAAAAGAAGGGAAAACCTGAACTGTCCCCAAAGTCAAGAGTCAGAGGACAGGATACCAGCCTGGAAGAATCGGTCAAAAAGTCAAGGACTTGGTAACAGGCCTTTGAGTTAAACAAAAATGCCACCTTTGGGAGGACTGATGGGTTATAGCAGAACACAGGCTTCAATGCATGGAGGTGTGAACTGGGAGAGGAATTGCAAGTAGCAACTGTAAATCCACTTGAGAAATTTGGGAGTGGTTTGTTCCTAGGATACTATAAATAATAGGAATGCAGGAAGCAGGAAGTCAGAGATGAAAGGGGCATCTTAGTAACAGAAGAGGAGGAGTTTGCCATGGACAGTGTTTGTAATTAACTGGCCCCGAGATTACAATCAGCTGGTGGTGTGATGTACAGGCCCTGAAATGTTTACCACCCAGAATATGGAGAGTTCTTGCTTTCAGTAATGGGACAGCTCGCCAGCAGTCAACATCATTGTCATCAAAAGTAGTTCGAGAGCCCCCAAGTATAAGTTGCATGCATTTTGCTTAAGACACTTAGGCAAATGAGGTTTATAGTGTGGAGAAGCTAAGAATCTCAGAGAGAAAACACCAACTTGAGTAAGAGGCAGCTGAGAAAACACTGAGCTAATTGAAATAATGGCTGTATATTATGGGCAAATGATAGAGACTATTCCTTTTGTGAGGTGGAATGTGAAGACAAAGTTATAATTTGTTCATGATTAAGCAGTGCTGTTGGGAGGAGTGGCACCAGTCCCTCAGGGAGCCCAGAGAGGGGCACAACCACCAGCCACCCACCAATTAACCACAAGGATACACGGGCCAGCTCATCTCAGTAGCTGTGTCAAATTTCTGGGTGTTCTGGCCATCACTATTAAATTCACTCTGGCCAATTCCGTTTCCTATTAGTTTTCTCTTTTACAAGCTCAAGTTTTCAACAAATATATTTCACATCATTAGAGGCAGGATGTAGAAAGAAAGATATCCTCAGCCTTCACCCAAATACATCTTCCAACTTCTCTCTGCATGAACCCATATCCTTTTGTGAATTTCCATGATCAGAAAACCCTGCCCAACAATGCAGTCCGTTTCCATAGATAACATGGACACAAGGGAGAAGGACATTTCTAAGATTCATTTCTATTCAGTTGGCATTTTTAAAAACCTCTGGTCCTTGAAGTACCCGAGAAAAGGAGTGCTTGGAACGCAGGGAATTCTGTGCTGCCCCAGATCATAGAACAGTCGTCACTCTTTTGGGGAAAGAGAAAGAAACTGCTGCCATTTCTCACTGGTCAGGAAAAATATCTTGTGTTTTGATGAGTACAAAAGCCAAAAAAACTTTTTCAGACTTTGCCACAGTGACTGCAAAGCTGAGCTGGACAGAAATTTAGCCCAGGCAGTGTTGGCTGCAGGCCTGATGTTATAGAGTTCACTTTTCACCTGTTGAAAAGGTTTCCCTTAATTATTTTCTGGATTGAGCCTCCTAAAGGGCAGGCTGCTGATCTTCCCATCCCATCAGGCCCGGGCCGGAGGATAATGTCATGCTCTTGACAGCTGGGTTGCAGTCAGTTACATGATGAGGCAAACCAGACTGAATGACCTGTTGGGATATGCCAAATGGCCACGTAACATATATAGCCCTTCTGCCCTGGAAGGAGACCTTTGTAATTCCTTTCTTCCAAAACATATCCTCTGCCACGGCTGTCCCCACCCTAATCTGAACTATCCATTCCTAGGCCAGGCCATTGAAAAACTTCCAAACGATGCTCCCAACAATATAGCTATGAATTATCAGCATCTCCACCCATTTCAATGAGATTCTGTTTTTTCTCTGCATAGAAATAAGACTCAACTCAACAACTAGTGACCTCATCTATACTGGATACTAGCCATAATCCTTGTTGGTCCTACTGGGAGGGCCAACAGTCTTATATGTGGCCTGTCATGGGGCTCTTTATATTCATTGGCAGAAGTGAAGGAGGCAGTAATGTGGTGACCACCCAGCAACCACTCAGAGACCACCCAGCAAGTAGCTTAGGAGCACAGCTTGTCCACACATGGCCTCTAACCAGCTCATGGGTCACTCTCCCATCCCATGGTAAATCAGGAAAGAGGCTGGGAGACATTCTCCATTATAGAATTATTAGCAAATGATCAACATACAGTTCTGTTTCCTGGCTGCTTCTAATCTTTACTGAACTGATCTTGGTACCAAAATAAAACAGAAGCAGAGGCCCAATCTACCACCCTACTATCTCTTCAATCCATCCCTTCACGGAAAAAATTTAAACTTCTACAGAGCAAAAATAGCATAATTTCAGAAAAAAGAAAATAACAGATTGTCATCCATATTTGCTGAAAATATTTTCCCCAAAGAGTTAATATTTATATTATATAAAAACTCATATAAAATGATATGAAAAACATCTAACAACTGCCACTTATTAGCAATTTAACTTTAGGATAAGGTCAACTTCAAGACTCAGTCTTCTCATCTATAAAAGAAAGGTAGAAATACCAACCTTGCTGAGGTGCTGTGTAGAGTAAATGAAATAAAGCATTTAAAGTGCCAAGAACTAAGTCTTAGCATAACAGGTTCCCTTTTTTGCCTCAAAAGCTCCAACATCAGACTGGGGAAAAGCCAGAACAAAAACAAATTCATATTGGAGGCAATACACTTAGGAAACCAACATGAGAAAACATTCAACCTTACTAGCTATCTAACAAATGCAGATTAAAAGACAGCTGACATCTATTACAGAGGAAAAATGAAAAATAATGACACTACCTTGATATTGTCAATGAGGTTGTCAGGAGAACTGTATGTTCATCCATTCTCTACTAGTGACAGCACAAATTGGGAAACCATTTTGGAAAGTCATTTTGCAATACCCTTAAAGACATAAAATGCTCATATCATTTGACCAGATACTATCCTTTGGCAGAAGTGAAGGAGGCAGTAATGTGGTGACCGCACAGCAACCACTCAGAGACCACCCAGCAAGTAGCTTAGGAGCACAGCTTGTCCACACATGGCCTCTAACCAGCTCATGGGCCACTCTCCCATCCCATGGTAAATCAGGGAAGAGACTGGGAGACACACAAATACAACTTAAGAACAAATTTATAGAGTCTATCTGGTACTGCCTATACACAAAATCCTCTAAATACATTTTTGTCTTATATAAAATCCTCACAACCACCACATGAGAAGGATCCTCATGGTCTAAGGATTCCTCATGAGGAATGTGAGATTTAACTTCCTGCTTCAAGTTTGAGGGCCCCTTATGTTCTAGGTTCTGAAATAAAACCTATATTTATTCAATTTCAGTTTAAATATAGATTTTTAGCTTATAAAATTATTAGTTTTAACTAGAAGTAAGCATAAGTCATTTATCTTCTTATCTGTATAGAGAAAAGATAGAACTCTACTGCTCTAAGGCCCACTTCAGGGAGCTAAAGACAGGAGTTTTAGCTGTAGTCACAGGTTATTTTTAGCTGCTGAATTCATAGTCCTGACAATCTTACTCAACAATCTATACAGTCCAACCAAAGGGAAATGGCAGATGGTTTTGACCACACTATTGAATATACAGTAGATATTTAATAAATAAATATTTACCGGTACAATCAATGACTCCAAAGACCTGCTCAAGGCCCAGGCACAGTCATGAAGTCAGTTTTCAAAGCCCCCAGCCTCCCCCTTCCTCCTTTCTCTGCTCATCTCTTTCCACCAATTCTGCTTCCCAACCTCAACACTTGCTAATACCCGTTTTCAACATGCTCTGTCCTCACCCCATAAAATTTTAAGAAAAATATATAATAAACTTGTGTTTATGTGCAACTTCTTTTGAGATTGCTTTCACTTAAGCTGGAAAGTACAAGTCAAAGGAATAAATCTCTAATTATGAAATGTTAGATTCCCAAGTATCTGCCACTGGGGAAAGAAATAGCTAGAGAGAGTCAGCTAATAAATTATTTAAATGATAGTTGAAAGAAGTGTCATACTTTGTTTTAAAAAAGCTTAACAGGCCTACTTATTATCACATCCTTGCATTAAATCATTGTCTTCAAACCATAAATATATATAGTGCCCAACTATACGTTAGTATCTTAAACATAATTTTTTACTCTTGTGTACACATTCAGTTTTTAATTTTCAAAATAGTTACATGAGGCAACTTTTCTATTATAAGGTACAGATAAATAAAACTAATAGATAAATAAAAACATCCCTGACAATATCTATGAAGGATAAATCTATCTATGCAGAGTATTGAAACAACTGAAAACAGCATCAATATAAAAAATATATACATTTGCCAATGTCCTTATGGTCTCCAAATTGATTAAACTTGACATCTGTCTAACTTAACAGGACTAATCTTAAGGAATTCATCTCTTCTTTCCTTATCCATTGTTGCTCCAGTTGGGCCTGATTAGTGGTTTATTAGTGTTAGACTAGATAAGAGGCATTGGCGTATCCACCTTCATCCACAGCTTCTCCTGGTGTGTAGATTCAGGTGATTTAAAAAAAAAAAAAAAGGCACTTTTAGAATTGGCTTACTCTAAAGGAAAGTTTCCTTCAAACACATTTTGGATCTTAATTGAAAATGTCAATTTTATTTGACCAGGAGTATAACCAACGACATGGAGTGAAATATATGTCCTGACTAAAGAGGTTCACCTGGCCAGGATGGCATCCACATTCTGGCAGAGGATAAACTCATAAAAGACTCCAGATGTATTTCAGTTATCTTAAAACAACAGTCTTTTTAATAGGATGGGCAGTAATTGGCCATCGTGCTCTGCTGGCAGAACAATCCATACCAATGAATTGAACCAGCCCTCCTCCGGGGGTCAGTGAGTGAAGCAGACATTCTGATTATATACCGCTAGCTGCAACCATACCTACAGAGGCCTTTTCTGTAGGCTTCTTGGCTAGGAGAGGTACAGAGAAGCACACAATGTGTCCAAGCAGATGTTAGATCTTCAATGTCAACACCCAAAGATTATGTAGCCCACATCATGGAAGGTGTTAGTCTGGTAGCTCTAGAGTTCACACAGGGATCCTTCCTTCAGCCTCCTCATAAATATTGGGAGTAAATTTTTGAGTAATGATCAGAGTTAACTTAAATACTAAAAGTACAAAACATTGCTAGAAATTCTCTCCATATTAAACTTAACAGTAAATGCTATCAATATCCTCCCCCCCACGCCCATCCTGTCTGCCACAGTCAGAATCATGTCAGATTAATATAATCATGTATTGATTGATGATATGAGAAAGATAAAATGAGAACCTAGCTTCTCACATAAAATCCCAATTACTGCATTTCCCCATGTATAAGACATACCCTTATTCGAAAAACTTGGGGTCTAAACCGGGGTGCATTTTATACAGTGGTTATAGATTATTTTACTTGCATTCTCTGCTTTTTCATGCTTGTTTTTGTGCTCATTGTTGAAGATAGCGATTTGTCATTAGACACAGATGAGGACAAGCTAATGGATAGAAGTTTTGATGGTGATGAGGAGTTGTATGAATTTTATGATGAATAAAACTTGAGTTTAATAACTTTATGTAATACTTTTTTTTTCAAATTTCAGGCCTCAAAATTAAGGTTTGTCTTATACATGGGATCATCTTTTACAAGGGAAATACGGTATATTCTAACATTTTCATCCAGTGACCCTGCAAAAGGCTAAATGTCACAATGCACAGGGTTCGCAAATCCTCATAACCAGGAAAATCTAATAAGTAATCTGAATTTCCTTGTCTGCAAACAAGGTCATATTGTAAGCCTGTTCTCACAGTTCCATTGAGATCCAGTCCCTGTTTTCTTCTCCCACTTCACCTTTGTTCTCCCCTCCCCTGCCCCTTCAGAATGCCTCAAATCAATAGGCTCAGAGACCATCACAGAACTGTGAAGACATAAGTATGCAAGCACTGCTGCTTTTTCTTTTCCTGTCTCTGCTTACCCATCCTTCAAAAATGCCCTTCTTGCAGGAAGCTCTCCCTGATCTATTTGCCTTTAGGCTTCTCCTATGCAATCCCATTATGTTCTCTGGACGTCCCTATGAGCACACCTGCCATGTTTTTTGTGGGAATCACACTAAATTGTTTGTCCACCCACCAGATTATGCCTGAAAAGTCTTTCTATTGTAAATACTCATTCTCATGTCTTGCTCATGCTAAGGACTCAATAACTGTTAAATGAATGGATAGATGAATGAACAAATAAACACATGAATAAATACTAATCCTTTTGCCTATAACATTTTCCCCTTCTTCCTTTATCCAGCTTATTGAAACCCTTTCTACCTCATAAATAAGCAGGTAATGAACATACTAAAAAAATAAATAAATAAATAAATAAATAAATAAATAAAATAAAATAACACAAGCATAAATAGAGTTCTAAAATTAATTTGTGGTAATGGTAGCATAATTTTGTAAATTTACTAAATATTATTTATTAAATTTCATGGATGAATTTATAGTATTCAAATAATACCCCATTACAGCTGTTTTTAAAAAATGAATGGAAAAGAACGTGTTTACATTATAGAATATTCCAAAGTGAGAAAATTTCAGAAGTAAAAAATGGTTTAGAAAAACTGTGTGCTAAGTGAGAGAAGTAACTATGGAAATTCCTCATTGAGTTTTTTTGTTGTTGTTAGGGAAACTGCCTTTCACCTGGACAAGACATTGTTAGGAACTTTGCATTAAATATACTTACTGAGAATGTGAGAGTTTATATGCTGAAACTGGACTATTTCCAAATCAGCATAAGGGACCACTCAATTTTAGAGTTTAGTTCATAGTTTGAAAAACAACGAATTTCTTTTATTAATCCCACTTTTATTAAATTAATGAATAGAGTTCAAATTAAGTAATTTAACTCTAAAAGTGTGCTGACAGTAAATTAAAAACAATAAATTTTTGCAATGAAAGTTTATTGACCTTAGTTTTGTAGTTTGTTATTTCTAAGCAAATAAAGTGTTATCTGTTTTTAATCAGCTTTACTACCTCTTGATATTCCCCTAAAATTTTCTTTGGGGTGTGCCAGGCCTTGTCTGCTGGGTTGCAAATAAATGGATTTCTTCATATAGTCTCTAACATCTAAATTACATAAAACTAGACCTGTTTTCCTTTTAAGTTCTTAACTATGTTACATTGAGAAGGGGTTTCTTTTAAATAGACACTCTCTTCTAAATAATAGTGAATGCTTTTATCTGTTCATCAAAATCACATTGAAAATTCCATTTCGACCTCATTTTTATGACATCTTCACCTTTTTTGATAGAATTTATTGAAAAGGAAAATCACATCCCCATAATAACTTCAGACCTCTTTTCTTTGTAGAGATAGCCTGAGGTACAAATTCAAAATGCAAATAATTCTTTTCATTATCTGCCTCTTAAAACATAAAATAAAAGTTAAAGACAATGAATTCCTGTTGGAAACATCAAAGTTAAATATACTCCTTGACAGACATTTAATAAAATCAGATATGAAGAACAGGAAGGCTAAGTTGTTATAAACATCAGTTGGCATGTCTTGCAGCTCATGGTGGTCTAAGATCACCGCTTTAAATTTCAAAGGATTTGAATAAAGACAGCTTCACAGTTGCTCTGGAGCCTTCATATCTGAAAGAAACCTTTCACAGATCTCAAATGCACTGACTTGATATTTATTACGAAGCCGTCATGGTCTGGCAAGAAATCCGTGATATACACTTGTAACCATATTTCCAATGAGAATATCTTTTTTTATTGAGGGGCAAGGATGTGGGGGCACAAAGATCACTCACAGCTGTCTTTGTCAGGCAATTGCTTTGTATTTGTGACCGTTGCTGGATGCAACACTATCATGGTGTGTCCATATTTGTTATCAGTAGGGTTTTGTTGTTGTTGTTCTGATTAAAAGCAGGCATGGCATACTTTCTAAATTACAAGTCACTTTGTTGTGATTGTCATTTCTGGTGATTGACTAGTCTGTGAACAGGAAAGCTTTTAAATGACTGTCCTCTGTCCTTTGGCATAAAGCAATTACCAGGATTTAAACTTATCTGACAAAAACTGTAGTGACAGATTGGAGAACAAAATGGTTTTCAATTGCTATTTTTGAATATTTACGGTAACCTTTTCTGTTTTCTATAACTTGATGTTTTCAAGTGCAGTTTGTGATCATGAAAATAGTATCATCTTTTCTTATTTCCTCAATAAAAAGCATGTCTTCCAGACTTTCTTGTACCCTATTGTAATGAGTAATAGCTTAAATTCATTTAAATTAACTACCTCCTATTGTTACAATAGAGATGTGTACAATAGCTTCAGAACAGGACTGATACCTAAACACCTAATTTGATTCTTCAAGAAACACATACAACTGTTATTCAAGAGTTATTTAAGTGAAAAGAATGAAAAGCAGAAATACTTATTCTCAACCTAAAATCATAACTGAGAGGTATTCATACCAGGTTTGGTTTCTTTGAAGAAAGTGGGAGTGTTTTATTAACTGTGGACAATTATTATTCATGATGCACCTACAGAAGAATTCTTACGGCTTTACTTGGTACCCACAGAAAACAAAGAAAATATAGCACAGTGTGTGCTTACTAGGCGTGCTGTCAGGCAAAGCGGCTCTTGGGCAATTCGACACAATAACAAAGTAGCCAAATTCCTTCCCAACCACATATTGCGCAAAAGCTGACTTTTGTGCATCACATTCCAAGTCATGAAACAGTTGAAACACTAAAAGATGTGTCTGGCTAATAGGATATGAAGTGAAATAATGAAAAGCACTTTTCTTTGGTTATTCTCAAACAGACCATAAATATTTACATCCCATTATAAAACACCTTAATAGTTCTGTGAGATTGAATGCAATAGCACTTAATGCAATATAACTCCAAACACTTTACAACTCCAATGGACTTTATAACTATGCCTTATAGAGTTTATCATGCAGGAAAATCTATGAGTTGACTGATTAATGTTCTTTGTTTAAAAGACATGCAAAAGAAACACTATATGTACTATATGAACAGAATTTTAAAACACCGTCTATATTTTATATACAGTTCCATCCAAAAGGCCATGTGAGCCCTCAAGGAATTGGACAAAGGCACTAGGTTTATTTTCTGAGGGTAATTGTACCACTTATCCACATATCTTATAAAAAGGAAAATGTGTGTGTTTAAAGCAAAGCACTTCATGAGCCTTACATTTAAATAGTGCTATATGGTTCACCAAGCATTTTCCTGTTATTTTTTACTTGATCATCAAGTAAGGAGATGGAAGAAAAGAAATGCAAGGGGAAGGGAAAGGCTATTTACTGAGCACCTACTATGTACAAAAGACCACAGGAATGTGAATCTATTTTTTGGCTGCATTCTGAAAACCCCATGGCATACATGCTTTCATTTGCATTTTATAGATGGGGCTTAGAAAGATTTATTCTATTGGTCAATGTCATACAGGTAATAATTGGGAGAGCTAGGAATGAATCTCATATTTTATTCCCAAAGCAAAAGTGTTTTTTCCTCTTTCCAAATAATTACCAATATTGGTTGTTGAACAATTCTAAGATTATGGTTGTTCTATATTGTTGTTAAAATGTCCTGTTTTTTATGAAGTGGAAAAAATTGTTTGAAATATCCTTTAGTAGCTATGATTTGAGGTATCTTTTTTTGGAAAAATAAAATATCAGGAAGCCCAAATCAGTTTCCCATATTTCTTAATACCATGGGTCCTTGAAATACAGAACTCTGTGAATGAGTATGTTCTGGTTCTATCCATACAATGATCTGGCGCCAGCTTGTGAAGTGTGATCACAGACTCAAGTCGCCTAAGTCTGCAGACAAATGAAATGGGGAAGAAGTCAAATTCTCTTTGGTTTGTGAGTAACCTATGAAGATTCACAAGTAGATAAGTAAAGAAAAACTCTCTTTATATTTTGGCTCATTTCCTCACTGGCCCAGTTACCTACTATCTGCCTGTGAGAGGAGGGCAAGAATACTGTATCAAGGAATTGTCAAAATGCCTTTTGTACCTTTTCTTTCTTAGCCCAGTGGATCTCAAACTATGTTTCTTAGACCTCAAGAATTCTGTTGAAGAACCTTAAGAGCCATTAAGAGGCAAAGTAAGGGTTATCTTCAACCATACCAGCAATATTTTTAACTACTTTACATATAGATGTTTCATTTTATGATTTCTTTTAAGAAAGAGATTTGTCCTCTATAAGAACATACATATATGAGTATACAAATATTAATAGATACATATTAAAAATGACCAACCTTAGTCCAATGTTTCTCAGTCTGAGCTTCTCACATGCTAGAAAATTTTCAGTTAGTAATAATGTTAGGGAAACTATTTTTATATTTTTAATATTACCAAACTACTAACCATCAAAATATGGTTAGCAAAATACAGTAACTTTTTTTAAAGGGTATTTTTGATTAAAAGTTTGGCTAACTATTCTGCTTTAGAGAAAGTAAATATATGATTTATATTTCAGGGTGTTTAGAACATCAATTACATAGGTCTTTGATAATCAAAAGAATAAAGGAATTAATTAACACTTTATTTCAAAGACCAGGATGATTCAAAACATAGAAACTGTAATGAAAAAATGATCATTAAAAAGTTGGCTGATTTTCTCCATCATATTTATTTCTCTTCCATCAACCTTATTTTTACCTTCTCTTTTGATCCTCACTAAACTCCAAAAGTTACCTAGAGCTTATAGTACTTTTAGATGTGAAAAGTGACACCCAGAGTTTTCTGACTAGGACCTAAGAGATAACATGTGGCAGAGCTAGGAATACTGGGCAGAGCTTCGTCCACTAACCCACTTGTCTAAGGATTTATAGAAATCTTCCCTTTGAAGACATAATCAAATATCTAATAGTACTGTTTGGCTATAAAATGGAATTAAAGGTGGATATTAATAAATTTATTTTAATATTGCTAACAGTAACTATATTGCTTATCAGAAATTTAATGAGTATCACAAAATATATATGAAGAATACTGTTAAAATAATTACATTAAGATTTTACAGCCTGACCTGTGGTGGCGCACCACATCCTCACATATTGATATGTTAAGGAAATAACATAAAGTGTCGACCTGGAAACGCTGAGGTCGCTGGTTCAAAACCCTGGGCTTGCCTGGTCAAGGCACATATGGGAGTTGATGCGTCCTGCTCCTCCTTCCCCCTTCTCTCTCTCTCTCTCTCTTTCTCTCTCTCTCTCTCTCTCTCTCTCTCTCTCTCTTTCACTCTCCCTTCTAAAATTTAATTTAAAAAAAAAAGATTTTACAGCATCCACCATCAGGTTTTCTTCTCCTCTGACAACAAAAGATGAAACCTTTTTCACCATGAGCCAGGTAATGCTACTGAAGGGCTTGTTCTCTTTTTTCATTTTCTTTTTATTTTTTAGTGAAAGGAGAGGAGGCAGAGAGACAGACTCCTCGCATGTGCCACCAACCAGGAATCCACCCAGCAAGCCCACTAGGGGGCAATGCTCTGCCCATCTGGAGCCGTTGCTCTTACAACCAGAGCACCTGAGGTAGAGGTAATGGAGCTATCCTCAGCAACCAAGGCCAACTTGCTTGGGCCAACTGAGCCATGGCTGCAGGAGGGGAAGAGAGAGAGAAAGAGAAATAAGGGGGAGGGATAGAGAAGCAGATTTCATTTTTCCTGTGTGCCTTGACCAGGAATCAAACCCCAGGACATCCAAATGTCAGGCCAATGTTCTACCACTGAGCCAACCAGCCTGGGCTGAAGGGCTTGTTCTCTACACTTGACTTCTATGTATGACAGCCATGATCTCAGAGGCTTAAAAGCATTTTTAAAGTATTTTGCTTTAAGAGGAGAAAGAATTCACTTTTTTAAGCTTCCTAAGTATGTGCTTATCCTGGTTTAATCTTCATGAACTGCAATATGCAAGGGAGATTATGGAGTTTTTAATTTAAGGTATTTCTTCATTGTTTCTATTGAGATTTCAGTACAGTTAATCAGTTGTATTGTTCTGAAGTAGCCATTGACTGAGCAGGCTTTCCCCCCCCCTTTCTTTCTTTTTTGATTGCTGAAAGAGTAATACTCTTTGCCACTGCCATCTTGTCCATGAGGATCCTCAGCCATTTGCTGGAAAAAGACTTCTTCATCTGCAGTCTCACTGATCCTTCCAACCATGTAATGACACAGATAGTGTCAAAATCCCTCTTTCCTAAAAGGTAGGTCAGGGATAATCATTGAGGCTTACCTGGATCTGGAGCAGAGAGTCAGTGAAATTAAGAACACATCCAAGAACCAATAGCCGAACAGACTATAAAGTTAAAAAAGGAAATACAAATGAGTCACCCAACCAAGTAGTAACTCTAAGCTGAAGGTATGAACAAGGATACTGGGCCAGAATGCTGACAACTGTGACATTATGGTTTTGGTGACACGCAGAGTAAAAAGAATATAATTAAAACTCAAATAGATACTCCATCCCACCCTCAGTGTTCACTTCCTGACCTTGGTCCCCATGCCATCCTTTACTCTTTTCTTTTTGAGGGTATGATGTTAAAAACTAAGTTTGGTTTATCTGGATGTGGTGCTGAACCTGCAGAAGCAGAAAGTGCCAAACCATGGCATGGCATGTCTACAAATTGCAGGGAAAAAGTAAGGATATCCAATCCATTAACTTCTTGTTAATGTTTTTCAGCAGAAAGTTCAATGGTTTAATTTTAAGGTCATGAGAAATAGTGTGGAGCTATTGGCTACTTTCTGCTATTACCATATGGCTCCATTAAATCATCGGTGCTTTACTCTTCAAAATGTGGTCAGCACTGAGAGATACCCATCAGGGAGCTGCGGGATGAGAGTTAGAAGTCTCAGGAAAAACTTACATAAAACAAGTGCTAGCCTCTTCCTTTCTGCCTTAAAAGATGTGTCTCTAGTACTCTATGGAGAAGGGAATTTCCAGAGGATTGACTGGCCCTACTGTTTCTTCAGCTTGGATAGCTCTAGTACATACTCCCATTCCCTGGTTTGTTTTTCCATCTTATAAATTGCACAATTTCACATATTTGCTGAGTGTTCATGGCTTTTGCCTCTATTCTACTTGCGTCATTAAAAACTGGTTCCACTGAGAAGACAAATCATCTGTGGTCCAGGGAAAAATTAATGGTGGGTTCTACCTTAACTACAGCTGGCTTTTTTCTTCATTAGGTAAACCTATACCTTGTCACCACATGGATTTCTTCCCAAAGACCAGCTGTCTGATCTGTATGACAAATTCCTGTTTCTCTCATTTATAAGACTATGACCTAATTCTATATAAAATAATAACTTAAGCTTATCATACTTAAGACCTAGTCACTCTCTCTCTCTCTCTCTGCTCTGGATTTCATGATACAGCTTTCTATACCAAACAATTTAGAATGCGCTAAAACTTGATTCCCTACTGCACTGGCTTAATAGGGATTGGTCTCTAAAGTTAGCTTTTTTTGTACTTCTCAAAAAGAGGAATGTTAGAGAAGCCATATTATTTTAACAACAGGGGACAGAGTCATAGATAAAGAAGTTAGTTGAATCGTTATTATACAAATGTCAAAAATGAGGGTCAGCGAAATTGATTCTCCAAGGAGAATTTCACATTCACGTAGCAGAATATGTCTGTAAAATTTAGTGCTTTTATGTAGAACAGTTTATCAGACTAAAGAGAGTAGAAGCCACAAAATAAATATTTTGAAGATATTTAAACACTTCCAAAGACCAGATGACTCTGCTTCATCTCCTCCAATAGTATAACATAATCTTACAAATTCTTTTTGTGAAATAAGATAATTTTTTACTGTTTAGCAAAAAGGGATCACACTGGGCCTGGAACCACAGAATCTAGCCACAGTGTCAAGCTTCTGGGCAAATCAGCTTAAACCCAACACCAGTCTTTGGGGCAAAGTTTTACAATGCTATCTCTCAGTTTAACGCTATTGCTTTCAACTCAAGAACTGAGATAAAAACATTTCTTCTAGTGTAAGTAGCTGAGAATATTCCTTCTTCCATTCCAGAGGCACCAAAATGATGAAAACTTATGAACAAAATAAATATCTGATTTTCTTAGCCCCAGGCAAGGATTAAAATTTTATAGGTCACTATTAGCAAGATTGTGACTATAAATGTCTAGCCTTGACCTATTGGAACATGAGTCTTGCAACATTTAAGCAACTTCATTATTCTCCTTGGGATGTTCAGATAACTTTCACTTAGCTGAGAGAAATTTTTATAATTTTCTAGGAAATGTAGGCAATCCATGATCAATACCATAAGAACAAGAGCCATTGAGAAATAATAATTCACAAAGGAAGAATAAAGTTTTTGGACTAGCACCAAGAATTCAACAACAACAACAAAAAAAACCCCAAAATTTTACTTATCCTTAAAGAGAAGCAGACAATTCTCAGAGTTTTCTACAGTTGCTTCTGCCTCTCTGAGAACTCCCCTTTATCAGCATGTTATTCTTGCAGAAATCTTCACATGGCTACTATGACTGATTCCATAACTATTCTCAAATAACTCCAACTGACTATTAAACCATGACTATGGCTTAATTCTTCACTGACTGACAACCAAAGAAACAACATTGGTCACAAAAATACACACAAAAAGTCTGGGCAAAATCATGTGATATGCATTGCATCTTTTGGTGGTTTAGATTTACAGTTTCTTTTTTTTTCCTTCTTCTTTTTAATTCAAAAGCCATGAATGCAGATAGCTTTCAGTTGTCCTGTGCTTCTTGCCTGAAAGAACCCTTTAAGTGCTCTTGAAATGGTTAGATGAGTAGCAGAAACAATTGCATCTTTTCAACCCCGATTACAGCCATTCTAAGATTTTGATGAGTAAAAAGCATTGGGCAGATTTTAAGTCAATAGTGGCCCTCCAATTTCTAAAGTTCTTTCAGCGTACAAACTATGTCACTTGTACTCTTCTGGCATGATTTTGCTCATTTGCAGGAAAACCATATTTTACACCACATCTTCACATATTGATATGTTAAGGAAATAAACAGCAAATATCACTTCCCATCCATCTGCTAAGCTTGTTAGAGAGATGAACACCCAGTGCTCAGATGTTTTTCACTCAAGTTTGAAACTCCATGCTCAGCATAATTTGCTTTTATTTTTCAAGACACATTTTAATCAAATAAGAGGGAATTCTGGTCCTTTGTTGAAAACAAGTGATACCAATAAGAAAAAAGGCCAGCCATGTTGGATACTGTAAAGACACATCTACAACTGGGTTTCTGTTGCGGCTCTAGAAACATAAGCACCAATTTTGACAAAAGACAATTTTCTCCATTTTTTTGAAAAGCAAGTCCAACAGTTACTGTTCATGTAGTAATAATGTATTTGGGTTTCAAAGTACCAGATGAAATACTAAAAATGAGGGTGCAGTACTTAATCTATCATTTCTAACAAACTGTTTTCTAAAGATCTTCACACTCATGCACCAGTACCCAGAATTGCACATGCTCTTCTTGGCCTGAAAATATGTTAAAAGCGTGAAGCAAAGCAATAAAAGTCAATTGAACAAGCAAAACCCTGGCAGCCACAGTGCCCGCTAGAAACTGAGCCAAATGCTCTTGTGTAAAAAGCAATGAGAATGAAAGGTGCACGCATCCCTACATTTGTCCCTTCCTTATTTTTGCTGTTTCTTCTATTTGGAATTCCTACTCTTCAGGGGAAGTTTGTCCTCTACTGTTTTTGGTTTACCCTCCATATCATAAAGGTTGAAAGGAGTGATTTTGCAAATTATACATCAGCGGGAGACAAAACAGCAATGGAGCAGATGCACAACAAAGAATTTCTAAGCTACAAGTAACACAAACTGTGGGGTCCTATGCAACATGATATTTTTATACCAGTGTTGATTTTTTTTCTGTGATTATAAAATAGAGCAGTGATTTTCAACCTTTTTTGAGCCGTGGCACATTTTTTACATTTACAAAATCCTGGGGCACATCACCTACCAAAATGACACAAAATGACACTCTTAACTGTTAAAATTTATTTAAAGTTTAAATAAATTACATTTATTAAAAAAGTTAAATAAAAAAGGATAACCCCCTCATATATACAGTCCCATGTAACATCCCTCATATATACAGTCCCACGTAACATCCCTCATATATAGAGTCCCACATAACATCCCTCATATATACAGTCCCACGTAACAGCCCCTTATAAATACAGTCCCACGTAACATCCCCTCATATACAGTCCCAAGTAACATCCCCTCATATACAGTCCCATGTAACCTCATATATACAGTCCCATGTATCCCCTCATATATAAAGTCCCATGTAACCTCATATATACAGTCCCATGTATCCCCTTGTACATACAGTCCCATGTATCCCCTTGTATATACAGTCCTGCTAATAGATACTGGAGCTTTCATCAAGGTTGTGGGTTCAAATCAATTTGGAAAATACTCTCTCTATATAGAGACTGGACAAAATCAATTTTAGAAAATGTTGGGTACTTGTATAACATCATAAGTCCTCAGAGCATCTCTACTGTCAGATTGAGAAGTTTGCGTTGTAGGTAAGGATTCTGATAAATACTAGAGTTCTCCCTGAGGTTGTGGGTTCAAATTCCATGGTCAGCTGGGTGCAGGGGCCTTGGTTCTGTCTGTTTTGATGGTGTATATAGAGATTTGAGCTCTAAGAAGATGACCCTTCAGGAGGCCATATACAATATAGATAATATTGTGATGCATTGTATATCACCCTCTGCAGGGGTTTCTTTTAAAAAGAAAAAGGTCAAATATCTATATATACCATCAGGATAGACATAACTAGCTGAGGCTGAGGCTTCATCTAGTGGTGGCAACATTTACCTCCAGTCCTGACCAGGATTAGAAATTGGGACCATGGGGAGGAGTAGCAGCTTCAACTACTTGCTGTGGCCACACAATGACAAGTGTGCGGCAGCCCGAGTGGGGACCTTTCTGGGTGTGGATGAGAGGCAGCCTACTATTAGTTCATCGCTAGTGGTCGGGATGAATCCTAGAAGGTGATTGGTCAGTGAGCGTTCCCTGTGCCTCCACTCTTCCTGTCGCTGATAGCTGGAGGGATTGTGAGGGGAATGTTTATGTTCTGATGGAGGCGGCTGGCAGCGGGCCAGATAAATAGCCTCTGCGGGCCGTATCCGGCACACGGGCCGTAGTTTGGGGACCCATGTTTAATTTCCCCGCGGCACACTGGTTGAAAAACACTGAAATAGAGTATTGATATTTAAGCTTATCATAATGACATGAAGAACCTCAGTTGAATGAGTACAGCCTCACGTACTATTTTATCAAATTCAATATATTAAACTTAATCAAGGGGCAAAAGTTCCTGGGATCACCGAAATGACCCTGTAGGAGCCATAGTGAGATTCTAATGAAGAAATCGAGAATAAGATACAGAGTTCTGAACAGGAAAGGATTTCAAAAGCTGTGTGTAGTGCAGTTCTTCTGTAACTGTGCTGTGTGCTCAGAGCACTTGGTAACTTGCTATAATGCAAATTCTGATTCAGTAGGTTGGGGATGGGGCCACAGTTCTGCACTTCTATCCAGCTCCTATATGGTGATTATTTATGAAATAATTATGAAATAATTGCTATGACTTAAACCCAGTAAGTAAGCATTGGCACTTTAAGGAAACAAATGATGTATTAAAAAAATAAATGTACAGGTGACTTTTGTGCAAATAAATTGTGTAAGTCAAGAGACATTTATTATGGACTTATATGTAAGACAATGCTGTGTGAACAATAAAGGGCAAAAACTTTTTAAAAGAAAGAAATAGCCTGACCAGGCGGTGGCGCAGTGGATAGAGCATCAGACTGGGATGTGGAGGACCCAGGTTTGAGACCCCGAGGTCGCCAGCTTGAGCACGGGCTCATCTGGTGTAAGCAAAAAGGTCACTAGCTTGGATCCAAGATAGCTGGTTCGAGCAAGGGGTTACTCAGTTTGCTGAAGGCCTGCGGTCAAGGTACATATGAGAAAGCAATCACTAAACAACTAAGGTGTTGCAACGAAAAACTGATAATTGATGCTTCTCATCTCTCTTCGTTTCTGTCTGTCCCTATCTATCCCTCTCTCTGACTCTTGCTCTGTCTCAGAAAGAAAGAAAGAAAGAAAGAAAGAAAGAAAGAAAGAAAGAAAGAAAGAAAAGAAATAGTCCTTACTCTCAAGTCTAGTACTCTAATTTGTCAATTCTTACCTTTTCTTAAATATGATGCACCTATTTAGGTAGAATCTCTTTTATCTTGTTACTGGATTCAGTGTATATTCTGAGATCTTGATCTACCAGTTATCCTCACTTTCCCATATCATTCCTCTCTGCTCTCCACATCTTTCCCTCTGGGCATTTATTCTCCTTAAAATATTCTTATTTACCATCTACTGCCATGACTCCAAGGCCAGAGGTTCCCCATTCTCCACCCAAGGCAGACACTTCTCACCTAAGATAAAGTCCTTATTTCTACGAGCCTACTGGACATCTTCTGGCATGTACAATTTAACTGAACTTATTATCATATCTGCATTCTTCCCCTCTTCTTTCTCTCTTTCCCAGAATCCAGCATTTCCTCTGCATCTCACAGCTAGAGTTTAGTTTCCTAGATGGCCCTCATCTCTACACTCTGTCCATAATCCATGTCTATATCAGAATTCTCTTCTGAGCAAATAAATCTAAATGTGTCACTAGTTTTCTTATAAATATCAGCATTCTGGAAGCTAAATGTACAAACTTCTCAGCTCCACATAGCAGATAAGATCCAGGCTATCACTTTCATCTTCTTTCCCACCTTCCAAGCCACATGCACACAAAATATGCTTCAGCTCCACTGTTCAGTTCACCAGTCACCAATAATTCTATTTCTGCATATCATGCTTTGACTGCCTAGAATAGTGTTCCCCCTTCTCTGTCTAGAAATTTTCAATCTGTTCTTTAAGATCCATCCTGATCTTCATAAAGTCTTCTCTGGAGTTAGGCATTTCTTCATCTAAAATGCCTACAGCACTCACTTCATACTTCTCTTAAGGTGCATAGAACATCAAACAGTGCTATTAGCATCTGTTTTCTCCACTAACACAGGGGGATCCGACACAATGCCCTACTCTTACTCCTGCTATCACAGTGCCTTGACCAAAGCAAACATTCAGGAAATACTTATACAGGACTGAATGGACATAAAACGAAACTAATGGTGCAAAAATGCAGATGATAAAACACTTGTACACATTAAAAGGCTTATAGGACACAAAGGAAGGAATATCTACTGTGTATAATTAAATGCTAAAATACATGTAGTATGACCTTCAGAGTAGACATTCAAGGTCAACTTTCTGCAGGAAAAAGAAATGTGAGATAGACCTTGATGGAGGCATCACTCTTACACAAGCATAAGAAGTGACATTACCTTTAAAACCATAGGTAGATGGGAAATTATATGATGTATTTAATAAGGTACCATGCTGAGTTGGGTGCATAGTACTTTTTAAAGAGAAATAAGAGATAAAATTGATTATGGGGCACAAGGAAAGGGAGATAGGCATCAACTTCAGAGAAAATTGTCTTGGCTGTTGTGGGTATAGGACTGTGGGTAGCATGCCACACCCTCCCATGGCACCAAACCACACTTATTATCAGAAGTTGTCGCTAGTTTTTTATTATAACTCTTGAGGTGAAACAAATTTATTCTTCCTTGTTCTGCCTCTGCATACCAGCAATCATAAACTCTCTTTATAATCAACCTCACAGTAATTGAAACTTACTTTAAGTTATCCTCAGCTTTCCTTTCCCAAAACAAATGTACAGGGGGTTCATTTTGAGAATGAAAAGCTGAGAATAATTTCAAATCTCTTCATCAGGTTCTTTTTCCTTCACTTTGTCTCCAAGTTCTCATTCCTGCTCCTTGACCATGAGAGCCCAATGGAGATCCTAGCAGAGCTGAGAAGCATTGGCTCAGGTGCCGCATTGCACTTCCGGCCACCAAGTGGACTGCTCTGGTAGCAAAGACAGAGGATGGGAACGAAAGTCCTGGCCCAGCTCCACCTCCATCTGAATGCCTAGAGGGCCTCCTGGTTCTGGGAGTTTCCACACCAGTCACACCGCTGGATGAAAGCACTGACACAGCTTCTCAATTGCTAATGACACTGGACAGGAAAAGAGCAAGCCCTTTTCTGTCCCTGTTGCATTCCTGATCATGCATTTCTTGGGCCGGTAGCAACAGAAAGCCTGTCCTGTAGAAACAGGGCAGGCACGTGAAAAGGGAACTCGTATGCATAACTAAGCATACCACTAGGTGGAAAGGGCGTCCAGATGAAATTAAAAGTCTGCCCTGAGGTTATTCTACCCCTCTGTCTCTTGTTTTAAACTGTTACCTGGAGACTGAAAAGCTGCCCTTTTGTCACTGAGGCAATTTCCTCACAAGAGTAAGGGGACTGAATGCACCTGTGTGGTAGACTGTCCCTTTGATTTGGGATAATTGCTTCAGATGGACCTCTTTAGGGGCAGTAATGTAAAAGAAGTGCCCACCCACTATTGTTCTTGGGGAGAAACATGGAATAAACCAACTGTAGGTGTTTTCAGCTGAGAAAGTAGGTGTTCTGTTGGGAGATAGAAACTGTGGGCTACAGGTTTATAGCCAAATTCTTCATGGTTGTTTATTTCAGGACAATGTTGGGTTTTTGTTTTTGTTTTTACTATACTATTTGATAGGTACAAACTACAGCTTGTTCTTGTGAAGGTATCAGTATGTGCACGTGTATGTGTGATTTTGTGTGTCTGTGCATTTTTCTGATTGCTCAAAGAAGACAGGAGAGAAAAGCCACTCTCGTCTGGTCTTCACCTCAGGACGGATGAGAGATGGTAAAAAAAGAGCTGGGCTGGGAAATCTCAGAGAAACCAGGGCTGGACCATTGAGTTCTTACATGTAGAATTATTTAAGACTGAAATTTCCAGGAAAAAAAACCCTAAGTAACATACAGATTTTTCAGGTAATTTGTAGTCATTTTTCTGTTGGAATTAGAGAAACTGGCCAGATTCTTTGGAGAGCAGGCAGGGTCTTGACTATTTTCCCAAGAGAGCAGATATTCTTGTTGTCAGTCATCCTGGGAATAAGATCAGAAATGAGGCCCAAGCAGGTGAGACTTCATCTGGAAGGAAGGAGAAGCACCTGGGTCTCTGGGATGCCTGCAGATGTGAACTTCAAAGCCTAAACAGGTCTGAGCGTTCCAGGAGTTCTGGGTGGGGCGAGGCTGGCTAGGAGGGCTCAGCAGCGGGAAGCAGACAGTGAGGATAGCCCTGGCCAGTGGGCTTTGAGGGAAAACTCATGAAGCACAGTTATCTGCCAAAATCTAGAATACATTTCCCTTCCCTTGCTTCATGGATATAGCAAAGACTTGCGAAAATTTCCAGCTTATCATCAGCTATCTTTCTGGGGAATTGGCAGAAGGATACTAGAAAATGCTGAGGAAAGAGGGCAAAGGGAGGAGCAGTGCTCCTCCCCCTGGTCCAGGGTCATTGTGCAGGTCAGCAATGTCATCAGGAAAGGCCAGGCACCCCGTGCCACAAGCCTGCCTGCCTGCACATAGTGGCTTCTCGACAAGGAGGTCAGAATGGAGGAAAGCGGGACACAGGAGGAAAGTACCGAAGATTCGTAAATACCTAGAGAGCAGCTGGAGAAACCTAAATTCCTTCATGGGCAGGTAGGGGCAGAGTCGTTATAATTTCCATATTAATGTAAACGTGACCTAGTTTTAGACACACAGGCCAATGAGGACTACACAAACAAAGAATTTAGATGATTTAGTCATTTTTCTGATTAGAAAAGTGAGGTATGCTCACTGCTGAGAAATTAAAATATAAAGGTATCAAAAAGAAAATCAAAATAGCCCACAACTCTACCAAGAGATAACCATAGTCACTGCAAAGCAGTTTTGTAATCAGCTTCTTTGCTTGTAATTAATCACCCCTAAGCTAACGTAAGAGGGTCTTTTTTTAAGCATACTAGTAAAACTTCTCAATGTTTAAACAAGGATGTCAAGCAACCCCTATTCAGCACTACCATATACTTAACCAGCAACATAGAAAGACTGCATTTCAAGTGTTTGTAAAAGACAGTGTGAACTTGAAGTTACTACCCCTCACTACTTTTCAGAAACTCCACTTAGAGGAGAATTATTGACCAAGGATGTTCTGAGGCAAGTGAAATCCAATAATTACTCTTTGTAGTCCAAAGCCCATCCTAACAGGCCCGTAGAATAACATGCCTAAACTATATCCTATTTTTTCATTTGACTTTACTTGATGACATTAACATTTTCTTAGTTATTAAGTAATATTTAAAAACACCTTCTATAATAGCTGCATGGTAGCTATTTTGGAACTATCTCATAATTTACTTGGAGATTTAAATTTAATATTTCATTATTATATCTAAAACAGCAAAGAGCATCTTTGTACACAATTTTTTTAAATTTTTAATTAATTTAAGAGAGAGGGAGAAAGGGAAAGAGAGAGAGAGAGAGAGAGAGAAGCATCAACTCATTGTTCCACTTAGTTGTGCAAGCATTGGTTACTTCTCCTACGTATCCTGACCAGGGACTGAACCCATGACCTCAGTGAACTGCAATGATGCTCTACCCACTGAGTCACTTGATAAATCTTCTATCATGATAAATAGAAAGTAGAACAGAGAAAAATATAAAAGATGAGTCTCTATAGTGAAGAGCCCATGTTACCCAAGGGCCATATGAAAAGTGAGGCCCTCACTAAGGGGCAGAGAGCCACATAAAGGAGAAGAAAAATGAGAAAGAGGAACAAATCTTGCCCCTTCTCAGTTTCATTTAAGCCTAACCTGTGGTGGCACTGTGGATAAAGCGTCAACCTAAAAAGCTAAGGTTGCCAGTTTGAAACCCTGGGCTTGCCCGGTCAAGGCACATATGGGATTTGAAGCCTTCTGCTCCTCCCCTGCCCTCTCCAAAATAAATAAATAAATAAATAAATATATTAAAAATATTGCTCTCATCTTATGAGGTATTGAGATATCTACCAACAGTATCATCTACTTCTATCAATTTTTTATTATTTAGTATGGTCAGGAAATGACATACTTATTTTTGATCGATAATACGTCTCAGTTACTAAAGTATTGCCACATATGCCATACACCAATGACTGATCTTACAAGGATTAGAATAAAATAAAGTTTACTAAAATTAAAGTGAAGGTGGATAAAATTTACATTTTTGTCAGTAATTCTAAGGATTGGTTAGAATCTGCCCATTAATTCATTAGTTTCTATAATTACATAGTGCACTATGTTAGATGCTATGACATCAATGATCTATTGTCAATTTATTCTTATTAGAACATATTTTAATCTGTCTGACTTTGTACAAGATTTGAAGTAGCCATGTTATGTCAAAGGGTAAAAATCATAATTTATAGAAAATCAAACTATTAAAAATTGTTTTAAAAAGTCAAAAAGATTACTTTTTAAAGCTGCCAAATGTGTTATCTGAATGACTTAATGTTATATTATTTTAAAGATTCATCTTCCTTCAAAGCTCTTAAATATTGTAAAATAGAGTCAATATCTAAGTAAAATTCTGTGCAGATTTAATATTTTTAATGGTATTGATATTAAGATACTAAGAGATATCACATCTCTTTACTTTCTATAAACCAATTTAATTTCAAATTCCCCTCTTGCCTGGGTGGATGAAAATGCAACTTCATTCATCCTCTGGGATTCTAAAATTGGGCAGAGGTTCAATATCTTTTTGAATTCAAGATATTATGAAGTTTCTTGGGGTCACTGGCCCTCTGAACTTTGCCGGTGCCGAGACACCATCTCTCTTGCATAGTCTCTCTAAATACACCAATTCATGCATCTGAGGTGCACTTGAGATCTGGAATATTGAGCAAGGCCAGCAATCCAGGCCTCCACTCTATCCCTCTGGTAGCCTCTGATCTTTTCTTCTGAGATTGTGCTTTCACTTCAGGCAACTGTGGGAGCAAGATATGTGGCCCTTCGTCCCAGGACCCAAGGATGTGCTCTCCCCCATACAACCCCAGGCGGAATCCTCTGGAGCCTCGGATCGCTGTCTGTCTCAAAAGCAAGGCAATCCTCCTCAATGGCACTTATTGCACTTGCTAAGAACAAGCAGAGTTCTGAAAGTTATGCAGGTATCAATCTTTTTTTTTCTTCTTCTCACATGAAAAGAGAAATTTATTTAGAAAGTCACAGAAGTAGAAAGAATGAGCCAGCTAGGCTATCTGGGCTGAGGAAAGAAATTACAGAGGCAGAAGAAGGGCCCTGGAGTTTAGGAGAAAGAAAGGCAAAGGTAAGGTGCCTGGGGGAAGGAAATGGGGGAAGGCACAGGTGTGAGAGAGAGAGAGAGAGAGAGAGAGAGAGAGAGCACCTGGGGGAAGAAGCAGGTGAAGGAAGGTGGCAGAAACAGGCATGCCAGAGAGAGAGAACAGGCCTCATCCATCTTAGGTACAGCCCTGCAATCTCCGCGGTCTCCCTCACGTACATACTAGGAATGAAGGCTGACGGCTGACGCGCAGGCGCTCTAAGATAGACCAGCCATTGAGCCAGCACTGCAGCAGCCATTCCTATAGCTCTGCATCTTACAGGCTGAACCTTATAATAACTGTTCTTCTCCTTTTAAAAAGACAGAAGAATCAAGATGACAAAAGTTTAAGTAATTCATTCCAGGGCACACAATCCACTATTGCTCTGGTTGAACATTAAAAAAAAAAAAAGACTCATAAGATTCAGGCTCATGAATACCTAAAATATAAGTGAGGCATCATTATAGTTGTGGCAAGAGTATAAACTTAACCAGACTCATCAAGAGAATAAGGACTTACCAAAACGACCAAAATGTACTACTTCTTAAAATAAAATATTTGACAAATATCTACCTAATGGTTTCCCTGGGAAAAATTCTGTGCTCAGTGCTCTGAGAAATAAGGAAAAGACTCCACCCCTATCTTCCCAGAGATTATAAACCAGTGTATTCAAACCATGCAAAGGTATACAAATAGATCAAGGAAGTGAATAAAAGCTAGAAGGAGGATGGCTGAGCATGCAGAGTGTAGGCTGCGCACAGACACAGCCAGCCTTGAGTTTCCAAACCAGAGGATAGGAGCGTGGGTATCAAGGTAAACAGTGGGGGTGACTCCGCCTTTCTCTTTCTTCCAAGGGATGAGAATGCTAGAAGCTCAGCTGCTGCAGAATGTAAACCATACAGATTGCCCAGAGTTACTGACTTGCCTGAAGCCATAAAAAAATCTTTATGAGTTATTTTTCACTTCTTTTTCTGCCAGGATCAAGTATCAGCATTGTTATATTCAGAAACACGCCACTTTTAACACCCTAAAGAAGAGCTGGCCCGACTGGGGTAGGCATAAAACAGTTGTCAGAGGCAGGAAGTTTCCCAGACTCCAGCCCCAAGCTACAGCAAAATAAATTTGAGACATTCAACAGATTTCTAATGCGCTGAGATGCCTGAACTAGCCTTCATATTTACTAGTAAAGAGACAAAGAATGTTGTTTTGACAGAGCCAAAAAGAGATTTCATGCAGATTTGGAATACTCAGATGAGTTTCTCTGAACTGATCTAAAAATCTAAAAAAAAAAAAAAACCTTTTAAATCACTGCTCAGAACCTTAAAACTACTGCAAAGATTTCTTCTCCACAACTGGCTTTCTTTAAAGTATATACAACAGTACCAGGGGCTTTGCAATACTATGACAGATTATTATACTTCATCTGTCCCACTACCATTTGTTGAATTCTTTACCAAATAGAAAAATTTCAAGAGACTCCAGTTGCTTGGGTTTTAGGTTTTGACTGGCTCCTACCCCATCAAGGGCCAAGATCACCATTTTCTTTGTCTTTGACATTTCAGGAGACCCAGAGAATGAAATCCAATACTTTTGTCTGCATCTGCTGCTAAAAGCCTTTTCTCTCTGAACATGCCACAGCTCCCTTGAGGCTCATTAAGCACATTTACATTTGGCTCTTAAAATCCTAAATAGCCCATTTCACGCCTAGCAGTGGTGTATTGATGACAGAAGCACTCAGTGATGGCCTGTAGGATAAGTGAAGACTCTTTTGACTCTAGATATCTCCCACAGATGATTTGTACGTGCTGTTAAAGACTTAAAACCATGCGAGCAATTGACAATTGTTAGAAAGACATATGCATGCAAACACTGTCAAATGTACCTATCCGTGTGCCAAAGAAAACGGCAAGGGTCTAAATGTAGTAGAAATGCACTGAGGTGAGAAAGAGAGAGAGAGAGAAAGAGAGAGGAGAACAGAGAGAGAGAGAGAAAGAGAAAAAAAGTAGAGAGAACAGGAAGAAATATGAGTAGAAAGAAGAATCTGCATTGGATTTTAGTGTAACCTTTCTTGCCCTGCAAATTGTAAGGATAAAAAAGAAGAGGAAATAAGGTAGGTAGACTAATAAAAGCATATGAACTGTGTTTAGGCTGGATGTCAATGAACGAGCTATGCCTGGATCATGGCAGGCTAATGAGGGACCAGAGAGCTCATTCACTATTAGATTCAGGTTGAGACACTTGGGGAAGAAACAGAAGACCCAATGGTTAGAACTTTTTCTTTTACTATCTTCCTTTCCTCCTATACCTCAGAATAGAGTAGCATATTTATCTCTGTGACTTTGAACTCTCTGGGACAGGGGCTCAGCACACAAGGAAAGTGTCTTTTCGATCCTTTTAGTCCACTCAAATTGGATACCTATTCAATTCTACACTGGTTTCTCAAGGATACACAAGAAATAATTCTTGATCATTCTCTGGTCAAGGTTAGTTTCCTTTTTATATCTTTCTGTACTTTTAAAAAATATAAAAGCAATACATATGAAGAAAGTTAAAAAACAATAAGAGTTATATGTACAGTGGAATAATTTACATTTTGGTTTTTTTCATTATATTTGTATTAAAAAACTGTCAGTAAAAATGTTTCCATCGATAGTAGAGAAAGGGTTGTCCACTGAATCACATTTACCTCCTTCTGCTGTGTGAATAATCTGATCAAAATTTTATATACAGGAGAACTTCCCATTACAGAATTGGAATGTTACTAAAAAAAAAAAATACATTAAGCAACAACCTTTTATCAACTAAATCTTATTCTGAATGTGCAAAGAGCATTTCTTACCGAAACATTTCATGAAATCCTCCCATAAAAGTACATACTCTAGATTCACCTATATAAATAAAGCTGTGGTCACTAACACTGTTTAAAATGGAGTTCATGAGCAGCAAAGAAAATGGATTATGAGGGCAAGTCTGGAGCTAGACCACTTGGATTGGAATCACAGCGCTGCTACTTTTTATTTGTATGTGCTCAGAAAATTTATTTCACTTCTGTGACTTCTCATCTATAAAATGGACATACATTAGTGACTCTTTTATCAGATTCATGTAAGTATTAAATAACAATCTATTTAAATCACTTATGAGATAGCATGAAATAATCAATGTTAACTATTTTCCTTATTATTCTGATTACTATTACTGTTATTATTTTGGTTAGTTAAACTATTACTACTAGTACAGCATTTTGGAAGGTTGTAAGTCAGCCTTTCTTCCTCTCCTAACTAGATGGCAAGCCCTGGCAGGAAAGACTGATCTCACTGGGCTCTGTGTCAGCAGCAGTGCTGGAATAGAGACACTGGTGACTGAATGAGACACAATCACATTAAAAAATATTAATGAGGTTAATATCCAAAATACATAAAGAACTCATACAACTCAATAGCAAAGAAAAAATATGATTAAAAAATAAGCAGAAGTTCTCAGTAGAATTTTTCCAAAGATAGACAAATGGCCAACAGGTACAGAAAAAAGGTGCTCAATATCACTAATCAGAAGGGAAATGCAAATCAAAATAACAAGATATCTCCTCACACCTGTGAGAAGGGCTATTATCAAAAGACAAGAAATAACAAGTATTGGAAAAGATGTAGAGAAAACTTTGTGCATATGGAAATGTAAATTGCTGCAGCCACTATGGAAAACAGTATGGAGATTCCTCAAAATATTAAAAATAGAGCTACCATATAATCCAGCATTCTACTTCTGGTTATTTATCCAAAGAAAATAAAACCACTAACTTGAAAAGATATTCACACTCCCCCATGTTCATTACAGCATTATTTACAATCACTGGGGTCTGGAAACAACTGAGTGTTCATGGATAGATGAATGGATAAAAAAAAGTTATATATATTATGTATATGTGTATATATATACATTATAGAGAGAGAGATACAATGGAATATTTAGTCATAGAAAAGAAGAAAATCTTTTCATTTGAGACAACATGGATGAACCTTGAAAGTACTATGCTAAGTGAGGTGAAATAATCAGACAAAGACAAATACTGCATGATGTCACTTATATGTGGAATCAAAAACAAACATAAAGCAAGCTCAGAAAAGAGTTTGGAGAGTGAGTGAAATAAGTGAAGGTGGTCAAACAGTATAAACTTCCAATTATAAAATAAATGTCACAGGACTATAATGTACAGCATAGTGACTGCAGTTAAGAATACTGTACTGCATATGTGAAAGTTGCCAAGAGTAGATCTTAAAAGTCCTCATCACAAGAGGAAAAAATGTTTAACGATGTATGGCCACAGATGTTAACTAGACTTATTATGGCGATCATTTGGCAATATATGCAAATATCAAATCATTATGTTATACACCTGAAACTAATATAATGTTATATGTCAATTATATCTCAAAAATATATATATATTTTTTTTAAATTTTAAATAGACTACTGAAAATCTTAATTAGTTGCAGCTGCCATATAACTAACAACTCTGGGACCTAGCATTGTGCCTGGGACAGATTAGGGTCCCAATAAAAGTGGATGAAGGAATGAATGGACAAATGAATGAATGAATACACATCCATACAGGGTACTTCCTGGAGAGCTTGAAAAATAATATATGTAGTGTATTTATATAAGTAAACTCTATTTTCATTTTTATTTTTTCTTAACAAGGTGTTTAGAAAATTTAGGGTCGTCAAAGCTTCAGCTAAAGGAGAAAAGGCAAAAGCATGATTAACAAGCCAAGAATAGAAGATGTTTTCAGCAACTTGTATGTCTTGCTAAAAGGAAACAATTTGTACAATCCCCACTGAACACACTTCATCCATCACATTCTCAGTCTCTCTCTCCTCAAGGATCTCCACATGGAGCTAAGAGACCTTACATGTTTGCCATCTGAGAGTGAAACCCGGCCTTTTAAAATGACCTCCACCTGGCACATCTGTATCAAGGGGTCTCTTCAGGCTAAAGCCCAGGTTATATAAAATGTGGCCCCAAAACTGGGGATTCCCACATCAATAAAGTTGTGGGCTTCCAAGGCCACAGTTTCCATGTTAGTTGAAATCACCAGGCCCTTGATGTTGCTTTTACTGAAGCTGACTGTTTTGTGCACATCATGGGGTGTGTGTGTGTGTGTGTGTGTGTGTGTGTGTGTAAATCAGTAAGATTGTTGGTTGTAATTCTTCTTAAGGTGTATTTTTCATACAGCTAGTCTTTGAAAAGAACACAGCTACTTAGTGTACAAGGTTAAAGGGGACGGGGAAGTGCTTGAGTGGGAAGAGCCAGGCATAGCCCATCCCCTTCACTAGAGATGAGCTGCAAAGGTCAACGGCTGCCAGCTGACCTCTCTCTGTGCCCATCGCCACTTCACAGAAAAGGAAACTGAAGCTCAGAAGGGTTAAATAACTTCTCCCAGGACACACAACCAGTGAGTGACCACCAAGATTTGATTCCAACCCACTCTGTCTCTTACTTCCTCACCACAATGTCAAAGTATTACCCAGAAAAACCCAGAAAGCTCGAAAAGAGAGCCTATGAGGAGAATGTGCCCAACTTCACTCACACTCAGTGGGGCTTTAACAAAATAAAGCTTGTATTATGTTACTGGCAGAACCAAATATTTATTGATAGATTACCACTTGAACACTCAATGCTAAATGAGATGGTACAAATACTTACCTTCCAAGGCCCTAACAGGCAGTCTCTGGGTTCATAGGCAAAAACAAGCAGATGATCACAGCTAACACAGTTTATCAAAATCTACTGTAAGCCTCTTTTCAAGGATTACCTCAATGCTTACAACATTTCTGTCAAGCAGGTATAATTAATTATATACCCCCTTTACAGAAAAAGAAAATGAGTCTCAAGAGGTTAAACAAGTTGTGTCCACACAGCGACTAAGTCAAAGGATAGGTTTCTAACTTAAGATGTCTGACTTCAGAGCCTAGCCCCCTAACCTGGGCTAGTTTTCTAGGGCTGCTATGACCAAGTATCACAAACCAGATGGCTTAAAACAACAGAAATTTATTGTCCAAAATTCTGAAGACTAGATTAAAATCAAGATGTCAGCCCTCTAAGGGCTGCGAGGGAGAGTCTCTTTTACATCTCTCTCTTAGCTTTTGGGGACAGCTGCCAACTTTGGGTGTTTTCTTAACATATAGATACGTCACTCCAACATTGGCCTCTGTCTTCACACGGTATTCTCTCTGTGTGTCTGTGTCTAAGTTTCCTTCTTCTGATAAAGACACTAGTCATGTTGGATTAAGGTCCACTCTAGTGACTTAATCTTAATTTGATTAAATCTGCAAAGACCCTATTTCCAAATATGGTCATGTTGATAGGTACTGAAGGTTAGAACTTCAACATATCTTTTTTAGGGGGACACAATTCAAATAACATAATCACTATACCATGCTGCCTCTCATAATCACAATTTTGTAAAACATTTTTTACCAAACCCTCTAAAAGAAATATTCTATGCTGTTTGTATATTCTTTTTCTTTAATAAACATAGATCATATCCCATCATCTATACTGTCAACAGAACAATTTGAAAAATAAATAAATAAATAATCTCTCTGACTCAGGACACTAGAATCCAAATCCTTATCCTGTTGGTGATCATTTGGAAATAATCATCTATACAGTCCTAAACTTCATTTCACACCAAATTAACTTTCTGAAGTAGATTTAACCCACAGCTACTATAAAATATCTGGAAGCAGTCATACATAGAATTCTAGAATATCCCAGCAACAAAATACCTTAATGGGTCTGCCCACCACATTTTACAAGTGATTAACCTGAGGCTAAGAGCCAATGACCTGTGTGAAGTCACCTGGGGAATTATGGCAGCAGCAGGACTAGAATGCAGGTCTCCTGTCCTGCAACCTGAACCTCTTTTCAGAATTCATCTCCTTTCTGTTTGTTCCAGATGTGCCCAAAGGTACTTCTGGTACTTTGCATTACTTTGGAGCCCCAACATGGTGTGTATATCCACCTAGGGGCACACACATAATTGAAGACAAGTGGGCTCCTACCCCACGTGTTTTCTGAATTCTCTCATTTGACTGGTGAAGCTGAGCATCAGTCTGGGTGGCTCAGATGATCCAAGTGCCAGTATTTTGCTCTCAGTCCCAGGAGCCTACTTTCACTCCTAAATCTTTGGCTGTAAATGACACCTTAACAGTACTTCCTTTCTTCACTCCTGTTAGTTTGACAATTCGGATATGAAAACATTTGCCAAAGATAAGTAAAAGACTCCAAAGAGAAAAATCACACCAGTTTACCTCCAGGAATATTTTTCTCTTCAGTTAGGACCCAGGCAGCAGCATCTGATTGGGGAGCTGAACAGAAGAGCTCCCTGTATCACACTCCAATTTCCCAGGCCAGGGCAGCAGGAGGAGAAGCTCACTCTCTCCAAGGCTGTCCATACAAGCAGGGTGGGACCTATAGCAATTTCAGTGTCCAGCTTTACAAATATATAATTCTGTTAGCTAAGTGGCTTTTCCACCAAGAGTTTGTTTAAATAAATAAAAAATTAAAAGCTCTAATGTGCATCACAGTAGAGTTCTAGTTAATGGTCACTCAGTGGATTCATTTAGATAACAATGTTTATCTCTATGAGCCTCTTCTGAGAAGCTGAATTACAATCTAATCTCACCTCCTTTTCTGAATTCTGTCCTCTTGGGGCCAGGATGCCTGATGTGTTTATGTTTAGATTGTGAATTGGGGTATGAGATATGAAGAGGCAACAGGGGTACATCACAAGTCTTGATTTCTGACATCAGCTTAGAATTGCTCTTCCACATTGCCACAAGAAGAGTGAACAATTTATTCCTGGGTAGAGAAGATGCATTAGAGCACCTTTGAATTGTTTTCCTGCCTGAAATTCCTTCCCAGCCCTTCTTACCCTGAAGGATTTCAGTACAACTCCAGTGCTTCACCTCCAAGCCATCCTGGATGCCCCCATAGCTTTCAAATGACTCTTCCAGCACTTACAGTCAATCCCTCCCCAGTGGAATGATGAGGAGGAGTGGCCTTCAAGGAAGCCAGGGACTGATTGGATAGAAGTGGTTAGAAGAACTAGGAATAAAAGGAGGAGGACACATGAGTCCATAGACATGTCTAGAGTGAAAAACCTGCCTTGGTCCAAGGGGCTGGCACAGGATGAAGAACAGAATTGCAATCAGAGATCAAGGGCCTGCTCAATGGAATTGGGTTGGACAAGAGATCATCTTAGGTTAAAAGCACAGAATGTTTGAGAACATTTTCCCCATCGCACCGTGGTTTTCCTTGCCACTTGATGTGACAGGGTGCTCTTTATTACCTCTAAATTTCTGGCACCTGAACAAGCAATGCTTAATACATATTAGGTGCTCAATTGGTGTGTATTATTATATATTATACAATTTTCTAAGTGCAGGAACTCCCTTCTGATAACCCTTAAAGATGCTCACTGGCCTCCACGTGACACTTTTGGATGAACTCAAGAAAATTATCTCTCTTCCCACAGACAGGCCTTTCCATCACTAGGCAGCTCTATCATTAGAAGGACCTCCCAATACATTTCATATCCTTATAACATGCACACTTGAGTCTTAGCTCTGTTCTCTAGAACCATCCAAAATAATTCTGCTCCTATCCCTTTCTACATGGCAATGCCCACTCCAAAAAGAGAGGTTTCTGGAATGTCCTCAGAGCCATCTTCTGAAGCTGACTTGACCTTGTTATTTTAGTCTTTAAGAGAGATTAATTTGGAAAAATGTCAGCTTGAAAACTCATAATTGCCGGTTGGCTCAGTAGTGTAGTGTCAACCCTGCACGTGGAGTCCCAGGTTCAATTCCTCATCAGGGCACACAGGAGAAGCAACCATCTGCTCCTCCTCCCACCACCTCCCCTTTCTCTCTTTCATTCTCTCTTCCCCTCCTGTAGCCATGGCTCAATTGATTTGAACACATCGGCCTCGCTGAGGATGGCTCTGTTGAACCTCCACCTCAGGCACTAAAAATAGCTCAGTTGTGAGCACTGGCCTCAGATGGGCAAAGCATTGGCCCTAGAGGGGTTTGCCAGGCAGATTGTGGTGGGAGCACATGTGTGCAGCTGTCTCTGTATCTACCCTCCTCTCACTTAAAAACAAAAGCAAAAACAAACCATAATGGTGTCTTATCTCCCAGATCCTCCTTCTCAGTCCCTACCCTTCATATTGACCCAACCCCCCTGCCATGTCCTATCTCAGGACCTTCTTGCCAAGTAAATTCTCCCAATATCAGCATAAACATATTTCCCCTCAGAAGTCTTTCCTGAACCATTCCCTACTAGATACATTTGGTCACCCTATTTTGTTTAACCTCACCTTTTTCTTCTCTTTTGTATATGTCTCACAATTATAATTTAAATAATTAATCATGGAGTCAGTGATTTAACATCTGTATTCTCCATCAGAAAGCAAACTTCATGTCTGTCTTACTCATCTTTGTGTATTTATCTAATGCCTAGTTCATTTCATTAGGCACCAAAAAAAATATTTTTTATTGAAGTTTCTCAAATTTTTCCAAGGGATCAACATCTGGTTCATAATTCAACAGTTTATGACTTCCAATAAATGATATTGTCCCTGAGTTCATATTTCAAATTCTCAGCTTTTAGCAGAGGGAAAGGTCAATAGACATCTGAATGGTGGAATTTGTCCATGACACTGCCACATTTAGAGTCTCTCTCGGTTATCACATCGCATGTGCATTTTTCACCTGGCCAGATAACTTACATTATATTCTAACCCGCTAACCCCTAAATCACTTGTGTTCTCTCTCCTTTTATGTTCAGTAATGTTCCCTACTGTGCATTTGCGCTTTAATTTTGTGGCTGTCCATAAATAGATAAGTCTTTGGGGCTGGCCCATCATTTTTATTTCATCAGTTTCCTTTGAACAAGGCAAACCTGTGTGTGCTGTTCTAAATTCTAGCCCATAAAGTCCCAGTGTTTTCTATGCTGGTAGAGCTGGTTCCTAGTGCTAAAACTCTGGGTTGACTTTATTTATTACTTATAATCTTTATATAATCTGAGACCATAAATATAGTTCTCAAACATCTCCCCTGTTATTTTCTTCGGTAAATTACTGGGCACCTCCCTCATCACTGTTCTTTCTGTGCCATGCCGGCTGTCTTCCTAATATCTAGTTTATAGGCCTTTTCCCTCCTACTACTCAAATTTCAGTTTAAAGCTTTCTTAATTAGATTGGTGAGCCTCTACCTCTTTATTTTTTTACTCTTTCTAGTGTCTGTGGTGTGTCTTTTGCCACTTGACATTTTGCTTTCTTGAGCCATATTTGAGAAAACTCATTCTTTGACCATATCTCTGGAGCTTGATGATATTTTTTCAGATTTTCTTTTCTCTTTCAAAATTATGATTATTACTTGAGAAGAAGAATTGAAAATGGCATCCATACCCAGAAGTTCTTAAAATTCCTGACCCTGATTTTTACAGATAATGAAGAAACTTTGGAATGGGAAAGTGTTGCTAGAGCCATATCTTTTTCCTTCTGGTGTCCTCCTTGGATAAACTTAGTGCTTATACAGACGAGTTTGCTCAGCCCCTCCAAGACACTGGGTTTCAAAGCAGCTTTCATCATGCCTCTGATCTTTCATGAAGCACAAGACAGACCTGTGTTGATAGAACAAGAATGTACATCCCTGAAGCCCACAGAGATGCAGTGTTAGCCTCATTTCCCATACCCAAGGCTGAAGATATCATTCTTTTGGTTTATCCTCTGAGATAAGCTATATAGTCATTAAGACACAGCTAGGAGGAAGGAAGGAAGAAAGAAAGAAAACATTCGAGATAGAAAAATCACATTTCTCTTATTTCTATAAGGAAATGTCTCAACTTAGTTTTCTACTCAACAGAGTCAATTCTCTACATATACATGTATCTCATTGCTACTTTCCCAGACGAGTCCTCAGTTATTATTTAATCGTTAATGATTGCCTCCTTTAAGGTTAATTAGATATATCTCTAGTCAAATGAGGCCCTGTTGATTTCCTCCTGCTAGTCTCTTCCCCAAGGTCACTAAGAGGAGGGAGGAAAAGGCTACCATGTGCTTCTGAGAGAGGGGATATTAAAATGACAAGGGGCCTCCCTGCTTCTATACTCCCTAGATCATTCTCCTTTATCTTTCCCTTTGCAGAGAAGGATTCTGTTTAATAAACAATTCATTTAGCAAACATTTGGTACAAGCCTACTCCATGACAAACTGTGTCTAGGTGCTGGATATAAGAATGAGTATCACAGGCAAATGAGGGCATCAGCAAATGGGCTTTGAGTGGAAAGAAATTAGCTAAAGAAAAATGCAAAAAATATTCACCATTTAAAAAAAATCTTTAAAGGACCTATATTATAGACCTTAAAACATGATAGTTCTTCCAATGAGTATTTTCTGAATGAACAAATGAATTGTTATTGTAAATGTTGAGGATTGGCTCTCTTCAGCCTCCTGGGAAATACTGCCTACTTAATAATAATAGTGGTGGTGTCACTTTAGGAGAGCTAAACTGACTCTCACACTGATGCATTTCTAGATGAATATTGTGTTTACAAGTCTCTGTCTCTGTTGAGGAAACATCTTTTCAAAGTCCAATAACAGTTTTCCCATTTCAATGTGTACCACTGACATAGTTCAGATCCTGATCTGTGTAACTACACATATCTTGATCATGTCATTTTCTGTTTAACTTACTTACTAATCTGTCCTGCATCCCTTCTTATCAATTGATACTTCTTAGAGATAGATTGATAGATGATAGATAGATAGATGATAGATAGATAGATAGATAGATAGATAGATAGATAGATAGATAGATATTCTTACTTCTTCTCTGTGTCTTTACACAGGCTATTTCCTTTTTCTCCTAGGAAACTCACACTTGTCCTTGAGGATTTAACTTCAGCATCCTTCCACTCGGGAAACTCATCTAGAAAAACCCAGAGTAACTTGGATATCTCTTGTTGGGCTTCTCAAAGCACCTACCCTGCACACATAGTGTCCTAAAATTATCAGCATTTGTTTAATTGGCCTTACCAATTATACTAGCTGTTTGAGGGCAGGAACTATCTTTTCTTCACTATGCCACTAATATCCATCCCAGTAGCTAGAAAACAGTAGGGTGTGTGAGTGTGTGCGTCTGTGTCCACAGAAAAATATATGGAAGAGAAAGATAATGCTAAGGAAACAAAAGAAAACAGAAAGCACCTGGCTTTGGAATCCTGGCCTCCCAGAGGTAGCTGGCAGGCAGGCAGGAAATCGCCAATGTTGACTGAGTTTCTCTGTCAACTGGAGAAAAGCCAAATAAATAGAATATTCTAGTACTTAGAAATTTTTACAGCCTAAGAAGTGGGGGGAAAAAGCAAGCATTTAAAAAGGGATATAAGACTTTGGAGAATCACAAGGATGGAAAAGCAGAAATTAAAAATGTGCAAATTGCATCATTATTTTGTTATTAGGGTTTTAAAAGATGTTTGATGATAGAACTTTTGGCTTTATTTCTGTGTTTTGGGAATGAGGAGCTACAAGAAATATAGACCTTTACCAGAGTCCACCTGAGGCATCATTAAGAGATAAACAAAGTCTGTTTACAAAACCACCAGCTCTCAGTGGGAAATGGGTCATATATAACCAGAGCTTCTGCCCTGGAAACCTCATGGTCAAGGTTGCCCCAAGTGGTGTTCTTTGCACCACCATTTTCCTGATCCTCGACCTCTCAGCCCATAAAGCAACTTCCTTGTCTATGCTCATTCTCCACTAGCTCTGCTCTCTGAAGGAAAAGGGAACATTTTTTGAGCACTTTCTATGTGCTGGGTATATCTGATTTAATCACCAAATGCCTGTAGTTACGGAAAAATATGACGATCTTACGATGATAGAACTTAGACTGAAAGATGAATAGTCTGTCCGTGATCACATGGCAAATAATCAGTAGAGCCAGGGTTCAAATGCTACTGTTTAATTCTAAGGACAAAGCTTTTTTCATTATAATAGGTTATTTGTGCTAAGTTAGGTTGCCTTAACCTGTCTTTCCTGCTGTTATAATATACACAGGGACTTTGGGTTCTTTACCCCAAAAAAGGACCCACCAAGGCAGTGCCAGTTACCATAGCAATGGCAGATGGGAGAACTTGGGCTGTAAGTATCTTGCAGCTCCCCCCGTTACATCAGGTATGTACCATGGACTCACCCTAAATTTTCTTAATAATCACTATATCAATTTTCTTAAAATTGCTCAGCCTTTACAATCAAAAGCAAAATTATATGGAAATTCATAGTGAAGTAAAATAGAACACCTCATATATCCACAAAACTGCCTTTGTATTTATAATTTCATCAGGAAGGGCAAACTTACAGAAAGATAATGGCACCATTTATTCTCAAAAGCAGGTCTCTACCTGTGAATACATATGAATTAAGGTTAGTTTAAACACTGTAATCTCTTTTCATGCATTTTTAAATTTTTAATTTGTGTTTAAAATATTTAGATGGCTTCTTTGTACCTATGAATAAATAATCCTATATATGCTTTTTCAGCCCACTTAGCAGAAACTGATCTATATTTTAATCCTTCCTTATAATATCACTGGAATTCCAGCTTTTTTAGGAATTTAGGAGAGGAAATACAGGCTCTGCCCTTTGCCTTGCATTTCTCCCTTGACCCCAGAAGGACTCCAGACCTGGAAAGAAATAATAGCATGCTCCTTCTGAAAGGGGAGGGTAGCTTGGTGTCCTGGGACTTCCAAAAGGCTGATGTCATGTAAGGGAGAGCCGCTTCCAGGTCTCCTGTCCACAGTGGTCAGTTGCCATGCGGGGATTATCATGAAACATCCTAAGAAACCTTAGATCACCTCCTTCCTCTAGGGCAGGGGTCGGGAACCTACGGCTCGCGAGCCAGATATGGCTCTTTTGATGGCTGCATCTGGCTCGCAGACAAATCTTTAATAAAAAAAATTATAATGTTAAAAATATAAAACATTCTCATGTATTACAATCCATTCATTTCCTACCACTCATGTTCATGGTTGCAGGTGGCTGGAGCCAATCACAGCTGTCCTCTGGGACAACAACCAAATTTTTATTGGATAATGAGTAATGTACACGGATAGTTGTGCGGCTCTCACAGAATTACATTTTAAAATATGTGGCGTTCATGGCTCTTTCAGCCAAAAAGATGCCCGACCCCTGCTCTAGGACTAGGGTCGAAACTGCTATAAAAATTCCTCCAAACTATGTTTGTTGATATTGGGCTGAGGGCTGTGGTGGTTCATTGTGACCGAGAGCTCAGCATGAACATGAAAGAAGACTCAGATATGGTGAGAGGTATCATTTTGAAGCCTGGTGCTGGCACAGAATTATTTAGAAAAAAAGTCAGGGTGTAAGCCAGTTTTATTTCTGCATGTGATTAGCTGGGCTAAACAACATCAGATGTCCTAAGGCCAGCCCTCCTCAGCTACCCTCCCACCTAACATAAAACTCTGTTTCAAGAATTAATAGCAAAAAAAAAACAAACAAAAAACTCATGAACACGTAAAAAGAATTTCCCCCTTTCTTCTGAGATCCTGTAAACATCACAGCAAAATAAATCTATATTGAAATTTGTATAGTCTAAACTTTATAGTCAGAGGACCTGTCTACATTAAAAATGTTCATAAACATAGGTCCTCTGATGCTTATAATTTTTACTGGATAGATTACAATTCTTTTTTTTATTAATAAATAAATTTTTATTAATTTTAATGGGGTGACATCAATAAGTCAGGGTACATATATTCAAAGAAAACATGTCCAGGTTATCTTGTCATTCAATTCTGTTGCATACCCATCACCCAAAGTCAGATTGTCCTCCAACACCTTCTATCTAGTTTTCTTTGTGCCCCTCCCCCTCCCACTCCCCCTCTCCCTCCTTCCATCCCCCTGCCCCCCATAACCACCACACTCTTGTCCATGTCTCTTAGTCTTGTTTTTATGTCCCACCAATGTGTGGAATCCTGCAGTTCTTGTTTTTTCTGATTTACTTATTTCACTCTGTATAATGTTATCAAGATCCCACCATTTTGTTGTAAGTGATCCGATGTCATCATTTCTTATGGCTGAATAGTATAACATGGTGTATATGTGCCACATTTTCTTTATCCAGTCTTCTAATTTATTTTTTCAGTGATTAAAGCCTTTAAGCAAACTCTTGGCCAATACAGCAAGAATTCATAAAAGAGTAGTGTCCTTAACATGTTCACCAAGTCCAAGTTGGCCCCAACACCATGCCAAGTCCCTGAAAAATGCAACCCAACCCCAGTTCAGTCTGTTAGGAGTTGTCCCAAGGAACAAGAGTCCAGGAAAAGTCCACATCCAGAAAAAGTCCTCATGGCACTGGAATTGTTGCCACAATTCTATACTTTGCAGCTCACGTCCAAGTCCCAATGACCACTGCTTCTAGCTGGTAATGGTTCAGGTAGACTGGAAAAGCCATCTGCAGCATGTGTGGAGATGGAACTTCTGTTCTCCTCTGCCTGGAGAGATGAGACCAGGGTGCTTTTCCCTGGAGCTCTCTGACTGTGGTATGGTAAAGAGAACCTTGGGATACACTAAGGTGGGTGGCAAAGGTAGATTCATAATAGAAGTTGGCAAAAGGGGGAAAGAGAGCTCTAAATTAGGAGTAGGTCCCAGCCTGAAATATGAGTGAAGCATTGAGGTAGGAGGAATAAAGGAAACAAGATTACGATTCTTGAGTCTGGCACTCAGGAAGTTATTTGTAGGAGGGTCACATTGCCAGCACTAGGAGAATGCCACCCCATCCCCATGAGAGGTAGTACCCTTGTGAGAAGTTGTGGTTTGATGACAAAGCCTAATTTTCAGATGATCAGATTTCCAATCAAATAAAACTCTTTATTAAAGCAGTTAGGTCTAATGATATTAAACAGCACCTTATTTAAGAAAATCATACATAGGAGTGACGTCACGGAAATGGCGCCGTGAGAAGCGCGTCCGACAGCTCTCCCCTAAATCACAACAAATTTATCAACTAGAAACAGAACAATTTATCCTCGGAGCATTCCGGAATTCCACACAAACTGAAAGCAAAAGGACTGTTATCACTTGAATCTGAGAGACGAGGGTGTGGAGGAAGCTACCGCAGCAGCGACGCTCATTCAAGCCGCGAGGGAGTGCGCCTGCATGCTATCAATAAGACCACCCTCAGATGCCGATAAGAAAGAGGAAATCGAATATTATGGATACAAAAGAAAGAGAGGTAACACAAATAGATGTGGAAAAATCTATGGAGAAAAGACTTAACATATTGGAAGCCTTGGAGCTAAATGACAGAGAATTTGAAATAGAAATCTTAAAAATACTCAGAGAGATACAAGAAAACACAGAAAGGCAATATAGGGAGATCAGAAAACAAATCAATGAACACAAAGAATATATTACCAAGGAAATTGAAACTATAAAAACAAATCAAACAGAAATGAAAAACTCAATTCACGAGCTGAAAAACGAGGTAACAAGCTTAGCTAACAGAACAGCCCAGATTGAAGATAGGATTAGTGAAATAGAAGACAAACAACTTGAGGCACAACAGAGAGAAGAAGAAAGAGACTCAAAAATAATAAAAAATGAGAAAGCCCTACAGGAATTGTCTGACTCCATCAGAAAGAATAACATAAGAATAATAGGTATATCAGAGGGAGAAGAGAAAGAAAATGGAATGGAGAATATACTCAAACAAATAATAGACGAGAACTTCCCAAGCCTGTGGAAGGAACTAAAGCCTCAAATTCAAGAAGCAAACAGAACACCAAGTTTTCTTAACCCCAACAAACCCACTCCAAGGCACATCATAATAAAGATGATACAAACCAATGACAAAGAAAAAATTCTCAAGGCAGCCAGGGAAAAGAAGAGTACAACATATAAAGGAAGGCCTATTAGATTATCATCAGATTTCTCAGCAGAAACTCTACAAGCTAGAAGAGAGTGGACCCCAATATTTAAAGCCCTGAAAGAGAGGAACTTTCAGCCAAGAATACTGTATCCATCAAAGCTATCCTTCAAGTATGAAGGAGATATAAAAACATTCACAAATACAGAAAAGATGAGAGAATTTATCAACAGAAAGCCCCCACTCCAGGAAATACTAAGGGGGGTTTTCCAACCAGATTCAAAGAACAAAAAAAAACAACACCACAAGTAACAGCTCCACCAAGAACACAATAAAACCAAACTTAAACTGTGACAACAAAGGAAAAAAAGGGGGGAGAGGATGGAGATTAACAGTAGCAAAGGATGATGAAGTGCAGAAATACTTATAAGATAGGGTACTACAATGAATATGGTAGGTACCCTTTTCATTACTTAATGGTAACCACCCTTAAAAAAACCACCACAAAAACACTTGACTTAAAAAAGGTAGCAACAGAGGAAAGAAGTATGGAACACAAACAAACAAAAACAAATGATAGAAAAACAAAAGAGAAGAATCAAACTAGATACAAAACGAACAGAAAGCAATTTATAAAATGGCAGTAGGGAACCCACAAGTGTCAATAATTACACTAAATGTAAATGGATTAAACTTACCAATAAAAAGACACAGAGTAGCAGAATGGATTAAAAAAGAAAATCCAACTATATGCTGCCTACAAGAAACACATCTAAGCAACAAGGATAAAAACAAATTCAAAGTGAAAGGCTGGAAAACAATACTCCAAGCAAACAACACCCAAAAAAAAGCAGGCGTAGCAATACTCATATCTAATAATGCTGACTACAAGACAGAAAAAGTACTCAGAGACAAAAATGGTCATTTCATAATGATTAAGGGGAAGTTGAATCAAGAAGACATAACAATCCTTAATATATATGCACCAAACCAAGGAGCACCAAAATATATAAGACAGCTACTTATTGACCTTAAAACAAAAACTAACAAAAATACACTCATACTTGGAGACCTCAATACACCGCTGACGGCTCTAGATCGGTCATCCAAACAGAGAATCAATAAAGATATAGTGGCCTTAAACGAAATACTAGAACACCTGGATATGATAGACATCTACAGGACACTTCATCCCAAAGCGACAGAGTATACATTTTTCTCTAGTGTACATGGAACATTCTCAAGAATTGACCATATGTTGGGCCACAAAGACAATATCAGCAAATTTAGAAAAATTGAAATTGTACCAAGCATATTTTCTGATCATAAAGCCTTGAAACTAGAATTCAACTGCAAAAAAGAGGGGGAAAAACCCACAAAAATGTGGAAACTAAACAACATACTTCTAAAAAATGAATGGGTCAAAGAAGAAATAAGCGCAGAAATCAAAAGATATATACAGACAAATGAAAATGAAAATACGACATATCAGAATCTCTGGGATGCAGCAAAAGCAGTAATAAGAGGAAAGTTCATATCACTTCAGGCCTATATGAACAAACAAGAGAGAGCCGAAGTAAACCACTTAACTTCACACCTTAAGGAACTAGAAAAAGAAGAACAAAGACAACCCAAAACCAGCCGAAGAAAGGAGATAATAAAAATCAGAGCAGAAATAAATGAAATAGAGAACAGAAAAACTATAGAAAAAATCAATAAAACAAGGAGCTGGTTCTTTGAAAAGATCAACAAAATTGACAAACCCTTGGCAAGACTCACCAAGGAAAAAAGACACAGGACTCAAATAAATAAAATCCAAAATGAAAGAGGAGAGATCACCACAGACATCATAGAAATACAAAGAATTATTGTAGAATACTATGAAAAATTATATGCCACCAAATACAACAATCTAGAAGAAATGGATAAATTCCTAGAACAATACAACCTTCCTAGACTGAGTCATGAAGAAGCAGAAAGCCTAAACAGACCAATCAGCAGGGAGGAAATAGAAAAAACTATTAAAAATCTCCCCAAAAATAAAAGTCCAGGCCCAGACGGTCATACTAGTGAATTCTATCAAACATTCAAAGAAGACTTGGTTCCTATTCTACTCAAAGTCTTCCAAAAAATTGAAGAAGAAGCAATACTTCCAAACACATTTTATGAGGCCAACATAACCCTCATACCAAAACCTGGCAAGGATGGCACAAAGAAAGAAAACTACAGACCAATATCTCTAATGAATACAGATGCTAAAATACTAAACAAAATACTGGCAAACCGAATACAACAACATATTAAAAAAATAATACATCATGATCAAGTGGGATTCATCCCAGAATCTCAAGGATGGTTCAACATACGCAAAACGGTTAACGTAATACACCATATCAACAAAACAAAGAACAAAAACCACATGATCTTATCAATAGATGCAGAAAAGGCTTTCGATAAAATACAACACAATTTTATGTTTAAGACTCTCAACAAAATGGGTATAGAAGGAAAATATCTCAACATGATAAAGGCCATATATGATAAACCATCAGCCAACATCCTATTAAACGGCATAAAACTGAGGACTTTCTACCTTAAATCAGGAACAAGACAGGGTTGTCCACTCTCTCCACTCTTATTCAACATGGTGCTAGAAGTTCTGGCCAGAGCAATCAGACAAGACAAAGAAATAAAAGGCATCCATATCGGAAAAGAAGAAGTAAAGCTATCACTTTTTGCTGATGATATGATCCTATACATCGAGAACCCGAAGGACTCCACAAAAAGATTATTAGAAACAATAAACCAATACAGTAAGGTCGCAGGATACAAAATTAACATACAAAAGTCCATAGCCTTTCTATATGCCAACAATGAAATATTAGAAAACGAACTCAAAAAAACAATCCCCTTCACGATTGCAACAAAAAAAATAAAATACCTAGGAATAAACATAACAAAGAACGTAAAGGACCTATATAATGAAAATTACAAAGCATTGTTAAGGGAAATCGAAAAAGATACAATGAGATGGAAAAATATTCCTTGTTCTTGGATAGGAAGAATAAATATAATCAAAATGGCCATATTACCCAAAGCAATATACAAATTTAATGCAATTCCCATCAAAATCCCTATGAGATTTTTTAAACAAATGGAACAAAAAATCATCAGATTTATATGGAACTATAAAAAACCCCGAATAGCCAAAACAATCCTAAGGAAAAAGAATGAAGCTGGGGGCATTACAATACCTGACTTTAAACTATATTATAGGGCCACGATAATCAAAACAGCATGGTATTGGCAGAAAAATAGACACTCAGACCAATGGAACAGAATAGAAAGCCCAGAAATAAAACCACATATATATGGTCAAATAATCTTTGATAAAGGGGCCAACAACACACAATGGAGAAAAGAAAGCCTCTTCAACAAATGGTGTTGGGAAAACTGGAAAGCCACATGCAAAAGAATGAAACTCGACTACAGCCTGTCCCCGTGTACTAAAATTAATTCAAAATGGATCAAAGACCTAAATATAAGACCTGAAACAATAAAGTACATAGAAGAAGACATAGGTACTAAAATCATGGACCTGGGTTTTAAAGAACATTTTATGAACTTGACTCATATGGCAAGAGAAGTGAAGGCAAAGATAAATGAATGGGACTACATCAGAATTAAAAGTTTTTGCTCAGCAAGAGAAACTGATATCAAAATAAACAGACAGCCAACTATATGGGAACTGATATTTTCAAACGACAGCTCAGATAAGGGCCTAATATCCAAAATTTACAAAGAACTCATAAAACTCAACAACAAACAAACAAACAATCCAATAAAAAAATGGAAAGAGGACATGAACAGACACTTCTCCCAGGAAGAGATACAAATGGCCAACAGATATATGAAAAGATGCTCAGCTTCATTAGTTATTAGAGAAATGCAAATCAAAACTACAATGAGATACCACCTCACTCCTGTTAGATTAGCTATTATCAACAAGACGGGTAATAGCAAATGTTGGAGAGGCTGTGGAGAAAAAGGAACCCTCATTCACTGTTGGTGGGAATGTAAAGTAGTACAACCATTATGGAGGAAAGTATGGTGGTTCCTCAAAAAACTGCAAATAGAACTACCTTATGACCCAGCAATCCCTCTACTGGGTATATACCCCAAAACCTCAGAAACATTGATACGTGAAGACACATGTAGCCCCATGTTCATTGCAGCACTGTTCACAGTGGCCAAGACATGGAAACAACCAAAAAGCCCTTCAATAGAAGACTGGATAAAGAAGATGTGGCACATATACACTATGGAATACTACTCAGCCATAAGAAATGATGACATCAGATCATTTACAGCAAAATGGTGGGATCTTGATAACATTATAAGGAGTGAAATAAGCAAATCAGAAAAAAACAAGAACTACATGATTCCATACATTGGTGGAACATAAAAATGAGACTAAGAGACATGGACAAGAGTGTGGTGGTTACCAAGGGTTGGGGGGGAGGAGGGAGGACATGGAAGGGAGGGAGGGAGAGAGTTAGGGGGAGGGGGAGGGGCACAGAGAACTAGATAGAGGGTGACGGAGGACAATCTGACTTTGGGCGAGGGGTTTGCAACATAATTTGATGACAAAATAACGTAGACATGTTTTCTTTGAATATATGTACCCTGATTTATTAATGTCATCCCATTACCATTAATAAAAATTTATTAAAAAAAAAAAAAAAAAAGAAAATCATACATAATTAGAATAAGATATAAATAATTTGTTTGTGTGTATGAGAGAGAGAAAGAAAGAAAGAAGGAAAGATGAGAAGCATCAACTCATAGTTGTGGCACTTTTAGTGATTCACTGATTACTTCTCATATGTGCCTTGACTAAGGAACTCCAGTAGAGCTAGTGACCCCTTGCTCAAGCCAGTGACCTTGGGTTTAAGCCAACGACCTTGGGCTCAAGTCAGCAACCACAGGATCATGTTGATGATCCCATGCTCAAGCCAGTAACCCTGCACTCAAGCTGGTGAGACTGCAGTCTAGCTGCTGACCTCAGGTTCTCAAACCTGCGACCTCAGTGTCCCAGGAAAATGTTCTACCCACTGCACTACCATTTCTTAGGCTTAAAGAAATATTTTAAAGTCTAGAATAGATACTATTTTCTCACTGATACAGCATTGATGTTATACAAGAAGCAACAAAAAGTTGTATAGAAATATAAAGTGGTTTCAAAAAGAAGCTGTGAGCAAAAAATTACACAAAATCCTGAAAGAACATAATTGATGTAAATAGAAATTATAATTTAAGTTGACGTATGCTTGCCCACATGACAACATTGGTCTCAGGCTAATAATAGCTGATATTTAAACAAAATAAATATATTAGAAGCACACTAGCTTTGATAAAAATATATCTCATCTGTTATTTCTTTATATTTCCACAGGTTTTTCATGTTATATTTTTCAATATTACAAATAAAAGTTATAGAGGACTGAAGGAAAATTTTCAAATGTTTAATATTGTTAAAATAAAAATGCCTTCACACATTACACAGATATTACAAGAGCTGGGACAAGATTCCAGGTCTCCTAATTCTCACTCACTGATCCTTTCACCAGTCCAATCTAACTGCTCAAATTCTAATGCTTACTGCTATCACAGGCCCTGGGGTTATATATTTAAGAGAGATTGAATAGTGTTAGTGTGATATTTATGTATATAGGCATTGGCACACTAAAATTGCATTTGGAATAAAGCAGGGAGAGCATAATTAGAAAAATAGATGATAGAATTATGACTCAAAAAAGATCCTAACAGGCTACAACATGGACCATGTTGAAAACTCTTCTTTCCCAAAGGAATCCATCCATCCTTGGATAGCTCTGGTTTTCAAAATGTATTGTATAGCCATTCTTTCATGTACCATATTTTTTGCTCCATAAGACGCATTTTTTCTTCAAAAAGTGAAGGGGAAAATGTCCATGCGTCCTATGGAGCAAATGTTCATTTTCTTTAGCTGCTGCAGGGCGCTGTGCCAGTAAACATATGTAGAATGAGCATCAGCGGGAGCGTAATCATACTCGCCATGGCAGCGTGTGGAACCCCAGCATCAGCTGAGTGATCTCCTGGTTCCAGTTTCCACAGTTGCATGCAGCGCAGGAGGGAAGGCGAACGATATTGTGTGGGCGCATTCATCTGGCATCATCAAGGGCAGATGTGAGAGATGCGTTGCAGTGGTGAGGGCTGTGCTGCAGCTGCTGGAGCTCTGTGTGAGGTGCTAACATCACTTGCTGCCCTATTAGTGCTTGACTAGTTTAGAGCATGTATTAGCAAAACCACACACACACACACACACACACACACAAAAAGCTTTAAAGAAGTGAAGACTCATCTAGCTGTAATTCCTGGGGGTTTACTAGCCAGTTGCAACCTCTCAATGTTTCCATCAACAAACCATTTAAAGTCTTGATGTGAGAAGAGTGAACAAATGGATGGCTGCCTGGTGATCATGATCTGACACCAACGGGATGAATGAAGAGACCCCACTATCACTCAAGTTTGTGAATGGGTGAAAACATGATGGCAGTCAGTGAAGAATGCAACTGTGGTACAGTCATTCAAAAAATGTGGCATTAGCAATGCCCTAGATGACACTAAAGATGGTATCATATATGAAAATAGCAAAGAAAGTGATACCAGTGATTGTGAGCAACTAAGCTTCTTAAATTCTAACACTAGTGATGATGAGTTCCTGGGGTTCCTGGACAACTAGAAGAGTATTTGATCATTAAAGTCTCTTCTCATTTGTTAATAAGAGTGCTAATGGTTGTTAATACTGCTGTTGAGTTTACATTGTTGAAATATTATTGTGGTATATTTTAATAAATATTTTAACACACTTTTGGTTCAGATTTTTTTTTCTTATTTTCCTCCTTAAAACCTTAAGTGCATCTTATGGTCAGGTATGTCTTATGGAGTGAAAAATACAGTATGTCTTTACTCAGAAAAATAGGTATTCTCACTTTAGGATAGCTAGACATTTGTGTTAGATCCTAGAATTAAAATGGTATATTGGTTAGCTATTGCTGTGTAACAAAGCACCCCAAAATGCAGTGACTTGAGATAATAAGCATTTATTATTTATCACAGGTCCACAGGTCAGCTGGATGGGTCTACTGGTCTGAGCCAACCTCACTTGTGTGTCTGGACAACTGATAGTTTGGTTGGTTAGGCTAGCCTAATATTGCTTAATCGCATATCTGGTAGTTGACTGATTCTTGGCTAATAAGGCAACAGAGGGACTAGACCACATACTCTTTATCCTCCAACAGATAGCAGGGGACCAAGAGAGAAAGCAAAGGCATGCAATGTTTCTAAAGTCTAGTCCCAGAAGTTACACAGTCATTTTTACTGCATTCTATTAGCCAAAGCAATAACAAGTCTAGAACAGAAGCAAGAGCCTAGATAACAGAATCCACATGTTAATGGGAGGAGATAAAAACTCGCATTGCAAAGTGTGTGGAAGCAGGAAGGCTAAAAGAACTGGGATCGTTTTTGTAATTGATCTACTATGAATGAGTCAAAGCACGAGCCCTACCTTATCAGAACTCAAAAACTTTGTTGCTATAGCTTGAAGCCATAAATTATGATTTATAAAACAAATCTCATCACTTTCCACATGACCAGTTCTTCAAGTACTTAAATTAGTCTCTCATTTGTCATGTGAGTTTTTTAAAGCTAATTGTGTCATGTTCCTTCCAACTATCATGATAACTATTGAATATAACATGAGACTGAAATATTGACAATGTTTATTCTTTAGGGCTTCTAAAAGCAAAAGGGAGGAATTATGTCAAGGATGTGCTGCAACCTGTTTTGGTTTAGAGATATACTCTCAAAGTAACATGTAGCTGCCTGGCAGAATAGTTCTGGTATATATACTTACCTAATATAGATATTTAAATGAAAAATATTAACGTCAAATATGGAGTACAATTAAGTAAATCTTAAAGTGAAGGCAGTAGAAATTGACAAAAAAAATGTCATGGGGATAAATTAATAACCAAGAGAAAGGGATTTTTATAGGAAAAATAAAATAATATTGATTGGCCCTGGCAGGTTGGCTCAGCACTAGAGTGTTGGCCTGGTGTGTGGAAGCCTCAGGTTTGATTCCTGGTCAGGGCGCACAGGAGAAGCAACCATCTGCTTCTCCATACCCTTCCCTTTCTCTCTTTCTCTCTCTCTCTCTCTCTCTCTCTCTCTCTCTCTCTCTCTCTCTCTTCCCCTCCCACAGCCAAGGCTTGAATGAGCAAGTTGGCCCCAGGTGCTGAGGATGGCTCCATGGCCTCCACCTCAGGCGTTAAACAGCTCAGTTGCTGAGTAATGGAGCAGCAGCCCCAGATGGGCAGAGCATTATTCCCAGACAAGGGTTGCCAAGTGGATTCCAGTTGAGGTATATGCGGGAGTCTGTATCTCCACCTCCCTGCCTCTCACTTGATAAGAAAAAGAAAAGAAATAATATTGATCTAAACCAGTGGTGTTCAAAGTGTGAGCCGGGGTACACTGGTGCACCCTAGAAGATTTCCAGGTGTGCTCTATGGTATTCCAGAGAAATATGTGCCTGTTTGGGACCAAAAAACCAACAGGGTTTTTAGAATTTAGATTTTGAGGTACAGAGATGTGGGGAATTGGCTGTAAACTGATAGTCTGCCCAATCCCCAACCTCACTTGCCTGATTAGGTTGCAAAAGGCTATTAAGCTGAGCTGCTGGATTGTTTACACTACCCCTCATGTTCCCCAGAAAAACTGGAGACAAGTTTCTTCTATCTTTTGTTCGGTGTAAAGTTAAGATGATATGTCTGGTAGGGGTTTTCTACCCTCAACACAATCAAGAGTAAAAAGAGAGGAATTCTTCAATATATTGACAAGGAAATGAGAGTTTGCCTTTCAAATATATGCCCAAGCATTGAAGAAATCGCTAGGACACATCAGGCTCATGTTTCTCATAAACACAAGAATGAAGAAACTTAACACATTTGTACCGGGACCTGCTGAATTTACTAAATCTTACTAAGAATGTATCTATATATTAATACATAAAAAGATAACATTTTTTACTTTCTTTTTATTTTTTAACCCCTCTTTTTTACAAATTCTAAAAAGCATAACTCAAAAAATGTAACATAAATGTGTTTTTTAATATCAGAATAAATTTAATTTTGTCATAGTTATTTCATTTAATTACCATAAAAGCACGCTTGGACTTTATATTTTTTCTTTAATATTTGACTTAATTATTATAACATATTTCTCAGAAATTTGTATATAGTGTGCCTACAATTATTTGTAGGATTTTAAATGCGCCCTGACTTCAAAAAGTTTGAGAACCACTGATCTAAGCTATCTGTCCATAAGACTTCTAAAAAAAATGGCTAAAAGGTAACAGATTTGGGGTCATTCAAACATAAGGCTGAACATGAGAATTTGGGCTGAATAGGTAAAAGTCATTAAAGAAATAAGATCACTGTGAGAAAGAGAGTCAGTTTTTTTCTCTAACAATTATATCACATATTAGTAGAACTAGTCAGAAATGATAGCATATGTTTTATCAATCAAGAAAAATTAATAACAACACTGTTTTTAAGAACAGTAATAGACAATGATGAAACATTGTGTTTCCAGCATAATCAGAAAAAAATCACTAAAACCTTCAGTAGGAAGCCATAAGAGTCCTTTAATTAAAATAACAACAACAACAACAAAAACACAATGGATGCACAAATCACAAATACAGATGATATTGAAGATATTGAATTTGTTTCTCTGATATCAGTGACATAATCTGAAGGAAAACTCATTCCTCAAACCAGATTGACTGTTGGATTTAGCACGAAACTATTGCAGGATTGGGAAGTGTCTGCTCCATAGAGGGGAGTGAACAGTAGCCTATTATAAGCTTTACGTTACAACAAGCTTTCCTTAAGAATGTTATTGACCAAAAAACACCATCACCCATTTGAACACCAATCGTATTCATCAACTTTGGTTCTGAACAACAAGTGCAGGTATCCTCTTTCTTTTCTTAATGATTTATCTGCTGAAGGTTCTAGGTCATTTGAGCAGGAGAATTGCCCACAGTCTGGATCTTTCTCACTGTATACATATGGAGGCAGAGCAGGCAGGGCCTTGGAATCAGGTGGGAGAAACATATCTGTGAAGTTCCTGAAGTGAGTAAGGGGAAGGCAAAGCCCTGAGGGGAATAGTGTGGCTTAGAGAGCAGACTGGAGCCAGGCTGCCTGGGTTACGCTGCACAGTCCATGGGGTTCTGTCTCCTACAAGCTGCCTGACCTTAAGCAAGTTATTTAACAGCTTTTCCATCTATATTTTTTTAAATGAAGAACATGATAACAACCTTATAGAATTATTATGGGGCTTAAGGAGTTAATGAGATAAAGCACTTAGAACAGTGCCTGGCAGATACTCAACGGTGTGTATTTGATAAATAAAAGAAGGTGAGTATACTGAGCAAACAGAGAACTTGGTAGTGGTTACATTATCATTTTTTGGACTTTATCCTAAGAACAGTGACAGATCCTGAAGGTGTTAAACAGGACAGTGATAGGATCAGAAGGATTGGAAAAACAAATGCCTGAAATAGCAACAACAACAAAGTGAACATAAGACAGTGATCATCTGACACACTAATACAGTATTTTGATCTTCTACAAACTTCTGAGGAAAGAGCTACCATCAATTAAATAAACAAATGACTGGATTAAAAATGATAGTATTCACATGAACACCGTCTCTTTCTCCACAACTAATAAATCACCAGCTATGAATTCGACACTCAAGAAAGATGATTTAGATTCTGGACAAGCTTGATCATTGAAATGCAATGTTTCTGTCTTTGTGAGAGTTATTTGTATATGTGTCCCAAACCCAGGCTAGATCATAACCCCCTATCAGGGCAAGAATAAGTCTTTCTTGTTTTTGCAACCCTTGTCTTGCATCTCTGCTCAGAGTAGGCAAATAAGAAATTCTATCACAGTGACAATTCTGTGACATTTGATCTCAGAGCTATCTCAATTCATGCTGCTCCAAGCTAGGAGCATAACCTACACAATGCCCAGCCTGGTAATTCAACCACATTTCAGGGAGGTGGTCAGTCTGGAGGGCTTGGTTATTAACTCATGAGTGATTATACTGAATGATGTAAATTTCCAACAGGAGCTGCTTCCTCAGGAAGTTCTAGGCTTGTAATACTCTATCAGACTGCCTTGTTGACACATCGTGGTCTACCCAGAAGCCTTTAGAGAGTCAGCTTTCCATTTGGTTGTGCCCTTGGGTGTAGCATACTGCAAAATAATGAACACTTTCTTGATGAATCCAATACTTTCCGTACCTTCCAGAAATGTTTCAGTAGCTATGCTTGCTCCCAGCAGTCCTAATGCCATTAGGAAAAGAGATTACCACTGAAAGTATATTATCTAGTGACCTTCCAAAAAGCCACTACAAGAGACCAAGAGATGCTCTTTTTCATAGGCCTCAAACATAGCAAGAGCTTCTTTTCTCTGACTGAAATAGGATCAGATTCAGTCTTTCCAAGGCCAGTTCGACCTCCACCACCACTACCTGCTGGGTGAACTTCGCAATGGATCTCATCTCTTTCTGTCTCAAGTTTTTCTTCTTCTCTGCCACAGTGCCCATAAGGTTGTTACATATATAAGGATGAATGTAAATTGCTTTGCCCAGTATCACATGTGCAGACAAGAACTCAGTCAGTATAAGCTATTACCTTTCCAGAATCTTTGGAGCAATGAATTCCAGCCCCAGCTTTATAATGTCTCAAATCCTGAAAACAAACAGTATTAATTCACTTTAATTTTAAAAGTGCCACACAACACTTTTAAGAGGAGCAGGCTGATGCTGTAAAGTCAAAAGATCTGGTATTTGAAACTTCATAAAAGGTCAGGACTCATAGCCTAACAGTTGACTATTTTGGTCTGGCCCTGTTGCTCAAAACCAGATAATACAGAAATTATCATTTTGGGTCACAGCAAACTTGAGGAGACCCACAGGGAAAGGGACATCTTCCAAGATACACAGCAAGGACATTATAGGAGATGGAAGTCCAAAAAAAGGAAATGGAAACTCCAGGTCAAACTTTGATCAGCAGAACCCCAACTTAATTTATCTATACTTCATTTTCTAAAATAAACTTATCACACCTCACAAAGGAGGATTAACCTAACAAAGACTTCCACTAGTGGTACAGTTTCTCTCTCTCTTTCTCTCCCTCCCCCAATTTCTCCCCCCATCCACTGTCCCTTTCTCCCTCTGCCTAACAGGTCAAGTTTAAGAATATAAGATCAATCCTTATAGCCTCCAGAGCAAATAAATAGCAATGTGTTTGGAACCATGAGCATTTACTTGCACCCAGTCTTTAGTAAATTAAAGCTCTCTGTTTCTTACTCATAAAGGCATTAATGTAGCCATTGACTCATGGAACAATGATTGCTTTTCGATTACAGATAAATTGTCACCTTTAACCAGGTTAAGATCTTTTAAACCTAAAAACCCTAGTTGTTTTCTTTTTAATATTTTCTATAAGAGAAAAAAATTTATATTTTATGAACTTTAAGGTCTGGCCTGCACAGATTCATTCTTAATGATAAAGTAGACTAATCCACTGTGTGAAACAATGACTATTAGCATGGTGATACAGTCATCCCTCACCATATCGCAGTTCACTTTTTAGTCTCACTGTATTGTGGATTTTTAAATTGTATATATCTACTTTTGTATCATGAATTTTCTTCTGTATTGTGGGATTTTGTGGTATACAGGTATTTTTATGTATTTATTATTTTAATAATTTTTGCAGTAAAATAAGCATTTTATAGCCTAAAAAATTAAAAACAATACAAAAATATAAAAATATTAATTAAAACATATTAAAAGAATATTAAATCAAAATAAAATACATAGCATACAGTAGATGAATAGACAAAGACTTGCATGTATGGAAAACGCAGCTACGGCCACTTTTGCTTGAGCTAGTTGGCCCACGTGAGATTGTACACAGCACACTATTGGCTGATGGATGGGAGGTGACCAGCCAGAGCACTGTGTTCTGTATATATAAATAATAAATAAATATAACGTAGCTATTTTGCAGATTTTCGCCTATTGTGGAGGTTCTGGAACCTGACCCCTGTAATAGACGAGTGACCACTGTACAGTTTTTAATCTAAACACACAAAGTCACTAGCCATCCTGGCGGTTATTGCTTAGAAATTAAATGGGAAAACAGCTAGGTCTTGAGGAAAAATTTGAACACAAAAGGCTTTTCTTTGCCCCCATTTGTTCTCAAATTTCCTGGAAATACAAATACTGGCCTTACAGATTCCAAAGGTCCATCACAATTTTATACCATTTTACACCAACAAGTCAGTGTAAGCAAGCTCATAAAAGTCTTGCCAATATTTATTTAAGAAACTTAAACATGAACAATATAGTCACAGATTGAAAAAAAATTAGTGAAAGAGAGGGCTAAATCTTCTTACAATAAGGTAGTCCTAAGGACAAATTAGTCTTTTTTTATGGATGGATGGAGGGATGGATGGATGGATGGATGGATGGATGGATGGATGGATGGATGGATTATATATAGAGAGATAACAGAATCATTACTATTACTTGGCCAATGTAAGACATTGATTCTAAAGATTCTTTTCTTATTCAAGGAACTAGGTTGTCTTATTCAGGGTCTTCAACAAAATAAGTCCTATCTGTTCATCACTACGGGGCCCAGGACAACCCTGAATCTACTGAGAGCTTGGTGGATCTAAAGAATTGATAAATATGTTGGGTAGAATGTCAGCCTGAAGCACTGAAACCTAAAAAGAAAAATGTGTTTCCAACACACACAACCACTGTCCTTTCTTGGCAGCTCACTGTGAGAATATGAAGGGGTCAGCTACTGAGCACAGCCAGTATTTTGCACAATTCCAAAGGCACAACACACATCAGAATCTATGTATACAGTACACAGCAGGACACTACAGCTCTGACCAACAGTCTGTTGCTCAGAAGGAAGCTCTACAAGGGGAAAAGACACTCCAGAAAAAACACAGTCTTTTCTGCAAGAAAAGAGTCAGGTAGTCTAGTAAATGCTTACCATGTCATTCCTTCAAGGACAATATCACACTATCTTTTGTAAAGCTAAGGTAAGAAATTACCATGCAGGACTCTTACAACTTTGAAGTTGGCTAATCTTCAGATTTCCCAAATAAGATAAAAACTGAAGAACAATTCCTGAAATCATCTCCAGGCCCCTCAGCCCTGATTCTGATTCTGATCTCAACTTTCCATGTTATTTTATGCAAATCACTCAACTTCTCCTTATGTCATTTACTAAAGAAGTAAACGTGAAAGTTTTCAACGTTGAAAGTGCTAGTTAATAGGTACATTAACTATTATTTTTATTACAATGCTATTGCACTGGTGCAGTATTAGAGGGAACATGGAATTCAGAAAATTTGCTTTGATTTGTCTTTCCACTCAGTTCCTAGACAATATTTTTAATCATTCTCTGTATCAATTTCCTCACTCTGTAAAACAGTGATAAAAAGCTATATTCAATTTTCTGCATACTAAATCCATGATACATTATAGCAGTATTTTTCAACCAGTGTGCCACGAGACATGGTCAGGTGTGCTATGGGGAAATTAAACATGGGACCCCAAACTACGGCCTGCGTGCCGGGTACAGCCCACGGAGGCTATTTATCCGGCCCACCGCCAGCAGCCTCCATCCGAACATAAACATTCCCCTCACAATCCTTCCAGCTATCAGCAACAGGAAGAGTGGAGGCACAGGGAACGCTCACTGACCAATCACCTTCTAGGATTCATCCCGACCACTAGCAATGAACCAATAGTAGGCCGCCTCTCATCCACACCCAGGAAGGTCCCCGCTCGGGCTGCCGCACACTTGTCATTGTGTGGCCACAGCAAGTAGTTGAAGCTGCTACTCCTCCCCATGGTCCCGATTTCTAATCCTGGTCAGGACTGGAGGTAAATGTTGCCACCACTAGATGAAGCCTCAACCTCAGCTGGTTATGTCTATCCTGATGGTGTATATAGATATTTGACCTTTTTCTTTTTAAAAGAGGCCCCCGCAGAGGGTGATATACAATGCATCACAATGCATCACAATGTTATCTATATTGTATATGGCCTCCCGAAGGGTCATCTTCTTAAAGAGCTTAAATCTCTATATACACCATCAAAACAGACAGAACCAAGGCCCCTGCACCCAGCTGACCATGGGATTTGAACCCACAACCTCAGGGAGAACTCTAGTATTTATCAGAATCCTTACCTACAACGCAAACTTCTCAATCTGACAGTAGAGATGCTCTGAGGACTTATGATGTTACACAAGTACCCAACATTTTCTAAAACTGATTTTTTCCAGTCCCTATATAGAGAGATTATTTGCCAAATTGATTTGAACCCACAACCTTGATGAAAGCTCCAGTATCTATTAGCAGGACTGTATATACGAGGGGATACATGGGACTGTATATATGAGGGGTTACATGGAACTGTATATATGAGGTTACATGGGACTGTATATATGAGGTTACATGGGACTGTATATGAGGGGATGTTATGTGGGACTGTATAAGGGGATGTTACATGGGACTGTATTTATAAGGGGATGTTACGTGGGACTGTATATATGAGGGATGTTACATGGGACTGTATATATGAGGGGGTTACCCTTTTTTATTTAACTTTTTTTAATAAATGCAATTTATTTAAAGGACCTCTGCCAGGCATATTTCATTCTTGTGACAGTTTGGGATCTCAGCAAGATGAGCAAGTGACAATGATGGAGAAGTTTTTGAGAAGGGAAAATGCAAATGCCGAACAGGGCCCTGGACAAAATTCTAACCCAGATGAAGGCCCTAGTATGAGTGGTCGACAAAAGAAAAAAGACAAGACAGTGAGCTCAAGGCAATACAGTGAAAGCTATCTTTCATTTGGATGTACTTTCACTGGGGATGAGATGGCACAGACTCCATTGTGCTTGGTGTGTGGTGAGAAGCTTAATAGCGCCAAGCAAGCTTAAACACCATCTCCAAACGAAACACCCTTTCGTTCAAAACAAGCCAATGGACTATTTTGTACACTTACGTACAAACAATGAAAAACGGGCAACTTTTTTGAGAAAAACCACAAAGGTAAACAAGAGAGCCCTTAAAGCTAGCTACCTTGTTGCTGAACTCATAGCTAAATCAAAAAAGTCCCACACTGTCGCAGAAACATTAATACTGCCAGCTTGTAAAGCCATTGTAAATGAGATGCTTGGCCCTACCATGGCCAAAGAGATAGCTAAAGTGCCTCTCTCAGATAACACAACTGCCAGACATATTGATGACATGTCTGAGGACATTGAAACTGTTATTTTGGAAAAGGTGTGCATTGGTAAGAAATTTGCCTTGCAACTTGATGAGTCCACAGATATTAGTGGACATTGTCAGCTCTTGGCCAACATGTGCTTTGTGGATGGAGAAGCCATTAGAGAAAACTTCCTATTTTGCAAGGCACTACCAGAAAAATCAACAGGAGAGGAAATATTTCGGGTCACGTCGGAATATCTTGATAAAAGCGGGCTTACATGGGAAAACTGCACAGGTGTCTGCACTGATGGAGCCACAGCCATGGTCGGGTGCATCAAAGGTTTCATAAGTAGGGTCAAAGAAAGAAACCCAGATGTTATTGTTATGCACTGTTTTTTGCACCGTGAGGCCCTCATTGCAAAGACCTTACCAGCAGATCTAGCTCCTGTGTTGGATGATGTTGTGAGCATAGTGAACTTTGTGAAGACGCGACCTTTGAGATGTCGCTTATTTGTGTCTTTGTGTAAAGAAATGAGAGCGGAACATAAAATCTTATTGCTCCACATGGAGGTCTGGTGGCTGTCGCATGGCAAAGTGCTGGCCTGTGTGTATGAGTTGCGAGAAGAACTTAAAGTATTTCTGACAAATGAGAGGTCCAATTACTCAAAGCTGCTTGCAAGTGATGAGTGGTGTGCAAAGCTGGCATACCTGGCTGATATATTTCATTATCTGAATGAACTGAACACATGGATGCAAGGCCGAAATGAAAACCTGCTTACAAGCACTGATAAAATGAATGGATTCCGTTTAAAGGTGCAGCTCTGGCAACAACATGTGCAGCGTGGCAACCTTGAGATGTTCCCGCTCACCGAGAAACAGCATGATGGCAACACTGCTGCAATGTGCGAGGTGATTGGCAGACATTTGAAAACTCTTGAGAAGACGTTGTCATTTTATTTCTTTTCAGCCTTCACAGAATGTCTTGACTGGGTTAGGGACCCATAGAGCTCAGTATCCGTTGCTGGAAAGGACATGACTTTAAAGGAGCAAAAGGAACTCATTGAACTGAAACAAGCTTGTGGTTTAAAGCTAAAGTTTGCTGATCTTCCTTTGGACAGCTTTTGGTTATCTGTTGCCAAGGAGTTCCCCATTCTGGCCAACAAAGTTATTTTTACATTGCTCCCATTTTCAACCACATATCTATGTGAGCTGAGCTTCTCAAGCTTGACTGCGATATAAATTAAAAACAGAAAGAGACTGAGAACTGTTGAGGAAGAGCTTCGTGTGTGTCTTTCTACCATTTATGCCAGGATATCCCTTTTGTGTTCATCAAAACAGGCCCAGGTTTCACACTAAGTGAGTATAAATACATTTAGAAACTATATTATTGACTATATGAATAATATGTACTGTGTTAGAGTGTCATTTTGTGTCATTTTGGTAGGTGGTGTGCCCCAGGATTTTGTAAATGTAAAAAATGTACCATGGCTCAAAAAAGGTTGAAAATCACTGCATTATAGGTTCTCAACAAAGATGAGGTTTCTTCTCTTCTTTTTGTCAGTAAGGACCTCTGTTTAATAAGGGTGATCATTTACTACCCAGGAATTTTGTTCCAGGGAGCCCAGAGAAATTCCCCACAACAGACTGAGTCCAGCTGCAGGGAAAGGAATTTCCCAGAACTTGGCTCTTTCTCCGCACTCTTTCCTTAGTTGTGCTTTTTACCCCAGACATATTTAACACAAGAAACTCAAGGGGATTTACTGATAGCTCTGGCCGGGTCTGAGACACAAAGCCATCTGGAGAACATAACTTCCAACACTCATTCCTATTTGCATCACACCTAACCGCAAAACCCCATCCAAGCTCAAAGCCTCTCCTCCACTTTCTTTTCTCTGTGGACCTAAATTCACAGGCCTGCAATGACCTTTTAAAACTTACAAAAAATAACCCATTCTTCCTTTAGTCTCCTCTGGGCTACTTCTCTAATTAGGAAACAGACATGGAGAAGGCAATTTAGGAATAAAACCAAGCCATTCAAAATCAGTCATCTCTACGTTGTTCTGAAATGTATGGCACATGTTTTCCTGGGAGAAAATTTATCTTCTTAATTGGGTTTTATTTAGTCAACTATTGAAATTAATTTCCATTCCCTGAGCATATTTCATTTGCTTGCAATGGCAGACAGCCTGAGATTAAATTTGCACAACGAATAAGCTAAGAAGAAGAGTTTGTGTGGCTAATCAAGCACCACCCATCTTTGATATAGACCTGAAGATGTCAAAGCTCAGGAATAGCACTCAGTGTCCTGCTGAATGACCAACAAGCTATTAAAGTCTGCCTACCTGCTTGCACATTTGGTCTTAATTCTTATCTTGCTGTTATTCCCAGACTTTCCATACCTTTTGGGCTAAAGTTACTCCAGAAATCCTTCCACATGAGACACAGTCATTCTACTTTTCTCTGCCACCTTGGCCTAATACAAGGAGAGCTGGCTCTTTCAAATCCTTGACATAGCTTATTGCTCCTAAGACACGTTTTCTAGCATCGAGAATGGCTCAGTCTCCTGCAGTCCTCGGGTTTGGCTCTGTTTGGTGAGTTCACTCCACCTGTGACCAAAAACAAAACAGCTGAGTAGCAGGGTGGTGAGGGTTCTTAATCAAATACGGCAACCAGACACTTAGAAAAAGGAGGTTATGAAATATAGTCAATAAATATCCACACCCAGTGTAGTCTCCTTAATTGTGACACAGAGAATACAAACAAATCAGCAGCACACAATTAGCTCTCCATGCATGAAATGGAATTTCTCAAAATTTCCCTTTGTGACCCAGTCTGAGATTCCCATGTAAATCTGAACCCTTGCAAGGATATTGCCTGGGATGTTAACATGATGCTGTTTAGGTTGCCTTTGTCTATTATCCCAGTCGTATCCTCATACCCTGAAATTGAAAAGTCTTCTTTGCCCTGGTAGGTGGCAAAGGGCCAGAACTGCAGTTGGTCAGTTGTTTGAAACTAATCAGAAAACATCGAGAATGTTTTTCTCAGACCAAGAGGAAAGAAGCAGCCCTACTATATCAGCATTTATCAAGGTATTTTTTTCATAAATACATGACACAAATAGGTAGAGATAAAACCAACATGATAATAAATTAATAAATACAGCAGCTTAATCATTACTAGGCAATTTAATTCACTACAACCCAGGTTACTTTATTTGGGGATTAAAAGTGAAGAACAAAAATATTAGAAAAGCAGTACAGACAGTGGGTAAGCCATAGGCTAAAGGGTCAGACCTGGATTCAAATTACAGTTTTATTATTTGCTAACTGTGTGGTCCTAAACAAGTGGTTTGACCTCTAAGCCTCGGTTTCCCTTTATTATGTGCATAGGGGACTGAAACACATAGTAAAAATACAATAAAAGTGAGCAGTAATAACCTCTAAATACCAGAATGTTACAGAACTGTTCTAGTCTCAGTTTGAACTGAGCCTATTAGTGCCAAGAATGGACTAGTGCCCATTATTTCCAGATTTCGAAGTGAGATACCAAACAATCCTAGCAAGATTTACAGAGCAGGTTTTCTCAAGCCCCTCACCCCTCATGGGCATATAAAGAAATCTTTTGATAAGACTGTGGGAACTGAAGAGTGGAGCAAGAAAATTTTTTTGGAATTTCTACCATCACTTCATTACTAATGAGCATGACCAAAAAGACCACTTGGTGAGCTTGCTAGAGATCTCATGGATGTTGAATGGCATAGTAAATGGAAACTGGGTTTTACCTGAGAAATCTGAAGGGCCAGAGCTGGCTAGAGGGGTGTGTGGAGTAAGAGTAGAGAGCTGTAGCTAGAAACTGACTGCATGCTCACAGAAAGAAAACCCCAGTCATGGGCCACAGGAGAGAGATGGCAGGGCAGTGAGGAAGAACTGTAGGCCCTTCACAAGAGAGCTATTGGAGGCAGAATTCTAAGTTAGCCCTCCAGGTCCCCACTCCCTTGCGCCTACTATGTAATCCCCTTCCCTTGTATAATTGCCTCCATAGGGCAAGACTTAGAAATATGATAGCATATTGCTCTCATGATCAGGCTACTAATCTTTTGAGTTTATCAAAAGAAAGATTTACTGAGTGGGACTGGCTTAATTAGATAAGCCTTTGAAAGAAGTCAAAGTGTCACAGAGACAGTCTCCCACTGGCCTGGAAGACATAGGAAATAAATTTTGACAACAACTATGTGAGTTAAGAAGAGAAACCCCAGCTTCATTTAAGATCGCGGCTCTGACCAACACCTTGATTTTGGCCCAGTGAGACCCTGAGCGTGGGGTCCAGTGAGACCCTGAGCATGGGGCTCAGTGAGATGTTGAGCACAGGGCTCAGCTATGCTATGCCTGGGCTTCTGACTTGTAGAAACTGAGATAATAAATTTACATTGTTTTTAACCACTAAGTTTGTGGTGATTTGTTTCAGAGCAATAAAAAGTAATATGAAGAGCCTCTGAAGGAGCAAGAAAAACCTGAGCAATGTGCTGGAGATAAGCAGCCAGATGCCCGAGCTCAGGGAGGTAACGTAGGTAGCCAGCCAGAGTACCGCACCTGTGACGGAACACAGCAGGGGAAGATTCCCGTCATGGGATGTTGAGGGTGGGGTGTTCCACTCTTCTGTGTAGCCCAAGTGTTCTGGTGCCAGCTCACTATAGTTCTGGTCATGAAAGACCTCTCCTGTTCCCTTGCCTTGCCTCTCATATCCATCTCTCAACTTCAAGCAGCCAATGTGAGGATGAGGGTCAGAAGCCATGGTTAGCAAGGTGAGGAAGAACGGTGGAAATATCACACTGAGAAATGTAGAAGAAGCCATTCAAATACCCTCTCACTCTCGCCCTTCTCCACTCCAGGCCTCTCCCTACATAGGCCTCAAGTTTTACCTGAGTTTTACCTCAAGTTTGATCATTACACTCAACTGGCCCTAAGGAAAGAAATAGAGTCTAGCTTTTTTCTTTCCAACTACAGTAGCTAGAGAAATTTTTATTATCTGAAAACAAGAAGATAAATTCCAAGCTTAGCTAAGATTTTATCCAAGGGTAGGGCAAGAATCAACTAGGTTTACATAGCATTATTAAGAAAGAGAAAAAATAGAGTTAATTTACAGTGGTACCATACTAGTCTGTTCTTTAACATAAGAATTACAGTGATTATAATGATGATTCAACACACCAAAAAAAAAAAATCTCTCTGCCCTGTTTCTAAATAGAAACCATCAGATTGGGAGAGTAATGTAAGAAAATTATATCCATGTTAGCAGAGGAGAGCCTTGAAATTAACCTTATGTAACAACAGATAATACTTATTGGGCCATGATAAAGAAGAAAATCTGCCATTAGGTTGTGCTGACTTCTACTCCAAAGAAAATCTCAGACTCTGAGTTCAAAATTAGTGGGGAAGAAAAAGAAGTTTGGGGTACTCAATAAAGCTCTCAAATTCAAGTCTAATATAGTGGTGACAGTTCTCCTAGGAACTCCACTGCCCCACGAAGTGGATTAGATTTCTTGTATACTAAGAATTGAAAATTTTTTTATAGCAACTCATTATTTACTCAGTGTCAAAGGAGCTATTCTACACAAGATCCATAACATACCTAGGAGTCATGGTTCTCACTTCCGGTAAGACTGCTATCCAATACAGTATTTTTAATGACTATATGGTTTGAAGAATAATCGAAAGGTTTATTAGAGCAAAACCAAAGGACTGTCCCCAAGTGCCCAGTGTCTCATCCATGACCAGGTGGCTCAGCTCCTTCCCACTGGGGAAGAAATCCAGCCTCTGGGGCCACAAGCCCACTCTTATGCCTATCAGGCCCAGGAGGGCCAGTCCCCAGAGATGCAGAACTTCTCTGTGTCTCATTTCTCCATCTGTACATCCATCTTGGGCCACAACCAATGGGCAATGTGCTTGGGCTGGCACTTGGGCCTACGCAGCTGCCAGGCCCACAGAGTATGTGAATGAATAAGTGAATGCACGAACAAAGGAACCCTAATACAGTGTTTTTAATATAAATTCCCCTCCTGAAAATAAAAGGTATGTACAGGTAAGTACCTACAAATACACACAGACACTTCTCTTTACAAAGGTGTTCGTTCATGTTTCATTAAAGTATGAGAAAGTGCCAAAATTACATTTTTATTTCTACTCCTACAGAGGAAATAGCAGGACAAAAATGTTGGACCACAGAGAGATGAGGGAGTCTCAAGCAGTAAACAAAGGGAATGAAGATGAGGCAAGTGGGATAAGAAGGAGGCTCGAAGCTTAGACCAGAGGAGGGAGCAGAGAGGGACAGGCTCAGAGAATGTACAGAGCCAGGAGCAGGGAGAAAGTGTGAGGACCGTAGCATCCCTCCAATCCCTATGGTCTGTGCCTACTGAGGACGAGGCCTGGAGGGCAGCACGTTGGTGGGGTGTTCCTATCACCACAGCTCACTTACCAGCAAAAAATAAAGGAGATGATCTCTTCGATATTTTCCTCCTTCTGAGCAGTGTTATCTCCCCTCTGAAGGAGTTGGGGTTGACCACTGCATATTTCTAACAGTACCTCATCTGAAGACTTACACTAAGTCTCTGGCCACAACCACGCTCACTCCCACACATATTCCTTGCCTGGAATGTCCTCCTGTGTCACTTCTTTTGTCTCCCAACTGAAATCTGGTCCTACCTTTGAGACCTAACTCAAAACCCACCCCTCCGTAACCTTCCCAGAGATGTCCCTCTTCTCTAACCTCCTATTAAATTTAGAAGAAAAGGAGAAGGAAACTGAGATGCTAGGATCACCTACTCCACACAGATCTCTGTGTTGCATGGCTTCCATTCTGTTCCAGTTTTCTCTCACTGTCTAACAAACCATCTCCAAACCCAGAGACTTAAAACAGCATCCATTGTATTATGCTCATGAATTCTGCATTTCAGAGATTTGGAAAGGTCAGAGTAGAGACAGTTCTTTTCTGGGGACTTTGTCCAAATGGCTTTCAAGGCTTGGAGTGACTTTTTCACTCACATATTGGTTGCCTGAGCTGGCTGGCAGATCAACTAGGACTCAGTCAGAAGGCTAACATGTGGCCACTCCAGCACAGTGACCTTAGAGTCATCAGAATTTTTATATGGTGGCTCAGAGTCCCAAGAAGGAGAACTTTGTCTGACCAATTATGACCTAGCTTTGGAGGCCACATAGTAGTATCACTTTCACTGTATCCGTTGGTCTAAGCAAAAACAGTATGTTCAACTTCAAAGGGAAGGTACATAGACTTCCACCTCTCAATGAAAAAAGTGATAAAGAATTTGCAGTTGTGTTTTAGATGGAATGGCACATGATCTGATGGCCAGAGAAAGTAGTCCAAGTTTATCTGATTTTAATGCCACCGATCTTTTTATTTAGACTTTCTGCCACCCTTGAGTCATCATCACATTGACATTTCCCTAATCCTACACTCTTTGAGAGCACAGATTGTTTCATTTGTTTCTTACTGCACTCACATGACCTAAATACCTAAGTTAATAGTGTGACTTTTCATAAATGTTAGCCAACTGATTTCTACCTCTCTCTTCTGCCAAAAACATTGTATCTCTCATCTTGTTTTCCCTCATTATACTGCATAGGTAAATAAATTTGATCGACAACAAAGCTACCCCCTCTCAAGAGAAAGTACAGCAGAAATTCAAGTACACAAAAATAGAAGCTTTATTCCTGGCAGCATTTAAAAAAGTGCAAAACAAAGCATTCATTATTTTAACAGCGATTTAAAGAGCACCTACTATGTGCCAGTCACTGTTCCAGGCAATGGAGGTAAGGGATTAACTAAAGTCCCCATCCTCATAAACTCATACTTTAGGGGCTGAGATGGACAAATTAACAGATAAAAATATAATGTATCAGGTAATAATAAGCACAGAAAAAAAAACACAAGGTAAGGGTGAAGAAAGTTTAACAGGATGCTGTTTTAGATAGGGATTCAGAGAATACAATTAGGAAAGGTAACAAAGGAAATGAAGTTGAAAAATCAACCAAGGGTCTGATGTGTAGGATCTCATAGGCTGAGTAAAGAATTTGAAATGTATCTTAAGTTTGATAAATAGACATATAAGAGTTTTAAAGTAATGGCAAGTGACATGATCTGATTTAGATATTTCTTTTAACATTGGCTTGTCATCCTCTTAAAAAATCAATAAAAGAAGGACATGGAATATTAAAGACAATCACAAAATTTTTTACACTCTTCTCCTTGATGGGAGAAGGGTGTCTGTCCCCCCCTCAAACCCTAAACCTGAGCTGGCTCAGTGATTGTTTTGACCAATAGAACATAATGAAAGTGATGCTTTGCCAATTTTCCAGGCTAGGGTATTCAGAAATTGGCAGCTTTCACTTCCAGTGTCTTAGAACACTCACTCATTCATGTAACATATCCACCATACTGTGGGAAAGCCCAGGTAGCCTCAAGGAAAGGCCCTATGGAGAGGAATTGAGGCCCCCAGATGACAGCCTTGGCTAAACTCATAGCTAAGAGCCATCACCAACTTGCCAGCCATATGAATGATCTATCATGGAAGTAGATACTCCAGCCTCAGTCAAGCTGCCCCAGGTGACAATGCAAGGAGAAGTAACAAGCCCACTTGCTGAACAATCTGAATCCTGACCCACAGAATTGCAAGCAAACATTTCGGTGTAGTTGTTAGACAACGTTCAATAACTAGAACAAAAGATGAGAGAAAGCAGGAGGACCAGTGAGGGAGGCTATTGCAGTAATCTAGGTGATTGATAATGGTGCTTAATTTAGGTGGTTTTTGGTGAAAGGTCCAAAATTACTATTCAGAATGTGTTTTACATAGGAAGAATCAACGACTATCTCTGCTTGCCTAGAATCTTGTGCTCATACTAAAAGAACAGTGATCTAAAGTTAATGGTAATAGGTTATATTATTAAGTATCAGGTATTGCTTTTAAAATTCTTTACATGTTTTACTCAATGTAAACCTAATGGCAACCTATGAGGTAGGTACCACTATCACTCATGGTTACACATGAAGAAACTGGGGCACAGAGGACTTAATTAACTTCCTTAAGTTTCTTATTTAGGGAAGAGTTATTAACTGGTAACTTAAATATAAGCTTGCTGGCTCCAGAAACTGTGTTCTTCACCGATCCTAACCACTTCATTGTACTACATTACTATAATCTGAGTAACTAACTCTATAAACTTGACAAGTTATTTGACCTTCTCAGGACTCAGTTTTATCATTTGTAAACTAAGGAGGCTGGAGAAGATCATCTATAAGATACTGCAAACTGTAACATCCTGTGATTCTAAGTGTCAGAATTCCTAAAACTGGGCCTGTTTGTTTCTGGAATTCAGAACAGATAACCTCAAGGGTAGTCACCAGCTGTAAGAAGCAGAAAGTTTATTACAGACCCTAGAGACATTGCAGGCCTTGCACTCGATGGAAAATGAGGCACTGTAGGACTAGTCCCTTCAGAACGAGGCTATGCACCAGAGCCAGCTGCAGCTTGTTCCCTCCCTTTTCTCCCAGCTCTGCAGTCCAGTGTGACCAGCAAGATTGCCAGAAGCCCAGCCCCGAGGTTCAGCTAATGCTGACTACAGGTGGCAAATTCTCTACAGCCCATCATGCATGATACAGAGAAAGAGATGGCAGCATTTCTGGACTCTAATCAGAGGGCACTGTTGTTTTTTTTTTAATTTTTTTGTTCTTTTTTTTTATATATAATTTTATTTTTTTAATGGGGCGACATCAGTAAATCAGTATACATATATTCAAAGATAACAAGTCCAGGTTATCTTGTCGTTCAATTATGTTGCATACCCATCACCCAAAGTCAAATTTTCCTCTGTCACCTTCTATTTAGTTTTCTTTGTGCCCCTCCCCCTCCCCCTTTCCCTCTCCCTTTCCCCCCTCCCCCCCATAACCACCACACTCTTATCAATGTCTCTTAGTTTCACTATTATGTCCCACCTACGTATGGAATAATGCAGTTCCTGGTTTTTTCTGATTTACTTATTTCGCTTCGTATCATGTTATCAAGATCCCACCATTTTGCTGTAAATGTTCCGATGTCATCATTTCTTATGGCTGAGTAGTATTCCATAGTGTATATGTGCCACATCTTCTTTATCCAGTCATCTATTGATGGGCTTTTTGGTTGTTTCCATGTCCTGGCCACTGTGAACAATGCTGCAATAAACATGGGGCTGCATGTGTCTTTACGTATCAATGTTTCTGAGTTTTGGGGGTATATACTCAGTAGAGGGATCGCTGGGTCATAAGGTAGTTCTATTTTCAGTTTTTTGAGGAACCACCATACTTTCTTCCATAATGGTTGTACTACTTTACATTCCCACCAACAGTGTATGAGGGTTCCTTTTTCTCCACAGCCTCTCCAACATTTGCTATTACCTGTCTTGCTAATAATAGCTAATCGAACAGGTGTGAGGTGGTATCTCATTGCAGTTTTGATTTGCATTTCTCTAATAGCTAAAGAAGATGAGCATCTTTTCATATATCTGTTGGCCATTTGTATTTCTTCCTGGGAGAAGTGTCTGTTCATATCCTCTTCCCAATTTTTTATTGGATTGTTTGTTTGTTTGTTGTTGAGTTTTATGAGTTCTTTGTATATTTTGGATATTAGGCCCTTATCTGAGCTGTTGTTTGAAAATATCATTTCCCATTTAGTTGGCTTTCTGTTTATTTTGTTATCAGTTTCTCTTGCTGAGCAAAAACTTCTTAGTCTGATGTAGTCCCATTCATTAATTTTTGCCTTCACTTCTCTTGCCTATGGAGTCAAATTCATAAAATGCTCTTTAAAACCCAGGTCCATGAGTTGAGTACCTATGTCTTCTTCTATGTACTTAATTGTTTCAGGTCTTATGTTTAGATCTTTGATCCATTTTGAGTTAATTTTAGTACAGGGGGACAAACTGTAGTCCAGTTTCATTCTTTTGCATGTGGCTTTCCAGTTTTCCCAGCACCATTTATTGAAGAGGCTTTCTTTTCTCCATTGTGTGTTGTTGGCCCCTTTATCAAAAATTATTTGACTATCTATATGTGGTTTTATTTCTGGACTTTCTATTCTGTTCCATTGGTCTGAATGTCTATTTTTCTGCCAATACCATGCTGTTTTGATTGTCGTGGCCCTATAATAGAGTTTGAAGTCAGGTATTGTAATGCCCCCAGCTTCATTCTTTTTCTTTAGGATTGCTTTGGCTATTTGGGGTTTTTTATAGTTCCATATAATCTGATGGTTTTTTTCTCTATTTCTTTAAAAAAAGTCATTGGAAGTTTGATGGGAATTGCATTAAATTTGTATATTGCTTTGGGTAATATAGCCATCTTGATTATATTTATTCTTCCTAGCCAAGAACAAGGTATATTCTTCCATCTCATTATATCTTTTTTGATTTCCCTTAACAATGGTTTATAGTTTTCATTATATAAGTCCTTTACATTCTTTGTTATGTTTATTCCTAAGTATTTTATTTTTTTTGTTGCAATCGTGAAGGGGATTATTCTTTTGAGTTCCTTCTCAGTTGTTTCATTGTTGGCATATAGAAAAGCTATTGTCTTCTGTATGTTAACTTTGTATCCTGTGAGCTTACTGTATTGGCTTATTGTTTCTAGTAGTCTTTTTGTGGATTCTTTGGGGTTTTCGATGTATAGGATCATATCATCTGCAAAAAGTGAGGCCTTTACTTCTTCTTTTCCGATATGGATGCCTTTTATTTCTTTGTCTTGTCTGATTGCTCTGGCTAGAACCTCTAGTACCACATTAAATAAGAGTGGAGAGAGTGGACAACCCTGTCTTATTTCTGATTTAAGGGGGAAAGCCTTCAGTTTAGTGCCATTTAATATGATATTAGCTGATGGTTTATCATATATGGCCTTTATCATGTTGAGATATTTTCCTTCTATACCCATTTTGTTGAGAGTCTTAAACATAAAATTGTGTTGTATTTTATCAAAAGCCTTTTCTGCGTCTATTGATAAGATCATGTGGTTTTTGTTCTTTGTTTTGTTGATATGGTGTATTACATTAACCGTTTTACGTATGTTGAGCCATCCTTGAGATTCTGGGATGAATCCCACTTGATCATGATGTATTATTTTTTTAATATGTTGTTGTATTCGATTTGCTAGTATTTTGTTTAGTATTTTAGCATCTGTATTCATTAGAGATATTGGTCTGTAGTTTTCTTTTTTTGTGCCATTCTTGCCTGGTTTTGGTATGAGGGTTATGTTGGCCTCATAAAATGTGTTTGGAAGTATTGCTTCTTCTTCAATTTTTTGGAAGACTTTCAGTAGAATAGGAACCAAGTCTTCTTTGAATGTTTTATAAAATTCGCTGGTATAGCCGTCAGGGCCTGGACTTTTATTTTGGGGGAGGTTTTTAATGGTTTTTTCTATTTCTTCTCTACTGATCGGTCTGTTTATACTTTCTGCTTCTTCATGACTCAGTCTAGGAAGGTTATATTGTTCTAGGAATTTATCCATTTCTTCTAGGTTGTTGAATTTAGTGGCATAAAGTTTTTCATAGTATTCTACAATATAATTCTTTGTATATCTACAGTGTCCGTGGTGATTTCTCCTCTTTCATTTTGGATTTTGTTTATATGAGTTCTTTCTCTTTTTTCCTTGGTAAGTCTTGCCAAGGGTTTGTCAATTTTGTTGATCTTTTCAAAGAACCAGCTCCTTGTTCTATTAATTTTTTCTATAGTTTTTCTGTTCTCTAATTCATTTATTTCTGCTCTGATTTTTATTATCTGCTTTCTTCGGCTGGTTTTGGGTTGTCTTTGTTCTTCTTTTTCTAGTTCCTTAAGGTGGGAAGTTAAGTGGTTTACTTCGGCTCTCTCTTGTTTGTTCATATAGGCCTGAAGTGATATGAACTTCCCTCTTATCACTGCTTTTGCTGCATCCCATAGATTCTGATATGTCGTATTGTCATTTTCATTAGTCTGTATATATCTTTTGATCTCTGCACTTATTTCTTCTTTGACCCATTCATTTTTTAAAAGTATGTTGTTTAGTTTCCACATTTTTGTGGGATTTTTTTTCTCTTCTTTGCAGTTGAATTCTAGTTTCAAGGCTTTATGATCAGAAAATATGCTTGGTACAACTTCGATTTTTCTGAATTTGCTAATGTTGTTTTTGTGGCCCAACATATGGTCAATTCTTGAGAATGATCCATGTACACTGGAGAAAAATGTATACTCAGTCACTTTGGGATGAAATGTCCTGTAGATGTCTATCATATCTAGTTGCTCTAGTGTTTTGTTTAAGGCCACTATATCTTTGTTGATTCTCTGTTTGCATGACTGATCTAGAGCCGTCAGCGGTGTATTGAGGTCTCCAAGTATGATTGTATTTTTGTTAGTTTTTGTTTTAAGGTCAATAAGTAGCTGTCTTATATATTTTGGTGCTCCTTGGTTTGGTGCATATATATTAAGAATTGTTATGTCTTCTTGATTCAGTGTCCCCTTAGCCATTATGAAATGGCCATTTTTGTCTCTGAGTACTTTTGCTGTCTTGTAGTCAGCCTTATCAGATATGAGTATTGCTATGCCTGCTTTTTTTTGGATGTTATTTGCTTGGAGTATTGTTTTTCAGCCTTTCACTTTGAATTTGTTTTTATCCTTGTTACTTAGATGAGTTTCCTGTAGGCAGCATACAGTTGGATTTTCTTTTTTAATCCATTCTGCTACTCTGCAGAGGGCACTGTTCATATCACCTCAAACAAGTTACTAAAAGTCAAAGTATTAAGAATGCATACTGTGCTTAGTCCTGAGTTTCAAATGTCTCCATTATCCCAAATTATTTCAAATTGCCAAGATATCATGAAGACACTTATGATTAGAAGTAGGAAAGCATTCTGATCACCTTAGAGGAAGGGGTTGCAGACTTAAAAAACTTAGAGGATTGTTTTTTATCAATATGATATGATTTTTTCCCCTGCAATGCAAAACCAAACAGCTTACTTTTTGAATGCTAATTATGCATTAGTCTGGTGTTTTGTGTGCATTCTCTTCTTTGACATTCACATTAATATTATCATCCCTCCTGAACAAGTGGTGGTGCAGGGGATAGAGCATCAGCCTGGGATGCTGAGGACCCTGGTTTGAAACCCTGAGGTCACCAGCTTGAGCATGAGCTCACCAGCTTGAGCATGGGGTCACTGGCTTGAGTGTGGGATCACAGACCTCATCCCATGGTCACAGGCTTGAGCCAAAGGTCGCTAGCTTGAAGCCCAAGGTCACTAGCTTGAGCAAGGGGTCACTGGCTTGGCTGGAGCCCTCTGGTCAAGGCACATATGAGAAAGCAATCAATGAACAACTAAGGTGCTGCAACAAAAAATTGATGTTTCTCATCTCTCTCTCAAAAAAAAAGATATCCCATTTTATAGGCATGGTAATTGACATATAGAAGTAGGAAGAAGAAAAACAGAGATTTGAGATAAAGTCACACTTTCCGTGTCTTTAAGGTACTAGGGATTCTTTTAGAATTTCTCTCATTCTATGTAGCATAAATATTTTAGAAGAGAGTGGGAAGATGCTAAGCCCTCCATGTCTACCCACCCCCACTTACATATCAAGAGTAGGGCCATTGTGCATTAAAAGATCTTATCAGTAGTACTCACGTTTTTCTACTTCCAGCTTCCATGCCTTTGGTTGGTTAAGACCTGAGCTGACTTGGTCATCTCGCTCTGACCTATGCCATTATCATGCTATATGTCATGTTATATGGCTAGCCTCATGGACTGAGCCAGATCTCCCTAAGAACTTGGCCCTCCTGCTGTCTGTCATCCTATTTCCATGTGACTGGCCAGATAAACAAGCCAGGATCCACCTCAGATACACCCATTTCACTCTTTGCTACTTTCCCCATGAGATGGGCTTTACTGCATGAACCAGGATTTACATGGGAACTGGCTGCCTTGATGCTTGTTCTCCTCTTCTGTTGCCTGAGCTGCAGCATCTTCGTTCTTCTAGGCAAAGTCCAAGCTGCTAGTGGTGAGGCTGTGTGTTCCAATGGGTGAGATCACTGTGCAGTTAAAGGTCACCCCACTGTACATGGCTTTCTTTCATGATGCCAGCTTCTATTCTCCTGAATGAGTCATGGACCTTTACCTAAGCATGCTGGTCATGTTCCTTTTCTTTGTGACACTTGTTTCTCTTTCACAAGGGTAAGCCCAGGATATCCTGAGGTCCAGATTTTATTCTCAGATATAATCATAAATGCATGCTCTGTTGCTTGCTGCATCTAATGCTGTCAAAAGAGGGTAAGATTCATAGATTTGGGACTTGGGAAAGAAAAGGCCTTGTGGGCCATTGAGTGGAACATGCATACCAACCCAGAGAGAGTCTTTCCCTAGAGAGTCTCACATTACCAAAAGGATAGTCTGAAAGAACAGTCGTCCAAGAACTAACAAAGTTAAACTTAGTTTCCTATTTGTCATATCTACTCATGGATGGAGCTTCCTGGGAAACTTCCTACAGTACAGGTGACCAAAATTCATGCATTCTTAAGTACCCTGACACACTACATCTTAATACCATCAAAACCTTACTCCAAATTCTTATCATATTAACTCAGATTTTATCAGAGAGCTTTGTGTTGATTTGACCAGCTTATTTAAAAAGTAGTACTTATTTCCTATCTGTTATTTCTCCTTATGTGTATAACAGTCTCACAAATCTTATAGGAGAAGACTGCTCAGCCCAACACAGAATCCAGGAATTCTTTCTCTGCCCATAATAACATCAAAACTTTACCCAATTCCTAATAATTCTCTTCTCTTTCTTAAAGATGAAAACCAGGAACAATATTCTCTCTTCATTGCTGAGGTAAAGCAAAGAAGTGGGGTTAATTAAGACTGCCAGTCTCAGTCAAGGGCCACCAACAAGACTCAGATGGGGGAAAACAAAATTACGCTTTAAGAACATACTTTCTATAAGTTTGTCCTCATAGTAACCTGTAAATTGTTGGTTTTTTTTGCACTGTTTTCATAAACTAGATGAAAATATAGAAGCCTATGGGCCCAAAATCACCTGACACACTTTCAAGAGCATCAGCAGGAACAACCAGCCACAGAATCTCACAGTGAACTATGGGTCTCATAGATCATGTAATGGAACCATCTCCTGAGGAGAAAAACCTGCTCATAATTATCTCTGAATCTGGTCACCAGCTTCCCCTCTTAAGACAACTGAGTGTCTCTGAGCATGGAAACATCATTCACCCTATCTGTTTCCTACAACATCCTCATTCTGCTCTCTCAGGCATCAAATAATATAGATTTTTTTATACTTTTTGTTTCCTTGAGCATTGTAAATTAATCATTATGCACTTGTTGACCTATTATTGTGAACTACCAACAAGTCTTCTCTTCAGAAAAGTGAAACTTTCCCGTTTGATTGAATGTTTCCTCATAAAACATGGTTTCCAGAGCTCATGCCATTTTCTTCACATGCCTCAAGATGTGCTCCAGATTGTCAAGGCTCACGTTTAGGTGAAGAGTCTTTTTCTACAAGGGAGCATAATTCCAGATATGCTATAGCCACTACAGAGTGCAGCAAGACCTTCCCCTTTGTTGATATAAATTCTAACATTGCTAGTTCAGTACATAATTGTACTGAATTTTTACCAACTACATCACACCAGTGGCTCCCTATCTTCAGATGGCTAAGGGCTATTTGCTTTAAAAGGAAAAAGTTTAAGAAAATGACCAGGCCCTTGACTCCTTTCTTTACTAAGCTTAAACTCTTTCTTGGTTCTAAAGTCAAAGTTTTAGTGCTTATGTGTGAAGGTATTGCCCTTTTTTGAGAAACTTACTACAGCTGCCTAGAGTGGGAGTCCAGCAGCAGTAGTGCAGTGAGACTACTGAAGAGACAGGGAGCTGCCTCTAGAAGCAAAGTAAGTGGCACATAACAGGAGTTCCAGGAGCATTTCATTGGTCCCCAGAGAGCCACTCACAAAGTTTACTTAATTTGCCCAAAATTGCAGAGCTATTCAGTTATAAGCTAAATAACTGTCTGAGTAGTGTCCTTGTCTACACTTTATACTCTCTAACCTGCTAGTTCAGTATTTATCAAATCAGAACCCATGGACCATTAAATGAGAACCATACAAACATACATTCTTGCATACTGCATCAGTCATATTGAACCAGATTGTCTGGTGAGGCTCTGAAATCTTTTCACAAACTTCCAAAGTAATTCTTAAGTATGTCAATGTTTGGGAACATATATCTTAGGTGAAACAGTGAAAGCTTTCTCTCTATCTAGGAGAATAAGAAGGTAAAGAGTCTCTCTCCTACTCTTTAAGATTTGCTGAGATGCAAAAAAAGCAAAAAGCTATCCTACAGAACATCAAACAGTAGTTAAGCAATAGTGTTCACAATACCCTGTCTTTTTTGTTTGGTGGGAAAGGTGTTGATAAAAGCTGATTGGTCTCATAGGACTAACGATAAGAAGATCAAAAGATTTGAATAATTGTTAGTCACTGTTCTACTGGCAAACAATATTATTATGTAACTAGCAACACCTCAGGATCTCCATGATTTAGAGACCTGAAATGGAACAGAGTTCAAGAACTAAGAAAAGGCTGTAAAGGCAAACAGAAATAAACTATAAACTATCATGTAGTCTTTGATAAAGAGTTTAGATTTTATCTCTTCTGAGTTAAAGAGTTGTGACAGAAACTGGTCAATTGTCCCCAGCTCTCTTTCCTTTCCTCCTAGGTAAGAGACTGCAGCTGAAGGACATTTCTCAGACTTACACTAAACCTCATCAGTATCACTGTTTTTGGCCTTTTTATTAATTGTTTAATATGGGCTTAACACATAACATGTATCAACTCATTTAAAATTTACAACAACCCCACAGACAAAGTGCTCTTATCTCTCTTTCTACAGATGAGGAAGCAGAGGTTCTGATCATAAGGCTGCCTCATTTACATGGTTAGTAAAGGACAAGCCGGGACTTGAAATCAGCTCAATCATGAGGCCAAAGCCCATGCATTTTCCCCTTTATGCTCACATAGAGTTGTCAAATTTAGCAAATAAAAATACAGTCTGCCTAGTTAAATTTGAACTTCTGTTAAATATTATCAACCAAAGGTTATTGGTGTCAATTCAACACAAACAGGAATCCCCAATTTGGGGTTTAGTGAAGAAGGAAATTTATTCCATTCAAACAGCTCAACTGTAACAAAACAAGGCTGTGAAAACAACTATTATGCCTTTGGATGAAGTGGCCACAGGGCCAGGTTGAGATATGCGTAGAAGTTTTGCTCTCCACTTCTAGGTCTGGGCCATAAAAACTCTTCTTCTACCCTCCATGTTCTCTTTCTCCCTCTCTACCACTTAGAAGTTAAAGAGCACAGAAATGTAAAAGTTGGTAGAGTCAGCAGAAGAAAGGATTCTGGGTCCCTGGCTCACTACATTGAAAGCCACCCATTTGAACACTCATATTATGCTATTGGTTGAGCAAGAAATAAATTTTTATTTCATTAAGTTATTAAAATTTGAGGACTTATTTATTATAAAATTTACCATTATATTAACTAATATGGAAATCATTACAGGACCTAAGTTAATATGATAAGTTCTTTATATAAAAAAACCAATCTGATGTCATTTAACTTGGCAAAATTTAGATATAAAAGATGAAAAGTGGCCATGGTCAGGTAGTTCAGTTGGTTAGAGTGTCATCCTGATATGCCAAGCTTGTGGGCATATACAAGAATGAACCAATAAATGCATAAATAAGTGGAATAACAAATCAATGTTTCTCTCTCTCCCTCTCTTCTTTCTTCTCTAAAAATCAATTTAAAAGGTGAAAAGTACATGAGTTGCTTAAAGGGAAACTTCTCTGTTTTATTTTAAAATTAAAAAAAATAAAGGTTAAGGATATTAATGATCATATAGATCAAAATTACTTCTATGGGTCATTTAACTCAATTAATCCAATTGTGGGAGATGACTATCCATCAATCATGCAAATCAAAAGGTTGTTTTCATATTTTTAAAGAGCTCTAACAATTTTTCTACCTCTGATAGTCATCTGAAAACATTCTTTGGCTAAAGATATTTTTCTTTATGTATAAATATAGTTTTGCTGCACTTAAAAAAATAATCTCTGGTCCTGGCCGGTTGGCTCAGGGGTAGAGCGTCGGCCTGGTGTGCAGAAGTCCCGGGTTCGATTCCTGGCCAGGGCACACAGGAGAAGTGCCTATCTGCTTCTCCACCCCTCCTCCTCTCCTTCCTCTCTGTCTCTCTCTTCCCCTCCCGCAGCCGAAGCTCCATTGGAGCAAAGATGGCCCGGGCGCTGGGGATGGCTCCACGGCCTCTGCCCCAGGCGCTAGAGTGGCTCTGGTCGCAACAGAGCGATGCCCCGGAGGGGCAGAGCATCGCCCCCTGGTGGGCAGAGCGTCGCCCCCTGGTGGGCGTGCCGGGTGGATCCTGGTCGGGCACATGCGGGAGTCTGTCTGACTATCTCTCCCCGTTTTCGGCTTCAGAAAAATACAGAAAAGAAAAAAAAAAATCTCTGAATAACTGGCATGGCAGTTTTCTGGTTTCTTTGAAAATCTACTCTTCCCTTTTTCCAAACTATCATAATTCTTGATAGTTCTAACTGGGCCAACCAATTATAAAACTATGTTTTCCAGACTTTCTTTATGTTAGGTATGACTAGTTGACTAAATTCTCTCTGATAGAATGTGAGTGGAAGTGTTGAATGTAAACAACTTCATTCAATCAGAAAGAACATGTGTTAAGGTAATTGACAGCTCAGTGCTCTTTCAGAGTTCCTGGCAATCAGATGCACTGAACAAATGTTAACTTACTTTTACTCCATGTTGGCTCTGTCATGAACTCAAAACAATATGTTTTAATGTGATACTACTTTCTGAGTGGGAGAAAATGAAAGTAGAGGAGAAGAAAGTGATCTTTCTAGCTCACAATACAATATTTTAAGGTTCCCATTTGGTGCTCTCTTCCTATTCTGGAAACTGTATATAAATAGATTAATATAGTATACAGCCTTTTGTGTCTATCTCCTTTGACTACATGTAATGTTTTTAAGCTTTATCCATGTTGTATCAGTACATTATTTCTTTTTAAAGCTGAGTAATATTTCATTGTGTGATATACTAGATTTTATTTATCCATTTATCAGTTGATGACATTTTAGTTGGTAACTTGTTTTTTATCTTAGCAAATAATTATTAACATGGAATTAAAAATCATGTTTAATGCCTATGGACCATTCCATGAGAATGGTTCTCCAATAAAAAGAACCATTCTACTGAATGAAATGTATCTATTGCTTAATGTAACTATTTTACAATGAACAACCACATAGACAAATTTTAGCAATTCTGTCTCACTTTAAGATAGAGTTGGGCAACTAGAATGGGACTGACTTCTTTTCTAGATGCCATTACATTCTGGGGTAGGGGGCAGGTGGTACGTAAAAACACAGGGTGGAATAGGACTGGGGATAGGGGAAGGAAGCCACTTTTATAAGCTACCGTTAAGGAAAGCAGATTCAGGAATATGTCACTGAGAATGTCTGTAATCCAAAAAATAGAATGATTTGCCTGACCATAGGCAGATATAGGTCACTGACTGCCAAGGTATGGCTGTAGCTTCTTTCAGACCTGAAGCAGCCTGAGGCAGTACTCTGTCAACCCTAAATGGCTCTATATAAATCCTGCTTGTTGGCAGTTTCTGCTGACGTGCTGCCTGGCACATGGCTAAAAGCGTTTCTCGGAGCTGAGAATAAATTCCAAGACAGCCATGACAGCTATAACAATGATGCCACATGTTAAAGTGCTTAAAATTTCTTATCAGGAGCAGTCATCCAACACAACACCCTTTACTTAGATAGATCCTGCAAGCTGGAAGACAATAGAGTGAGGGGTTGCTGTGCTAAAGAAGAAAGGGAGAAGGATTGTGCTACCAAAGACTATAGCAGTGAGGTTTCTACACAATATTTAGATGAAGTAGCCCCTGTTCCACCCTCACCTCCCTAAGCCCAAAGGGATCAAGTTCTTCTAAGGCATTTCAGTTGTGAGCAGATGTCTACTGTGCAACAAAAAAAAATGAGACAAAGGGGGACACAAAATCGCTTGAAAGAGCATAATAAACACAAATTATGCTGCTTCCAATAGGCTGTCCAGCTTTCATTTGCAATCTGGCTTATTCCACTTGATTTGTTTCTAAAGGACTCAGGTTTGTTCTGGGAATGGGTAGAGGGAAGTGGTTAGACCAACATTGTGTCCTGAGGATAAGCTTCTGGGGGGTGTCCACACAGGAACATGTGCACCAAGAACATTTCTGGCAGTAAAGCATTTTGTTTAAAACAGTCACAAAAAGAAGAAGGTTTGCTTTGAAGAGATAAAAAGGATCCCTTTTTAGCAGTTTGCCTTTGCAAGAGTTTGTCACAGACTAATTTTTTAACCAATAAAACTGTATGTGTGCTCATGTGTGTTTTCAGAGAGTTGTTTTTGCAAAGGGAATCTGTCTTGAGATTTATGGGAAGAACTGGCAACATGGAGTAAATGGGGGGCCTTCTTGAGTCAAAAGAAAAAAATCTTCAGTGGTTTCTGGCTCACAGATACACTACAAAATGTCCTGGGATGGGGACCATCTGGACAAAGATATTCCCACCCCACCAAACAAAATGCAAGTTAGAAACAGGAAAAACACACCCCCACACACAAAGCTGAGCCAAGAAGCCAAACGATAGAAGGGCAGAAGGGTAGCAACTTTGTACAAGGCAAGAGGAAGTGGACTCCACAGGCACCTCGGAATGCAGAGACGCTTGGAACCCTGGGAAATGCCCCCCCAATGTCCTAGGAGAGGGAAAGAACATAGGTCCTGCTGAATGTGAGATGTGAAGCTACAGAAGGCTTCCTTGCCAGAGGAAAAAGGGAAGACAGGAAATGGAGAAACTTCTGTTTTCATAACCGTTATCCATTCTTTCTCCAAGCACTCAAAAGCTATATAAAATATAAGCCAATTCCTGGGTGGCTTTGAATGATGGAGTGGACAGTTCTTAGAATTCCTTAGTGTGTTTAAAATCTTAACAGGTGTTAAAGGCTGTAAGATTTCATCTGCTAAATCAGATGGAGAGTCAGTTTCTCAAACATACAAATGAACATGCAAAATAGTCAAAAACAGATAAGGAACTTTGACATGAGACACTATTTGCAAACTTAACCAAACTTTTTAAGTTTACTATAACACTTTTTAAATTTTTTTTTACTGGCTTAGGTTCTCTAAACATATAGGTTAGCTTGAAAAAGAAACTTTCATCATAGTCATTAGTGGCCCACAGGACTATGTTGTGGTATTATTGTTGCTTTCAAGGTATTAGTTTTCCAAGTACTGTACAGTAATATATCAGGTTGCCCATTCTTTACATAGAATAATTACTAATTATTTTATTTGGAATGGAATCTAACACAAAAACATTGTTTTCCCATTAGAATAGTGAGGGCATGGCTTCTCTTTCCTTACAAAACTGAATACCCCCCACTTTCTTGCTCCTTACAAATAACTTCAACATCTATTTCTCTTCATTTTGTCTTTGAACTATGTAGTCAAGAGTCTTTCCCGGCAATCAGAAGCCTGTCCTCTTCTGTTCAAGAAGTGTATTGGTAATGAACTTGTGTTTTCTAGAACAACTACTCTCAACTTGTGGCGCACAGTTCTGTGCTGTTCCAAGAAGACTGGGCAAGTGACCCAAAGTGTCCTCCCTAGATAAAGGTGATGTAAAAGGAAAGTTGACTGCTGTCTGTCAAAAAAAATAACCTTACAAAGACACATAGGGAATCACTAATTCAGACCACAGGATAGTCTCCAGCTATTATAAGAGTTTTAAAAAATAAAATCAATCCATGTGGCCAAGCCAGAAACATTGTGGTCCTGGTTGCTAGGCACCCACTTTCTAGTCAGGAATTTTGCTTCACCATCCAATCCATTATTTTGCAATTTTTTTCTAAAATGCTGTGTGTGTGTGTGTGTTCATCTTCACCTCTAAAATAGGACATAAAAAGGTACAGGTACTTTAAATTTGGACTATTTAGAAGAAAGAAAAAAACGAGTTAAGAAAATAATCCTGTGGTAGGCTATCTTCCTATTTTTCTTTCTCTCTTTCCTTTCTTCTTTTTATCCTTTATCTTTTCTGTTTGGGAAATAAGATGTATTTCCTAGCAGAATGTTAAAATTAACCCCATTATATAAAAATCAGTGGAACTGCTCTGGTCAAAGATGATATACAGGACCCTGGCTTTTGCTCTCCTTTCAAACACTGCTTTCCTCTGTTAGCCACAGAGTCTGTTCCACTGTGCTGTAGGGGCCCAGAAAAGGTCTAAACACCACAGGTTCAGTAGAAATGGCATTCTTTGGGTGTGAGGAGACCCAGGTTCCCATTTAGAAATGGAGCTCAGGCCACATTGTGCAATATAAGGAACCAGAGGATCAAAATGATCTAGAAGCTCAGAGGCAGTCTCAACAAGAATAAGTCAACCCAGTGATGATGGGCAGTTGGCCTATGTCCTTCCTATGCTTCACCAAGAACAGCTTCTCCTACAACTGTTCTTATGTCAGCATTCCATTGGGGTTTTAGAATTTGTAAATTACTTGAACAGGTGATCTCTAGAGTCTCTTTCAATCACAAAGGTATTTTTATCTTATTTTTATTAATTTTAATGCAGTGACATTGATAAATCAGGGTACATATGTTTTGAGAAAACATCTACAGATTATTTTGACCTTTGATTATGCTGCATACCCCTCACTCAAAGTCAAATCATCCTCCGTCACCTTCTATCTGTTTTTCTTTGTGCCCCTACCCTCCCCCCACCCCTCCCTCTCCTTCCTGGCCCCTCCCCACCCCTCCACCCCACTCCCTGTTACCATCACATTCTTGTCCATGTCTCTGAGTCTCATTTTTATGTCCCATCTATGCATGGGTTCATATAGTTCTTAGTTTTTTCTGATTTACTTATTTCAATCACAAAGTTTTATACTAAGGTTCTAACTCAGTTGTAGTACATCTAGCTTCTTTTTCTTCTTTTTTTTTTTTTGAAGAAAATACTGTCTGAAAGGTCTTAGAATATAACCATTGTATTTGTTGCCAGTTGTTGAGTGTTGTGTTTAAAGTCCTATAGTAAAAAGACTTGGCTACTCTTCTTTCAGAAGAGAAAAATAATCATGACAGTTTGGAAAGCAAGGCATTAATTAATTCTAGTCTATTCTTTTAAAATGATTTATTATAGCCATGTACATAAATGTAATCACTTTAATCAAGTTAACTTTATGAGTTGGACCAATTCAAGTTGTTTTTAGCTTCAATGCTGTTACAAATCATACACATTTTAGGAATGCATCAATTTCATGGTTTCCCAAATTATACTAAACATCAGTGGGTTGTTTGGATAAAAATTACATATTGAAGAAATAATAAAACTACAGTAAACAACTTTTTGCAAAAAACAAATTAATCCCAAATAAACCAACTTTATTCTCAATTTTGTGTATTACCTTCCAGTTCCTACATAGACTTTATAGCTATTACTATGATATCCATATAAATTTGAAATATGATTAAAATTATTTTTCAAACAGTTTTTAATTGGCAAAGGCTGACTAATATTCCATTATATTTATATCTCAATCACAGATCAAGCAGCAATAAAAGCTTAGGATCATTATACCCGAAGTTATAGCTCTGCTTTGTGAAGGCCTGTCTCTGAACTACTAAAATACTCTGCTGTTCTCCATTGCCAAGTCAAGGACCAAGAACCTAGAGTCATCACATTATTTTAAGAAAGAAAGAAAGAAAGAAAGAAAGAAAGAAAGAAAGAAAGAAAGAAAGAAAGAAAGAAAGAAAAGAAAGAAGAGCTCATAGACACAGACAACAGTGTGGGGATTACAAGGATAGAAGATAGAAGGTAGGGGAGATAGAAAAGGATGAATAAATGGTGATCGAAGGAGACTTGACTTGAGGTGGTGAACACACAATATAATAATACATATTATAGACTTGTACACTTGAAACCTATATAATTATATTAACCAATGTCACCCCAATAAATTTGATATTTTTTTAAAAAGTCAGTGATTTACAGGGCCTTACATGATGTTCTCAAGGTTGGAAAATACACATGTCCCTATCTGTCCCTCTCTCTGTCTCTGTCACACACACACACACACACACACACACATTTTATATATATATATATATGTTTGTGTTTATATATATGTTTGTGTTTATATATATATAAACAAACAAAAACACACATACATGGCAAATGGAGTGCAAAATGCACACCATACAAGGACTTTCAAGCCCACCTTGGCATCCAAATACAGAGAAACTGAAAATGGTAACCTGCACAGCCCCATCAGGTTTTGGTCAAGGCACTCAGGTCACAGACATTGCCATACCTGAGTCAGTTTCAGTTATTCCCAGTCCTACTTTGCACAATAATTTAAATCATAAATTTCTATGGAAGTGACTCAAATGGGAAGTAATTTCTCCTCTTAAAAATTGTTTAAGTCAGAAATAAAGTCACAAGCTTTGGAGCTAGAAATTTTTAAAGATGGAATCTAGGAAATATGTCCCCATATGCAAAATCACATACTTCTGCTTGGCATTCTGTGAGCAATTGAACATTTTGAACAAATCTTTTGTCATCTTCCAATATATCAAGCAATACTGGGCTTTTGGTTATACATCTTAGAATGGATAGACCTTGGCTTTTCCTCCAAATAAAATTTGGTTTTCAGATGTATTTGGTTGTTATTTTTATTATATGCCACATATGTTCAGAGGGTTTTGTCAAGGGGAGCCTAAAAATGTCACTTCTTAGAAATGTTCCTTTTTGTTCCCTTCTACTGTTAGTCCTTGTCATTCTTGTTCTAAAACATGCTAAATAATTCCAACCTTCCAACACTGTTTGCACCTTTCCAATGCTCGTAGCAAGTACATGGGGCTGTATAAATACTAACGAGAAAATCAAACTCTGAAAAGTGCTAAACAATCACATTGTTGGAGTTATAACAGCTATACAAAGCACTTTCATTTTCACAAGTACATTTTGAATGTAATAAAATAAAGCGTGTTAGTTAAACAGAGACATTTGCACCATGGGAGGTTGTAGAACTATTCAAAGGTAACATTGATAGAGGTTAATATATAAAAAAGGCTTTAGGGAACAGATTATTATTATTATTATTATTATTTCAAGTGGAAATATATTTACAGCTTTCAAAAGAAATAAGACTGACTGCAATCTTATTATGATAGGTCCTCAAGTTCTTGATTTTTTTTTAAACACAAATTGGCATGTGACTCGTAGATACTATTCAGTAAAAACTGAAACGCTTCCAGCATTTTCCCACCTTCTTTTTTTCTCTAAGACCTTCCAAATTCAGTATTTCAAGTTGGTCAAGTCCAACTGGAATAAACAACTAGCTTGAAATGAACATGATTCTTAGCAGTCACAATCATGCAAAGTATAATAACCACTTTCCTCAGCTGTCACCAGAGCTCATGTGTCATTAAGAGAATGGAATTTTAACCTTTGTCTCCTCCTAAGAAACCTACTGTTGGGACTTTGAAAATGGGAACTCCACTGTAATCACCAACACCAACCACCTGGAAATATATTTTGCAAAAAAATACACCTTCTTCCACACTCTTTCCAAAGCTGCACTTGGCAATCACTAATTTTTTTGAAAATTTTATTTACTTATGTTGTCACAGCAAAAGAGATGCATGTGATCAAAGCAGTACTTAACTTTCCAGAATTATCCTAAATGCATTTGAAAATTCTTCTTTCACTTTCCCATGACCTCCAACTTTATGCTTAAAAAAGAAAAATTTAAAGATGCACTAGATCTGTTTGGTACATTGGACCACAATAATTGAGTCTTAATGAAGAGTATTTCACCAAATATGTTTTATAATATTCTACTTACCAAAGTTATTGTGTGATAAAAAGGCAGAAAATGTCTCTATTGTTGCCTCTACTCCTTTTTTGCAGTCCTTTTAACTCCTTAGTCTGTCAATGTTATAGCCATCTGAGTGCCCAAAGCTCTGAGACAATAATAATTGTTAAAAAGCACTTCCTCAAGAAATAGCCATTATTCTGAACTTCATGAAACTTACAAGCATGCCTGTTACTCTAATTCATAGTGTATCCATTGAATGACAAGAGTCCCTAATTCTCTTCATTTTGTGTGTAGCTCCTTTACCCCAACTGTAAAATTTTTAAGTTTTGTTAATCAAACATCTCACTAGACCCAGGAAAACAGGAAAGCATATTGACTAAAACTGACATCAAATCACCTCTGCCACTCCTTAGCTTTTTGGTATGTAACAATTACTTAGCATTTCTAATCCTCAGTGTTCTCATCTGTAAAATAGGATCATTGTGTTCATAAGATTATTTTAAGAATTTAGTAAAACACTTGGAAAGTAGCTACCGCAGGACTTGACACAAAATGAATCAAAAAATAAGCTTAAGTGGTTTTTCATCAGCTTTGTTTTTACATAATTTATCTTATTTTAAGTGATGGCTACTTACTTAAAACTAAATGAAAATACCTTCTACTTTTAAGCAAATACATTGGATTCATCTGTACCATATCATCTTCCTTCTGATGGTCCAATGTCTTCTAATAGATTCTTAAATTATATCTTGTTTGAAATGTTCACCTGGATCAGAAATGTTTTTAAAGAAAGGATATTATCTTATATTTTTTCCTGTTAGATTGAATTAACTTATGGAATAACTATTAGGTACAAAGCACTCCACACATAGTCAATCAGCAAGCTTTATTGAGTCTGTGCTATATACATATAAATATTATCAAAATGGTTTATAGGTTTCAAAGGTTTACCTTGGAAGAAATTTTTTTTTCACAGTTTGAATCTTATTACGTAGAAGGCTCATGTTTAAAATAGCAAAAACACTCTTCTGTAAGTAGGAAGTTTGAAGTCTGTTGGAGAACACTTATGTACAATAAACACAAAGCAATAAAGTTATCACAATTTCAGTGCTAATCTGAAAGGAATCCCACAATCATATAATGTTATAATTTCAAAATACTTTTAATGAGCATCTGTAAGAATTGAGTTATAATGCCTTTTTTTCTAAAAGATTTGCATCATGACATGAAGGTCCCGTCAAAGTGAATCTCACATTAGCATCCAATTTTCAACATTACAAAAACAACATTATTGCCCAACATCTGTTTTATGATCTGATGATTCCACTGTAAAATTATGATGGTAAAGTTATTTCAGAAGTCAAGAGAGACTTTATACTGCCATTATTCTTACCTTTCTATTACTCCCATATCAAGCTCATGGCTAGAAAGCTAGAGAACCGTTTCATTAGAGGAGACCATAAGATGTAACTTTAGCTCATTCTCACATTCTATGCAGAGTCCCACCTTATCTCCTCTAAGAAGTGTTTGTCTATTTGTCAAGCAATATATCATAGTTGTTGCTATGGTCAGAATGTTGTGTCTCCACCAAATTCATATGTTAAAATCTTGATGACTGATGTGATGGCATTAAGAAGTGGGGTTTGAAAGGTGCTTAGGTCATGAGGGTAGAGCCCCCATGAATGGGATTAGTGGTTATAAAAGAGACCTTACAGACATCTCTTGCCCTTCTCACCATGTAAAGACATAGACAGAAGGTGAGAGTTATAAACCAGGAAAAGTGTCTTCACTAGAAGGTAATTAGGCTGGTGCCTTAATCTTGGACTTTTCAACCCTCAGATTGTATGAAAGAAATGTTTCGTTTATAAGCCCCCCAGACTGTGGTATTTTGTTATAGTAGTTAAAATGGACTAAGATAGTTGTCAATTACCAAATACAATTTCTAGAAATTCAGAAAGAAAATGTTCTCATTTCAGTTCTAGTTTAATATTATTTTGACTTCAAAGTGTCTTAAGTTTGCAGATCTGCAACAAATGTAATGATCCGTTACTTGAAAGATATGGAGCTATTATTTTATGTATAGCAATTATTAATAAAAGCTATTGTGCCCTGGCCAGATAGCTTGGTTGCTTAGAGCATCATCCTGAAGCACAGAAGTTGCCAGTTCAATCCCCAGTAAGGGCACATACAAGAACAGCTTAATGTTCCTGTCTCTCTCTCTTCCTGTCTCCCTTCTTCTCTCTCTAAAATGAATGAAATAAACATTAAAAAAATAATAATAAAACCCATTGAACTGCTTTTTGCAAAAAAAAATAACTACTATACATATGATTAGTGAAAATTATTTTTGTACATTTAAACTGTTTGAAATAAAATTCATTATTCATTATCAGACTAAATTCATTATCAAAAATCTCCAGTCCCATACCTCCACACATTATAGGCATTCAATTACATGTTAAATAATTACATGCTTTTATAATAGCCTTGAACTTTATATCCTGGACATTAACAAACCAAACTTCACTAACATTGATAGTGACACTCAATATCAGATACACACTAGCTTGTACATACTTTTGGAAGAAATGTTTTCTGAGCAAAAGAGTAGATTACATGAGTTTCCTGGAAGATACAAGGCTGAAGTATAAGCTTGGTTTTTCCAGAATGGACAAAAAGACAGGAGAAAATTTAAGATGACATTAGCACAGTGCAATCACTATTCCTAGAGAGAGTAGAGTCCCTCAAATAGAAGGACTGATTTTTCAAATCAGTTATAACTTTTAATGTGAATCTATTCAGTTAGATATAGAAAAAGCCTCCAGCATGGTGTCCAAGACACAACAAATATATGCAATAAATGATAACTATCCAATACCACAAAATTAAAATAAGAATAGGAGCAGCAAAATTTTCATGCCCTTGATCGCCCACATCAATCCCCCAGTTTTCCAGTTAAGAAGGGCAGATGTCAGCTGCTGGAAGACAGTGATTTCTTCTTTTATTCACTGCTATATCCAAGAGCTGAAAGGGTGTCTGGCACCTAACATGCACACAATAAATAATTATTGACTAATTAAATGGCTCTTCCTTTTCTTTCCCCAATCACCTCTATTCTTGCTTTCTCCCTCCAGTATCACTGCATCCTAAACCCAGGAAGATAGAGCTGGGCAAGGAACAGAGAGGAAGGTGGGGAGGAGCCAGGTATCTGGATGAAGGAGGCCTCAAAGCTTGGGACCACATACTCTGGCTTGAATTGCATGGTCTTTTTTTAGCTCTAAGTTGCCTGTAAAAGCATTAAAGATTAATGCACTGATGCATTATTAAGACTTGACTGTTTATTACAGTAAATAATGATTTGTTTGAAATTTCTAAATAAAAATAATTTCTTCAAACTTCACAGAGGTTCCCACTAAATAAGACCCCTGGAATAATTCAGAATGGCTGGAGATTCAGAAAGAAAAAACATTTTAAAATGCAAGGCAGTACAGGAGTCCCATAAAAAGATTGAAAAGCAGTATCAGTAAAGAAGAACAACTAGATTCTTACTCTATTTTCTGAAACTCAAACTGAACTAGGCATGGTGTACTGAATCACTTTGAAGGGTCATCAATCTTCAGATTAGAAAACCATTGTATTCTGGGATGCCAAGATATTGGCAGGTGTATAAATCAGCCTTGTTTTGCTCAATCTTTTCAGAAAATGTAAGAATTGAGTCTCTAGTCTTCATAAAGGTAAGCTGCTCTAAAATAAAAAACAGTACATACATTGTTATTTATACATGCTTAAATAGAGACATAGTCATATATATACTAGAAAAAAATGTCTACATTGGATTCATATTCTTTTTAAAAAGACAGAAAATATTTAGAATAATCAGTGTTAAATTTTAGACTCCTTCAATCTGGTTTCCTTCCTAGTATACCCCATTTCAACCCACTGGATAAAGTAGCACAAATATTCTGCTAGCAATGTAGTATTAATACTAAATGCAACCATAGAATGGTGTTTGAAATCTATCATACACTCCTATACACATACAGACACTTAAGCTTAGGCAACATATAAGCCAGGGATTATTTTCTTTGTTACTTGAATAAAGAATAATTTAACTTATTTTTCAATATTACATACTTATAGGAGACACATGGAATTTCTAGCCAAAGAAAAAATTATATTCCAACAGTTACAGGTTGATTTTTTTTAAAGAATCAGTTTAATAATAAAGTCACACTTCTGGAAACATTTAAGTCCTTAAGAGTCTGGTATTGAGGGGAGGGGATACAATGTGAGACTGTTATAATGAATTATAGATATTACTCATGTCATTAAAATTCCTCTGCTATTAGTAAAATAGGATATAATTCTAAAAGAATGTTGGCATACTCTTAAACACATGAGGCAAATGATAAATAACATAGAATAAGTAAAATGGGAGTTGTATAATCATTATGTACAAAGTATTTCCTGACCTCTAGAGGTATAGTTCCCTAAGTCAAAGGACAAAGTTCGCTTTCCCACATTATGTACTCAATAAGTGTGGATTTAAATAATGAATCTGCACCTTGTAGACTAACAAATTCTGACTCAGAAAATGTAAATATCCTAGTCAAATCACATTTTAAGAAGAGATAGCTTGTACTCCAGATCCCTGAGTCCCCATCATCTCCAGCACAGATCCATGAAAGCAGATGGCTCAGTTCCACACACATCTCTCAATGGGAAAAGGGGAGAGGAATGCCTGGAAGGAGATGGCGAAGAAGGCAGAAAATGTTGTGGGATCATATAGTGGGGCTAGAAAAGCAGTCAAGAATCCAAAATCATAAGTCTAAAGATCAGAAGCCAAACTCAAGTCCCTCTCAAGTAGGAATGGACCTCAGAGAGCAGCAAGAAAGGACAGAGGGGACTTTAAGACTTCTGCAAGGGGGTGGTTCTCATCAGGATGCAGGGCTATTAAATAGAGAGTAGACAGGTGGAACTCAAGTAAAGCAGAGGATCCAGAATAAACCCCAAAATGCTGGAGTACCCACACTTCCACACAGGGGAGACGAAGCATAGAGAACAAAGGTAAGACATTGGGCAGACCTGCTGGGATTGCTTGGATATACATAAATAGAAAGACCCCAGTATGAGCCCATCATTAGACCAAAACTGCAATAGATTCCGGACACTTGGACAACTAAGCCTTATTTCCAAATCTAGGGATGTAGCTATGGACCCCACATCCAGTTAGGGCCCACTGGTTCCCTGGCTGGGGTCTGAAGGGTCTGAACCTGCAGGGGGCAGCTAGGTGGGGCTGGGACAGGCAAAGATGAATGCAACTAATCCACATCTGTCTCCATAAACCATATGGAGTCCAATGTGCCCATGTCATAAAAACTGCCATAAATGCATGCTTGATCATTTCAAGCCCATATAATAATGGACCCAAAGGTAAATACTATGAGTGCAGTAAAAATTTAGTTGCATTGTGGAAGCCAACTAGAAGGGACAAAATGTTGGGCATAATGCCAGGGAAGATGGCCTGAGGTTAAAAAATGTTTTTAAAAGTTTAAATGCATTATTAATAATGTGGAATATCATTATTCCATTTTAATCAAAAAGTGGCAAGGGATTTTTAATAATAATATTATATGCAGTGAGTGATAATAGTACTTCCCTATACTGAAAATAAGTGTATAAACCGGGGAATAAAACTTGGCTATATAGACAGAGCCTTAAAAATTGTGCTCATACCTAGTAATTCTACTTGTAAGTATCTTTCATGAGGAAATAATCTTAGATTCAGATAGTTTTACTCCACAATATTTACCATAGCATTACTTATCATACTAAAAAAAAAAGGTAGAATCACCTAAATACACAAAAATAGATAGCTCAGAGCATCATCCTGAGCACAGAGGTTGCCAGCTTGATCTCCAGTCAAGGCAAATACAGAAACAGGTCAATGTTTTAGTCTCTCTCTCTCTCTCTCTCTCTCTCTCCCTTTCTCTCTCTAAAATCAATCAATAAAAAAAAATTAGCCTGACCAGTGGTGGCACAGTGGATAGAGTGTCGACCTGGGATGCTGAGGTCTTAGGTTCGAAACCCTAACGCTGCCAGGTTGAGAGCGAGCTTGCCAGCTTGAGCATGGGATCAGAGACATGATCTCATGGTCGCTGGTTTGAGCCCAAGGCTGCTGGCTTAAGCAAGGGGTCACTGGTTCATCTTGAGGACCCAAGTCAAGGCACTTATGAGAAGTAATCAGTGAACAATGAAAGTGCCGCAATTACAAGTCGATGCTTCTCATTTCTCTCCCTCCCTGTCTGTCTGTTCTTGTTTGTCTCTCTGTCTGTCTCTCTCTTTCGCTAAAAAAATAATAATCCATACTTTTAAAAAATACATAAATTACAGTACATATATTCTATGGAGCCTTAAGTGATCATTAAGCATGTTAATTTTGAAGAATTTTTAATACCATATTGTTTGTTAAAGTAGGCAGTAAAATCATTATATGCCATATGATCTTAATTATGTGTGTACATGCATACAGAGAGAAATGTGTCCTACTATATTTGTTTGTATGTTCATATATGTATATGCATTTATATTAATATAAATACAGGTATAGGTGAAAATTATATCAATATTAGAAGCAGATTGAAACAGACTAAAAGGAAATTGAATCAAAACATAGTACTGTGGATGATTTTTATTTTGTCATTTATTTGAATTTTCTAAGTTTTCTATAATGAACATTTTATAATCAGAAAAAAATGTATTATTTTTTTATATTGGTCCATTTTTCATTTGGGTTTGGAGCCATACAGCTTTGCATCAGAGTCTTATTGTGCCCCTATATCAGCTCTATGATCTTGGGCAGATTATCTTCTCCGAGATGAATTTTTCTCATATGTAAAATAGAGATAGTATTATCTCAAAGGGTTATAAAGGTTTAATAAGAACAAGAAAATTTTAAAAAATCAATTATTATGATACCTCAAAATGGTTTAAAGACTCAGTAAATGGCAGCTGTTATATTACTCCCAGTTACCTTGCCACCCAACTTTACCACCCTACTGCATACATCCAGTCTTCAGAGAACAGGTTTATAATGATATTCAATTAGCACCCTATACCAGACAGTAGACTGCCTCAAGGGTTATGAGGGACTAAATCCTAGGAGTAGAAAAGAAAGCTATTTAGAACCATATGGTTCACACAATTAAGTCTCAGCAGCTTCCTTGGCAAGTCATTCCAGCTCTACAATTTCTTCTTTCCAAATTTAAAGAGCTTTGAAAGTCACTAATACTTATAAATCTAACTCATTTGTTGAATTGCACAATGTCCTATACTCCCATACTCTCTAAGATTAATATGGTATGCTATAACTTGACTTCCATGCTAAAAATGTAGTCCCCATCTTTATTTATTTTTAGATGTTTGCTCTTTATATAATTCTGGACACTTGTTGGGTTAAACAATTTACTGAATATACATACTCTCAATTGCATCCCCACCCCAAAATAATATATGTAACCAGTAATTCACTGTAACAAAAGTATGCATTTAAAGACTAAAGGCAATTCAACAGTTTTGCTAGGAAAGTGAAGACTACAGCCTGTTAATCTAAAGAGATACAGATAGAGACAAAAACAGAGGAAAATTTAACATATAGTAAGATAAAAAGCTTTCATCAAAAAAAAAAGTATTTTTCAGGTGACAGCTTTTAAAATTTTGACATAAATACATAAATATTTGGGAAAGTTGTGGCTTCTTCTTAATTTGGAGTGAAAGTAAGAGATGAGGAGAATATTTGGAGATAGATTTTCATCTCCTTAATTGATGGCTAAGATGGGTTCCACTATTACCAAAGATCATACTTATTTTATTCTATTGTAATCCTCTTTGAAGATTAAATACAAAAAATAACCTACATGGTAGAGATATTTTTATTTTACTGGGATGTTTCTACTGAGGTCAAAATGAGAGAAAGAGGCCCTGGCCGGTTGGCTCAGCGGTAGAGCATTGGCCTGGCGTGCGGGGGACCCGGGTTCGATTCCCAGCCAGGGCACACAGGAGAAGCGCCCATTTGCTTCTCCTTCCTCTCTGTCTCTCTCTTCCCCTCCCGCAGCCAAGGTTCCATTGGAGCAAAGATGGCCTGGGAGCTGGGGATGGCTCCTTGGCCTCTGCCCCAGGTGCTACAGTGGCTCCGGTCGGGGCAGAGCTACGCCCCAGAGGGGCAGAGCATCGCCCCCTGTTGGGCAGAGCATCACCCCTGGTGGGCGTGCCAGGTGGATCCCGGTCGGGCGCATGTGGGAGTCTGTCTGACTGTCTCTCCCCGTTTCCAGCTTCAGAAAAATACAAAAGAGAAAGAAAATCACGCAATTCTATGCAATAAGAGCCATTGCAAATCATTCATGGATTCACTCATTAAATGTGTACTGTGCCCTGTTCTAGGGCTGGGAATAAAGCAGTGAATAAGACATGTGAGTCCTTGATCTCAGGACTGTGTTATTTAAACTGTCTTAAAACTATGACAGCATGTGTCATCTTTGCAATATAGATTTCTCCAAATAAAGTGATCAGAAATTCTTAGTATGCTGTATGCTCTGAAAATAAATGACTAGATTGATGGAGAGAGCAAGAATGAGAGAGAGAAAGAAGAGGAGAGATAACAATCAATCCTCATCATTGACAGATTCTATATATCCAAATATATAGAATCACTTGCTCAGTAAAAATTTTTTGTTACCCCAAATCAATACTTGAGGTTCTTTCATGGTTATTCATGAATGTGCAGTAAGCCATAAAAAATTTGAGTAACCCAGGCCCTGGCCGGTTGGCTCAGTGGTAGAGCGTCGGCCTGGTGTGCAGAAGTCCCGGGTTCGATTCCCAGCCAGGGCACACAGGAGAAGCGCCCATCTGCTTCTCCACCCCTCCCCCTCTCCTTCCTCTCTGTCTCTCTCTTCCCCTCCCGCAGCCAAGGCTCCATTGGAGCAAAGATGACCCGGGAGCTGGGGATGGCTCCTTGGCCTCTGCCCCAGGCGCTAGAGTGGTTCTGGTCGCAACAGAGCGATGCTCCGGAGGGGCAGAGCATCGCCCCCTGGTGGGCAGAGCGTCACCCCTGGTGGGCGTGCCAGGTGGATCCCGGTTGGGCGCATGTGGGAGTCTGTCTGACTGTCTCTCCCCGTTTCCAGCTTCAGAAAAATCCAAAAAAAAAAGAAAAAAAATTTGAGTCACCCAACATGTATGTTTGAGCTGTGGTCAAACAAGTGTTCCTGTGTTCTATTTGGTAGCACATTTGTGTGCTTTTTCTTGGGAATTTCACTGTTTAAAATAACCCCCAAGCATAGTCCTGAAATGTTGTCAGTGATTCCTAAGCACAAGAAGGCTATGACATCCTCATGATAACATAAGGGATATAGTCAGCAATATTTTAATAACTATGTATGGTGTCAGATGGATACTAGATTTCCTGGCCTAAAACTAATATAGTAGTGTATGTCAACTGTAACTGAAAGATAAATCTTAAACAATTTATAAACAAATAAATAAATAAGGCCCTGGCTCCTTGGCTTAGTGATAGAGTGTTGGCCCTGGTGTGTGGATGTCCTGGATTTGCTATTTGCTCAGGTCACACAGGAGAAGTGACCACCTGCTTCTCCACTCCTTCTCTTTCCCCTCTTCTCTCTATTTCTCTCTCTATCTTCCCCTCCCCCAGCCATGGCTCAATTCTTCCAGCGAGTTGACCCCAGGCACTGAGGATGGCTCCATGGCCTCTGCCTCAGGTGCTAAAAAAAAAAAAAAGCTCAGTTGCTGAGCAACAGAGCAGCAGCCCCTGATGGTCAGAGCATCACATCCAGTGGGCTTGTTGGGTGGATCCTGGTCGGGGTGTATGCAAGAGTCTGTCTCTCTGCCTATCCTCTTCTCAGTAAAAAAGAATAATAATAAAAAATAACAAATAATACATACACGCATAAATAAATAAATAAATAAATAAATAAATAAATAAATAAATAAAGGATGTGTTCCCTAGGAGCAATGGTTCAGTATTCACAGTGACTTGTTAAAACATAACTACCATGAATGGTGAGAATTGACTGTAGATAGATAGATGATAGATAGATAGATAGATGATAGATAGATAGATAGATAGATAGATAGATAGATAGATAGATAGATAGATGATAGAGACAGGCAGATAGGTGAAAGATAAATGGCTATTAGAGGCATGGGAAAGATCGGGTACACAACAGAGTAAAGATACATGGCTTTTGTTTGGTGGTGAAATGTCTTGCTTCTGAAATAGAAGTTTGCCTTTAATTCTTCTGGAATGATTAGCTCCTGTCAGGAGGCTGGGCATCCTATCAGAGCAGTATGAAAAAGAAGGCTGGCCCTTAAAGATCTCCATGTGTGCCAGCTGTTGGCCTTTCCTGCCCTCCTCATTAGAAAAGAATATTTTCCCAGGCACGTATTTGATTTCAACACTCAATTATTTTCTTCAACCTCACCCACATGCTAGTACATGTCCAATAATGAGTTGAATTTTTTTCTCTTTAGCTGTAAACACAGTACAAATCCAACTCCCACATAAACTGTATCTGCTGCAAAATCATGTAGCACCCACATATTTGTTTAATGAAACAAGGCCCAAATAGAGAAGTTACAATCTCATTTAAAGTTTAGATGCCTGGGGACAATTCTGATAATGTTTAGAGATGTATAATCATGGGAAACATAAGAAATGAAAGATAAATACTGTCAGTGGCTGAAAGAAAAGGAACAGGCTACTTTCAGACCCATGAACAATGTAGAAGACCAAGGATTTCATGAGTATTTGATGGTTAGATATATGTTTTTCTCAAGTGCCAGGAGCCTTCTGGTTTCCATAAGGGCAGTTACTTATAAAAGGAATAAGAAGTATTTATTATTGCAAAGCACTCAGCAATAGCTTTCCTTGCATTTACAAAATTTAACTAAAAGTTTTACTGTTTTCAGAGACTAAGGACCTCTAGGTAGATAAAGAACACTCTAAGAAATTTCGATATTGGTAGCTGGGCAATGCCACGAGGTAAAAACCAGGGAAGAAAGAAGTTTGGGAAGTTCTCCTTCATTCCCAGAGAAAGGGTACCATAGTCCATAGACATTAAGGAGTCACTGAGAAGCCAACACTTGATAAATGAATGAAGTCCAGGGACCAATCACAAGGATCTTCTTTTTTCCTTGTTTTGTTTTTCAAGATTAAAAAAAAAATTAGAAATTATATAATTGGACCTCAATGTTTATGTGGCTTAGAAGATAAGTTATTGCAACATTTGACTGATGTTTGTTTGTAAGAGATCTTTCAACTTACTTTTTATTGAAGGATCAAAAACATTCACAATTTACTGGAAAGGGGAATAGTTTTTTGGAAGCAGCTGCTGACCATATTTGGCCTTAACTAAAATGACACATTTTTATTGTTCTTGTTTGTGCATCTGGTGTTTGTATATGTGGCTGACACTGATGCTTTTCTCTTACAAAAAGAAAAGAAGCTGTTTAAATATCCTCTTGAGTTCTGATTACTAGTGACCAGGAAGAACATCACAGAAAAACCAGTCACAGGGGGACCAGGAAGTTAGGTACTAGGAGTAAGGCTGAAAGGGCAAAGATCTAATGGAAACAGATGAACAGAGACCACTGGTGTAGGAACCCATCTCAGGGGCATTAGCCATGGTGCTAAGGTTAAGTTGGCCAATATAGATGTTCTGAACTGAGCAGGCACTTCCTTGCTCTGTGTGTGACTGTGGCTGCAACAACCTGGGCTCTCCGGGTGACGTCCTGAGTGCTGATAAGACTGATGAGCTCTATTCCTGTACAGGCCCATTATTTTCACTGTTTCTCAGTTAAAGACACCTTTACTCTCTCTTATACATCACTATCACCCTTGTACACATTTTGTCAAAGTCTTTGTCACCCAACAGTTTAATGATAAGATATAATGGCTCAGAGTGTGATTTCTGGAATTAACACTTTCTGGGTTCAGGTCCTGCCTCCACTATTAATACCACTATGGCCTGGAACAAGTTACTTTCTTCACCCATAAATCGTGGTCTAGTTAACATTTATCTGTATTTTCTTTTTCAGTTGATCATTACTTGTAGCTCTACTTATGTTTAGAGTTTCTTTCTTTAGAAGTCTTGCTGCAAAGCAGAGACAGTTTCCAGTATGAAAACTGGAAATGTGGAACATTTATAGTCTCAGATTCTTTTGTAGCTAGGCAAGTCACATGGTCAAACCTAGACAATCAGACCCACCCACTCAGGAGTTTTACTCAGAGAAACGGAGAGGGCAAAGAGTCATTCCAGGGCTGTGTGGCCCAGCTTGGCAAGGAGGTCCACTTTCTCAGGCATCAGAGACAGAGGGCCAGTGGAGACATCATAGCTGCCAGCAAATTGAGGCATCTGACATTTAGTGATGTTAGTTCTGAGGCATAGTTTTGGCTGAGATGAAAAATTAGCTGCTTAACAGAAATATATCAAAAGTAGAAGGAAAATAGAAATAGAACAAGAAAAGCAAAATTGATCAAATCTCTCCTCCATTTTAAAACCTATAATAGCTTTCTGTCCTATAAAATGTTATGCAAATTATTAACCTATAAATATCTTATAAATTTGGTGAAGCTTAACTTCTAAAACTGAGACCCTAGACCCACACAACTTAATCTCAAAACACAACAGGTTCTTCCCCAGGTTGCAAACATTATTGTTCACATTCATGCCTTTAACACCTACTCCTATGCATCCCTTAAAGGCCCTCCCTTAAAACCCTTTCCTTGGTGCAGCTTTTTCTAACTCTTTTACCAAGGTAAAATCAATTGCTCCCTTCCTCTCTGTTCCCCTAGTCTTTGATAAGAAGTACCTATAGAGAGCATTTATTACAAGAAATTATGATTTGCATACCTGCCCCAAAACAAATTCATTTTTTAATTTCCTGATTCCTAGCATCTAGCACATTGCCAGTCAGTTGAAATGGGCATCCAGCAAATAACTAAATGTAAGCCTGAGGGGCAAACTAGTTTTGGGAGAAACCAATATAAAAATAATAATAATAATAATAATTAAGTTGCAGGCAACACATTTAGTTCTAGCAGGTCTATGCAGTAAAAACACTAAAATGTGATTTTCAGAGTTTGTTAGTGAGGAAACTACATAAATTCAGGCACTAACTGGAGCAGAATTAATAAATATTTTTCTCCAACAACACAGATAAATGATCAATGCTGTTCATGACAAAAAAGAAATTTGTTTGGACAGAAAGCAAGACCAAGTGAAATCAAAGATGAGCTGACTTGTTTCACTCTCCTCCTTTAGTATGTAAACATGAGAATTTTTGTGGGGGAGTTTAAAGATATTTTGCAATACATAATGTAAAAAGGAGGTAGGGAAGTTGAAAGAAAAAAAGGAAAGAAACTAAATGTGTGTGGGTGAAGCCAATGTCCAATGCAAGAACTCTTGTTCAGTACACTCACTATAGTAATTCATTGTCTCCATCAAGTCTTTGAATCCACTGCCTTCTCTACTTCTCTCTATTCACTAATTCCTTCATGTCTTCATCTCTTTTCTTCCCCAGAAAAAAATCTCTGTTCTCTCATTAAAACCACTCCTGAGCAAATAGTTGCAAATTTCTTGCCCCTCTGTGCTTCTATAGCCTCTACCTACAATATCCCCGCCCTCACCCACTGAGATGCCTGTTCACTGTGGCATTTTGGCATGATTCACTCTTAATTTACCCCTTCTTCCACCTTCTTAGGGAGGCAGCTCCATCACTAATCTCTCACTCCTGCATCCTCAAACACTCAAACACTTCTTCTCTTTTCTCATTCCTATCAGTATTCAAACATGCTTTAGTATCCCTCATCTTTTAAGTCTTCTTTTGACCCACAATCCCCACCAGAGACCACTCCTCTCTATGCTTTCCTTTGTAAGTCAGTCTTTCCTTAGTTTTTCTATACATTCTATATTGTTTCTCACTGCTCATTTATGATTTGGTTTACTGTAATCTAATGTCCTGCCTCTACTTCCAAAGTTATTTTTATTAAAATCACCAAAGACCTCTGAATTTAGCAAGAGCTAAACTACCAACCATGTTCAACTAAGCTGACCTCTCTTTTCTTGTTGAAATGCTTTCTTTGGTCCCTTCTATGACACCATATTCTCCTGAATGCCTTCTTATTTCTTCTTTTTGTACCTCTGTGGCTCATTAACAGAACCTCCTCTATGTGACCTTTAAATTTTAGAGTTCCTTAGGGCTCAGTCTTGGAACTTTTTTTCTTACTACATGCTATTTACCAGTAAAATTTTATATACTCACATGGCTTTAAACGGCACCTCTGTACTGATAAATTTTCAACTTGTATCTCTAAATAGAGATGCTTATATCAAACTAAGTCTTTAACATCACCACTCAATGTCCCATATACATTTCAACCATAATATATTAAAATTAAATTTTTATTTCCCTCTCTAATTTTTCTAACTCCTTCCTTATTTCAGTAAATGGTATCTTTTCCACACAGCTAATTGCACTAGCCAAAAATCTTGAAGTCACACTCATCATTTCCTTCTTTCTCATCCCCTCATCCAAGCCATTTCCAAATCCTATCTATTTTACTAATAAAATATGTCTGAATCTAGTAACTCCTGCCCTGGAGTGATATACCTGGAGTCCAAAGTGCCGTGACCATGACCTTGTCTTGGGATAAAGTACTAATACTCTATTTTCCATTCTTGCCTTTTCCTCCAGACGACTTTCCACACGGTAGCCAAAGTGTTCTTCGACTATTTAAATACAGTTGTGTAATTTCTCTGTTTAAAAGCTTGCAATGGCTTACCATATTTCTTAGGATAAAATCTAAAACCCTAAAATGGACCACACGCCTTGCATTATTTGGCCCCTCCCCATAGTTCTAGACTTATTTTATAACCCTCATTCCCACTCACACAATGCTCCAATTACACTGACTGCCCTTCTTTCCTCAAATGTTTCCAGTTCTTCCCCTCCCCAGGACTTTCATGCTTGTGTTTCTGTCTGCCTGGAACAACCTCTCCTTCAACTCAAGCCTTGTCTAATTCTTACTCACCTTTCAAATCATTTTAGGGTCATTCTCAGAAAGGTCTTTTTGGCTTCTCAAATTAATATCAATTATAATCTTCCATCAAAGATTGTATCTTACATTTTCTACCATAATACAACAATTTGAAGTTATACAATTTTTTCATTTAATTAGTGTCTATTTCCCAAGTAAATCATAACATCTACAAGGACAGGAACTGTGTCTATTTTGTTCACACTACTGCATTTTCAGCATGTATATTAGTATCTGGCCCATTGATAAACATTTGTTGAATGGATGGGAAATTAACATTTTTTAATAAAGCTGCATTTGGCTGTCTTCAGCTGATTAAGGAGGGTAGGAAATTGCTGCTGTTCAAAGGGGCTAAAAAGAATGATGCTGTACATCTTTAAGACACAGAAGGACAGCATACAGAGCAAGAGGTATGGCCAAGATACTGCAGCATAAGACCCCACCCAGCTCAGTTCTCTGGATGACTGGCATAGGAACAGGGGTCAAAATGTGGGATTAGAGCTCATTAGTGTTATATACTCTGTAAGATGAAATTGCAACTGTTCATTTTACTTTCTGCATCTCATGTCTGTCTTCATATTATTCATGAACTTAAAAGCTCTACTATACCACCAGACTTAAAGCTTTAAATGCATTTACAAAAGCATGTACTTTTTGAGAAAAAGTATGAAGCCTACTGCCTCATTTTGCTGAACTGTACACTGACTGGTTCCTCTGTCCAAGGATGCAAACAGGAACATTTTGCATTTGATTTTGTGACTCATCTAGTTGCAGACATAAGATAATAAGGCTAAAAGATATGCCATGAGTGGAAAAAGGAAGTCCAGAGCTGTAAATAATATTTGTGCAGTTTCTCAAGGAAAATGAAATGATAAACAAATGTTGTACTATTCCTGGTTCAGTGCAGATCTAGTGATTAAAGTGTTATACTTCAGAAATCCTATCAACGATCAAGGGAATTACATGCACCAATAACCAAGAAAGTCCTCTCAGCCTGCCATTGCTGTCCCCAAAAGAATAAAGGTCAGATATTTAAAATAATAAAAAGTTTGCTTTATTTGTTTCCTTCTCAGAAACTTTCTCATCCCGAAGCTAAAAACTTATAATAAAGATTCTTCCTTTAGCTAGTTGGATACTATGTGAACATAATTCTCTTCTACAGAACACTCAAACCAAATAAATTAAAAATAAAATGGATATTAATTTATTTGCTATGTTGATGATTAAATCTAAATTTATATTACAGTTTGCAAAGTACACTTAAAACTTCAGTATACTCTCTTCCCTGCTATATTGAAAGTCAGACACCATTCAATTCAAGTACTTAGCTTAGCAAAATTTGACTCTTTTCCAAAGAGGTAGTAAAACTTAAATCAATCAGCATATTAAATATGAGATTTGATCATGAAAGTTGTTAAGCAAGAAAAAAAATTGAAGTGCAAACCTCGTTGTTCTTAAACCATTCTGGATCTCTAATGATTCGAGGTTTTGCTGTACCTTTGCTCCTTTCGAATGTTAATTGTAGTCATAAAGCATAGTCAGAACAGAACATAGCAGATACAGGAGATTAAACAGATTTTTTACTAATCCCAAACCATAATATGAAAGGTGGTTTCTTGAACAAAGTACCAGTAATACTTAATTGGCATTTATCTTTTTCTCCTAAATGTAGATTATACAAAAATAGCAATCAACAAAAGATTCTGCTAAGGCCTTTGTGCTTTAAGAACACACAAAATGTTTCTAGGTGAAGTCCTTTAGACTAGGGAATTTCTTAATAGACCAATCCTTTGGATGCATTAAAACCAGCCCAACAGTTCACAAGCAGTTCCCTCTTGGAAGTCAGAAGCAGAGGTGTCGTTGCCAGAAAGAGGAGTGGGTTTCAAATGCAGAAAGGAACTGAAGCTATCTGCTCAGATCACTGCTCTCTATGCTTACCAAGGCAAGATGTATCCATGAAGTGTTCAACTAGAAGTACTTTAATACTGTAATGAATTGATATGTAGCTTGAGAAAGCACATATTTTCACAAGTATATCCAATAAACCAGGAATCTATACTCCAAATACCATACATTGTTGCTTTCTACCCTGTTTACTTCTCCAACTAAGGCCACAAAAGCCTTATCTAGAGGGTTTATTTTCATCTTCAGAGCTGAGCGCATGACAATAAACATTTTTTTAAATCAACAGAAGTAATGCAAAAAAAAATTAATTGAAAAGGAGATAGACTATAGAAAGTAAGTAAGCATCAGGAAAAATAATAATCATTTGAACTAAGCTTATTCTTGAGCCCAAATAACTTACTCCCACACCCTGAAAGACACAGAGCAGCAATCCAAGGGCATGATCAGCGAGGAGTCTGCTTTCCAAAGGTCATTGTGAAACCGACTCTGCACTATCTCACTACTGACATCGTTCAATTTTTCATGTTTGAAGACCCAAGCAAGTTAGTGCCAAAAATAGGCTCCCTGTACTTCCTCCTCACACAGCAGACCCTGCAGCATTCTAGGTTGGCTTCCAAGAAGCCTCCTAAGAAGCCCAGTTCTAGCCATTCTCTCCTGTCCTCTTGTCACATGCTTGGGTTGTCAGAGGGCAGAACCACAGGAGAAATTCTTGCTCCTTGAAAAACTGCTTCATCCTTACCAGCCTTCAGGACCCCTCAGAATCAGAACTGACCTCTCTTTTAAATATGAGGAAACCACAGTCTAGAGTCAATGTGTTACTTGCCAGTGAGAGCTCACACTGTGAGACAAAATGACCATTTGGCCCCAACTGTCTGTTTTTCTTTATCTACTCTACTACCATCCCTCAACTGAACAAGATAACTGGAAGAAAGCCTGGCTCATGCATCCCTGTTTTTTGCTAGTTTGTTTAAAATTTTTGTTAATAAGATGGGAATCCAGAAGCAGAATGGCCCAGAAAGAAAGGCAGCAGTCCGCAACATGGTATGATTTCACAAAAGTCACTCCTCTTAGGAAGATGGTCCAGCCACTAGCTCTCTGTTTCTCCATGCTTCCAACCATTCTGGCAGGGTGTCATCTCCCCAGCCTCTAGTTACATATGGTGTAAGATCTCACTGTGTAAACTGACGGCAGAACCACTCCAAGTTCTCCCCCATAAAAAGGGCCTAGTGGGATCCCCTGTGTCAGAAACACAGAGAAAATTTGTATTGCAAATAGCCAAGTTTCCAGAGGGGAAAGAAAGGCTCCAAGGTCCATATTCAAAGTAAGGGTTGCTTATCTTTTTTGCATGGACCCCTTTGGAGTCAGGTAAAGTTTTATGATGCCTTCTCACAACAAGGTTTTTAAAAGCATAAAATAAAAAAAACATAAGAACACAAAGGAAACTAAGTGTATTTAAATACTAATATCAAAATGTTAAAAAAAACATTGGTGACATGACATACCCTTTATTAATGTATGAAGTAACAAGATCTACTTGCAGGTCTAATTATCAGTTTTTGCAGTGGTGTTGAATGTAAATACTATCTTATGATATAGGAAAACAACAGTAATGTGATACCAAAAAAATCTGTGCTTTCTATTAATGACTAAGTCGCAGGTACCTTGAATACTACTGTTATTTACCAATATTCATAATGAAACAAAAGCTAAATTTAATTAGAAATTAGGGGGAAATCAAGGTGTACCTCCATTTCAATTCAAGCCCCCAAATTTCTAAATTCTATGCATGGACTACAGGTGAAAAACCACTGCTCTGAAGAATCATTATGCCTTTTTTTTTTTTTTTTTTGTATTTTTCTGAAGATGGAAATGGAGAGAGACAGTCAGACAGACTCCCGCATGCGCCCGACCGGGATCCACCCAGCACGCCCACCAGGGGCGAAGCTCTGCCCCTCCGGGGCGTCGCTCTGTTGTGACCAGAGCCACTCTAGCGCCTGGGGCAAAGGCCAAGGAGCCATCCCCAGCGCCCGGGGCCATCTTTGCTCCAATGGAACCTTGGCCCCTGGAGGGGATGAGAGAGACAGAGAGGAAGGAGGGGGGGGTGGAGAAGCAAATGGGCGCTTCTCCTATGTGCCCTGGCCGGGAATCGAACCCGGGTCCCCCGCACACCAGGCCGACGCTCTACCGCTGAGCCAAACGGCCAGGGCCTATGCCTTTTTGATATAGCCATTCATGCTGCCTTGTGAGTACACAGACTGTACGCTTAAGGATACTCAGTTTAACATTTCTTAATATTATTACCTTTCAACTGAAGGTTATCGAAGAACCAGTAGGAGTTAGATTATGCTGCCATCACTTTCACTAAACCAAGAGCAAATATATTCTCATTAGTTCAATTGGCTCATAAGCATTATTTCCCAGAGTGAGATCATTACACCAGCAGATATTGATTATTCACAAGGATGACAGCAGTTCTTAGGTGTAGATCTGTAGGTCTCTGGGGTTATGTACGCATGCCAGCATCTCAGCTGAGAGTGTGGTGGTAAAGCACTGGTTAAATGAGTATGGGGTCTCCACTTACCACGGAAGTAAAGAAAAAGCCACTACACAGCAAGTGGAGACCAACTGTTGCCTGCCTCCATTTTATGGAATCAGACAAAATCACAACGCTGACAAATTCAATTTAGTTCATCAAATTCTCATTGCCTTCTACTGTGTTTGCTAATATTCTTATCCCATTCTCTTATTCTTGTCTCTAAGCTTCAGTAGGTAGTAAATGTGTTCTTGATTAAATACTTTCTAATCATGTTCTCTTTTTTACCCCTGCCTGTTAGTTTTTGCTAAACTACTAAATTATGAGACATATATAAGGTAGAATAAACACTTTACTTGCCAAAGCACTGAGTGCAGTGCTGGGCATATTATAGAAAAGAAAAATTTTTTTTATAGAGACAGAGAGAGAGTCAGAGAGAGGGATAGACAGGGACAGACAGACAGGAACGAAGAGATGAGAAGCATCAATCATTAGTTTTTCATTGCGCATTGCAACACCTTAGTTGTTCATTGATTGCTTTCTCATATGTGCCTTGACTGTGGGCCTCCAGCAGACCGAGTAACCCCTTGCTCGAACCAGCAACCTTGGGTCAAGCTGGTGAGCTTTTGCTCAAACCAGATGAGCCCACGCTCAAACTGGTGACCTCGGGGTCTCGAATCTGGGTCCTTGGCATCCCAGTCCAACACTCTATCCACTGCACCACCACCTGGTCAGGCACATTATAGAAATTTTTAAAAATACTTTCCCATTGACCTTCAGAAGTAAATAAAAAATACTGAAAAAGAAGCAAATATATTAACTTTTCTCAAACATATCAAAAAGATTGGTGTGTCAGGATTGTTTGGACAATAGTTACCAAGGATGGAAACCACACGAGTAAATATGTTACTGAGAATAGACGAGTGTGATGGTTCTTGGCAACGGCAGTGTCACCAAAGCCTAGCACTCATTTGTTTGTCCACCCATTCATTAAACAAACATGTAAATAAGGGCTCACTAGGTGTGAGAAAGGGAGGAAACCTGGTGGGGTAGGCCATGGGGTAACCAAAGTTTGGGAAGGTAACAATAATCCATGTGACTTCCTCCTTTCTTTTCCTTTGCTGTTCCTCAACTAAGGCCTGGAATTATTTAAACTTCTTCCTGTGGTTGGCTCCCACTTTCAATCATGTGTTATTTGTGTAACATAACCTTCTTCTCCAAATCATATCACTGCCAAATGAATCTTAATAAATAATTATAACACTATTTAATAATAAATTTAAAAATCAAATGTTCAAAAATAAGGAAATGGTTGAAGAAATAATAGTATTTTTACAAAATATTGTACAATCAACAAAAACAATGTTCATGAAGAGATTTTAAAAATATGAGGCATGAATGTTGTTACGTTAAGTGCAAAAACTGAAAATAAATTGTATACACAATGTGATCTCAACTACGTAAGTATACATGCACAAAGAAATTTATAAAGAAAAATGGTAATGATAATGCACAACTTATATAGATCTTTAAGTCAACTATCTCCTTTTATTAACCAAAAAAGTATTCCAAAACTACAGATTTGATTATGCAAATCATAATCTTGGCTCAAAAATCCTTTCATATCTTGTTGTAATTTAGCGAACAATTCTCTCAAATTAGACTAGCCTCCAAAGGCCTCTGTGATGTCCCTTCTCTTTGCAGCAGTTTCTCCACATCTGTTCTTCAGATGGCATCTCACGTTCTTGTATGTTAACCCAAAGCTCAACAGCCTCTGAACCTTTGAGCAGGCTGTTGCTTCTAGAGCTAGATTAGGGCAAAAGCCAGATGGCAACTTCTCCTGCAGTGCTTGAGAATGGAGCTGAATGGAGCAAACTGCGTTTACCAGGACTCCATTCAGAAACAGCACTGGAGGTGTTAGGAAGGAATAATTTAATAAAGCCACTTGGGGGTGGGGAGGATTGGCAAGGCTAAGTGTGAATGGCCACAGATGGTAGGTGGCTAGGCTGCCTTCCAGGGAAGAGGGTTCAGGTAACTACAGGGTTTTTATCCTGATAAATAAAGGTATACAAGTTTGGAACTAGAGCTGAAAGACTTGGGGCTTATGTGGGTTTTATCATCTTCACTAAACAAATGTTGAAATTATTTTAAAACCATCAGTGTGAAGGACCCAGCCAGAGAGCTCACACCATTGTCCGCTTTCTACTGTACGGCTCTCAAATATCTCCTCTGCTATCTCCTTACCTCTCTCACCTGCCACCTGAACATTTCCTTTCTCTAGCTTCTCTTGCTCTTGCTTGATAGTGCACTTCTCATCCCGTTTTGTTTTAGCATTATTTTAAGATGCCCCATGTCTTCTTCATTAAGTGGAAAACTTCTTATTTATTTTTAATTGCACCTAATGTACTACTCAACATAATTAAATAAACAAAACGACTAAATTAGAGAAAAGGTATGCTAAACCAAGGAGACAGAGATTCACTAAAAATAAGAAAATACATTGCAAAATGTGATTCCTTTGGGCCAAGTTGATGTAGGGCAGAGCAAGAAAAGAACAGAGTTGCCAGAGTCTCCGGTGTGGCCATAGCCCAGAGAAATAAAACCCCCGAGTATCCGGGGCCCTCCTCAGAGCACATTAAAGTGTCACTATCTGTCTGACAGCTGCTATGAGCAGTATAAGCACTCCTGTAACTTTCATGAGAAAATGTCATTGAAATGTGAATAATGTGAAGCCCCATTGGAATCCCCTAAGTAATTCTACCTAGATGGGCCGCCTTCCAGTCTGATGTCACACTGAGTGCTTCGCATGGAGGTGGGAGTTGAACAAACACTCAGAACAGCACGCTATAAATAGAAGACTACCTCACATATTCTAATAACAATAACCATCCCTGAACTATGTAGTCATTCCCTGTAATATTTCACACTCCTCATATTTCCCAACTCATTCGCAAGAGGTAGGCCTCTGCCATGAATCACCCTGTGTTGTTAATTCAATCCATTCTTCCAGACTCAGCAGAAAATCACAAGTCACAGAGTAAATCATCCCTCATGCAGGTAGATTGGACCATCTCCCTTTTCAAACCTCTGCAGGGCATATCTTCCCTGGGAAGCTGTTCCAGAGCCAGTGTCAGTCACAAGAGCTCCTTTCACAACCTTTCTACAATGAGTTTACTCCTCTACGTAGCCATGATGCCAAGACCCAATTTCATCACTTCTCTAGTTTGTTTAATAGGAACTTCATTTGTATAGTATTCCCCTGCGCAAGTATTATCTGCTTAAAAGACTTAAATGCTTATTTATGGCATCATCTGTTTTCCATACATGAGACTCCCATTAAAAATTCTACTCAGAAAGCAATTTAAAAAATAAGAATAAAACTCAAAGAAGATGCTTGTTATACATTAGGTTGCATGTTGCCTATTAGCTACAATATACACATTTTAAGTCCATTTTTTTCATGTCTAATTGACCATTCTAACTTTCACAGAATGGCTGGATAGAAGTCAGTATTTTCTGCTCTGCTCAAGTGAAGATTCTGTTAGACAAAAATCCTTCACTCAGCTTCAATAGATGACTGGATAAAGAAGATGTGGCACATATACACTATAGAATACTACTCAGCCATAAGAAATGATGACATCGGATCATTTACAGCAAAATGGTGGGATCTTGATAACATTATACGAAGTGAAGTAAGTAAATCAGAAAAAAAACAGGAACTGCATTATTCCATACATAGGTGGGACATAAAAGTGAGACTAAGAGACATTGATAAGAGTGTGGTGGTTACAGGGGGAGGGGAGAGAGGGAGAGGGAAAGGGGGAGGGGGAGGGGCACAAGAAAACTAGATAGAAGGTGACAGAGGACAATCTGACTTTGGGTGATGGGTATGCAACATAATTGAACGACAAGATAACCTGGACTTGTTATCTTTGAATATATGTATCCTGATTTATTGATGTCGCCCCATTAAAAAAATAAAATTACTTAAAAATGTAAAAAAAAAAAAGAAAAAAAAGAAGTCAATGAACCTAATTAGGTCCAAATGTCCCTACTCATCACAACAGGCAACCAAGCTACCTGCAGCTGCTCTAATCACATTTATTCCTTTGAGTAAAGGCAGTGGGTTCTCCAGAAGCCCCCACATTGGTCACTTGAACATCTCCTAAAATACCTTGCACACTGCAAGTAAAGAAAAACAGACTACCTATTAACTCTAATCCTTTTTTGGACAATTCTAGCTTTAAAAAATGATTTGTGAAGTATAACAGTAAAATAAACACCCAAGTACCAACCACTTAGAATATACAATTTTGACTTTCTTTTTCCATTTTTAAGAAAAAAAATAAATGTCACAGATAAAGTTAAAATCCCTTTTCATCTGTCAGCTTTTCTCTCACTCCAGGGGAATTTACTGTAATCAATTAAAAGTTGTGTCTTAAACTTCTCTAGATTTAATTTGAATAATATAAATTTGCTGATCATCAACTGTTTTTTGACCTAAGTAATTTAATTTCATATGGTTCAGCCTAACACATACATGTTTTGGGGATGTAGTTTTTAAAATGTACATAAATGATATTGTACCATACATTACTCTGTTATTTGTGATTTCTGCTCAATATTGTTTTTATTTATTTATTTATTTATTTATTTATTTATTTATTTATTTATTATTAAGGGAGAGGCAGGGAGGCAGAGAGACAGACTCTTGCATACACCCTGACCAAGATCCACCCAGCAAGCCCCTATGGGGTGATGCTTTGCCCATCTGGGGCTGCAGCTCCATTGCTTTGCAAACAAGCTCTTTTAGTGCCTGAGGTGAGGCCATGGTACCATCCTCAGCACCTGGGGCCATCTTTGTTCAAACCATTCGAGCCATGGCTGCAGGAGGGGGAGAGAGAGAAAGAGAGAGAGTGAGAAGGGGGAGGGAAAGAGAAGCAGATGGTCGCTTCTCCTGTGTGCCCTGACCAGGAATCAAATGGGGACTTCTACACACCAGGCCAATGCTCTACCACTGAGCCAATCAGCCTGGGCCTCAATATTGTGTTTTGAAGGTCTATATATACAATTACAGAGCTATTGCATTCACTCTATTGTCCATATGAGATCCCATCATATGATGGTGCTGTTTTTTATTTGTTTATATATGTTTTTTTATTTGTTATAGCACCTTAGTTGTTCATTGATTGCTTTCCCATGTGTGCCTTGACTGGGGGATGGGGGGCTCCAGCCGATCTAGTGAACCTTTGCTCAAACCAGCAACCTTGGGCTCAAGCCAGTGGCCATGGGGTCATGACTATGCTCCCACACTCAAGTCAGCAACCCTGCACTCAAGCTGGTGAGTGCTCAAGCCAGTGACCTCAGGATTTTGAATCTGGGTCCTCAGTATCCCAGGTAAATGCTCTATCCACTGTTCCACTGCCTGGTCAGGCTCATTTTTCTGATTATTAGGGGGATATTTAAAAAAATATTGACAGTTCTAATTTTCAGACAGCCCTTCCTTCCCATAATCTGCAGTTTTTACCCATCTATTTCCTGTGTCAGCAGTTCTCAACCTTTTGTCCTATGGAGCACTTTATAAACCCAGAAAAATTTATGTAAGTTCAATCTATTAATACTTATTGTATTAAAAGTTTTTAATTGAGAATTATTTAAATATCTAATAATTAATATAAATATTATATATTATCATAAATGAGTATTAAAATAAACATATTCTCCAAATAAAAGAAAATAATGAGACATGTGGCATTATTTTGCATGTTTGCAAATACTTTTTTTTATTTCTGGCTTAATAGAAGACATCTAGATTCTGATAGTTGCTTTTGCCCATAATCTGTTGGATACGTTGGTTAAAGTATATGGAGAAAATTCAGCATCACCTGCTAGATGAAAAGGGAAAATAATTTTAATAGCTTTTTCAGATAACTGTGAAAAATTTGTTTTGATATTACCTAAAACTCAACAAATGGTAGTGTCTTAAAAGTTAGCTGCAGTACAAAATCTGAACCCATACACATGACCATTTTGTCTTCCACTGCATTATAATCCACTGGTTTATCTTGCACTTTAGATAGACGTTTGATCCATGAATGATTTTGGCACAGCATGCTTTGGTCATTTTGAAATTATTAACTTTTTTTCTTTTTTTTTAATTTTGTCTATTTTATTTTTTATATTAGTTTTAATTGGGTGACATTGATAAATTAGGGTACATATGTTCAGAGAAAATATCTCCAGATTTTGACATTTGATTATGCTGCATACCCCTCACCCAAAGTCAAATTGTCTTCCATCACCTTCTATCTGGTTTTCTTTGTGCCCCTCCTATCCCCTCCCCCCTCCCTCTGCTTTCTCCCCCCCTTCCCCCACCCTGGTTACCATCATATTCTTGTCCATGTCTCTGAGTCTCATTTTTTTTATAATTTTATTTTTTTAATGGGGTGACATCAATAAATCAGGATACATATATTCAAAGATAACATATCCAGGTTGTCTTGTCATTCAATTATGTTGCATACCCATCACCCAAAGTCAGATTGTCCTCTGTCACCTTCTATCTAGTTTTCTTGTGCCCCTCCCCCTCCCCCTTTCCCTCTCCCTCTCCCCCCTCCCCCTGTAACCACCACACTCTTATCAATGTCTCTTAGTCTCACTTTTATGTCCCACCTATGTATGGAATAATGCAGTTCCTGTTTTTTTCTGATTTACTTATTTCATTTCGTATAATGTTATCAAGATCCCACCATTTTGCTGTAAATGATCCGATGTCATCATTTCTTATGGCTGAGTAGTATTCTATAGTGTATATGTGCCACATCTTCTTTATCCAGTCATCAATTGACGGGCTTTTTGGTTGTTTCCATGTCTTGGCCACTGTGAACAATGCTGCAATGAACATGGGGCTGCATGTGTCTTTACGTATCAATGTTTCTGAGTTTTTGGGGTATATACTCAGTAGAGGGATTGCTGGGTCATAAGGTAGTTCTATTTTCAGTTTGAAATTATTAATTTACTAGGTTATCAGATCTTCTAAATGTTAACACATTTAGATGGGCAGAGCATTGCCTCCTGGTGGGAATACCGGGTGGATCCCAGTTGGGTGCATGCTGGAGTCTGTCTGACTGCCTCCCCACTTTTAACTTTGGAAAAATACAAAAAAAAAAAAAGAATACAGTGACTATTAGTACAGTTTGGTGCCACTGTTTTATTTTCTGCTCAGGTGCTAGCATTTTAACTACTATTGTTTTTGTGCCATGAGTATCAACACAATAAATAAACAATTATATTTTAATATCATTATGAAAGGATTTCATGACACCCAGAAATACTCAGAGTACACTTTAAGGACTGCTGTCCTGGATGTGAGAGCAATCTGGCTGCAACATCTGTCACCCCATTGATCGCCAGGGTTGATTCGACTGATCCGGCCTGCTAGGCCGGTGTCCCCTTCCTCCCTCACCGCTCCATGTGCTTCCCTCCCTAAGTTGCGCGCTGGGTCAAAGAGGACGACCTTCCCGACAGAGGAGAGGACTGTTCTTCGGTCAAGGGTATACGAGTAGCTGCACTCCCCTGCTAGAACCTCCAAAAAAGTCTCAAGAACTGCTGTCCTGTGTTATATGCCCTTTAAGACCGTTTACCAGTTATCAATTTATTGCCTCTCAGCTTCCAATTCACCCTTTATTGCCTGCTCTGTAAATGAGCCCTGCAAGTGTTTTCCCCATCAGTGGGCATGGTGTTGAGCTTTGTCAACCAGTAAAGGGTAATGGAGAGACAGACACTGCAGGGTGAAGGGGTCTTCCTTCCTGGTTCCAGATCCAGAGTGCACGGCTTCTCCAGCACTCCGCTCCTGCAGTGCCCGTGGCTTCCCCAGCATTGGCTCCTGTTTTCACAGAAGCTGGCCGTAGTCAGTGTCAGGCACTTCCCCCAGAATGCCCTTCAGTGGTTTCACAGCAAGACCCTCCAGCAAGAAACCTTCTTGTGAAGGGTTTTCCCTGCATCCTGGAGTGTGGGCTTCTGGTAAGTTCAACCAGCAAGGCTCCACAACAAATTCTCCACCTCCCAGTGAGCCATGGCCATGAACTCCAGAAAGTTCTAAATCTCAGCTCTGGGGGGCTCTTCTATAGGTCCACTCTCTAAATCCTAAGGTGGTGGGTGCTTCTTATAAATGCTCTTTCTATATTCTTCAAGATTTCTTTAGTTATTACTTCCAGTTCTTCAAAACTTGAATCCTCTAGTTGTAATTAATTACTATTCTTTATATGAATTTTTTTTTGTTCAAATAACTATATGGCTTATATCTCCTGATTGTATCTTAACTGATATAGAAAAAAATTTATTTCCCATTTCAAAAAACAATCTTTCAGAGTTATTATCAGAGTCTCATCTATAGGAAGCACCCCTAAGCAACAAGTCACAGTTAAGTTTTAAAAGAAGGAAATAGAAGATATGGACATATTTGAGGAACCATTGTATTGCCCACCACACCTTGGCATAGCTTACCTTCTGAAGCTTAGCCAACCAGGCTCAAAGGAAAAGTGTCGATGGTAGAAAATTAAAGATGGCAAAGAATGTCACCATTCTTGAAGACTTAGCTTTCATGAGATTGTGTAGTGTTTTGTTTTTGTTAAGTTCATGTGTGTTCATAATGCCAGTTTTTACTTGCAAAGAGATTAAAATCAAACATAGAAAAATAAAACAAACCAAACATTCCTCTTAAAAAAAGAAAGACTTGCTATTAAGGGCAGATAATATTTTATTCTTCTTTGTTTTTCTGAGCCCAAAGCATAGTGCCTTGCAAATAAGAACAAATGTCTGTTTAGCAGAGAGGAGGTCAAGAGAGGGTTCACACAAAAACTAATATTTTTTATACACAACATACATGGAATACAAAGAAGAGGGTGTAAGCTAAGACAATATTTTAAAGCAGAAGGAAGTGTAGAGATCGAGTGCTATAACCCCACATTATAGAGCTTTAGTTCAGTGGGCTCTCAAAACAACCAAATGAGGGGGCTGTCTCTGTCTCGCTTCTGATGTTAACATGAGGGAGAGAGAGGTATGTCGTCCCTTTTCAAAAATAAAAATAAAATGAAAAATATCAAAAAAAAATTCCAAGGTGATAACTTTCAATTCAGAGGGTACATTTTTATAGTTACAGCCCCCTAGCTTTTAACAACAGAAATGTTGACAGACCCTGAAATATAGCAGTGATCCCCAGGGACCCCTCAGCCTGTCTCTTTCTTGCTCTCATCCCTCCTCATCGGTCCTCCCATTTCCATTACTCAGACGGAACCAAGCTAGTTTTCTAACCAGCTTTTGATTTCTGTTCTCAAAGAATACTCTACCTTATGTCATAAAAACTGACAAAAATATTCTTATTTGCCTAAAGCCACATTATATTGACATGTCTGTGTTAGAACACATTGTCTAACTCTACTTTGTGTGACCCTGGACACACCCAGTTAGGGATTCTGAAGGGCAAACACAGAAGCAATAACCAACAACTTTGCTGGCTGAGTCCTGTGCTAGCTGTGAAAGGGCGCTGAAAACGGCAAAGGGGAAGGGTATGGGGGATGCAGTAGGAAGGGGTCTTGGGACACATTGCCTCTGACCATTGCCGAGCTTCCATCCTCTTTGGAAAGCTCTAGGATTGCTCTGGTCCCCAGGATCAGCGTCTGTGTTTACCTGCTGCTGAAGTCTTTCGAAGGGTTTTAAAGAAAGTGAATGCTTTCTGGAAATTCCTCCTATGTACAGAACCAACTCTAGCTGATCTGGGAGAGAATGACTGGGCTCACAAGTTAGAGCTCACCTTGTCTGACTATAGCCACCCACAGTTCTACTGACAACAGTCGGAGCAGCACACCAGAGTGAGTGCTTAGTGGTCTGTGCTGCCAGGCGGCAGGGCTGAATGCAGCCCTCAGACTGCAAAACCTAACAGGCGGATTTTCCAGTTGTCCTATGTTTTATCTATCTATCTATCTATCTATCTATCTATCTATCTATCTATCTATCTATCTATTGATTGTGTTTACATAGATTCTAGTGTCTCCACAAAAGCATCCCCTTCCCCCACATTCCCCTCAACATCTCCCTTACCCCCCTCCTTCAGGTTTAATTCCATTCCTCAGTTGTCCAATGTTTTTACAATCTCCATTATCTTATGCTAGGAATCTTATGAAAGAGGCAAAATATACTTCTTTTGATACTATCTCACTGCCTCTTAAGCAACCTCTTCTCCCAGGTGCCCCCCACCTAGAACTGACTGTCCTTGCCACAGCAGTTGAACTTTACATTCTTCCCACCAGCCATCCCTATTTGAAATACATCTAACCTGTGTCGGAGCCCTCAAGGCACTATTCCCAGGTAAAACATTTTACAGATGTTTTCTGAAAAAAAAATAATAATAATAATCTTAAGACAGTGAAAATGAACAAATTTCAAATCTTAGAAAATATATTTGAGGACAGTACATTTTAGTATCCATAAAATCAAACCCATATAGGTTATTACTACAGTAGATATGAAATGGCCATAAACACAATTGTAAGCAGAAACACATAAGCATAGTATTACAGGACTTCTATGAGGTAAGACTTACTTCCTCCTGAGAAACAGAGAAACTAAAGGTCAATTTCAGACACAATATCCATATGGCCATGGTTGTACTTTTTCAACTATGCATACTAGTCTTACTGGAACCCAAGGTAGGCTTAACCCCTGTCTCTGCTTATGGTTCAATGACAATAATAACAAATTAAAGAAAAAAGTTCTCTGATAAAGAAAGAAAAAAATTATACTTTATAAAAGTACCCAGGATGATTTTTTTTTCATCCTAGCTGTCACTGATTGCAAAAACAAAATCTGTAACCTAAAAAGGAAAACAGATTATAGGACTCTGGTTTGATTTTGTAGGAGATTAAGAACCTTTTCAAACACATCACAGTCCTTTCACTTGCTACTTGAAACAGCTGAACAGTGAAGGGCAACAGAGAATTGCTTTCCTTACTTCTGCCTATCTACAGCTGCTAGGATAAAATTTAAAAAGTCCATCAAAAGTCCACTTGGAAATATTTACTGGCAGAGGAATAGCATCCCAGGCTCCTGAATATTGTATTGTTATTATTTCAGAAATCTCACCTGCCTAGCAGATTGCTTTGCTTAAAGTGAGAAAAAAAAATGTGGTATCTATTTTAAGCATCATGATTCTTAATTTCTTAATCTTCTCTTCTTGAGTTCTATAATAAAGCCATTCAAAATTCCACATGTGCTTTAAGAAGCACACAAAAGTCAACTTTTCATTTCTAAAATATTAGAGCCTGCTTATTCCATTTCAAAAGTAGACTCTTTTAAAGAAATTTCCCTAAGCTAGCTTTCTAACGCACACATAGAACACCAGGACGCAGTTTTCCTGGGTGCAGTGACTAGTATAATATTTGGTAAAGTTATTTCCCCCCCTCCCCCCGTCACATCTCAAGGAAAAGTAGCTTATGGGCGGGGTCCTGGCCAGCTCTAAGAAAAAGAGATGGGAGTGTTGTACGCAGGATCTCAGTCTCTCTCTTTCTCTCTTATTTAAACAGCTCAATTTTCACCAAATCCCCACAATATCAGCAAATCATAAAGTTGTAGCTACTAAGGATTCATTAGAGATGCCTTAAGACAGATGTAGATTTCAAGGTATGTTTCAGGAAGACATCTCTGATCCACATGCTCTTTCATATGCACCCAACCCAAGATATACCATGTTCTCCAGTAGGTTCTGGGATGGAGGTGTGTGTCCAAAGTTATAGATCAGGACAGGCAGGAAAGATAAGGTTCTGGGTCATTAAATTTCAAAAACTATCTCCTTCCTGACCTCTCTCATTCACCTTCCTCTCTCTGGAAATAAATAAATAAATAATGAGCATGCTGGCCATAAGGCATAGAGAGAAAGAAGGATCTTGTAAACAACTCCCTATCTCCATATATCAATGCATGTACTTGTTTCAGAAATTCAGAAGTAAATTTTCAACAAAAAAAAAACTTGTCTCTTTTGAACTATAGTGTTTATGCTATCGTAAGGGTCTGGGGGCCAAAAGGTTGCATACCATTAAAGCAAGCCCTTTAATGCAACTTACAGTAAGTAACATACACACTTGCACAATTTAAGTGCATCAATTTTATGGTGAAATAAGTTCTAAACAATCCTCTATGCCTGTGTCATGCTTTGCCTCCCTGAGGCTTCTGTTCCGTTCCTCACGGCCCTTCTCCTAGGCCAGTCCATCCAGAATCTCTCCTCCTTCTAGCTCAGCTCAAGCATCACCTCTTCTATAAATCTTTCCCTAACTGGTGGTCTCTCCCACCTCTTTTTACCACCAGCACTTAATAATTGCCCATTGATCACAGCTCCCTTTGTGAGAGGTCTGTGCAACATAGGACATTTCAGATCGCACTGCCCCTATCCAAGCAAGGATACTTCCCAGAGGTCTCTACACCTGGTTCCTCCAGTGCTGGGACATATTCGTGACCTCAACATTCACAGGATTTCTTCAGCACCCTCGTCTTTCAGTTCCTCATGGATGAACTCCAACCACTTGCCGGGCCACTCTCAGACACCCACAAGGCCTGCTGCTTCCAACACCTCTCAGCTTCCAGACTCACCATTCAGATGCTGTTTGCCCTCCGTCTGACACTTACCTTGCATGCTTCCCAACTCCCTAGTCTCTCAGCTTCACTTTTCTCCACATCCAGCCTGAAGGTCAGGCATTGTCACTACAGTGAACCCTTGAATAATGCATCAGTTGGGGAACTGACCCTCTCGAAGTAAAAAATCCCTGGGCATGTAACTTTTCACTCTACAATGACCTTTTTGCATCTGCAAGTTCAACCATTCGCCCATGGAAAACAGCATTTTAGATCTGCGGATGGGAATCCACCATTGGAAATCTGCAGGTGGGGATGCAAAAATACTGTTTTATATCTGTAGTTAGTTGAATCCACAGATGCAAAACCTATAGCTAGGAAGATGTCACTGTATTTATTGAAAACAAATCCACATATAAGTGAACCTACACAGTTCAAACCTGTGTTGTTCAAGTCAACTTTATATTCTTGCCAGCACCTTGGGTTTCCCCAAATTTTTATCTTTTTTTAGCTATACAACCCACACTGCCAACCCTCGATCCTGGATAAAGTAAATTGTGACCATTCCTGCTGAGCTGCTGGCACCTACCAACAAAACCAGCAGCCAAAGGAGGGCTAACTGGCTCCTATAGAAATGCACACCTGAGTCCACTGAGAGAGGGCATGGCTAATAAGCCTTCCTACTGGGGACAGAGCAGAAATGCCATGAAGTGCCGTATGCCTTTGACGACTCAGGATAAGTCTCACATACTCCAGTTCCCTTAGTCTCTCTTCTCTCCTTCACATGGACATGCCTAAGGGTCAGAGCTCCCTTTTCCTCTGTGGGGTAGTGGCTAGTACTTACAAGCTGGGAGAAGAGTGCCCATGGAAAGGGCTCAGTGTGTGTTCACTGCTTCTCGCTAGTAGGAAGGAGCACTCATTTTACTTCATGGACCTTCAAAAAAAGCTGTGTCCCCAACAGTGACTATTTATGTCCATCTCACTCAGCTCGCCTTCCCCTCTTTCTCAGGATGTTCCAGTGGGGTGCTGGAACCATCCCTCTGGAAGGCTGGATTTTTACTAAGTGTCTCTTGTCTGTGGATCTTGGCTCAATGCAATAATCTCTGTTTCCCCAACTTCAGCTAGGAGGGGTTGGGCAGGTTTGCTGACTCCTATTGATTTTGCAACTCACATGAAGGTCTGCCTGCCTGTTACTGGATGCACACATGGGCAAGATTCGTCCCCAGTCCCTTTGTATGTGGCACTAGATCCCACAACTCCCACAGAGAGGCACTTCTACTCGTGGATGGGTGTCTAGTTAGTTGTTAAAAAGGGGAATGAAAAAGAGGGGCCTCTTACATCACCATGATGCTGATGTCACTCCACAACTGAGGTTGCACATTTAACTGCTCCCCATACTAGATGATTTCCCCATACTTCTTCTTTCTTTATTTGTTAACCCTTGGATTACAGAGGTAAGTCTTTTGTCCACTGCTAAGTGGAAGGCAAGAGCTTATCTTAGACTCTTTCTTCATTCCCCAAAGTGCCATGACCAGAGAAGGTATCAGGAAATATTTTTTGATGTGAACTTGACTTAATTTGTATGCTCAAATTATTAAAAATTCCCTTAAGTAGCCTCAGACATTCTTCCTTAACACCTATAGAAGCCCAGCCAGTCACCCAAATGCTTTAGCAGCTCCAAAGTCAAAGATTCCGTCCCTCCAGGTATCAGGATGCCATCAGGGTTTATCTTTAGCAAAGATACACTTCTAGTGCCCCTCCACTTCTAATGGGAGCCATCCAAAACTCTCCCTCACTTGTCTTCCCTCAAACTTTAGGCAGACTAACCTGGAAGGCTTATATAAAGAGCAGATCCCTAGGCTTAACTCTCAGAGATTCTAATTCAGCCGGTTTAAACTGAAGCTCAAATGTCTGGACTCTTATCACCTCCTGGTAATACTGAAAAGGTAAAGAAATCATTGGAGAACAAGGGAGCAGGTCTTATCCTTGACTGGTTTTTCTAATGCCTCACACAATGTCTGAAACATGTTTGTAGATCTGACTCCAAAGCAGCCAGTCCTACCTACGCACGAACCTACATGGCACTGAATTAAAGTGGGGGTGAACAAGATGAGATTGAGGATTCACCTAGCCCTGTGCTTTACTTGCAGTCTCTTTTCCCTGGCAGGCTACTCTCGGCCTCACTTTTCCCCTTGTTGACAACCATCTGGCTGGTTCTGGGAGCATTCATCTATCTTACTTCACCATCCAGACCCTGCAATTACATGAGAGCACATGATTCTATGTTCTACCATCAGGATCAACCTCGAAAATAAGCTCAGGTGACTCGAGAGACAAGAAATCTGGAGGAGAGAGAAGAAACCTGGGCCAAATTCCAGGAGGAAACTGATCTGAGAGTGCTCAACCATCCTCTCTGTTTCCTTTTGGCTTTACAACAACTGGTGGCTTTGAGATAACTGAGGCTGTGGCTGCAGCATTTGTATATGTTGTGATGGGAATATGATGATTAGGTGGGCAGGGAGTGAAGCCAATGCAAATGTTGTGGGCTGAAAAATTGCTGAGAGAATGTTGAAATTTTTTATAAGGCTGACTCCCATTGGATCCTGACTGCTGTGCACCTACCATCATTTCCATACTCCAGTTCTATCCAGAAGGCAAAGCAGAGGCCAAGAGAGCAGCTTCCCTGAAAATGAGGTGCCTAGAGTGGTTCAGTGTGAGGCACACTAGGTTCCAGACAGGAGGTATCAGAGTTTTAGTCACAGCTCCTTCCCCCACTTGTGTATTCATTTAGGCTTCAACTGTTTCCTCTGAGAACTGAGGTGATGGGAGGCAATGGATGAGGGGCTTCCGCATGTTTGACACAAGAATAAACCTAAACCCAAGTCCTTTATCCACTCCTTCTTCAGAGTATTGCATCATAGAAAGCTCAACTTTGTACGCTGCAGAGTTCTTGAATCCGTTATGTAAGAATAATTTGATAGCCTCCATTTTCCAGATATCGATGCACAGAAAACTAATAAATAAAAGTAAGCACCTAAAAATGATAAAGTATTATAAATATGTACAATCATCTCAAGAATGATGGTGTTCTGCTGTCTTCTTCATTATTAATGAACTAGAGAACCTTATTTAAAATAGAAAATGGTGACTAGCAAGAAGATAAATCTGTTACATTTTGCATTCAGGTCCTTCTCTCCACGAAGAGAAATTTCATCTTATAAATATCTCATGTTATTTATTCAATTACTTCACTGTATACTGCTCTCTCTCATCTGAATGTATATATGGAGAAGCACCCGGATTGTTTTTTTCTTCTGTACCTGAAACTCAGGGTCATTCCTGCTTCTTGTACTAAATTATCATCTTAGAACATTTACCGTTGTCTCTTTTGGATCTGAGTACTTAAAAATGGGCAACTACTTTTCTTCTACAAAGGTAGAATTGATTTACTTACGACTCACGTAGCTCAATTTTAAAAGTGTGAGGGTGCACAACTCATGCAAACAATGACACCTTCTTGCAGTGCCACTTTCAACCAGTGTTAATGCTCATTACTCTTCCAGAGTCAAGAAATAACACAGGCACAAAGGTGGAAATCCCACCACTTCCTAAACTGTGCAAACATCCAGTCTTAATCTAATGCCCTGAATACAACCAGAACTCACTACATGTCCATGAATTAATTTGATCACTCTTGAAGTAGGTTCTAAATGAAAGGAGAATGTAATGCCTTATGTTGAAATTGTACTTTCTAGTTTAAGAAATACTTTAAAATATTTCATTTTATCCCCACATTAATCTATGTATTAGCCCATTTTATGGATTGAGATGGTAAGAAAAGGGCCTGATCAGTGGTGGCACAGTGGATAGAATGTGGCCCTGAGGTACTGAGGTCCCAGGTTTGAAAGCCAAAGGTCGCTGGCTGGAGCATGGGATCATAGACATGACCCTATGATTGCGTGCCCAAGCTCAAAGGTCACTGGCTTGAAGCCCAAGGTTGCTGGCTTGAGTCCAAGGTCACTAGCTTGAGCAAGGGGTCATCGGCTCAGCTGGAGCGCTCCCCCCCATCAAAGTACATATAAGAAAGCAATCAATGAATGACTAAAGTGAAGCAACTATGAGTTGATGCTTCTCATCTCTCTCCTCCCTCCTTTTCTTTCTTTTCTCTCTCTCTAAAAAAACAAAATGCCAAGAAAAGGCAAAAGGTTATTTCACCACTTTCCAGAAAAGCCTAAAACCATCACACATGAGACATGGACGATTTTTGTAACCACCCCACACACACACTTCAAGCAACATACATAGCTACAAGGCAAAGCAGAGTCCAGTGCACAGAGCCCTGGAGGACAACAAGTCTAAATGTAAGTTCTAGTTTGGCCACTGACTAGTTCTGTGGCGTTGGGTAGTTAACGAACCCACCTAAAACTTAAATTTTTCACCTATAAAAAAATAGAGCTAATAATAAGCTACCTCTCTGGTAGCTTTATTTAACATTATTTGGTATAATGTTAAATAAAATAATGCAAGTAATAGGCCTTTCTTTGGGCCTGGCACTCAGTAACTACTCAGAAAAGGATGCTTTATGACAAAACTACCCAGGGCCACCTGCTCTTCCTAATTAATGTCCCTCATAAACACACTCAAATGAAATAACAAACCAAGTAAGAGTCCATCCATGTCCCTAGGAAGACATAAAAACATGCCACTTTATAATCAGTAACCCTGTTCCTATAACTCTTAAAATAATATGGTCTGTATTCCAAGGAGCTTACAAAAGCAGGTCTTCCTTATAGAGAGAGGAGAGTTTGGAAACAACCCTCCCCCTTAGGGCAATTCTTTTGACATTTCCTTAGCATATTTGACCTACACAAAGGAACTTTTTTATTCCTCTTCACCATTGATTAATGGCATATTTCACAGGTGATTTACAAGCCTTTTTAACTCATGATGTTCTGAATGAAGCATGACAAAGCCGTAATCCTTGGTTTATCCATCTGTCTCATTTCACTAACCTGACCTGGAAAACAGAGAACACTCTATGATAAAAGGAATTGCTTCTTGGGCTTGGGCAGTCCGCGCCTAGTTCCAGGCTTTTTTCCTCCTTCCCTGTCCCTTCCCTGACACCAAGCAAATGGGATTCCTTTAGGGAGGGCCGGGGTGGAATCCAATTCATAGACATATAATTGGCAGTTTTTTTCATCTTTCAAAGGCCTTTTTAATACTCATGCTGCTACAGTCAGGCTTGCTTTCATTCTCACAAAGCATTGCCTCACCTCCAAGACTGTTGCTAGGATATAGGGGATATCACAACTCTTGCACACATAGGCGGAAGGAAAAGATTTCCTTCTTCTCACAAATGTCATTCCAATTCTTGCTCTGCTTTTCTTCAAGGCCAAACTCGGGACAAAGAATAGGATTACCAGAATGAAGTATTCAACATAAAAGTCAGAAACCAGAGAGACCAGAGCCTGATGAAAAGTGGGAGGGGGGAAGTCCTGTGGGCAAGAAGCTCTGCTTGCAACAGTGGTCAGATGACTCACCAGATCCAGAACTAGCAAGGGTGATTGCATGTGCGTGCGTGCGTGCGTGCATGCGTGTACATGTTTGAGTGTACCGTACAGACAAGGGAAGGTATTAAAACCAACCACAGACTGAACTGTCCCATCACGCCCTCTCTAAAGTCAACAGGTCAGAGAACGGAGCTCTGGGACGCCTAAGCATTGACCAAAGTGAGGAAGGGTTAGCATACTAACAGTTTATCCACTGTGGTCGTTTAAGAATATATTCATAAATTCTTTGATTCTACTTCCTTTAAAATGTGGAGCCCAATTCCCCTTCTCCTAAATCTTTAATGACTCACTTCTAGCTTAAACAATGTGACAGAAGAGACAGTGTGGCTTCTGAAATTAAGACATAAAAGGTGGTGTGACTTCCTCCTTACCCTCTTTTGTATCTCCCACTCTGAGAGAAGCCAGATGCCATGCCGCGAGGGTGCAGCCCCGTGAAGAAGCTTCAAGGAGAAGAACTGAGCCCCAGCCAATAGCTGCATGAGGGCCTCCCAGAAGCAGGTCTTCCAGCTCTGTCCAGCCTTGAGATGACTGAAGACCCAGCCAATACCCAGATGGCAACCTCATGAATGACCCCCAAGCAGATCCATCCAGCTAAATTCCTCCCAAATTCTTGGCCCAAAGAAACTAGGAATTTATAAAGGTTTGATGTTTTAAGCCACTCAGTATTGGGTTAGTTTGTTTTGCAGCAATAGAGAGATCTAATACATCCACTTTCCCTCCATGAAGATACCGGTACAAATGAGCTAACCACCAGTCACTGAGGAAATCAGGCCCAGGACCTAAGTATTTTTAAAGAGAGGCAGAGGCAGATTAAGGTTGGTTGAGGCCCCGGATGCAGAAGAAAATATTGGGCCCCTTACATTAGAAAAAGTGTAAAGTTGGGGTTTTGCAGGGCCCTTCAGAAGTCGGGGCCCAGCGTGCATGCCTGGTATGCCCACCATTAAATCTGCCTTTGATGAGAAGAAACAGCCATTTCTTTTATATTCTTTCATCAGTTAGAGACCAACTTGTGCTAACAGAGAGGACAAGCCAGGGTGAAGCACAGAGGGAATTTTTATGACACTGGAGCTAGCAGGGCCCAAAAAAAGGAAGGAAGGGATCTAGAGAGGAGCTTTGACCTTTCTCTAACATTGCCCAGAACTTGCCTAGTGGGCATACATGTATGGGCCCACAAGACAGGACTTCGCCTGCACCCAATAAAGCAAAGCAACAAGCACAGAAAACCATCTATACAGAAAGCCAGGAGCAGGGAGACCAATCACAGCTGAGAAAGGCCAGAATGGCCCCAACCTAGCCATCCTAAGATTGAAGGACTGACATGTCAAAGAACACAAAAGTGTCACACAGAGCAGTACATGAGATGCTCACGTGGGTTAAACGATTAGACTAGTCAGTGTGAATGTATCAAGGTTCCCACTGCAACAGGTCCCAAACCTGGTGACACTTAAACACTGATACCTGTCAAGATTTGGGGAAATGCAGATTACTTGGTCCTGCCCCAGAATTCATGGAATCAGAATCTCCAGAAGTGGGGCCCTGGACTGCAGTTGAGAAATCATAAACTTCTCAGTCAGAGAACATCAGTAGATGTTGGATCAATGGCTTTGGTCACAGTTACCTCACTGGCCCCAGATTTCCCATCTACAAAGAAGGAATGAACACAACCTCCCTTCTTCCTAACACAATGATGAAGAAACAATGAGTTAATCAGGCCAGAACATCTTGAGCTTATCAGAAGAAAAGCACCAGTCTGCTGTTGCTATACTTCTCCTCAAGGAATAACTCCTAGAGTTGCTGCAGAAGCTTAGTTTAGCCCTATGGAAAAAAACCTTTGAAGCTGGCCAGTAGTCATCTGCAGTGGACAATATGCAGAGTGGGACTTCTTCCAAAGACATTTACCCTGGCATGGGCTTCAAGGCAATGGGGTTTGTTTGTGTGTGTGTGCATATGTGTATGTGCATATAAGTGTGTGCGTTGGGAGAGTGTCAGAGGGCCATATCCATATTCTGGCATTTATACCCATCATTCTGTTAACTGGACTGGTATTCTGATAGCACAGGCTTTTATTACAGAAGCTCATCCACAAATTACAGCCCTGAGAAGCTACTAATAGCATCTTGTAGATGTTTTCAAAAGCATTCCCAGTATATAAGCATTTATAGCAGGAAAACACAGGAAGGAAATATACTGTTATATTGCTTATAGTTATTACTAGATAGTGAGATTTCAGGTAATTTAACATTTTTCCTTTTATAGTTTTATTTTATTTCCATTTCTTTACAATGGTCATGCACTATAATCGGAGAATATAGATTTTGTTTTTTTATTATAAAAAGGAGTAAAGGGTATGAGTGGTAGCGCCAGACCCCAGAGGCTGGGGCATCCTGAGCCAGCTGAAGCCAGGCAAGCCCGCCAGTGGGAGCTGGGGCCACAGAAGGAGGGGCTCTTTTGGAGCTAGAAACACTGCTGGGGTTGCCACCTGAGACATCAAAGAGACAGGTACCCAAACTCCCCCTGTTCCTTCTCCCTCCAATTTCCTGCTTCTTCCTCTTTCTGGTTGACCCTGACTATGCAGAGCGGGACCTGAGAAGGGCAAGTAATGAACCTGAGAGCAAACAGGGAAATGACCAGCACTATCGCTTTTCATAATTACGTTCCAGTTTACCTTTCCATGTTTAAGAGCACAGAAACAGATAAGCCTGCACAGTCCTACAGTGCCCTTGGCCCCACCACACCAAAAAGAGAATGCATTTTAAAACACTGTGTAAACTACCTAGCTGATCGTACAAGTTCATTTTTTATGGAAAGGCCTTGAGTCATCAAAACCAGAGGTGGGAGGAAGCAGTAAAATAAGTTGTATTGCTCATTGGAAATGTTTTCTATGTAGGCTTAGATATTTAGGCCTATTCACAAATTTATAAACAGGGAGCTCTTGTGGATAAGGTTTGTTTGGTTTTTTAAAATCACCTATTTGCAAAATGGAGAAGTCACAGAAAACTAGGTTTTCTAGGTAAGTCATCATGTTCTTCATTGTCTTTGTTCTTGGTGTAAGCAGGCTGTGCTCTAAAACAGAGACCTCATTACAACAAGAAAGATTATCTTGAAAGAAAGAGACTATCAAATACTCACCAAACTAACTAAGAATTTGAAGACTTTTAATAGTGGCTATAATCGTTTTGAAAGAGACAAGTAATTTATTTCTCCAATACCAACCTAGTCATGTACTTCACCTTTGAAACAACATCAGAGTCTATTGTTTTACGAAGTAATTGTAAGTGTGAGTGAACCAGATTTTAGTTTTAGTTCTCTTTATATACATCTCCCATTCATTTATTAGAATTATTTAAACTGCTGTGTTTGCTAAAAGCCAGTCCACAAACACAATAAAAATGTTCATTAAAATATTTAAAACCCAGAACAGCAGCAATAACATCAAAACAAAATGCTAGCAGCCTGCAACAGCAAATCTCAAGAGGCCCTCCTACCACCAGCACTGTTAAGAGGCAGCATTTTACACTTTGTGCAAAAAGTTATTAAGCCTGGCCTCCTAAAGGAGAGGGAGGTAAGAAGAGCTGTCCAAAATCTTGAACTGGCCAAAGAAAATGTCTGAAAGTCTTCTACTCTCTCCCCTCTCTTTTTTCTTTGTAATGAACAATTGGATGGATGGATGGATGGATGCATGGATGGATGGATGGATGGATGAAAGGATGGACAAATAGATAGATACATAGATACATAGAGGATAGAATTACTGCATGGGGTTGAGCTTGCTGTGAATATGCTTAGCATGCTACAATGCCTTAACCTTGGAGGTCTAAATAGAATCAGGAGCTGTAACTACCCAAGAAGGGCAGAGGGTCAACTTAGCACCAACAGATAGAAGCACTTGCATATGTTGCCTGTATACATGGCCATCTAACATATTCATTAAAATAAGAATAAAGTACCTTCTGTACACCAAACATAATTACATTTCTCAAACCAAGAAAATGTTTTGATACACAGACTAGACTTCTTAAAATGAGGACTGTCCTGGGAAACACTGGCCTTGAGGACTATAAAGCCCAGAAAGCCAGCCCACAAAGCCTGAGGACATGGCTCTCTTCCAGGACTCTGACTATAAGACCCTACCCCCATGGGCCCTCTTCCAAAAAATTCTGGAATTGCCTGTAATCCCTTTAACAGGGACAGAGCTCCACAACTGGCAATAAAAATCTCAAACTGCAAACACACCTGGGAAAGGTAATATGTTAACTTGATTTCACACAGTCTAAATAGTTGCTTTCTTGAGAGTGGGTTGGATGTGAGGGTGAAGGTTGAGTGATAACAGGGAGGAGATATAAGACAAGGATTGGGTGTACCTGAAAAAGAGTTGTCCTGTAGAAGAAGAAAATAAGGCAAACAGGATGTCTGAAATAAAATTCTCTTATGCCACAATTTAGCCCAGGGAAGAATTTACTTCTCTTACTCACTTTTAGGTTCACCTACATTGATATATACGTCACGGCAACTGTCTCACTGAGTCCGCCCAAACTCAGCACAAGCCCAAAGTCAACCCCTGGATGGTGGCCAGAGCAGATTCCAGAGCCTGGTGTCAGGAGTACACAGTGGTAACAGCAGGCTGCCTGTATCTAAAACCAGGTATAGAGCATTCTTAAAGTGAAATGCAGAAAACTGCTGAGGACAAGATCAGAGAACCTCATTCATTCAGATAATTCATTGGCTTTTTAGAGACCTTTCTCCTGTCTTGTTTTTGGGTTTGATGATCCTGGCTCTACAATGCACTTGTTAGTTGTGTTATAACAGAGTTCCTATTTTCCCATAATAATAAACTGTCATTTAATCCTTCCAGCAATCCTGTGAGGCAGATACTCAGACTGTATTTCCGAGGAAAAGTTCCATGACCAACCCAAGGTCACAAAGCTCATTGAAGGTACCAGAATTTGAGCACAGATTTGCCTCCTCTTTTGAAACCACCGAGTTTTTAAGAGCAACATTATCAGGATTTAAATGACCTGTATTTCAACACACTAAAAAATAAGTATTTCATAACAAATGCATTAATTCACAACATGTTTTCCGTCGTTCTCCATTCGCCTCCTCTAACCTCCTCTCTCTCCCCTCTGCCCTTTCTGTACACTCAGCCCTTCACTCCGTCCACTACCCTTTCCTTTCTTACCTCTTTCTGACATGTCTTCCTTTTCTCTAAATGACTGAATGTTCTCAAAGCAGATATAATTAAGCTCATGTTAGACTTGACCAAAAAAAACTTCATAACCCTTTTTCAACTAGGATTCATTGTCTGAATCACAGAACACAGAGCATCTTTTTTCCTAATTCTACTAAAAATGGTATTCTTCTAAATGCATAAGTGAAAAGCTTTTTTCACCAATTTCTATGACAAACACATACAACCTATTGTTTATTTATTGTTTTCCTTTAAATATCTTCATTTTTTCCTACTTATATTTATGGCATACCTCAGATATATTGCAAGTTTCATTCCAGACCACCACAATAAAGCAAATATTACAATAAAAGGAGACACATGAGTTCTTTGGTTTCCTTTTGCATAAAAAGTTATGTTTACACATGTTGTAGTTTATTAAGTGTGAATTATATCTAAAAAAAACAAAAACAAAAATAACCCACAATGTACATACTTGAATTAAATATATTGCTGCCCTGGCTGAGTAGATGTGTTGGTTGGAGTGTCATCCTGATATGTCAAGGTTACAATTTCAATCTTTGGTCAGGGAACATGCGGGAGTCAACCAATGGGCACATGGATGAGTTGAACGGCAAATCGGCGTTTCTCTCTCTCAAATCAATCAAAAAAATATATATCTATACACACTTTATTGCTAAAAAACACTAAGCATCATCCGAGTAATGTTGGGAAAATGGTATTGACGGACTTGCTCAATGCAGGGTTGCCACAAATCTTCACTTTGAAAAAAAAATGTAATACCTGGGAAGTGCAATAAAGCAAAGCACACTAAAATGAGATATAACTGTATTTTAAAAGATAACTGATATCATTACTAAAAAGTGAAAAACTACTGTCATTTACACCAAAATCTAAACAGTGTTATATTGAAGTCTCTTTATATGCTCTTGCCAGCAAAAAAACTGAAGCTTCCACTTTTTGTTTAAAATATAGTTGTATTAAAGACATACTAGTACCCAGCTAAGTTGGTCTCTTTTATATAATCAGAAAAATGGAAGGATAATTGGAAAAAATATAACTTTCTTTGTGATTCAGTTTTATGAAATGTAAGATCTAACCCCAACTAAAGTCATCCTGACCATCACAATGCTACTCATCGCACCTGGGGAAACCTAAAGAAAACGAATCAGCAAATGCTACTGAGCCCAGTAATTTTCATTGTACTGCACTTGGAATTATAGTCTCTTTGAATGAAGAGCTCATATTTTAATTTTGGAAGACCAACTCCAATACAACATGGCAGATGCTCAGTCCGCTCCATCTGCCTCTTTAGAAGATACATAAAACCTTACTACATGTGACACATTTCAAGTAGCCAGGACCCCAGAAAAAGAAAATAGTTGCCTAGAAAAAATCCAGCTCCACAATAAACAAATGAGTCTTGCAAGTCCAAGTGCTAAGGAGGAGTTCCAAAGCAAAGACTACAATAGCCCACAGGTCCCAGATTTGAAGGTGACATTTACACATCAGTCTTTGATGGCATGGATCATCTGCAAGATTCCCATTATTAACCAAATTCCAAAATTCCATCACAGGGTGCATTTCTTGTTTATGTTTGAAAGCTCTTATTGGAAGGGCTCCTCCATAAAATGATATCCTAATTGTTACAAAAACAATCAAGGCACCACTTAACACTTTTGTCGCAAGAGATCTAATTTTAGCCTCCTACTCTTAACTATGTTGTGGAAATGTCTACTTCTCCATTTTTATTGCTTAGAGATTCTACATATTAAAAAGACACCAAAAATTTTTGATAAACAAAACAAAGTAAAATTTACTCTTTCCTTTCACAATTATTCCTACAATAACTAGGAGCACAAACACAGGGATCATTATATTTCAGCAATTGTCATGGTGACAAAGTATTGCCAGACAGCTGCATATGATTTTTTTAATGTTTTCATTTGTTAAACTATTTTAAACATTGTTAGTATCTTACACCAGCTGGCCAGAAATGAATTTCAGTTCACTTCGTGTTACAGTGTCTCTCAAGCCAAAACCCTCAGACTTTTTGAAGTCCCCTCACTAACAGGGTCCACATGTGTAAATAAGGAACACAAGCTTTATAGCCTGGGGGTTTGTGGCCCTGGATCTCACTCCCGCAATGATTGAAAAATTCCCAACTTGATTAACTTTCAGAGCCCATAAAGTGCTTTGAGCTCCTCTAAGAAAGACGCTATATAAATACAAAGTATTATTATTAGGTGGCACTGGAATTTATTAACAGTTTAGTTACTCCTTCAGTTTTTTTGGCATGTAGTTTTTGTTCTGGCTTGTGCAGATCCACCTGTAGGGCTAAAATTCAGCCCAATGACTCAAAAGCCACCCTCCCTCAGATAATAAAGAAAGCAAAGATAGTCTCATGAGCCAGAAATAATTAGCCTTGCATACTGCTGCAGCCTCATGTTCCAACTACCAGTAGTTAAAGCCATGTTAAGCTACTCCCAGGGTCAGCCAAACCCAGCAATTTTGGTGAGCCATCACAATTAACTTCCATGATACCTCACTGCAAAAATAAATGCATCCAGTCTGACCAGGCGGTGGCGCAGTGGATAGAGTGTTGGACTGGGACACAGAGGACTCAGGTTCGAAACCTCGAGGTGGCCTACTTGGGAGTGGGCTCATCTGGTTTGAGCAAGGTTCACCAGCTTGAGCCCAAGGTCACTGGCTTGAGCAAGGGGTCACTCGCTCTGCTGGAGCCCTAAGCCCCCCCCACACACACACACACCCTGGTCAAGGCACATATGAGAAAGCAATCAGTGAACAACTAAGGTGCTGCAACAAAGAATTGATGCTTCTCATTTCTTTCCCTTCCTGTCTGTCTGTCCCTATCTGTCCCTCTCTCTGTCTCTCTCTGTCTGTTATAAATAAATAAATGAATAAATGCATCCAAAACACTCTTGTATTTTCTTAACTGTTTTTTACATAAATTTCCAAATAGAATGATTTTCATAACTTTAGTGTTAACAACCAAAATTCATATTTTATTTGCCAATTAAGTGGCAGATATTTATTGACTTTCTATAATAATCTAAAGAAAAATTCCCACATGCACAGTTCTATGAGTAAAGTATTATACTATGTCTTGGACGGGAAGGAATATGGAATATAAAATATATGCAAGAAACTTAGGATTCTGCTGAAGAGATGAGATGCATGCATGATGAAAGATGTTTAACAAGCCCTGGCCAGTTGGCTCAGCAGTAGAACATTGGCCCGGCATGTGGAAGTCCTGGGTTCGATTCCCGGTCAGGGCACATAGGAAAAGCGACCATCTGTTTCTCCACCCCTTCCCCTGCCCCTTCTCTCTCTCTCTCTCTCTCTCTCTCTCTCTCTCTTTCTTTCTCTTTCCCCCTCTTTAGCCATGGCTCGAATGGTTCAAGCAAGTTGGCCCTAGGTGCTTAGGATGGCTCCATGGCATTCTAAGGCATTAAAATAGAACTGTTGCCAAGCAACGAAACAGAGAACCCAGATGGGAAGAGCATCCCCTGGTAGGAGGCTTGCCAGGTGGATTCCGGTCTGGGCACATTCAGGAGTCTCTCTCTGATTCCCAACCTCTCACTTAAAAAATAAAAATTAAAAAAAAAATTAAAAAAAGATGCTTAACAATATAAAGCAGGGAGTTCTTTCTTGTTGATTAAATTAAATCAAATATTATATTAATTATAAGTGAGTGCTCCAGAGAGAGGTCAGAACAATTGACATCAAGTAATGCATCACTGAAATCCAGTTGGGACTAAACTGGTGGTCCTTAACACCAGGGTCCTATTAAAATCAACTGGAAAGTTTTAAAATAATACTGATGCCTGGTCCCAACTCCAAACCAATTAAATTAGAACCTCAGGCAGTGGAACCCAGGCATAGTACTTTTAAAAGCTTTCTAGGTATTTCTGACATTCAGCCAGGGTTAAGAACTTCTGGGTAAGATTTGGAATGATTCAACGGAACAGAAAAGCAGAAAGGACAGCTGCAGGTGAGGGGAGGCCCGTGGAGTGATTAGGAAGGTGCACTGGGGGGACAGTGAGGCCACACACCATGATGGCAGAGGATTCTGTAAGGGAGCCATGAAGGCCAGTATCAGGGAGCAATCTGGTCCCATGTATGGAGGGCTTTAACAGCCAGAACTGCTGCTTGACTGGTCATGTTTTTCCTTGATCACAGTCATTCTAAGCCTAATCTCCCCTCCAGATGTTAGGTTTTTAATATTTAAAACAATTTAAAAAATTTTAAATGACATCCTATGTTCAGAACTTTTTCTTTTCTGGCTAAATCCCTCCCAGTTCAGCTATTCCTCAAAAGGGACCCAGGCATTCTCAAAATGTGAAGCCCAGGAAAACTCAGACCTTGGGATGTGTTCTCACCAGGCCAGAGCAGCGCTCCTCCCAACCTGGGCTGGACACCTGCCCATGAAGCTCAGGCCTTAGCGCTTTCTCAGTCAGGTCACTTCACTGCATGCTTATGAAGCTTTTAGTCAACTAAAACCTTTAAAGTTGGGTGGATGCTGTTGTGTCTTGCTTTGTTTTGATAAACCACATAGTTATTCTATGTGTATGCAAGCTGATTGTTTTAAACTGCAAGACTTCACATTCATCTCTGTTCTGTTTCAGCATATTTGTTTTGGCCGGCTCTTCCAGCCTCCTTCCCTGAAAGTTAATTATGTTTGATTAACATGATCTGAATGTGTCTATTTCAGAGTGCCAAACTGAAGTACTCATTAGCCTTTAGGTGAGATGTGCAAATTACTCCACCAAACAGTAAGAAACCAATTTGGACTTTTGGGTATAATTTAACTCAGTTTCAAGATACTTCCATGCCATTTCCCTGCTATTACTCCCACCTAAACAATTTATGTGATGGAAAGGGAACAAGGAATCGATGAGCTAAAAAAAATTGAGGAATCGTGAGGCAAGAGTTTCCCAAATGACTTTCTGTGACCTCAATCATGCCAACACCATCTGTGTTTCTTTGATAGAAGTCCAGTGTGAGATGGCAATGTTTCTAAACTTTAGTCTCTCTACCACCATATACAAATTTATCTTATCCCAAGGTCTTAAGTTCTAATCTACTATTCATTATAAGCTTCTTCATAATGAAATCTGCAAGGATTGTGATTTCTGTTTGCAGGACAGTTTGGTGTCAGTCACCTGGACTCAGCTCTGGCTCTGACCAGCTTTTCTCTACTGCATATCAGAAATTATATTGACCTGCTTTCCACAGCTTCGCTAATAAAAAGTTGTGTGAAGTGCGTTCCAGATATAACATGGCCTATAAATGCTTTCTGTTCTGCAAGCTGCAGGGGCTGGCTATGTATGCTTAAAACTTAGAAGCCTGTGCCTCCAAAGTTTGCATTTTAGTTACACCTAAGAGAAATCCCTGTGTTTCCAAGTAAGAGATGGTACATTTTACTTGGTAGGTTCATTTTCTTAAATAAATTAGGTAATTCAAAGAATAGCGGTTCTTTTTGTTCTTGTTCATTTTCTATTGTTTTTTTTTTCTGAAATATGGAACAAGAAAGGTTAACGAAAACTAGAAGAATGGGAGCCTGTGGAACATCTCTGAGTTGAAAAATAAACCTGAGCATTAGCTCACATTGAAGGCTGCACTCCGTGTGAACATAAATGCCTGTGAGTACACATTCTCGAGTATATATTGTATAACATATAGTGGATCCTCGGGTTTCAATGGTCTCGACATACAATGTTTCGAGTTTATGATGCTTACATAAAAACTTTTAAAAATTGAGACATGAGTGTTCTGGCTTATGCCGTTAGCGTCATAGTTATAGACTATATGAGCGAACTAGTTTGGTCCGGGCAGCGGATGAATATGCAGTAACGCAGCCTATGAGTGAGGGAGTCCGCGTTCCTGGGAAGCTTACCTACACCATTTTAGCTTGTTAAAAGTAAAAGTATTACATATATGTTGCTTTGTTTGGTGACCTTTTTGGCCCTTATCATGGCTCCTAAACAAACTCATTTTTTGTTATTTTTTCCTGTACAGTACAGTATTGATGTCCTTTTCCTTTTTCTGTGGCTTAGTTATACTTTCATGTTCGAGATTATGATTTTACAACTGTGTTAGGATAGGTAAGTGACTTAGGCTAGGATGTGTCTCCACTTACACCCAAAATTCAGCTTATGTCACTGTCATAGGAACAGAACTGTGTCATAACCGGAGGACTCCCTATATTTGGGGATGTGTTTTGTCTGAGATTGACTTGCTCACCTCTTTGAGTAGTGACAACATAAGACAAGGAAGGAGGAAGGGAGCTCTGAACACTGAAACAAAGCAGACAAAAGGCTGCTTCATTGTCTACCGGGAAGGGATGAGATGGTGGAACTGGAGCGTCACACGGCACTCAGCACTTCACGCTCAGATTCTGCAGTTTCTGAAACTGTTCGTCATGCTTAATTTTTCCCCTTTGCTGATATTAATAATGATAGCACTTAGCATTTATAAAACACTTTTCATCTTCAAAGCACTATATGAACATTACCTAATTAACTAACATTAACTAATTATAATTAAAATTTCCCTGGGCTCACAAATCAGAACTTTAGGAAGGGAGGGGGATCGGAGGAGAAAAGAAGAAGAGCTTTCTCGACAGGTTTTTCAAGCTCTCTCAGATTAAAGTTTGATTCAAATTATCACAGATTTTAAACAACCTTTGCAATAACCTAATAGGCCTTCTTTGCTTCTCAAAGGTTAAATATTGGTGAGAATGATAGTAAATGGTCCCCAGAAAACTGTCATTCTTATACCAACTTGTATTAATAGAAAAGTTTAAGTGCCAACTAAAAGGTGTTTTGAAGCAACATGCTATAAAATATTGAGCAAAAGAAATTTCTTTCCCTAGAGCAAACTCTCAGTTCACACACAAACGCACACACACGCACACATACACACGCACCCACATGAACAGAAACGTGCAGGCACTCAAACTCCCTGCTGAGTGGCATCAGAATTCTGTCTCCTAAGCTTTAAATGCAATGAACTCAGTGTTCAAACTCATGAGTCTGTTTCAGGCATTTTAATGTATCTATTGAATTTCCTTTTTATTAACCTTAACAAAAATTTTCAATGATATTATAACCCAAGATCAAATAAAGCATCTTGTTTCCATAATTCCTAGACAGAAAAGCCATATAATCAAATGAGTCTATTTGGATGCTTATTTTCTGTACATTACGCTTATCTAAAATTATACTTGAAGAAATGGTGGGGAGATAGGGTTTAAGGACTCTTAAACATTTCCTCTTATTTTCATTCTAAAAATGTCTAAATGAAAAATGCAGCTATGCTTGACTGGAAGCCATCACTAAGACTTTGTTCTAGTCAGAACATGCTCAGACTGTTCTAAAGAACTCGCTTTAGTAACCTGCAAGTTCAGTATTGTATCAAAAATAATGCTCCCCTTTATATAAACTCTTCCTCAAGTGACAGTGTTCTGTAAGGTAGCTGTGAAAAATGTGATAATAATAGCATCATTTATCTCGTTGATTTTTTTTAATTCATGCTGCTTGCATTGATGAAATTATTCTATGTCTGTCCATAAAGCAGACCTTCAATATGCTACAGAGAACTTATTGCAACACCCCTGTGTCTCTATAGGTTTGCTTACTTTACAGACCTCCAATCTCAAAAGGGATTTGATCTTCCCTCCTTGGTGAGTCTCCCAAAGGGAGACTGATACAGCTCAGCTGACAGTGGTTTCTCTCAGAAGCTGGTTATCGATCAGCTAAGATGATGCCGTTTATCTCTGCTGAATTTGATCTTTTTATTGCGCCCTTCCAAACTCTATGTAATGAGAGCCTGCAGGCCACTGCTTGGCGGATCTCTATCCACTGAAGTCACTTCCACCTTCTTATTACCCCGTGCCTCCCTGTGAAGATACATTTCATCTTTCTCCTGAATATCCGAGATAATAGATGGTCTGGGTATGAACAAAAGCTGGAAGCACCAACAAAACGTCATCCTCAAAGAAGCCAGAGCATCTTGTCTGGTCTGTTGGCTCCTGATTTGCAAAGATACATAGCTATATTTCATTGTTTTGCTCTCTTAATAAGACTTTTATTTTGTTTTGTTAAAAAGGAAAATTAATGCAATGCTTAGAAAGTGTTCAATATCAAAGAAAAAAAATGTGTGGATTATGCAGAATTCAACATGTCAGGTTAAAAGAGGAATGATCCCTTGGGCATCCCTGTCACAGGCTTCTTTCAGAAACTTGAGACAAACAAAAGGGACCACAGAATAAATCAAAAGAGGACATGATTTTGAAGAAAGATATTTAAAACCCTTTTTCCATAAGGCTAATGGCATGTGCCATTTTTATTTGGTAGCCTGAAGCAAAGTCACCTAATAACCCATAACACTCACAGAATCTGTCTTTATTATTTAGCTTCTGCCAGGGAAGTTGTACAACTCATGGCATTTTATGAAAGCTCAGTATGCAGTGCAAACAAAGCTGCAAAAGCTTGTTCTGCTACCTTAATCCTGTACAGAGATTTATTCACTACTGATGAAAACCTAATTTCAGAGCCCTGCCTATTTGCTGAATCCAAAACCCCTGCAACGCTCTTGATAATTGCTCTATATAATTCCAGTTTCAAATGGCATAAAATCTTTCCAAGCAACAAACTGCTATATACAGTGAAACTCTCCTCAAACATTCTTCTAAGTACAAAAAGAGAAAATATTTTGTACACCATGTATACCAAGCTTGACAATACATAATAAACCACAAAATTTGGTGCCCAAAGGTTACATAAACCCAATATAAATATTTTGAGGCCCAAACTTGCTGGGCACAGGTTCAACACAGAAGCTCTTATATCATGTTTTTACATTATTCAAATTTATATGCTCAATGCTGTGTAATTCCCACTGAAAACTCGCAGAGCTGTGACATGTAGAAGCTCCACCTAAGTTTGTTTGATCTGTTCTGGTTGAGAGAGAATGAGGACTCTAATTAAAAGTGGAGTTTTCTTTTTCTGAATAAAGGTAAAGTAACTTAAAAAAAATAAAGCTGTCATCTTCCAAGAAGGAAAGCTCTCCAGATCAAAGCTGTTTGGGGGGTTTTGAGGCAAAGCAGGGTTCCAGGTGCAAAGGGGTTAGAAATGAAGGCAGGATCAACTTGGAAATGGGATTTTTCAGAAGGAACTATCTAAACATACAGAATATTGGAATAATACACATATGCTATTTGACAGGATTATCCCCTAAAAGGGACCTCATGCTGGGAGCCTCCTTCAACCTGCAATTTGCATCAAAGCAGAGAACATAAGCCCAGCCAAAAGTCAGGCACAGAATAAGGGAAACCAAGGACATGGATTCATGTTTAGTAAATGAGCTAAGACAATCTCTATAATGACTGTTACATTTCATTTGTGTAACCCAAGCAAAATCTGTTAAAAATAAATTATATATGTTTAAACTGGAAGTGTTCCTAGCATAATGGTATAAGGTACACAGGGCTAAATTGAAATGATCATTCTGAAACTACAAAAATCTCAGGAACATAAATTATAATTTCACGGTATGCCTGGAAATGGTAGTTTTGCAATAAAATTAAAATATATATGCTCAGTGTTTGTCTGACAAATGCAAATACGTGAAACAAACATGGTTAGTAAATGAACCAACAATTTGCTAAATTTGTAGAAATCTGTTTTTACACTGAATACTTCAATTGGCAAAAACCTAAAAATTTGATCCTTCTGAAGGAATTACCACCATTGGCATAATTCGCAAGCTGCTTCCAAAATGATTGGTGATTGTAACAATAGAGATTTTCTGTTATTAAAAAACAAAACAAAACAAAAAAACCCCAAAAATCCAAGGACCTTAAGCAACGAGAAACACTTCTGCTACATTAGTTTTCCTTGTTGTATGTATGTAGACTTTAAACAAGGGCAAAAGCAAATTTAAAATTCTCTTGCTGAAGGATCAAACAGCGGTAAAACTAGAGGTTAGGATTACAAAACAAAAACCAACTTTAAATTAAGAAGACATATTGCCCAGATGGTTTCTGCTTGCCGCTTGCCTACCTTGTTTGCAAGTGTAAGTAGGCAGCTCAACTGCTTAGAGCCCCAAGTGGAGCTGCCAGTGTTCCGGCCCTCACCGGTTCAGCAAACCTGCCACCAAAAGAGCTGATGGAATGCTAGTATCATCAATTCTATTTTTAATGCAAACAAACATTCTTGATTTACTGGTTTTAAGAGGAATGCTACAAATTTAGCATTCTCCTTGCAATGGCAAACTTGCTTGGACATTGCTTCATTCTTTTTCTCTTTTCCAGAAATGGGTCTTACAGCACCAGCTGCTTTCCTCTGCAAGGAACACTTGTTTTTTGAATGGACATACTGGCCAGACTGCACCATAATCAATTCTATTTTCTTAAACACATTAGTTTATTTGAAAAAATGCCAACTGATTATTGTTGTTGATTTTTCCTGAATTCTGCCCGAACCAAGTGCCGAAGCTGTGAGGCAGGCCTGCCAGAGTCGCGCTAGGAATGTAAACTGTTTGATCTCAGAGCTCTGTATATTCTGGGAGAGAAAAAACGGCCTGAATTAGCATACATATTTGATCTTTTCCCTGAAGGGTCTTCAGAACATAGTGTTTAAAACTCTATTCCATCTATCTTTTAAGCACTCTTTGCCACGGGCAACAGCGCAGAGTGGAGAGACCAGGAAGCTGCTCACTGAGAAACCAACGTCCAGGTCCAGCTCGTTTGCTAACTGGTGGGGCTTTGGCCACTAAGCTTCAACCTTTCTTTCTCAGGATCCTGATCTATAATATGAGGAGGTTTGGATTTTCGTGAATATTGAAGACAATATGTATGATCAGAGCCTCAGTTTTAGGCTCATAGTAAAACTGAGAAGGCACAGAGATTTCCTACATACTCCTCTGCCTTCACATTTGTATAGCCTCTCCCATTATCAACAACCTCCATCCCTGAGCTGGTACATTGGTTACAATTCGTTAACCTACACTAACAGGTCATATTTACCCAAAGTCCATAGTTTACCTTACAGTTCACTCTTTGTAGTGTACATTCTATGGGCTTGGATAAATGTATAACAATGAATATCAATTATTATAGTATCATACAGAGTATTTTCACTAACCTAAAAATCCTCTGTGTTCCACCTAATCATTCCTCTCTTCCCACCCCTGGCAACCACTGTTCCTATATTATCTCCATAGTTTTGCCTTTTCCAGAATGTCATATAGTTGGAATCATATAGTATGTAGTCTTTTCAGATTGGCTTCTTTTACTTAGTAACATGCATTTAAGATTCTTCCCTGTCTTTTCATGGATTGATCATTTCTTTTATAGGACTGAATAATATCCCATTGTCTGGATATACCACAGTTTATTTATATACTCACCTACTGAAGAACACCTTGATTCTTCCAAGTATGGGCAATTATGAATTATGAATAAATTATAGCTGTTGTAAGCATTTGTGTATAGGTTCTTGTGTGGACCTATTTTTAAGTTGTTTGGGTAAATTCCAAGGAACTTGATTGCTAGATTGTATGATAAACATGTTCAGTTTTCTAGGAAACCACCAAACTGTCTTCCCAAGTAGCTGTACCACTCTGCAGTCCCACAGCCAAGAGTGAGAGTTCCTTTTACTCTGAATCACCAGCAACTTTTAGTGCTGTCAGAACTTTGGATCTTGGTCATTCTAATAAATATGTAGAGGTAAATTATTGGTTTAATTTGCATTTCCCTGCTGATGTATGATGTGAAGCATATTTTTATATGCTTATTTACCCTCTGTAGATTTTCTCTGGTGAGTGTCTATTAAAGTCTTTGGCCCATTTTTTAAATCAAGTTGTCTGTTTTCTTATTATTGAGTTTTAAGAGTTCTTTGTATATTTTGAATAACAGTTCCTTATCAGATGCGTCTTTTGCAAATATTTTATCCCAGTTTGTGGATTGTCTTTTCATTCTCTTAACATTGTCTTTTGCAGAATATAAATTTTTCATTTTAATGAAGTCTAGCTTATCAATTATTTATTTCATGGATCATGCCTTTGGTGTTAATATAAAAAGTCATCAGCATACCCAGGGTCATTTAGATTTTCTTTCGTGCTATCCTCTAAAAGTTTTAGTTTTGCATTTTACATTTGGGTCTATGTTTCATTTTGAGTTAATTTTTGTGAAGTGTGTGAGGTCTGCATCTAGATTCATTTATTTGCATGTTCAGTTGTTTCAGCATCATTTGTTGAAAAGACTGTCTTTGCTCAATAGTATTGCCTTTGCTCCTTTATCAAAAATAAATTGACCATATTTATGTGGTCCTATTCTAAATAGGTTTTTGATATTAAGTCTTTTTGTTAGAAGTCTATTAATTTTTTTTCAGAGTCATTAAAGTTATAGAACTACTTAGAAATGCCAATGTGAAATATAAGTGGTGCGTTAATAGCTGGCAGAGTTTATACATGTGAAGTAGTGAGTAGTTTACTCCTAAGGAGAACCATATAATTCCATGTACACTACATTTGCAAACTCAAATTTAGTGGCATTGAGAAAATACAGCTTTCTGTCTTCATTCAATAAATCTTTTCTTGAATGAAATACTAGATTATTTAGTAATTAACTTTCTTATTTAAACTTTGTTGTGGTTTGAAGAGGTGTTATTCAAAACAAGCCTACTGTAGACTTACATCTCTCCCACCCTTACCTCATCACTCCCTATTCCTTCTCCCTACCCTGTTTTTCTACATGACACTTATCACCATCTTGCATGATTTTATATATTTCTTTATTATTTGCTAATTGTTTGCTTCTCCAAGTAGAATGAAAGCTCCATGAGGGTAAGGTTTTATCTTTTTTATTCCTATATATATAATACGTAGAAAAATACTGGCCCTGGTGAGTTGGCTCAGCAGTAGAGTATCAGCCTGATGTGTGAAAGTTCCAGATTCAATTCCTAGTCAGGGCACACAGGAGAAACAACAGTCTGCCTCTCCACCCCTCTCCTCCCCATTCTCTTTCTCTCTCCCTCTCTCTCTTTCTCTCTCTCTTCCCCTCCTGCAGCCATGACTTGAATGATTCAAGCAAGTTGGCCCCAAGCACTAAGGATGTTTCCATGACCTCCCCTCAGGCATTAAAATAGCTTGGTTGCTGAGCAACAGAGCAGTGTCTCCAGTTGGGCAGAGTATTGCCAGGTAGAGGACTTGCCAGATGGATCCTGGTCAGGGCACAAGAGAAATCTGTCTCTCTGCCTATCCATTTTTCAGTTAATAATTTTAAAAAAAAGAAATAAAAGGAACAATACCTTGCACATGGTGGATGTTTAAAAAATATTTTCTGAGTGAATAATGTCATTTGAGTACTTTAAAGGGATTATTATGTGGAATGTCACAATTGCTAAGAACAATGACATTAAATATGCCATAATATATATCTGTATAAACTTTAGCTCAGGAAAAGGAGAAGAAATTCAAGAGACAGAAAGATTTGTAAGAGTAGAAGATTCCATATCCTTGCTACCCAAGTGGTGTAGTCTGTGGACCAACCATGCTAGCATCACATGGAATTAATCTAGACATGTAGAATCTCAGGTCCCACCAAGGATCTACGGAGTCAGAATCAATAGTGTAACAACATATGATTTATACTCACATCAAAGTTTGAGAAGTACTACCTTGGGAACCAATATTGGAGACCTATATTTAGTGGAAGACACCAAACATATTGTTCCTCATGTGGTACTGGCTTCCAGCAGCCATAGCTGAGTGGATGGTGATTCCTGATGATTCTCTTTCAGATCCCTCCAGTGTGATTAAATAAGATTTATCTCCAATGCCTGTCTTACAAGAGGAACTAGAATTAAATCAAATTGTCTTACCAAGTTCCAGAAGATCCCCTTGATACTTAATGCATGATTTTTTCTTAACATAGGAAAAAAACCTTTTGCTTTCCAAAAGAAAATAGAAAGCCTAAAGTACAGATATTCAGAAAAGGTCAAATATAGACAAAAACTTAATTATACTAAGGTAAAATCCATAAACAAAAATAAAAGATATCCCACAATAGCGAAGATTTGGAAACAGCCAAACTGTCCGTCAGTGGACGAGTGGATCAAAAAGTTTTGTTACAAATATACTATGGAATACTACTCAGCCATAAGAAGTGATGACATAGGATCATTTACAACAACATAGATGGACCTTGATAACATTATACTGAGCGAAATAAGTAAATCAGAAAAAACTAAGAACTATATGACTCCACACATAGGTAGGACATAAAAATGAGACTCAGAGACATGGACAAGAGTGTGGGGGTTACAGGGTGGGGGGAGAGAAGAGGGAGGGGGTTGGAAGAGGGGAGGGGCACAAAGGAAGACAATTGAACTTTGGGTGATGGGAATGCAGCATAATCAAATGTCAAAATAACCTAGAGATGTCTTCTCTGAACATATATACCCTGATTTATCAATGTCACCCCATTAAAATTAATTTAAAAAGAGCAAAAATAAAAAAATAAAAGATATCCAATTTCTGCATTGCTAGGGAAAGAGAGGTCAAGAGAGGAGGAACGTGTTGTTCACTAGGGAGTTAACATGGCAGACAGAGAGAAGTGTCAGAACAGAAAACAAAGTTTAAGGCAGGACAACTTTTGTAGGGTAAATACTCTCTACTTTGAATTGAAAAAATATTGTTCTCATAAATTTATGAAAATTTAAAATATTCTAATTTTATCTTTAAAGTGCTTTATTCCCAGTTTTTAATAATCCAAGTATTATCCAGTAACCCAAAATAAAACACAGAAAAGTAAACTACAGTCTTAGCATTGGCAATCCTATCTGTAGCCAGCATACCAACAAAAGGAAGAAGATCTCTAGAAAGCCATGTTGAAGAAGACTACCCTAAAGGGTTTGCCATTTGGAGAAACCAGGACAATGAAAGCATACTCTTTGTGGGAACTCAACCTGCTACCAGCTAAGAGTCATTTTTCTATAAATCACTATAATTTAAAAACTGAGTGCTTTGAAACTCCTTTTGCTAGATCAAATCAAACTGACTCTCAGTTAGTGGAAGGCCCAGATGTAAGTTTCATAACACACATCAATTACTACACTCACCACTTGCAATTGCTGAATGTACTCAGTGCCATTCCCAGAACTAGTGTCATGGAAACAAATAACAGCATCAAGGTAGGAGCAGAGTTTAAAAATGCTCTAGTCATTATCTGCCAAGCACGAGTGGAGCATGTGTAACCTGCTTTTAATCTCAAGCCATATCATCTCTTAAACTACTGAAAGCTCAAGTCGTAAGCAGCATTGTTGTTATATAAAGAAAATGTCAAGGCCCTGGCCGGTTGGCTCAGCTGTAGAGCGTTGGCCTAGCGTGCGGAGGACCCGGGTTCGATTCCAGCCAGGGCACACAGGAGAAGCGCCCATTTGCTTCTCCACCCCTCCGCCGCGCTTTCCTCTCTGTCTCTCTCTTCCCCTTCCGCAGCCAAGGCTCCATTGGAGCAGAGATGGCCCGGGCGCTGGGGATGGCTCCTTGGCCTCTGCCCCAGGCGCTAGAGTGGCTCTGGTCGCGGCAGAGCGACCCCCCGGAGGGGCAGAGCATCGCCCCCTGGTGGGCAGAGCATCGCCCCTGGTGGGCGTGCCAGGTGGATCCCGGTCGGGCACATGCGGGAGTCTGTCTGACTGTCTCTCCCTGTTTCCAGCTTAAGAAAAATGAAAAAAAAAAAATTAAAAAAAAAAAAAAAGAAAATGTCAATTTCTCTAACAGCAATTCTATATTAGCTCCTTGAACACTTTCACTGGTAATAACCAAAATTTTCCAGAAAAAGATATGATCACTAACATGACCATTAACCTCAGAGATAGACATGTGGGCTCCCTTCCACATGAATAGTGTTGGTTTATTTGTATCTTTCACATCGCCATAGGGTACTTTCAACAGAAGGTAACATTGCGAGATTACACATGTAAACATGAATGGATAAACAGGCCACTTGAACATCCAAACCATCCTCGTGGCTGCATTTCCAGTCTCACAGAACCTGGTGGGATTATGTCAAGTCTAACTTTAGTTTCTGCTTGAATTAGCTAATTAACCAAGGTCAATTATCTTGATGAGAGCTCTCATACCCATCACTCAAATTTATTTAGTGCTTAATATGTGCCAGGTCCTACTGTGTATATTTTACGTGTGCTAATTCATTTCTTCCTCATAAAAACCATAGTGGTAAATATTGTTATTATCCCTATTTTACAAATGAGGAAACTGAGGCCAGTGTGGTTAAGAAACTTGTGCAAGGTCATACAACTAACTATTGATATGTCAGATGCTTGAAGTACAAGTCCCATTCTTAGTTGTTGCATTTCCTACAGCTCCACGTTTTGAATATTTCCTTACCCCCAGGCTCCCCGACCAGTAAAATGTTTTCAAGAAACCAGCCAGACAAAAATTAATAGACACAGGATGTAGAATGGTGGTTGCCAGGGGCTCGAGGAAGGGAGAAATGTTTAATGAGTATGGAGTTTCAGTTTTTCAAGATGAAAAGGGATATGGAGATAAATAGTGGTGATGGTTGCACAGCATTAAGAATGTGTTTAATAGCACCGAATTGAACTCTTAAAAATGATTAAGATGGTAAATTCTATTATGCACTTTTTACTACACTAAAAAAGAAATTGATGAGAAAAATAAAGAGGCAGATGAATAGAAGAGATGCAGAGATACCATTGGAAAGACACCCTACACCACCCATCACTTTAGCTAGTTAAAAAGAGCATCCACGAGGTTGGCATTATATATGCTTAGGTGTGTCTGTGGCTTTGTAGATATAATGTATGGCCTAGAACCTCCTAGAATACACTGCTTGTGAAGGGGGTCCAGATAGCCCGAATGCACAGAAATACCCTCAACAAGAACATCACTCCACCTGGGTGCACTCTTCTTGTTCATTCACATTGGGCATCAGCACCTGAACTGCACCAGTAGGAGAGGCATACTAGACTAAAGCTTTCATGAAAACTACAACTGATTAACTGCAATGATAGATTCCTTTCTATGGTATAATAATGATAATCAGTGTTCCTCACACTTAACATAAGCAAAACTCATACAAAAAAAAATATAAACTTTATCTGACCTTGGACTACATGACATAATATATGGTCAATAGTACTCACTCTACAAAAATTTTTTCCTCATATGAACTCCCTTTGTTAAAATATCGTTGAAAACTCAGCCAGGCAGGGCTAAGGGAAAGATCCCTGCAACAAAGTGCCTGTCTAGGTCTCTCCTCGCACTTTCCATCAGTGTCTGTACTCTCCACTGTCCTTGTGTCCTGTGATTTAAGTGTCATTTTCTGATGTGAGTTCTCTTATTACTAATTCCAGGAAATTTTTAGTCTTTACTTTTGCCTTGCATAGGACATGGTTTACGTATAGAGTTTATAGTAATGGCACTCCTGAGAACATTTGATTCCTCCAGGACATTTTACAGTATTTCAGCTCAGGGAAGATTGTTCTTTTAATGTGCCTGGTCCTGCAATGCTCTTCTTGCTTATGTGTCCCTGCTTCAGGTGATGCCCAACCTTGCCTTGTGTTGGGCCATTCTAAGACTATTAAAGAAATGGTTGTTTTGTTCTGTTTTGTGGTCTCTTTTGTTGACAAAAATATTTTATCAGGTTAGGGTTCATTTAAACAGAGGATGCCTTCTCCTAGCTCTGTTTTGGGGGAAATATGCTATCCTTTCTACATACCCTTATACTTTATTCTAGAACAATTAAATGTTCCTATTGACACATGAGACAATTTATATATGAATTATCTCAGCTCAGAGGAAGAATATTAATTCCCAATGTCTGCTTTAGGTGCCTAGGACAAGATATAATAGAGGACAATCTAAGAAATCATTTGTAGCCCTGGCCAGGTAGCTCAGTTGGTTAAAGTATTGTCCCCATATGCCAAGGTTGAAGGTTTAATCCCTGGTCAGAGCACATATAAGAATCAACCAATAAATGCATAAGTAAATAGAATAACAAATTGATGCTTTCTTTCTCTTTTTCTCCTTCTCTCAAATCACTAAATAAAATAAATTTCAAAAAAATTATTTGTGATTCACATGAATGGTTTCCTGAGAAAGGAACAAAAAACAAACAACATTTTTTAAATTCCATAAGGTTGTTAACTTTGACCAAAGAGGAAGGAAATGCAGATGCCAACATTTGACCTAAAAGCATACTAAACAAACTCACTAGAAAAACAAGAGAGATTAATTTTTTCTGTTTGTGAAACTGCCAAAGAGAAGCTTATCCCTCAGCTCCTATGTTTTGTTCTTAATCTAATTAATAGTTTGCATTAGAAACAGCTTGAAAATATCTTTGGTTATGCAGTGAAATAGTAAAGCCATTGGAAAAAACACACACACAAATAATGCAGTAGAAAAATCAAAACAATTTAAAAACCCAAATCAGTTAAGATTTATTTGGATGCAAGTAAAAAACCGTAAAACAAAAAACCACAGCTGTTCAACTCAACATGGGTGAAGTTAAAAATAAGAAGGAAGGAAGGAAATTAATGGCTCACAAAATAGTAAAGTCCATAAATCCAGAACCAGTGACTCAAGTAGTATAATCAGGACTCAGTTTCCCTCCACTCCTGGCTATGCAAACCTCTGGGTTGGCTTTCTTCTAAGGTAGACCTCGTCCTCATGGGAATTTTATTGCTCAAGCTTACCTTAGCTTAGAGTGAGCAAGCCCTGCACAGAGAGATTGCCTCTTTCCCATTCTAACAAATGTCTCAGAAATGAGTATCATTGTCCTGGTCTATGTTATTTGCCTATCCCTGAACCAACCAGGTGGCAACAGAACATAATACACTAAACCTGTGGTAGATCAAGGTGCTGTCTGAGAGCCTTATCTTGATGGACACAAGGAACTGGGGAGAGAGGTTTCCCGGTATAAAATCAAGGTGTCATTACTTTTAAAAAATTTTTTTAAAAAAGCAAGGGGGAATGCATGCCAGATGAGATAAAGGCTGCCCAGTTCAGCACTCAATTTAATGAACTCCCCAACTCCATCTTGTGAGCTAGTGACCAAAACTTTTAGAAAGGGAAATTAAGTCTACATTTTTTTTTGTATTTTTCTGAAGCTGGAAACGGGGAGAGACAGTCAGACAGACTCCCGCGTGCGCCCGACCGGGATCCACCCGGCACGCCCACCAGGGGGTGATGCTCTGCCCACCAGGGGGTGATGCTCTGCCCCTCCGGAGCGTCGCTCTGTTGCGACCAGAGCCGCTCTAGCACCTGGGGCAGAGGCCAAGGAGCCATCCCCAGCACCCGGGCCATCTTTGCTCCAATGGAGCCTCGCTGCGGGAGGGGAAGAGAGAGGCAGAGAGGAAGGAGAGGGGGAGGGGTGGAGAAGCAGATGGGCACTTCTCCTGTGTGCCCTGGCCGGGAATTGAACCCGGGACTTCTGCACGTCAGGCCGACGCTCTACCACTGAGCCAACCAGCCAGGGCCTAAGTCTACATTTTGACTAATCAGCAAATACAATACAGATACATAAATAAATATTTTAGGACAATAGCCTTTCATTTCAACAACAAGAAAATATGTGGGTCACTCAGCTGGAATGAAAATCTGAATCTAGTCTGAAACAATTGTTGACTCAGTTCTAATGCCACAACATCCAAGAATATGATAATACATTCTCATATCAAAGGGTCCTATTCTTCTTCACTTCAATTTGCATCTTGCTCTGACATTACACCATATGGCGCCGACCAAGTGCTCTTGTATGCAAAATGAGTTCAGAGCAAATGAGCTAAAAATGTCTTACATACATAATGGCTCTTGTTTCAACTTAGCTGTGACTACTAGATTGCTGCAACCACCAAAATAATAGTACTGCTAATGAGGAGATTTGTTCATAACTTACTACACTGTCAAGTCTAATGTTCAACCACAATGGTTATTATTTATTGATATGTTATGTGTATACAAAGCAGTGGCTGAGTCCAAAAGCAGCCTCTTCACAGAACCCAAGCCTATTAAATTGTGCATAATCTTCTAAAGGTAACTATTTTTTTAAAAAATTCACCCAACATCTCTATTGTTTGAGACATATTAATTAAAATACAAGGCTTATATTTAAAGTTGGAATACCAGGGTTCCTCCTGTAAGAGAATGGTGTGACAACTCCCAGGGGCTGGGACTTCAGACCAGCAGGCACTTCAAGACAGCGTCAGTGGAAAAGTGTTAGATATAGCCTTTTGGAGAGGAATCTAACATATTATATTAAAATTTTAAAGGCACATTTCCTTTGACCCATCAATTTTACTTCTGGGAATCAACCCTATAAGAATTAAAGTACCGGTACATGAGAACACACATACAAGAATGTTTACTGAAGTTGTGTTTATGACGGCAAAACTTGTTACAGCCTAGAATGTTTGAATACACTGAGGTGTATCTATATATATGACACAGGTTTTCATGTGACACCATAAAAACAAGCCAATTTATATAATATATTAGCTTGGAGAGATGCGTATGATCTAGTATACAGTGAGAAATATAATTTTCAGGGAAATTAGATGATGATAGATAGCAATAAATTAGATGATAGATGATAGATAGATAAATAGATAGATGATAGATAGATAGATGATAGACATACATAGTATGATTACATCTTTGTAGAAAAGAATAGAATAATAGGGTTTAGATTTAGGTTTTGTAATTTGAGTGATCTTTGAAACTCATTTTTTGCATCCACAAAATAAATTTTTTTGTGAAGATCAAGCAAAATAATGATGAAAATAATCTGTGACCTCTATACAGCAATTGACTGTCATATAATAATATTATTACAAGATAGCCTCATGTGAGCCTGAAGTTTACATTCCTTAAGGTCCTCTTAAGGTCCACTTAAGAGTTGTATTCAGCTCTGTCCACAGCAATACCAGCCACCTTTTCTGGTATCTAATTGTGTGTAACAGGATTCAAAAGAAAGAAAAACAAATGAAGTAAAGTTAGTGCCACTGCAGATTATCCATACAGTGCCAGAAAAACAACTTTATATGTTTCCAAAATGAGCCACATAATCTGTTGAGTACTTTCAGCCCTAATAAGATCATATTTATTTAGGTGGTGAGTTAAGCAGAGGACCATAGATGATAATAGCCTTGCAGAAATATGATTATATATAAGAAGTGTTTTCATTTTTTAAATCAACACATCCTCTCCTTATATATGCCTTATAAATGGTTTTAATCCAAATAGGTACAATTTTATATTCTGTCTCTGGGCCAGATGGCTCTACTTCTTTCTACCTGTATCATGCTGGAAAATTCTTTATCCTCTTTGTCTCAGTTCCTTCATTTGCTAAATGGGGGTTATAATAATACCTACCACTTAAGATTGTTGCGATAACTAAATGAGTTAAAATAGTTAAAGGACTTAAAACAGAGATATTACCTAATAGGTGCTAAATAAATATTAGTTATTATTAGCCTAACCTTTCAATTTAACGTAAGTTTATATTCTTTTTCCATACTCATACTATAGTCTTCATGTTTAATAGACCATAAACAGCGTGCTCTATCAAATAGGTGTGTTGTAATTTATTTAGACATTATGTTTACTTCTTATTCTTCAAAATATTTACTATTTCACAATTGTAAATAATACATTAATCAATATTTTTGTGCATTGAATTTTCCATATTCTGGATTTTTCCCAGAAAAAAATTTAGAGGAAGAAAGAGTACAGCAATCTCTAAGTGTTTTGATATAGCTTGAAAGTAAGACTTTAAATTAGGACTATATTTTACTTATTTCTTTCTGAACCTTCTTCAGAATTTGACATGATGTTCTTCATCCAGTCATTCAACAATGGCTGGGGTTTTTATCAAGGTTGACATAAGAAAAGTTACTGTAAAAAATTACCGTATTAAAATTCATCTACAAAATTATTTGAGTTTCAGATCTTTACAACATAGTTTCTTAAGTATAATTACATCGTATTGGAGCTTTGCTGTTAATAAGTCAAACTGAACTAAAATAAACAAACAAACAAAAAAGGAAAGCCCACTTACTCAATGACATCTTTAGCACATAGAATTTCCCCTGTGATTCATACACTCAAAAACCATGCACCTCTACATATTTAGCTTCTTCTGACTCATTCTGAAACACCCTGACAACTTCTCCATTGAAATTTAAAGTGTCCTAATACAGTAAGGTCCTCTTTTCCTTTAATTAATTAGTTCCCTTTCCCACTGACAAAATGTAAGAGTGGTAATCTCTGTATTTACAGATTGTGGAATGAAGCACACAGCTGGATTCCTCCACTGCCGACTAGTCTTAAGTGTTTCCATCTTGCAGGCATGCTTCTTTCTAACCTATCACTGGACATTCATCAGCTTCCTTCCCTACCACCCCACTACCATTGCCCACAGGTGACATATTATCCTTCAAAATCCTGGATGTTTCCCAAACCCAATTTCCATCTGCAGAACCTCAGGTCTGCACAGTTTGCTTAAGGAGATGAATTGTCCTCACTAATTTCGTAGACTGTTCCAAGCTTGCGAAGCACAGTTAGCTCTTGCATAATGATCTCTTTATTTTCTCCTCTATGAACATAGCCTTGAGTGTCCCATCTTGTGTAGAAGTCACACCACACAGAGAGCTCCTATGAGGCAAGAGAAGAATTGAATCCATAATGTTTTCTCTCATTGGCCCTTTACCCTTATTGCTAATTATTACAGTTTCTAAAAAATAAACATGAAACTCATTCCTCAGGTATTTTTCTGTTCTATTGCTACAAATCACACTGGGTTGCTGATCTGGCAAACTTTCAAGTTACTTTGCCACCAATTATTGAGTTAATTAATTTTCCAGGCAGCTTGCTCCTTGTTCTGTATAGCACATAAGTGGCACTCAGGGCTGGTAAGTTTATACTAAGAAAACAAGACAAGTGCTCATTTAAGTTACCATGAGAAGCACTTAAAACCCCCACACTTTCTAAGTAGACCCTGTCTGACCATTATCTATCTCCCAGGCAAGACCAAGTGAGTGACTGCAGAGACCAGAAAATTTCACTGAGTGGCCTTGCATGAACTAGACTAACTTTGAAATTAAAATCATCCTTTGAAACCTCACTGGAGATCCTAGCAATATGGCTGAGATGATGCTATTGGTTAGCAAAACGGCAACTCCTTTATCCTCTCTGCCCTTGTTTCCTCATACATGAAATGAGAAACACTGATTCACTTCACAGGAAGACTGCATGCGTTTAATTAATTAACAACACACATTAAAAATACAAACTACAGAACACCTTTGCTTAGCTCCTAGCTCAATAAATCTGCCTAAAACATTGTTGTTTAGTTGATATAACCTAGGTCTTTCCTTATGTTGTGCCTCTGGTGGCCCATAAACACATTTTTGTCTGAACACATAGATACTTAAAGTCACATGTGTGGATTTTAGCTTCCTATTTTAATGTTTTCTTTTCATTGCTGTAATTGTTGAGGTATTATATTTTCTTCATCAAATGTTCACCAAGATTCCCATTTACTACAGAAAACACTAGACAGCCAGGCCAAAAGCTTGCATGTCTGACTAGCATACATCTAGCCAAATGAGCCCACATCAAAATCAGTTTTACTTTTCTTACTCCAAAGTACCTTCTGTGACTAGACAAAAGATGATGAAAACTTCATCCTAGAACATCAAATCCTGCCAGGCACATTTCCATCTGTCCTATTGAAGATTGCCAAAAGCATTTTTTATGGTATTTTTTTCATAGTTAGTCAATCAAAAATTCTGTCAGGCAGAAGTTATTCAGGGACTAGGACATGTCATTGTTCCTACCCTCACTGACCTCTTAGACTATGGAAGACACACCTGGCCAAGCTGGGAGGAAAAATAACTTATGCAGAAGTGGTAGCTTCAGAACCTGTTTACTTTTTTTTCTTTAGACACACAAAACACAGACACACAAAATTCAGCCTAAGTGTTGAAGAATCATGGCCATCAGGAGAGAGAAAAAATTATTTATCTTAGACCCTACTGAGGTAGGAAGCATCATAGCTAGAGTGTGGAGCCAAGAAGGTTGGAAAATAAATCAAACTGACACCAAGGAGGGAAAGTCAAAGCCAAGGACTTGAGATTGAATGGATCAATGGCTAGTCATCCAAGTCAAAAAGTATAGACTACCCATTTTGAAATTGGAACAAGGGAAAGTCTTACTGATAAACAATGGTATAGAGAAAAAAACATTCATGTTAAACATGTTTGTTCTCCTCTGAACAGAAGACCAAGTAGTTAAAAAGATGAAAACTTTAATTTCTTTTCTTGTGCTAACATTATGTTGATTCATTAACCTGTGCCAAATTAACTGTCATTTCTCATCAGTCAACTCTTTTCAAATTTCCCCAAAGATTCTTAACACTACCAAATATCTCCAAGACCAGTTCCTGTCCTTGTGAAGATTCTTACTGCTGCAGACTCTTCTGTCAGTCTTTTTCGTGTTTTTCCTAAATAGCTATGGCAGGATCATGCCTGGACATTGTAGTTTCTATATGCAAAAATATGTTAATAAGTTTTTATTAAGAAACTATACATTGTTTATAACCATGTTAGGTACTTGAGAATGTTGTTTAGAAAATAAGACCCCTCCTTTCACTAATATTTTCTTTCTAATTAAAGAGTGCAAACTCCCAAAAATACAATAGCACTGAACCAATGCATTAACAAAGCAATTTATGATAGAAGTCAGGATAGTACTGAAAAAGCAGAATCCAAAAGTCCTGAATGAGCACCCTCCAACCACAACCTCAGGAAATGAGATCAGACCTCACTGGGGAAAGGGACCACTACAGCTGCCTCTCTTTCTTACTTCCTATTCACTCTGCAACCCTCCAGCATCTGCCTTTTTTCTACCACATGCTTGTTATATGGAAGCTAGTGGTTCCCAAATTTAGTGTGCATCAGAATTACCTGGAAAGCTTGTTAGAACACAGATTGCTAGGCTCCACTTCCAATATGTCTAATTCAGTAGGTCTGGAATGGGTCCCAAGAGTTTTGTATTTCCAAATTCCCAGGTGCTTATAGTGTTGCTGCTGCTGCTGCTGCTGCTGCTGCCGCTGCCACTGCCACTACTGCTCTGGGAACCTCACTTTGAGAACTTCTGCTCTATGGAAACAGCCATGTAATGTTGAGTAAGTCTATTTTCTGAAAGTGCAAAAAACTACCCTCTCTTTACCTCATAGAACTACTGAAAGGACCTAGAACTCATGAATAAAATGAAACACTATGAAAGCACTTTGTAAACTGAGCAAATATGCCAATTAGTGATCTTCAACATCAGCCTAATTGCCTTTCCTTGTTGCATTTGACCCCAAGGATACTTTTTTCTTGAAACTCTGCTCCTTATTCCACTGTTCCTCTCTGCCTCCTTCTCTTGTCCTCCATAATCCACTCTTCTCTCTATATACTTTCTCTCTACAAAGTCTCACTGGCTCAAAAATCACTTATGAGAAAATTACCCTCAAATTCCATATTGCTAACTTATTCTGCTCTGTTCACAACTTCTTTAGGCTTAAAAAACATATAATTATATTTTACCTTCACCCTTTCCTCCCAGATATCAACAGTCTTGAATGCTTTCTCTTACAGCCTTTAATGCCATCTGCCATGTTACCTCCCTTCCTCTACAATCCCAGTACTACCACCTTTATGGGCCTCTGTCCCACCAGCTCCTACCAGCTTCTCAACAGCCTTCCTGCTCCAGTTCTCCTAAATGTTCCCTCCTTGTGAAGCTTCTTAAAATACTGCTTTCATCAAGTCCCTCCCCCCAACTCTAAAATCCACCCTGGCTTCTCATGGCCTAAATAATGAATTCCCAAAGCTAACTCAGATATAAGAGTCTTTGTGCCCTTTCCTCACCTTCAATGAGAACCTGCATGTCCATGGCTGCGACGACCATGACTACTGGCCATACATCTGGCATAGTTTGCGGCAGGATTCGGATCAGATCAGTATGGAGCCGCCACCACCCTTAAGGGGTGGAGTAGAGGACTGGTTGTTGTTATGATTCCCCATGGCTGTCCTTTTGGGGACTGTGGACTGGCTGATTTTTACATCCCTGAGAGAGGTAACCGAGAGCTCTGTACAAGAGACCGCCTGAGGTCAAAGCTCCAGTATGAGTTGCAAACAAAGAGGCAAGCTGAGAACCAGTGGTGCCAGGAAGTGAAGCAAGTGCTGGAGAATGAGGCTGACCGAGCTCACACATTGTGCCTAGAACTGGAGCAAGCACTGGAGAAGAAGGCAGCACAGGTTCATGAGTTGCAGTTTGCCCTGGAAGTAGAATGTTGGCAGAAGCAGTTGTTAGAGGAACAACTGTGGGTTCAGCTTCGCGAAAGCCAGGAGCCACAGGAACCTAAGATGGAGCCATGCCAGTGGAGTAGCTCTGAGTCAGTGGGGGCAGGTGTTTCTGAAGTTGCCATCCACAGACTCCAGAAGGCAAAAGCCCAACAGAAAAGTGTACCTACTAAACCCCTGATAGGTTTGCTGCGATTGTGGGACATAGGGGTGAATGGCAGCATAATCTGTGGAGTAGAGGTGGAAAGATTGACCACCATTAACACGTGCTCCTTCTTGGGGCAGTGTCTGCAGAGCTGCCATGATGGCATAGATGAGGGGGGAAGCCTGAGGCTCCATGTGCATGGACTGACTCTTGGTTGTGACCAGAGGGGGCACCAGTGCCCTTGTTGGATGGATGTGTGGCTTTTGGACAATATGAGAGACCCCAGTGGTGGGAGCAGCTCTGGTGGAGGCCCTCCTACACTGGGAAGCTTTTCATCCAACTGGAGAGAAGCTTCAAGGACATTTTGTACTTTGGGCAAAGTGCTCAGAGAGACATTGTGAAGGGCACCTTTGTAATTGTTGAAATTGTTTGTATAATGTGCCTCATTTTTGCACAGGAATACCTGTGGTGTGGATTGCAAAGTAAACAAAAGGGGTGGAATGTTGGTCAAATAAGTTTGTAAAATATGATTTTTATGTTTGCTTGCTTATAGCTTGCATTGAGGGCTGGGCAGCGCCAGGTATATGTAGTCTGTGAAATTGCAAATTATTTTCCTTCTCGGAAAGGGTCATTGTTTTGGTAATCTTTGCTGGAAGACAGGTTTTCATGCCAGGAAGTGTCGAAAAGAGAGAAGAAGGATAAGAGGTGGAAAGAAGCCATGTTTTCAGAGTGAGAAAGGAAGGGAATACAGAGTGCTGAAAAAGAAGCCAGTTTGTACAGAGAGAGAGAAGGTGTGCAGATGGGGAACCAGAGCTGAGGGGCTTTGGGAGCCCTACTGAGGCTTGTGGGGGCCTTTGATTTTAGGAGAAACTAGAAAAGATTCTAGTGGAACTGGAGAATGTGTTGGGGCTTTGGGAGCCACTAAATGAGAGGAAAGAGGTTTTCCCTGCCTGTTTGCTCGTTAGCAGGTGCAAGACTTTAATAAAGGAATGGCCCACCATTTTTTGGCTCCACTGTTTTGTTACTGTTTGTCTGAATTCAGTGAGAACCTGCATGTGAATGGCCACCACAGAGGTGGCCACAGGCCATAATACAACACCACACCAGTCTTTTTTTGTTTCTCACATCAGTGAAGCTCTTTTCTGACTTCAAGGTCTTTGCTGTTTCCTCTTTCAGGATACCCTCTGCTGGGTCTTCACATGTTTGATTCTTCTTCATCCTTCAGATTTTAGCTATTACTATCACCTTCACAGAGAGGTGGGCCTTTCTTGACTACCCTGTCAAAAATATTCTCTATAAGCCTGACCAGGCAGTGGCACAGTGGATAGAGCATCAGACTGGGGTGCGGAAGACCCAGGTTCGAGACCCCGAGGTCGCCAGCTTGAGCGCAGGCTCATCTGGTTTGAGCAAAAATTCACCAGCTTGGACCCAAGGTCGCTGGCTCAAGCAAGGGGTTACTCAGTCTGCTGTAGCCCCCCAGTCAAGGCACATATGAGAAAGCAATCAATGAACAACTAAGGTGTCACAATGCGCAACAAAAAACTAATGATTAATGCTTCTCATCTCTTCGTTCCTGTCTGTCTGTCCCTGTCTATCCCTCACTCTGACTCTCTCTCTGTCTCTGTAAAAAAATAAAATAAATTAAATAAAAATAATTTTAAAAAATAAATATTCTCTATAAAATGGATACTCTCTACCTCATCAAGATTAAGATTATCACAATATAAAATCTTACTAATTATGTTTTTATTTGTTCACTTGTTTATCTGTCTTCAGCTTCATCTCTTAACTTCCCAGAATTAAAATATAACCTTTAAAAGAAGAAGAAACTTACTATATTTTTCTAAGATTTATTCCCAACACTTAAGAATATTGCTTAGGATTTCTCAATACATATTCATCATAAAATTTAAATGAATGGAAGGGCTACTTATGAGTCAGGATGGGCTGTAGAAACATACAACTCTAAAATCTCAATGGCTAAAACCACAACAATGTATATCTTGTAAAAGCTAGTGGATTCTGCTCATCATGATCCTTTGGGATCAATGATTCACAGAGGCTTCCTCTCAACATATGTGTCCATGAGGATCAGCAAGCACACCAGTGGGTCAAGACATAGTAGTTAAGTGCATGTGGCTCTTAAAGCTCCCAGCAAGAAGTGACACATAGCGATTTTGCTTGCTTTGCCAAAGTAAGTTATATAGTCAGGCCTAACTTCAAAGAAGGTGGGAAAGTATAATACTCCATGTGCCCAGAAAAAAGAAAAGTGAAAACATTTGGTCAGCAGCACTTATGATTTTACACCCACCTTCCACTAGAAGATTCTTCCACCCAGAAGTAAGACAATAAAAATTATGACCATGTGCACTTCTGACTTTCATATCCACTCTCCATTTAAAGCTTTCTTCCACCAACTTAGGCTAACATAACCACTCTAAATTCTGTAGTAGTTATTTCTGTAATTCTCACTTGGTATAATTATTTAATTTTCTGTCTTCCCATCTACACTGTTAATAAAGAGGGCAGGGATCAATCCATATCTCTTTTTCTCTTAACTTACTATTCTGAGAACTTGGCTCAGTACCTTTCACATAATAGACTCTGAACAAATGTTTGTTGAAGGAATATCATGTAGCTTTTCATGTGTATATTCTGCACAATTAGACAAAATATGCCTTTGCACATAGTATATAAAAACATGGATTTATACAATATTTCCTTTATCTTTCAGGTCACTTACCATAGAGATATTTTCATTTTGGAAAAACACCGTAAGTAATTATTGAACCAAGTTAATTAAAATTATTGAGGCCATTCATCCACGTACATTGCCAAAAATACCCTATTAAAAATGTACTGTCAAAACCTAGCACCACCGTCTTTTGAACACATACTCAGAAAATACACATTGCCATCCCTGGCTTTCTATGAAAGTTCTGTGGCCAGTTTTCTACAGAAGGGAAAAAGCATCAAATGATTGCATGGGCTTTCTTGTTTCAGTTGGTGGTCATCTGTGTCTGGAAGTGAAACTCCTCTTTCCACAGAGTTTCATCAGAGCAGTCACCACAGGACTAGAATTTTGGCCATTGATAGTATCTCAGCTCTCTATCCCAATGTGAAAATAAAACTTGTGTTCCACTCCCTTATGTTCCCTCTCCTTAAATTGCCAATTCCTAAAATGATGCTGAGATTACAATCTGTTTCTTGAGCAAGACCATCAACTGTGATGACAGGTCTTTCTCAAAGACCCTCACGATATGGGAAAGAGAACCGTGATCTTGTTGAGATTTTTCACATTAGAAAATGGCCTTTGACTACTAGTGGTTTCTATTCCTGCTGACACGTTTAAAGTACATATGTTTGGACAACTTCCCTGCTACAATATCATTGGACTCATAACCTTTTTTATTAGAAAAGTGTTGTTTCAATTGACTAAGTAGTCTTAATCTTCAAATCACACAAGCCAGTGTGACATAGTAGAGTTAGAGAGGCCTTCTTTAATTTTATAATATGTATTGAGCAAATTACTTAACCTGAGTTTCAGTTTCCTCATCAAAGAAACGAAAAAAGTGAGGATGATAATACCTACCTCATAAAATTAAATTACATAGCATTGAAAGTATTTCATCTCTGTTCCTGGCACATGGAGAAATTTAATAAATGTTTGTTGTTTTCTAACAGCTACTTTAACTGTTAAGCAAGGTACCAATTTTAAGTTTCTCTAAATAAAATCACCAAACCATTGCACAACCAATAAATCTAAGAGCCCACAACAGAGCCTGATCAAGCTCTACACATTAATGTCAGCCATAAGCATCTACACTAGGACACGCTGTGCAACAATCTGATTTTTGTACCTTCCCCATGTTTTCATCTCCTCCGTACAGCTTTTCTAAAATGTATCATGTTCTCTTCCATTGTGGTTGAGAGTGTGTATGAGTAGAACTTTTTCTAGGGGGTGCAATTTAGTAATATTCATCACAATTTAAAATGCATGAATTCTTTGAGCCAGCAATTCTACTTCTAGGAATTTATCCTATAACTACACTAACACACATTCAATTTGAAATATGTAGAAAAACATTCACAGTAGCATTGTAATATAAAAGATAGAAAATAACCTAATGTTTGTCAGTAGGAGAGTAGTTAAACAAATGATGGTCTGTCTATATAAAGAAATGTTAGGAATGAAGCAACTATAAGTACCAACATAGAACAATCTCTAAGATATCTCATTAAGCAAAAAGAGCAAGGGGCAGAGCAATGTCTGTGATATGCTACCATTCATATTAAAAAATGATATACCTATGCATGCTTGTGTAAGTGTGGACCATCCCTAGAAGGACACAAGGGATTTGTAATGGCCATTGCCCCCAGAGAAAAGAACCAGGCAACCCAGGGAAAGAGCAGAGAGATACTTTCTTCAAAATATTCTCTTATCATACCTTTGAATTTTGTGCTATGCACATGTCGTTTCTTTGTATGTCACTGATTAAATCTGGGAAGAGGTTGATAGAGAAAGTTTGTAAAATGTTTTAATTGTTTTTTACAAAACAAGGTTTCTATATCAATTGTAATTATTTAAAAATTTGTATAAAATTTACTGGAAAGGGAAACTATTAGTTAAATCCCTGTCACTTCCTTATCACAATTACTATCCAGCAATCAACATGCATTTATTGACTACTGAAGTCCCTGGTGCTCCATTGGACACAGTGGGAAGACAAGAGGCAAAAGAGAGAGGGCCCCAGCTCTCCATTGAAGGAACTCACAGTCTGGTTGGATGGAGAAGGCTAACAGGTGAAATGACAAAGAGCATCAGCAGTAAAAAAGCACCGTGTAGCAGTGAGGTTGGCTGGTATGAGAAGACTTTATAAAGGAGAGATTTGTAGAAATAATGATGATGTTGGGGACAAGTCATGTCTCTTTTCTCCATTTCTTTCTCTTTAAAATGGAATAATCTGCCTTGTCTCTTCTCTTTCAGGGATGCTGTTAGGATTAATGAGGTAAAGTTTGTGCTTACGTACCATCTTTCTTCTGAGAACTCGGAAGTGCTTTGCAAAGTATTCTTATTAATATTCATAGAATGGTTTATATATTTTTCCACCTTTTACTTTAGAAGTTGCACAACTCTGCCTAAAGACTCCAATTCTTCTCTCACTCCTCCTAAACATTACTTTCTCTTTTGCACTAAAATACTGTAGGTCTGAGTTTTAAAGTCTTGCTCTGTATATAGCTCAGAGCTAATAACGTCACACAGCTTGCCTGCAGAAGAATCGTCCTGAACATTCTCAAAATTCTACAATTTCCATTGTATACATATGCATGAAAAACCTGAGCTCAAGGTAAGGTACTAAACAAATACATAACATGTATGAAAAAGATACCTATAACCAAGACTTCTTCCTAGGAATGGTGAATCTCAATAGCAGTAAATTATCATGGTTGTTTAGGGATAAAGGCTGAGCCACCTTTCTCCACTGTCCCCAGGGACTAAAGTGCTCTGTATTACAGGGGTCAGTTGGGGTTAGGGTTAGAGACAGACTATAGAAAGAGAGGAGGTGGGAGCAGAGGAAAGAAAGGAAACAGCCAGCAAGTCCATGCACAGCAGGGAGTAACTCCTATCCAGTTCTCCCTTCTCTGTCATAAATAAATTCCACTAAAGCTCACACAATGCTAGGAGAGAGTAGCTTTCTTGTGTAAACTGGACTGAGCTTGTGCCCAGAGAAATGGAGTGATGGAACAAAGACATGATGATAAGCTTGGGAAATGACAGAAATTACGGGGAGAATTCTGGACTTCACAGTGTCTTGGGACTGACTAGGATCCAAGTTAATTAGACTTACTCTCCAAGGCAAAGGGGTTCAGCCGACATGAAGATACAGATATGTGATGTTTTCTAATGCTTGTTACTTATGCACGTATACCAATATCAAAGTCAAATTTTAGGTTAGGTAAGATGGCCCAGTCCAGCTCTTCTCTTGGATGGAGTGGAGACTGGGAAGCAGAGAAGTAAATGGACATCCTCCTGGTGCTGCAGCTGAGACTGGATCCCAGGTCTCCTGTCCCTGGTCAGGACTGGCTACAGGTAACCAAAGCATGCCACCTCCCAAAGCACCTCCCTTCAGACTTGTTTCTGCCCTGCTTGGATTTTTGAGAATAGCACTGGCTGAAGCCTCCCACGTGAGACATAGTAGGAGGACTGCCCCTTCATGTCACACTACCTGGTTGGCTCTCAGCCAATGTCACAAAACAAAGCTTCTTGCAGCAACTGAGAAAAAACAATTTGCATAACTTAAAGCTATGTTAGAGTGCTGTGCTTCATGCCTAAGCAGCATAAGTCTTGAGCTTTAAATAGCCCAACCCTAACATATATTTAAGAGCAATGTTCTAAAGGCTGTGTTACATAAAGTGGAACACTTAGTGACACCACAGTAAAGTGCCAGGTACCCTTTCTTGTAGATTGACAGAAGCCAGCCTCAGTTAGGCAGCTAGGAGGAAAATTTTTCTGTGACATGAAACCCAAAAGAGGTCATCCCTGTTTATAACTTGGAGAACCAAAAGTATTCCACTAGCCCCAAATATCTCCTCCCTGGTCTTTCATGACCTAGGTCCCTGGTCGGTAAACTGCGGCTTACGAGCCACATGTGGCTCTTTGGCCCCTTGAGTGTGGCTCTTCCACAAAATACCACGTGCGGGCACTACCTCGATAAGGAATGTATGTGCCTATATAGTTTAAGTTAAAAAAATTTAGCTCTCAAAAGAAATTTCAGTCATTGTACTGTTGATATTTTACCCTGTTGACTAATGAGTTTGCCAACCACTGACCTAGATAATCCTCTGACAGAGCCACTATAAAACCACTCCTTTGGATTAGGCAATAAAGAGTCATAATTCCTGAAAAACACTTAGGAATGCTTAAACGTGCCATAGGCACAACTAAGACCACAGCTTTCATTGGTAGCCTTTCTCCTCTGGCCTTCTCCCTAACATATAAATCCAAATGAAATTTCATTATTCCAGTCATCACATCACACATTTAAAAAGCATGAAAGACCAAATTGTGCACCAGAATTACTTGTGATGCTTTTATAAAATATAATGCCTAGCATCCACCCCAAACTTACCAGGTCAGAATTTGGAAAGTGGTAGAGGTTTGAACAAGTCCTCTTCTAAAATGCTTCCCCAGGCATTCTGATGCAAGCTCCTACCTAACAACCCTTGGAGAGAGGATGGGATGCAGGTTAAAGTCAGGGATGGGAAAAGGTATCTTGAAAATCTGGAGGCTAGAGAAATATGGCAGTTGAGAAGGATGGGTCCCAAAAACTGCAACCCAGGGCAAGTATCTAATATAGTAATCAATTGCTGAAAGGTAATTACTCTGGAAAGAGGCTGAGAGTTTTGGACCATACTGAGCACAGTCCCCAAAACGGACTGCTTGAAACAAGTAAGAATGTTTGTTACTTAGTGAATAATGCCATATATATTTACATTTGTTTATGCATTTGATTTAATATTTATTAACTATTAAATACCAGGAACAAAGATAGGTGCAGCGATAGAGTACAAAGCAAGACCAATACAATTCCTGACCCCATGGAGCTAACAATCTAATGCAGAAGGCAAAGGATTTTAAAGAAGTAATTACAATTAAATGTGATGAGTGGGATACTGTGGGAAGTAAAAGATGTTATAGGAAAATAAAATAAGGAAACTAACCTAGTCTAAGGGTAATCAAGGAAGGTTTCTGGAACAAGTGTTCATTAAGTAGAAGCTAGAGAGATAAGAGAACATAAGTCTGGCCTGACCAAGTAGTGGTGCAGTGGATAGAGCATCAGACTGGGATGCAGAGGATCCAGGTCCGAAACCTCAAGGTCACTGGCCTGAGCGTGGGATTGCTTACTTGAGCATAGACATGACCCCATGGTCACTGGCTCGAAGCCCAAGGTCACTGGCTTGAGCAAGGGGTTACTCGGTCTGCTCTAGCCCCAAGTCAAGGCACATATGAGAAAGCAATCAATGAACAACTATGGTGCCACAACAAAGAATTAATGCTTCTCATCTCTCTCCTTTCTTGTCTGTCTGTTCCTATGTGTCCCTCACTTTCTGTCTCTGTCATAAAAAAAAGAGAGAGAGAAAGAGAGAGAAAACATTAGTCTGAAAAAAAGATAAGAGAATGAGAGTCCAGAATCATGTGCAAAGCCTCAGTGGTTCTCAGCCTAAAATGAATATTAGCCTCACCTAGGAAAATTTTCTATCTCCTTACTGTGTCACAAGTTAAATAATAATCTAAAAAGATGGGACCCAGACATCAATAATTTGTAAAGCTTCTGAGGTTATTTCAATGTGCAGCCAAGTGGGGGGGGCACTGATTTAGAGACAGGACTCCCCACTCAGATTACTGAAAGATATTCAGAGCACTTAGTGCAAATAAGAACATGGCAGGAAATGAGGCTGGAGTGACCAGATCACATAAGCAATGTGTCCTAGAATTCTCCAGATAATCAGAAGCAATAAGAGATGATAGTAAGATTAGATAGAAGAATGGGTGGACAGATAGATAGATGATAGATAGATAATAGGTAATAAGGAATTGGCTGGTATGACTATGGATGCTGAAATGGCCCACAAACTTTAAGCTGGAGACACAGGAGGACCAGTGGTACAGCTCCAGTCCAAGTACAGGAGAAGTCTGATGTTTCAGCTCAAAAGTAGGCTGAGAGAGAGCAAAATTTTTCTCACCCCACCTTTTATTCTCTTCAGGCCTCCAACTGATTGGATGAGGCCCATCCACACTGGGAAGAGCAATCTGCTTTACTCAGTCACCAATTCAACTGCAATCTCATCCAGAAACACCCTCACAGACACACCCAGAGAGTTTAACAAAACATCTGCAAACATAAAATGAAACATCACACTATTCTTAAAGAGTTCATATTTTATCTTAAAGTCATGGAAACCTTATAAGCAAGGGAATATGATGTGATTCACATTCAGTATGGTCACTCTGGCTGTGGTCACAAGAAAAAGAAGAAATGGGAAGAAACTGAAGATGGGGAGGTCATGAAGAGGTTGTTACAATAATCTAGGAGAGAGTGATGGCAACTTGGATTGGGCTGCTGACAGAGGGATGGAGAAAGATGGAGAAATGTGGAGTCATCTGAAAAAAGGCAGAATCAATTAGGACACACTGATTGATTAGCTATGAGGAATGATGGAGAGAACAGAGTCTGGAGTGACTTCCAAGTTTTAATTTAAACAGCTGGATCGATTGGAATTTTATTTACCAAAATGGGGAATGTTAGGAAGATGATCTTACTCTCTCCACAGCTCTGCAGATATCAACATGTGTGAAATTCATCATCCTTCAAAGGCCACTCTACTCAAAAGAGACTATACCCCAACTGTCCCAAGCAGAAGAGTATTCCAACTGAATTTCTCCAGGCCTCAAGGTGGCCTTCCCTTCACCTACTTCCAAGGTAGCTCTAAATATAGAAAACCTGAAGGTGAAGAGACCATGAAAAAGGATTGTAAACTTGATCAATAGAAGGTACATGCACTTGTCCTGAAGAGAGAAGGTTCCTAAAACCTAGTCTTTGGAAACTAAAACTTGCCTTTTCACTTCTGATCATAAAGCTGTGGTCTTACTTAGGAGGAAACTGAAGGAGCCCGGAGCATGACCTGGCGCTAAGGGCAACAGGAGGCTCTCACCGGAAGTGACTCTGGATATCTACCCACACAGCCAGGTATTTACCCACACAGCCTGTCTTCTCACCTGGAAGCCCAGCCAGTGGACTAGGTAGGCCTCTAATCTCTAGAAAACTCTCTGTTTAGATTATCTACGTTCTTCTCTCCCAAACAAGGAGCGTGGGTTCTCCAAGTACGGAGAGCAAGCACCAGGGATGGTGTAGAATTGGTGGGTGCTAAGGGGCACAGGGGCATTGCACATTTGGGGAGTACTGTGGGCCCCTGTGCCATGACCTCGCCACAGAAAAATTAGAAGCACTGAGTCACCCTTTGCAAAACCCGTTTCATAGGAGGCCCTCATAAATCCAGTTTCAACTGTGGTTTAAAAGATTAAGCTCAGGAAAATAATTGTGTTTGGTTTGTTAAAGCACTGACAGCTATGTGTATGAACTATCAGAATGAAGTTGTTGATCAACTGTACTAGTCTCCTAGGGTTGCCATCACAAATTACAGCAAACTTGGTGGCTTAAAATAACAGAAATTTATTTTCTCACAGTTCTAGAGGTCACAAGCCCAAAATTAAGCTATCAGCAGGGTTGGCTTCTTCTGGAGGCCCCAAGGGATAAGCTGACCCATGATCCTCTCCTGGTTTCTGGTGGCTGCCAGCAATCCTCGGCATTGCTTGGCTTGTAAATGGCTGACTCTAATCTTTGCCTCAATATTTACTTTGCATTCTTCTCTGTGCCTCTGTGTCTTCTCCTCTTCTTATAATCATTAAATTTAGGGCCCACCATAATCTAGTGTGATATCATCTGTATCCTGAACTAATTACATACAAAAACAACCAATATCCAAATGCAGGGGTCTCAAACTCACGGCCCGCGGACCGCATGCGTCCCGCCGAACAATTTTGTACTGATTTTTTTTTTGTTTTCAACTGCAGTGAGAAAAGTGTTGCATAACAGTTGCCTTTTGTAGACCTAGTGCGGCCCGCCGAACGGCTGTAATCTTGCTCTGCAGCCCACATGCTGAGTTGAGTTTGAGACCCCTGATAATAAGGTAACATTTTGAGGTTCCAGGTGAACACTATTTAACCCACTATCAACATACCAGATTTTAATAGTGTCTACTGATGGTTATAAGCAATTACATATGAGATGTATGAAGATTTTCTAAAAACATGTCAATCTTACAGTATGTATCAGGTAGGGAATTTCAAAAAGCTTATAGTGTTTTTTTCTGGAACTGAGATGAAACCAACAACTCCGTTTTCTTGCAAACCACAATCTGGACTGCCTCCTTGCATTTTCTGCAATCAGTTTTTTTTATGAGTTAGAAACTTACTTATTCTGCTCACCCTGTTCATCATCACCTTTCTTTCCTGACTTAAATTCTAACCTCAAAGAACCAAAGCACCCCTGGGTCAGTGTCTGACTATTTCTGAATTAATCAAATAAAACAAACTGCCATAGTTTTCTACTTCTCATATTACTGAAAATATCTTCACATCTTATTCTTTCTCAGTGTGAGAAGGTTTGAAGACATGTGAGGGTCACAAGACCTCTTGAATGAGAAGGGTATTCAGGATAAAAAAAAAAAAGGCGTAATAATCTGTTTAAGAAATTATGACCCTCCTGTGTTAAGAGCCTCAGATATAGAGAGCAATGTTATCTGAAGCTATTCTGGTTTAAGATATTTAAATAGTCTAATGTATTACAGTCTGTTTTAAATGTAATACATTAACACACACCTCAACACAAGCCCATAAATGAAACAAAGATGTCTTGGAGGAATAGTTTGCTATGCTTCTTTGCAGTCGAAATATAAACTCTCCTTGAGTCTACTGGCATTAAAATCATAATAATGAAATTTTGCCATTAAGAGTCAGAAAGCACTTTTCTCTTTAAAAAGACAGTTGCATTAAAATTTAATTATTGTCTCTCTACCTGATTATCAGATATGAATAAAGCACATTTGGGGAAAACTCCACATATGTTCTCTCAGCACAGGACTGATTTTAAAGACTCTTCAAGGAATTATTCCCCAATGCCCACCCCAAGTAGAAAAAGACATAATTGACAAGATATATATGTGTTGAGACAAAAGAGCCAACATAGCAACTGCATAGCAAACGGATACAAATCAGGTGCTTAAAAATGATTTTGCTTTCCTAATCCTGGGCATACTCTCACTGTCTCTGAGTATGTGTGCGCATTTGACTCCGTGTGGTGTCCCATCAGATGATTCCTTGATCCACATTTTCTTCTTCTTCTTCAGGATAGGTAAGTAAAGCTTCCTTTGTGGAGTGTGAAAGCTCGCAGCAGCAGGAACCCAGCATATCTCATCTCTAATTTATGACTGACTAACTGAAACTCCTCACTGTCAGCAAACTCTGCCGTGTTTACTGGTTTGACAGCATACACACATATGGCAGAAGCCAGATGGACCTTCTCCCCCAGCTTCAAGCTAAGGGTGCTTCATTAGGAAAGAGATGCAGCCAGTCTTTGAGATCTTTGAACAAGGCTTCCCAGCACTGCAGGAAGGAAGTCAGTCAGCAATCTGGACAGAAAGTAACCCTCCGTAGGTGAGGGATTAGGGTCAGAAGAAAACGTATAGTTGTTCCACTGAAGCCCATCAGATTTCAAAGAATGAATGGCCTGTTCTCAACCACAGAAATTAGGAAGCTGCTTCCAAAAAAATAAGTAGAAATGAAGTTTGCCTTTTATCAACCCAGACAAAAGGTAAATAAGATAATAAACCTACTTCCAAAACTGTGACTCACAGGTAAGAGTTAATAGTGTCAAAATTTTCTGGTAAAAGCCAAGAAAATGGCAGCTCTTTTGCAACTACAAAGATGGCAGTGAAGAAACTTGCTGCTATAATAAAATGTTGCTGATAAATTATAAAACAAAATGTAACTTTCTGAACCCAATTTTTAATTCTAAAATTTTAAGAAAAACAATATTATCTTTGGTTTATCCAACATTGCTGGGGTTTTGTTTTTGTTTTTGTTTTTTCTGATATGTGATATCCTCTGTACCTTTTCTGACCTCTTAGCCTGAGATTTTTCTCCTTATTCTCTGGCCTCCAAGTTTGAGGTGTGTCCCAAGGGCAAAGGGCTTAGATTCCCATCAGAGTCTGTATTAGCCTCACTTGAACCAACTGGAGCAGAGATTTCTACAAAGTTATCTGAGATCATCCCCCTTCTTAAAAACCCAGAAACAAGGAGTAGAGAATTGAGCCAGAATGGATCTTTAGCCACAGAATAAACTGCCTCACAGTCTTAACTGACCCTTTGATTCAGGTTAACTGCATAGCTCTTAGGGCTTAGTTCCAAATAGAGTAAGGTCTAATCACAGCATTAGAGAGAATGCTGGGGAAAGAAGAGGTTCATGGTTTAAGGGGACCCAGTTTCTCCGGGACTGGGTAGATTTTATAGGAAATCTACTCATCTTTCTACTGCCTCCTAAGCCTTCTATTGACGAAGCTCTGATGAAGGGGAGTAGAGAGGAGGGACCACTGGGCTTTGTTGGAAACTACCTCTATGTACCCTACAATCAGTTCACACTGACTTGAAATTCTCTTTTCTCTCAGAAAAGCAAAAAATTACATATTGCTACAAAATGGGCTCTAGAAGCAACTAACAATTTTCTCAACACTCTATAATGCAGTAAGAAAAAAGTCTATTTCTCAAGGACAGCCATTTAATTGAATGTTGGAATATATAGTCTCTGCCTTTCTACAAAGAGTAATTAGAACTAATGCTTTTTGTAGGCACATCAGGACTCCAGATTCAGTGTGAAGCATTAACCTTCTGTTTAAATGTTATTTCACAGCATTAAAGAGAAGCCCCTAGAAGGGTGAGGCTGTGGGTGGATTTTAAGCTGGTCTTTTACCCCCAGGTGATGGAAAACTTTGATTCCACTTGAAACACAGTGGCCATTGTTGGTGAAACTCTATGGAACCAACACTCCATCATCAACCAAACAGAAGTTAAACAGAGTGCTTGAGGGCAGGGCTGCTTGGGGTCCTCTGGCAAGGTCTGTTACACTGGTCCAGAAGCCACACTGCTCAAACGGTTCCTCACTCATCCTACCAGTTGCCCCTCAGATAAGTCTGTGAAATAGCCAGATACTTTGTTTTTAGTCCCTTTTACAGACAAAAACAAACAAACAAACAACAAAAATAGACAATTGAGGACCAGAAACTACATGATAGTACACAACTGATTAGTAGTAGGGACAGAATTAAATCTTAACCCTGCTATACTCAGGAATTTAGTAGTATCCTGTTACATAGGGTTTCCTCTCCTTATAACTACTGTTTTAAGGTCTAATATTCAGTTAAGGGGATTAAGTAACTGATGGAGTGGAAAACATAAGCTACGTTTGATCATAATTTAGAGCATGTAAATATATGACAACTCTGAGCAAGGGGAGGAGGGAATAAGATCAAACCAGCGGAGCCAAGTTTACTGCTCAGCAAACAGGCTCCTGAATCGCTGCATGGTTTACACCTCAGACAGCCCCAGTGCGTGAGAATGGAAGTGAAAAGAAAATGCAAATTCAGCTGTGTGTTACATCCACAGTAAATGCAAAGACAAATTAAGAATTAAAGACAAATGCAAATTACTCTGCTCATAAAAGAAACCTATACAAAGGACAGGGAATGAAAAGGCTCTGACAGTTATGGATGAATCTCTGAAGAGGCGCACAGCGTCCGCATTTCCAAATTCAAGCCTTTTAAAAACTGGTTAGAAGAATGAGAACAGCTGCTGCAAAGAAGGGGGAGGGGGGACTGCGGTTTACAGTAAGCCAAGCTACAGAATAAAACTCAGAGTTGTGCTCTCATTGTCAAGGTGAGGATGAAAAGCAACAAAAGGGATGAAGCCAAAAGAATTCTCGCTCCAGATATGGCACACTTGAAAAGCTAAGCCTCTGGTAAGCCTTAGGCTTGGGGAGATGGAGAGGAGAGGAGAACAAAAGAAGAGGCAAGGTAGAAGAGGAGAGAGGAAAACCACAGGACATCCTAGCAGAAAAGGGGCCTAGACACCAGGGGTCATTTGTTAACTCAAAAGACTGCCAGGCCAGCAGGTAACAGAAACCTGCTTGGCTAGGAGCAGTGGGCACGGTGAGATACTCTCCAAAGGTGTTCAGATATACTCTATTTAAAAAGACATAGGACAGCAACGCAGAGCATGTCTGCCCAGCATTAGTTTGTGTTCTTTTATGATTGAGTCCTTCTGTACATCTCCAAATCTGTGGAACAGCATAGGTGTGTCTTAAATGTTAGGTAAATAAAGCAATGGACCCCTCATTTTACAGATGAAGGAATTGAGACTCTAAATGAGTGAGTAGTGTTCCTGAATTCACTCAGTCAGATACAAGAAAGAATCACTGAGCCAAGACCACCCCTCAATCCAGGGCTTCTTCCTCTGTGCTGTAATGCCTCCACAGAGAAAAAAACAAATAAAAAGGCATCTTCATCAAATGTCTTCTTCACCTTAGGAAGTGGAAAAAAAGACAATTGTCTCAGGTGGCACCAATGGGTTTTCCTACCATATACGGCCACCTCTGTGCTAGAGCGAAGCATTCAGGCTTTGGGTTTAGGTAAAAAACCAAAGACGTACAGGGGTCAAGGAGGCAACATGTGGAGCATAGTGGGCTTTTGCCAAGCTGTGCTAAACTGGAAAGTATGTGTCCTGTAGAAGAAGTGGCCTCTGCCCAGGTCCAGCTAATCAACCAGTTGGGAATGTAGACAATCCTTTTAGAACCTACCATTTTTCAAGAAGGTCCAGACATCTGCATTTTAAGATATTAAAACAATTTATTTCTAAACATAGTAAGTGCTAAACAATACACAAGTTTCAGGTCAAAGATGACTTGAGCATAGTTAGGTGATAACCTCTGATTTTAATCATGGCAGCCATTTTAAGACAACGTAGAGTGTGTTAGTTCCAAAACACCCCAATACTTCAGCTACTTAGAAGCTCTCAGTCGAAGAATGTCTACTTTTATTAAAGGATCAAAAAAATATAAAACCTGGAAGATAGACTTGTACATCTGAAACCTATATAATTTTATTAACCAATGTCAACCCAATAAATTTAATTTTAAAAAATAAAAAATAAACTACAAAAATATATATGTTCACACACATACATATACATATATGTGTCCTTTTCTTTCTCTTGTATCTTTTATTCTCTCTCATTTATTAATGTAGTATTGGATAGGGAAAAGCTTTGGTAATCAAAATCCAAATTTCCTAAAGAGATTTGGAATTGCATTATAACATCTTGAGAGGCGTCTGGCAGTATGTAAATTCCTCTGGGTTTTACCTGTTTATAAAAAAAAAAAATCTGTCCAAAAGTTGGAGAGCGTATACCTTTATTAATATTCATCAAAAAGACTGCCTTGTTATGTCCTAATGTTCCTCTCTCCTTATGTGCATTTTGAAAAGAGATCAAACAACACTTTTTTTAGAAACCCTGAATTTTAGTTGAAACTAGTGCCTTCAGTGAGGCCTTAGCATTTGCATACTTTTCTATCACAGTTCCTGGATGTTCATGTTCTCTTTATCCCTGGGTGACATTAACCTGGGTCTGTTTCTACTCCACTACAGTTAGTAAGGTTGTCAAAGGGAGACTGTCTCTTCCTCCTCTCTAGAATTTATAAAATGCTGGCCTTCACATAGCAACTCCTGCCATCAAGTTCAGGCCTCTAGTGGTACACAAGCAAGACAGTAGAAACTTAATTTAAGTCCAGTCTTAGTAAATGTGCAATTTTCATTTAATAAGACTGGATTATGAAAACTCATTGCATTTATTGTGACAAAGACTAGAAGAATTTTAAAACTTCTATCCAACAGATAGCAACTTGTCTTTTAGGGCAAAGAAATGTTTTTCTCTCCTGAAGCTATTCTAAAACCAGTTTGGTGAATTATCCAAGAAATCAAATTCAAGTCGTTTATGAGACAATCAGCCCCTGAACAATAATGTCCATACAATAAGCTTAGCCCTCAGAGAGGAGAGACTGCAATTTAAAACCTGTAGGAATGCATTTTAGCTTATGGTGCCTGTTCCTTTCTCCTTACAAAATCTTAGGCTGTGGAAAATAAAAGTGGTAAATGTTATATAAATAGTGCGTGACATTTGCAAAGGCTATGGAGAGTCTCTTTACTCCTTTTCTTCATTTCTCAAGTATTATAATGGAGCAGTGAACCCCAAGGTTTCAGTATTCAAGTACAAGCCTACAGGTCAGATTACTGGTGATACCAAGCAAGATCAGGAATTTTCAGCCTGTTTGTTCCTTGGAAGACAGTAAAGCCTTACCAAGTAAGAGTTTGCACAAACATCACCCAAGCAAGGGATGACGTGGCATTCTGCCAAGGGGTCCTGGTGCTGCTGGATTTGCACAAAGCAATCTCTGCTTTGCCCTCAGTTTCCACAAGGAGTACAGGCACAGTGAAGGCGCTGCTTTACAGAACAGCGCTCCATTCCATCTATTCGTAGCAAGTCTCTGACTTTTTTTTTCTTTAATCCTCCTTTTCAAGTAGCTAAACAAAGAGCTAGGGTGTTTCTGCTACCAAATCTGTGAAAAACATTCAGTGTCTAGGATATCTGAGCAGTTCAGGTGTTGGGTTTTCCAAGCCATAAACACAGAACTGAACTTGGAGCTGGAAAACCATCCTGAGAGGCCATCTGAGTCCTGCCCTGCCTCCAGGCCAAGCAGAATTTAAACCTAAAAGAAAATTCTGAAATTTGCAGAGAATGAGCCTCTCTAGTTCCTTCTTTAGTTACCTATCAGTGCTTCCTCAAACTTTGGGGGAGAAAATTCTGTTTAATGTCTTATTCACTTAAATTTGCTTTCTGCTTTTTCCCTATAAAGGGCCAAATCACCCTGTCCTTGGTAATATGAAGCCCAGACATCCAGAACTGAATTCATATGCATGCAGGAATTGTGCGCACGGTTCCAGGAGACTGCTCGACCAAGATGTAACAAGTGTCAGGGATAAATTGCTTGTGGGTCATTGCTATGAAGTGGTTTTGAGGATTGACTGGGGACTCAGAGTCACGTTCCCCAGTAGAAGCAGGGCCTTTGCAAGCCAGGTTTCTTCCATGACTCACATTTCCATAAACTCATTTATCCCACACAAACCTTCCTACATGACACACACCCAGCTCAGGGTTGGTGGGTAGTCAAAATTGAATAGCTGAATGTCAGTTGATTAATGATTATTGACAGCTTGGCTTCAAGAGAAGTCATCTGGTTCTTTCTAAGCCCTTGGCTAAACTTGATTTAACAGTTCCCTTATCCCTTTCCTTCACCCTGCTTTGCCCTCCTAACACACCACTCACCATTATAGCATTGAGGCCTCAACTAGCCACTGTTTGGCACCACACAAAAGCCAGCTTTGCCACACCTTCCCTGTGTCTGCTTTGGATTCCCGGCTGTTTGGATTGGTACTATCGGCTGCCCTCGTTGCTGACCCAAGGTCCTGTTTCCACTGGACCCAAGCTAGGCCTTCTATCTTGCTTTCTTATCCCTGTAAACCTATGGAGAGATAAACCAGAGCCAAGTAAAGATGATGGTGGTCAGGCCACTCAGGGTCAAATGCTGTTAAGTCCATAGAAATTTAATTCAATGGACAGGGGAAGCTGCCTTGGACTATGTAAAGGAGGTGATAGCAACAAGTGTCTTTGCCTGAGTAATTTAGATTTGGTCGCTTAGGGTGCAGTGTTGTTGCTGGAAGGGTAATACGGAAACCAGCCCATCAGTCACACACACCAGAAAGCCTGTTTGAAAGGCAGAAAACAGAGCCCCACCTCAAACCAACTGAATCAGAATCTTCAGTTAACAAGATGTCCAGATGAGTTACATGTATATTAAAGTTTGAGAAGTATTAAGCTAGAGCAATGCTTCTTAATTCTAGCTGCATATTAGAATCACCTGGGGAGCTTTGGAAACTACTACGTTCCAGGCACCACCCCATGCTAACACTGTCAGAACTCCTGGGTGTGGGAGCTACACACCAGCATCTTATAAAGGCTTTGTGGTGGTTCTAACGGGCAACCAGGGTTTGAGAACTGCTTTCATGGAGCATAGTTTGCTTCATGGATGTGAAAATCTGACCATAATGAATATTAAATGAACTGCTTCAGGTCCCATAGCACATTAGCAGCAAGCAAAGGGTTAGATTCACATAGATTCTACAGTTAAAAGAGAATAGACTTTAAAGCCCGGTTCAAATCCTGATTCTCTGGCATTCTAGAAGCATGGCTTTGAGCACGTTTTTTTAAAATCTTTAAGCTATGGTTTCCTAATCTGCGAAATGAGATGGATAATAAAAATTTCAGGGGGTGGTTGAGGGAATTAAAGGACATAATGTCTGTGAGGCCTCTTCTTTCAACCACTGCATTTTCCAATACACAATATTTGCAGGGATCCTAAGTTGGACTTATTTGTTTATTCATTTAAGAAACATGTATTAAGCACCTATTAAGTAACAAGACCTGAGGATTCAGAAACAATAAAACTGTTCTTACATTCAAGGGGATCTGTCTTGCCCTCTAGGAAGAGAGATAGGCATGTAAAAAAACAAATTATTATGTGGCTTTGTAGAAGCATATTAGGGTGCTTGAAGGCATAAAGGTACACAGAGACTTAAGTTTGCATTTGACATTTCAAGGAAATATACCCAAAAGATGTGACATCTGAGAAGGAAGGAAGAGAAGGTTTCCAAGTAGACAAGGGAGGAGAGGGGCATTCCTGAGGGAATAGCATGTACAAATGCAAGGAAGTGTGAAATACTATGGTGTGTTAAAAGAACTGCAAGCAGTTCAGTGTTGCTGCAGGTGAAGACAAGGTGGGGAAGCACAGGGGATGAGATAGCAGGTGGGCAGGAACAAGGGCACTGATGGCTTTGCCGAGCTATGTTCACTTGATCCTGTGGATGACAGAAAGCAGAGGAAGGCTCTGGGAGCCAGCTTGTACAGGTGATGTCTTGTAGAGGAAGAGACACAACTTTCACACTGACGTCTTTCATGAAGGGAGAAAGTCAGGGAATAGATGGAACTCAGGATCTCAACTTTATCACCTGATGTCTCTGAGCAGTCAGTCCTGCAACAGAGGATGTTGTAGGACTGACCGACTCTTAGACAACGTAGTTGCACAAGTAAAGCAAGAAGGAAAAAGAAAGTCAAGAGATCTGAAGAGCATGCCATCATTATTTACAAACTCTGTTCTCAGGATGGTCTGAACAACTACCTAAGCATGTTTTCTTGAAAACAAATAGGTGCAGTGTATGTGAATTCTTTCCTGCAGCCTTCCCTGGGGGCAACTGACCACCACTTTCCATAACCCCCATCCCGTACCTTAGCTCTGATACATGCCAGCTCCATTGCTGGACTTGGCCCCAGATCAGTTGGATTCCCACATGCATTTCATTTCATCCTTTTCTTCAATAATTTTTTCACAATTACAAAACTACGATATAGTAATGATAGAAAAGTATAAGCATACTCAAAGAAAAAAATTAAAATCACCCTTCATCCTATCACTTATAAAGAACCATTAAAAACACGTCAGTGCACTTTTCCCTGTATTTTTTTCTGATCATACATGCATGTACTAAGACCATTTACAGAATAGGATTACACTATGTAGATTTATTTATAACTTTCTTTTCACACACATTTATGTATTGAATAAGATTAGCTTCAGTGAGCCTATTTTTCAGAATGAGCAAGGAAATAATGTAAAGACAACCTAGTGCAGCATGTGCTCAGAGAAACCTAAAAATCCACTCTTCAGACAGACACAAACAAAGCAGAGAGAGGCAAAGACAAAAGACCATGAGATTCCAGAGAGCTGGAAAAAATCAATACACGTTCTTCGTGATTTTCTAGTTAGGGTTCCAGTATCTTGTGAGACCCACTGAATTCCTTCCCTGGGACTCCATGCTATTGTATTGTATCTTCCTAATAAATTTGTCCAGTTCTTCTTAATATTGTCTGAATGTGTTCCATTCCTTACAGACAAATAACTCCTAACCAGGGAAAAACCCTGAAATATACTAGAGAAGATTCGGGCAAAAGAAGGCAGAGCCAATGGCATGCTTAAGTAAACAAATTATTATGTTTTTTTTGTCTTGAAGGTAAAGCTTCCCCCAAATTGCCAATTCTATTCTTGCTGAAGCTCTATGCTGTGTTACTTCTCACCCTCAGATGTGCAGATGAAAAAAATGTTATTTAATACACCGTGACAACCTGTCAAAAAGAATGACTACAGTGCATTGTGTGGTCCAAGCATCTTGATTTGTTTTTCCCTGGAGTTGGATAATTGCCTAACTTGTTCTTGTTGTCATTGGAAACCAGGTACAAAGCTAAATTAAATCAGTGTCCAAACTGGGGGTGTTCAGTGTCCTTACCATCACAGATTCATATCATTAGCAAGGTTGCAGAACTCTGCAGAGTTTCAAGGTCAAGGTACGGAAGCTTCCTGGTAAGAAGACCCTATAAGAGTTCAAGGCTCTTTTCTAAATATCCATTTAATAGTGCAGCCAAAGACATTGTTGAAGTTCAAATGGAATTCTAATGATGTCTCTCTTAGCCGTCTTGTAACCTAGGTCCACAAGTACTTGTATTTGTTATTTTTTACTCCATCAGATTTTGGTACAGACCAGTCCTTCAGTAAAATAGTACCTTCTAGAAGAGTCCTTCCCTAATCACTCGGTATGAAAAAAAGCACCTCTTGAACTGAAATCTTTTTTTCTCTCACTCTCTCTTCCAACAGCATTTAGCACCAGCTAAAACACTATTTATTTTTTGGTTGCCAGTCTATCCCACCAGAATGTCTATTTCTCAAGGACAGGGACTTTACTTGATTTGCTGCTGAATGCCCACTGCATACCACAGAACCTGGCACATAGTAGGCCCTTAATAAAAATTTGTTAAATAAATAAACTACTATACATGACACCCTAAGACTTGGGCAGGGATTAAATTCCTAGCAGAATGGGATGTCATAGTCTTTTCCTTTCCTGTGATTATAAGGCTAATTCCTACTTAGATATGGGCAAAGACCTCAAAGCTTACCATTCTTTCCATTCCTCTTTTCAGACCAGCCCTTTGGATCACTGAGTTTCATTTCTTTGTAGCCTCAGCCCTTAAACACTATGTCCAGCTGTTCCTTCTAAATTAAAATGGAAGGAGGGAGCAGTGGGTTTGATTTCCGTGATGCCACAATTCCCAGCCCTGGGACACCGCCCACCACAAAGTGCCTCTAATTACCCCAAGGGAATATCATTAAAACTTCAGAGAAAGAATCATTTTAATTCATTTGAAGTTTTAAATAAACATAGACCACATATGACAAAATCAAGCAAACAATGATGCAAGTATTAAAATGGCAAAAATGCTCAGAAGCCCCGCTTTAATGGATTTCAGGGGTGAGACCCACAATTCTGAGCTGCAGTTAGTGTGATAGATGCCCACTGTCTATTTCCAAAATGACTCACCTTCGAATTTCTCATATTTACACATTGCACCTGCTCTCCTTCCAAATTACCAGGTCAAGAAATGCCTCTCATTTCCTCCGTTAATATGCTGCTTCGCCCATTAAGCTTCTCGTATTAAGTTTTAACTTATTAGCTTCAGTGACACTCAATGATCCCAAGGGGGCAGGGGATAAAAAATATGTTTTTCCAAGGTGCCTTCATGCTCGGATTGAAATTTCTAATCTCCGAACTAATGCTTGCTCTCTGCCTATGTCTTGTGGAAGAGCTATTGATCTGTAATCTCACCAGTGCCTTTTCCCCTCCTCATAAAGTCCCAGAGACATTCTAATTAAGGACAGTTTCTGGCTACAAATTACAGGAAAGGAGGCACCCATGCCTCCCAATAGAATGCTGACCTTTGGCTGTTCACACTCTGGGCAATTGGGAAACAGGTCTGTGCTTACACTGTCCTCAATCAGTCAGCCAGGTTCGGCTGTGTCCCAAAAGCAATACGAGTAAATAAATAATAAACAAACAAATAAATAAATGCAAATGAGACTCTGTGTTATTACAAACCATGCTAGTGATCCCATGGCACGTATACCGTTTGTGAAGTATGTGAGGCGGCAGGAGGTTGAGGGGAAACACAGGCTCCGTGTCAAAACAACCTGGGTTTCTCTGAAACTAGACTCCCCAACAAGCTGTAGTTTCATTTTTTTCTCTGAACCTGAGTTTCTTTATCTGCAAAATAAAAATAGTACTACTTAGCTCACAGACTTGTGGTGGTAAAACTGATTACACTGTGCCTGAAGAACCACCTTCAATGTGGGCTCAATGAGTGAGAGCTACCATTCCTGCTTCCAGCTCTCATGTTCTAGACCACAGGCCAGAGACTATAAAGGGATTTATGTTCTTATCACTCAGCGGAACAAGAAAAAAATATCCAAACAGTGGAGATGCCTGGTATGGACCATAGGCATACACTGCTCTAAATGCTGGGAAAGTTGAGGGCTGGAGTTGAACTTGGCCCTGAGAATGAATAGGTTACCTGCGGCCATGCTTGACAAAGGATGGAAGTCTCCTTCTCTAGGCCAAGCTTGGCAGGGACAAAAGCATTTCAATAAATAAATAACTACATCTCTTTTACACCAAACAATAGGGACTAAATAGACTCCACTGGATGTGGCCATCCCATGTCACTGGTGACCTTGACCAAAGTAGGAGCTGGGCTAGGAGGAGTCAGACTGCAGGGGGCTAAAGCAGGAGAAGAGGAGTAAGCAAAGTCAACAAGTGGAAGCTGTTCTTTCGAGTAGCTGACTTGTGAAGGAAAAGTAATTCTCACCTTTCTTCATTTTAAGGACTAGAAATTTTAATGCCAGAAATGGTGCCAGTGGGAGTGTTGAGCTATATAGAAGGTTTCAATTATTAAGACAATTATCTCTCCACCCCTGGCCCCCTGCAGTTTCTCAGCTATGGTTTTTTGGATGCCACAAGCAGCCTGCTTAAATCTTCCCTACCTACCTCTCTGTAAACTTCTGAACCTCACTTGCCTAACATTGGCTCCCACTTGGTTCTTCCCACAATATAGTGAGGGTGCTGGGAGCTCAGAGTCAAAAGTGAGACCGACTTGGCTGGTAATCTGGCTTACCATTCATGAGCTATGTGGCCTTGGCATTGTGCTAAAAAAAACTTTAAGCCTCAGTTTCCCCAATTATAAAATAGGGTAGCAAAAATACCTAGATGGGCATATTATGGGATTCAATCAGTTAATTCTTGTAAAGCATTTAGAACCATGCTTGGTACACCGTAAGTGTTCAATAAATTATGAACTATTATTGTTGGTAGAAGATCTGTGCTAATCTGCTTGCTTAAAGCTATGATGAGTCACTAGTCTGTCTGACCTGAATTTTGTCTTGTCCTAATTCACTACATAATTCTGTGATAACTCTCTCTTCTTTCTGCCAGTCTAAACCAGACTACCTTTTGCTGGATCCTCCATCTCCCATCCTGCTGAGTCCTGTCTCCAAACCAGACCCTCTGCTGCAGCAGTGTCCTAGAATAACAACGCTAACTTTCACTATCACTTAGCACATGCCAGGAACTGTGCTAAGAGTTGTGTGTGTGTGTGTGTGTGTGTGTGTGTGTGTATTCCTCACATGAGTCAAGAACCCAGCCAGTCAACAATGTAACCAGGATTTGAATCCAGTTCTAATTGTGCAATCACACTCCTAACCCCTAAGTTGTTTCCTACGAACGTTGTTCCGATATCTTACTCCTGTGAGAGCCTGGACTCTCTTATCATTTCTCTTTTACATTTTATCTTTAGGTGTCTATATGGTAGGTTGTGAAAACAGCTACCAATTCCCCTACAATTTCTTGAAATCCACCAAGAAATAAAGTTAATTTTTTTCACCCCTTAAATCAAGGCTGGTCTTGTAACTTGCTTTGGCCAACAGATGTGCACAGATGCAACAGTGTGCTAGTTCCAACCTGTGCCGCACGAAGCCTTGCGCACTTCCTCTTGCTCTTCTAGGACCTCTGCCACCATAGCCACGTGAACAAGTTCTGGAGAATAAGAGACTGCACAGAAGAAAAACCAAGCACCCAGCCAAAAGTCAGTCAGCCCCAGCTGACCTGGCACCCAATTAGAGATGCCTGGATGAACTCCAGCATCCAAGAGCAGCCAAGCCTGGCCCAGATTGCCAGAGCAGCCAACCGGAGCCCAGCCCAATCTGTAAAAGTTTCAACTAAATCAATGGTGATTGTTTGAAGTCACTCTATTTGGCAATGGTTTGTTATGCAGCAAAGCTTGCTGATGCAATCTACAAGTATTTCTTAAAAATTACTAGTTCATTTCCTTGTCCTCTGTTGGAGTTTCAGTTTGCCATTCAAGCTCAGTTGCTGATCTTTACACTGCTCTTGATCAAGCATTGGGCAAGAGATAAACAGTATTAAAACAAGATTCCACTAGTACTATAGCAATAAACATCTTTGGATGAGATCCAAACCTATTTTCTTTTCACCAGATTTCATGCTATGATAGGTTGCATTATAGTAAAGTATCCAGGTAATTGCCAAATGTGGAGTAAAACAATCAAATTTAACTATAAATAACCGAGAGGCAACTACAAACATAAATGCCTATAGGTTTTCACTCCCTTTTAGGTAAAAGAAGACATACTTGAGTCGACCTAAAATTAATATAGGGATCCACAAAGTCATCAAGGACCCAGGCTCCCTCTGCCTCTTAGCTCTGCCACACAGGAATTTTACAACCCAAATGGCAGCTGGTTTTCTAGCCATTACATCTAGATCCCTAGCAGCAGGCAGGAAAGCATGGGCTGCTCTGCATCCCACCCACTAAAGTCTCTGCCACACAGGTGTAAATTCCTCTTTACATCTCACTGGCAAGCCCTTTAGTCATACGGCCACATGTTATTGCAAAGGAGGCTGGGATATGTAGCCCAGGTCCTGTTGCTAAGGTGGAAGGTGAATAGACATTGGGAGGTAACTAGCAATATTGGCAAGACACATTGTGTTAACATCACAGCTAGGTATCTATCTGGTGGCTGGCAGTATGGACCAACTTGGCCTCCTATATCTAAAAGTCTGAGGCCTGACCTGTGGTGGTGCAGTGGATATAGTGTTGACCTGGAAATGCTGAGGTCGCCGGTTCGAAACCCTGGGCTTGCCTGGTCAAGGCACATATGGAAATTGATGCTTCCAGCTCCTCCCCCCCTTCTCTCCCTCTGTCTCTCCCTCTCCTCTCTAAAATGAATAAATAAAAATAAATAAATAAATAAGAAAGAATAAAAGTCTGAGGTTTAATATAGTCTTATAATCTGTCAAGAAGCATTTAAAATAATGTTAACTGGAATATTTCTTTTATGGTAATGGTTGATAAAATGATTTTGTCATCAATCAAGGCTTCAATTACTGGTTCCAATATCTGAAGTATTTATCCAACAATGATTAAGGTATTTATCAGCAGCAATTTGCAGCCCAAACTTTATCTTTGACCTCTAGACAAGTACCTATTCAACATCTCCTTCTGGATGTTTTTAAGGCAGCACAAACCCACCATGTTCAAAACTAACATCATGTTGTTCCCCAAACGCAGCTCTCCTCCAGTACGTCTCCTCTCAGTGAACAATGTCACCATCATCCAGAGGCTCAACCCAGAATCCCAGGTGTCAGGCTTGATCTTCCTTTTCCCTTAGTGCCATATCCACTTAGTCACCATGGCCTTCCAATTTTTACTGCTTACTGCCTGTAAAACCCATTTATTTTCATTTTTTCATCTCTAAGGTCACCACCCTAATCTAAGCTAACTTAATCTTTTATCTGGACACCTCTACTAGTTTCCCAGCTGGTCTCTATACATCCAATCTTGTCATACTTCCAACTCATTGTCTCCATTGCAGCCAAAATGTTTACTTGGAAACATACTGTAGGTGACAACACATCACACCTCAGCATAAACCTCTTAGATGGTTTTCCATTACTTTCAGCATAAATACTCAAATCCTTTATATGGCCTACAAGGAGACAAACATCCCCATTTCATCCATTTCCTTGATTTCACTTACCCTCTATGATCTAGTAATTGCAAGATTTTCCAGTTCCTCAAATATGCCAAGTTCTTTTCTGTCTCAGAGCCTTTACACATGTGCTTTTCTACACAAATGGCTCTGACCCCACCCCACCCCCTACTAACCTACAATACTCTCCTGCTCCCAATTGTCCAGAATTTAGTTAAATATCTTCCTCAGGAATATAAACTAAAGGAGCTAATTTAAGTACCCCTATTAGTGATTCCACTTCTAATAGTAAGTGATTCCTTACTAATAATAAGGTATACCTTTTCTCTGTATCCTTCTTCATAATTATAATTGAGTAGTTAATGGTGTGCACTGGATCCCCTGGTAGAAAGGATGCTCTGTGAAGACAGGATTGCTCTCTGTCTTGTTCATAGCTGTATCTTAGCCAAATGACTAACATAATGCTCTCAGTAGATATTAAAGGGATGAGTGAGCAAATAAATAAGTGAAGGAATAAAGGAATACCATACAAATAGAACATCTCTCCATCCCAGAAAGCTGGCAACAGATTTGACATAGTTATGAAAAAGGACTCAATCACTGGGGAGGGTAGCATGAAGAGGAAACCCAGAAATGGGGTGAATATAAAATACTTTTATGTACTGTAAGATCAGAGCTGGACAAACAGCAATTACTAATAGCGAGCAACTTAAACAGGGATCTTTATGCTCATTCCACCTAGGCAGGACCAGCTAGCTAGCTTCCACGTCTTTAGGCAAAGCTGAGTGATATTTAATAGACTTAAGTATAACTTGGACAGTTCTGTTACAACAACATGACCTACTAAAATTTAAACTCTTTGACAACAAAAGTTCTGGGTCTATTCTGTTCACTGAGTATCCCAAACACCTACAGTGGTGCCTGGTATACAGTCAGTGCTCAGTAAATGTTTCTTGAATGACTCTCAACATGAATGGCCACAATAAGAAAGTAGTGAAAACCCGTAGCCACAAATTCAAAATCCAAAACATGCTCAAGAAGCAGGGGAGTTGCTGAAAGATGTACAAGGTAGCATTCAAAAACAATACCACAAGTATTTACAAACTGTGCTGTCTTCAGTCTTTTGTGACCCAAGCACAAAAGCAGTAGAGCACATTACTTTGATCGCACTTTGACACCTTTCACTCCCCCAAGTTGTGCTACTTTACTGTGCTTTAAGTGTAGTTTTTCAACACTAGCTAGTTTTTGTCACTCTATAAAGCACATTCTTATACCATCTGAACCACACCACAATCAATGAAGAAGAAGTTTTCAGTCTCATTTGGCACATGAAACAACTGAGTGTCAGAGACATTAAGGCACTGGCCCAAGTTACCACAGCTCACAGAATGACACAGGTGCCACTTGATATGGTCTTCTGTTTCCACACTGTATTCTTCCACTATTCTCACTTCTGGGTAATGGTCACAGTGAAGGGAATAGCATATCCAAAATCAAAGAATAGGCCTTAGGAGTGAGGGAAAACTATGAAAAATTAAAGAGATCATCGTCAAAAAAACCTCCCTAAAACGTTTATATAATTTCTCTCTGACCGCCTCTTTCTCTGTGGTTGCAAAATCAATGCATGTGAGTCTCACCTGAAGTTTACTGGTGTGAAAAATTTATGGTGATCAAATGTCCTGCATTGGCTGACACAAGATATGGTCACTTCGGGAAAGATATTTCCTTTCTAGTAACATGCTTCAATACATTTCAAAGGCCCAGTCTTCTTAGGTTCAGCTTCCATCTCCCGAAAAATAGTCAGCAGAGAAGCAGTATTTTGGCTGTTCTACCTGAATTATCCTAATCTCCACTCTTTATCTTGCATTGGCCTGTGTCTGGCTGGTAGCATTTGCTCAGGCAGGTTTAAGAGACAGGCATTGCAGGGTTCCCTCATTTGAATGGAGTTGAGATACATGGCCACCACTGATTCTGTACAATCCCAGTAGAATAGAGCTGGGGGGCTGAACCATGGTAACCAAACTGAAAGCTGATGCTATCATTGCATCACTCCTCTAGGCAGGGCAGCTTGTTAAAAACGCAGATTCTGAACCAGTTGTAACTAGGGGAAGATCTGAGAGTCTTCATTTCTGACAAGCTCCCAGGGGATGATAATGCTGCAGGTGAGGTGACCTCACATGGAGTAGCAAGACCTTGAGCTAGATCAACACAGCTGCCTACCCAGTCACATGCCCTCATTGTACCTGTTTTTCATAGCATATCACAGAATGTCATTATATATTAATAGGACTATTTGAATAATATCTGTGTCCCCCCAAAATGTAACATATTGAGATCATATTACCCAAAGTCTAGTCAAGAAAACCTAGACTACATCAGATAGTATAACAGAAGGAATTTAATTTCAGAAACTAGTCACAAACATATTGAAGAAATTGAGTGTGAAACAACCTAGAATTAAGCAAGAGCAAGAAGCTTCTACCATCCCTACAGCTAGAAAGATAAAACAAAGTGAAAGAGAGACTATTACATGAGCCCAAGATATGGGCTGCCTAGTAGGAGTCAGACTCATGACAGAAGCTGCCTGGCAGGAGGTGAAACAGAGGAGATGTAGCCAGTTACCAAATTGTGAGATGAGGACATAGTAAGATATACCATTGCTTCTCTTCTTCTTCCTGCTTACTACCTCTTTCTAGATTCTTGCCTGAATCTTGTAAGAAGTCACTCAGCAAAGAAACCTGGAAAATATAGTTGGCAAGAAAGAACAGAAAATGAATCTGCTTGCATATAGCTCAGCAGTGGGATTATAGCATAATGCCTAGCATATGGTAGACATTTAGTAAATATTTTTTGAAAGACTGAATGACTAAAGAAAAAGCAAAAACCAGATATCATTCTTACACACACATTCATACCATATAGACATATTTCTTGCACTTATTAAAACTAACATAATAATTATCTATGCCCATTGTTCTGTGCTCAGACTATGCTATCTAAAGTCACCATCATACCAGACTCTGGTCAATAGAAGAAAACAGTTTTATCCCTGATCAGTGAATGTGGCAAACAGCTTTCACAATTGAACAAATCCCTTTTCTAGTAGACTGTGGTCCAGCATTGAGAGAGCAGGGGTAGGTGAGCATAAAACACTCTCTGACCAATTTGATTGCCACCCATGTCTGGGATGATAGTGATAATGGTGACACAATAGCATCATCCATAGCCAGTGAAAGCAAACAAGCAATCCATTCATGCTCTTCTAAGCATTCATCTCTTATCAGTGTTCTGCCAGTTGTTCCCTAATAACACAAGCTGGGCTAGTAATACTTACTACCTGCTCTTGAAGTCAACTGGGACTGCAGAAATCACTAATAACAACAGCCACCAGTTACTGAGAACTCATTACTTGCCAGGTAATGTGTCAAGAACATTTCACACTTTATCTGATTTAGTCTTCACTGCAATTCATTGAGGTTGACAATATTCTCATTTTCATCTTACAAGAGAGGAAACTGAGCTCAGAAACTGTTTTCCTGCTCAAGATCATTCAGAACATTGCCCAGTCAAGGCACATATGAGAAGCAACTACTATGAGTTGATGTTTCCTGCTCTTAACCCCCTTCTTTCTCTCTCTCCTTTCTCTAAAATCAATAAATAAAATTAAGAAAAAAAGAAAGGAAGAAAGAAAGAAAGAAAGAAAGAAAGAAAGAAAGAAAGAAAGAAAGAAAGAAAGAGAGAGAGAGAGAGAAGGGAAGAGAAGGGAAGGGAAAGGAAGGGAAGGGAAGGGAAGGGAAGGGAAGGGAAGGGAAGGGAAGGGAAGGGAAGGGAAGGGAAAGGAAGGGAAGGGAAGGGAAGGGAAGGGAAAGGAGGAAGGGAAGGGAAAGGAGGAAGGGAAGGGAAGAGAGAAGAGAAGAGAGAGAAGAGAAGAGAAGAGAAGAGAAGAGAAGAGAAGAGAAGAGAAGAGAAGAGAAGAGAAGAGAAAAGAAAATAAAGGCCCTGGCTGGTTGCTCAGTGGATAGCATGCAGGCCTGGCACATGGAAGTCCCAAGTTCGATTTCCAGTCAGGTCACACAGGAGAAGCAACTATCAGCTCCTCCCCCCCCCCCTTTTTCTCCTCCTTCTCTCTCTCTTTCCCTCTCAAAACCAGTGGCTTAATTGCTCCAAGCACCACCCCAGGTGCTGAGGATAGCTCAGTTGGTCAGAGCACATAAGCCTCAGGCACTAAGGATAGCTTGGTACTCAGTCTGTCTCACTATCTCCCACACTCTCACTTAATAATAATAATAAAAAAAGATTATTCAGAAGATAAGTGTAATACTGGTGGCCAAGGCCAGGCAGGTCCACATTGGATTCGGGCAGATGGTAGAATAACTGCAGAGCTGGAAAGTGTTCATTCCATTTAATAGAGTCTCACAACAGCGGACCAGCAAGCAGGCAGGGGAAACTGCCACTCAGGCAAACAAACAGCAAAAACAGTCCCTTACAGTGGTGGGCTGGCAATCTGCCATCCACAATCCACCATCTGCCCTGAGTGTAAGCACCCATATTCTTACACAGTCTATGCACACATGCCTCTGCCACATGCTCACACACTAATCAAGCAAAGTGCTTGCAGTCAGTAAACCAGCAAGCAAGCCAAACATAGCTGTTTTCCCAATATTCTACCCCTTTAGGGTTGCTCACTTCACAATCTATGAGACAGGTATATTCTGCAGTGGTCCCTGTGTGAGGAATGAGCTATTTTACATAAACATAAACAGCAACCAAATCACAAAGACATAAGCTATTACCAAAAGTGACAATTACAAAGGTGCCCTTCACACTGTCTCCCTGAGCACTCTGCCCAGGGAGTTAACTGGAAGCCCATGTCTAGCCCCCTACATGGTAGGTGGGAGGGCCTGTATAGTCCAGGGCTGTGTCCATGGAAACTGTAAAGTGTGACTTTGCAACTAGATGGGAGCAGCTTCCCAGTGCAGAATGGTCTCCACAGGTACCACAACCTCCCCCTACAAGGTCTCCTACAGTACTGTTCACAAGCGGCATGTCCATTCAACAAGGAAACCAGTGCTCCCAAACCCAGCTGTCTGTGCAGATCATCCAAGGTGGAAGTCCATTACAAGCTACTAGCCATACAGCTCTTTTTTTTTAATAAATAAATTTTTATTTTACTGAGGTGACATCAATAAATCAGGGTACATATATTCAAAGAAAACATGTCCAGGTTATCTTGTCATTCAATTCTGTTGCATACCCATCACCCAAACTCAGATTGTCCTCTGTCACCTTCTATCTAGTTTTCTTTGTGCCCCCCACCCCCTACCCCTCTACCTCCTTCCCTTCCCCCGCCCCCTATAACCACCGCACTCTTGTCCATGTCTCTTAGTCTCATTTTAATGTCCCACCAATGTGTGGAATCCTGCAGTTTTTGTTTTTTTCTGATTTACTTATTTCACTTCATATAATGTTATCAAGATCCCACCATTTTCTTGTAAGTGATCCGATGTCATAATTTTTTATGGCTGAATAGTATACCATGGTGTATATGTGCCACATCTTCTTTATCCAGTCTTCTATTTTTTTTTACATTGATTAAAGCCTTTAAGCAAACTCTTGGCCAATACAGCAAGAATCTATAAAAGAGTAGTGTCCTTAACATGTTCACCAAGTCCAAGTTGGCCCCAACTCCATGCCAAATCCCTGAAAAATGCAACCCAAGCCCAGTTCAGTCTGTTTGGAGCTCTCTCAAGGAGCAGGAGTCCAGGTAAAGTCCACATGGCACTGGAATTGTTGTCACAATTCTATACTTTGCAGCTCATGTCCAAGTCCCAATGACCGCTGCTTCTAGCTGGTAATGATTCAGGTAGACTGGAAAAGCCATCTGCAGCATGTGTGGAGATGAAGCTTCTGTTCTCCTCTGCTTAAAGAGATGAGCCCAGGCTGCTTTTCCCTGGAGCTCTGCGACTATGGCTTGGTAAAGAGAACTTTGGGATACACTAAGGTGGGTGGCAAAGGTAGATTCATAATAGAAGTTGGCAAAAGGGGGAAAAAGAGCTCTAAATTAGGAGTAGGTCCCAGCCTGAAATATGAGTGGGGCATTGAGGTAGGAAGAATAAAGGAAACACTATATATTAAACAAAGCAGCAGAAAATAGGACTATCAACACTCACAACAGAGATCTTCAAGGGAAAAAAAAAACCTGACTATTCAGGCAAGACATACTTAAGTGGCCCTTGTGCAAATGAGATCAGTGTACCTGCTTCTTGGAAGAAATACCCTAGGCTTGTCCACAGTGTCGTAGATGAGGCCAAAGGCACTGGGCACCCTCAGCTTTCAGTGGCAAACCCCAGAATTCTGGGCAAGGTTAGGTCATAGGTGGCTGGAGCAGGGCTGGAAGAGACTGAACCCTCCCTTAGAAAAGCGAGGGGGAAGCCTACCTTCCAGTGGCCCTGTTTCTTCACAGCAGAGGCATGTAAGTCTGGCAGGCTTTAGCTCAATGACCTTCCTTTCCACTATTGAAGCAGGACCCAGATGGAATCCTATGAGACCCCTTTGAGGCATTGGAGCCTTTAAGGGCGTATCCTAAAAGCTGGTAGTTCCCCTGATCTCTATTGGGCTTTTTCTGCCTCTTGATATCTTAAAGGCCATGCTCAGAAGATCTCGCTGAAGGGTTTGAGGATCCCCATCTGCCTATATAAATCTTTTTCATATATCTGAAGCTATTTGGAAAAAGACAAAACAGTGTTATTAGCTAGATCAAATAAAGAAGGTAGTAGTTTGCAGGAGAAAAAGATTTGGCACCTCCTGTTCATCAGCATTCAAAAGAAATTTAAATTTTTTTTTTAAGTAAAAAGCATGATATGGTAGACCCATAGGAGTTCCAGGATATGACTCCCCCCTTTAAAAATTTTTTAAATTGACCTTAAAATATTTGCTGGGTACACATTAATAATACCTTGACTTTAAAGATTGTAAGAATGACAAAATACAGTAAATGCTTTTGCTCCATATGCAGGAGCATTGTCAGTTTAACCAGTTTAGGAAATCCAATAATAGAACAGTGCATAAAGACAATGAGCTATAACATGCTTAGCAGCCTCTCCTGTTCTGACTAGGTTACTATAAATCCAGAATAGGTATCCACTGTAAGGTGCACATAGGACTGTTTGCCAAACGAAGGTATATGAGTAACATCCATTTGCCAAAGTTGTCCTGGTATGGGTTCTTGAGGGTTAACTCCAAATGAAGGGGCAGATTGTAGTATAGGACCCCTTGGACAGGATTTCCCAATCTGCCTTGCTGCTTCCCGAGAAAGTTGAAACTGTTTACACAGGGCTGCAGCGTTCTGGTGTTGAGTAGTATGAGACTGAATTGCTCAATCTGTCATGGTTGCTCCAAATACTTTTCTTTTGGGTAACTTGATCAACAAGGGCATTCCTAGGCCCTGGCCAGTTGGCCCAGTGGCAGAGCATCAGCCTGGAGTGCAGGAGTCCCGGGCTTGACTCTTGGCCAGGGCACACAGGAGAAGCGCCCATCTGCTACTCCACCCCTACCCCTCTCCATCCGCTCTGTCTCTCTCCTCCCCTCCCGAAGCCAAGGCTCCATTGGAGCAAAGTTGGCCCGGGTGCTGAGGATGGCTCTGTGGCCTCTGCCTCAGGCACTAGAATGGCTCTGGCCACAACAGAGCAACACCCCAGATGGGCAGAGCATCACCCCCTGGTAGGCATGCCAGGTGGATCCCAGTCAGGCGCATGCGGGGAGTCTGTCTGACTGCCTCCCCATTTCCAACTTCAGAAAAATACAAAAAAAGGGGGGGGGGTAGCATTCCCTTGTGCTAAAGCTCCAGGGAGCATGGAGTGAGCTCAAGTATGTCCTATAAAACATGGAGCTCTATGTTGACATACAAGTCTTTGAAGAAGGAGAAACTGCTGAAATAGTTCATCAGCATTTGTCCCTAAGACAGTAATCTTTATAGTGGAAACACCGTAAGTAAATATTTGCTGTCTGTATATATATTGAAGGGGGAATATGGCAAATGCTGAAAAGCCATGATCATGGCACATAATTCTAGACTTTGAGCTGATTTTAAGTTGACAGTTTCAGTATAAAGTTGTCCATTGATTTGCAAGAGCGATTTGCCATTTAGTGGAAGTTTCCCAGAGCCATTGTTGTTGATCCTTTGAAAAAAGGAACAACAATAATTTTGAGGCTCAAAACCTATATGCTGTGCCCTGGCCGGTTGGCTCAGCCGTAGAGTGTCGGCCTAGCGTGCGGAGGACCCGGGTTTGATTCCCGGCCAGGGCACACAGGAGAAGCGCCCATTTGCTTCTCCACCCCTCCGCAGCGCTTTCCTCTCTGTCTCTCTCTTCCCTTCCCGCAGCCAAGGCTCCATTGGAGCAAAGGTGGCCCAGGCGCTGGGGATGGCTCTGTGGCCTCTGCCTCAGGTGCTAGAGTGGCTCTGGTCGCAACATGGCAATGCCCAGGATGGGCAGAGCATCGCCCCCTGGTGGGCAGAGCGTCGCCCCTGGTGGGCGTGCCGGGTGGATCCCGGTCGGGCGCATGCGGGAGTCTGTCTGACTGTCTCTTCCTGTTTCCAGCTTCAGAAAAATGAAAACAAAACAAAAAAAAAAACCTATAAACTGTAAGGGTCGCCTATGCCCCTTGATAATCCAGGAGGCAACCAGATCAAAATATGAAAGTGTATTCCATGGGCTATTAGATGGTTCAATGTGCCCAAGCTGTAGCTGCTCTTGTACCAATTTAGCAGCTGCCCTAAGTTTCTCTTCAGAAAGGGGCCATTGGTCTACCCATACAGGATTATCTGATTTCCAAGTAACTGGGTCTGCACAATGCATTATTGAGGTATCGGGAGCTACCAAGGCCCCTATGCTAAATTTTGATATCCTAATCCACACCTTCTGGTATTGGGTGCCGTTTCTATGGGGGTGAGAGTTCCTCGCTGTTCTTTCCCTAGTCCCTTGGTGGGCAATAATCCTCGATCAAGCATCTGAGTACTGACTAAACCATTAGGACTGACAAGAAACACTCTCATATTTTTCAAAACATCTCTACCCCACAAATTAACTGGCCATCCAGGGAGCACATAAAGCTTAAAAAATCCAGAATGACCTTCTTAATCTTACCAATGTAGAAAACTAGAACTTTGTTGAGAAATTTACTCTGTCCTATTCCTTGTAATTCTGTGGCTAATGCATGAGTGGGCCAGGAAGGAGGCCAATGTAGCTTAGAAATAACAGATACATCAGCTCCAATATCTAAAAGTCCTTTAAATTTATGCTCATGTATTTTTAGTTCCATTTCAGGGCATTCCTGACCTATTTTTTTTAAATCCAATTGGCAAAATCAGAGGAGCCAAATCACCAATTTGCTTGGGGCCCCTTTTGCAGGATGTGGCCTGAGAAGCAGAATTGGCATCCTTATACTACTCTTCTAACTGCCTCAATTAGCAGTGAGACAAATTCTTTTTTTTTTTTTTTTTGATTAATTTGAATGGGGTGACATTGATAAAATTGTCTTCCGTCACCTTCTAACTGATTTTCTTTGTGCCCCTCCCCTCCCCCAACTCCTTTCCTCTCCTCCCCCCCAACCCTGTTACCCCAACACTGTTGTCCATGTCTCTGAGTCTCATTTTTATGTGCCACCTATGTATGGAATCATATAGTTCTTAGTTTTTTCTGATTTACTTATTTCGCTCAGTATAATGTTATCAAGGTCCATCCATGTTGTTGTAAAAGATTCAATGTCATCATTTCTTATGGCTGAGTAGTATTCCATAGTATATATATACCAAAACTTTTTAATCCACTTATCCTCTGATGGACACTTGGGCTGCTTCTAGATCTTTGCTATTCTGAACAATGCTGCCATAAACATGGCGGTGCATTTCTTCTTTTCAAACAGTGCTATGGCGTTCTTGGGGTATATTCCTAACAATGGTATAGCTGGGTCAAAAGGTAGTTCAATTTTTAATTTCCTGAGGAATCTCCATACTGTTTTCTACAGTGGCTGCACCAGTCTGCATTCCCACCAGCAATGCAGGAGGGTTCCCTTTTCTCCACATCCTCACCAGCACTTATTCTGTGTTGTTTTATTGATGAGCACCATTCTGACTGGTGTGAGGTGATATCTCATTGTGGTTTTAATTTGCATTTCTCTAATAATTAGTGATGTTGAGTATTTTTTATATGCCTATTGGCCATCTATGTGTCCTCTTTGGAGAAGTGTCTATTCATTTCTTTTACCCATTTTTAGATTGGATTGTTTGTCTTCCTGGTATTAAGTTTTACAAGTTCTTTATAAATTTTGGTTATTAACCCCTTATCAGACGCATTGTCAAATATATTCTCCCATTGTGTAGTTTGTCTTCTTATTCTGTTCTTATTGTCTTTAGCTGTGCAGAAGCTTTTTAGTTTGATAAAGTCCCATTTGTTTATCCTGTCTTTTATTTCACTTGCCTGTGGAGACAAATCAGCAAATATATTGCTGCGACAGATGTCAGAGAGCTTACTGCCTATGTTTTCTTCTAAGATGCTTAAGGTTTTATGGCTTACATTTAAGTCTTTTATCCATTTTGAGTTTATTTTTGTGAATGGTGTAAGTTGGTCATCTAGTTTCATTTTTTTGCAGGTAGCTGTCCAATTTTCCCAACACCATTTGTTGAAGAGGCTGTCTTTACTCCAATGTATGTTCTTCCCTCCTTTGTCAAATATCAGTTGTCCATAAAAGTGTGGGTTTATTTCTGGGTTCTCAGTTCTGTTCCATTGATCTATATGCCTGTTCTTATGTCAGTACCAGGCTGTTTTGAGTACAATGGCTTTATAATATAACTTGATATCCGGAAGTGTGATACCTCCCACTTTATTCTTCCTTTTCAAGATTGCTGAGGCTACTCATGTTCTCTTTTGGTTCCATATAAATTTTTGAAATATTTGTTCTATATCTTTGAAGTAAGTCATTGGTATTTTAATCAGTATTGCATTGAATTTATAAATTGCTTTGGGTAATATAGACATTTTAATGATGTTTATTCTTCCTAACCATGAGCATGGTATATGCCTCCACTTGTTTGTATCTTCCCTGATTTCTTTTATCAATGTTTTATAATTTTCCAAGTACAAGTCTTTAATCTCCCTGGTTAAATTTATTCCTAGGTACTTTATTTTTTTGGTTGCAATGGTAAAGGGGATTGATTCCTTAATTTCTCTTTCTGACAGTTCATTGTTAGTGTATAAAAATGCCTCTATTTTCTGAGTATTGATTTTATATCCTGCCACCTTGCTGAATTCATTTATCAGGTCTAGTAGTTTTTTGACTGAGACTTTAGGGTTTTCTATATATAATATCATATCATCTGCAAATAATGATAATTTTACTTTTTCAATTGGATGCCTTTTATTTCTTTTTCTTGTCTGATTGCTGTGGCTAGGACTTCCAGAACTATGTTAAATAAGAGTAGTGAAAGGAAGCATCTCTGCCTTGTTCCTGATCTTAAGGGGATTGCTTTTAATTTTTGCCCATTGAGTATGATATTGGCTGTGGGTTTGTCATAGATGGCCATTATCATGTTGAGGTATGTTCCCTGTATTCCCACTTTGCTGAGAGTTTTGATCATGAATGTGTCCTGGATTTTATCAAATGTTTTCTCTGCATCTATTGATATTATCATGTGGTTTTTCTCCTTTCTTTAGTTTATGTGATGAATCACATTGATTGATTTGTGAATATTGTACCAGCCTTGCCTCCCAAGAATAAATCCCACTTGATCCGGGTGTATGATTTTTTTCATATATTTCTGGATCCGGTTTGCTAATATTTTGTTGAGGATTTTTGCATCTAAATTCATCAGGGATATTGGCCTATAATTTTTTTTGTGTGTGTTGTCTTTGCCTGATTTTGGAATCAGAATTATGCTCACCTCATAAAAGGAGTTTGGAAGTCTTCCTTCCTCTTGAATTTTTTGAAATAGCTTGAGAAGGATAGGAGTTAGTTCTTCTTTGAATATTTGGTAGAATTCACTTGTGAAGCCATCAGGCCCAGGACTTTTCTTTTTTGGGAATTTTTTGATAACTGTTTCAATCTCATTTGTTGTAATTGGTCTGTTTAGGTTTTCTGATTCTTCCAGATTGATTTTTGGAAGATTATATGTTTCAAGGAATTTGTCCATTTCATCTAGGTTGTCTAGTTTTTTGGCGTACAGTTCTTCATAGTATTTTCTTACAGTATTTTGTATTTCTGTTGTGTCAGTTGTTATTTCTCCACTCTCATTTCTAATTTTATTTATTTGAATCCTCTCTCTTTTTTTCTTGGTGAGTCTGGTTAAAGGTTCATTGATCTTGTTTACCTTTTCAAAGATCCAGCTCCTGGTTTCATTGATCCTCTGTATTGTATCTTTAGCCTCTATGTCATTTATTTCTGCTCTGATCTGTATTATTTCCTTCCTTCTACTAGCTCTGGGCTTTACTTGCTGTTCTTTTTCTAGTTCTTTTAGCTGTAGGGTCAAGTTGTTTATTTGAGCTTTTTCTAGCTTCTTGAGGTATGCCTGTAATGCTACAAACTTCCCTCTCAGGATTGCTTTTGCTGTGTCCCATAAATTTTGAGTTGATGTATGCTCATTATCATTTGTTTCTAGGAATTTTTAAATTTCTTCTTTGATCTCATTGTTTACCCATTCATTATTTAATAACATGCTATTTAGTTTCCAAGTGTTTGAGTATTTTTCAGTTTTTCTGCTGTGGTTGATTTCTAGTTTAATGCCACTGTGATCAGAGAAAGTGCTCGATATGATTTCAATCTTCTTAAATTTGTTGAGACCACTTTTGTGCCCTAACATGTGGTCTATTCTAGAGAATGTAACATGAGCACTTGAAAAGAATGTATATTCTGCTGTTTTAGGGTGAAATGTCCTGAAGATATCTATTAAATCGAGTTGATCTAATATGTCCTTTAAGTCTACTGTTTCTTTGTTAATTTTCTTTCTTGAGGATCTATCTAATGATGTTAATGGGGTATTGAAATCCCCTACTATTATAGTATTGCTGTTGATCTCGCCCTTTAAGTCCATCAAAGTCTGCTTTATATATTTAGGTGCCCCTATATTATGTGCATAGATATTTATAACGGTTATATCTTCCTTTTGGATTGCTCCCTTTATCATTACATAGTGACCTTATTTATCTCTAACTATAGTCTTTGTTTTAAAGTCCATTTTGTCTGATATAAGTATTGCTACCCCAGCTTTTTTTTCATTTCCATTTGTGTGAAATATTTTTTTCCATCCTTTTTTCTTCAGTCTCTGTGCATTAAGGTGTGTCTCTTATAGACAACATATGTATGGGTCCTGTTTTCTTATCCATGCAGCTACCCTATGTCTTTTGATCGGGTCATTTAATCCATTTACATTTAAGGTTATTATTGATATGTAATTGTTTATTGCCATTTTATTCTTTAAAACTGTATTCCTCTTTGCTATATTCTTTTTCTCCTTTGATCTGTTTACAACAGGTCCCTTAGCATTTCTTGCAGCCTTGGTTTGGTTGCAGTGAATTCTTTGAGTAGTTTTTTTTTTTTTTTTGTCTGTAAAGCTTTTTAGTTCTCCTTCAATTTTAAACAATAGCCTTGCTAGATAAAGTAGTCTTGGTTGTAGGCTCTAGTTCTGCATTACTTTGAATATTTCCTGCCATTCCCTGCTAGCCTCAAGTGTTTCTGTTGAGAAGTCAGAAGTCATCCTTATGGGGGCTCCTTTGTAGGTGATAGTTTTTTTTTCTCTAGCAGCTTTTAATATTTTCTCTTTATCACTTAGCTTTGGTATTTTAATTATGATGTATCTTGGTGTTGGTTTCTTTGGGTTTCTCCTTAATGGAGTTCTCTGTGCTTCCTGAACATGTGAGATGTTTTCCTGCCTTAATTGAGGGAAGTTTTCAGTTATGATAAGCTTGAACAAAGTCTCTATCCCTTGTTCTTTCTCTTCTTCTTCAGGAACCCCTATTATGCAGATGTTATTTCTCTTCATGTTGTCACAGAGCTCTCTAAGAGTTTCCTCAGACTTTTTGAGTCTCTTTTCTTTTTTCTGCTCTGCTTCCATGCCTTTATTTATTGTGTCCTCTAACTTGCTGATTCAATTCTCTGCTTCATCCATCCTGCTTTTAATTCCTTCCATTGTGTTCTTTATTTCAGACATTGTATTTGTCATTTCTGTCTGATTCTTTTTTATTATTTCAATGTCCTTTTTTATATTTGCTATCTCTTTATTTAGGTTTTTTTAATGACCATCTATTGTTGTTCTAATATCTTTGAGCATCCTAACAATCATTATTTTAAACTCTGCATCTGTTAATTTGGTTATATCTAATTTATTTAGGTCCTTTTCTGGGGATTTCTCTTGGTTCATTTGTGTTGCATTTCTCTGCCTCTGCATTTTCTCTGTGTAAAGGAAGGTTTTGGCCCCTGGATTCCACTGGGTATGGCCTCTGTTTCCTAGGTATGGTCTGTCTGCAGGCCCGCCACTCCCTGTTCTGTTGCTGCCTAGTTCTTTTGGGTTTGGACATTGCCGGTGCCTGCCCACTGGGGCTATTGTTGTGGTTTCCACCTCTCCTTCACAGGAGTGGCTGTGCTTATGTGCTCAGGTGCACAAGCCTTGGTGGCCTTGGCCTTTGCCCCGCCCCCATGGGTGGCGTTATGCTCGGTCCTGAGGGCACTGGCGAGCACCTTTGCTCAGCTGCAGGTCTCCGCCTGTTTCCGAGCTTTCGCCCCGCCCTTGCGGGAGGAGCCTGCTCGTGGAACAGCTGCTAGCCTTGGCTCTACTGGCTGGGCAGGTCTGTGTTCCCACGCTCAGCTCAGTAGCAAAACTCCGCCTGTTCTGGGCTTTTGGCTCCACCTTCGCGGGAGGAGCCAGCTCCCAAGTCAGGCCACAAGCCTCGGTTCCATGGGCTGGGCAAGGCTGTGCTCCTGTGCCCTTGCTCAAGGGCTGGTCTCCACCCCTTCTGGGGTTCCTGCCCTTCTCCCGTGGGCTGGATTATAGGCTGCCAGCAGCTGGGCTTGACCGCTTTTGCATGCCTACTCCTCCCCAGCCGGGCAAGACTGAGCTCACACATGAGCCCAGTGGTGGCCAGCAGGCTTCCGCCCCTGCCGACAGAACCGTCTCTCTGCGTCCCACCGCCGTCCGCCCTCCAGTGAGCCCTCAGCCGTGTGGGGTGCGGGCACTGCAGCTTAAACCCTAACACTCACTACTGTAGCCCCGAAAGCTCCCTCCTTCTAAGCAACTCTGCTCTCAGTGCCGCAGGGGAGCTTGTTTGGCAGCTCTCCTGTTTTCCTTTGCTGGTATTACTGTTTCTGGGGGAAATATTCACTTCAGATTTGGGGAGTGACTCGACTCAGGGGTTAGTGTGGCTGTCTCCCAAAATGTTTCTCCCTGTGCCTCCTAGATTACACTCTCTTCCTGCTACTCTGGTATTCTCCTCTCTCCCCATCCTCCAGACCCCTGGGTGAGTGGTTGTGAGAGAGGTGTTCTGCGTGGTCCCTTTAAGAAGAATCCTGGGTCTGAGAAATCAGACTCTTTCTCACAAACAGTATCCTGACTTGTTTCCAGCTAAATACTGTCCTTACGCCTCTTCTGGGCTCTGGGGCTACAGGCTGGGGCTTTGTTCCTGGGGCTCAGGACCCTCCTCTCTCTGCTAAACTCACTTCCCACTATGCAAGTCTCTCCTGGCTGCCGTTCACTCTGGGGAGCTGGGCAGCCCTCTCCACATTTCTGCTTTTCCTACCAGTCTCGGTGTGGCTTCTTCAGTGTTCCTTGGTTGAAGAGTCCTCTTAGTTTAGTCCAAAGTTCCACACAGCCCTTTATTAACAGGTCTTAGCACCTTTCTATAGCACTCTGTCCATTGCCACAAGCCTCATCCAAACCCCAGCAGGCTTACAGTGCTTGGCAGGGTCAAACACATTCAAGGCCTGTGCTGCCTTGACAGTTCTCTTTGCTGCTGCTGCTGCAAAAAGCACTTATTATCCTCTAACACCAACACCTGCTGCACATTAGAAGGGGATAAGTGGATTTCCAATTTCACATGGGCTCTCCATCCCCCTGCCTGTCCCTGTTGGACATGTTCCTTGGCCTTCCTCCTATTCTAACTGGGATAATGGGTCTTGGGGAATCTTCCTCTTCCACAGCTGTCTCCAAAAAGTAATCTTACAAGCATGCATCCTGAATGCCAGCCATTTTCTTGGCAGCTGCTAGTACTCCCGCTTCCCCTGCTTTTTCAGTGGCTGAGACCTCTGTTGCAGCTCAAGCTGCTGCCAAAGCTGTAACAGGGCTCTACTAGACCTGCCAATTTTTCTCTGTTGGCCCCAGCTACAATCAAATCTACCCACACTTGTGTTCAGGTAACCTTTACAGGCCATTTCTCTTGTCAGTGAGAGAGCAGCATGGGCAGCAGCCCTTACAGCCTTACAGTCCACCTCTATTCCAGGGAGCCTGATGCCATTCAACCCTATGTCCCACAACCACAGCAACCAGGCTGCCAGGGTCTCAGTGGTTTCTGCTTGAATTTTACCCCTCACTCCATCAGCTCTGCCTGAGTGTAGGGCTGGACCACAGAGTGCTCAACCAATTGCAAAGGGGCCATGTCTTCCCTTGAAGGATTCTTGGCTGCTGGGTTTTTACCTTCTGAGTGACCACCGGCCAGGCTCCAAGTCTGCAGATGGCAGCCTCAGTCCAAACCTCTACCTCCTCAGAAGAGTCGGAAAGGCCTGCTCCCATTGACTCAGAGCCTCTCTGCCAGCATGAATGCAGCTCCATCCTCAGAGCCTGCTTCAGCTTGTGAGGCTGCCAGCTCTTGGCCTAAAGCTGAGACTCAAGCTCCTGAACCTGCAGTTGTTTCTCCAACAACTGCCAGTGCCAACATTCAACTTCCAGGGCAAACTACAGCTCACAAAACTACAACTCCTGCTCCAGCAACTGTTCCAGTTTCAGGCACCACTGGTGCTCAGGCTGCATCTCACACTGCAGCTCTCAAAAGCAGTCAGTCTCCTTCTCCAGCAACCATTGCACTTCGTGCCACTGTTGGAGCTCTGTCTGTAGCTCATCCTGGAGTTCTTGAATGTGGGCAGTCTCTCACACAGAGCTCTCAGTCTCTTCTTGAGGACTGGAAAAAAATTACCCGCCCATAGCCCCCAAAAAGACAGCCACAGGGAACCATATGCTGGAGAACAACAACTACTCTTCTACCTCACTCTTCAAGGATGTCGGTGGCTCCATACCAATCTGCTGTGAATCCTGCTGACTATGCCAGATGTAATGCCAGTGGCCAAAGCCAGGCAGGTTCACACTGGATTCACGCAGATGGTAGAAAAACTATGGAACTGGAAGTATTAGGCCAGTGGTCAGCAAACCATGGCTCGTGAGCCACATGTGGCTCTTTTGCCCCTTGAATGCAGCTCTTTGGCCAGCTTAGGAGTACCCTAATTAAGTTAATAACAATGTACCTACCTATAAAGTTTAAGTTTAAAAAAAATTGGCTCTCAAAAGAAATTTCTATCATTGTACTATTGATATTTGGCTCTGTTGACTAATGAGTTTGCCGACCACTATGTTAAGCCATTCCCATTTAATAGAGTCTCACAACAGTGGACAAGCACACAGGCAGGGGAAACCACTTCTCAGGCAAACAAACAGCAAAAACAGCCCCTCACAGTGGTGGGCAGGCAATCCGCCATCTACAATCCACCATCTCCCCTGAGCGCAAGCACCCATAACTTTACATAGGCGATGTTCACTTGCCTCTGCCATGTGCTCACACACTAACCGAGCAAAGTTCTTGCAGCCGGTGAACCAGTGAGCAAGCCTAATGCCTCTGTTTTCCCAATGATAAGTAATAGAGATGGATTCAAACCTTGGCAATGTAACTCCAAAGCCACTTTATATCTCTGATTAACCAAAAAAGACTGTTATCCCTAAGGCAAGGATTCCCTCATGTAGTCTTGGGTACAAAGTCTCTTTCTTCGGACTGCAGCACTGTGCTGACTCTACAAAGTAGACCAATATTGCTCACATCTGTCTATGTGTATCTTCCTTCAGCATACATAGATATATCACTCTGGTTTATTGACTTAAGAAAAGACTTTAGATGTTAAGTAATTTCTGATATCATATGAAAAAGTTTTTTAGAAAATCTGAAGGAGAGAGTAATGTCAGTCCTAAATTTTTAGTGGTATTCTGAAGTATAGTTACACAATATGGAGTGAAGCTAGATCTTCTAACCACCCTTCCTTACTCCTTTGGTGATGAAAAATGACTATGATACAGTACCACCAACTTTGACCACCTGACAAAAGTCCATGAGCTCAGCAACTTCTTTGGTGTTATACCTAACATCTGTCAGAGCCAAGCATTGCTGGGAAGGACAGGCATCCTAGGAGAAAAGTCAAATGAGATTTAGATTCCAGAAGTTGCAGAGTGGGCATTTATTCTATATCAGCTTCTCTTTAAAGAGTATGTGTACCATGCTGTAAGGTATCTTAAATCCCACCAGGGGGCTTCTCTTTGATAGAGAAAACCCACTGAACAATCACACTCAGCCTCCACACCTTTCTGCTCTCAGACCCCATTGCAATGGGGTCTTCAATAGAGTGATAGGAGAGGAACAGGTACTCTCTTTCGCTTTGCTAGAAAGTTTTAGAAAGGTCACAAACATTGGCTTGAGAAAGCTCCCATTTTTTATGATATCAACTGTGATATTAAAATCTTTAATAATCCGCCTGACCAGGCGGTGGCGCAGTGGATAGAGCATCGGACTGGGATGCGGAGGACCCAGATTCAAGACCCCGAGGTTGGCAGCTTGGGCGTAGGCTCATCTGGTTTGAGCAAAAGCTCACCAGCTTGAGCCCAAGGTCACTGGCTCGAGCAAGGGGTTACTCGGTCTGCTGAGGGCCCGCAGTCAAGGCACATATGAGAAAGCAATCAATGAACAACTAAGGTGTCGCAACGAAAAACTGAAGATTGATGCTTCTCATCTCTTTCCATTCCTGTCTGTCTGTCCCTATTTGTCCCTCTCTCTGACTCTCTGTCTCTGTAAAAAACAACAACAATAACAACAAAAAATCTTTAATAATCCAAGAAAGCTATAAATCTATTAATTACTAGAGTTTGTTTGGGTTTTTTTGAGCACTGGGAAAAAAAGGTAGAAAGGCCTGGCCCTGTCCTCAAGGAACATAGTTTAGTTGGGTAGTGTCTCAGGTAGGCATTTCCACTACAGTGTTGAATAACAAATAACTACATGCAAAATAAGTATCTAGTGCTTGTATATCTGGCATTGTTGGGTGGATTTGCTGATCTTGGCTCGGTTCTCTCACATGATTTTTCTAAACTTTTGAACCTGAGTTAGGGACCCCTCTGTGTACCTTCCAGCACTTTGTTGTCACCCCATTATGGTACATATGACTCAAATTGTTACTTACTGTTTACTTGCCTCTTTCTTCCATTAGTTTATGTATTCCAAGAGGGGAGGCACTTCAGATCCAGAGCCCAGCAGTAAAATTAATAAATGTGTGATGAATGAAACTGCTCAGCACCTTAGCACAAATTGCAGTAAGCAGAAAAGGTGCAGGGAAAAGGGCAGCAAACATGCATTCTTGGAAGGAATGTTTCCTCCTAAAACAGTTAAGTAGGAGTGGTGTGGATCAGTGAAGGCCTTGAAAGCTAGGAAGAACATGTAGGCTATATGGATGAGATTAAAACACTACTGAAAGTATTTGAGAAAGAGTGCATGGGAAAGATTCATTTTCAGCAGACATTCAAGAGCAGCTCTGTCCAACAGAAATAAAATGGCCACAAATGCGAGCCCACTTTGGTCATTTTATATTTTCTGAAAGTCACATTTTAAAAAGTAAAAGATAAACAGGTAAAATTCATTTTATTAACATATTTTATTTTTCACAATTCAGGCATACTATAATTTCAATGTATAATCACTATAAAAATTAGTGATGAGACATTACATTTTATTTATACTATGTCTTTGAAATCCACTGTGGATTATACATTTATAGCACATCTCCATTTGAACCAACTGCATTTTAAGGGCTCTATAATCACAGTGGTTAGTGACTACTATATTGAACAGGTCAGCTCTGGGAGGCAAAGGAATTATCCAGGAGTAATTCCAGATGATAAAAGTGATGAAATTACTAGTGATAACAGGATTGAGAATTAAGAGGAAGGGAAGTGCATGACATTCCACTGGCAAAATTAGCATGTCAGTTTATCTGAAAGAGAGTCTTTACACTGGTAATGTACATTTACACATTTGGCCTTCAACTACATTGGAAAGGAGAATAGAAATCAATTCACGTACAAGCTTTGATGTTTATATTTCTGTTCTCAAAGATAACTATTTGTTTATATTTCTGTTCTCAAAGATAACCATTAAATCTACCACCTTTTAGCCAAACCATGAAAATAGTGAAATACTTTCTGAGGCTGATTTCCCTAGAGTAGAATGCAATATTTGTGAAATTCAAGCATACTTGGTACAATTCAAACCAATTTTATGTTCTATGGGTCACAATCAATTCAATTCAACAATCATTGAATGAGTTCCTGCTAATTGGAAGCTTGAGCTACTGAGCAATTATACTTTTGAAAAGAGTAAACAAAAGCATAATTTATTAATTTGCTATTTATTCTGCCAGTTATATAATTAGGGAATCATTGCAGGCTTATATTGTGGTGTGTCTATGACAGAAATGTGTGTAGATATATTTTATTATTTTGTGTGAAGCCATATTTAGAAATTATCTATTCTGTGTCCTTCCAACTCTCATTTCTTCATTTTACAAATGAGAAAAAAAAACTGAAAAAGAATAAAGAACTTGCCCAAACATAGTCAATGGAAGATTTAATGAGTGAACTCTGGTTTCTTCCTCCTTCCAGGTAAGTGTTTCTTATGGGACTCACTTGTATTTTTACATAATACATTGAGTTTTACCAGTTTTGCTCACTTCCATCCATTTGACATGAAAAAAATTAAACAAACATTTACATACATTATGTTGTTTATAAAGATATTTTTATGGCTCTGGGTATATATGTAATAAATGAATAAAACATTAGTTTTTAAATAACTTTCTATCAATGGGAATAATTTAAGTGTATCTGTGTTTCTCGTAAAATGGATTTTAAGCAAAGACTTCAAGGCTCTTAAACAACACTAAATTTGATTTGTTCCCAAACTGAGTCTTCATATTAGCAGATAACTCTCTTACTCTTATGAGCATCTTTAACATATTTTTTTTAATGATCTGGATTGACTGTCTAGACTGCTTCAAGTTCCCTGGATACTTTCACAACTCCCTCTTTGCTCTGACAGTGTACAAGTGACCTTGAGTTAAATTAGAGAGCTTTTTCTTCTTCTAAATGCTTTATATGTTCTACATACATCAGTCAATATTGGAGATTTTTGCTTTAAAGGTATAAGGGGAATTTTCCCTGTTTAGCAATATTAACCACCACTTACTAAGATTATTAGGTCACACGACTGCAAATGTTTCAGCCCTTTTATTTTCTGAAAATGAATCCATTGTTATTGAAATTTAAAGAAATTAATGCATTTTTAATCAAAACAATGCATATTTGCTATAGTAAGCACATGATTCATTTTTAATCGAGTGCTATTTTTTGAAACCAATAAAATCGCTGTAGGTCAAAAAACAAATACATTGAAACAACTAAATATGTATATTTTTTTGCAAATAATGTGATTTCATCAGGAGCATCCAATGAATCTCAAGGATTTGAACATTCTCTTGCTGTTTTTCCACATAACAATCTAGGCAATTAAAAATCATCCATTAGTTTAAGAATTCATAAATTACTTTCCTCCAGAATAAATTCATTTGTGGAGAGGTGCAGACCTACAAAGCTGAGACCCTTTGGATCCAATAGAAAGTCCTCAATTTTGACACTAAGAAACTTGTGTTCTTATATGATATTAGCCTCTGAAAGGCAGGGAGGTACCCAGAAGCATCTTATAACTTTCACTCACTATGTACAAAGCCACAGAAGGTCAGGAACTTTTGGAAGTAATTTTTAATCCAAATCTTTCAGTTACAGATTCAATGTGAAATGTAAACAGATCCAAACTCTTCCCAACATCATGTACAGTTAGCACCTCTGAAGTGAATGAATGCCAATGAATTTGTTAATCCAATCAGCCTCTTAGAATTCTACCTCACTTCCTTTATATCATTAAAGGAATGTTTTTTAAGAATCAGTTAATTGCAATGAGTTAGCCCGTTAAGCTTTGAGGCTTTGCCTTTGGCTTCAGATTTCAGAAATTTCACGAGCAAGTCTGCCTTCACCCTGCTCAGACCCTTCGTGACTTTATAGAATTCAATCATTTCCCCTCCAGCCTTCATCTTTCATATTATTCTGTCCAAACTAAAGACATCTGAGTATTTGAAACATTTGGGAGCATTTCCTTTCATTTCCAGCCAAGACAAAAACAGAGGGTTCCATTGTGCACTCAAGGGAAAAAAAAAGTCTGTTTTTTGGTACTTGAGGCTCTCAAAAAAATGAGATTGTACAGAATATATCTCTATAGAAGACACAAAAATGTGAAACAGACCCAAATCCAAATGCCTATATCCCCTCTCACCTTAAAAAGACTCCTCTTGCTAGCAGCAACATTTCTGAAGGCGGACTGCTAACCCATTTCCTTCCTTTGTGTGTATTGAGGGAAAGGGACCATTGCCAGAGGAGGAAAGTATACTGTGGCAAAATTTTTCTCCCAAAAATATTTTGTCTTTATCTTCCACATAGATGTTGCTGATTTCTTTGATTTAACAAATTTTATGGATTTTTTTTCATGTAAGAATAGTTTTCCTAGCATGAGTTGTAAAATGCACCTGTGTCTGAGTTAATTTATCAGTTATCTAGATCTTATGAATTGCTTTAATCACATTGCTTTCCTTCCTGATACTCAGATAAGATGAATACTAAAAGAACCCTGAGCTATTGACTAGTTGAATAACAATAGAAACACAGGGCACTAGCAAGAGGGTCAGGTTGAAACTGGCACATTAGTAAAAAGTATTGGGCCACCACTGAGTAATCTAAGGTCCTTGGTCCTTGGATGGGAGAGAGGAAAGAGGGAACTCAGGCTGAAGAGACAAAGGAATGTAGGAAAGAGGCTTTTCAGAACATAAATTGTAATTTTACATTCATTATCTCATTTAATTCTCACAACTGTCATGCAAATTACAGATCATTACTTCAATTTACATTTATGAAAACTGAGACTTCGAGTCTAATGAAGTTTCAAAGGCCACATAGTTAATCTACCAATTACTGAATATTATGTACTAAATACATAATTTTTCTCATAGAGTCCTTAACGATAATTTTACAAAATAGTTATTACTATCTGCATTTTAAAGTTGAGAAAACAGAGGCTGGAGAATTTAGGTATATTCCAGGGATCCAGAGCTAGTTAATGACAAAACTGGGATTATAACCCAGGTTTTTCTCACTCCAAAAATGAGGCTCCAAACCACTACACCAGCTCAGAGTCACAGTTTTTCTGCTAGCCCACAGTAGCCTAGTGCCTTCACAGCAAGGACCCTAGTTTGCAGGCTGGGTCCTTGAGTCAGTGATTTTTTTCTAGGAGGGTGTTTTGTAGCCCCAGCTCACACTTTCTTTGCCAATTAAGATTAGCCAGTAAATTATCACACTATCTTCAATTATGCGTGTTTGCTCATAAAAGCCTTTGCCAGGAAATCGGGTGTTCTGAGCATTATTGGTTTCAGGCCTTCCAACAACAGGTTCTGTGTCTCTGCTTCAACCACAGGACCACTAGGGACAAAGGCGTTATGAATGAAATGAGAGGATTGGAGCCCTCCTGCCACCAATATTCATAATCTTTTTGCAGTCTTCTGTCAACCTGGTGCCTTTCAAATCTTTTCCTAAGTATAATATTAAAACTCAGTGTATATTAGCAGGTACTAGAGGAGGTGGAGGTAAGAGTAGAGGATTTGTTAATGCTCCATTGTTGCCATCGAAACACACAACATAATGTTGGGGATAATGTACCTATTGTTTCTTGATGTGAATACTTCCACAGAATTAGCTTTGAGGCTTGGTTTGTGTTATTTCATTTTGCAACCAGATTCCACACTGTCACCAAGAATAAATCATTTTTTTATTAATCATCTATCGAGCACAGAGTATGTGCCAAGAACTCCAGGAATAAACATAAATGTTGACACATGAATTGTGCCCTGTGGGAACTCAAAGTGTAGAGGAGGGGCCAGACAATTAATTATCATAGCTAGCTAACTTTTGATAAGCATTCAATATATGCCAGGCAGTGTTCAAAGCATTTTACATGGATTATCTCATTTAATCCTAAAAAATGTAGTACCTCTGATGTAGTAGGTACTAGTGATATTCTCATTTGACAAATAAAGAAACTGAGTCTAAGGGAGTTAGTGAACTTGTCTAATGTCACACAGATGGTGAATGCTGGAGGTGGGCTTGGACTTCAGGCGTTGGGTTTTAACTTATACATCTGCCCTACCTGCTGTAATTTTTTTGTAGGACTTGTAATAAGAGTTGAGATAAAGGTCTCTGTGGGAGGCTGTGGGTGCTGAGACAGAGAACACAAGACCTATTTGGGGTTCAAGAATTTATAGAAAATATCTCCTGGGTTTGATGCCATTGATTGAATTTTTTTTTTACTTTGGAGAGGATCTTTTCCCAGTATTGATTATTAAATACATTTGAATTAAATACTATTTATTTTTTATAACATTATTATTAAAATTGAAAATTTTTGAATTTTATTAAAGGAAAAGGGGTTTGGGAAAATCCACCCACACTAGAAATTATTTATTCAGGCTATGTGTTTTAATTCAACACAAATTTTAAAACTATTAGGACTAGTTGTCCTGAAAATAAATTCTGAATAAGTACAGAGCTATGTTGCACAGAATAAACTTGTTTTTCTCACCTGTCTTATTTAGCAAACCAGCAAAAAGTGTTTCTTTTCAGGGCTAATTTTGCTTTAATTTAAAGAAAATTAAAGAATTTTAAACAAGTGTTTAAAGAAAAAAATGGGAAGTGGTAAGTATTTCCTAAAAACACCAACCTAAATTTTGACATCCTGGGTTAGCCTTATCTAACCAATTCCTGATATTTTCCCAAAGTACAGCTCCCAATTCCAGTTCTATCTCCTTTCATTGTTATGTTACGTTGTTTAGTTCAAAATCAAAGATGAAGTTTGTAAGGTATTTTTCCCCGCCGAGGAAGAAGGAAGGGCATAGCCACGAAGTGTGGAATAATAAAAACTTTATTTAGTACAGTGCATCGCGCCCGACGATGTTCCCTGGTCCCAGGGACAGAGACCAGGGAAGTCGCATGGGGTGATCCGCATGGGAGATATTTAAAGGGTCCTGTCTAGGGTGGTCAAGCTAACATGACATGGTGAAATCTCACTGGCTGATGGACAGTTGCGCTTTTTCCCAAGGACTCCTGGGAAGTTTCTTTTGGCGCGCATGAGTGTGGGCAGTTCTAGCCAAAGTTCCCGTCTGGTTCCTCATGTGACCTTCCCCCTTGCCCACCACCTTACAAAGTTCACATTGGAGAGTAAAACTGGGCTTGTTCATGGACTGTATTTGTAGGAGTCAGAGAGCCAGAATTTCGGGGCCTGTTATTTGCCTGTGATACTACCAAGAATGGCCAGTATGTTACTTCCGGGAAATGATGACATTCTGGAGAGCATTCTCATCAGAAGAAAGGTAACAAGGGAGCCTAAATAAACAGCCAACTTTTAGGCTCATGCCCATGTGTGATTATGACAGAGTACCAAAAGACTCATCTTCTCCACAACCTCCCACCCCTAAGGCAGAGCTGGAGCCACAACCTGAAAACAATCTTTAGGTCCTCTATAGATTGAAACCTAGAAACAGACACTGGCTGGCTGGAGACTTTGTGGTACCAAGCATCAGTGGATAAGAACTTTTAAACTTATTCACCTTACTTTTTTTCTCCCACCTAGACTGTGGCCCAGCTACATGTCCACAAATACCAAACACAGATTTTACTTTCTTACCTTTTACCTACTTACCTCCCAAATAATTGTTTATTTTTAAAGATGATTCCCTGTGGGTAGCTGATTAGAAAAATTCTGTGCCTTAAGATGTCACTAATTGCTTCCTCACTTTTGTCTAGTGTTTTATATGCTCCAAACTGCCTTTGAGGTCTTTTACCAAACAAATATTTTTATATTATCCTTCTAATCACTTCATTGTCTTGTGTTTTTTAATTTATTTCATTCTGATCCAGCCAAAAACCTGAGCACTGAATAAAACTCTCTTGATATCATTTTTAATTCCAAAATTTTATTGTCCCATAAGAATTTTTACTAGAGTTTTTGGGGCCAACAAAGAAAAGCAACTATAGCCTGACCAGGTGGTGGCGCAGTGGATAGAGTGTTGGACTGGGATGCGGAGGACCCAGGTTCGAGACCCCGAGGGTGCCAGCCTGAGTGCGGGCTCATCTGGTTTGAGCAAAAGCTCACCAGCTTGGACCCAAGGTCGCTGGCTCGAGCAAGGAGTTACTCGGTCTGCTGAAGTCCCGTGGTCGAGGCACATATGAGAAAGCAATCAATGAACAACTAAGGTGTTGCAACAAAAAACTAGTGATTGATGCTTCTAATCTCTCTCCATTCCTGTCTGTCCCTATCTATCCCTCTCTCTGACTCTCTATCTCTGATAAAACACACACACACACACACACACACACACACACACACACAAGCAACTATAAAAGTAAAACAGTATTGGCTCAGGTTTAATGCAAAGAAGAAATTCCTAAAGAGCCGAATAAATTAAAACCAGGACTTTGCGTAATCCTCTTCAATGATGGACTTTTGAGAATAAACTCATTCTGCCTTTGAGGACAGAAGATTGAACCTGATTATTTCTTGAGCTCCTTCTTATCCAAAGACAATTTTATTTATATCTTAAGTCAGTGTTTCTCAAAATGGGCTCAGGGACCAACACTTTATAATTACTTAGAATGTTCACAATTATTAAGATCCTTAGACCTCACCTTAGAACAGTGGTTCTCAAACTTTTTAAAGTCAGGGCGCATTTAAAATCCTACAAATAATTGTAGGCACACTATATACAAATTTCTAAGAAATATGTTTTGTAAGGTACCAAAAGCTACAGAATTAATATTAATATTTTAGGAAGCTTAAAGAACATTTTATTAATTTGGGCTAGGCGTGCAGAGAGATTTTGAAAATGATCTTTGTATTTGTGTTATTAGCATCAAAACCAGGATGGCTGATGGTATTGTATTGTAAATGCAGAGGGGAAGGAGAGTTGGATTCTCTGACCTCCCCCCACACCTATAAGGAAGCTAGTGAATAGCTAGCCAGGTGCAGGAAGAGAAAGATTAAGCCTTTTCTTATATTGATGGGCCATTTACAGACATTTTGTCCATAAGGAAACTACCCCTCCCTTCCTGAAAGCATATAGTTAATTTATATATCTCTGAACAAAGGAATGGCAAGCAAACACTAGAAAATATAGGAATATCTTTTAATATGTAGAGTGACATTTTTACTATTGTGTTACCTTGTAAGTTTTAACGTGTAGAAACGTTTTTTATGAATCCTATAGACAAATGTTATAAACTTGAAATGAATTGTGTCCCATGCCTCCCCCCCTTCATCTTTTTCCCAAACCTGTATAGGAGAAAACAAAGGTTATATAAGCTTATACCGTGATGTCAGGCTTTTTCTCCTCCCATGTATAATTAAGGTTATATAACCAGCCCCTAGAATATTAATCAGGCACACAATTTGGGACAGCTGCCCCATGTAAGCTATATGCAGCGGGTATATTTAATAAATTTTCTTCTTTAATAAAACTCTTTAAAACTCATCTGGACTTGGTGTCTCTATGAAAACCCACAAAACTGCAGATTGGGTGCTTTATAACAATGTTATAATAATTAAGTCAAATATTAAAGAAAAAAATATAAAAGTCCAAGCATGGTTTTATGGTAATTAAATGAAATAAATACAACAAAATTAAATTTATTCTGACATTAAAAAACATTTTTATGTTACATTTTTTGAGTTATACTTTTTAGAATTCATTTAAAAAAAGGGTTAAAAAATAAAGAAACAACAAAAAATTATCTTTTTATATATATAGATATATTCTTAGTAAGATTCAGTAAATTTGGCAGGTCCCAGCGCAAATGTGGGACCTGTTTATGAGAAACATGAACCTGATGTGTCCTAGTGATTTCTTCAATGTTTGGGCATATATTTGAAAGGCAAACTCTCATTTCCTCATCAATATATTGAAGAATTCCTCTCTTTTTACTCTTAATTGTGTTGAGTGCAGAAAACCCCCATCATACATATCATCTTAACTTTACACCAAACAAAGGATAGAATAAAATTTGCTTCCAGTCTTTCCAGGGAACATGGGGGGCAGTGTTAACAATCCAGCACCACAGCTTAACAGCCTTTTGCAACCTAATCAGGCAAGTGAGGTGGGGGGTTGAGCAGACTGTCAGCTTATAGCCAATTCCCCACACCTCTATCCTCCAAAAATCTAAACTCTAAAACCCCTGTTGGTTTTTTGGTCTCCAACAGGCACATATTTCTCTGGAATACCATAAGGCACACCTGGAAATCTTCCAGGATGCACCAGTGTGCCCTGGCATACATGTTGAGAACCACTGCCTTAGAATGACTATTTTTAGCAAACCCTTCGTTGATACGTATGCATCCTAAAATTTCATAACAGTCACTGAATTGAGAGATTTCAAACAAATATTGATATTTTTAAATATATACAAATGATGTCTCTAGGTGAAAATTTTAGCCCCCCAAAATTGACCCCTTCTGTCTATATCATATCACAATGCTAAATATCTCTGAAAAAAGAAAGTGATCTAATAAAAATCCCTTAATCTTTTCATCTGCTGAAGCACTAAATTAGTTTTTTAAAACTCACCATTGAGTGTTTAATGTCAAAGAGCCTCTGATCCAACCCTCTTACTTTGCAGAAGAAGAAACTGAAGGTAGAGAGGTTAATGGCTCACCCGAGGTTAGGCAGCTGGGAGGGTCAATAGAAGGCTTTAAAGGAACATCTTGGCTTGGGTTTCAGGACTCATTCGACTTCACAAGGTGAATTTCTATCTATGTGAACTATTGCCACAATATGTGCTTTGAAAACTGTTCTTAGATTTTTTTTTTTTTGACAGAGACAAAGAGAGTCAGAGAGAGGGACAGATTGGGACAGAGAAACAGGAAGGGGGAGAGATAAGAAACATCAATTCTTTGTTGCGGCACCTTAGTTGTTCATTGATTGCTTTCTCATATGTGCTTTGACCAGGGGCCTACAGCAGACTGAGTGAACTCTTGCTCAAGCCAGTGACCTTGGCCTTTAAGCCAGCAACATTTGGGCTTAAGCCAATGACCATGGGATCATATCTATGATCCCACATTTAAGCCAGAGACCCTGCACTCAAGCTGGTGAGTCTATGCTCAAGCCGGATGAGCCCACGCTCAAGCCAGCGACCTCAGGGTTTTGAATCTGGGTCCTCCGCATCCCAGTCTGATGCTCTATCCACTGTGCCACTGCCTGGTCAGGCTAGATTCATTTGTTTTAATGACTACAATTTATTGTTAAACTCAAAGATGACCAAGTCAGAAAATGTACCACTCAATATTACAACTCAAATTTTATTAAAATTTTACCAAGGTCATACTTTAGCATGCAGTGTGGGTGGTAGCTACAATTATATTTTAAATAGAACAATCGATCGACCAATAGACATAAAGATAATAGAGACATTTCTAGAAGAACTATTGATTATTCTAGAAACAGAGTCTCCTGTCACTCTACTCATATATTGTAACTACTATTCATATATTCATTCATTTAACCAATATTTGTGTACCAGGTATTATGCCATTTCAATGGAGTTATATATTTTGTGGAAATTGGGTTCTAGGGTCAGCACTTGAGACAAAAATTATACAGAATCAAAATTAACCTTGGAAAAATCCATTAGGAAGATTTGTAACCCCATTTTCTTCCAGTTTTTTCTGATTGGGCATCAGATGAAGTTGCTAGCTTGTTTTTAGTGGCCATGTCGTATGAAAATTAAGTCTCATTAAACATTTGGCTTACCCTGGGTACAGAGAAATACTGGGTGTGAGAAGTACAGAACTGCAGTCAACCCAGGAAACAACTTGGGTCCACATCTCCTGTCTCTTGTTCATTTACCAGATGGAATGGCAAGCAGAATGACCCACCCATTTAAATTATTATTTCTGCCTTCCCCTCCCAATTAGATAGAGTTGAACTCAAGTAATTTATATCCAAGTATGTTAGGACCTCTTGCCATTTGTCATAATCTTCCTCATTTTGCATTATCCTGTTTAATTTACATGCTATTTTCTTAAATTGGCTCATTTGCATCCATTGTAGGAAAAAAAATCTAAGAGATCATTTACTCAAAAACGGGAAGCCTTACTTTCAAACGGCCTAGTACCAGTATCTTCAGTCTGCTATTGAATTACGTGTCCAGTGTTTTACTATCTTCTTGACCTTGACCCCCAAGTTTCACTCTGGCAACTCAAACAGCCACTGACCTCTAGAATGAGTAATGTGTTCTCTGACTTTAAGACTGGGGACCTGTTTCCACAGTGCTGTCAGGCCAACAGTGGATCTCAACTTCCTTTGGCTTTGATAGTATTTGCTTTTTACCATGTCCCATTCTCCACATGAGTCCCTAATCCTGGAAAAAATCCAAATAACATATTGGGATCAGTAAAAAAATTTTGTTACACTTCTGTAGTTTATTCTATTAAACTACCTAAGCTCTGAGGAGAGAGGAAGAAATTGTTTCCAGAAACTATTCAATTCAGAGCCCATTTGTCAACGCTATGGAACAAGGAATACCATGTGTCACTGAATTATGTGGATTCTTGTCCATTAAAAATAAGATGGACAGCAACAGCTTATTTCACAGGATCCTCTAACTGGAGGGCATTAAACCCAATGACTTCTTGATTGGCTCTGAATTAGGAACCAAAAGATAAAAGACTCATTTCCCATCTCTAATCCTATGAACCACTCAACCTAAATCCTGGGCTTTATTGTCAAGCAGCATATTCCAAGGACATGGAGCAGCATAACAAACCCCTAACCAGATGAAGCTCACCCAAGCTATACAGTATAACAGCATTTGGATTAGTAACTTCCAGGCTAGTGATCACAAGCTATGAAGAACTAACATTTCTCTAGCTTTGGAAAATCTGTAAACATCATGCTACAAAGAGAAATAGTAGTGAGAACAGCTGGCAAGCACTGAAACTTGGGACTCAGTCATACTTTGGCTTTTATTCCCCAGTTCTCATTAGGTTTCCTGCCCCTATCTTTGTCGATAAACGTATCCTAATGAAAGATTTTTAAGGAAAAAAAAAATGTTACTAGAAACATGTAAAAAAAAATTTCTTTAATACATAAAGTGGTAATTAAAATGTGAGCATGCCCCAAGGGCAGAAAATGGATACCTCTGTTAGGAATTTCAAAGCTAATAAATACAGCAATATAAATGCACCATTAAATTTCACTGTAACCAACAAACACACATATGAATTATTAAGTCATACATAAACCTTAAGACCTGACTACAAAAAAAGGCCAAAAGCAAACAAAAAAGTTCAAATTAATTGAGCAAGTAATAGCATCCAGGAGGGTAAAAGGTTTAGAAGTGAAACAGCTGAGGCACTCAAGTACAGATTTTCAGAGAAGCATCCCAAGCGGAGGAAGCAGAAGAGAAATGACAGAGAAAAGATGAGAGGCTATTCTGGTAAGTGCGTACCTTGTGGCTGAGATCTCAGCACTGACGCCACTTTGCATCTTAAGATAGAACATGTTTCTAGAAGCAGAGCTGCAGAAACAAAATGGGATTTCCTTTTGAATATAATACATGGCATTGCCAATCTCCTTTTAATAAAAGTCTACTGTGGGCTTCTACTTTGGGCCACATGAAGGACCATATTTACCCTCCCTTCTTAAATAACTTAATTAACAAACTAAACATATGAAGCAATAGTTTCAGACATTGGACCACAGGAAGCACAGGACAGTGATCCCCACATTAAGAGAAACAAATCTGGTAAATTCCACCTCAATCACCCTCTTCTGCTGCCTAGAGAGAGTTTTTAGTCTGTAACAAAGAGAAAGAGCCTGAGCAGAGCCTGCCTTTCTCCCTGAGTTGAAGAGATAGAGTTGTTTATTTTGAAAGGGACACCTAGGTAGCTAGACTTCACAGCACACAGCACCAGAATGGGAAGAGCTGCAGAGACCACACTCAGGACACAAACCAGGTGTTCCTCTGGGTCATCCCCTGAGTGCTGACCAGCACATGCACATGAGGAAGCTACAGAGGCCGGATAAAGACCACGGAAAAGAAGCAGTGGCCTAGAAACAGTTCCTTCTTTCCCTGACCCCACCAGAGTGGAAAAAACCCATAAAACATAAGGCATAAGGTACAGTACATATAGGCCTAGTAGTAAGAAAAGATTATCTCTAAAGGTTACTCTGGGCCCACCTAATGATGTTTAAAAACAAGCCTATTTGATTAAATTGTTTCCAAGTAACATTAATGGATTCAGAACAAAGTTCAAGAATATATAAGAGAACACAAACATATCCAGTATCCAACAAGATAAAAATCACAATAACTGGCATCCAACAAAAAAATCACCAAGCATGCAAAGAAACATAATGAGGAGGAAAAAAACAAAACAAAACAAAACAATGAACAGACACAGATTCAGAAACGCCACAGATAGTAAAACAAGTGGACAAAAATATTGAAACAGGTACTATAACTGTTCAAGATGGTAGAGCAGGGTTTCTCAGCCTTGATACTATTGACACTTGGGGCCAGGTAATTCTGCATTATGGGGACTGTTCTGTATATTATAGGATGTTTAGCAGCATTCCTGTCATCTACATACTAGATTCCAGTAGCATTCTCCCACCCTCCTTATTACAACCAAAAATATTTTCAGACATTGTCATATGCCTCTGGCAATCAGGGTATGGGGGCAAAATCACTCTGGTTGAGAAAAACTAAAGTAGAGAAAAACATGATCAAGTCAAGGAGAAACATGGGTAATACTGAAAAGACCCAGTTAAAATTTCTACAGTTGAAAAATACAATGTCTGAGATGAAAAATATACTGAAAAAAATAAACAGCCGAGTAGACACTGCAGAAGAAAAAATCAGTGAACCAGCTTAAAAGCAATATAAACTCTCCAAAATGAAATACAGAGACTACCACGCAGTATAGCCATTAATTGTAGTAGTTGTTTCCTGAATTGAGTTAGGAATATCAGCTACAGGGCTATTGTAGCAAACCAATCTAATGAAAGAGGATGGTAGGCTGAAAATAACAATAGTGGTGATAGGAAATACAGTTACTACTCATAATAGCAGTAGGAGGACTAGCTAACATTAAGTCTTTTATACCAGACATTCAGCTAAGCACTCTATATGCATTTTTTCTTTTAATATTCACACACACAAAAATTCTACAATTAAGTATTATGACCCTTTTTTTACAGATAAGGAAGCTAAATTTCAGACCGTTTAAATGTACAGTAGAGATCACAAGATCCTAAGATCACATAGCTACTAATGGCAAATGAAGAATTTGAGCCCAAATTTAGTCTTCTATAGAGCCTGCATTCTTAACCACTGGGATTCTAGATACAAAAAAAGATTGATTGAAAGGAAAACAGTTGAGAGATATTTTGAAGAAGAATCAAAGTGAAATTTGTTAACCAATTTAATATCAAAAGGTCAAAAATATAAATAAAGCTGTATGTATGTACCACCATAGAACTTGAAAGCTGGGATATGAAAGATAATCTCTTCTGTACACAAATACAAACACTTTTAAACAGTAAAATAAATACAGACGTAGAGATTTTGCTTTCCTTTCTTACATTTGTTGAGTGTTTTAAATCCGTGTTTTTCAACTGCTAGTCTGCCAGAAATTTTGTGCCAGTCGATGAAAGAGTTAACCACCCTGATGTTGTATGAAGATTATAGAGTCTATAATCATTGGGTCTATAATCTTTGTACCACATCCGCAGACTGGTGGTTGAAGAACACTGTTTTAAATGACTCGCTTAGTTTCCCCAGCCAGTTAGAGGCTATGCCAAGACGGAAGCTCTAATTGTCATGCTCTTTCTACTCCAGTACCCTACTTCTGCTGAATAAATATGTAAATATGTCTATCCCATGCCTAGTACATGGCAGATTCTTAATAAATATTAGATGTTTCTACCAATTTAGCCATTCAGAATGACTTACATATATAGACACAGCGTGACTGCATGGGGGCAGATCTACTTTGAAAATGCCTCAGCCATTTCTTCATGGAATAATCTTATTTGCTATCAAATGATGTAGCCAAGTTATAGTGACTTGGGAAAGAACAGATGTTTTTAGAATTATTTCCCCTTACATAGTGTGTTCTTGAAGCCCTCTCAGCTGCCTACCACCCGAGCAGAATGGAAATAAAATAACCATCTTCATATAAACAGCATTACCCATGTTTACAATACTTTTCATGGGAAAAATCAGCTGATGAAGGCAGACAGTCTGAATGTACAATTATGGGAGCATGAAAGAAACCAGGTGAGCCATTCTCCACAGGACTCTGTATTATTCAGAATCCATATCGGCCCCAAACTAAAAGGCTGGCCTTAATCGCTTTATCCCCACATTTTGCTCACACAATTGGTAAGCCTAGTTAGAGATGGCTTTTTCTGCATGAGACTGATGTCCTGAGCAACATGTGAAATGGTTTGCCTTTAAAGAGCCTCTTCATCACCCTTGGCACCAACATTTCCTAATGTTTATGTTTTGAAAGGAGAGCATCGGTGATAAAGTTTTCCGTCACACACGGAGGTGCCTTTTTGCTCTGGTGGTTCACAAGATCTTCAGTTTTATTTAATGGCTTAACTGCTTCATAATTGCTCATATTCAGCTGCTCCTAAGCCTGAATGATCTCAGCTCTTAATATGCCTTGTCTAATTTTTAGCCACATCAATCTATACAAATAGCTCATCACTACTCTGAAATGCTGATGCTTGTCACATATTTCAATCGCCTCTATAAGACCTTGTTCCTGTGTTCACAAATCTTGTTAACATTTCAGGACCTTTATTTTCTTGTCCAGTGATTCAAAAGTGTGTGTGTGTGTGTGTGTGTGTGTGTGTGTGTATATATATATGATATACATATTTTAAAAAAAGGTGAGGGGGGCTAATCTTCTCCAAGGACGGAATACTTTTAAAATATGAAATAAAAAAATAGTGACCCTTTCCACTAAATCTACATAACACTATTTGTAATTATTCTTCTCGTTTTATACCTTCTGCCTTCCTCTCATAGTTATTTGTATATTTTTCATTATCTCCTCTTATTTTGTGTGAACACCTTTGGATAAAGCAAGAAGATTAAGAATGATGTGGGGCAGGGGATTGGGGACCAGCTAGAGGTTGGGTGGCCAGAGGCTACTCTGTTTGATGTTATCTGAGCTGAGAGTTGGAAGATGGGACTGGTGAGCCACAGTGACAGCTGGTCCGACACTGCCACTTTCTATAGGAGAACAGCAAGCTAGTCATCAGTCACTAGGGAATGGTGACTCTAGTTCATCAGAATACTAATTTCTTCAGTAAGATAAGTGATATCACGGCATATCCAGCCCTGAACGAGGGCACATCATAGTCACTCAACGTGCTGAAGAAATAATTGGTACCAGCCCGGTATCAATGAAAACTTAAATTGGTTTCCAATAAGACTGTATGGCCCTTGGGTCCAAAGGGGAGCCTTTATAACTGACTTAATGAATTAGTGTCTATTTCTAAGACCAATAAAATGCCCCTACAATAAATGACTACTACAATGGTCCTATATTCTGTATGCTACGTGCTGGATGTGGCAGACCTGACCAGCGCATCATACTTGTTCTTCTAGCTCCAGAAACTCAGACCTAGGGAGAAAACAAAAAATGATGGCCCTAGGAATCCTGAAAGTGAGCTGGTGCTCATCCAGCACACTTTCAGAGCACCACTATGGGTAGTAGGAAGGACTGCCATCTGGCTCACGTCTCTCAACGCCTCCTCCCTCTGCCCTATTCTAAGTTGAGACTATACCGGGTTTCTTTCTCTTTTCAGAAACCTAATAGCATACTCCACCACAGACTGAACATTTCCTCTTTGTTTCAATTCTTACATGCAAATATTCATTCTCCTTCCAACCAGTGTCATTACCTTGGAAGCCACAGGACAGTTTCAGTTGTATCTACCAGAGTTCATCATTATCCAAGGACTATGAAATCACTCACAGATCATGAACTTCTCTGAGAGCTGAAAAATGAGGTACTTGACATAATTTGTAACTGCATTGACTGGACCTGTCACAAATGTTCCTGTAAAAGGAATTGTTTTTTCTCCCTCCTCAAGTACTTATTACCATGAATAACACCTGTTATGACTGAGGCCTTTAGCAAAAGAAAAAAAATGTTAGCTTAAATTGCATGTTGTTATAATTTGCCTGCTGGGGAAAATGTTGCCTAAGTAATAAATACATTTTATTAATAGAAAACTAGGTCAGAATTTTTTTTAAAGCCCACTCTCCAACTCCTTTTCTCCCCTTTCTCTAATTTGTGCTACTTTCCAAAAGTTGCAGGTGTTCCCAGGAATAATTGTAGCAGCTGGGGCAGGGTTCCTGTTACAAGACCAACCCTAGGAAAAATACATGGAAAGTGGTCTCCTGTATTCTGGCATCCCTTTCTGCAACAAATTACCTCCATTTAGCCTCTGTGCCCTTTCATGATTGTCACATGGCATCATGATCAAACTCACGTTAAACTATCAGACGTATTGGAGGTTTAATGTGTCACCTCACTCAGGAGTATTTGTGTTTCACCAGAAGGTGTGGGAAGGAAAGAGCAATGTTTAAAACAAAGAAATAAATTCCTAATGGTAGACTTTCAAGTTTTTTCCTTCGACTTGTAGATCTCAATATGTGAAGATATGAGGCATTCATTTTTGCCATTTATTTATTCAATCAGTCACCAAATATTTATTGAAGGGTTATTATACATGTGCCAGTCACTGAGCAAGGTGCTAAAGATTTTACAATTTGCCATACCTAGTTCCTGACCTCACAGAACTTATCATACACAATTTGCTTGATTTGGGCTCACAAATAAGAACACTGAACCCTGATTCAACATTTTGGCCAATACCCTTCAAATACACTTTACTTCTTTTGAGTCCCCAAGCTCCCAGAAGTTTCTATACAGATTTCAGCTAAAATACATTACTTATTTCTGAGTTCTGTCAAAGCTTTTATGTCCCTCCAGCCTCTGTGGAAGAAAAGATGACTGGCCAAAAGCTTTCTAAAACTTTTTTTCTGAAAACCTTCAGGGTCTGTTTCAAACTCACAAAGTGGGGAGACCCCTTGAATAGCTTCTGTGTAAAGTGACCCTTTCAGTAGAAGTAGCAGCTTTCTTCAAGGAGGAATAATGCTCCGCACTCCAGGAAGTGAGCCTCCTCCCTCCCCAGCAGTGACTCACTGATGCGAGTGACAGAGCAACTGACCCATAACTTGCGAGAAGTCGGGCAGGATCATCAGCCTAGAAGATTCAGTCAGTGTCAGTCAGCATTAGGATGGTTGCATCAAATGTTTATATTCAGTCTTCATTCTGACAGTCAGTGTTCATGCTTTACCCCTGCATACGTCCCTTTTAATCATTTCTCTTTAACTGCCATATATATTCTTTCTTTCTTTTACTCAAATCACGAACTATTTTTCTGTTTTGCTCAGCCTTTTCAATTTAAACATGGATAGTGCATCTTGATCCCATCTGGCAGAAGAAAGAGAAAAACAGACAATTTCTCCATTGAATCCCAAAGTTTGCCATCAAAATATAATGAACTGTATTAAAGGGTTAGTGACAGACCAGAGACACGTTCCCCTATAATCTGAAGGTTCTAGGTAAAATTGCAGTGGTTGTTTAGGAGTGTTATGGATGTCAACAGTGGTCAAAAGTATATCAAACCAAAGTTGTGGTTGTAGTGAAGGAAAATGATGCCATTTGGGGGCAAACACCATCTTCAAATTTGGAAATGGCTGATTTAAATTAGTAGGCTGCATAGAAATTTATTTTGGGAGACCATTTTCAAGGCTACTCCAGCAGACTTTAAAGACCAGACCAGGAACTAGAGATACTTTTAAAAACTGTTTGATCTAAATATAGGGGAAAGAGGCTATATAAAGGAAAAGGAAGTGAAGTCCTCAGCTGGTTTTCTATGAGGCAGCATAGTCTTCCCTAGTAATATTTTGCATGTGGAGCCATGCCGTAGTTACTTTAAAAACAACGAAGGTTAATAATTGAAACATCTAAACAAGATTACAGGTTTTGAGAAGGCTATCTATCAATAGTTATTAGGATATTTGGGAGATAAATTCAGAGAGGTGTACAAATATTAATGATGACTAATATAATGCTGGTTAAGTAAAAACTGTTGATAATAATTATCAAGACTTTAAGTTTTGGATTTAAGCCAAAAAAATATCCACATCTAACTTTGACCTACAACTTTGTTCTCTACATATCTGTTTTAAGTGGGCATCAGCTATCTCTGCCTTATGTTTTTATGATTACTAAAAGTGTACAATCTTTTCTTGCTACTAGCTCCAACTTCTTTCTTGCAAGGAGACAGATAGGCTATGTTCATTGCATAATGGAAATTCCTCAAGTGTCCACCCCCATATACAAATACATCTCCTTTCCACACAACCACCCTTCCCAGCCAAGCCAAAGAGACTGGCCCTTGGGAATGGTACTCTTCCACTGCCCTGACCACATATGTTCTCAGAAATCATAGTAATTAATTTTTTCAAAATAGAGCTATTGGTTAGTAGTTCTTGCTCATGAATTTTTCTCATCACCATATCCAGAATATTCTATCTTATTTCCCCATCATGCTAAATTCTACCCCTGCTTTAAGGTTCCATTCAACTTCTACTTCATCCATACCTTTTTTCTGACCCATTTAAACTACTTAAACACTTTTTCCTCTCTAAGACCCATGGCCCCCACGGTAAGGACAACACTGTCAATAAAGAGTGTGACTTTATTTGGAAACAGGGTTTTCCAGATATAATTAGTTAAGATGAGATCAGACTGGATTAGGGTGGGCCCTACTCTAATGACTCATGTCTTCATAAGGAGACACAAATACACAGAAGGAAGACAGCCATGAGAAAATAGAGGCTATGCCAAAGAATGCCAAGGATTGCCAGCAACCATCAGAAGCTACCAAAGGCAATAAAGAATTCTTCCCTAGAGCCATTGGAGGGAGGATGGCTCTGTTGACATTTTAATTTGAGACTTCTAACTCTAGAATTGTAAGAAAATACCATATTTCCCCATGTATAAGATGTACCTTTTTTCGAAAATTTTGGGGTCTAAAAACTGGGTGTGTCTTATACAGTTGTTGTGGCATTTCAAATGCCATAGATGGAACTGAGAACAAGGTAATATATGAGGACAGTGATTTGTCATCAGACACAGATGAGGACAAGCTAATGGATGAGAGTTTTGACAGTGATGAGGAGTTGTATGAATTTTATGATAAATAAAACTTGAGTTCAATAACTTTGTATAATACATTTTTATTTCAAATTTTGGGCCCCCAAATTAAAGTGCATCTTATACATGGGAGCAACTTTTACATGGGGAAATATAGCAAATATCTATTGTTTTAAGCTACTTGCTTAATTTGTGGTAATTTATTACAACAACCTTAGAAAACTACCATAATACCTGGACCACGTCTTATTCTTGTATTTCAAATTTCACAGAATTTCAGTTTCATGGCTGGTGATTATTGATCAATACAAAGATACTTCATGATAATCATGAAAGTTGGGGCAACCATAGCTGAGAGCTTGTATTTAAGTGAAGACAATGAACTGTTCTCAAGACATTTGTAAAGCACAAGATCCCTGCTAGTTATTTCCCAATACCAAGGATAGATGCAAGTCCAAAAGGTGGAGAAGTTTAGAGGTGTTTAGGATTTGTTACTGGAAAGGTGGGTTACTACATCAAATATATTTTCTACTCTAAAGCATTTTCTCTCACCCAGGTGCTATTTATGTACTCCTCCCTTACATAGGAGCTGCAGGATTATAAGCAAGGGAAAGATTCTCTTTAAGAATCATTTTTATCTGTGCCTTTGATATGCTAATTTAATCATTAACTGCCACAATCATTTATAGTTTTTAAATATCCCATATTTACTTGATCATGGATTATTTTAGGTTGGAGAGCATATCCAGGGAATACTATTTTGAGTTATACATTATGGGAAGCCAACCTAATTAATCACCCTTGCTTCTTATCTGGAGATTCATTGGACTGAAAATAACAGGAAAAAAATGATTCATAATGGCTTAAACAGTAAGAATTATTATCTCATATAAGAAGTTCTTCATTAGGGGTCTCTAGAGATGGATAATTCAACTGATCAGTGATGTCATTAGGCCCTCATGAACTTTTGTTTCTTCTCTTTGCCTTTCTTAATGTTGTGTGGTTCCTCTCATGATTGCAGCACCACAAGCCATCAGAATCATATATGCCAATGTCTATCAGAAAAATTAAGTGTTCTTTCACTCCATGTGTCATTTTTATTTACAGAGGCAAGTCTTTCCCAGAAGCATCCTGTTCAATTCCCTTCATATCCTATTGGCCAAAACTGTGCTACATTTTCTTACTTAACCCGACATACTGGCAAGGGTAAATTGGACCACCATGATTGGCTTAAGTCACTCATGGCATGATTCATTCTCTAGGATTGGAAAGGTAGCCTTCCAGCATGAATGAGTCACTCTCCCATGACAGTACAGAGGAGAAAACTCAACAAAGCTGTGTTACTCTTTGCAGATACTGTTGGCTTACCCCTCAACAGCCATGCATCCCTTCTTTCATACCAACAGAACCACTATTTTATGCTGAATAGTGATGTGTTCAGCCCCTATGTGATTGAATCATTATTACTAGCAATCTCATTCATTTTTTCCATACTCGTTTTCCCAGACCCTTATACTATAGGTGACAAAGGATATATTTCGGGTCAATGAGCTATGAGTGAAAGTCTTCTGAGGCATTTTAATTATCCATGTATTTATATCTATCTGTCTGTGTCAGTCTATCAATCTATCAATTGAGAGCGAGAGAGGTAATTAGCTTAAAAAACTTCTTTCCCATCTACTTCTACCCTCACTCTCCATTCTGCGTTTGAATATGGCCATGTTGCCAAGAAGCTATGGCAGCCACCTTGTGACTCTGAGATAACCAACACAAGAGCCAAATACCAACACAATAATAATGACCAAACAGAAGGTAAAAAGAACCTGGCTTTCTGATATTATCACTGAGACATAGAATCCACCCTGGACAGTTCCTCTTTGAACAGTCTTTACATAACACCTATTCATCAGGCTGAGCATCCACAGAACACAGAAGGCAAGACTCCAGAACACCCAAATTCTAGAGTAAAGACACTGTTGCAGCTGAATCCCTTAACCCCCACCCCATCAAAAAAGAAAAGAAAAGAAATATTATTTGGGGGAATGGTATATCAAAGACAGCCAAAAAATCCCTCATAAAGACAGGTTTTCCTAATGCTTTGGCTCATCCTGCATAGTTTGGAGGTTCATTGATGAGATATTCAGAGGCCCCCTGTACTCCTACTATTGGGGAAGAGGTTTTTTCTGCTGTGAACAGACAGTTGGGGCTCCAGGGAGAATATGGATGCATGGATGGAATAAGAGGTGCTTCCCTTCCATAATTCCCACCATAATCATTTTAACCAGATTTTATCTGCACAAATCTGTGAGGTTGACAGAAATGGCCCATCCAGAATCATTGGCACTGGTTCTGTGTCACCCACCTACCTAGATGCCCAGGATGGTCCTGGTGGCAAACTAGTTTTGGGGGTAACTCTATTCATTCTCTCCCTCTAAGCTCCCTTCAAATCTCCTACTAGTTTGTGACCATGGTTTTGTAAAGTACAGGCAAAGCACTGAACTTTGAAAGTATGCTTGGAAAAGGGGAACTGAAAATGTCAGTTGAGACAAGTTGGCAAAGCAAGCACGCCCTTGGTGCTACACCAAAAGCAAGGAGGAACTTAGCAAGCATCCTGAATCAGCCAACTCACCCGCCTCAAATTAGGACCATACCTCCGTCCTAACCAATTGTACAAAAACAATATACTATGCCTCTACCGCGCACCCTATCACGTGTCATGTAAATATAAAACACTTTTATTTACTTGTGTACAAGAAATATATCTGTGATTTGTGGCTTCTGAAATTTTAAAATCTGAGTTCAGAAGCAAATGAAGGAAGACAAAAAGGAAGAATCCGGAATGAAGGATAAAAAAAAGAAATGAATATTCTAACTACAGGTCTTCCCACAGATTTTCTTATTCCATGCCCTTCCCTATTCAGACAAGGAACAAAGAAATTAGTTTTGTGTAGCACAAAAATTCATATTTCTACAATTCTTTTCCATTGTTTTTCTCAAGGGGCTCATTGTTTTAATTTCAACACTAATTTGTCAAACTGAACCGTAGGATAATTTTAATCATAATTTTTTTGCATTGAAGCACATCAATACTGTGTCACAAAAATATACATTCTTTAAAATACGTGAAAATATTGCTTTTTATATTTTCCAGCTCTTTGATGGTATAGAACGAATACCAGTTTCATAATAGACCCATGGATTTAAGGGCATGATCAGGCCTTTCCTCACTGGGCTTTCCAAGCATAGTGTAAACAAACAACAAATAGCCAAAAATATCATCTGAAAGCACAGGGGAATTTTTTGTTTTGTTTTGTTTTTTTTATATAGAAGATTTCTGTTTTATTAAATGACTGACGGGCCTACGGGCCCAGATCAATCACCCCACGATCTCAAGGAGGCACACAAGGGGAGGAGGGAAGGCAGGAAGAAGGCCCTAGTGATGCTCTAAATCAGGGGTCGGGAACCTTTTTGGCTGAGAGAGCCATGAACGCCATATATTTTAAAATGTAATTCCGTGAGTGCCATACAATGACCTATGTACGTTACGCATTATCAAATAAAAATTTGGTGTTGTCCCGGAGGACAGCTGTGATTGGCTCCAGCCACCCACAACTATGAACATGAGTGGTAGGAAATGAATGGATTGTAATACATGAGAATATTTTATATTTTTAACGTTATTTTTTTTTATTAAAGATTTGTCTGTGAGCCAGATGCAGCCATCAAAAGAGCCACATCTGGCTCACAAGCCATACGTTCCTGACACCTGCTCTAAGTCTTCAGGCACTTCCTTTGGCTCTGTCTCCCAGAACTTTCTTCCCAACCACTGGTTTGCACTGGTTTCCATTTTGCAACCCATGGCCATGCCATTGATTTCCATCAGCACTGAGTTTCTACAGATGGAACTTTGGTCTGACCTTCAGACCTTCATCTGGACAGGTTCCCTGGGCTCCCATGGCTCTGCTCTGCTTTTGGCCGTGAATGAGCCAGCCAACCCCACCTGCTCAGGGCCCCCTGACTCCCCAGGTCCTGCCAGCCTACATCAAGCCCTTAGAACCTAGAGCAGAATCAAACATTAGCAAAAATGAGTTCTGTGAGCTATATCTTAAACAGTAATCAATGGGAAACAAATGGAGAACAAACATAAATTTAGTTTTGATATGTAGTCAACAGACCTAATTTAGAAAAAATCCTATGTCTTACCTGAAAATAGCACTGTCATAGGAGTTCAAAGACCTCTAAATAACTATATGACCCTGATCAAAATAGCTCAATTTTCTAAACTCTATGATCAAAAGATATGAACCACTCATAAAATTCCATGATTGTATGACATGAGTGGGTCAGAAAGCCCAAGTGTATAAACATCCTAGAAATGTTTCTGAAACAGTGCAAGGAGCCGAGGGAACCCAGGAGGAGGCAGCAAGCAAGCAAAAACGAAGACACTGAGGTTCTCTTCTACTCTTCCATCCCTCTCCAAGAGAAGGCAACCACAACTGATGTGGATTTAAGCGGGCTGATTAGCACCCAAGGGGAAAAATCGAAAGTGCCTATCCACAGGTCCCTAACCCCAGCCATGTTCCCAGTTCAGTGAGTGTTAAATCATGATGAGGAAGGTAGATGTACCGGATCATAATCTGATTCTTTTAAAGTTCCAGAGGCCTTGGTTGAAAAAATAGAACCTATTGCCAATTTGCATACTATTTGAAAGGTCTAAATATTTTTTAAAGGCCTAAACTTAAAGTATGTACAATCAAATATTCCTCTAGGGTAGATTCAGGTACAGCACAGATAGTATATTTTGTCTTAATTGAATCAAATTCACAATAGGAAAAGAAGCACAACATACACATGACTGGATTTACCCCGCTAAAGTAAGAGGACTTCCAGTAAGTAAGACTTGTCCTTGACAACTTCAGTCTTCCATTTCTCTGACTCACACATCACATTTCTGCAGCTCTCCAACCAGTTTTTATTTCCCAGAAGTCTTATTCTTAGCTTGACTGTCAGCTAGTCTCTCTCGACAGATAATGACTTTTCGCTGAGATTGGTGTAAGGTATTTCTTTTCCCAGGTGTAGCTGCATGTATAAGTGAAAGCTTCAAATCATCACCATTAACTTTAAGGAACTAACTACGATTTGGGGGCAGACAGAGTAGGGTAGAAAAATAAAAGGTTTTGGTGGAAAATCCTTAATTGGCCAGCTGCTCTCAACAAAGTCCAAGAAAAGAGAATTACAAACAGATTATCAACGTACTTAAGCCAGAAACTGTCACCTGCTGGACTTTTAGATTTCTTTTAGTTGCAGATGATGAAAACACAAATCAAATCAGCTAGAGCAAATGTGGGACTTTGCTGGCTTATGATATTCAAGGAGGAAAAGAACAATAAGACATCGGAAGAGTGGGGATGCTACTGAACCTCTGAAACAACTGAAAGTGGGGGCTCAGGCAACTGGGCCTTTTCTCTGTTCCTCATTCCCAACTCTCTGCCTCTCCACTTCACTCTCTCCCCTTGCAGAATAATTTCCTTCAAATGAGAAGATACATAACTTGTGACAGTTGCTTAATTTTAGATCTAACAGACTTAACCTCTAGAAAGAGGCTGCCCTTCAATTCTCTCTGCCCCCACCCCTGTCCAAGCACTAAAAATATGCATTAGCCCAGCTTGAATCAGTGCTTGGACCTCTGAAGAGGGGCCACAGCGAGGGGTAATGCCATTGGCTAAGGCCAGGCAGGTCCACACTGGATTCGGGCAGACGGAGAGAAACTGGGGAGCTGGAAAGCGTTGGGCTATTCTGTTTAATAAAGTCTCACAACACTGGACAAGCACACAGGCAGCGGAATCCGCCTCTCAGGCAAACAAACAGCAAAATGGCCCCTCACAGTGGCAGACGGGCACTCACCATCCTCAACCCCCCGGAGCGCAAGCACCCATATAGCCTTATATAGGCTATGCACACGTGCGTCTGCCAGGTGCTCACACACTAATCAAACAAAGTGTTTGCAGCCTGACCAGTCGGTGTCAGGACCAGTAGGTGGAGTGCTGGACTGGGATGCAGAGGCCCCAGGTTTGAAACCCTGAGGTTGCCAGTGAGCACAGACTCACCAGCTTGAGCACAGGGCCACTGATTTAAGCATAAAATCATAGATATGACTCCATGGTCACTGGCTTGAGCAAGGGGTCACTTGCCCTGCTGTAGCCTCCTAGTCAGAGCACATATGAGAAAGCAATCAGTGCCGCAACGAAGAATTGATGCTTCTCATCTCTCTCCCTTCCTGTTTATCCCTGTTTGTACTTCTCTCTGACTATCTCTGTCTCTGTCAAAAATAAAAAATAAAATAAATAAAAAAGTGCTTGCAGCCAGTACACCAGCAAGCAAGCCTAACATAGCTGCCCCACACGAAGGTTGCTGGGATTGGCTGATTTTCCAGGGCCAACCCATCAAGTAGGGCCTGGGAATGGAGACATTAAAGCAGGGGTCCCCAAACTACAGCCCGCGGGCCACATGTGGCCCCTTGAAGCCATTTATCCGGCCCCCACCGCACTTCCGGAAAGGGCACCTCTTTCATTGGTGGTCAGTGAAAGGAGCACATTGACCATCTCATTAGCCAAAAGCAAGCCCATAGTTCCCATTGAAATATTGGTCAGTTTGTTGATTTAAATTTACTCATTCTTTATTTTAAATATTGTATTTGTTCCCGTTTTGTTTTTTACTTTAAAATAAGATATGTGCAGTGTGCATAGGGATTTGTTCATAGTTTTTTTTTTTATAGTCCGGCCCTCCAATGGTCTGAAGGACAGTGAACTGGCCCCCTGTGTAAAATGTTTGGAGACCCCTGCATTAAAGTATACTTCGATGTTTGTCCCTGTGGTAACTATGACCATGTGGAGACGTTTTTTAGCAGAGGGATCCTAGCAGATAATCCCAGGTGCCAGATGTCCTCTTCAGCTGGGCATAGCACAGCACTACTTAAAGCCCCAATGTCTCATATTGACAGAAAACCTTCACCCTTCAATGTAGAACAGCACAGGGTTTCAGCTGACTAGGGACTGTAAAGAACTTGTAGCCTTCTTAGGTTGAACTATTGAAATATAGAGGCAATAGAAAGCTGTGTCCAGGGGACACCCAAACAGGAAAAAAGGATTTCTCCTACACTACACATTACACCAATATCCACTGGTCCACGCCTACCAAATAGTCTCTGGGAATTTTAGAAATAGTTGAGGGTAGGGGCAGAGGGAGCTTTGCTGGAGACTGCAGTTTCTGCAACAGCAGTGAGGTGCTAGAGGTAGCAAAACAAAAACGCATGTTATTAGTGTAGGCTACAAAAGCACGGGCTTAATGCTGGCACTCCTGAACGAGGCTGCCTACGGGAAATTCTTGCCCCACCACTTCCTAGGTGTGAGATTTGGGGCAAGTGGCTAGTGCCTCTTTGCCTCAGTCTTCTCATCTATAAAATAGCGAAAAATAACTACTTATCCCACAAGGATGTTTTGAGTATTATATTAATATATGTGAAATTACTTTTAAATTTTTATTTCCCTGACATATGTAGATAGAGACCTTTAGGACACTAAAACATTCAATATCCAAAGGAATTAATCCCTAGAGATAAAATTGCAGTTATCAATAGGATATTTCAGCACAAAGTTATGCCTAATATATTAGCCTACCTGCCATAAAGACACCTGCTCACCCTGATTTTGAGTTCACTGGATCAGGCAAAAAAGGATTATTTCTTGTTCTTATTCTCCTCCTACCGTATCTCTAAGGGTCTGGTCTCATGTAACTTTTTGATAGCTTAGAAATTCTCAGGCCCAGGCCTTGAAGACTGCCCCCACCACCACCAGTGTACCCCATCCCCTTTGTTTTTAGTTTCTAAAGCCTGGAACTTCAGAGCCTCTAAGCATTACTGGGTGGGCATGAGGGGAAGAGGGCAGATTAGTCCTGAGACAACTGAGGAATAGCTCACAATGGCCTGAAGGAGAGAGGAAATAAAAGAGAAGAGTGTCCATCTGTACAGCCTGGTGACATGGCCCAGGCTGTCTTGGAGACTAAAGATAACATCCAACTGCCCTCCAGGACAAGGTCAAGGTAAACAAATTTATCCTTGGCTACCTTCCATGCCTCTGAAATAATAGGGAGGCAGAAGACAACCAGGTTAATCCAGGACACCTGAGATCAAAGAGGAGCAAGATCCAGGTCAGCTGCACTACCTCTTCCTGACGTCAGGGAAATGTCAGCTCAGACACAAAATGGAAAAGGAGGCTCCTTTGAACTGTTGACTGAGAATAACCATTGGTTGTGAGTGCAGGAGTGTTGGGTTTCTCTCTCTCTCTCTCTCTCTCTCTCTCTCTCAAAAGGAAGTTGCTAAACTTGTTACTGGAAAGAGTCAGATTCCTTAGATTGTTCCATATGCCCAAATCTGACAGTTACACTGGCACACTTTGATTTCCCATTTCAAAAATGTGTGTGGAGACGCAACTGAGCGATTCCCATGTCACATCCTGTTCTCTCAATCCAGCTTTTGACATTTGCAGAGGACTCTTCCAAGGGAATAAACTAAGCGCAGATAGAATCAGTCTTTTCCCTTTAAACCATCTCTTCCTTTAACATATTCTTCATCAAAGATGCACTAGAAAACACTGTCTAGTGCGTAGAGAAGGTGTAATTTTTCAGTTTCTCACTGAGACGCAGGTTGGCAAATAGGTTAATTTTAACTTCACAGATTGCAAGGTGTGTGAATAGAACAGCTATATCAAGAACAAAACAGAGCTGAGAAGAACGAGCTGCTCTGAACCACCTAAGCTGTTTTACCCCTAAGGTCACAAAGGGCTTCGCGGACTGTTGCATTAACTACTGAAACAGCGCTGGTTTGAGAACTTCAGCAATATATGCCCTTTGGTTCTTATCAGGAGTAGAGAAGAATGTGGAACATGAAAGAAAGAAAGGAACATCCACATTTTTCATAGATCATAATTATAGCTGACACTGATTAAGTGCTTACTGCAGGCCAGGCACCAGAGTAGAGCCATAATACACATCATTTATTTAATCCTTACCGTGACTCTGAGAAAGGGATAGTTTCAGTCTCCTTCTGTAGACGGGCAAGTGAGGGTGCAGAGAAGTTAAATAATGGGTTGAAATCACATAGCTGGTACGTGACGGCAGTGAGACTTGCTCCAACATCCATCTGGCTCCAGAGACCACCCCCCGTTCTCTGTTCTGGCTTGTGCCATAAACCCAGTGACAGGAGAAGATCAGTCGCTATCGACCCTCAGTTGACTGGGGCCTCTTACACAGTTTATGGATTACACAGCCTCTCACCACTTTTTCCTACCACTAACAATTTGTTAGATTTTAATCTAGATTAATCACACTTCTTAGATCTTCCTTCAGAAGAGTGAGCATGCAGGGGCCAAAGGCAGGGGAAAAGAGGAAAAACAAAGTGATTGATTAGATATACCTGGTACCAAACCCTTGGAGGAAGTCATTAAAACAAATGGGCACAGTGAGATCTAAGGATGATTTGCATGTTTCAGTTATCAAAAGCAATCAAGGTTCTTCATAAACCTACATAATCAACTTGACTCCAAAGCAGTTTTGTTTGCTTTGCCCTTTACCTACCTTCCCAACCTAGACAAAGACTTCACTTCTGATTTTAGAGAAAGTCATTCTGTATGAAACACAACTGGTTCTGCCAGTCATAAAGCAGCAAGGACCCACCCTTAGATTAAATATAATTTATGGCCAGCAATGAACAAGGTCATTAAGTCATTTTAAGGCCTCTTACTCCTACTGCCTACCCAACCAGTTTATTCATTTTCAGATGCTAGAAAAGTCCAAAGAAGGATATCATGCTCCTCTTAATAAGGAATGTATCTTAAAATGTGTAGCTTCAATACAAGTGATTTAGATTCATACTTATGTCATTTGCTGAGTATAGACTCAGACCTCATTGATAGAAAATTCACATACACACAATATATACTCAAACAAATGTTCTCAATGATGATATATTGAATTAAGTAAAGCTTTGTTAAATGTTTTGTTTAAAAAATTGACTTTAGCCTTAGGATATTAAATTATGGCCTTAGAGAATGAAGGGAGAATGCTATCCCTGTTTTATTTGGGGACAAAGCAGACAGAGCTGGGGCAGCATAGCATGTCAAAGTTTTGTAAGCTTGTAATTTAAAATAAACATTTCTTCTTGGATGAAGCCATCTGAGTGCTTTGGGGAAAAAATAGCTCCCTTTAAAATATTTTTGGCAAAATTCACCCCATGAATAAAATACATCTATTCCTACAGGTCACACAGCCATTGATTGATAAATGGAGACTGTAATGGAAACGCAGGCTGCTCACTAAAGCCATGTTCTCCACTTCCTCCTGCACAGGCCAGCTATACTTCCCACATTCTTCTGCACTTGGGCGTGGCCATGTGCCCAGTGGAATGTGGACAGAAGTGATGCACGCCATTTCCACACCTGGCCCATACGAGTAATCCTGCTTGCTCCTCTATGTCTTTTTCCTCTAGTAGTGCACTTGGAAGCCACGTGCTGAGGATGACATAGCCTCCATCTGCCTGGGCTCCTAAATGATGTCATGAAAGAGGGCCACCTTCTTGGCCAGTTCACTTCCCCATGTGAACAAGAAATAAACTTCTATTATGTCCCAGCCATATTATATTTTATGATCTTCTCATATCAGGTAGCCTGCCCTAACTAATACAGACACATTTTCCAGGCAAAAAATCAACTCCAAATTTGTTAATATCATTTCATTCTTGACTGACATTCTGGGTATTAATCAATAAAAGTATTAACCACCTATATAGATGAGTCCCTATTGTTATTCACTTAGAAGCTCAGCTCCGTAGACTTAGCTTAACTACAAATCAACATCTATAAATCAGGACATCTGTCCTTGAGATGTTCCACATAAGACTCATTTTAAAACAAATGTTGGGTTTTTTCTGCTCAAGGAGGCTTGACACATGCAAAGTACTTTTCCTAATTCACAGTTTAAGAGTCTCTAATAATGCCTCCATCTCAGTCTGTCTGGAGAATGAGTACCTATGTCTTTGAAGTGGGCCCCAAGAAACACAAGTGAATTTCTGGTATGCCATATATATAACAATAGTAATTGTTTGGATAACTCCATCTAACTTATCAAGATGGAGTTAACTTTATTTACACACATTATGCATCAATTCCCATCTCAATTGAAGACATAAAAAGAATTTGCAGTGTTTTGAATAATATGAGAACCAACTAGAAAACAATACATAAAGTGTAAGGTAAATGCTTTTGCAATTACTCTGAAGTATTTTCTAAATGGTTTCAAAAACATTTTAAAATGATTTTTAAAATCTGTATAAACAGTATGTATGATGTATCTGTTGAAGTACACAAATTATTTTTTCACATGCAAAAACACAGACACCCTCTTTCTTATCCTTCCCTCCTGATTACTGAAGAAAAAGTGTTTTGAGGAAGTTATTTGATTCCTTAGTTTCTGACTTCCCAGGTTGCTGGAAAAGGAGATCAGAATAGGGACCAGAGCAGAGGCCAGTTCTAGAAATGGGGGAGAGAGATTAGGAAGAAGGCAGAAGAGAAGATGTGAAGGGAAGAAAAGAAAATCTAAGCTTAAAAACAGGGAAAAGAACCTGGCTGGGTTGCTCAGTTGGTTAGAGCATCATCATCCCAATATGCCAACGCTGAGGATTCAATCCCTGATTAGGGCACGTACAAGAATCAACCAATGAATGCTTAAGTAAGTGGAACAACAAACTAATTTCTCTCTCTCTCTCCCCTTTCCTCTCTCTCTCTCTAAAAAATAAAATAAAATTTAATTTAAAAAAAAAAGAGGAAGCCTGACCTGTGGTGGCGCAGTGGATAAAGCATCGACCTGGAAATGCTGAGGTCACCGGTTCGAGGCCCTGGGCTTGCCCGGTCAAGGCATATACAGGAGTTGATGCATCCAGCTCCTCCCCTCTTCTAATAATTAATTAGTCCTTCTTTGGACTTCTCTCTCTGTCTCTCTCTCCTCTCTCTCCTTCTCTCTCTCCTCTCTAAAAATGAATAAATAAAAAAAATTAAAAAAATTAAAAAAAATTAAAAAAAATTAAAAAAAAAAAAGAGGAAGGAGAAATTGCCATGCTCAGAAAACCAGGAAACATGGGGCTGCAGGGGGCAGATGAAAGTGTCAAGTAGTTAGTTATTCAGTGACTGAAGGGGAGGATGAGTCAGTGGACAATCCCCACATAGGCTGCTGGAAGCGGCTCAGTAATGTGACCTGTACATTAAAGTTTCATTGAATTGACCTGTGAATTATAAATTCAGTATACATTTACTTTTAATGTTCAAATCACAATACAAATGATGTTCTTAATCTTCTTGTCCAACACCTACAAAGTGCTTTCCCTACATTATTTGTGAAGCTTCCAAGGATTGAGTCCTATGTGCTTAAAAACAACTGTCCACTAGTCACTCTGTAGTGTCTTCCATGGTTGATGCCCATTGCCCTACTTAAAGAAGCCTCTTGGTTGCCCCTATTTAACACACCCCTATGAGATCAGCAACCAGCGCACAGGTGGGAAGCTGGGGGCTGACAACTATGACAGAATGAAAAAGTCAGATGAGTGACCTGGGGCTGGACACCCACCTGCTTTCTCACCCCAATTCAGCTCATGTTAATCGCTGGTCAAGTTAACTAACCTTTTGAAAATATGTTCTCTCCACATTTCAGTTCTTCCTCTATTTCTTCTAATCTTGATTTCTTTGTAAACATGTCTTGAAGGCAAAAGGAATCTGATCTCAAAATGGATTCCTGTTTTGGTTTTTGAGGTCTGCCAGTAATTTGTACCATCTAAGGACATCAGAAGCAGCTATTTTGACCATAACCAGATGGCTGCAGCTTCCCAAATTATCTGTTAGCTTCAGTGTAACATTTTTTCCCATTTGTTTCATGGAACTTTTTATCGGTCTATTGGTATCTTTTACTTCAGCAACAAAAATTCCCCCAAGGAACATCTTTTCAGCCTCCCTCTCAGCTTTTTCCTAATAGTAATAAATTTAATAATCTTTTCAACTTTATAATGCAGCAAAGAAACATCAGTAACTTCCTGGTAGGCCACGCTAAGACATATAGAAAAATTAGTCTATCTGAGCCTCAGCATTTCAATAACATGTCCACCCATGCAGCTCCTCCAAAAACAGCCTCAACTCAAGCAAGATTTTGAAAATAATCTGTACTGTGTGTGCATAAAGTTTTATTTATTATGTAAAAGATATACATGTATGTATATGTATATATGTGTGTATATATAATCTTTAGGAAAATAAGGTTATGCCAAAGTCTAAATTTCAATCAAAATTGGGAAGAAGATAAAAAGAAGACTGTAGGCTCTGGTAATTGGACTTTACTTGGAATAATTAATAAGAATTGATTTAATTAAAATATTTAAATGGAAGCAATGGAAAAGTTATAATTACCATCATCAAACTGAAACTCACTATGAAATCATACAATCTCTTTCTCATAGACATACTCCTCCTTAGAAAGTCAACTAGCTTGTTCCCATCTCTTCTTTACACAGAGCCAGGGTAAGGAGATGGTGACTGAGCAGTCGACACAAGACCAGTGAAACTATCTCTTTTTCTTTTTAGTTATAATCAAGTCTTTATTTAAAAATATGATTTTCCCACTTAGCATTCTCCACTAACATGGAGAGCAGAACCCTTTCCAGCCTTCACAACCTTGTGCTCAGGTGCTGCCTTTGTGGGAGTGTTAGCAGCAGCCATTGCTGTCTTTTTCAGACACTTGCTTAGCCTTTTTTGCTTCCTTGCAGCCCTGATAACTTGTTGTCATTGAGCTTCCCTAACTTCATTTTTCTGACTCCTCTTGGTCATTATATCAGCATGAGATGCACCAGTAATGGCTCCCATGAATTTGATGGCACGGCAAGTACTTTTCTTTTAAAATTCTTCTGTCTCTTTTTGTGCTCTCTTCTGTAGAGGATGGTCCAGTTTATCTATCAAGGATTCTTCTTGGAAAGGAATGTTGATTCACATTTTGCATTAAGAAACTGGAAAACATTCCCATCAGTACTGGCATAGTGCCTCCTGTGCCTCAGGTAAATCTTGTACCCACTGAAATTGCACAACTTGACCTTCATGGCATAGCTGCCAGAAAGAAGGAAAGACGGAGAAGAACAAAGCTATCTTTTGTACCTATTCCAATCCTTCATCTGGACCTTTGTCCAGGCTGGTGTTGCTCTGACAACAATACATTGATAGATAATGTCTCCTAAAAGCTTCAATTGGAAGCTAAAGAAAAAAAAAAACAGACAGGAAAAGGAACATGGCTTTAGGTAGGATGGAGAGTTAAGCTGGAGAATGTTCTTATATAGAAGCAGAGAGGATTGTAGTCTTTTTCTGCACTGATTTATATTTTTTGTATTAGTCTTAAATATGTGAGAAAAGATCAACTTGGGTTAAGAAACTTGTTTGAGGAGTGGCTCAAGTTCATTCCTTAAACTTCTCCAGGCTTCCATTTGTTCCAAATGTAAATTAAGAAGAACAATTTCTTATTGTTTTTTCAGGGCAACTTTGAGAATGTGAGATGTAAATGTGTTATTAAATATTGCCATTCTGTATTGTCAGGATAGATTAGGTTATGCTGAGATTAAAAAACTAAAACAAAACAAAGTAAAATGCTAAACTAAACCTATTGGCCAAACTTGCCACTTGACCTCTTCCAAGTATGAGATGGAGGCAAGGAAAATAGTTTTCCCACGTATCCAGGAAAATTAAGTGAAAACTAAAAATGTCTTCGTCAGAGTTATGTAAGGAAGTACATAGACTATACAGAAAATTGTACAATATATTTAGGAAAACATAGATAATAAATAGTATAGGGAATGATCAATGTGCTCACCAGTACCTAATAAACAGAAGTTTTTTGCCCAAAACTCATCCACATGTTAGGGAAGCTGAAGACAATTCTTACAGTTCTTTCTCTCAAAGAGGTTTCACTCTTGTTGGGGAGACAAGATATGCTTCAAAGAAATGAGGAAGCTAGAAATAGTGGAGAGTTCTGAGTTAGGAGCCAGCACATTTGAATCCAACTTTCAGCTCTGGCACTTACTAGCTGCAACATCTTGGACAAGTACGTTAGTCATCCTGGGGTTCCCCATCTGAAAACTGCATATAAGAGCATCTACTTTATCTGTCTCATGAGGCTGTGGTGAGGGCCAGATGAGATGACCCATGTTCTTGAGTACTGCGAATGACAAATTGTTCTCCAGATATAACCTATAACTAGAGAAAAATACAAAATATAACAGCAATTGTATTTAAATCATTTATTGATCACCTGCTCTTTTATAGGCTATATGTAGGATTTGTCTCCTTGGAGTCTGGTTGTGGATCTAAACAGGGAAAGAGAAGGAAGGGAAACTCAATTCCAGGTGTGGCAAGCAGTTTGACATAGAGGGAGGGGATGGATTTGTAAGAGTAAAGCTTAGTATTAAAGACAGAGAGAAATGAACAGTTTCTAGAGATTTGTGGTTGTACAACAATGTGAATATATCTAACATTACTGACTTGTATACATAAAAGTGCTTAAGATGGTGAATTTTTTTGTTATGTGTATTTTACCACAATTAAAAATTAAAAAAAAAAAGAAGGTAGATCTTAACAGCACCAGCGTTTTCAGGGAAACCCCAGGATTTGTATGAAGAAGCCCATTGATGAAGAAATTTTAAAGGCAGGCTGACAAGAGTGATTTAGATCTGGTTGTTAATAAAAAACTGTAACAGGAGTTTTATGATTGTTTGTTTGTTTGTTTATTGAGAGGTGGGGAGGCAGAGAGACAGATTCCTGTATGTACCTCAATCAGGATCCACCCAGTAAGCTCCCTACCAGGCAATGTCCTGCCCATCGGGGCTGCTGCTCCATTGCTTGGCAACTGAGCTCTTTTTAGTGCTGAGGCAAAGCCATGGAGCTGTCCTCAGCTCCCAGGGCCATGGCTTCAAGAAGGGAAGAGAGTGAAAGAGAAGGGGTGAGGAGGGGTGGAGAAGTGGATGGTCACTTCTTCTGTGTGCCCTGACTGGGAGTCAAACCAAGAACTTCCACATACCAGGCTGATGCTCTACCACTGAGCCAAACAGCCAGGACCGTAATAGGGTCTTGAATAGAAAAGTTACATGACAAAAACACTGTTTCAACAAGATTAATCAGGCACAATATTCAGAGTGAATATTTACATCTAGGGAGATGCAAGGAGCATGAATCACAAACAATTATTTCCTGAATCTAGAGGAACATAACTACAGCTGAGCTAGAAAATGAGGAAGAAGAAGAAAAAAAAAGGCTACAAAGACAAAAACCAGCACACTCCAACACTGATGAGATGAGGATAAGGAAAAAAGAAGATTCAAAGATGGCTCCAGTTTTGAATCTAGAAGATAGCAAAAATAAATTTTTATCTGTTATTGTATAAAGAAAGCCATCTTAAATACTTTGAAATAATGAAAAATTATGTGATTACTTAAAATCAGAGCTGAAGACAGACTGTTCATTTTAATCTACATACTTGCAGTGGCCACATGGGCTCTTCATAATAAAAATGGGGTTAAACTAAGGTTTGAGAAGTCTACGTCACTCAGACCTCCACCTACCTACCTTGATGGCCACCTTTCCATTTCCTCTGAATAAATCCATTGTCCTGAGTATAATGCACAAGACCTTGGGTAACCTGGCCATACCACACTTCTCTGAATCTTTAACTCTCGACAGCCTCTCGCACACCCACATGCTTCTCACACCAGATGGCTTAAGGCTACCCCAGGCAAGTCAGGCAGCTTCTCATGTCCATGCCTTTGCCTCTTCAGTTCTTTCTGTATGGGATTCTCTTTCTTTCTTGTGAAGGAATTTTTTATACCTTGCCCTACTCCTCAACATAACTTTGTCTTTCTAGCATGCAATTTGATTCACTCTATTTGGGAATATGCCTAACTGAATGCATGTTCTTCTATCTCTAGGATGACCAGTTCATCTGGATTTATCCTGCAACATTCCCATTTTAAAACTGAAAGAACCATGAGGCCCTGGCTGGTTGGCTCAGCGGTAGAGCGTCGGCCTGGCGTGCGGGGGACCTGGGTTCGATTCCCGGCCAGGGCACATAGGAGAAGCGCCCATTTGCTTCTCCACCCCCACCCCCTCCTTCCTCTCTGTCTCTCTCTTCCCCTCCCGCAGCCAAGGCTCCATCGGAGCAAAGATGGCCTGGGCGCTGGGGATGGCTCCTTGGCCTCTGCCCCAGGCCCTAGAGTGGCTCTGGTCGCGGCAGAGGGGCAGAGCGTCGCCCCTGGTGGGCGTGCTGGGTGGATCCCGGTCGGGCGCATGCGGGAGTCTGTCTGACTGTCTCTCCCCGTTTCCAGCTTCAGAAAAATACAAAAACAAAAACAAAAAAAAAAAAACTGAAAGAACCATGTCCCTGGAAACTCATCAAATCAATCTTAGGCAAACCATGATGATTGGTTACCCTATACTTCCTTTGTCATATCACAAGCCAAAGGACAGATAGAGCATTCAAAGTATTTCAATAACAACTTTATTTGTACTGTGTCAATGATCACAGCCACCACTGAGAAAGGTATTCTTATTCCATTCCACAGATGAGGAGACTAAGACTCAAAGAAAGTAAGTCACATGTTTGGGAAATGGCAGAGCTGGGATGGAACCCAAGATGTTTAGTATTTGAGCCCATACAATCAAGAGCCAGACATTAAAGTTGGAGCAGGAAACTGACAAACGTTTCCCTCTCTTGTTCCTTAGCCAATCCTTCTTTTCTTAATACGGAACTATTTATCCTATATTCCATTTTGGCAATGACTAGTTAATAAGCACTCAATAAATGTTCATTGAATTGAGGTTAACTGATTGATAGGCACATAATGTGAAGAATAAGAGAAATGGATAAAAATCTTCAGAGAGTCACGAAAGAGAAATATTAACTAATTTTCATCAGTACAAAGGAAAGAGAAGGGTAGCCGTGGTGCTTTTAGTTAGAGCTTAAGATAAAATTATCTAGTCTGACTGCTCTCCCAAGTCTCACCTCCTTTCAGTCAGATAAAAACCAGGCTCTTTTTTCAACATTTTTCTCAGAACATTTCCAAATATTACTTCTCATTATTCTTATATTATTCCATTTGCATTTTAAGCATACAGTGTAAAGGCTGGAAAACAATGAAACATGCAAATAAGGAAGCTGAAAGTGTTCTCTGAACAGTTAAGTGATGAAAAGTAGTGGCATTCAAGTTCTTTAAATGCAATACATTATCTCTTAAATCAACTTTTCTGCTCCTTTTTCTACCTTCCCCCTGCTTTTGTTACTTTCCACTGTGAAAAAAATATATAACTCCACATGACATTTTTGTAAGGAAAAAAAACTTTTAGAGTTGAAATTATTTATTTTTAATCTTATAAACATAATGCCTTTTTGGAAAGAAAAAAAAATAGTTTAACTTGGATAGAAAATTCTATGACAATACTCCATCATTGCTATTTGAGATAGGTTATTAAATTAATCCAGATGCTGTTAGTACTGAATATTCTTCAAGTTTTGGCTGATCGTGAGAGTCAAGGTCAAAGTTAGTGCCCTGAACTCAATTAAGGGATGTTTTTAAGCAGTTGGTTTATCACATGGCCGTTCAGGGCTTCACTGTGAAGAGCTACATTTTATCATTTCTGTTTACATAAAGTAAGCTTTTAAATTGTCCCCTCTTATAATCTGCTAGCTTTTAGAAGAAAAGGACCATTTCTGCTTTGTTAACCTGCTTTTTAAAATGCTCAAAATAGCCCTACATGTGAATCAGATTAAATAAATGTATCTTCATGAGGACTAAGGGACAATGGCCACAGAAACATTCTTCAGGGATGCTGGAACAGTCAGTAAAGCATTGGGTAAATGTTTTTATATAAACCAAAAGATCTCTGTGCTCACAGAATGTCTTATGTGTGCCATGTCCTCATCACCTCACTGTAGACTGTGGCTCCTTCTCTTCTCTCTCACAACTAGCTCTTCCCTTGGCCAGACACTTCCCAGACTGACCCTGTCTCCTCTGTCCCTTACTGAACTGTCTTGTATAGCACCAGTCCTCAGGCAACGCGTCCTAGAGGGAGAAAATTACTTACCTCTGTTAGGAAATTTGTAAAGACAGATCTTGGCTGAGCCATGAGGTAAATGAAACTTGTTCTTAGCTTGACCTCTAGGATTTTATAGCCCTCTCATTCTGCAGCTCGGCCCTCCCCAGGCCTTCTTTCTCAGGATCCCTGAGGGTCTCCCACTCCCCCAGGTGTTCACCATCTCCTTCTCCCAGTATTTACATTTTAAATACAGCAAGTTTCTCCCCTAGCCCACTCCACCTCCCAAAATAGAAACTGCTTTGTTATTTTTAATTATAAGATTAACACATACTTATCTCAAAACAAATAGAAAATTATAAAGATAATGAAAAAATCACCCATCATTCCACCATGCAGAGATGGGATACATTCTTCTAGATCACTTATGCTTGATCTCAGCCAAAAGGCCTAAACTTACATGCATATCCAAATGTATGAGACCATGCATGCATACTGCAATCAAAGCTCTTTTTTAAGTGACTTCATAAATGCTTGCAGAATCTGAATCTAATATTTTGTCTTTCCTGGTAGAAAATGACCTGCTGTATTCTCTCTGCACCCCCCAGCAATACAAACTTTGGTCCAAATGATGTTTATTCATTAATTAACTCACAGTTCACTCTACAAATAGGACTCAGCGCAATTCACCAAATATGGCAGGTCTAACCACCCCCTACATTGGGCTCTACAAGGACAGATGTCAGGTCACTTCCTCTTCCTGCTCCTCAGCGCTCAGAACTCAGAATTTTTTCATACACCAAGTGGGACCTTTTAGGTTGAACATTCATGAGTATCAATTCTGGGAAAATGTTTTCTCTTACTGCTCAGATTATTCCTTCCCTTCATTCTCTCTCTCTCTCTCTCTCTCTCTCTCTCTCTATCTCTCTCTCTTTTTCTTTGCAGATATTGGACTTCCTGGTTTGATTTTTTATCTCATACATTTTCATATGTTACTATTTGTTATTATAGCTTTACATCTAAGAAGTTTCTTCTACTTCATTTTCCATCTCTTGCTCTTCTTTTTAAATGATATTTTTATTCTTTAAGAGCTCTTACTTTTCTGATTGTACTTATTTTGTGTAATATTTTCTTGACTTTCTCTGAGTATTTTTCTTTTGAAGTTTTATTCTGTTTCCTAATGATCTTGGGTTCTTTCAGGTTTAGTTTTCTGTTTGTCTTGATCGTTCTCTTTCATGGTGTTAAATTTCTTTGTGTTCCTTGGCTGGCTTATCACACTTAAGAAAACAATTAAGAGACTGCTAAGGATCCTGCTGCTCCTGCATAAACCAATCTGCTTCTTGGAAGAGCTCTCCCCTGAGTAGGAAACCTAACAGAGAACTATGTGTAGCGGGTAAGACATATAATAGTAGGCTTTATTTAGGGAGTGAGGCTAAGAGCCAACTTGGAGGTTGCAGACCCTACCCCTATCTATCCCTCTAACAAAGAATAAGAAAGGCACCAGCTCCCTTACCAAAAGCCTTAACTTTCCTGCAAGGGTTCTTTCAATTATTTAAGAGCTGAGATCTCAGAATATTTTCCTGAGAATAAATGACTCTTTAGGTTTCTAGTAATAGAAAAATACATCATTAGTACAAGTGCATAATCTTGTACACACAATTCTGAAATCCAAAGATCTCTAAAAGCCAAGTGTTTTTGCCAAAGTTTAGGGCTAACTCATTAGATAGCAACTTTAACCTGAACTGACAGCAGCTACATAAAGTCTCTATTTTTCTACTTCACTGTAGAAACATTAAAGAGTTTGGTTACACGGTGCTATCCCAAACCTTTCTGCAGTGTTATATAATATATGAAATATATATTCCTCCAAGACCTTATTCTTTTAAAAAATTTTCTCAAAACAAAAGATAGGTTGCTAACAAGGTACACTGAAGGAAAACTGATTTATACTTTTAAATAGTCCTACTTTAATAGTCGTTTTGTTGTTGATGGCTTTTACTGATTGATTTTGGTTTTTATCATTTATATCTATGAAATTTTAAAACAATAAGTCTCAAGACTCAGTTCTAGCCAACGTTCCCCATTTTTATATTATATGGAAAAATTATCAGTGATCCATTAATATTTTGTTTTAGCACTTGGAGTTGATTTTATATTGAGTTTTCTTGTTCTCCTCCTGATTTCTTTTTGTGCCTGGACTAATTTTTTTCAGATCTAAGTCTATTTTTCCTGACACATGTTTAATGGTAAGACAAATTAACTTACAATTTATAGTAAAATGCCATATGAAAAAAATATAAAAATAAAATTTTCATTTAGAAATGCTTTCTCACCCAGAGCTATTCATATTGGCTACACACAATTCACCAGTTAACTCAGTCAGGCAGAATTATTTTTCCAGTTGCATGTGGAGTCATAAGGTGGAAATCAAATTAACCTCCCTCTTAATAGGGCCCAAAGCTATTAATAATAAATCCAAGAGACAAAGTTTAATTAAAAAAAAACTAGAACTATTGTCAGACAGAAATCACCTAATAAAAAGTAATTTATAATGCATACCTTAATTAATAATTTACCTCCAAGGGTAAAAAATTTTTCAGAAGTAATAACAATTAAAACATACTATTTCTTTTTTATGAATAATAGGATAACACCAAAGAGCTAGGGTAATCTCAAGCAAAAATTCAGCTGCGGTTATCACTACTTTCTGTCAAAAATTATAATTAATATTTAATGTTTTTTTTTTAATACAGAGGTTTTTTTCCCTAAGCTCACACTCGATTAAACTGGTAATTGTAACTTTACAAATAGTAAAAAACAAACAAACAAAAACAAAAAATAACATTCTAAACATAGTCTAGTACAATTCTACCTATGAAAGATATCCACTAGCGCTAGCCGGGTAGCTCAGTTGGTTAGAGTGAATTCCAGAAACACCATGGTTGCGAGTTTAATCGCTGGTCAGGGCACATAAAAGAATCAACTAATGAATGCATAAATAAGTAGAACAACAAATCAATGTTTCTTTCTCTCCCTTCTTCTCTCTCTCTAAACTCAAGCAATAAATAAAATATATATATATATTTTTTTTTTTTTGTATTTTTCTGAAGCTTGAAACGGGGAGAGACAGTCAGACAGACTCCCGCATGCGCCCGATGGGGATCCACCCGGCACGCCCACCAGGGGCGACGCTCTGCCCACCAGAGGGCGATGCTCTGCCCCTCCGGGGTGTCGCTCTGTTGCGACCAGAGCCACTCTAGTGCCTGGGGCAGAGGCTAAGGAGCCATCCTCAGCGCCCGGGCCATCTTTGCTCCAATGGAGCCTTGGCTGCGGGAGGGGAAGAGAGAGACAGAGAGGAAGGAGGGGGTGGGGGTGGAGAAGCAAATGGGCGCTTCTCCTATGTGCCCTGGCCGGGAATCAAACCCGGGTCCCCCGCACGCCAGGCCGACGCTCTACCGCTGAGCCATCCAGCCAGGGCCAAAAATAATTTTTTAAGATATCCACTAATTAATTCAAAAGAATTTGGGAAACAACAATCAAGTGCCTTAGGCTTATGTGAGATTAAATGAGTTTAAATTAGGGCACATTGAGTTACTAAAACCTAGAACCAATTTCAAATTAACAAGAGACTCCAAAGAAAAATATTAAATACCAATACTCTCACCCAGGCTGTAACATCATAAGAGCAGGAGCTTGGTACATATTTTTCAATATCATATCTCTAGCCTCTTACAAAGTGCCTAGAAAAATTTCATGCTTAAAAATTATATGCCACTTGAATAAATGAAAGAATAAAGCATTATAATATTATATACATATACCTAATTGTTATGTTATATACCTAATGGTATATGTCAATTACATCTCAATTAAAAATACTTTTAATAAACAAGCTTGCCAAATTAAAAGATTACAGGAAAAAAAATGTATGGACACAGTTATTCTAGGTGTTCAAATAAATTACCCAGATCCCTCCTAAGGAATAAATGACATTTTTCCCAGCTGGGGGCAGGGGCTACTGGCTGATAGCTCTCAGTGGTCAGCCCCCTTCTGCAGTTAAAGAGCACCATCTTACCCAAAGTCACAACCCCTTCTTCAGGATGACCCACATCCAGTGATAGATTTTTGTGGATATAAAAGCCCAGGCGCCACCTCCAACTCTGAAAACATTATCTGAGCTTCAGAATTCCCTTTATGGCTGTCAGAGGACTCTTGAAATTTCACCACAGCCCAGTTCCTTTCCTCTGCCCAAGTCTATGTTCTTCCATTCCCTTCAGAGGCATTGGCCCCAAGAGCACTCTCTAATAAATCTCTTGTATGGTAATCTCCATTTTAGATTCTGCTTCTCGAGGACCCACCCTGTGACAACATGTACCCTTCACAAAATTAAAGATTTATAAAAATAAAATATTTTTAAGCATAATTCCCTGGATTCCCTCCTCCATTACCTAACTTACAACTAAATTTAGTGGGCCAGTAGAGAAAGGCTAGAAAAGAAAGATTTTGGTTGACACAGACAAGAATCACCATAGCAGATTATTGATAATGCCATCTTATTGAAAGCCAGTCTCTCAAAACAAATGCATACCTGGTGTGCCTGATTAATGTCTGGAAGTAGGGGTATCCCCAAAAAAGCATAGGATGGTCATTAACCACATGGAATTGGCATCCAACTGACCTGTATTTAAATCATTTCTCCACCCCTTATGAGTTGAGTGATCTTGGGGAAATTACTTAACTTTTCTAAGCCTTATGATAGAGATAAAAATACATAAAGTTGGGAAATGCTTAACAAAGTACCTGGCATACTCACTAAATGGTAGACATTCTTACTGCTTTTTAAATATTTATTACTAAGAAGGCTGAAAAATAATGCCCTTCCCTGTCAATCTTCCAAACAGAAAACTAAATGACTATTATTGTTGCCAAGAGGAAAAATAATCCTCTGCACCTTGGTTATCAGCACTCAGAAACAAGAACACTGAACGTTTGTTCACAAGGAAATACAGGAGTAGAGCCTCAAACCTGTTTGCTTCCTGAAGGATGGGTAATAGATGGAAGATTTCCTATTGTTAGACATACTCTCAAATACGACCTTGACCTTAGGAATGTGAAAGTATGATGCGTGACCTTTGGAACATGTGCTGAGCTTTCATATTCACATTCAAAGGGTATGGGACCACTCATCTTCAATGAAGATCTTGTAACTAAAACTAAGTGTAGAAGACTTCCAACTTTCACTGACAGAATAAAGAAGTCAAAAAATCCTCTCACTCAAAAGCAACTATAAAGCTGGACAAAATGGTGAAAAGCAATCATCTCAGCATTTGGGAATTTGACCAAAGGCATATAACAAACTGAGAAGAATTTATTCATGAAAACAACTCATCTTTGGATAAGAACAGCACAAACCTGTGGTATTTTGCCTGAGGCTACAACCATCCCTCCTTCGGCTTTCTGCCCAATAATTCAACCAGAGTAAAATAAAGCAGGTTGTGAATATATAAGCTTTGTGGCTGCTGCTACTAGTAGGGAGTACTCACTTGAGTTGAAGCATTGTCAGTTATAGAAGATCTGGTGGCCAAGGATGGCCAGGGCTCCATTAGCCTGAGGATGCTCATCTGTTTGGGGCAAGCAATAGATTGGTGGACTAGCCAGAGCTTTAAAAGAGAGTTGTGGGAAATGAGACATTGATAGAGGATGTGATAAACTCTAAAATATCTTGGTTTACCACATGCAGAGCCACCCACACATTCCTGGCTGACAGAGCTGAGTCTGGGGATAGGAAAAGAAGATATAAGAGAACTAGCAAAAAGTGAACACCGGTGCAGACCTGAAAATGACCTGAAGTTTTAATCTACTCCCTGGACTACAAACTGATCCATGAGCAAAGAATGAAACGGAACTCGTTCAAAGTGTTTAAGTACAACCTCTGACAGATCATGGCCTAGACACTAAGCTATATAAGCTTAGAGATCATCTGTAGGAAGCCAAGCTTAAAAATAAAAACAAGAAAACAAATAATAAAGGTATCAGGGACCACACATTACAGGGTAGAGAGACTTCACAGGCAAGTTCACTGCTCACAAAAACTAGGAGATATTTTATCACTTCATATTCATTTTGAAATATCCCCTAAATTTTGTGAACAGTATTATTTACCAACAAACAAACAACAAATCCTTCAGGGAGAAAAAGTCAGAATCCAGACTATTATACATATTGTACTATTTTATATACATATTTTATATGTATATATTTTGTATTACTTTATAAACATATTTTATATGTATCATATATACATATATTTATATATCTATTTTTATCCATACTCAGAGGGAAAAACAGTCAATAGAAACTGTCTCTGAGAGGACCCAGATGCTGGATTTTACAGACAAAAACTTAAAAGTGTTTACAAATATTTTCAAAGAATAAGAGGAAACTATTTAAAGCATTAAAGGAAAAATGGTAGCGAATAGAGCAAATAGAGACAGTAATTAAAGAACCTCAATCAAAAGATAAAAATTACTTTTAAACAGTTTTATTTGTTGGTTTTTAACAAGAGAAGAAGAGAGAGAGAGAGAGAGAGAGAGAGAGCGACAGCAATCTGTGCCCTGACTAGGATTGAACCAGCAGCCTCTGTGCTTAGGGACAATGCTCTAACCAACTGTGCTAGCCAGCCAGGGCAAAAGCTACTTTAAAAAAAAAAAAACTAACTGGAAACTCCAGAGTTGAAAAACACAATAACTCAAATGAAAAATTCACTAAAGGATTTCAACAGAAAATGGGATATGGCAGAAAATTGTGAGAACTTGAATATAGCACCATAGAATTATCCAGTCTGAGGAACAGAAAGAGAAAAAGAACAGTAAGGTAAGTAATGACTAGATTCTCATCAGAAACAATGAAGGCCAAATGACAAACTCAAAAGTCCTAAAGTTATTGAATTGTACATTTGAGATTGTACAAGTGAGTTTTAAGCTAGGTAAATTATAACTCAATGAAGTTGTTTTAAAAACATTTTAAGAGTAAGAGACCATAAGACAGACATACTTGAAACAATTTCTTAATTACTGTCATTGCATTTTCTCCTCTTACTCTCTCCTTTGCTTTTGTCCTTTATCCTCCATCATTGTCTCTTCCTTCTCCCAGACTGTTGCTTTTTTGGCACCTCTAACCCAGGAAGATGATTCCAGCCCAGAAATAATACTCACAGATGTATTTGAGTCACAGATATTCTGAGATGGTCCTTCTTCATATTCAGATTTTTCTCTCTTAAGGAAGAATTTAATTCCTATTGAGCAGTCTGACTTTATAAAGCTTTACACAAAAACAAAAAAGAGAGAAGTTGGGTACCCAAAATGACAATTTTAAGATGTCTAGTATTTAAAGACAGACAGCTTAAAAAATGCAAAAGAAAAGGGCTTATATACTTGATTTTGGCTTCATGTTTAGCATAATAGCAATTTTATGTAAATGTAGACTGTGTCAACCTAACAGTTTACTAATTTGTTGTTTATGTCCTTGTTATTTATGCTGACATTTTTATGAAAAAAAAAATAACTCCATTTACTTCTGTGCATTACTTTGAAGCAGGTTTTGGGGGGAAGATTCCTTGAAAATCACCATACACTAAAAGCAGCATTTTCTGTAAGATTAGTCAGATACAGGAGAAATTGGGCAGCCTTTCAAAATTGAATCTAAGCATGACAGATAGGGGCTAGCATCAGGTGGGAAAAGTTACACAGTGTTCTTGGAGTCTGTTGATAATACTGTACTGGCTGAGCTGGTACACTTAGTTGGTGCAGTATGCTACAAGGACATTCAAATTAAGCTCCTTTTTACAGTGCTGAAAGGACATAATGTGATGCAGGCTTCACAAAACAAACTTTTATCAAAAATGAAATATCAATTATTAGCATTTTACCCAAACCAGCAGCTTGATCTTGTAGGAAAATCTAAGGCAACAGGCCCTAATAACAAAGCCTTGGGCTGGGAATCAAGAATTCATTCTGTTTCTACAGCTAAGAAGTTATATAACCTAAATTATGGCATTTACATTCTTTAGTCTTTGGTTTTCCCATCTGTAAAATGTAGGTGTTAATCCATCTGACCTCAAGTCCCCTTTCAAGCTTAAATATAAACGAAGCTTATAAAATAGTCTCCAGCCCGACCTCAATTGTGTTACTTGCTAATTAATAAGACTTTTTTAGATGTTTGCCCAGGACTGATTGTTACCCTCCCTGAATAGTTTGGCAGATGACAATTCTGCAGCAGACCATGAGGGCTCCAAAGATACCAGAGAACAACCTGTTATAAAAATTTACCAAATTCTTTATATTGTCAATGAACATTTGGGACCCAATCATGACTAAATATAAAAGAATTTGAGTTAACATTCACAAAAATGCCTTCTTCCAGACATTTTGTCTTTTGTGAAATTGTGTCGGCGGGGGTTGGGGGGGAGTCATAACAAGATATTAAAAATATTCCACCTACTTTTCATGGAATTGTTAAGAGGTTTAGTCAGATATGAAACAGAAATCAATTCACCAATTTTTCCACCCAAGTTATTCACCACCTGTGTGTCTCATAAAATGTACCCCCTTAGGCCCTGGCCGGTTGGCTCAGTGGTAGAGCGTTGGCCTGGCGTGCGGGGGACCCGGGTTTGATTCCCGGCCAGGGCACATAGGAGAAGCGCCCATTTGCTTCTCCACCCCCACCCCCTCCTTCCTCTCTGTCTCTCTCTTCCCCTCCCACAGCCAAGGCTCCATTGGAGCAAAGATGACCCGAGCGCTGGGGATGGCTCCTTGGCCTCTGTCCCAGGTGCTAGAGTGGCTCTGGTCGTGGCAGAGCAACATCCCGGAGGGGCAGAGCATCGCACCCTGGTGGGCAGAGCCTCGCCCCTACTGGGCGTGCCAGGTGGATCCCGGTCGGGCGCATGCGGGAGTCTGTCTGACTGTCTCTCCCCGTTTCCAGCTTCAGAAAAATACCAAAAAAAAATGTACCCCCTTATTCTTTCACAATGAAATTCCCAATGAGAAATTCAGGGAAATAGATACTGCTTAAAAACAGGTAGAGGACTTACCCTAAGGTGTTATGCTTCACTTTCAACAGATAGTGATGAGCAAAGAGAAAACAGACAGAACATGAGTAAGAAAAGAGAGAGAATAAACTCACAGGTTGAGAATATGGTCAATCTGCTCCTTAAGTAATAAATCTATAAAAGGGGACTCTGTTGCCCCCTATAATTTTTAACTGGATCAAAGATCCTAATATTGTGTTTTTCTACAGGACCTCACTGCTGAAAGGTTTATATTTCAAGCTAGTTATTTCCCTAAATTAACTGCTGGAAATTATCTAATTTGCATTAATTCCCATCTAGTCCTGGGAGCCTGTCCAGTAAAACAGGAACAGAGAAATTTGCATTTGGGCTCACAGATTGTTCAGTTTAATCAGCAGGTGAAAGAAAATCATCTTGCAAAATGTGCCTTATATTTATTTATTTATTTACTTACTTACTTATTTATTTTTTAATGGGGTGACATCAACAAATCAGGGTACATATATTCAAAGAAAACATGTCCAGGTTATCTTGTCAATCAATTATGTTGCATACCCATCAACCAAAGTCAGATTGTCCTCTGTTCCTTCTATCTAGTTTTCTTTGTACCCCTCCCCCTCCCCCTTTTCCTCTCCCTCTCCCCCCATCTCCATGTAACCACCACACTCTTATCAATGTCTCTTAGTCTCGCTTTTACATCCCACCTATGTATGGAATAATGCAGTTCCTGGTTTTTTCTGATTTAATTATTTCACTTCGTATAACGTTATCAAGATCCCACCATTTTGCTGTAAATGATCCGATGTCATCATTTCTTATGGCTGAGTAGTATTCCATAGTGTATATGTGCCACATCTTCTTTATCCAGTCATCTATTGATGGGCTTTTTGGTTGTTTCCATGTCCTGGCCACTGTGAACAATGCTACAATGAACATGGGGCTGCATGTGTCTTTACGTATCAATGTTTCTGAGTTTTGGGGATATATACCCAGTAGAGGGCTTGCTAAGTCATAAGGTAGTTCTATTTTCAGTTTTTTGAGGAACCACCATACTTTCTTCCATAATGGTTGTACTACTTTACGTTCCCACCAACAGTGAATGAAGGTTCCTTTTCTCCACAGCCTCTCCAACATTTGCTATTACCTGTCTTGCTAATAATAGCTAATCTAACAGATGTGAGGTGGTATCTCATTGCAGTTTTGATTTGCATTTCTCTAATAAATAAAGAAGATGAGCATCTTTTCATATATCTGTTGTATTTGTATTTCTTCCTGGGAGAAGTGTCTGTTCATGTCCTCTTCCCATTTTTTTATTGGATTGTTTGTTTGTTTGTTGTTGAGTCTTATAAGTTCTTTGTATATTTTGGATATTAGGCCCTTATCTGAGCCGTTGTTTGAAAATATCATTTCCCATTTAGTTGACTGTCTGTTTATTTTGTTATCAGTTTCTCTTGCTGAGCAAAAACTTCTTAGTCTGATGTAGTCCCATTCATTAATTTTTGCCTTCACTTCTCTTGCCTTTGAAGTCAAATTCATAAAATGCTCTTTAAAACCCAGGTCCATGAGTTTGGTACCTATGTCTTCTTCTATGTACTTTATTGTTTCAGGTCTTATGTTTAGATCTTTGATCCATTTTGAGTTAATTTTAGTACAAGAAGACAAACTGTAGTCCAGTTTCATTCTTTTGCATGTGGCTTTCCAGTTTTCCCAGCACCATTTGTTGAAGAGGATTTCTTTTCTCCATTGTGTGTTGTTGGCCCCTTTATCAAAAATTATTTGACTATATATATGTGGTTTTATTTCTGGGCTTTCTATTCTGTTCCATTGGTCTGAGTGTCTATTTTTCTGCCAATACCATGCTGTTTTGATTGTAGTGGCCCTATAATATAGCTTGAAGTCAGGTATTGTAATGCCCCCAGCTTCATTCTTTTTCTTTAGGATTGCTTTGGCTATTCAGGGTTTTTTATAGTTCCATATAAATCTGATGATTTTTTGCTCCATTTCTTTAAAAAATGTCATGGGAATTGCATTAAATTTGTATATTACTTTGGGTAATATGGCCATCTTGATTATATTTATTCTTCCTAACCAAGAACAAGGAATATTCTTCCGTCTCATTATATGTTTTTCGATTTCCCTTAACAATAGTTTGTTGTTTTCATTATTTAAGTCTTTTACATTCTTTGTTATGTTTATTCCTAGGTATTTTATTATTTTTTTTTTTTTTGCAATCGTGAAGGGGATTATTCTTTTGAGTTCGTTCTCAGATGTTTCATTGTTGGCATATAGAAAGGCTATGGACTTCTGTATGTTAATTTTGTATCCTGTGACCTTACTGTATTGGCTTATTGTTTCTAGTAGTCTTTTTGTGGATTCTTTGGGGTTTTCGATGTCTAGGATTATATCATCTGCAAAAAGTGATACCTTTACTTCTTCTTTTCTGATATGGATGCCTTTTATTTCTTTGTCTTGTCTGATTGCTCTGGCTAGAACCTCTAGTACCACATTAAATAAGAGTGGAGAGAGAGTGGACAACCCTGTCTTGCTCCTGATTTAAGGGGGAAAGCCTTCAGTTTAGTGCCATTTAATATGATGTTAGCTGATGGTTTATCATATATGGCCTTTATCATGTTGAGATATTTTCCTTCTATACCCATTTTGTTGAGAGTCTTAAACATAAAATTGTGTTGTATTTTATCAAAAGCCTTTTCTGCGTCTATTGATAAGATCATGTGGTTTTTGTTCTTTGTTTTGTTGATATGGTGTATTACGTTAACCATTTTATGTATGTTGAACCATCCTTGAGATTCTGGGATGAATCCCACTTGATCATGATGTATTATTTTTTTAATATGTTGTTGTACTTGATTTGCTAGTATTTTGTTTAGTATTTTAGCATCTGTATTCTTAGAGATATTGGTCTGTAGTTTTCTTTTTTTGTGCCATCCTTGCCTGGTTTTGGTATGAGGGTTATGTTGGCCTCATAAAATGTGCTTGGATGTATTGCTTCTTCAAATTTTTGGAAGACTTTCAGTAGAATAGGAACCAAGTCTTCTTTGAATGTTTGATAAAATTTGCTGGTATAGCCGTCTGGGCCTGGACTTTTATTTTTGGGGAGGTTTTTAAGGGTTTTTTTCTATTTCTTCTCTACTAATAGGTCTGTTTAGGCTTTCTGCTTCTTCTTGACTCAGTCTAGGAAGGTTGTATTGTTCTAGGAATTTATCCATTTCTTCTAGGTTGTTGAACTTAGTGGCATAAAGTTTTTCATAGTATTCTACAATAATTCTTTGTATATCTACAATGTCCGTGGTGATTTCTCCTCTTTCATTTTGGATTTTGTTTATATGAGTTCTTTCTCTTTTTTCCTTGGTAAGTCTTGCCAAGGGATTGTCAATTTTGTTGATCTTTTCAAAGAAGCAGCTCCTTGTTCTATTAATTTTTTCTATAGTTTTTCTGTTGTCTATTTCATTTATTTCTACTCTGATTTTTATTATCTCCTTTCTTCGGCTGGTTTTAGGTTGTCTTTACTCTTCTTTTTCTAGTTCCTTAAGGTATGACGTTAAGTGGTTCACTTGGGCTCACTCTTGTTTGTTCATATATGCCTGAAGTGATATGAACTTCCCTCTTATCACTGCTTTTGCTGCATCCCATAGGTTCTGATATGTCGTATTGCCATTTTCATTTGTCTGTATATATCTTTTGATCTCTGCACTTATTTCTTCTTTGACCCATTCATTTTTTAAAAGTATGTTGTTTAGTTTCCACATTTTTGTGGGATTTTTTTCCTCTTTTTTGCAGTTGAATTCTAGTTTCAAGGCTTTATGATCAGAAAATATGCTTGGTACAACTTCGATTTTTCTGAATTTGCTGATGTTGTTTCTGTGGCCCAACATATGGTCAATTCTTGAGAATGATCCATGTACACTGGAGAAAAATGTATATTCTGTCCTTTGGGATGAAATGTCCTGTAGATGTCTTTCATATCTAGGTGCTCTAGTGGTTTGTTCAAGGCCAATATATCTTTGTTGATTCTCTGTTTGGATGACTGATCTAGAGCCGTCAGTGGTGTATTGAGGTCTCCAAGTATGATTGTATTTTTGTCAGTTTTTGTTTTAAGGTCAATAAGAAGCTGTCTTATATATTTTGGTGCTCCTTGGTTTGGTGCATATATATTAAGAATTGTTATGTCTTCTTGATTCAGTGTCCCCTTAGCCATTATGAAATAGCCATTTTTGTCTCTGAGTACTTTTGCTATCTTGTAGTCAGCATTATCAGATATGAGTATTGCTATGCCTGCTTTTTTTTGGATGTTATTTGCTTGGAGTATTGTTTTCCAGCCTTTCACTTTGAATTTGTTTTTATCCTTGTTGCTTAGATGAGTTTCTTGTAGGCAGCATACAGTTGGATTTTCTTTTTCTTTTTTTTATTTTTTTTTTAATTTTTTTACAGGGACAGAGAGTGAGTCAGAGAGAGGGATAGATAGGGACAGACAGACAGGAACGGAGAGAGATGAGAAGCATCAATCATCAGTTTTTCATTGCAACACCTTAGTTGTTCATTGATTGCTTTCTCATATGTGCCATGACCAACGGCCTTCAGCAGACTGAGTAACCCCTCGCTCGAGCCAGTGACCTTGGGTCCATGCTAGTGAGCTTTTTGCTCAAACCAGATGGGCCCGCGCTCAAGCTGGCTATCCTGGGGTCTCGAACCTGGGTCCTTCCGCTTCCCAGTCTGACGCTCTATCCACTGCGCCACCACCTGGTCAGGCTGGATTTTCTTTCCTAATCCATTCTGCTACTCTGTGCCTTTTTATTGGTGAGTTTAATCTGTTTACATTTAGTGTAATTATTGACACTTGTGAGTTCCCTATTGCCACTTTATAGATTGCTTTCTGTTAGTTTTGTGTTTTGTTTGATCCTTCTCTTTTGTTTTTCTATCTTTTGTTTTTATTTGGTTGTATTCCATACATCTTTCCTATGTTGCTATCTTTTTTAAATCATGTGTCTCTGTGGTGGTTTTTTCAATGGTGGTTATCATTAAGTAATGAAAAGGGTCCTACCCTGTTCATTGTAGTGCATTATGTTGTGAGTACTTTTGCACTCCATCATCCTTTGCTACTCCTCCATCCTCTCCCTCCCTCTTTTTTTTTTGTTGTTGTCACAGTTTAAATTTGGTTTTATTGTGTTCTTCTTGGAGCTTTTACTTGTGGCTTTGTTTTGTTTTTTTTTTTTTTTGTTCTTTGTATCTGATTGGTGAACCCCCTATAGTAATTCCTGGAGTGGGGGTTTTCTGATGATAAATTCTCTCATCTTTTCTGTATCTGTGAATGTTTTTATTTCTCCTTCGTATTTGAAGGATAACTTTGATGGGTATAGTATTCATGGCTGAAAGTTCCTCTCTTTCAGGACTTTAAATATTGGGGTCCACTCTCTTCTATCTTGTAGAGTTTCTGTTGAGAAATCTGATGATAATCTAATGGGCCTTCCTTTATATGTTGTATTCTTCTTTTCCTTGGTTGCCTTGAGAATTTTTTCTTTGTCGTTGGTTTGTGCCAATTTCATTATGATGTGCCTTTGAGTAGGTTTGTTGGGGTTAAGAAAACTCGGAGTTCTGTTTGCTTCTTGAATTTGAGGCTTTAGTTCTTTCCACAGGCTTGGGAAGTTCTCATCTATTATTTGTTTGAGTATGTTCTCCATTCCATTTTCTCTCTCTTCTTCCTCTGATATACCTATTATTCTTATGTTATTCTTTTTGATGGAATCAGATAATTCCTGTAGGGCTATCTCATTTTTTTTTAATTTTTGAGTTCCTTTCTTCTTCTCTCTCTTGTGCCTCAAGTTGCTTGTCTTCTATTTCACTAATCCTACCTTCTATCTGTGTGCCTTATATGTAGATGGTTCTTACTTGTCAACAACCAAGATGTCCAATGATGACATTTAACAATAAGCAACATTGCTTTCTTCTACAGCTGTTGAAAAGGCCATGTTTTAACAATCTAAAAAGGAACCAATGCTTTACTTTTTGGCAAATAAAGATTATCTGTCTCTAAACCATTTCTCTAATGTCACTACTAATACTTTTTCTACACAAATTCAATTCTTAATAAGTCAACAAGAAATAAATACCTTCCATTGATCATTCTCTTTTGTAGATTCAAGGTTATTTTACTACCTTGGATTTTTATTGACTACTATATTGATTTTCTCTATGAATCCGTGCTTGGGGGGGGGGGGGTTCAACTCAAGATATATGTCAACTGGACACGATGCACAGATTTTGTACTTGAAGATCTTCATGGTTATACATCCCTCTTTTGCCTGACCAAAGCTTATATCAGTTCTTATGGTGATGATATTCTACCATCTGTGATTTTTAATGAAAGATGATCCCAAGCCATAAGAAGCAGCTAACCCTCACCACAGCAGCTGGACTCTGTCTCCAAAGAGAGTTATAGAAGAATCATTGCATGCATAGCATTACTTTGCAAGAATCTGATTAGATACAGTGTGGTAAACAAAAAGTTTGAATAAAGACTGCTTCAAAAAGTAAGATTTACTATTCTATTCTCAGTTCCACATACTTTCTGGATTTCATGAGAAGAAAGTCATTGTTTCTTTAAATTCCACAGAAGAAATGGTAAATCATTTTACATTATCGGGAAGTAAAACTATGAAAAGAGAAAAGTTAAGCAGAGGTGTGAAAATTAAAGCCAACGTTATTTTCCCACTATTTTCGCTGAAAAGGGGGCAGAGTAGTACAGGCCATTCACAGGTGGAATGCTGCATCTTTCAAAAGGAAGAGTATGAGGAAAGGAACCAGAGGAAAACTAAGACTTTGTAAAGCAGGAATAAAAACAAAACATGTTTAATGAATTTTAAGAGGAACTAAACTTTTCCCACGATGTTCCTTGAAACTAAGCCTAGAGAGTCACACCAGTTTAGAAGATCAAGAAAACAAGAGTAAGTCAAGTGCAAGGATGACAAACTAAGAAGCCTACAGTTCCCAGGAAAGCATTGCTATTTGAGAATGCAGGCCCCGTGTTGCCAGATTGTTCCATTTGTTAAGAGATACTAGAAATCTTATATAAAATTTTCTCACTTTTAAAACAATATATTGCTCAATCGAAACACCAGTGCACATTAGACTTAAGCCATGAGTTTGCAAACCACTCATTAAGGAAAATAAAAGTACTGAGGTTCTAGAAGTTTACATGCAAAGTCTGATAGCTGCTTGTGGCAAATCCAGGCCTATAATCCAAGCCTGTGTTCATTCCATCCCCTTCAGTATAACTGGCTTACTCTAAATATGTCAACAATATAAAGACTATGAAAAGGACAGCAAGAAATAAAAATAACACAGGTAGTTAAGGGCCTCCCATTCTCCCATATTAGCTAACAAAATTGCAATTACATTATTGAAGGAAGAATCTGTCTTCTCAATATACATGTGCTCTGCTGTGAAAAGCGAGTTGTTGCCAGATGTGCAGCCACAGGTCTTCTGAGAGATGTACAGGCATTCACAGAACATTTCTCAGATTAGAATCTGATTTAAGGAGTGCAAACCACCTTCTTCTAGGATTATGACACTTTCTCAAAATGACAAGTGTGTTGACATAAGGCAATAAACACAACTGACCAGTATTTTCTAAGAAGTTTTACTCGTTAATGTTTTGAAATAACAAACACTATTTAAAACCCTTCAAAAATAACTGTAGTGCAGTATTTATTTGTTCCTGTTGAGAACTGAGAATATAAATAACCACTCATGGAGACTTGCATAAGAATAATGAGCTACAGGTTTTAATAAAATCACAACCAATTCTCTAAGGTCAAAGGTGAAAGCAACAAAACTTTCACAAAAAAGATAATGCAAACTAAGGGGATATTTCATTTTTGCAAAGAAAAAAAATCTAATATTCTATGTAAGAATTTTATTGAAGTGTAGTGACTTGCATCTTGTAAGAGTGTAGAATGCATTACGTATGCATAATAGATTTGTAGTAAAGTTGGAAACTAGTATTTAACAAGCTTGTTTGCCTTTAAGGAACCTTCATCCACGGGCTTTAAGATGAGAGTTCTAGCAACTAAAACTATGAATACTGTAAGTACAAATAATAATTTTTCTTTCTAAATGCATATACTCCAAAGCAAAAATAAATAATTAAATAAATGTAATATACAGAATATATAGACATTTAATATCTTTTTATAATAAAGTTGACAATTAAACCATTGCTTGGCACATTCACTGGCCAAATATTTTTAAATCTATTTTGTTTAGATTTATATACTCAACAAGGGAAGATAATTGGAAAAAAATTCTTTTACAGAAAGATTGACTTAATTTCTTCTGGAATATTACTATATAGTAGCTCCGCTTCTGACTCTGCACAGTCTCAGAAGACTCTGAGAGTATAAAATAAATTAAACTTACTACAAACCATACAATTAAATGTCCTCTTATGTTATCAAAAGAAATCAAGTTAGGACAGCAGCACCTGGTAAATAGCTGATCACATGACCAGACATTAAGCTAGGAGGTCATTCTGTAAGGACATAGGAGCTTTAAAAAGATCTAGGAAGACAGGAAACTGAACCAATAACTAAATACTACCATGATCTCATGCTGCATTTTGGGAAACAGTGTAGTGGCAATAAAGAGAATTTTAGGACTATTTTAGATACAAATATGCAAGGATGGTGAGCTCGCTGTCTGCAAAGGAGCTAACTGCTCCCTTATGAATGTCAGAACCAACTTTAGAAGGATCTGGGCCAATATAACATCATCTCAAAAAATAACAGGTATTATTATAGATCATGTTGCAAATGGTATTTTAAATCATACCATCCATAACAAATTAAGTTTCCAAAAGATAAATCATGTTAATTCCATAAGTTCAGTAGCATATATCTAACCAAGTTCTTAAGACTGAACTTTCTTATAGGCAACAAACATTTGTTCACTACTTTATGATTATATTCCCCGCAGTTAAAAATAACTTTGCTCTCCCAAAGATGCCATACTTCACTAATGAACATGAAAATTTTCATCCTTGCCTTACAATATTTGTCATCTCTCAGAGATCAGAACTTATTTATCTTTATCATTTTTACTGTCTAATGGTGCTTTGTGCATACTAGATAATACATGTCTATTGATTGATAGTCATCAAATGCCCCTTTGATTCATCCAACTAATAAATATTCATCCAACTAATAAATATTCATCCAACTAATATAATGCAAATAAATCAAATTTTAAAAATTAAATTATAAAATTTGTGCTATTTGCTTCATACTCTTTCTATGATACATTTCTACCAATTAAGGTTTCTTTTTTAACCAAGTTTTCTGCTTTTTATGAAACATATTCCTTCCCTTGGTATTCTTAGATTTAGTGTTGCAATCAAAAGGAAATAAAATACTAATTTCTAATACTGTTTATAATAGAAATATGGTACTTAAATATCTTCCCTACGTATAATAACATATAGGAGTTCTATCTTCTCATGGAGAATTTAAAAGGATCACAATATCAACTCATTGTGTCATGAAACTTAATCCCCTAGCGTCTGGCCAAGTTTAAATTGGAGCCTATCCACTATGTTTTCATAATCTAGCAAGATGCAAGCAGGAGTTCTGGGACCATTTATCTCATCCTTCTCTGTTAATGGAGGTCCCTTCTCCCTTCTTCTGCCCTGAGAAATACTATTTGGCATGGTCCTGAAGCCACTACTGCTTTTGTATTTTCAGTTAACAGCTTGTCCTGACTGCGTCAAATTTTGGCTGTGTTGGGGCAGACTGTGGCCATTCTCTGAGAATCACACCTCTACTGACTGAGTACTTTTTGTACATATTCACACATATAGCAACAAGGTGAGACAAAACTTAAAAAGTAGAAGATCTGGCTTTTGGTCCTGTCACTATTTTGAATCAAAAAGAGCAATTCTTTAAACTTAATTCTTCACGAATAAAATAGTTTGAATTAAAGCGTTATGTAAATTTCAATCTCTTAGAATAATAAATAGTTTTCTCGTCTATTAAATGGGACGTTCAAAGGCAGATTTAATGGCAGGCGCACTGGGCGCCCACCCTGGGTCCTGACTTCTGAAGTGCCCCACAAAACCCCAACTTTACACTTTTTTCTAATGTAAGGGGCCCAATATATACTTCTGCACCCAGGGCCTCAACCCACCTTAATCCGCCTCTGGGGACATTGTAAAAATTAAACTACATAATAGACATTTTAATGAAGGGACTTTGTCTCTTTTGTCACTGCTCCAGACTAAGAGACCAGAACAGTGCCTATCACTTTGTAGTCACACAGTAAATATTTATCGAGTGAATCAATGGATGCTTTGAACAACAGTGGCAGAAATGTGATTCCTTATAAATGGTTGGCTTATGCAGGTGCAAGCCAAGGTGAAGATCCAATAGTTCTGCCTGTCTACTGAGCAGTACCAGCCAAACAGCTGTCTCACACTTTACATCTTGCCTACTCTTCTCTGGTACAATTCATCACCGTACCTGTTTTGCACAGGTCCCGTGGTTTTTCCCCAAAATCTCTTAGCTCCCTAGGCAGCAGAGTTAGGATTTTAAGATTCGTCTGGATCACCCCATCTTCAATATTGTGGATCCCTTTTCCAATGATGCTGTCCACTGCTGAAAACAACTTTGGCAAATGAAGATCAAAGAAACCTTTGTTTTCAATGTTTACTGGGGTTGTGTCATCTCACATCACCTTTTTGGCATGAGGTGTACATTGATCAAAAGTACTAGATTGAGGCTAATTTTTTTTTTTTTTTTTGTATTTTTCCAAGGTTAGAAGCAGGGAGACAGTCAGACAGATTCCTATATGCGTCCGACTAGGATCCACCTGACATGCCCACCAGGGGGCCATACTCTGCCCATCTGGGGCATTGCTCCATTGCGCCCAGAGCCATTCTAGCCCCTGAGGCAGAGGCCATGAAGCCATCCTCAGTGCCTGGGACAGCTTTGCTCCAGTGGAGCCTTGGCTGCGGGAGGGGAAGAGAGAGATAGAGAGAAGGGAGAGGAGGAAGGATAGAGAAGCAGATGGGCATTTCTCCTGTATGCCCTGACCGGGAATTGAACCTGGGATTTCCACACACTGGGCAGATGCTCTACCGCTGAGCCAACCAGCTAGGGCCTGAGGTTAATTTTTTTTAATATTACAAATCTTTCATTTTACAAAACCAGAAAGCAACCCAACTATTGCCCATTTATGATAATAAAAATTGAAACAAAAACTCTGAACCCATTTTGAAAAATTCTGTTACAACATTCTTAAATCCAGTTCATATTGTTCCACTGAGTTGACTAAGATTTAAGCTCAAGGGGAACACAAAATTAGACAGAATTTTACCTTTTCTGAAGAGATGATTATAATTTGATTGTGAGAAGATAAGGTAAATAGCCCCTTAGCAACTTGTTTACTTTATCACCTTTAAAAAAAAGTCCAAATACATATTTTTTAATTTCTGGAATACTACCCAGATATTTAAATTTTTGATATTTAAAATTTACATTAAAGAACACAATACTGTGAAAACAAGCCTTTAAATATAGTTCGATAATTCTAGGGGTACTTACTGCGCAATGTCTTTAGCAAATACTGGTTTATTGTATTTTAAAAATCAGCAAGGTAGAAGCAGATCTAATTTCAAATTGCCATAGAACATGCCAGATTATGTGTACTGATTTTTGTTTTAAGATATGCCTATATCTCTGTTCTACAGTTCTTACTTAAGAAATTTAAGATACCATTTCCCAAAGATTTCCCCCAAAACCTAGCCTTCAGAGATGTTCTTAAAAAATAAGTGTTTTACAGGAAAAAAATTTGAGGAAAATATTGCATACACTATTACAATTACCATGTTAAATGCTCTGATAAGTCCTGTAGAGAAAAAAACAACTTGTTTTTCCAGAATTTCTCCAGTCTTTTCCACCAGGAAACATTTCCCTTTTTCAGTAAAACTTATAAACGCCCCTGGAATGAAGGAATACTTTTTGAGAAATGCTCACAAGTTTACTTCAATCTGGGGCAAAAAGGAAATACATCAAAATGTATAGAAAAAAATTGACAATCTTCAAATTAGTACTAATATAAACATTTTAACCTTAAAATTTATCGGTGAATAAACTACATCATGAGGAGGCAGCTGTGGCTTTGATAGATGCTGGCATTAAGCTGTTAAAAGGCAGGGCCCCAGTAAGGCACGCTTTCCTCACAAGGAAATAGCCAAGTTTCGGGTAGGGGGAGGGCGATGGAATAGTAAACAACCACAGAGTAAAGGGCTTCTAACCAATAAGAGAAAAATCTTCCAGAAGACACACTGACAGAGATCATCTTCGCCCTGTCCAGATAACGCCTCACAGATTTATTTCAGATATGGAAGAAAGTTTCGTAGTTGGGCTGTTTTAAAGAGTATATTCACATTGGAGAGAAACACTTATGTTTCTTCCATTTGATACATTTATACAGAGCAACAGAAAAAGTGTCAAAGACAAGTGAAATTGACAGAGGTCATGTGTGAAGTCAGAAAGCACCTATACTAGAGAATGTTATCCAAAGAGACTGATTCCTTTATGGGTATTCCTGCCCTAAGATACACGCAGGACCTTCTAACTACAGGTGGATGCTCACAGGTTTTCTGATTGCTTGATACAACTGTGGGTGGTTCTTGGTGTCTTCTGATTTGACAAGGACACCACGAGTTAAGAACAAGGACTCTGGCAGATGGGAGCCAGCTTGGCCCTGCCTCAATCACTTGCTTTCCTGCTGTGTAACTTTGAGTGCGTTACCTGATCTCTCCAAGCCTCGCTTTTCTCTCTATATAAGGAAAATAACATTGCTCACCACACAGGGTTACAGTGAAGAGGAACTGAGCTACTACTGAGCTTACTGTGTTTACCACGCCACCCAGCAGGTAATGAGCGCTCAGTACATGTTAGCTGGAATTATCAGTGGCTATCTGATGGGAAGATGCAGGTGGGACTAGAGAATTGCAACAGATGGCTCTCTAAAATAAAGACAGGAGAGTTAGGCAAGGTGCACTCTGTGGCTTCAGCATCAGGTACCCAGTCATCTGCACCTTATTAGCGGCTCTACAACTGCTCATTATGCAGCCAGAAGGGAGGAGCAGGGCTCTGCTCTCTTCCCTGGCAGTGCAGGTTAAGAAAGAAGGAGAAGAGAAAATAGAGATGGACAATAAAAGTCAGAATTTTGGCTTCTGTGGCAGACCCTTCACAAGTTGTCTAGAAAGTCCCTATGCAAGTTGGTAACTGGTTGCAAGTAAAGAGCGATCAGAGGGAAAGATTGAAACTGACTGTCAGTGATAGCAGTTTACAAAACACTGTTGACCACAGTGACAGTGAGCAGAGGAAAACAGGAAGATTTTTACAACCTCCAAGAATACTTTTGTGGCATAGATTTATTCCTTGTGGCAAATTCATTGTAACCAAATCCCTAAAGACCAATTTCTTAATGTCATGACATGAAAACATCTTGATTTTTTCAGAGCCCTTCGTTGCACTTCTCGGGTTCTAACTGCTCCTTCCCATCAGATAGCCACTGATAACTCCAGCTAACAGGTACTGAGCTCTCATTAGCTGCCGGGCGGCGTGCTAAACACAGTAGTAGCTCAGTTCCTCTTCACTGCAACCATGTGGTGAGTAATGTCATTCTTCCTATAAAAAGGGAAAAGCGAGGCTTGGAGAGGTCAGGTAACTCACTCAAAGTTACACAGCTGGGAAGCAAGTGATGGAGGCAGGGCCACGCTGGCTGCTGGCTGCTGGCTGCTGGCTGCCAGCGTCCTTGCCTTTAATTACATCGTCAGGCAGCCTGGTGGCTGAAGTTCACCTACCACACTACCACTGGGATATGTTCATGTTCTGGGCAAAGACCAAGCAGGTCCTGCACCTTTCCTGGTGTGAAAAGATATTAGAGCTGGCAGACTCTCCTTGTCGCTCTGCTATCCAAGAGGCCCGGATAATATATATATGTTTCCCCTGTGGGTGAGATGACTTCAGAACTATACATCCAGGTGACCCAACTTTTACTTTTTCTTCGATTTGTAAGCAAGACCCTTATATTATACAATGTCACGTGAGGTGTATATCTGAAAAACACCAGCTTCTCCACGGTGGATCCAGGTGTTGTCGTTTGACCTCAGCCTTGTTCTGTATCTGGTGGTGTTCTTAAGTTACTTCCTTCTACAGGGTTCCCTGTTTTGAATGAATCACCTTCAACATTCACAGTTTTCATTAATCTATTGAGGAGGGAGCCCATTGTCCATAGACAGAGATCACAAATCTCAATGGAGAATATAAGAAATAGTATATTTCTCTTTTCAATTACCTTTGATTTATAGCAACAATTTTCAAGAACAGACTGTGAGTTTTATTCCAAACAGTTAAAATACCATTTAATCAGTTCTGCTTAGTACAGCAATATCCAGGTCTCCAAGGGTAGGCCATAGAAACAGTGCTTTGCTGATCTGATTTTCACCAAAAAAAAAAAAACCTATTATAAGAAAAATCTTTAGAACAGATGTGTTGACAAATCCCTGTCCACAAAGCAGTCAAGCTATTTAACAAAACTGTTGGTTCAGTATTTGTTCTATCTTTTGTAAGTGTACGTGTCTGCTGATTCTCAGTGTGGGGGGGAGGTGGAGGGGGCTGGCTGGGGAGAAACAGGAAAGAAGCAGTAACAGAACCAAGTGAGGATGGAAGAGAACAGCGGTGGATAGAGTGAGCAGGAGTCAGGGTGAGGAAGAGAAGACTGAGCAGGACAATCACAACCCAAGTTTCAGAGGCAATTGCCAGAAAGCAGAAGCCAGGAAACCGACCATTTCTGGCAATGCTAATTTCAACAGTTCTTCCCCCAATGAAACCATCTTAAGTTGTCTTGCACCTCACACCTTCTCTTGCCCCATAAACCCTCTGTCAGTAAAAGAAACCACTGAATTATCGAGCTTGAAAACTGTGAGTCTTCATTGACTTCTCTCTCATTTTATTATCAACAACTCTTCCATTTTATTGTTGCTCATATTTGTCCCTTTCTCTCCATTGCTGCCATAGTCTCTCAGGCATACTCCTCAGACCACCCCCTACTGCATGGTCATATCTTCCTTCAACCCATTTCTCACCCAGCAGCCCAGACGGCATTATCTAAAATGCAAAACTTACCACCTAATTGTATCTACACATACCCTTTCTACTCTTCTCTTTCCGTCCCTGTGTTCTCATGATGCTTTAATTCCTAAAATGGCTCCCCCATGGCATTCCAAATAAGCTTCTATCTTTTAGTATGACAGACAAGACCTTCTAAGATTAGACTCTGCCTACAATTCCAGCTTTAGCTTTCTCCTGTCTCTCTTTCAAATCCCCTTCTATACTTCAGCCAGCATCTTCAATTCCTGAATGTTTTCTTCTCTATAGCTTTCCACACACATAGCTCTCGACATGGCTCCTCACCCTCACTGACTATTCCCACCAGATAGAGAGGCAGAGCACAGATCAAGCTGATTCTCCTAACTGCCCCTCCTGTGAGCTCCTATACCCCTTTGAGTTGTCGCTCTAAGTGTCCTTGTCACTGTCTTTTAATCTCCAAAAGAAATTAATCTCCTCAGGAGCAATGACTCTGTCAGGATATCTTTAGCATAAGCCTAATGCTCACCACACAATAACTACTTAAAAACTGCCTCTTGACTAAACGAATTCAAGCCCCTCCCAAAAACTTTCTATGTTGAGAAGCTATTATTTGTGAAGAGTGAACACCAAAATAAGAGGAAAGAAACTTAACTTTTTATACCATGAAACACTGGGGTTTTTTTTTTTAACATAATTTGAAATTAACAAAATCATCTGAATAAATCCATCTGGTTGATTAAAATGGAATTTTTACCTGCAAAACGAATAAGGGTTTAAAATAACTTTGTTCCCTCTGATGGAATCCTATCTGCAGTTTAATCACAGTGTTTATTGATGTTTCCATAAATGTATCTGTACTGAAGCACAGTTTATTTTCCAGACCACAGAGCTCTAATTTCAACCACTCCCGGGAACACCCATCATTTTTATCTAATCCTTTGGCTTCATAGGAGGTCCTCCTCTCTCAATGGGACAAATGAACCATTTCCCATCACTTAAGCTCACAGTTGCTGCTGTAGTGAAAGCATCTTGCACAAGAGAGAACAATTCATTAGGCACTCAACAATACTTAATACCATAAGGAGGTATTAAGGGCCTAGAGAAAGACCTTACTGCTCTGGTACCTCCATTTTCAGATGTGAATAGTCAGCAACTTGGGAGAAACCGCTGTTAGCACTCATTTTTCCCAGTCTATCCACCTCAAATCCCTGTTTGCTTTTTCTTTTTCTTTTCTGCCTTCTTGGCCTCTTTGTTCACTCTCTTTTTTTCCTTTTGAGGAATCCTTAACCCCTGCCCTCGGCCCTAGGCCTGACATTGACAACCATAATAATTTAAAACTTTCTGGCTAATAGCAAACTTTTCTCTCGTGTCTTTCTTCAACTTCTACTGTCCCAGGCTCCATGAGGAGTCCTGGCACTTCCTCCCCACCAGTGGGCAACCCTGCAAATGATTCAACTTTTTCTGCATTACAATTTCTGTCGATAAAAGTCACATCAGCACAATATTTTACAGTGTTGATGTATCAGGTGAGACCAGGAATATAAAAATATGCTAACACCATAAAATGCTATACAAATCTCATCATGATGACAGTTATGACATTTTTTTAAGTAAAACATAAGAAATAAGCATATGACCATCACATAGACAAAAATAGTTCTTTTGATCTTAATTTAGAACTATGCTTAAATTTGTAGTCCCAAAGCCAACCTTAATTTTTAAAACTGTATTAAAGTTGATGGGTTGCCTGACCTGTGGTGGCGCAGTGGATAAAGCGTTAACCTGGAATACTGAGATTGCAGATTCAAAACCCTAGGCTTGCCTGGTCAAGGCACATATGAGAGTTGATGCTTCCTGCTCTTTCCCTCCTTCTCTCTCTCTCTCTCTCTCTCTCTCTCTCTCTCTTCTTTCTCTAAAATGAATAAAGTCTTCACCCTGGCCAGTTGGCTCAGAAGTAGACCATTGGCCCGGTATGTGGAAATTCCGGGTTCGATTCCCAGCCAGGGCACACAAGAGAAGTGTCCATCTGCTTCCCCACCCTTCCCCCTCTTCTTCCTCTCTATCTCTCTCTTCCACTCCCACAGCCAAGGCTCCATTGGAGCAAAGTTGGCCTGGTGCTGAGGATGGCTCCATGCCTCTGTCTTAGGAGCTAGAATGGCTCCAATTGCAGTGAAGCAATGCCCCAGAAGGGCTTAGCATCACCTCCTGGTGGGCATGCTGGGTGGATCCCAGTCAGGAGCATGCAGGAATCTGTCTCTCTGCCTCCCCCTGCCACTTCTCACTTTGGAAAAATACATAAAAATAAAAATTTAAAAAGCCTTTAAAAAAAAGTGGATTGGGCCTGACCAGGTGATGGTACAGTGGATAGAACATCAAACTGGGACGTAATGGACCCAATTTCAAAACCCCAAGGTTGCTGGCTTAAGGATGGGCTCACCTGGTTGAGCACTGGGTCTCTGACTTGAGCATTGGATCATAGACATGACCCCATGCTCGCTGGTTGAGCCAAAGGTCACTGGCTCGAGCAAGGGGTCACTCGCTCTGTTCTAGCCCCCTAGTCAAGGCATATATGAGAAAGCAATCAATGAACAACTAAGTTGCCGCAACAAAGAATTAATGCTTCTCATCTCTTTCCCTTCCTGTCGGTGTGTCCCTATCTCTCTCTCTCTCTCTCTCTCTCACACACGCACACACACACACACACACACACACACACACACACACAAAGTGGATGGGTAAGACTGAGGTCAGGAAATCAAAAGGTGGGGGAATGGGTAAATTCAGTGACAAAAATACAGAAATTTCTACACAATCCTTTTGGGAAACATTGCTTAGATTGACTATTGGGACTCTAATAATAATGGCATAATAATAGCAGGTAAAATTTTTTAATGTTTATTTTATTGATTTTATAGAGAGAAAGGGAGAGAGTGAGAAAGAGACACATCTGTTCCTGTATGTGTCCTGACCAGGGTTTGCATTGGCAACCTCTGTGCTTTTGGATGATGCTCTAACCAACCAAGCTATTTGGCCAGGGCATAACAGGTAATATTTATTAAGTAATTTTTATGTACCAAGTACTCATTTAAGAGCTTCATGTGTATTAACTCTATTTTCCCAACAACCCTATGAGATAGAAACTGTTATTTTTCTTATTTTACAGAAAGGGAAACTGAGGCTCACAAACTTATGTAACTCAGCAGTCTAAGTCTGGAGCCCATGCTCTTGACTAGTGCACCCCACTGCCTTTCAGCATAGAGCTGTGCTTAAGCACGTAGGTTACAGAGCCAAACTGTCCAGGGTTGAAGCTACTGCACCACTCCCAATGATACTTAGGTTAATGAGATAATAAATACTCGGCACATAGTAGGTGCATAGTGGATTTTAGCTAGCAACACACTGCCCCAATTTGCTTTTTTTGCTTCTCAAACAATGAGTTGCCTTTATTGATTGTCCTAAAACAGAACAGTTCTAGAAGATAATACATTTAAACTAAGATGCTTAGGGGAAACCCACACAAATGCATAGTGAACAAAATGAACTGGGATCATTAAACATGTTAGACCCAGTTCCTCCCAGGCTTGACAGTGGAATGGGGCAACCAGAAACCACCAGAAGACTTCATTTTGTCATTTGCTCAGTGCCACAATGGCCCTCTGTGAATAGAATTAATTAAATTTTTTGGCCCCAAATCAATCTATACAGGATAAAGCAGACACAACCTAAGGTCTGTCCCTCTAAACAGATAAGGTGATATAAAGAGCAAGGCAATTTTAGATCATTTTAATGTAGTTAGTTCTGTTGAATAATTTAAACAAAAAAAAAACAATTCTCTGTTTAGCCTTAATAAAGCTTTTAAAAAATGAAATAATTTAGGTAATTGTCCCAGATTTTCATTTCACTTTGCTTGTATCCACAAAACTTAAATTTGCAATTGAGAAACTCATTTTTTAAAAGGACCAGGAACTTGGCTATCAGTCCAAGTAGAAGGGAAAATCTCCTTTAGCCTATGTTCTACTAGCTAAGAGCCATTCTTAGCTAGTTGTGTGTTTTTTTTATGGGTCCTGTGTCAGTACTTCCCTTCTAGTCCTTCCTATCAGGAAAAGATATGATCAATTATTTCATAATAGAGTGTGAGTTACTCAGTATATTACTCCTTCCTGGAGTATTCGCAATTTAAAAAAGAGTCACTGTAGGAGGGAAAAGCTTAACAGAAAGCAACACATCATTACTGGTTGTGTTTCAAATATACACAGTAGGACTATGTCTTTGAGAAGGGAAACTTTTCAGCTACCTGTGGAATCCACAGATACCTATTTACGTATATAAATCAAAACACTTCAAGCTTTTTGGCAATTTAAAAACCAAAGCAACATGAACTTTCATTAATGGAAAATAACATAAGATAGGATTATCTATTCACTTTTTCACTAGAAATGTAGGTTTGTTTGGTTTTCTTTGCCTGACCAGGCGGTAGTACAGTGGATAGAGCGTCGGACTGGGATGTGGAGGACCCAGGCTCGAGACCTCGAGGTTGCCAGCTTGAGCATGGGCTCATCTGGTTTGAGCAAAAGCTCACCAGCTTGGATCCAAGGTCGCTGGCCCGAACAAGGGTTTACTCGATCTGCTGAAGGCCCACGGTCAAGGTACATGTGAGAAAGCAATCAATGAACAACTAAAATGCCACAACGAAAAACTGATGATTGATGCTTCTCAACTCTGCATTCTTCTCTGTCTGTCTGTCCCTGTCTGTTCCTGTCTGTCCCTCTCTCTGACTCTCGCTGTCTCTGTAAAAAATAAAAATTAAAAATTAAAAAAAAGAAGTGTAGGTTTTTAAATGTTTTTATATATATAATAATATATATTATATGTAATATATATATATATATATATATATATATATATATATGCTAGAGAAGGTAATTTTTTTCAAATGAAATATATGCCTTAAAAAGTATTGCAGGTAAGTCTGACCATGAAATTTGGCACCAGATATGTCATTTTATTAGATCGAAGAAAATGTAGGCAAGCATATTTGTCATACAGGAAAGGTACTGGATCATGAACTAATACACATTTTCAGAGAAAGTTAAAGGCTCATAATATGTGTGGTATAGCTATGTGTCTGCATGCATGTAATGCATATACGTGTGTCCCCAGAAAATACACCTCTAAGTTTTAGAGATATGATACAATGTCTGGAGTTTTCACCTATTTTTCTTAAAAACTATTCAACACCATGATGATATTTATAAAAACTGTCCATATGCACCTTTAATATAATAAAAATTTAAATCTAGAACTTAAAACAATTGTATTATGTAATGATTTGACAACTCATCATTAAAACTATTATCTTTAATAGCAAAATTATATTGTATATGTATTGTTGGACATTGCACAATACGATATAGTATTTCAGTCTACCTTCCATGTATAAGAATAATATTTTAAATTGTGGTAAAATACATATAACATAAAATTTACCATCTTAATCATTTTTAAATGTACAGTTCAGTATTGTTAAGTATATTCACATCACTGCACAACAGATCTCCAGAATTTTCATCTTGCAAAACTGAAACTCTACCAGGGGTCTCAAACTCGCGGCCCGCGGGCCACATGCGGCCTGCCGAACAATTTTGTGCGGCCCACAGACTAATCCACGGGCTTACTTAATTTTATCCAAAATATTTTGAACTTTGTGGATTAGTCTGTGGGCCACACAAAATTGTTCGGCAGGCTGCGAGTTTGAGACCCCTGCTCCAATTAAATAACAACTTTCCTTTTCCCCCTCCCCTCAGCCCAGGGCAACCACCATTTTACTTTCTGTTTTTATGAATTTAATTACTCTAGATACCTCAGATAAGTGAAAGCGTACTGTATTTAACTTAGCATGATATTCTCAAGGTTCATCCATACTGGAACATGCATTAGAATTTTCTTCCATTTCAAGGCGGAATAATATTCCATTGTAAGTATATACCATGTTTTGCTTATCTAGTCCTCCATCAGTGAACCCTTGGGCTGCTTTACATTTTAGCTACTGTGACTAATGTTGCCATGAACATGAATGTTCAAATATCTCTTTGAGACTCTGCTTTAAATTCTTTTGGGTACATATCCAGAAGTGGAATTGCTGAATCATATGGTAATTATATTTTTAATTTTTTGAGGAACCACCACACTGTTTTCCACAGAGGCTGCATCATTTTACATTCCCACCAACAGTGCACACAGCTTCCAATTAGTTTACATCTTCACCAACACTTATTTGCTAGTTTTACAATAGTATCCATTCTCATGGATCTGTGAAAGAATGGTTTTCAAAAGTGTTGTTCTAATATCAAGGTCGAAGATTATTGACTGAACCCAGTGCTGTGTTTTGTTTTTAAAGAAAATATTTGGAACAGGACATACATGGATTCATATTGCAATTCCATCATGTTCTAGTTTTTCTTCCAGTGATATAGCGATATTCACACCTTTCTTAAAAGATTATACTAAAGACTAAATAAGTTAACACAAATACAGTGCTTAGCACACTGCCTAGCTAAGTGCTCGGAAACGGTAGTCAGCACTGATATTGGAGCTGACGTCAGGATGAGAAGACTTAAGATACCCATTCATAAGCAATTTCCATTTTGTTGGGAAGGGACCACTATGTCACATGGACAGTTAAATGAAGAGGGTGAACTCTGGGACATCCAGAATGTGTTGTAGGTAGTTCAGCAAGGGCAGAAATCAACCTACAGAGTTCAGAGCACTTACTGTCCATGGCACTAGTGAACAGGAGGAAGGAGAAAGAACTTCTTTCCTTCATCTCCATGCATTTTTCCTTCCTAGATCAGCTTCGGCTGTTTCTTTTTAAAGATCCAAGTTGTCTTTCTTATGCCTTTACCCCAATATATAGGGAGTCAAATTGGGGGTCAGTGGGAGACTGACTGGAAAGCCAAACCAGGGGTAGCTGGACTTGTAGATGTGGACAAGGCAGGAAGAAGGACAGCGTGAGATGAGCAGCAAGTTTTAAGGAGTCAGGCAGCAGGCGATAAGCAGAGATCTATGAAAAAATGTTGTTAGGTCTGCTACCTAGTATCAAGTATTCAGCCACAGGGGTTGGGAAACCAAAGGCAGGACTCAGGAAACATGGAAAAGTAAGACACATCCTAGACCATCAGCTATATCTGACAATATCAAGGTAGGCCTAAGAAGACAAAAACTTGGTTACTAGAATTGGGCAATGCAGCAAAAGAAGAACTCATTAGCCCTATCCCAGAAGGGAAAAGGTGGACCGGCAAGCAAAACCTTTGCACCCCTAACAAAATCATCTAACAAAATGCCCCTGATACATAGGTACAAATGAATGATCTGTGACTCGTGAATCATTAGCCTCTCCAGCATGATGCCTGTTACCTCCACCATAGTCAGGTCATTTATTCTTCATTCTACCAAAATTAATCGAACACCTGCTACCTACTAGTCCTATTCTGAGTGCTGTGGATACAGAGATGAATACGCCATGATCCTGAATGGCTCTTAAAATGCTCCAAATCTGATAGGCAGTGAGAATCTTCTGGCAACCAGGGTTCTTTAGATCAAGCATTACTCTCCATGGGCTGTTTTGCCTTCCTGACAATGTTGCTCAATAAAACTGGAACACATGAGGAGTATTTTTCTGGTCCACATGAGAACACATACCATACAGGTAAGCAAAGCCACAAGAGTTAGAAGGGGGAAATGGGAATAGTTTCATTTGTTTCCAGAATATTCTATAATCACTCAGGCTTTGGCCAAACTGATGGCGTGGCTCCTCTACTTACTAACCATGAAACACTGGGAAAGGAGATGATTCTCTGCATTACACTTTTCTCATCTTTAAAACGGGAATGATAGTGTGTTCTACCTCCAAAACACTATTGTGTATGGAACAAAATAAGCACGTAAGAAGGTTTATCATTTTTAAATCTATGTTGCTAGTAATTTCAAACTACAGATGTTAAACTTTCTAAGATGTGAGATTAACTTGGCCACACAGGTTACTTTAACCAATGGTGGAGTAGGAAATAACACTGAGACTTCTCTCCTAAATTCATTCCAACACAAGTCCTGGATCCCCTCACCACAAATCTAAAATATTGGAAAGATTATTTCAATACTACTAAAAGAACTTCCTGTATCTCAGTAATAAGGAATATACCATAGCTTTAAAATACATATCTCAGTGATATATCAAAGTTTAAAATAAAATAAGTATACTGTATATTCTTAAAACCAAAGATTGAGAAAAAAAGAAAGAAGGAGATAAAAGGAAGGAAAGAAGGAAGGAAGGAGGAAGGAAGGAAGGAAGGAAGGAAGGAAGGAAGGAAGGAAGGAAGGAAAGAAAATGAAAGAAAGGAGAAAATTTTAAAAATTGTAGTTACATTTGAGGTTCAAGTACATTATACTTGCTACTTTGGAACTTGGTCTGAGCTCTTTGAAATGTGTGATTATACCACATCCATTCTATAAATATTTATTGAGTGCCTATTATATGCCAGGAACTATTTTAGATTCCAAGCTACTATTGTGAACAAAGATAAAATCCTTATCCTTGGGGGCACACAACAAATTGGAAGAAATGACTAATAATCAAATAAATATGTGATCTAATTCAGAAAATAATAGATGTTATCAAAGAAGTAAAGCAAAGTAAAAGAGTGATGAGGGAAGAACATTCTAACCAAAGAAACAGCAAATTCATACTCTGAGAAAATAATGATTTTAGTGTGTTCAAATGACAGCAAGAATGCCAGTTTGGAAACTATAGGAAAGTGTGTGAGGGAGATGACAAAAGATGAAATCACAGAGCTAGGTAGAGGCCAGATCACATAGGCTAAACCTCTGGCTTTGGAATTTGTAATTATGATAAAAAGTCATTGAACACTTTTTAATAAAAAAATGATCTGATTTGTTAAAATATCTTTCTGAATGCTGTGTAGAAAATAAATTGTAAGGAGACAACTTGGGAACTGGCTGCTGTTGTAGTCATCTAGGAGAGTGATGATGTTGGTTGGACTAATATGGTATATCAGAAGCAGCAGCAGTAGTCATCAGAATTGGTAGATTTCAGGATATATTGTAAAGGTAGGTGTGGTGGGCCTACTGATGAATTGGCCGTTGGCAGAGAGACAAAGGAAGAACTCAAGGATACTCATGTGTTTTAGCTTGCTCAACTGGTGCAATGGCAGTCCTCTTTACTGAAATGGAGAAGACTTGAAGATGAAGGGGTTTATCAGAAGGTATATTTTAGACATGTTAAATTTGAGGTGCTTATTAAACAGCTAGATAAAATGGGTAGGCAGTCAGACAAAAGTCTAAAGAAAAGATGGGAGTTGAAGGTGTAAGTTTGGAAGGCACCAGCTTTTAGATAGACCAGAAAGCAATCAGTAGATAATGAGTAAAAAATAAAAAAAAGACAGCTGGAGATTGAGCCCATGGCATTCTACCATTTTGAGGTCTATAAAAGAGGAAGACCCAGCACCAGAGACTAAGGAGAAGCAGCCAGTCTGGCAGCAGGAAAACCAGGAGGGGGGATAGTCCAGAAGTATAGAGTATCCAAAGGAAAACAAATGAGTAAAAGATATGAAAATACAGTTCATGGAAAAGAAAACACATATGATCCTTGGAAAAGATACTCAATTTCCCTTCTAATAAGAGGATATAAAATTTAAACTTTATTGAAATATCTTTGCTCAGGTTATAAAAGATCAAAACCCATCAGATTAAAAAAATTTAATGACATATTATGTTGATGGAGCTGTAGGGAAATAGTCTCATGTATTGCATAGGTGGGAAAATTAATTGAGATATTCTCTTTGGAGAATAACTTGGCAATATCAACATTTTAACTTTGACCAAGCAATTCTACTGCTGGGAATTGATCCCATAGTATATTTAGACATGTACAAAATGATAAACATACAAGAATTATACATTGCAGTATTATATGCAACAACAAAAGGTTCAAAACAATTTACAAATACATATATCATCAGGGATCTTGTTAAATAAATTATACTTCATCCTGAAAATGAAATACTATTCAGCTATTAATAAGAATGACATACCTTTATAGGTACCATAAAATAGGCTCTTAAAGATATGTGACTAAGTAAAACAAGTCAAAGTTTAGATTAGTATCTTTAGTATGATACCTACATCTTATATAAAAAAATAAAAGAATACACACACACACACATGCCTAGAATATCTCTGAAAGAATACAAAATAAACTTGTACAAGGTTGCTTCTTGGCATGAGAACTGTGTGGGGTGGAAGAGAGACTTACTCTGTTTCTATTCTTTTATACCTTTTGAATTTTACAGCATGTACATGTATTGTCTATTCAAAAAGTATTTCAAATTTTTGAAGAAAGAGTGTTGCCAAGAAGACAAGTAAAACAAGAACTGAAAAACTGACCAATGATAAAGCAAGAAGAAGTTCTTTGGTGACCTTAATAGGGGTAAGTCACTGGCATGGTAGGGATGAAAACCTGGTTAGACATTCAAGTAAGAGCAATACTTGAATATTAGTGAATAGAGTGATAGTGAATAGAGTGTTCTATACAGGAAAGAATGCTGAATTTTATTTTTACTTCTGATCAGGCATTTCTTACCCTTTCAACTTGAACAAGTCACTTAATTCCTCTGAGCCCCAGTTACTTCATGAGTGGGATGAAGAAAGCCACATTTGCCTTGTCTATTAGAAAGTATTTTTGTTGGGCACAAATAAGAGAATGTCTTATAATTGATAAGCATAGTAGATAAGACATTTCATTATTGTTATTAGTACCTGTGATGTCAGTGGCCGAGACCAGGCAGGTTCCCATTGGATTTGGGCAGATGGTGGAGGAACTGCATATCCAGAAGGCAATGGGTCATTTCTATTTAATAGAGTCTTTCAACAGCAGATGACAAGAGATGGGGGAAAAAACCACTTCTCACAGCAACAGGTGAGAATCAACAGCCAAAACAAGCCCTCACAGTGGCAGCCAGGCAATCTGTAATTTGCCCTGAGGGCAAGCACCTGCAGCCTTACATAGACTATACACACATGGCTCTGCCACATGCTCATGCATTAATTAAGCAATGTACAAGCGAGCAAGCCTAACACAGTTGTTCTCCCAATATTCCACCCCTTTAGGGATGTTTGCCTCACAATTTATGTGACAGGTATTTTTCACGATGGTCCCTGTGTGAAGAGTGAGGTACATTACATAAACAAATGGACTGCAGCAACAGCACAAGTTATACAATAATTACAAAGGTGCCCTTCACAATACCTCCCTGAGCACTGCCCACAGAGTTAACTGGAGGCCACCTAGCTCCCTACAACATAGTAGATGGAAGGGCCTACACTCCAAGGATATGTCCCCTGAAGAAAGTGTCCTTGGTGTGTCTCTGTAACTAGATGGGAGAAACTTCCCAGTGTAGGAGGGCCTTCACAGATGCCTACCTCCCCCCCACCACCACCACATCAAGGTTCCTTATAGTACTATTCACAAATGGCATGTCCGTCCAGCAAGGGAGCTGGTGCCTCCCTCTTGTCATAGTTCAAGAGTCCATTACACCACTCAATGATCAGTCCATGTTAGAAAGCCCAGCTGGCTGTGGAAATCTACAAAGTAAAGGTACATTACAGGTGTGGGGCAGCTTGTCAGGCTTGCCTGCCGGGTTACCAGCTGTGCCACATGTGTGTGGCCTATATAAAGTTGCCTGTGCTCGAGAGAGGTGGAGTATTGTGGATGGTGGATTGCCTGCCCGCCACTGTGAGGTTTTCCCTGCCCATGTGGTTGTCTGCCATTGTGAGACTTTATTAAATGGAATGGCCCTAATGCAGGGGTTCCCAAACTTTTACACAGGGAGCCAGTTCACTGTCCCTCAGACCGTTGGAGGGCCGGACTATAAAAAAACTATGAACAAATCCCTATGCACACTGCACATATCTTATTTTAAAGTAAAAAAACAAAACGGGTACAAATACAATATTTAAAATAAAGAACAAGTAAATTTAAATCAACAAACTGACCAGTATTTCAATGGGAACTATGGGCCTGCTTTTGGCTAATGAGATGATCAATGTGCTCCTCTCACTGACCATCAATGAAAAAGGTGCCCCTTTCCGGAAGTGTGGCGGGGGCTAAATAAATGGCCTCAGGGGGCCGCATGCGGCCTGCAGGCCGTAGTTTAGGGACCCCTGCCCTAATGCTTTCTGGCTCTGCAGTTTCTTTACCATCTGCTCGAATCCAATGTGGTCCTGCCTAGCCTTGGCCACTGGTATTACAACAGGCAACTAGCCATACGGCTCTTTATTAATGGACCTCAGTGCCTTTCCATAAATAATGCTCTGTCCATTGCCACAAGCCCCATCCAAACCCCTCAGAGGTTAAAGCTCACAGGGCCTGTGCCACTATGACAGTTCTCTTTGCTGCAAAAGAAAAAAAAAAAGCACCTATTATCTTCTAATGTCAACACCTGCTGCACCTGGGCTCAATGGATTGCCAATTTCACATGGGGCCTCAACCCCTATTCAAACTAGAACAATGGGTCTTGGAGACCCTCCTCTCCCTCAGCTGTCTCCATCATATAATCTTGTAACCGTGCCACCTGCACACCAACCGTTTTATTGGTAGCTGCTGGGGCCATTCGTCTCAGCAGCTGTAACCTCTGTTTTGGTTTAAGTGGCTACCAAAGTTCCAAATAAACTATTAGACTTGCCATATAATTTCTCCTTATCTACTTCGGCCACATTAAATCAACTCACACCTGTATTCAGGTAGCCTTTATAGGACCATTTCCTTGTTAGTTGGGGGTTGGGGGCAGCACAAGCAGCAGCCCTCACAGCTTTATGATTTTGTGTTGCCTCCACCTTGCTCAAATCTGCTACCACTTGTGTAACCATGTTGATGGGCTGCCCACATAGGGGCTCAAGATAGCCACTAGTAACCCAAAAAGGGCTGATAGGGCATTACAGAGAATAAGGTTCCTCATCCCTGCCATAAACACTTCCAGATCTGGCCCACAGGACCTCAGGTTAAAAGCATCATTCTTCTTACCTAGTTCCTGGAGAACTTGCTATAGCTCCGTATACAACTGCCACCAACTCACTATCCCCAGCAAGTCTCCAACACTCTGCCAGACTGTATGAATGGCAGCCATCAAACACTCTCATAGGGTATGGTTTCTTAGATTATCATGGCAGTTCTGAAGATGTTACCTCAAGGAGAAGTGCATGGTAATAGTGGACAATTTCTCCATTTTTGTCCTGGAGAGCTTGATGCCATCCACCCCCTATGTCCCACAATGGCAGCAACCAAGCTGCAAGGGACTCAGTGGGTTACTGCCTGAATTTTGCCCCCAACTCCATCAGCTCTGTCTGGGTATAGGGCCAGACCACATAGTGCTCAACTACCTGTGTGGGGAGGGTGTTGTGCCTGCCCCTGAGGTACTCTTGGCTGCTGGGTTTTTACTTTCTGGGCAACCACCATAAGATACCACCTCACACCTGTCAGAATGGCTCTCATTACCCAAAACACACAACAAGTGCTGGAGAGGATATGGAGAAAAGGGAACCCTCCTGCACTGCTGGTGGGAATGCAGACTTGTGCAACCACTGTGGAAAACATTATGGTGTTTTCTCAAAAAATTAAAAATGGAACTGCCTTATGACTCGGCTATCCACTTCTAGGAATATCTCCTAAGAATTCCAAAACACTAATTCAAAAGAAGATGTGTACTCCCACACAATGCTTTTGGCAGCATTGTTTACAACAGCCAAGATCTGGAAATAGACCAAGTGTCCATCAGTGGACGAGTGGATAAAAAAGCTGTGGTAAAAAAAAACAACAACAACAACACACCTGTGGTTCATATACACAATGGAATACTACACAGATGTGAAAAAGAAGGAAATCTTACCTTTTGCAAAAGCGTGGATGGACTTGGAGATTACTATGCTAAGTGAAATAAGCCAGGCAGAGAAAGACAAATATCATATGACCTCACTTATATATGGAATCGAATCTAATGAACATAATAAACTGAAGAGTAAAATAGAAACAGAGGCAGGGTCACAGGAAACAGATGGACAGCTGTCAGAAGGAAGGGGGAAGAGGAGACAGGATCAAAGAAGGTGAAGGGATTAGCCAAATTATATATACATAACTCATAGATACAGACAGCAGGGTAGCAAGTCCTAGAGGGAAATGGAGGATGGCGGTAGGGATGGTAAATGGGGGTGGAAAGAGATTTTGCACAGGGCATGGGGGGGCAAGATGCAGGTGGTTGTGGGTATTATATTGAGTGGGACACTTGAAACTATGTCAACACATTAAATTAAAAATAAAATTTAAAAATATAAATAAAAATGCATAAATTATAAAAATGAAATATTATAATAGTCTCATTTCCCTGAAAGAACCAATGTTAATTAGTATGTTTTTTAAATATTTTTAGGCCCTGGCAGTTTGGCTCAATGGTAGAGCATCAGCCCGGAGTATGGAAGTCCCAGGTTCAATTCCCAGTCAGGACACACAGGAGAAGCGACCATCTGCTTCTCCACCCATCCCTCTCCTCCTTCTCTCTCTCTCTTGCTTCTCCTCCTGCAGCCATGGCCTAAATGGGTTCAAGCAAGTTAGCCCCATGTGCTGAGGATGGCTCCATGGCTCCACCTCAGCACTAAAGTAGCTCAGTTGTTGAGCAAAGGAGCAGCGGCCTCAGATGGGCAGAGCATTGCCCTGTAGGGGGCTTGCTGGGTGGATCCTGGTCGGAGCACATGCGGGAATCTGTCTCTCTGCCTTCCTGACTCTCACTTAATTAAAATATATTTATATTTTTTCCAGATATTAGTTATAACCATAAATGCAATTAATATCCTAATACTCATTTACTTTGGATTTAAACAAAAGTAACTCAACTCCTCCTGAAACTTCTTAATCCAAAACTAAATTAGCCACAGTGTTCCCGCTAAACACATTACCAACTCAGATTTGACTTACAATAGAAAACTCAAGGGGTTTTTTCTGTTATTTAGAAAGCCCATATATATATTCGATAAAAGCTGTTTTTATTTTAGTTTCTTCTTAAATGTTTAGGTTTCTGGGTAGAGTAGAAGTTGTAGAGTTAATTTTATCCTCCCAGATAATTCTTATCTCATTGCAAGTTGGGCGATAGTGTGGATGGGTGCCCTGCTGAAAGAGAAACAGGAAGCTCCCTCTGCTACTAACCCCTTTGACCAAGATAATTAGAAATAACTTAATTTAGCCCTGAGCACTCAGTACTGAGTAACATATTCCCACTTGAAAGAGAAATTTTAAGACATAATAAACTTTCTTTTTAATCAAATTAATCTTTGTTTGCTTAAGCAGATCCATCTCTAGGGCAGGCCTAAGAATAGAATTTACACATAAATCATGCAACTCACCTCTGTCTTCAAATATGAATTTGTGATTTGCAGAAAATTAGCATACACTGCAAGAATAAAGATACTTCTGTTTTTCTTCTCACCCTCTGTGTTCATCAGGACATCAATCAATACTTGTAACACCAAATCAGTGTGATAATAGCCAAATCTAACCATATTTTTTTAAGTATTTTTATTTTTTTAGTTGTGTTAGTCTCTTTGGGCTGTCATAACAAAATACCATAGATGAGTGGATTAAACAACAGAAACTGATTCTTTCACAGTTCTGGAGGCTGAGAGGTCAATGATCAGCATGATTGGATTTTAATGCTGGCTCTCTTCCTGGCTTGCAGAGAGCCACCTTTTCATTGTGTGCTCATGTGACGGAGAGACAGCCAGCAAACTTTCTGGTGTCTCTTCTTATAAGCACACAAATCCCATTATGAAGCCCCTCATGTAACCCAAATTACTTTCATAAATGTCCCATTTTCAAGTGTAGTCACATTGTGGGTTCAGATTTCAACATGTCAATTTTGAGGAGATATATAACATTCACTACATAACACTGGTTCTTCGGAGGTGATTTACAATGAAAAAAATTACAGAAAGAAGAAAAAGTGCCCTGGATTAAAAATGAAGAGACTTGAGTTGTGTTACAACTCCTTGTGTGTCTTTAAAAATTTCTCAGTCTCTCCCACTTGTTAAAATGAGACAGGTGGATTAGAGACTCACCATCAGAGCTAAATTTTTATTTATTCAAAGTGAAAGGAATGTTATAGCACTTAATTTTCTAACACTAGCTAAAATTAATTTCTGTCCTGCTGTGAAAAGATGATTGAATTATAACTTCCCTTTCCCTTTTAAAAATTATCTCTTTTCCAAGCAAAAATTCAGTTTTGTTGCAGGAAATAAATTCCAGTATTTATAAGAAGATAGTTTAATGTTGCAAAACCATGTATAATGTGTACCACATGACTGATGAGAAAAATTAACAGAAACATTGGGGAATAAGCCACTGGAGAAAAAGTTTAAGTGATTTCAAATTTCTTATTAATTTCCTTGTATCGCCTCACCTTCATCTCTGAATTTGCTCTTTAATACTATGATAATGTTATTACAACCAAACATAAAACAATTAGTAATCTTTCCACTTTCATAGAGATGTATGATTGCCTAAGGGTTACATGATTTTCATGAGATAACTCTTCAGATACTGTGAAATTTAGATAATAAGTATTTAGGAATTTTGTTATTTTTAGCATACAGACATCTTATAAACTATAAGAATAACAAAATAAACTCCAAAGTTACTCATTAAGTGTTGAGAGCTTTATATTGCTGTATAATCAAGCAATGTTTAATTTTTGTAAATTAGAAGTAGGCATAGAAAATATTTGACTATGACACCCAAGAAACCATTGAACTAATTTCTACACAACAAGGATTATTTCTCTGATTGAATCCAACCAGTAGCTGTCCTATTATGTCAAAATCCATGGGTATAGGCCCTGGCCTGTTGGCTCAGCGGTAGAGCGTCGGCCTGGCATACGGGGGACCGGGGTTCGATTCCCGGCCAGGGCACATAGGAGAAGCGCCCATTTGCTTCTCCACCCCACCCCCTCCTTCCTTTCTCTCTCTTCCCTTCCCGCAGCCAAGGCTCCATTGGAGCAAAGATGGCCTGGGCGCTGGGGATGGCTCCTTGGCCTCTGCCCCAGGCGCTAGAGTGGCTCTGGTCTTGGCAGAACAATGCCCTGGAGGGGCAGAGCATCGCCCCCTGGTGGGCAGAGCATCGCCCCTGGTGGGCGTGCCGGGTGGATCCCGGTTGGGCGCATGCGGGAGTCTGTCTCACTGTCTCTCCCCGTTTCCAGCTTCAGAAAAATACAAAAAAAAAAAAAATCCATGGGTATATATATATATATTAATTATTTCCAGTTCTTCAATATATGACAAGTACACTTTCAGATAAACCAAGTACAGAATTGCTTGTAAACAATAATCTCACTCCAGGTACCAAATGGGGCTAAGGATTTTGTAGAATATAAGACAGACACAGGAATTCTCCTTACATTTGATGCAATAGTGGATTTGATACAAATTGCACTTGATACAATTACCTAAAGAAATGGTGTATGAACATTACATAAAGGCTATGCTATGCAGCTGGAAATATGGCAAGCAAATAAATATCCTTTTCTAATAAAAATCCTGAGTCTGAGGCAATGCATGCCCATTCTGAGGCAGACGGATATAGGACACAAAGAGGGTAGGACACAGAAAAAGAGCCATGCAAAGGGACCAACACCAGGGCAGAGATGTTTCTAGGATCCAAACCTACCTACGATTTTTTTAATTCCCTCATATGAAGGGATGACTATCAGAATAATATTTGTTATTCATTATAGTTTGTTGGATATATATTCAAGTAAACTTAATTTTAAGTATAATAGTTCAATTATTTTCATTGTACACAATTAAAGAATGCTGTTCAGACTAGGTCAGGGGTCCCCAAACTACGGCCCGCAGGCTGCATGCAGCCCCCTGAGGCCATTTATCTGGCCCCCATCACACTTCCGGGAGGGGCACCTCTTTCATTGGTGGTCAGGATGCAGATGCATCCTGTGCTCCTGGAGTACTGTATGTGGCGTCACTCACGTACAGTACTACTTCTGGTGACACGGGACGCAGGTGTCACGGCTCCGGAAGCACGTCACATCACTTGTTACGGCTAGCAGTGACAAATATGGAACCAGACATTGACCATCTCATTAGCCAAAAGCAGGCCCATAGTTCCCATTGAAATACTGGTCAGTTTGTTCATTTAAATTTACTTGTTCTTTATTTTAAATATTGTATTTGTTCCCATTTTGTTTTTTTACTTTAAAATAAGATATGTGCGGCCCTGGCCGGATGGCTCAGTGGTAGAGTGTCGGCCTGGCGTGCAGGAGTCCCGGGTTTGATTCCCGGCCAGGGCACACAGGAGAAGCGCCCATCTGCTTCTCCACCCCTCTCCCTCTCCTTCCTCTCTCTCTCTCTCTCTCTTCTCCTCCCACAGCCAAGGCTCCATTGGAGCAAAGTTGGCCCTGGGCACTGAGGATGGCTCTATGGCCTTTGCCTCAGGTGCTAGAATGCCTCTGGTTGCAACAGAGCGACGCCCCAGATGGGCAGAGCATCGCCCCCTGGTGGGCATGCCGGGTGGATCCCGGTCGGGCTCATGCAGGAGTCTGTCTGACTACCTCCCCATTTCTAACTTCAGAAAAATACAAAAAAAATAAAAAATTAAAAAAATAAAAATAAAATATGTGCAGTGTGCGTAGGGATTTGTTTATAGTTTTTTTATAGTCCAGCCCTCCAACATTCTGAGGTTACAGTTAACTGGCCCCCTGTGTAAAAAGTTTGGGGACCCCTAATCTAGGTGATTCCCAACACCCAACTAACAACTGCAGTCAGGATTCAGTTGCCCAGAGTAATGGGAATAGTAAGTGTTATTCCTAGCAGAGGGTACCTGAACAAGTCTCATTTCTGCTAGGATATACACACATTACACCAGCCTTTGAGCACTTAACATGTAGTACACATGGCGTTGGCCCTGATTTCTAGAAACTTATCATTTGGCTGGAGAGGCAAAATCGATATACATACACTCACAAATGTAACAAGCAAGAACTTATGTATATTCGGCTACGCTAGGCAGAATATAAAAAGCAATGAGACTGCATGGCCCTTAACCTCAAAATGACTACAATATTTAAGTAGGGGAGGATAAAATAATAACAATAAAAATAACTATAACTTCAAACATGTATTGGGCCACATAATTGCCAGAGACTGCACCAACAACTTTATAGCACATATATGATCTCATTTAATCCTCACATTAACACTATGGGGTATATATTGTTATTCTTATTTTGCATATGAGGAAACTAAGCTTACAGAGTTTAAGTAAGTGGTTTGAGGTTATAAAACTAGTAAGTAAGACTTGTCTGTCCAACTCCAAGAAGCACTATTTTCTTTCTGTGATACCATACTACATCTCCCCTATGTAGACAAATTATAGTGATATGACAGACATCATAAAAGCAGACCCAGGAACTATAGCTTTTTTATATATAGCAATTATTTCCAGTCAGAGGGAACTGGAAAGGTTTGATAGAGGAGAAGGCCTCTGAGCTGGACCTTGAGCGACAGCAAGAATTCTAATATAGATAAGTAACAATAGTAAATGGAATCATTCCAGGAGGTCAGAGGTACATGGGCAAACGCGTAGAGGTAGAAGAGCATCATTTTGTAAAGTAAAGAAATGATGAATAGTCTCATTCGGCAGTAGCCTGTAAATACTATGGTGGGAGAAACAAGTTGAAATCAGGTTGGAATTATATGATAACAAGCAGTTCTTGGGGGCTACTTTAAGGTGTTTGAAGAAGACGATCTTTATCAAACAGTGCTTTAGTGTGATTAACCAAAGAGACAATAATTAAATGATGATATATGACAAACATTACCAAGTATTATATCAATGAAGAAATATTTTTGTTCTAATACAGGAAGAGACCTAGTAGGCCAGTTCAGGAGCGGCTAGTTAAATAACTGATCACATTTTGATAAAATCATCACAGTTTGTACTGGGCCAAAAAGTTTTACAAACTCAGTTTCATCAGTTTCAGCCCCCAAAGTTTGATCATACTGGGAGAAATGGTAAAGTAGCAAGGAAAATAAAATAACAATTTATAATAGCTAATCTTGGAGCTCATATTATATGTGTCAGGAACTGCCTCCCCCAAGCTCTTTACAACAATCTGGTGTCTGCTGAGCCCAGATTCACTGCAAGGGAGGTTGAATAGTCCTGCAGACTATTTAAATCAAGCTGTCTGAGAGAACAGAGAATTTGTTACTTTTCAAGTGGTCAGATTACTAGTGACATCAAATATATGTAGGCTCTTCCTCCTGTTGAGCAGTCAAGAATAAACACTGAAGAATACTCACAAACTTTCCCTTCCCTAAACTCCACAAGGACCATTTATCACAAACGTACTTCTTTTTCCAAGATTACAGTTTCTTTTATATTATTTATATTTTATGGTGCTTGTTTTCTGGCACTTCTGTCTTGTCAGCAAACCCTCTCTTTTTCAAATCAGAGTGTAGGATGAGTTATTTCTAGGAAAAGTTCCTCCAAAGAAACTAATTCTACCCACTATGTATTTGTGCTGGTGTCTTCCTGCATTTTGAAAGACTTCTGGAACCTGCAGCTCACTCTCTATGATTGCCTAACCCTTATCCATGTAAAGGGGAGAGAGGTTGTGAAAAGAAAAAGAAAGATTTTGCAACCATTATCAAACTTAACTAGCAAAGGAGACTTAGTCAACTGTATTTTCACTCACAAAACACCTTCTGTATGTAAGCCATATGCTTAATAAGCAACATTAAGACAGAATGTGTATTTGACCAAATTATGATATGTCAGTTCTTTAATGATAGAAACTATTTCTTAATCTTTGTGTCCCTGAATTGAGTAGTACAGTGAACTGTATACTCTAGAAATGAAATAAATATCTGAGGAACAAATGAATGCCTTTTAAACAAACCATAGATCAGTAGAAGGGAGAGAAAATAAAATTCAAAATATGAACAATGCACTTATTTTAATAGTTTGAGCTAAAATATCTTATGAAGAATGAGGATAATGACTAAATCTAAACAGAATGTTGACTTTTTATAGAGGTGTAATAAACTATTCTTTTTCATGATTAATAAAATAAATATCTTTACTAGTAACACCTGATCATTTAATTCAATAACTCAGGCTGTTACTAGGTATCTTCTCAACTAAAAGAAAAATTGCATGCATTTCTCTCTCTCATCCCACCCACTTTACCCACACTCTCCCCATTTCAATGAATGGTGCAGTAGATTGAATGATGCCCCCTCCAAAGAAAAATGTCCAAGTTCAAATTCCTAGAACATATGAATGTTACCTTATTTAGTAAAAGGAACTTTGCAGATATAATTAAGTTAAGGCTATTGTGATGAGATCATCCTGGATTGCCTAACGTGAGCCCTAAGACAAGTGCCCCAAGACACAGAACAACAGGAGGCAATATGACCATAGAGACAGAGACTGGAGTGGTGCAGCCAAGCAATGCCAGTGAAAACCAACAACCACCCAGGCTGGAGGACAAAGAAGAGATGCTCCCCTAGAGCCTTCAGAGGGGCACAGCCTTGCCAACACCTTGATTTTGGACTTCTGCTCTTCAGAACTTTGAGAAAATACTTTCTGTTGTTTTGAGTCTCCCAGTTTATGGCATTTTTTTTTACAGCATTACGAAAACTCTAAAACAAATGACAATTCTTTCCTTCTAGATGCTTACCAAAATTCCTGGAATCATCCTTGACTTGCACCTTTCTCTCACATCCACGATCCATTCAATGGCACTATTTTAAATATGTATCCAGAATCTGACCATTTCTCACTACTTGCACTGCTCCTACTCGTTGAGAGCACCATCCTAGATTAGCCCTTTCTAGAGTCCCCTTGATGTGACCCGTGCTCCTACAATCTATTCTCAATATACTACACAGACCAAAACTTTTTTCCTTACCTTCAAACTTTTTTTAATTTTTCAATTACAATTTACTGTCAGTAATATTTTTTATTCTTTTCAGGTGTACAATATAATGGTTAGATAGTCATATACTTTATAAAAGTGGTCCCCCCAATATTTCTAGTACCCACCTGGCACCAAACATGGTTATTACAATATTATTGACTATATTCCCTATGCTATGCTTTACACCCCTGTGACTATTTTGTAACTACCAGTTTATACTCCTTAATACCTTCACCTTTTCCACCCAGTTCTCCAATCCCCCAACCCCTGGCAACATCAGTTTGTTATCTGTGTCTAACCTTTTACAATTTAAGTCATATCTTGTCAAAGCACTGCAAACCCTCCCCATTTCACCTAGATTAAAAGCCAAAATCCCTACATTGGCTGCAGACTTGGCTGCAGACTCCAGGGACCTTTTGCCACATCTGGCCATGCCTTGCTGTGCTCGGACCCATGGCCCCTGCATTCCTCCTTACTCCTCCAACACTCCAGGCATGGGCCTGCTCAAGTTCTTTGCACTGACAGTTCCCTCTGTTTTGAAAGTTGTTCCCTCATGTATCTGTAAGTTTCACTCTATCAGCTCTTTTAACTCTTGCTCGAATGTCACCTTCTCAGAGGTGAATAAAAACTTATTGAATAAATAACTGAGTGAATGGACTTCAAAACAGTATCTTTTATACATATTGGGCACTTTTACTTTATAATTAATTATTCTGTTTTCCTTATTTTTCCATGTGTATTTCTCAACCTGTACAGAACCAAATTCTTTTATAATGTCTCATACATAAAATGCAAATTTAATGACCTTGGATATTTTGGAAACCTATAATAATGTTCAATATTTTCTGAGGTAGTATGCTATGTCTTGCCCTAGTAATTAATTAGTTTTAATTTGTGACAAAGTAAAGTAGTCTTTTCTTTTTAATCAGAGAGACAATTGTGTATCTCCTCATTTTGTCCAAAGTTACAAACTACTCTCAGAGGTATGAATGGTGATTAGTTCATGAATAATGTAAGAGAGTATTAGAATAATATAGAAAGTTAGCTTCAAAAATGAACAAAACTATCAAAGAAAAAGCTTTTTCTCCAATATGGTCAGGATAGTAGCAGGTATATTATCACTACAGGAAGCAGATTTGACTGTCAAGTTGGTGAAGAATAATTATAATTGTCAGGCAGAAAAATGATGAGACTGTGGGAAATTGAGCATTCCAAAATTCTCACAAACGTATTGACTTCACGTTATAGTCCCAAAACGCATTTTAATACTTTAAGATCCAAGTCACTTTTCCAGAAGTAATTGTTGCCAGTTTTCATCCTGCCAATTGTGAAATGTTCCAATGTGATTTTTGTGTTTGTTTGTTTTATTTATTTGAGAATTCATTATCGCATTGTCAGATTTCTAGATCATTGCTTGGAGAAGCAATTTTACTAGTGTTTTAAATCACCCGTGTGATAAACCTTTTCTGTGAAAAGGCCTCAGTCTCAATCATCCAAAATAATTTCATAATCTCTCTTGGATTGAGAGTTTATACATTTGAGGCCACATAAGTTTTTCTCTGGCTGAGGCAATAACTTTTTCAAGCTAAACAGAACTTTCCTAAATCAGGTTGAAAACAAAATTGTGACAACCTACTAAGTGTCAACTTCAACAGCTCAAAAACATTTTCAAAATTTTCAAGCAGATAAACTATTTCTACAAGTGAGACACAGTGGAGGCCCTTCTTGTTTTACTAGGCACATGGTTTGTGATGTTCATAATAGCACAGCACTTCTTTTGTAGTCAGTATTGAAGTCTCTGGCGGCACTGTGCCTGGGTACGTTCCTCAGAGACAGTCCTGGTATAATTTGTGTAACAACCCACGGCATTACCAATTCACACTATAATTTTACCAGATCTTATAAACTAAGCAGGCTTAGTCCTAGTCATTAGAGCGATGGGCAGCCTCCAGGGTAAACCCAAATGCAGTAGAAACTATCATTACACTATTATTCAACATGTATCTGGTGCCAAAAATACATCCAACTCATTGTAGTCATTTGGATCTGCGGCAAGACAATGCTTCCGTGCTTCACGAGGGAAATATGAATGCCTTGGCAATTTCAACCCAGGGAAATGCTGAAATGGAAAAGCACTAGTCCCAGAAGAGACTCAAGCAGCATCATTCTGCTCTCTCTGATTCTGGACCACTTCCAATTCCAGCATCCTTTATCATTTCCTTATGTAGCCAAGAGTCTGAAGGGAGGCCCAGATGTAATTTGATTATGTTTGGTGAATTTTATCTCCAAAACACTTCTCAAATCTATCTCCTCTTTCTACATAACAAACTATTGCCTTAGTTCAGTCCCTTATACCGTTGACCTGGACTAACACGAGACCTTCCAAATTGGTCACTCTAACTCCTGTCTACCTACCTCCTGCATCCTGAAACTACCCTTATACATACACTCTCCACATAGCAGCCAGGGTGACATGCCAAAAACACACACCTGATCCTTTCACTCACAGATTTTGAAAGATTCTGAATTCATTCATTTAATTTATACAACAAATACACAGTACCAACAAAACAAAAATACAACAACCTACTAAATGTAAAAAGATGTTCACCAATGATACATTTGGGGGTAAATATCTAAAGTTTATAAAGAACTCATACAACTAACCCCAAAATAAAAACAAAACATAACAAAAACAATCCAATTTTAAAAATGGACAACGGACCTGAATAAACACTCCTCCAAAGACAACATACAGATGACCAACAGACATATGAAAAGATGATCAACATCACTAATCATAAGAGAAATGAAAATTAAAACCATAATAGCCATCACCTCACACTTGTCAGGATGGCTATCACCAATAAATCCACAAATGACAAGTGTTGGCAAGGATTTGAAGAAAAAAGAATCTTTGTGCATTGCTGGTGGAAATACAAATTGGTGCAGCCACTATGGAAAACAGTATGGATGTGCTTCAAATAGTTAAAAATAAACCTTCCATATGACCCAGTGATTCTACTGTTGGGTATATATCCAAAGAAACCCCAAATCCTAATTAAAAAGGATGCATGCACTACTATATTCACTGCAGTTATTTACAACAGCAAAGATATGGAGACAACCTAAGTGCCCAACAATAGATGAGTGAATAAAAGAAAGTGGTGGTATATTTATATAATGAAATATTACTTGACCATAAAAGCAATGAAATGTTACCATTTGCAACAGCATAGATGAAGCTAGAAGGTATTATGTTAAGTGAAGTAAGTCAGTCAGAGAAAGACAATTGGCAAATGATTTCACTTATATGTGGAATCTACAAAACAAAATAAACAGACAAACTGAAAATAGCTCAAATACAAAGAACAGATTAAGTTGTCAGAAGAAAGCGGGGTAAAAGGGTTGGGTGAAAAGGTGAAGGGAATAGAAATACTAATTGGTAGTTACAGAACAGCCACAGAGATGTAAATGACAGCACAGAAAAGTATAGTGAATAATATTGGAATAAGTATGTGTGGTGCCAGGTGGGTACTGGACATATCAGAGGAATTCCTTGTAAAGAATATGATTGTCTTACCATTATGCAGTACACTGAAATGAATACAGAATAATATTGAATGTGAGCTGTAATTAAAAAATAAAATTTAGATTAACTCTTTGAGTAGTGAGTTTTTTTTCATGCTTGCTGACTCCCAGGAGTGAGTTTTTGTTTGTTTGTTTTTTTCAAAAAATGAAATTAGTTCCAGTTACAGTTTTATTAACTTAAAATGATGTTTTTTGGTAACCAATATATGGAAACAAGGAGAACATATATTTGCCTTTTTTTTAATGTTACCTTACACATTTTTAAAATAAATCGATTGTACTCTGGATGATCAGGAGGCACAAGGATGTACATCAGGGATAGTCAATCTTTTTATACCTACTGCCCACTTTTGTATCTCTGTTAGTAGTAAACTTTTCTAACTGCCCACCAGTTCCACAGTAATGGTGATTTATAAAAAGTAGGGAAGTAACTTTACTTTATAAAATTTATAAAGCAGAGTTACAGCAAGTTAAAGGATATAATAATAATTACTTACCAAGTACTTTATGTTGGATTTTCACTAAGTTTGGCAGAATAAATCTTTATAAAACAATTTACTATAGTTAAATCTATCTTTTTATTTATACTTTGGTTGCTCCGCTACCACCCACCATGAAAGCTGGAATGCCCACTAGTGGGCGGTAGGGGCCAGGTTGACTCCCACTGATGTACACGAACATTCGTACTACTCAAAGGGTTAAAAATATTTCCAGTGCTCCTTTGGGAGTACAACAGTGAATAAAAATAGACATATCTTTGCCTTCTTGAAGTGTATATTACTGTGGGTAAGACTGGCAATAAGAAGACAATTATACAATTTTATATGTATATAAGAAAAAAAAGAGACAGAGAATGATGAAGGTGAGAGTAAGTTTTAGAGATATAGTCAGAAGGGCCCTTTCTGAGCAGAAGACAATGAGAGAAGAGTCAGTCTGTGAGAGAGATGGGGAAGAAGGAAAGAAGATCATTACAGACAGAGAGATTACTGAGTCAGAGAGATGCCTGCATGTTCCAGACTTGTCAAGGAGGCCTGTATGGTTGAAATGCAGTGTACAAGAGGGTTGAAGGTGAAGTGGGAAACAAGGTAAGGGCTAATTCCAGTAAGGCCTTGCTTTTTAGACCTTGGTAACAATGTCATTTTATTCTAGCTGTCACTAAACTACTGGAGATTTGAGAACTTGCTGGGAAATGTCATCTGATTTATTTTTTAGAAGGACTACTCTCACTCTGTGAAGAGGGTAGACGTTAGAGGAACAGAAATGGAAGGAAACTGAGTCCTATTATAATTGCAAAGCTACTGCTGTGATCATGGTAGCTTGGATTTTTGGTGATGGTGGTCAGATTTGAGATATATGGTCAAGAGGTTTGAATGTGGATATGGGAGAAAATTACAAATAAAGGACTCAGCATTGTGCATAGAATAAGGGCCAAACTGATGGTACAGCATCCAAGTTCTTCCCAATCTGACACTTCTTTTATTTGTAAGCCTCGTTTCCCACATTCCATGTTAGAAACATTTCCTCCAGTAATTCTAAATTATGGGCCCATGTCCCCCTGTCATTTCATATCTCTGTGACATTTTTTAAGGCTATACTGTTTGCAAGGACTTCTCTTCCCACTACAATTCCTTCTCTACCCTTAAAACTGAGCTAAGGCATCATCTTCCCAGGAAATTTCCCTGGGTCCCAGGCTAGACTGTGTATCCTTTCTGTACTCAGCATTCATGAGTCTTATCTTAGCATTAATTGTATTATATTGAAGAATTGATTTTTGTCTGCTTCTCACTAGGCCATCACCTCTGCAAAAGCAGAAATCCTGCATTATATATGTTGGTATTCCTCACTCAGGGCTTACATGCAGCAGAGGCTCAATAAATGTTTGTTGATTTGAATTTAGGAACACTTTATAACATGAGATCAGCCTGATATTGGACTGGAGAGAAATATATATATTGTCAAAGAGAAATGGAGAGTGAAGCTTTCCTGGATAATTCACATACATAGAAGCATGTGCTGACCACATGAATCACGTGTTCTTCTATGAGGTGCTCAGGTCACTGAGTCAGCCAGCCCAAAATATCTCTGGATGTGCAAAAGACAGGGTTCAGGGGGAAAAAGCTTAAGGGAAAAGGTAGAAAGAACACAATTATCACTCTTTTTTACACATAGGGTAATGGACTTCTAGACAAATGAAACGACAAGCAGTAGGCACCTGTTGTCTCTGCTTGTGTCCTAAACATCAGCCCATGCTGCTTTTCATGGTCATCATGTCTGATAGAGAATATTGAGAGAATCATCTTGCAAGCTGCAGGTACAAAACAGTGTTCAGGAGGTCTATAATCATATTACATAAAGTGGGGTTTATATAAACTTGACAGAATGTGCTGATGTGAGCCATTTACAGTTCAATTGTAACAGAGCAGTTTGGCAAGCTGTTAGCTTTGTCTAGGAGATGATGTACTTTGGATTCTACCATCAAGTCAGATTTAGAATAACAATCTGAAGAGAACAGAATCCCTTTCTTTAAAATCCTGCCTTGTCTTCCTTGAATCCAGGGAAGCAAAAGAACCTAGAAGAGTCTGCATAATCCCAGCAGACTTTACATAACTTTTTAGAGAAATGCAATTCATCTAAAGATTTTTTGTCAAGGGAAACATTTAATATACAAAACACCATTTTAATACCGTGGACGGTAAACAAAGAAAGCACTATGTTCTTTGAACTTAAAAAAATTTGCCCTACAAATTAACTAAATCTTTTTAAATTTACTAGGTACTAAAACGCAGAGTCAATGAGAAGTCTATAAAGGGACTAAATTATGGAAAAGACACAAATTATCAGTCCATAAGTTACATATGTGTGGAAAAGATTGAGAACTGTTAACCTTAAACACAGGATTATATTGCCACATGATTTTATTTTCAGATATATAAACATTTGTTTTAAATATTTTTCCCAATTTTTTTTATGTTTTCTCTGTTTTTCATGGTTTATTTTGCTATACTTTTTTTTAATTTTATGCTTAAATATTTTAATTTTTTAGGGTGTGTATCTGTGTTTATAGTGGTTAAAGGCATTCCTGCATTCTCTTTTTTTTTTTTTTTTTTTTTGGTATTTTACACAAAATATCTAATTCATTTGAATTTTATGTTAACATAGTATATGAAGTCAATATTGAGCATGTTTTTTCCTGAATAACTAACCAGTTTTCTTAACATTATTAGTTAAATAATTCATCTTTTTGACACTGCCTCCTTAATCATATATTTAATTCTCCTACTAATGAGTGTCCTTCTAGACTCATCATTTCATTTCATTCTTCTCTCTATTCCTGTGCTAACAGAACCACATTACTTTACTTACTAAGAAGTATTTGATGCTAGGGAAAGTTAACCCTCATCACTTTTTTTCCAGAATTTTATTGGCTGTTACATTCATTAACTAATATATTTTTCAAAATATTGTTGCCTATATTTATGACGCAATATTATCTTTACAATTACTTAATCAAGTTTCCTCCAAAAAACCCATCTGGAGTTTTGACTAGGAAATCGCATTGATTGACTTTGATATCAGTAATATCTTTAAATTAGTGAGTGTGTCTAGTCAAGAGAAGGTGTCTTTCCATTTCTTGTCTTCTTTTATGCCTCTCAGCACACTTTATCACTTTCTTCATAGGTCATGCATATTTCATGTTAAACTTATGCCTAGATATTTTGGATGTTCGCAATTTAGAAATTATAATTTGTCCAAATCCGAAACATCAATATTCAAAAAAGATATTAGCCTCCAACTTTTAGTCAGCATATCCTGTTAATATGGCACCTAAATTTAATTCCAGTTTTAATTTCTAGCTCATCCTGAAATAAATGTGTCCTCACTGAAGTTCTTTAGTCATAGCTTTTGGAACTCTATAATTTGTACTTGCCCAGTATCTTTTAAATATTCTCAATTATTTTGATAGATTTTTATATCATGAATCAGCCATGCCAAAATAGAATTTAAAAAACAAAAAAACAAACAAAAAATGAAAAAAGGAATTCTCTCCAGTCTCACTTGCTGCTATGGTACAAGCATCAGAGCTACGTTGTTCCAAGCAAATATACCCATATAAGACTCCAGAAGTAAAATGTGGATGGTAGCAACATGAACACATAGGGAAATCAATCTTCTGGCAAATGTGAGAGTGGAGGCATCTGATACTCCAAGGGGTGTCTGACATGTGTCATGACACACAATCAGTGGAGGGCATTGGTTAATTGGTAATGACAATCCTGCAGCTGGTGAAGCAGAGCTCCAAAATGTATTATTGAGAATGTGTTGCATTCATTTAGTTTTTTTGTTTGTTTGTTTTTTACAGAGACAAAGAGAGAGTCAGAGAGAGGGATGGACAGGGACAGACAGACAGGAACGGAGAGATGAGAAGCATCAATCATTAGTTTTTCGGGAGACAAGATGGTGCTGGAGTAGGCAGACGCACCAGCATCTACCTCCCAGAACCAATGTGGATTACAAACTAATTTTATGAACTATCAGCTGGTAAAACCAACTTTGGACTAAACTAAAAGGACTCTTCAACCCAGGAACGCTGAAGAAGCCACCCAGAGACTGGTAGGAAAAGCGGAAACGCGGAGAGGGCTGCCCAGCTTCTCGGAGCGAATGGCAGCAGGGAGAGACTCGCGGGGCGGGAAGTGAGTTTAGCAGAGGGGAAAGGGTCCTGAGCCTCAGGAACAAAGCCCCAGCCTGCAGCCCCAGAGCCCAGAAGAAGCATAAGGACAGTATTTAGCTGGAAACAAGTCAGGATACTGTTTGTGAGAGAGTCTGATTTCTCAGACCCAGGATCCTTCTTAAAGGGACCACGCAGAACATCTCTCTCACAAACACTCACCCAGGGCTCCTGGGGACGGAGGGAGAGGGGAGAGAACCACAGTAACAGGAAGAGAGTGCAATCTAGGAGGCATAGGGAGAAACATTTTGAGAGATAGCCACCCTAACCCCTGGGACGAGTCACTCCCCAAAGCTGAAGTGAATATTTCCCCCGGAAACAGCAATACCAGCAAAGGGAAGCAGGAGAGCAGCCAAACAAGCTCCCCCGCAGCATTCAGAGCAGAGTCGCATAGAAGGAGGGAGCTTTCGGATCTACAGTAGTGAGTCTAAGGGTCCGAGCTGCAACACCCCCAACCACGCAGCTGAGGGCGCACCGGAGAGCGGGCGGCAGCGGGAGACAAAAGCGCGGTTCTGCTGGCAGGGGCGGAAGCCGGCTGGCCACCAGTGGGCTCAGGTGTGAGCTCAATCTTGCCCGGCTAGGGAGAAGGGGGCGTGCAAAAGCAGCCAAACTCAGCTGCCGGCAGCCTGTAATCCAGCCTCCGGGAGAAGGGCGGGAAACCCAGAAAGGGTAGAAACCAGCCCCGGGGCAAGGGCAGAGGAGCACATCCCTGCCCCGCCCGTGCAACCCAGGCTTGTGGTCTGACTTGGTAGCCGGCTCCTCCCGCAGGGTGGAGCCAAAAGCCCAGAAGAGGCGGAGTTCCGCTACGAAGCTGAGCTTGGGCACGCAGCCCTGCCTGGCGGTAGAGCCAAGGCTAGCAGCTGTTCCTTGAGTGGGATCATCCTGCAAAGGCAGGGCAAAAGCTCGGAAACAGGCGGAGACCCGCAGCTGAGCAAAGGTGCTCGCAGTGCCCTCAGGACCGAGCATAACGTCACACACGGGGGCGGGGCAAAGGCCAAAGCCACCAACCCTTGTGCACCCGAGCACGTGATCACAGCCACTCTCATGAAGAGAAAATGTGGAGGCAGAGAAATACAACACAAATAAACCAAGAGAAATCCCCAGAAAAGGACCTAAGTGAATCAGATATAACCAAATTACCAGATGCAGAGTTTAAAATAACGATTGTTAGGATGCTCAAAGATATTAGAACCACCATAGATGGCCATTACGAAAACCTAAATAAAGAGATAACAAATATAAAAAAGAACATTGAAATAATAAAAAAGAATCAGAAATGACAAATACATTATCTGAAATAAAGAATACAATGGAAGGAATTAAAAGCAGGATGGATAAAGCAGAGAATCGAATCAGTGAATTAGAGGACACAATAAATAAAGGCATGGAAGCAGAGCAGAAAAAAGAAAAGAGACTCAAAAAGTCTGAGGAAACTCTAAGAGAGCTCTGTGACAACATGAAGAGAAATAACATCCGCATCATAGGGGTTCCTGAAGAAGAAGAGAAAGAACAAGGGATAGAGACTTTGTTCAAACATATTATACCGGAAAACTTCCCCCAATTAAGGCAGGAAAACATTTCACATGTTCAGGAAGCACAGAGAACTCCATTAAGGAGAAACCCAAAGAAACCAACACCAAGACACATCATAATTAAATTACTAAAGCTAAATGATAAAGAGAAAATATTAAAAGCTGCTAGAGAAAAAAAGACTATCACCTACAAAGGAGCCCCCCATAAGGATGACTTCTGACTTCTCAACAGAAACACTTGAGGCCAGAAGGGAATGGCAAGAAATATTCAAAGTAATGCAGAACAAGAACCTACAACCAAGACTACTTTATCCAGCAAGGCTATCATTTAAAATTGAAGGAGAAATAAAAAGCTTTACAGACAAAAAAAAACTCAAGGATTTCACTGCAACCAAACCAAGGCTGCAAGAAATGCTAAGGGACCTGTTGTAAACAGATCAAAGGAAAAAAAGAATATAGCAAAAGAGAAAAACAGTTTTAAAGAAAAAAATGGCAATAAACAATTACATATCAGTAATAACCTTAAATGTTAATGGATTAAATGATCCGATCAAGAGACATAGGGTAGCTGCATGGATAAGAAAACAGGACCCATACATATGCTGTCTACAAGAGACACACCTTAAATCAAAAGATGCACACAGACTGAAGATAAAAGGATGAAAAAAAATATTTCACGCAAATGGAAATGAAAAAAAAGCTGGGGTAGCAATATCAGACAAAATGGACTTTAGAACAAAGACCATAGTTAGAGATAAAGAAGGTCACTACATAATGATAAAGGGAGCAATCCAAAAGGAAGATATAACCATTATAAATATCTATGCACCTAATATAGGAGCACCTAAATATATAAAACAGACTTTGATAGACTTAAAGGGCGAGTTCAACAGCAATACTATAATAGTAGGGGATTTCAATACCCCATTAACATCATTAGATAGATCCTCAAGAAAGAAAATTAACAAAGAAACAGCAGACTTAAAGGACATATTAGATGAACTTGATTTAATAGATATCTTCAGAACCTTTCACCCTAAAACAGCAGCATATACATTCTTTTCAAGCGCTCATGGTACATTCTCTAGAATAGACCACATGTTAGGGCACAAAAGCGGGCTCAACAAATTTAAGAAGATTGAAATCATATCGAGCACTTTCTCTGATCACAATGGCATTAAACTAGAAATCAACCACAATAGAAAAATTGAAAAACATTCAAACACTTGGAAACTAAATAGCATGTTATTAAACAATGAATGGGTTAACATTGAGATCAAAGAAGAAATTAAAAAATTTCTAGAAACAAACGATAATGAGCATACATCAACTCAAAATTTATGGGACACAGCAAAAGCAGTCCTGAGAGGGAAGTTTATAGCATTACAAGCATACCTCAAGAAGCTAGAAAAAGCTCAAATAAACAACTTAACACTGCATCTAAAAGAACTAGAAAAAAAACAACAAGTAAAGCCCAGAGCTAGTAGAAGGAAGGAAATAATAAAGATCAGAGCAGAAATAAATGACATAGAGGCTAAAGAAACAATACTGAGGACCAATGAAACCAGGAGCTGGTTCTTTGAAAAGGTAAACAAGATCGATGAACCTTTAACAAGACTCACCAAGAAAAAAAGAGAGAGGACTCAAATAAATAAAATTAGAAACGAGAGTGGAGAAATAACAACTGACACAACAGAAATACAAAATATTGTAAGAAAATACTATGAAGAACTGTACGCCAAAAAACTAGACAACCTAGATGAAATGGACAAATTCCTTGAATCATATAATCTTCCAAAAATCAATCTGGAAGAGTCAGAAAACCTAAACAGACCAATTACAACAAATGAGATTGAAACAGCTATCAAAAAACTCCCAAAAAAGAAAAGTCCTGGGCCTGATGGCTTCACAAGTGAATTTTACCAAATATTCAAAGAAGAACTAACTCCTATCCTTCTCAAGCTATTTCAAAAAATTCAAGAGGAAGGAAGACTTCCAAACTCCTTTTATGAGGCAAGCATAATTCTGATTCCAAAACCAGGCAAAGACAACACAAAAAAAGAAAATTATAGGCCAATATCCCTGATGAACTTAGATGCAAAAATCCTCAATAAAATATTAGCAAACCAGATCCAGCAATATATGGAAAAAATCATACACCATGATCAAGTAGGATTTATTCTTGGGAGGCAAGGCTGGTACAATATTCGCAAATCAATTAATGTGATTCATCACATAAACAAAAGAAAGGAGAAAAACCACATGATAATTTCAATAGATGCAGAAAAAGCATTTGATAAAGTCCAGCACCCATTCATGATCAAAACTCTCAGCAAAGTGGGAATACAGGGAACATACCTAAACATGATAAAGGCCATCTATGACAAACCCACAGCCAACATCATACTCAATGGGCAAAAATTAAAAGCAATCCCCTTAAGATCAGGAACAAGGCAGGGGTGCCCCCTTTCACCACTCTTATTCAACATAGTTCTGAAAGTCCTCGCCACAGCAATCAGACAAGAAAAAGAAATAAAAGGCATCCAAATTGGAAAAGAAGAAGTAAAACTATCATTATTTGCAGATGACATGATATTGTATATAGAAAACCCTAAAGTCTCAGTCAAAAAACTACTAGACTTGATAAAAGAATTTGGCAAGGTGGCAGGATATAAAATCAATACTCAGAAATCAGAGGCATTTTTATACACTAATAATGAACTGTCAGAAAGAGAAATCAGGGAATCAATCCCCTTTACCATTGCAACCAAAAAAATAAAGTACCTAGGAATAAATCTAACCAGGGAGAGTAAAGACATGTACTTGGAAAATTATAAAACATTGATAAAAGAAATCAGGGAAGATATGAATAAGTGGAGGCATATACCATGCTCATGGTTAGGAAGAATAAACATCATTAAAATGTCTATATTACCCAAAGCAATTTATAAATTCAATGCAATACCAATGAAAATACCAATGACTTACTTCAAAGATATAGAACACATATTCCAAAAATTTATATGGAACCAAAAAAGAACACGAATAGCCTCAGCAATCCTGAAAAGGAAGAAAAAAGCGGGAGGTATCACACTTCCAGATATCAAGTTATATTATAAGGCCATTGTACTCAAAACAGCATGGTACTGGCATAAGAACAGGCACATAGATCAATGGAACAGAACAGAGAACTCTGAAATAAACCCACAGCTCTATGGACAACTGATATTTGACAAAGGAGGTAAGACAATACAATGGAGTAAAGACAGCCTCTTCAACAAATGGTGTTGGGAAAACTGGACAGCTACCTGCAAAAAAATGAAACTAGACCACCAACTTACACCACTGACAAAAATAAACTCAAAATGGATAAAAGACTTCAATGTAAGCCGTGAAACCATAAGCATCTTAGAAGAAAACATAGGCAGTAAGCTCTCTGACATCTCTCGCAGCAACATATTTGCTGATTTGTCTCCACAGGCAAGTGAAATAAAAGACAGGATAAACAAATGGGACTTTATCAAACTAAAAAGCTTCTGCACAGCTAAAGACAATAAGAACAGAATAAAAAGACAAACTACACAATGGGAGAATATATTTGACATAGCGTCTGATAAGGGGTTAATAACTAAAATTTATAAAGAACTTGTAAAACTTAATACCAGGAAGACAAACAATCCAATCCAAAAATGGGCAAAAGAAATGAATAGACACTTCTCCAAAGAGGACACACAGATGGCCAATAGGCATATGAAAAAATGTTCAACATCACTAATGATTAGAGAAATGCAAATTAAAACCACAATGAGATATCACCTCACACCAGTCAGAATGGCGCTCATCAATAAAACAACACAGAATAAGTGCTGGCGAGGATGTGGAGAAAAGGGAACCCTCCTGCACTGCTGGTGGGAATGCAGACTGGTGCAACCACTGTGGAAAACAGTATGGAGATTCCTCAAGAAATTAAAAATTGAACTGCCTTTTGACCCTGCTATACCACTGTTAGGAATATACCCCAAGAACACCATAGCACTGTTTGAAAAGAAGAAATGCACCCCCATGTTTATGGCAGCATTGTTCACAATAGCAAAGATTTGGAAACAGCCCAAGTGTCCATCAGAGGACGAGTAGCTTAAAAAGCTTTGGTATATATATACTGTGGAATACTACTCAGCCATAAGAAATGATTACATAGGATCTTTTACAACAACATGGATGGGCCTCGATAACATTATACTGAGTGAAAGAAGTAAATCAGAAAAAAACTAAAAACTATATGTTTCCATACATAGGTGGGACATAAAGATGAGACTCAGAGACATGAACAACAGTGTTGGGGTTACAGGGTGGGGGGAGGAGAGGGAGGGTGTTGGGGGAGGGGAGGGGCACAAAGATCATGGCTTTTCAGCATTTGCCATATTCCCCCCTTAATCTACAGACAGCAAATATTTACGTATGGTATTCCCACTATAAAGACTGCTGTCTTAGGGACAAATGCTGATAAACTATTTCAGCAGTTCCTCCTTCTTCAAAGACTTATAAGTAAACATAGAGCTCCATGTTTCATAGGACATACTCAAGCTCACTCCATGCTCCCTGGAGCTTTAGCACAAGGGAATGCCCCCCCCCCTTTATTGTGTGTTTTGTTTTGTTTTTTAGTATTTTTTCTTTTATTTATTTATTTTTTGTGTATTTCTGAGGATGGGGATGGGGAGGCAGTCAGACAGACTCCTGCATGCGCCTGACTGGGATCCACCTGGCATGCCTACCGGGGGGAATGCTCTGCCCATCTGGGATGTTGCTCTGTTGCAACCGGAGCCATTCTAGCGACTGGGGCAGAGGCCATGGGGCCATCCTTAGTGACCAGGGTGGATTTGCTCTGGTAGAGCCTTGGCTGCGGGCGGGAGGAGAGAGACGAAGAGGAAGGAGAGGGGGAGGAGTGGAGAGGTAGATGGGCACTTCTCCTGTGTGCTCTGGCCGGGAATCGAACCCAGGAATCCTGCACACCAGGCCAATGACTCCGACGGGTCTACCATATCATGCTTTTTACTTAAAAAAAAAAATTACATTTCTTTTGAATGCTGATGAACAGGAGACACCAAATCTTTTTCGCCTGCAAACTACTACCTTCTTTATTAGAGCTAGTTAATAACACTATTCTGTATTTTTTCCAAATAGCTCCAGATATATGGAAAAGATTTATATAGGCAGATGGGGATCCTCAAACCCCTCAGCGAGATCTTCTGAGAATGGCTCTTAAGATACCTAGAGGCAGAAAAAGCCCAATAGAGATCAGGGGGAACTACCAGCTTTTAGGATACACCCTTAAAGGCTCCAACACCCCAAAGGGGTCTCATAGGATGCCATCTGGGTCCTGCTTCAATAGTGGAAAGGAAGGTCATTGAGCTAAAGCCTGCCAGGCTTACACGCCTCTGCTGTGAGGAAACAGGGACACTGGAAGGTGGGTTTCCCCCTCGCTCCTCTAAGGGAAGGTTCAGTCTCTTCCAGCCCTGCTCCAGCCACCTATGACCTAACTTTGCCCAGAAAGCTGGGGTTTGCCACTGAAGGCTGAAGGTGCCCAGGGCTGTCGGCCCCATCTACGACACTGTGGACGAGCCTAGGGTATTTCTTCCAAGAAGCAGGTAAACTGATCTCATTCACACAAGGGCCACTTAACTATGTTTTGCCTGAATAGTCAGGTTTTTTATTCTTCCCTCAAAGATCTCTGTTGTGGGTGTTGATAGTCCTATGTTCTGCTGCTTTGCTTAATATATAGTGTTTCCTTTATCCCTCCTACCTCAATGCCCCACTCATATTTCAGGCCGGGACCTACTCTTAATTTAGAGCTCTCTTCCCTCCTTTTGCCAACTTGTATTATGAATTTACCTTTGCCACCCAGCTTAGTGTATCCCAAGGTTCTCTTTACCAGGCCACAGTCACAGAGCTCCAGGGAAAAGCAACCTGGTCTCAACTCTCCAGGCAGAGGAGAACAGAAGCTCCATATCCACGCATGCTGCAAATGGCTTTTTCCAGTCTGCCTGAATCATTACCAGCTAGAAGCAGCGGTCATTGGGACTTGGACATGAGCTGCAAAGTATAGAATGGTGACAACAATTCCAGTGCCATGCGGACTTTTCCTGTGGGGAACTTTCCTGGACTCCTGCTCCCGGTGACAGCTCCTAACAGACTGAACTGTGGTTGGGTTGCATTTTTCAGGGATTTGGCATGGTGATGGGGTCAACTTGGACTTGGGGAACATGTTAAGGACACTACTCATTTATGGATTCTTGCTGTATTCGCCAAGAGTTTGCTTAAAGGCTCTTAATCACTGTAAAAAAAAATAGAGGACTGGATGAAGAAGATGGGGCACATATACACCATGGTATATTATTCAGCTAGGAGAAATGGTGACATCGGATCACTTATAGCAGAATGGTGGAGTCTTGGTAGCATTGTGCGGGGTGAAATAAGCAAATCAGAAAAAAACAGGAACTGCAGGATTCCATACATTGGTGGGACATAAAAGCGAGACTAAGAGGCATGAACAGGAGTGTGGTGGCTATGGGGGGTGGGGGGAGGGAAGGAGGGAGAGGGGGAGGGGGAGGGGTACAGAGAGAACTGGATGGAGGGTGGCGGAGGACCATCTCTCTTTGGGTGATGGGTATGCAACATAACTAAATGACAAGATAACCTGAAAATGTTTTCTTTGAATGTAGGTACCCTGATTTATTGATGTCACCCCATTAAAATAAAAATTTATTTATAAAAAAAAATCTCTATAATAAAAGTTCTGTTTGATTCATTCACTAAAAAAAATAAAGAAAGAAAGAAAGAAAAAAAGAAAAAAAAATCATTAGTTTTTTGTTGCGCATTGCAACACCTTAGTTGTTCATTGATTGCTTTCTCATATGTGCCTTGACCACAGTCCTTCAGCAGTCCGAGTAACCCCTTGCTCGAGCCAGGGTCCAAGCAGGTGAGCTTTTTGCTCAAACCAATGATCCCGCGCTCAAGCTGGCGACCTCAAGGTCTCGAACCTGGGTCCCTGGCATCCCAGTCTGACACTCTATCCACTGTGCCACCCCTGGTCAGGCGAGAATGTGTTGCATTCAAATCTGGTCCAATGGCCCTTGCAGAAATTCTGTGAGCTACCTGAGATACTTTAATAAATCTTGTTCTCTTTAAACTAGCCAGACGAAATTCTGTGGTTTGCAAATAAAAACTCTGGCCAATTTATAGATGAAAGATGGAAACCCATGTAATAAGCACTAACAAAAAGTAACTATACACAAAAGTGGATGGATTGTGGCTATGCTTATCTTTCTAGTCCCTAGGCATTTATCTAATTATAGTCTTTACTATGCTGCCCGGTAAAAACTTAGTTTCTGTTTGAATTCCTCAAGTGCAGATAAACTTGTCTCCCTAGTGTGAAAAGCAAACAGACTTTCATAGCACAGACCTTTGATCCTTCAGTTGTGTAATTAACCATGTGTTAGGGAGAAAATGAGTGAATTTGCTAATTTGGTTTGTTTTTTTAATCTTTGTTGATACTGGCCATTGTAAGTCTAGAGGCAATTTAAGTATAGGTATACTTGAACCCAAAATTAAGTATTCATATACAACAATTAATCCACAATAAAACAATAAGCATATATTATTGCTAAACCACATACTGGTCTCAGCTATTCACCACCAATCATTCTATATATTTCACTGGGTTCCAAGGCTACATTAATAAGCTAAAAGACCAAGATTTCAGGATTAAACAATACTAGAATTTATTGCCTTTGTTATTGACACCTCATACTGAAACACCAACTAAAGCCAAAGAAAGCTCTCTTCAAGATTGTTAGGTATTAAATATGGACACATAAAGCTGAATATATATTCATTCTCTTCTTTTTCTAAATTCCATTGTCTTCTCTACATTTTATATATATGAATGACCCCTTCTTTTTTCGGGTCTCCTTTCTTCTTCTTCAACTAGATAGTGAAATATCTGTTCTTTTCTTCCTCAGTCAAAGTTCAAAGATACCTAGCTAGGGCGGCTTCTCTATTTGTCTTCAAGACTAAAATAACCCTTACTCGTTCCCAAGAGTATACCTCATACCCTGTTCAAGATATCTGTTAGACATTAGAACAACTATTAACAGAGGATTGATTCCCAGAATGCTCACACACATTTCAGGTGCCATTTTCGTTCTCTAGTTGCAGAACCTTTAGTTTATAACATGCATAAGGAAAGAACATTGTATCTCTAGAGTTTAGCACGGTCCCTGATATGTATAGGGTGCACAAGCAATATCTATTAAATAATGTTTTAATTTTGTATTATCACTAATCAATTTCTTATATGTATTTAAAAATGCATTATAACTAAATTTTAAATTTTTTAAATATCTGAGGTGTCTATAGTTCAAATAGCAAAATGTTTTGAATAAACACATATTTTCCTTCTAATATTTATTGTTATAATTTACTTTAGAATAAAGAGGATAAAAAGGAAATTCATACTCATCACAATAGTCTGATCTGAACACTTTTTTGAAAACTTTATGGCTCTGCTTATATACACAACTATATGCACTAGAAGTAGCTTATTCAAGTAAAGTAAACAACAGGGACCATCTAACATAGTTGAACTGAAACATTTAGCCAGTGAGAGTTGGTGAGATTATCTTAACTATTTTGTGTATTGGAATCAGTATTCTTAGACTCCACATTACAGTATAATTTTGTAGGGAAGTCTCTATCAAATTGAGAAGTTTGGCTTTTTTTCTGACCTGGCTGATAGGCCACGATGTCTAGACATGGTCTTTTCCTCTGAGGACATGGCTAAATGGGTTTATAAATATTAGTTTCTTTCACTCTAGATTTACCCAATTGCCCTTCTCAAAGGTAAGCCCTAGCTCAGGTAGCTGTTACAAATTCTCTGTTTTGTGCAGTAATTCATTTTTCTCCTACTGACCTTACTTTGAAAAATTATTACTGAAAGTAATAATTGTAATAAGAATTAACAGCAATTGGGAAATCAAAAAGGATTTTACCCAAGAAACTTGAGAATGTGAGAAAAGCTGAAAACTTGAAGGGCAATGGCCTTTATAAGTACTTTCTTGAAGTCATTTATTTATTGCCTTAGATTAATTTTGTTTCTTGGAATTATTGGTTTGCATATAAATACAATTAAGAAACATTTTCTTTTTATATGAAAAACAGATGGGTACTTGTTTTCTAATAAAGCAAAACTGATGACAGGATGAAAAAGGAAAAGAAGGGAAGCTCTCTAAAACCTACAAAATGATAATTGCTTTTTCCTCTTAAAGAATACTAAGGTCCTTTTTTTTACCCCATCATGCACTGGGAGTTTATCTCCTCAGCTTCAACCTCATTTAACAAGAATCTTACAGTTTAATGCCTATATATCACATTGAAAGAAGAGGATAAAACTATAAATAACCATTTAAAAATGATGAGTTTGCTCTTAGAGGTCTTTCAAATGCACTCAAGAACATCAAGTTTATAATACTTGAAAACAAAACAGTTAATGATAGTTACTAATAGTGGCCACTTGCAAAGCAGAGGCTTCTTTAAGCATAAAGTTTGCACCTTATTTACTTCAGTTCGGATGACCCATTTCTTTGCTATTTCAAATTTGTGTCAAATCTAGTGATCTCTTTTCTTTAGGTACCATACTAAAGATTAAGGTCACTGATTTTGCATAGATCAAAATGGGGAAAAAAAGAAAAAAACTAAATTCTATCAGTTACTGGGAGAAAAATATTATTTTGATAACAATTGTCTGTTACACAGCCACTATCTATGAAGTACTGTAATAGATTTTATATGAGGAAACAGGAAGCAAGAGATAGCAACTATACCTCTTTAAAAACTCAGTCTAACAGGGACAAAAAGAATTTAAGAGACTGAACAAATACAAAAATAATGACATGCAAAAATATAGTGAAAATATGTATGACCGCCTGACCTGTGGTGGCGCAGTGGATAAAGCATCAACCTGGAAACGCTGAGGTTGCCGGTTCAAAACCCTGGGCTTGCCTGGTCAAGGCACATATGGGAGTTGATGCTTCCTGCTCCTCCCCCCTTCTCTCTCTCTCTCTCTCTCTCTCTCCCCCCTCATAATGAATAAATAAAAAAAATCTTTAAAAATAAATAAATAAATAAACAAAACAAAAAACAAAACAAAACAAAACAAAACAAAACAACAAAAAAAAAAAATATGTATGACCAATCTGAGTATTCTATGAAGTAACAAAACCAAAGATAAATGTTACTTACAATCTTAACTTTTGTGACACAGTTCACCTCACTGCTTTTTGGTCTCCACTGTTTGCTGTATTTACAAGATAGACCATAGGACAAGAAAGCAGGGTCAGACAGATACAATCCACAGGTACCAATCTCTCCTCGCACTGTTGTCTGAACTATTCAAATTTCACTCCAGATGTATGAAGTCAAAGAATTTAAAGAAACTTTCTAAATCTCAAAATTAAATTCTAGAAAACCAGTAATTTATATCTTCATTGGAAAGTGAATGCCTTCCCACCAAAGGCTTAATAAAAACAATTAAAATTGGTTAATATTTTTTATTGGATTTCTTAAGAAATAAAGAATTTAAAAAAGAAACAGTTCTCCATTTGAGATCCTGGGCCAAGTGAGCAGAAGATGATGCGACGAATGAAAGATGCCTGGCTGCCCCGCCGCGTCGCGGGGAGCGCGGAGCCACCTCTTCTGTTTCTCCTCACGAGGGGCTGACCAAGTAGAGGGCAATTTTTGAAAAACAGAAGATGAACACCGAACAGCAAACTGGGAAAATCATTTAGTATGCCAAACAGCTAGCATTCTTAACTCTTCCTTCCTTCATTTCTTACATTTGTTGGCAATGAGAGTTACCAAAACACAGAATCACGAATACTGAACTTTCTCAAGAAAAAGTTTCTTTCTTAAAAATAGTAAATTCTTAACAAGAGCAGAATAAGAGGTATGTTGATTTTCCCCCCCAGAAAGATGGTTACTACTGTGTATGCCAGTATTGTTTGTTGATTTCAATTTTTTTTTAAGTGCTCAGGAAAAAATGCCATCCATCTGTACTTAATCTGAAAATGACTCAAGGGTTTAGAAGCTTTTGTTTAAAGCCCACAGAATTGTTATGCATTGACTTGACTGCCTAAATGTGACACTTAGGTCTTCAACTAGATAACCAAGTGAAAAAAAAATTATGAAAGTAAAAAAATTTAATGGTTTTTAAATAACTATTTATTGTCACCCAGTGTATTTAACTTAATATTATGTCTTCCTTGACATCAGTTAAAATATTAGTCTCATCTAACTGAAATTAATGAAATCTAAAATGTATAATTAATGACTTCCTTTGCAGAAAAGTAGAAAATTACCTGTATTTCTTTTTAACAAAGGTGTTATTCTGATGACTAATGAAGTTTCTCTAAATTATTGGAAGTAGTTTAGCTTAATAGTCTATAAAGAAAGATCACAGAATTTTTATTCTTCCTTTTTCAGAAGATATATAAGCCATATGTACTGTAACATTAACGCTCAAAATTAGACATTTTTTCTGGCTACTTCCGTTCTCAGCCCCCACATTCATCGCTTGCCATGCTCTTTTTCTACTTTTTTGTATTTTTTCTGTGCTCATCTGTCTTCCTATGTGACAATAATCTCTTTGGAAAGCAGGAAATAGGTCTTGCTTACCACGAGTTTCAGCACTCTCATCTCCCACCCCAAATAATGTGTACATAAGTAGGTGCTCATTAAATCTTTGTCTGCAAAGCTTTATAATGTAAGTTAATTAATGTGCAAGAGACTGCATTTATTTCTCTATAGAAAAATAAGGAACTTTTGATATTATAGCCCTGATGTCATTAAGACTTCCAAGGGGGCATGTGACATGTGAGTAACCACTTGCCCACCTCCACCTTCCCACAACCTGGTCTGAAGCTGCTGTTTAGTTGAATGATATAACGTTCTTCTTCACCCCTAAGTCTGCTCTTGATACCAAACATGTGCCATGTGTCCCAACATTGAGAGACCCTATGGGTAGAGCTTAGCTGTAAGCAGTCCTATATTAGATCCCAAAGAAACCCTTCTAGATTTCACTACCCTGCTAATCTGTGGGGGAGTCTAATGCTGCTTTGGACAGCAACAGGCAGAACTTCTTAGACATTGTGCAGGTACTTAAAGAAGATGATCTCATATGCTAGGTCTAATTGGAGAAGAAAAAATTTTCCAGCTCCTGAAAGTTGGTCTGAGGCAATGGTGGTGATGAGTGTCACGGTTCTGTGGAGTGTTTGTTTAAATCTTCTTGGAGACAACTGTTTCTGCAAATCCAATGCAGGATAATAATTGTACTAATGCATTACCTTCAACAGTAGCAGGTATTTGAGCAGCTGAGAGGATCCTGAGAAACCCAGTGAGCCAGGGTAATACATAAGGCAGAATTTGCTATGAGAAACAATTAGACATACTGTACTCTGCTTGTGGTATACAAACACTGTGCTTGTGAACATCATGACTGTCATAATTGGGTTGGATGGTTCAAACTAACTTTCAGGAAAGAGCTATCCATGTGAGAAAAGGATCTCTTGATGCTTTGTGCATAAGCAAAAGGGAACGGGGCCCTTTCATTTGTCATCTGCATCAAGCCTCCTCAAATACCACTAAACACAGACATTGTTCTGGGCACTTGAGATCACAGTAGTGAGCAAAAATGCTAAAAGTCCCTGCCTTCATGGAGCTTGGTTTTTATTCGGGAAGTGAATCATTAAATAAAATATATAATCTATGATAAAGGTCATAAGCATAATGGAGACATATATTAGGGAAGGAAGTTAAGGAATCTTGCTAGGGGAGAGGTTACAATTATAAATAAGGTGCCCAGAGAAGGTCTCACTGAGGTGATGTTTGACAAGTGACATCTTCAAATAGTTTTGTTTTTTTTTTCCAAGAGAACTTGTGTTATTTTTAAATGAATGTTGAGGACAACATTTCTCTTCAAATGTACAGTCTCCAATCTATAACCAAAAATAATTTTAAAAAAGTAGATGTCCGTTGGGGTAAAGTATTTCCTGCAAAGCATATAGGAAATATGTTTCCCAGCAGCCAGCAATAGGTTCAGCGTTGAAAAGGAAAGAAACCCAGGAGTTCTCTAGAGGCACGACTTCCTCTTTCCTTTCATGGTGGTATCTGTCCTCCGGATGCAATCACAGCTTGTTCTTACTGCCATGTCCTCTCCACGAGCTGCTACTTCCTTGATCCTTTCTCTGTGGAATGCCCTTAAGTACTAGACCTCTGCGTGTAACTCAGAGCATTACTAGACCCTGGGAAAGGAAGGGATGGATGGAATGAGCATGCCTCTTAGCCTTTTGCCACACTAACCTTCTAGTTTCCACAAAAATAACTCATCACACTGCACAGACTTCAGAAAATTTATTTCCAAAGGATTAATGGAATTTCAGAAGGGAAACAAAAAACATAGGCAAGGAAATAATAAAATTCCTGCAACTTGGACTTTTTCCTTGCGTGTCAACTGCACCTCAGGAACACACCTCAAAATTTAAACCTTCACAAAGGAAGATCCTTATAGAAATTTTCCCCAAGTTTTACCTTGGTTCTCCTACACAGGCATATGCGCACATGCGCGCACACGTGTACAACCTTCCTTCCGCTACTACCTCCAAAACAGATGTCTGTTGATGCTAGAAAAAAAAGACAAAAGAAAATATAAACCAACCATCTTTAATTCTTGTTGACTCATAAATGTTACCTGGCTGGAGTTAATTCCCTGTTAATGGGTCTTTGAATCCTTTTTTATTTTTTAATATTTTTTAGGATTAGCAGATAAAACCAGCTCCATATTTACACTTTCTCCAACCTATAACTAACCGCTGAGTTGTTAAAGCTCTAGGGCTCATCCTTCTACAAATTGACTAACTATTTTTGAGAAACAACTCCAAGCACAGAATCAGCATAGAAATCTAGACATGGAGAATAAAGAAAATTAACCCAAATTTTCTCTAGTGTGAAATTTTTCTTTGAAATTTCTTGGTCAATTGGACACCCAATTAATAAAGAAATTAGTTACTAGTTTGCCAGGAGTTGAATAGCTATTAAATACTCAGAAGAGTGAAGGCTGAATGATTGGTATTTTTGACCCATTAAAGGTGTAATAGAGAAAAAAAGCCAGTTTAAACAGAATCCCTACTGGACCATGCCTCAGCATAAGGAAACTGATCAGTGTGACCTTCAGATTTTTCAAGAATCACTTTACTATTTAGTAGAGGAAAATATAGATATTATTCTAATATTTAATTAGAAGAATGCCATGTTTGAGAGCTCAGGGCACTCCTTTTTCAATTCACTCTGATTTGATGAGCACTGTCCCTTTTTCTTTCCACAGATTTTCCTGTAAATTTTTTCTGATAGGGTTGCATTTTCATCTAACTAATATTCTCCTTATGCAAATGAATGTTATTTACATATATAAAATCAGTTAAGAAATCAAAATGACATTCAATTGATATTTACAGGCAATTTCATCTGCTTATTTTCAGTTTCACAGAATTTAAATTTAGCATTTTCTGACTTGGATTCCATTAGATTGGTACCCTGAAGAGTTAAGCTGATTTTCTTTCATTAAAGTTTAGTTTTCTGTGGTTTAATCAGTGAACATATAATTGCTTGAAGTATTCATTTTGTAAGATTTTTCAATAAATTATCAAGGATGTTTAATCTAAAAACTGGAGCTATTTTTGTACTTGTGGTCAGAGATTCAGAGCACAATTTTTGCAGCTAGTCAGCTTGCTCTACTTGAATCTAATAAACCAGCTGGAAAAATGGCTCTGTTTTCTCTCTGCTGGATTTCTTTCATTTTTATTTCTATATGAATATTGCCCTCTCATACCTTATTCTGTCTCAGAGGTCAGGAGCTTTTATTTTGAATTACTTCTTGATTCATCAGGTAATAGTAAACATTGACTGAGAGTTTAATATATGCTAGACACATAGTAATGCATTAATTCATTCAATCCTTATAATAACCCTAAGAGATTGCTATCCTTAAACAGATAAGGAAAGTAATGCACAAAGAGGTCAACTTTGGGAAATACCACTTTCCAGGTCCACCATATTTTCATTAAGTGCAAGAGTATATATATATATATATACTAATATATATATATATATTTATGGCTATACTAGGTCTGCCATTTAGGTCAGTATGTAGCTATACTAGGTCTGCCATGTTCTTATGAAATGCAGTGAGAGATAGGAAGCATGCAGTATAATACCTACCATATTGTTTGCACTATAAGCATTCAACTAGAATTTGTTCCCATTATATGTATACTCTATGTATTTTCCTTTATTATAGCAAGTGGTTCACCATCTTCTAGTTATTCATTTAGTTAAATGATTTTGAACAAAGTGCTTAATAGCTAGTAAGTTACATAGCAGGATTCTTAACCAGGAAGTTCTTGTCTAGAGTCCTAGCTCTTAACCACTACAATACATTGTTAGATAAACAATATAGCTTTGATAATTTCATAAAATCACCACACATTCCACTCTATTACACTATTATGGTACACAAGGAATAAATGTATTACCACATTGATTCGAGAATATCATCTATAGTCAAATTTAGATGACAATGTCAATGGGGTAAATACGAAAGGAAAATATAAAATGGAATAAATGCACACAATAGAGGGTGTAGGTCTGTAGTGGGTAGGCTCATAAAAGCTGGGAACCTAGACTCAAGACTGAGTAGGACAAGAGCTTGAGTCATCTAAGTCTGAAGAAAGGGAAAGTACAAAATCTAAACACAAAATGTGAGAGGGATGATGAAGTATCTTGTTCATGACCTTCATGTTTGTGATGCTTTTAAGCCAATAAAGAAATTAGTATAGTAAATGTAATATATAAAGCTTTTTTTTTTTTTTTTTTTTTTTTTTGTATTTTTCTGAAGCTGGAAACGGGGAGAGACAGTCAGACAGACTCCCGCATGCGCCCGACTGGGATCCACCCGGCACGCCCACCAGGGGTGACGCTCCGCCCACCAGGGGGTGACGCTCCGCCTCGACCAGAGCCACTCCAGCGCCCGGGGCAGAGGCCAAGGAGCCATCCCCAGCGCCTGGGCCATCTTTGCTCCAATGGAGCCCCGGCTGCGGAAGGGGAAGAGAGAGACAGAGAGGAAGGAGGAGGGGGGTGAAGAGGCAAATGGGCGCCTCTCCCATGTGCCCTGGCCGGGAATCAACCCTGGTCCCCTGCATGCCAGGCCGCGCTCCGCCGCTGAGCCAACCGGCCAGGGCCTATATAAAGCTTTTTTAAAAAATATACTTACTGGCCCTGGCCAGTTGGCTCAGCGGTAGAGCGTCGGCCTAGCGTGCGGAGGACCCTGGTTCGATTCCCGGCCAGGGCACACAGGAGAAGCGCCCATTTGCTTCTCCACCCCTCCGCCGGGCTTTCCTCTCTGTCTCTCTCTTCCCCTCCCGCAGCCAAGGCTCCATTGGAGCAGCGATGGCCCGGGCACTGGGGATGGCTCTGTGGCCTCTGCCTCAGGCGCTAGAGTGGCTCTGGTCGCAACATGGCGACGCCCAGGATGGGCAGAGCATCGCCCCCTGGTGGGCAGAGCGTCGCCCCTGGTGGGCGTGCCGGGTGGATCCCGGTCGGGCGCATGCGGGAGTCTGTCTGACTGTCTCTCCCTGTTTCCAGCTTCAGAAAAATGAAAAAAAAAAAAAATATATATATATATATATACTTACTGATTTTAGAGAGAGAAGAAGGGGGAGAGACAGACAGACAGAAAGAAACATAGATCCGTTCCTATATATGCCTTGACCAGGGATCCAACTGGCAACCTCTGAACAGTGGGATGAGGCTCTAACCAACAAGCTATATGGCCAGGGCTATAAAGCTCTTTAAGATATAATCACTCTTCTTCACTGCTAGTAAACTGCTCTTTCTGAAAAACAAATTTGATATTCTTCTGCCAAAATCTTCTGATGGCTGTTCACCACCCACAAGTTTCACCATGATCCTTTCTTATCTCTTGAAGTTCTCTTTTCTTCCCCCACCTCACACAGACTACTCGATGTGGTGAAAGAACTTAAGTTTAAACCAGAAAGATGCATATTTAATTTTATTTTTCCACTACTATAAATTGAGTGATCTAGAGAAATTTACTTAACCTCTCTGACTCTTATACTCTTTCTTTGTAACTTAAGGACAATAATACATACCTTTGGGCCCCAGCTAGACAGAGCATCAAACACAGAAGGGATTGCAGGGTGGATCTTGGTGGGGGTGCATGCAGAAGTCTGTCTCTATCTCCCCTCCTCTCACTTGGAAAAGAAAAGATAAGAAAAAAATTTAAAAATAATAATGCATACCTTTGGGATAATATTACTTAGAGTAAATGCCATATTTATATACGTAGACTGCCCACTACAGACCTACATGGCACGATGCCCAGCATGCCATGGGCAATGCAGGCATTCTATTGGCTTTTATTTTATGTTTTATTTGCATATTTTGTCTATAATAGTACTCATAAATAATGCCAAGTTCTTAAATTTCTTTAGGCCTTATTTTCTTCATCTTCAAAATGAGCATGAGAATAAATACCTAGTAGAGTTTTGTGAGGAATAAAATAACAAAAGCAAGGCACATGATAAGTATTTAATAAATGTTAGTTGAATTATTGTCACTGTTGCTGGTATTAGTTCATGAACTCCTTGAGGACAACAACTCTATTTTATTTATTTATTTATTTATTATCCCCAAAGTCTTACAGTAAAACTGTTTATGTGCCCTGGCTGGATAGCCCCATTGGTTGGAACATCCTCCAATATATAAAGGTTGCTGATTCGACCCTTGGTCTAGGCACATACAGAAACAGATTGATGTCTCTCTCTCTCTCTTTCTTTCTCTTTCTCTCTCTCTCTCTGAAATAAATAAATAAATAAATATTTTAAAAGTAAAATAAAACTAAAACTGTTTATGTAGTAGGTGCCCATCAAAATGTCAAAATGTGAACAAAGAAATTTTATCTGCTCTGTTCTAGAGGCAGGATTTTTTGGGATCCACCAATGCTAGACTTAGTAACAGTCCCAAATTCTATATTGTTAGTCCAACTACAGATTTTAGAACCCAACTTTATTAATTAATGTAAATAACTACAGTTGCTGTAGAAGAAAACCCCAAAGCCTCTGTTGTTCAACACAAAGAATTTATTTCTTACTCATGGTACAACCTAAAGCATGTTGGATTCTTAATGGTTTGTAATAGAGATAAAATTACCAAAACTGATTAAGTTTCTATCAAGTCAAATCATAGTTATATATTTATTTATATGTGTGACTTCCTTAATTACCACTACCCCTTTGCTGATAACTAACACAGTGCATTCATTGTCTTCCATAAAAATTCAGAAAATATTTCTATTTACTAATTGAACTGCACAATAAAGTTAGTCTGTTCTCCAAATTTTTTAGGAAAAAAATCTTTTATTAAAGAAAAGTTGGACATAAAAGCCTGTATTTGCTTAAACTTTCAGGAAAATTGCATAAATCATAGCCACATTGAAAAATATTTTTTTACTAATTTCTAGCACTTCCATATTTAAAAGGAAAATTTTTTAACTAGCTTAGTATGTGTATGACCATGAGTGATAAATATTCTTTTATACATAGGGATCTGAGTCTTCCTGAATTCAATATAGAGAAAGTATTGAGTATAATAAACACTGAATGATTTCTATTTGTAGGCACTTAGCTAAGTCCTTTGCATAAATTGACTCATTTAATTCTCTCAACAAACCTCATGAGAGAAGTCCTATTATTATTCCTTTTCACAGATGAAAGAACTGAGATACAGAAAAATTTTAAAAGATGTCCAAGGACTCACAGCTGAGGAATGCCAGAGTTGGAATAAAACTTAAGGCAATCTAACCCATAACCTATGCTTTTAACTACCTCTTCCTCTACTGTCTCTGTAATAGAACATAGATTGAAAAATAACTAACATAATTTGGTTTCCAATTAATGTTTTTTGTCTTCACAAAGTGGAAAGGACTACGTAGAATATCACAGGGGTAAAATGTCATCGTAAATAATATATGGACAATTGTCTTATTTCTTGAACTTTAGAAAAGATAATGGTTTAGTATAACCTAAATTGACAGCTCTTGAGTTATAGATTAGCTTGGGAACTGCTTTCTTCGATGCCAAAAAGGCAGTTGATTTTGATGTGGCAAAATAATACAATTCAGTTTTAAAAGTAACATTTGAGTTGAACTTAAGATTTGCTTTTTTAAAAAGCAATCTGTAATCTTCAGTTACCAATGGCTGATTTCCAGGTTCTATTTTGAAAGTGATAATTAGGCCTGGAAATTTTTTATTAACTTTGTTATGTAAATCACACCTTTGGCGGAAAAATTGGACAAAATAACACAATAGCAATAGAAAACGATTTTGCCCTGAGTGATTTTATTCATCTGCTCAATCTGATGAGCCATGTGGCAGGCTTTTTGCCATATTCAATGATTCCTAGACCATTTAAAAATTGAGTTCCTAATTTAAAATAAAAGAATGGCCCAAGTTTTTGCTTATTCCAACCTCAGATATAATCTTAAATTCTCAGATATTGGGTCTCCACCCCTTGACTCATTATGAAATCTTGAACCACCACAATCTTAAACACTTTTCTCTTTTTCATCATATTTCTCCCTTAATTTCAATATCTTTTCTGTTCATGCTTTTTAATTCTTATTTCTACACTTTTTAAAACCATTGAGACTGAAAAAATTATGTAACTCCTGAAGACTTTTCTCAGTCAAGGCAATTTCCAAATAAAAGACTACAATCTGCATTACACAACCAGTTGAAGAAAACTTTTCCAGGCCAGACATAAAGAGAATTGTATTAGCTCTTTTGCTGCTACGCAGCATCACAGTGGAAGGCAAGTTAAAAATGATCACCAAATAGAACTGAACCTCTTATTCTGGCTCCTTGAGAAGCAATGTCTGGTTTTGATGGGAAAGCCCAATTCCAATGATAGACTCAAGACATCTGCAGCACTAAATATATCTCAAAATACAGCAGAGCTTGAAAAACAGATCAGATATTGTTTCAAAACACTATGTCATTAACCCTTTTCAAGATGTGGAATTCTTTAAAATAATTATCCTCAAAGTTAAAAAAAAATAAAGAAAGTCACAGGAAATTATTTCGTATCCAAATATTTGCTTGTGTCTCAAAATATGACATTTCCCCAATGGTGGCATTCTACTCTAAATTAGTAATCCAGTGCCTTCCTGATTGCTGAAGCCAAGAACAAAAGCAAAATGGATATGTCACCTATTCATATGTCAGGTCAGAATAGAGAGGGTGACTCATCAGAGAGTTCTTAGGAAGTCATAGTCCTTTCTACCACCAGCTTGTTCATTTGTTATTATGAGCTATTCAATTGCTGTTTTTCTTTCTTCATGCAGGGCAGAAACATAAGGTGTAGGCCAGAGAGAGTCCTTACTAGCTCTTTTCTCTCTCACTTCCCCTCCTGCCAGGATAACCAGTTGGCTTATATAGCCAGTTGGACACAAATTCCTTTGTCATCTCGCTTCTTTATGCTATCCAGCTCCAATCATTTGTCAATGTGCTTTTGTCTCTATTCTATTGAAAGGATAGGCTTCCTGCATACATATGCTTTCTGTGTGGCTAGAGATGACATTTACCATAAAGCAGTTTATTTAAGTATGATATATTGTATTTAACAATTTATCTACTTTAAGAAAGTCACTTTCCCTTTATTCATATTCTTCCCAATGATGCAGACTCTACATGAATAAGGGGGCTTTACAATTTCAACTTCAATTGTATCTAGTATGTTGTATGCATGCTGACTCAAAGAAAACTTCCCTGATTTCAAAATGATATTTCACTTCTCCATCTCATGGAAGTATTATTTGGAGTATGTATTTAAGGCCTTATTTTATTCTCTCTAATTCTCAGCTTGCCTGTGAGTGGTTCCCAAACCTGTTGTATATGAGAAATGCTTGGAGAAATCTGATCCCTGCAGATTCTGATTCAGTAGTCCCTGCAATATCCAAAAATTTGCATTGTTTCTAAAGGTGTTATAATTTTTTTTATTCTTACCATCCCCCAAAAGGGATTTTTTTCATTGAACAATGTGATCTAGTGATTCTGAAGTAGACAGTCATTGACAGTAATCGAGAACCTTTATTAGCAACCTCTAGCAATAATGGGGGATGTTAAAGTAGACATAGTACTGCAGAAAGGACTAATGTGACTGGAACATAGAGGTAGGGATGAAACATTAGGTTGGAACAAATGGATAGAAACTCTTAAATGCTATTTTAAAGAATGTGAATTTATTTTGTAAATATTGAAATGTTACTACAGCTTCTTAGGAAAGAGTGCTATCATCCAGCTACAATTTCAAAAATATAATTCTGGCCTGACCAGTGACAGTGCAGTAGATGGAACATTGGTCTAGGATGCTGAGGCCCAAGTTCAAAACCCCAAGGTCACTGGCTTGAGCAAGGGGTCACTGGCTCAGTTGGAGCACCTCAGTCAAGGCAAGTATGAGAAGCAGTCAGTGAACAACTGAAGTGTTACAACTATGAGTTGGTGCTTCTCATCTCTCTCCCTTCCTGTCTCTGTCTCTCTGTGTCTCTCTGTGTGTGTCTCTTTCCCTTTACAAAAATTAGAAGATAATTTCAAAATGAATATGAAGCTATAAAATATCCCCTAATTTTTGTGAGCAGTAATATATAAATTCTGAAGGTATTAGAAAGGTAGAGTTAAGGGAGAGATACTAGAGTCAGGTAAAACCATTAATGAGCCAGAGATACAATGAGGAGGTCCTGATTAATGAAGGACAAGGAAGAATAGATGTATAAGTCAGTAAAGAAAAGCTGTCAGATATCAGAGTAGAAATAGAAGGAGGGGTTGAAAAATGACTCTGAAGTCTCAAGCTGGATTACAGGAAGACTTGTGATCCCATTAACTGAGAAAAAAGACCCAGATTTTGAGATAAAGATAATGACTGTAGTGGTGTATTTCTCACTTGAAAAGCAAACAATTTGATTTTGGAAAGATGCTGAGTAACCAGTCAGAAATTTAGTTCTGGGATTCAGGAAAGGAATCAAAGTGAAGAAGTTGTAGAGTCATCTACACAGAGGTACTACTGAAAATAATACAATGAACTGTTTTCAAAGAATTTACATATAGAGAGAGTGAGGGGGATGAGATCTATTGGGACCTTAAATTTGAGAGGAGGTTGGCTGAATTTTTTGTTACTCCACTGAATGTTGAGCTCAGTGAAGAAGACATTGTGTGGCACGTGAAAAGGAACAAACTGGGAAGAAGAAAAAGGGTGATCTAGCAACACTGATGGCACTATCACTCAGACTATGTCAACTACTATAACGAACAACCTCCAGATCTCAGTGGCCTAACACAATAATAGTGCATTTCTCAGCTACATCACAGTTCAATGAGGGTTTAGAGGGGTTTAGATAGAGCAAATGGCGAGGTAGGTAAGGGTCTTCTTGACTCTGCTCCATGTACCCATTCAGGTACCCCAGTTTCTTCCCTCTTCAACTGGGGTGTCAAACCACCTGATGTCATCCAACAAGAGAATGAGTAAAAAGGAATTGCAGAGGATTTAGAAGAAATTTTAGAAGTCAGGTCCAGAAGAGGTATATAATATTTTTATGTATGTTTCACAGGTCAGAACTCAATTATATGGCTTCTTTTAATTTCAGAAGATGCTGGGAAAAATGATTTTGCTACATGCCAGCTGGAAAAGAGAACAGATTTGGTGAACATGTAAAAATATCTCTGCAATAGTCTCCCCTCTTAGTCACTGCATATCTATTTCACCCTTTCACCGAAAACACTTCCATTTGGGATGAAGAATCAGACTGACTTAAAGCAATTCTAAAATCCTGCTAGGCAGACACCCTGAGGGCTTCTTATCCTGGAATGGGGGTGAGAAGGGGGTAAAGGAAGATTTTCTTACACAGACCCTGCTTCTACTCTTTGGGAGGACTATTTTGACAATTTATCATTGGCCATTGTCTCTTCCATCTGGGAGTTTCTTCCTTGTCTAACATCTTTGTTGGCTATGTCTGAAATGGGTACTTGAGAGAACTGAATTCCCTTCGTACAGACTGTACTGTTTGTATAAGTCACTTTCAGTTATAGAAACTTGGGAATCTAAGAGTTGTCTTATTGCTTGAACAATCAAGCTTTTTTTTGTTGTTTGTAATGTAAGCTTGCAGTTCACAGTTTCTTTAGTAATACAGATCCCTCAGAAGCATTCAATATTCTTGATCTATGTTTTCTCATGTTCATCTCATTAGCTAAGTAACCATCACCAAATTATTTTCTAAACATAATTCGCAAGTATGCTTTAATTCTTTTCTCTCATTCTATGCCTTGTTGTCTTAATTTAATGACAGTTACCTTATTGTCATCAAGCCTGATTAGAGAACCACATTCTTAATCTGATCTTTTTTTAAAAAATATATTTATTTATTTATTTATTTATTTATTTAAGTTTGAAGAGGGGTGATAGTGAGACAGACTCCCATATGCACCCAGGCTGGGATCCACCTGGTAAACTTTCTCTGGGGCCGAAGCTCAGACCAACCAAGCTATCCTCAGCTCCCGGGCAATGCTCGTACCAATCAAGCCACTGGATGAGGGAGGGGGAAAGTGAGAGAAAGAGGAGAGGCAGGAGGAAAGAAACAGAAGGCCATTTTTCCTGTGTGTCCTGACCAGGAATCAAACCCAGGCTGACACTCTATCCACTGAGCAAACCAGCCAGGGCCTTAATTTAATTTTTTTAATTATTTTTAATTTATTGTGTTGACATGGTTTCAGGTGTTTCACTCAATGTAACACTCTGTACACAACACATTGTGTTCCCCCTTGCATCATGCAAAGTCTCTTTCCACCTTATTGTCCCCTATTGCCCCCACTCTCAACCTCTACCCCCACCTCTTACTACCCTGCTGTCTGTATCTATGAGTTATGTATATATAATTTGGCTAATCCCTTCACCTTCTTTGATCCTGTCCCCTCTTCCCCCTTCCCTCTGACAGCTGTCCATCTGTTCCCTGTGACCCTGCCTCTGTTTCTATTTTATTCCTCAGTTTATTGTGTTCGTTAGATTCCACATATAAGTGAGATCATACGGTATTTGTCTTTCTCTGCCTGAATTATATCACTTAGCATAATAATCTCCAGGTTTATGCTTGGATATTAATGTTTTTTTAATTTTTTTAAATCTTATTTTCTACTGACTGGGGTTTAGAAATGGTCATCTTTGCCAACTCTTCAAAGCCCCAGATTTTAGGCTCAATTCATTTTCTGCTTACTATGTGGGCAATTTTTTTTCCAGATCTTGTGTAATTTTTTATTTTTTATTTTTAATTAAGTGAGAGGCAGGGAGGCAGAGAGACAGAATTCTGCATGCACCCTAACTGAGATCTACCCAGCAAGCCCCCTACCGAGTGATGTTTTACCCATCTGGGACTGCTGCTCTGTTGCTCAGCAACTGAGCTATTTCAGCACCTGAGGTGAGGCCATGGAGCCATCCTCACCACCCAGGGCCAACTTTGCTCAAGCCACTCAAGCCATGGCTGGAAAGGGGAAGATAAAGAGAGAGAAGGAGGAAAGGAAAGGGTGGAGAAGTAGATAGTTGCTTCTCCTGTGTGCCTTGACCAGAAATTGAACCCAGGACTTTCACATGCTAGGCTGATGCTCTACCACTGAACCAACTGGCCAGGGCCTGAAATATTTTTCAAAAGTTAACCAACAATAGTCAATATATATTAATAATTTGAGTCTTTCTAATTATTTCCTCTAGAACTAGTTGATCAATAAAAATGTCATTTGCCTCTCAAAATATGAGGTGACAGCCTTGCCCAACCATTTGCCACTATATGACATAGATTGCCATTTTTTTCAGCCTTTACTATTACTTTCTTTGCTATCTACCTCCCAATGGCTAAGCCGATGCCATATATTTATATAGTACTCTCATCTTGTTTCCAATTTCTGTACTATTAAAGATATCCCAACTGATATAATAACACCAAAATCTCAGTGACTTAAATAATAAAAGTTTCTAGCTTATATCACAGTCAATGCATGTTAGGGAGAAAGGGATATGTAGACTCCCCCTAACTTTAACCCATGACTTTTGTTATAGGCTAATTTGTGTCCTATCCTAATATTCATATATTTAAGTATTATCCTCCAGAATTTGACCATACTTAAAGACAAACTCCTTAGAGAGGTAATTAAGTTAAAATGAGGTCATTACAGTGGGTCTTAACTGAGTGAAACTGATGTTACTATAAGAGAAAGAAATTTAGACACAAACATATACAGAGAGAAAATGATGTGATGCCACAGGAAGAAGAGGGCCATTTACAAGCCACGGAGAAAAGTCTGAAACAGAGTCTTCTATGACAGCCCTCAGAAGGAACCAACCCTATGACATCTTGATATCAGACTGTTATCCTCCAGAACCGTGAAAAAATAAAATCTGTTGTTTATGTCACCCAGCCCATGGTACTTTGTTACGGCATCCTAGCAAATTAATATAGCTTTTGGGTCACAAGATTTGATTCAGCCAAAATATAAAGAGAGAATGTGGAGAATCTTACAGGCAATTGCAGGGTCAACTCCTAAAGATTTTAGGAGCAATGCCTACATATCACATCTACTTCTCTACTACCAACTAGAAACAAGTCAGATTGCCTTACCTTACAATAGGAGAAATAAGGAAATGTTTAGCTATTTGCCAGAGATAAAAGTAAATTTGGTGAGCCCATGAATGTGTCTTGCTACAAGTTGGGTAGCCTGAATTTGAGGTGGGATTAGTATATCCAGGAATTAGTATAGAGTGGTCCCTTCTTATCTGCAAGGAATACATTCTAAGATCTCCAGTAGATGCCTGAAACCTCAGATAGTACCAAACCTTACCATGCATCACTTAATAATGGGGATACATTCTGAGAAATGCATCGTTAGACTTCCTCATTGTGCAAACATCATTGACAGCACTTACACAAGCCTAAACTGCAAAGCTAAGCTATAAGGTATAGGGTATAGCTCCCAGGCTACAAACCTGTGCAGCATGTTATTGTACTGAATACTGTAGACAATTGTAACATTTTGAGAAGTATCTGTGTGTGTAATCCTAGAAGAGGTGCAGTAAAATTATGGTATAAAAGATAGTGTGTATGTGTGTGTGTGAACCTGGAGGGAGAGTAAACATCAGGTGGAAGAAGGAAGAGAGGCAAGAGAAAGAGAGAAAAAGAGAGCAGAGTTAAAAAGAGACCCAGAAAGATAAAGCTTGAGATGAGAAATAATACAAGAGAGAGGGGAGAAGAGAAAGGAAGAAAGAGTGGGAGTGGACATGAGACTGGGAGGTAAGGCAAAGAAAAACCAAGAGAAGATAAATGAGTTTGTGCTCACAAGTGTTTGGGCATGTGCTTACGTGCAGTGTGTGTGGGGGTGGGAGGATGGGTGAGGGGTGGATTTCTGGGCTCCCCTCCTTCCCAGACCTCTCTACTCCCTTCTCACTAGCTTCAGGCCCTTGCTGTGGTGGACACAGAGCTGGTGGACATATGCTGAACCTCCTTATCTATTTAAACCGTCAAGTGCTGGAATAAAATTCAACATCTCAGTTGGGTCCAGCCTTTTCTTTCAACTTTGAAAACAAACTTTTTGCTTATAATTCATTATAACTGTTTTTAATTAATTTTTTTAGAGAGAGAGAGAACGGGAGAGTAAGCGAGAGAGAAATGTCAATTTGTTATTCCACTTATTTATGATTCATTGGTTGATTCTTGTGTGTGCCCTGACTGGGAATCTAACCTGCCACCTTGGCATGAGGGGATGACACTAACCAACTAAACTGCCTGGCCAGGGCTTTCACTATAATTTTATGGGACCTCCATCGTATATGTGGTCTGTTATTGACCAAAACATTGTTATGCTCTGCATGACTGGATTATACTATTTTTCCTATATATGTATACCTATGACAAAGTCTAAGTTATAAATTAGGCACAGTAAAAGTTTAACAACAATAACTATTCATAAAATAGAACAATTATAACAATACACTGTAATAAAAGTTATGTGAATATGGTCTTGCTCTCTCAAAATATCTCAGTGTGCTGTATTCACCTTTTTACTTACTTAAAGGACACACTTTATGGCTTCTTTTTGGAATATCAGCATCAGTACTCTTGTAAACTATTATTAACTAACATAAGGGTTATTTGAACACAGGCACTGAAATACTCTGACAATTGATCTGACAACCAAGAGGACTACTAAGTGGCTAAGGGGCAGGGAACACATACAACGTAGAGACCCTGGACACTGGACATCGGGATAAGTCACATCCTAGGCACGACAAAGCTGGACTCACAAGATTTCATCAAACTGTGTGCAGTTTAAAACTTATGAATTGTTTATTTCTAAAATTTCCCATTTAATATTTTTGGACCACAGTTGGTTTCAGGTATAAAAATGCAGAAAGCAAAGCTGCAAATAAAGGCTACAGTAATTTCAGTAGAGAATTGGGAAGAGAGCAGATGGAAGAGATTCCTTCTTCATTTACATATTTCTCTGCTGTTTATGAAACGTAATTTTCTCAGTTATTACTCAATTCATTTGGTCTTCAAAACACTCCATTCAAGTAACCACTGAACAAATATTTGTTTAGCCTCTCCCTTCAGAATTTCCCAGTTCATTAGATATGTGAGTGGGTAGGTAAGTACATAGTTATAGAGATATTATTATCTTTATTTTATATATAAATAAAGTCAGAGACATTGACTTGTTTAATTCATATAATTAGCAATTAATTTAGTACCTTAAAATATGTATATTTACAGTGCCTGGCATGCAAAGAATACATACTAGTCATCCCACTCCACCTTTTGCTTTCACATCTAGTGTAGTTTTCAGACATTACAGAGAATCATTGAGCACATTAAAATGATAAGTGGTAGATACATTATAAAAAGCATGATTTGGCCTTGGCCAGTGGCTCTGTAGATAGAGCATCAGACCAGTGTATGGACATCCAGGTTTGATTCTTGATCAGGGCACACAGGAAAGGCAACCATCTGCTTCTCCTCCCCTCCCTCTCCCACAATAAGTAACTCAACTGATTCGAGCACGGCCCCCTGCACTGAGGATGGCTCCATTGGAATGCATCAGCCTCAGGTGCTAAAAATTAGCTGGGTACTCAAGCATTGGCCCCAGATGGGTTGCCAAGTGGATCTCAGTCAGGGCACATGTGAGAGTCTGCCTCACTATTTCCCTGATTCTTTTAAAAGTCTCTCATCATACATACATATATCACTTGTTTTGTGGCACCACCAGAGAGTGCAAACTCCTCAACCACATGTTCAGACACAACTGCCACACATGGCCCTTCCAACCTTAGCTGCCCAGCTGAAAAGACTGCTGGTTTCACCTTTCCTTCCATAAAACATGCTCTGGAAAACCCCATTCTCTTGTATTTTCTCATGTTCTGGTATAGCAGCTCCTTTCCTCTTGGCTTGTCTAAGTCCTACCAACTCCTCGAGTCTCTTATGTGGCCCCCTTCTAACTTTCCCTGCGTATTCTGGCCCACCTCAAGCCTCCACTAGCTGGGCTCACTATTTATAATATTACTTCGGCATACCATCTTTATGTTTGCCTTATATACTTTGTAAAATGCTCAATCGGCTTAGATTAAGCATATTTTTATATTTCTAAACTTCTGGGCCTTTCAAAATTCATTTTGTGGTTAGAATACATTTGCATGAATTGCCTGCTCATTTACTTCTTACAAAGTCATAATTTAGCAGATCTTTTTTCAGTGTGGTGTCTAGATATGGTCTTCTTTGGTCAAAAATGTAAAATAGATAACCTTGTGTAGCCTTTCAAATCTTTCCTGAGCTTTTTTTTAATGACCCCTAAAACATCTTCTTTTCATTATCAGGGTAAAGAGTTTACTTGGCTTCATAGGTCTGCCCAGGAAAACTCTTGTGGCCATATACATTGTCTATTTTTCCTCATTTTTTTCCCAACAAAATGGAGCTGTCTTCGCCCACTCACACACAGGTGTCCAAACTTAATCAGATAAACAAATTTATGTAAGATGCAGATGCTGAACACAGCAACAGATTTCTGGTTGCAATTTCATGACATCTAGGATTGGCTGTGCAAATTATAGTAACCCTGGAACTAGAAATGTGGGATGTGTAGAACTTTGATATCCTTCAAATGAGAAAGCCATACACACATGAGCAAAACTGATCCAGTAAAATATCAATATAAGGAAAAAAATGCTCCTTAAAATTGATTTGAGTATTAAAGCATCTTTAAGATGCTTTAATTGGTATCTATAACAATATTTTTTACAGTTGACATACACTATTGTACTAGTTTCAGGTATTCAACACAGTGATTAGGCATTTATATAACTTACAAAGTGTTCACCCCAATACGTTCAGTACTTACCTGATACCATACATAGTTATTACAGTATTATTGACTATATTCCTCATGCTGTATTTTCTATCCCCAGAACTATTTTTATAACTGACAATTTTTTTTAATTTCTTCACCTTTTTTACCCAGCCCCCCTCGCATCTGGCAATCATCAATTTGTTCTTTGTATCTATGAGTTTATTTCCTTTTGTCTGTTCATTTATTTGGTTATTTAAATTCCACATATAAATGAAATCACATGGTTTTTGTCTTTATGAAAATAATTTTGCCTGGCCCTGGCCGGTTGGCTCAGCGGTAGAGCATCGGCCTAGCGTGCAGAGGACCCGGGTTCGATTCCCGGCCAGGGCACACAGGAGAAGCGCCCATTTGCTTCTCCACCCCTCCGCCGCGCTTTCCTCTCTGTCTCTCTCTTCCCCTCCCGCAGCCAAGGCTCCATTGGAGAAAAGATGGCCCGGGCGCTGGGGATGGCTCTGTGACCTCTGCCTCAGGCGCTAGAGTGGCTCTGGTCGCAACATGGCGACACCCAGGATGGGCAGAGCATCGCCCCCTGGTGGGCAGAGCGTCGCCCCCTGGTGGGCAGAGCATCGCCCCTGGTGGGCGTGTCGGGTGGATCCCGGTCGGGCGCATGCGGGAGTCTGACTGTCTCTCCCTGTTTCCAGCTTCAGAAAAATGAAAAATAATAATAATAATAATAATTTTGCCTGACCAGGCGGTGGCGCAGTGTATAGAGCATTGGACTGGGATGCGGAGGGCCCAGGTTTGAGACCCCAAGGTCTCCAGCTTGAGCACGGGCTCATCTGGCTTGAGAAAAAAAAAAAAAAAAAAAGCTCACCAGCTTGGACCCAAGGTCGCTGGCTCAAGCAAGGGGTTACTCGGTCTGCTGTAGCCCCACGGTCAAGGCACATATGAGAAAGCAATCAATGAACTAAGGTGTCGCAACAAAAACTAATTATTGATGCTCTCATCTCTCTCCATTCCTGTCTGTCTGTCCCTATCTATCCCTCTCTCTGACTCTGTCTCTGTAAAAAAAAATACTAATTTTAATGTCTTGTATTCCTATTGTAACTTTCTACATTATTACTTCATGGTTATAAAGCCGACCACCTACTTAATATAAAAATTTCATTCTAACAACAACAAAAGAACTGTTTTCTGACTTAGCATTTAATAAGAGCAACAATAACAAACAATTTTTTAAAGGACAATTTCCAGTAAATGATTCTAGTAGAAAAATAATGAATAGATTTAAGTATGAAAAACATCTGCCTTCTCTCCAAGTCTCCTGCTGGGAGGGTCACAAACACAGTGGTTCAAGCCCTAGAAGGAGTTACTGATCACTTCTGGGAGTGGAAATGGGCAGCCTGTACTTTTAGATTATGAGTCTCAGGTAACTGGAGATCATAACCTATTGATTCTCTCAGGACAGCTTTACACAGTGCCACACACATTTTTGACACTCCAATGTTTTTTAATATTGATATCAGAAATCTGTCTATCTTTGTTTATGAATCTCAGAAACAGAAGAGGAACTTTTACCCAAACTCAAATGTTCCCATACCACTTAACACCCCAAAACAGAGAAGTCTTCCCTTACTTTATAATAAAACATTTTATTCTGCCAATTATGGAAAACCCAATCACTCACATAATTCATAGTGAGATGGAACATAACATAAAACTGGTACCACAACATAAAACTGGTCATGGATACAAATACAATGATACACACATCCTTCCAATTTCAATCATTCCTTATTCCTGAAAATAAAGTTAATATTTATTTCTTCCTTTTAACATATAAATATAGATATAAATGCATTTAAATAGAGGAGTTAAGATAAGCATCATAATCATCAACTTTCATTATGAATGAGGTCAATTCAAAGAAAGAAGAAAAAGATAAAACTAGTAGCATTTTCTTTCTCTCATACTATATTAACTTACTGTAAATATACAGTAAATCAAGATTCTTATGGTTTTATTTAACTTTTAAATACATAATTTAAGGCCTTCATTATAAAACATCAAAATGAATAAAGCAGAGTTAGCCTACTTACGTGTATATGTATTTATTTACTAATGGAACATGCCTTCCCATTTACAGATATTTAAAAGTACATCAAAGGGTAAATTGTTAATTATAGAACTAAGGTGGCATACTGATTACCTGCAAAGTTTCTTAGCTCGATTTTCCTCTATTGCACAAAAATGGAAAACAACACTCTTTTGCTTTAATTTTTTTTTTGTTTCCCATTTTAACAACTTTACCACGAACTAAATTAATATGAACATGTTTGTGAATCTTACAAAGAAAAAAAATGTAGTCTGGTTTTTTAAAAGTCTGCTGAATAGTCTTTTGGTTGTTAGAAATTATTTTCATCATCTTTGTAGTATACAAAAGTAAGCAATCTCAAATCTTATTATAAATGACAAAATATTTTAAAAGAAAATACTAGTTTTAATGATCCTTTTTCTTTTTTTTTTTTTTTTTTGATCCTTTTTCAATTCATTAAAATACCATTTCTCTGAAACACTAGTGACAATGCTTCTACACAATTTCTCATCGGTGCTTTCATCTGTCCTGTTTCTCTTCTTTCTAGTTTCAAACGTGCTATAAAAAGATGCAAAATCACAAAGAAGCACATCTTTCTGCTTTCCAAGAAGAATGAAGTTCTGTGGCTACATCTCTGACTGGGTGACTAGTCAGCTTTGCCTTTCCTGTGTTCTCTCTCTGCCCTGCAATGTGCACCTACAAATAGAACTGGTGAAGATAGGAGGCTGTCACAAGTCCCCCGATCCTACTAATGACTGTATCAAAGGGATCTGTTTGTGGCCCTATACAGGTGTGTGAGGGCCAGAGAAAGGAGGAAGTACAAAGAAGGGACTTCTCCGATGCTGGCTACTTGGACAATTAAGGTTGCCATGTACTCACCGCCTTCAACAACTGATGGCAGGTCTCTGCAAATGAAAACAGCTCAAAAGAGTGGCTTCTCTAATGCTTCAAATAGACAATACACATCCTCACAAGGAAAATAAATTCTTGTTTATTTAAAAAATATGTGTTTGGAAGCAAAACAGTCCTAAACAATAGCATGTGGTAGAAAACAAAAGGAGCAAAGAATGTTTTAGTAACTGGGTCTTGTGTTAAATACAGCATGAAGTTTACATATTTATGTGGGTGTAATGATGTAATCCAATCTCAGAAAACTCATACATTTACAAGACGGTGTTGGGATACGTGCATTCCTGAGTACTGAGATTAACAGCACATCTATATAAAACTACACATGTGATAGATAAAAAAATATATTGCCACCTTTATGAACAATAAAGACAAAGACCAGCCATTCATATAGAGTCTTTCGCTTAATTCTCTGTTAGCTAAAATTGAATTATTCATTTTTTCCTTCCAGTTTAAAATGGTCCAACAAATTTTCTCTAAGCACTGCTGCTAATCTAGGCTGAATCTTGTTTTCCTGTTTTTATTTCTTTTATTTCACCCTAAAATTTTCTCTATTTTTTTTTTTGTCCTATTATATTGTGTGTAAGTCACTGCAAGTCTTTTTTGAATATCTCTTTTCCTAGTCCTAACAAACAGGTAGATTTGACTCTACCTTGTTCAAAGGGTATGGGTTCAAAGCTTACCTCCCAGCTGCCTTGGGAAAATTACTCAGCCTTCACATTGACAGGGAAGCATTTTAGGGGTTATATGTGTGTGTAAGAATTAAAAATCACCATATATATAAAACCTAGCTTGAAGCCCATACAGAACCAAGTACTGCATGTTAGAGGTGTCACATTTAGACTATTTCATTTCTGGCCCTGCTTTTAGATAATTAAACAAACTGAATTCCTATCCTTTTCCTAATACTGCTAACCCTCTAAGTGACAAGATTGTGGTGTTAACATTCTTTGTGTCACGCTTTGCATTCCCAGTGGCCTGACCCAATGCTGTACCCATGATAGCTGATATTTACTGAACGCTTATTACATGCCAAGCACTTCTATGCACCTAGCATAAACTATTGCATTTAATCATTTCAACAACACTATGAAGTAGTGTTCATTTTATTCCTATTTTACAGATGACAGAACTAAGGCACAGATAATGTTCAGTAACTTGCCAATGTACAAACTCGCATTTGTAAGTTGGAGTGTAGACAGAATCCAAAGCCAGAGTATGCAGTCCTGACCACTGAGCAACATTTTCTCCCATACCACAGATGCTTAACCAAATTTTTATATATTCATAGAGGATTTTAGCAAGCAGGATCATGAAAATGTAGGAAAGCTGTTGAAAGGCCAATTTTTCAAGTATTAAGGGGAGTATCCCTGACAACTCAGAAACTCTGCCTCCTATCATATGTTCAGCCACTGAGCAATGTTATCTTTTGAGCCAGACTGGTGTAGACACTGCCTTAGTCTAATTGATAATAGTAACTTTCTACATGACCTCTGATTCCAATCTCTTCCCCACCCAGATTCGGTGCTTTCCAAATCAATTATAGTAAGGGTTCTGATACAGACCATGTTTGATGCTTTCCAAATCACATTCTATGTTTTCCAAATTGATTCTATTACTGGCTCTAATATACATCAAATCAGAATAATTTAGTAAAATTATTTGCCTCCCTTATTCATCTCAAAATTTAAGCTCACTGTAAGAACTGTATCTTTTTCATTTTTATTTCTTCTATATTACCTGTTAAATAGTAAGCTTTCAACAAATGTTGCAATTAGTTCAACAAAGGCCTTGTCAGGCTTGACTACACTAGGACACAGAGTAGGGTGATTCTGATGGACAAAATATTCTGGGAAGAGGCAGGGGTAGACATACTCAAAATTATGCGTACACAGGCAATTTTCCTTTGATTCTATATTGTTAGTTAAGTGTTTAGCTATGAGTAATAGAAAAACTAACTAACTGGTTCAAATCAATAAAGAGTTTCCTTTTTCTGTATAAGCAGGATCAAGGGTAGCAGTTGCCAGGATTTTTTGGCTACTCAAGTTTGTACTGAGGTTCAGGCTCTTCACCATACTCAATATACTGGCTTTTTCTTGGCATGATTTTTATCTTATGTTGAGGCTGGCTCTGGATATCACATTCATATTCAAAGCAGGAAAACAAAAATAAGGCAACATCAGTCACCCCTTTGACTAAGAAAGCAATACATTACCAGAAGCCCTAACTCCCACCCCAGGCTGGCTTTTACTTACATCTGATTGGTTGGCATATTGTTACATGCTCACTCACCTACAAGGATAACTGGGAAGTAAATTAGCTTTTCCAGCCTCTTTAGTGAAAGAAGACCAGAGGGAAAGGGCTTAGAAATTGCTGTGGTTATGTGTGCGGCCAGGTGGGTAAATGAAGTAAGTGTCAGGAAGACAACTCGATTGAGTGCTTGGCTATCTGGTTATGATGCTATGCATCTGAAGTTAGTACAAAATAGTAGTGAATGTAAATTGCAAATGAAAAAAAAAATTGCTGTGGGTCAGCCAGCCAACAGTGCCGGCCACAGATTCTTATTTTTTTCCTGTCTTCTTGCCCCCATGAAAGCATTACTTTAAAAAAAGTCACATGTAAGTGCTATTTCCACCATCTCATACCAATCTATATATCAAACTACTTCCAAGGAAATAATATAGAGCTTATAAAAAGTTGAGTGCCAATGACAACTCCAGTATTTATATGTTAAAAGGAGCCAAAGTCTTAAGCTAGGCTGTCAGTTTTCTCTCACCACATGCATTATTGGCAATTGCTTAGGATAGTTCTTTGTTCTGCATGACTGACTGTTCATGCAGGACATTTATCATCGTGTCTAGCCCCTGCTCCGATAGATGGTAGTAATACAAAATGTCTGTCATTTCTCAAAGCCCCATAAAGAACTTCCAGTTGAGAACCACTGAGTTAAAGGAATAAAGCTCCTGAGTGTAATGTAAGAAAACAACTGCTAGGGACTGAGTAAGAAACTGAGAAGGGAGAGAGAATGGAAAAGAAACTTTGGTGGGTCAGAGCAAGACCCCCTCAGAATTCTGAGACGTTAATGCCATCTGAAAAAGAGAAAAGCCTAAATAACTTTTTTTCACTGTTTGCCATAAGCTTTTAAGAAAGATCATCTGGGGTCCTTGTCTGACCAACATCACTGCATTCCACAATCCATCAAAGACCACAAATGGAACAAAAACAGGGTCAGTGAAGTGGGTTTGCCATTCAGTTTAGAGACTGGCTAAATTAGCAGACATTTACACACATCACACATGCAAACATATTTGCTCATGCAAGCTTGTTTTAGGAAATAGTTTATTGTTATAACATCCATATATCATACAGTTTACCCATTTGAAGTATACAGTAGCTGTTATTTTTACTTTCTTTTTTGTTTTTTTCTTTAGTTGTTTTTTTTAAATGTTTATTTTATTGATTTTAGAAAGAGAGGATGGGATAGAGACAGAGATGGGAGCATTGATCTGTTCCTGTATGTGCCCTGACCGGGGATCAAACCAGCAACCTCTGTGCTTCAGGACGATGCTCTAACCAACCAAGCTATTTGGCCAGGGCCTGTTTTGTTTTCAAAGTGGATTTCACTTGTGTCTGTGGAATGGAAGTGTTGGACAAGTTCATCTCCCAGGGTCTTGGCAGCTCATGGATTCTCCAGTTTGTTGTGCTCTCCCACTTGCTGGCTTTATGAGGGGGTGGAGGGTGATGAAAAGGAGATAGACTAGCTGTACCATCAGTCCTGTGGGTCAAGATTCTACCTGCTTCAACACCCTTTCACCAACTACATGGGGAATGTGGTGTCACTAAGCAGTAATTATAACATTTGTAAGTTGCACTGTCCTGCAAAGAGCTCAAAGCTAACATTACTTTATAAGAGTATTTATTTTCCTGTCTTTATTAAGAAGGTAAAGGTTAAGGATGATGATCTTTACTTCAGTAATGGCAAAAGTGAAAAGCATTGGTTTGAGGTGGCTTAGTCAAAGTCCTTCCACTTATCATGGGGTTAACTGAACTGAGACTTCCAGTGAAAGTGCTATTCTTTTATCTCTTAGGAGAATAAATGTTAGTTGAAAAGCAAAAATTACAATAAAGTACAATTCTTTTGTAAAATATTCTTGATGTGTTCTTTCCAACTTGATCTTTTGTTAATTAACAATGAAGATATAGCACTTATGTAACACTTTTATTCATACAGCACTTTTCAAATGTTAACAAATTAAACATCACAAGCACCCTGGGAATGAGAAAGACCGTTATTATATTAGACTTATAGGTTTCCTGTAACATGTATATTAAATACTTTATTTTAAGTTAATTAGAATATTCGTGACACAAATGAAGAAAATCTCATTTTAACTATTGACTTGTCTTCTTTATGTAATGCAATAGAAAGTGTTATTTAAAGTATTGATTAAATATTCTGAAATTTTAATTTAAATAGAATAATATATAACTTGAGGCTCCTCATGTATATTTGGTATGTATTACATATTGTGATTTGAAAGCACAATAATGTAATATTAATTGGATTGTTTTAAATCAACCCTTAAGAGGGGATTAAAAACATTATCAAAATTACTAACATTTAGCAAGCCTTTTCTAGGTCAGAAACAATTCTAAATGATTTACATTTATCAGCTCATTTAATCTATAATAATAGAACACACAATGACCCCCATTTCACAAATGAAGAAACTGATTGAAGAGGGGCTAAATAATGTGAACATGGTTAGATAGCTGATAGGAAGCTTAGACAGGTAGCCTGACTCCTGAGTTCATGCTCCCAAACTCACTATACTATTAAATTCATAACTGAGAGTAAATTTTTTAAAAGAACATTGTAAGTTAAAAGCCCATGGATAGTTTTACGATACAATCTGTCCGGGCCCCTTAGAAGTTGTAAATATACTTATTTGTAAATATAGCAAATGAGCTTAAGTTCTGCCACCATTACAGATTTGGAGAAAATAATGATAGATTTTGTATTTTTAAGACTGATGTTAATGCTTGATGGTTATTTTAAATGCACATATATTAAAAATATTCTCTGACACTAACCACAGTTAAATTTTTGAATTTTTAATTTGTCAATTTGTCTGTTAATAACGTCTAAAACAACTGTTAAACTTAACACCAAGTGGAAATATATGCCATATGTAAAATTTCTTTAGCTATGTGAAGTGCCTAAAATTTGTGTGTGTGTGTTGGGAGGAGGGGAGATTGAGAGAGAAAAAAATAAGCTAAGAGCAAGCTGAATAAAACTTTTATATTAAGAAGGAGTCAAAAATCTATGTAACCTTTGTGCACATATATTGTTTCAAATACAGAAATTTCAGTGGATATTTGCTAAGCATTCTCCATGCACACAGAATCTACTGAGCTTCTGCTATGAATCTTTGGCAAAGAAGAAGAAAAATGTTTTAAAATTTGTCTAGCATTTTCTTATCTATAATTGACTATATTAGTGCAAATATGTTGAAATCAGTACAAAAATATACCAGGATACATGACTTAACATGTGGTTTGAATCAAAGTCTAGTATCATCCTTAAATAATTTGTTTCATTTTACTATGATTAGATTTATACTTTAGTCCAGATAATGACTTCGAGTATCTTGCTCACTAAAATGCACATAAAACCTAAATTGTGAATGTAAATTTTACATCAATATTCCAATTTTACACCAATATTATATAACAGTGTCTCCATTGTATCAACATTGTTTTAAAAGACAACTTTGAGAAAGCTTCAAAATTCTCACCTCTTTGTTAAACCAACACAGCAAATTCCCAAGGCTGTTTTCCACTTCTTTCTCTTCCTTCTCTTACCACAACACCCCTTCCCCTTAAACACATCCCTTCAAAGGGTAAGGAGGCACAGCCCTAAGAAGCCATGTATGGTCAAAGACATTAGAAAATAAATCAATTTTTAAAACACCCTAGCTATTATATCACCCACTAGACAAAATATAGGCATTATACACTTTTGTTACTTTTTTCCCTCCTGTTAACAATTCCATCATTTCAACTGTACTCCTGGAAGTGTAAACATATTCTCATGAGAGTTAAAAACAACAAAATCAGGCATGGAGCTTACAAATCAACCATGTCAATGATATTTCAAAATTCTTACTAAATTAATGTTAGCTCTATTAGCCCTCTACTTTGAATAGCAGATAGCTCATTTCCTTTGTTTTGTCAGAAATACAGTTATTTTAAAGGTATATGTCAAAACAGGAACAATAAAATTTAGTAATGATTAGAAAGTGCATAGAAAATCATTATGACATTTTACACTTTCCTTTAAGAGTGGAAAGTTTTTCTTTCACTTTTGTCTTTGTTTCTGAACTAGAATTTCCAGTAGGAGAAGCCTTGTATCTAAAATATGTGTTATGCAAAGACCTATAAATATAATGCCACTCTTAGCCTCTTGTAAATGTCAAACAAAACTCTAACTCAAGATATGGAACCTAACCATCAAACAATCTTTCAATTTAAGAGTCAATTATTTTTGATAAAGCACCAGATTTGGTGATATCCAAAGAAAGCTACAACCCAGCAATTCCACTTCAGGGAATATAACTGAAGAAACCTGAAACACTCACTGGAAAGAATATATGCACCACTATGTTTGCTGCAGCATTATTTACAATGGAAGATTTGGAAGCAGCCTAAGTGCCCATCAGTAGATGAGTGGATAAAAAAGCTCTAGTATGTTTACACAATGGAATATTACTTGTCCATAAAAAATAAGAAAATCTTACTTTTTGCAACAGCCTGGATGGTCCTGGAGAGTATTATACAAAGTGAAAAAAGCCAGTCAAGGAAAGACAAATACCATATGAATTCACTTATGTGTAGAAAATAAACAAACAAAATAGAAACAGATTCATAGGTACAGAAAACTGACAGCTGTTAGAGAGGAGGGGCATTTGAGGGCTGGGTGAAAAGGATAAGGGATTAAGCAAAAAACAAACAAACAAAAAAGAACCTCATAGACACAACAGTATTGTGTTCACAATACTTTTCCCGAGGCAAAGGGAAGGGAACTGTGGGGAGATAGGAGAGGGTAAAGGGAGGGGGAGATGAATGTTGACAGAAGAAATTTTACTTTGAGTGGTGAACATACAATACAACATACAGATGATGTGTTATAGAAATAAATAATAAAAAAAAACACCTAACCATAAGAATCACCTAGGGTTTTAAGGAGGAAAATAAGAAGAAGAAGAAAAGAATTGTATACCTAAAACCTATATAATTTTATTAACCAATGTTACCACAATAAATTCAATATAATTTCTTTTAAAAACATAAAAAATAAAGTTACAAAAGGAGGGAAATGTGACAAAACACTATATTTTAACTTGTCTCACTAAAAAAATGATATGTTTTAATGTTTGATCACAATCAAGTTGTTAAGTGAAATAATTATGTGACAAATGAACGTAACGTCAGTGTCACAGGGATCATCTAGTGAAGGAGTGTTTGATGCCTAAAAAGAACGACATCCTATATTAATAATGTCATGGTGGGAAGGGATATTTTTATGTTTATTATTTTTTTATTGTGAAAGTAATGCTTTCCTTTGTATGTCTACATAGCTGAGTTCTACATGTAGAATTATGCATGTAATATATATTATATATAATGTTATATATTATGTCTTATACATATGCATGAATTATATATAATATATATGTTGTATATATGTATAAAATTTTTCCTTCTTTTTTAATATTATATTTTCTTAAGAAAATGTTTTGAAAGTGTAATTAAAGAATCTTGATTCTGCTACACACACCAAGCCAAAAAGAAAAAGGAATAGTGAAAATGGCACAGCCAGCTAAATGTGCCAGCATGCTGAAGCAGGACTTCCATTTATTTTTTAAAAATTGTTAAAAACTTTATCATTATTGATTGCCTGAGCTTTCACAGGCTATATAAATAAGGGTAGGATAAGTAGATACAGTAGTCTCTATGTGGCAGATAAAAGAAACCCCAACTCAAACTGCTTCAAACAGTGCTAAAGAAGCTGCAATCCTGAGACAGTTCTGACTTCAAGTAAGGCTGAATTTAGCAGCACTGCTGATGTTAGAGTGAGCCAGCTTCTCCCTATCACACTTCCCTTCCTTACTGCTGATGTTATCGTCCAGCTCTCTGCATTTGCCCTCAGTGGCCACATCCATAGCAGCTTCTCACCTGACGGCCTCAGATCACACCAGTCAAGAAAAAAGAAAGACCTCAATCATAAAGTACAGATTTTTAGTTTAAGATCTCCTTGCTCCAGGTTGGGCCACATGCCTACCTCCGAACCACTCATGAGAACCACAGGGATATGATGTTGATAAGCCCAACAAGGCCCAGTCCGGGAATAAGAACAGAGTCAATCCCACCTACTAAGAGTAGAGAAAGGTAGGCTAGGAAATGCATAGCACAAAACAAATAAAATAAAGTAAAATAATAAAATAAAACAGTAAAATATGTATTGTATACCAACTTATAATTATAAGCTGTAATAATTGTTCCTCTGTGGTCAGCTAGATCAAACCTCTCTTGATCTTCACAAAATTAAAAAATGCAAAATGTAAAAATTTAGTAGATAATTTATAAGTGAACAACAAAGATAAATAGAAGTATTTGGATTCCTTAGCTTAGCAAAAGGAAATCTGATGTAAAAGACTCCATAGGACTAGTTTAAAATATATATATATATATGATCTACATTATTTTCCTTTCATAAAGATCAAAGTTCTGGTCTCCTAGACTTTCTTCTTAATAAAATATTCTTGCTATGAGACTCTCTGCCCTATCACAGAGCCAAGCTGGAGTACTGTACCTCTTCACATGGCTTAGAGTGGCAGAATTAACCTGGCCTGGGCCTGAGCATACTGTCACTCACAAGATAACAGCCATAAAAGGGCTAATTTTATTGACTGCTTATTATGTGCCATACAGAGCACTAAGAGCTTTGTTTTCATTTAAGTTTCAGCACTTTATTAGGTGGTAGCTATTATTATCTTCATTTTAAAGATGAAGAAATAAAGTTGTTTCTTCTTCAAATCCATACATCTATCAGAGGTCCCCAAACTTTTTACACAGGGGGCCAGTTCACTGTTCCTCAGACCATTGGAGGGCCGCCACATACAGTGCTCCTCTCACTGACCACCAATGAAAGAGGTGCCCCTTCCAGAAGTGCGGCGGGGGGAAAGATAAATGGCCGTAGTTTGGGGATGCCTGATAGTCTGAACTCTTTCTACTTGTCCAAATGAGAAACAACACTATGATCCTAGACTGAGCCCATTGCAGAGCTTGGAAATGTGCTATATTTTAAAAGAAGATTCTCACTTTTTTTGAGGTCGTATATATGTGCTTTTTGAGAATAGATACAATATCTTATGCTCTTTGAATATTCATTACAGCCATCTCAATACTACAACCAAAATTGGTATTCATGGACTATGTTATTGGATGGGTTAATCTGGCTAAAGAAAATCTTAAACTATTGTTCAAACCTATATATCTAAGTTGTCATAGGCACATAGACTCACTTGAATTTCAAAGTTTCTTTTACATACCAAGTCTATAAATGTAGATTCTATCTTTAAAATTAAGCTCTTCTGTATCAGTGAGCAATTGCTCAACAATAAACCACCCCAATATTCAGATCAGAGAAAGATAAGCGTTTGATTCTAATCACATATCTCTGAGTCAGCTGAAGTGTCTACTTCAGACTGGACCAGAATGGTTCTGCTTCACTGGTCTCATTCAGAATCCCAGGCTGAAGAAGCAGCAGATACCTGGGTACATTTTAATGTTGGTGGAGGCAGAAGAGCAAGAGGGTAAATCTTAGTATGGAAATACCTGTCAAACTTTTGCTCACATTTCTAAAATCCCATTGGCTAAGGCAAGTCACATAGTTCAGATCAACTTCAACAAAATAGACAAATGTATTTTTCTTTTGGGGAGAAGAAACTAAATATTGTCTGAGCAACAACTGATTCTACCACAACTGCTCAAATAAAGAATGTGGAGAAAAGATTAACATGTATTAAGTACATACCCATTTGTCCATCAATTTAGAAAAGATTATAGAGAAGGTACAATGTAGTGATTTTTGAGCTAAATGCTGGGACTACAATAATAATAATAGTTTACTGACAAAACAATGTTATTTCCTTTTGAGCAATCCAATTGGTAAATACACTCTTCCCCATTTGACAGCTAAAGAAACTAAGGCATCAAGAGATCAAATAACTAGGTCAATGTCACACAGGTAACAAGTAGCAAAGGTAGAATGTAAAGACTGAGCATAAAGCCTAAATTCTTTCAACCTCACCAATGTTGTTTCTTTATAGCAAATAAATTCTCATATGACTTCAGAAATTAATAATGAAAAATAGACCACCCATCAGTTAGAGTTCAATCAGGCAGGTAGAACCAATATGAGTGGCAGAGAACAAGTAAGTCACTATAGAGGCATTAGTCCTCATACAGTTATAAATGTCTGTTGCATCTAGGTCTGGTGACTAAACCTGATCATCAGCAATCAGGAAGAGAAGATGGACACAAAGAAGTGGCAACCGAGGACAAATCAAAACTGGAGGTCACCTTATCACTCACTATGTCCAGTCCTAACAATTTGGGCCCCTTGTGGGAGAAGTCAGCATCCTTTACCACAGAGCTGTAATTACCCCTGGCCAAGGATTTTTAGAAGCTGAAGGGGTTTGATGGGAGCTGGAGGTGCTATGGGCCTAGGAGCTGCCCCTTGCCAGCAGCAGATCTGTGACAACGTACGCAAACTCTAGCAGTGCCTGCTTGACAGCACTCCTCAGAGCCTAGAAATGGCTCCCCATTAGGGCCAAATCCCACAAATTTCTCTCGTAACCAATCCTAACTCGGGACCATATTGACAGAGAATTTGGGGTAATTGACATAGTACAAAACCATCATATAGTTTAGTACTTTTGCTATGAATTAACTAAAAGTTGTACATAAAATTGGAAAGTGTGAAATAAAATGATTTGCTAAAACTTTCAAGAGCTCTAGCGTGAAAAATACTGAGAGATGTCAGAGGACTCATGTCCAGAAGCTTCTTCCCATGCCACTTCTCTTCACATTCTGGAGTTACTCCTTTTGGTAACTTTTTATTTCTTTAACCCTGACATTTAATACTTAAAGAGCCAAACACTTTTTCTCGGCATAATGTTACTGGGATGTTTACTGTTTTGGCTGCAAGAACACAAACCAGCTTAGGTAGAAAAGAAGGGCTTTGAGGCTCATATAATTCCAGTTCAAGGGTGGCTCTCACTTCAGGCATGACTAAGTTTCAGGTTGCAAATAATATCATTAGGGTTTAGTCAGCATCTCTCAACTACGTTAGTCTCCATTTCTTTTTATGAATAAGGTTTATATTTTCCTACTCCAAACAAGCTCTCTCCACATGTCATAAGACATAAGTGCCAGAATTTCCAAATGTGCATCTTTACATCTTAAGATGCAATAAAATAAAATAAAGTAAGCTTTTTTTTTTTCTCACAACGTACACACATGCACAGACACACTCACTGAAAGACTCTTAAGTTGTCCTGTTGGGGTCATATGCCCACCACTTGCACTAAATACTATAAAACAGAAGAAAGAGGTTCCATGATTGAACAGGCTTGGGTCCCCTACCCACTCTTGCAGCAGAAGCAGGCAGGATACTAGGGCTATCATTTCCACCAAAACCCTTGGATGAAGGAGTTACTCCTTAACTTACACAGAGGTTCTATCCAGATAAAAATGACTGATGTTTAATGCAAATATACTTTAAATCAAGGAATTTCAAGGTCTCTGTTAGTTGAGAGAGAGAGATGGTGATGTTTATGTGATTTTTTTTTCTAGAAAGCATAACAATGACATAAAAAAGCACCTTTATTAATTCTCTGATAACAGACAGAGTGTAGAAATTTTTTTAAAGGTAGCACAGATTGACAATAAAACCAAATGCAGTTTTCTATAGATAGCACTGGCCTGCTACTGTCTATTTAAAATATATTCAACAAATTGCCATCAATCTAAAAAATAAAACAAAAACCTCATAAAAAAAAAAAGAGATTAGACTTGTGGGTACCAGAGGTGGGGACTTAGGAAGGGAGAGTTGGAGAAAGATGGTCAAAAAGTACAAATGTCCAGTTACAAGATAAATATTAGAGAAATAATGTAAATACAACCTAATGACTACAGCTAACACTGTTGTATGATATATAGGAAAGTCATTAAGAGAGAAAATCCTGAGTTCTCATTACAAGAAGAGCATTTTTTCTTTTTTCTTTTCTTCTTTCTTTGCTTTTTCTTTCTTTGTTTATTTTTTTTTCTATCTATATGAGAAGATGGACATCAGCTAAACCTGTTGTGGTAACCATTGCATAATATGTATATATTAAACCATCATGCTACTATACTCTTTAAACTTTTAGAGTGATGAATGTCAATTATTTCTCAATAAAACTGGAAAAAATAAGAGGGAAAATATGTCCCCAGATGAACTTTATGGCCAGCTTTAGTTTTGAGGGAAATAAAAAATCTTGTGTCTAACAGATATCTTGTCTTTCTCTGGGATTTTTTATTAACAAATAATTATGCATAGTTTTTACCCACTAGTCATTCCCAGCTCATATTTTTTAATACCAAAAAAAAAAAAAAGAAAGAAAAAGAAAAAAGGAATCCATAAAATGGAGAGGCTTTCTAATAATAAAGAATGACCTCTAATTGTAATGGATTTTACTTTCAGGTAAATTGATAAAAGCTAATTTTTATAGCATGACAAAATTATTATTTTTCTTAATGGCTTTGTTTCTAGACAGAATGTGAAACCATGAGTGGTAACAGGGAAATTGGATCATAACTAAAAGTGCTAAAATTTATTCGTTCCCTCATTCCTTACTCTGTATTGAGAACCTGCTGTATTATCATGCACTGAGCTAAGCACTCAGAAGAATAAGACATGTCCTTGCTCTAGAGAAGCTCATAATGTAATGGAGAAAAGCTCAAAAGCATAGAAAGTGTAACAAACCACTTATGTCCAGACAGTTATGAGAGCACAGAGCAGCAACCAATTTTGCCTGGGGTCTGTTAGGGAAAGACTTTTAGATGAAGGTCTTGATGAAGAAATAGTAATTTTTTAACCAGAAGTTCAGAAAGCATACTTCAGGAAGAAAAAGTAGCACTCACTACTGTAGGACTTTGTGGTTTTCCTAAGTCACTGGCAGGGCAGGGGACAGTAAGGAGGAATGACCAGGAAGCTAACAGAGAGGTGAGGCCAGACAAAATAGGATGGGAATAGTCTGTCATGTCAAGGGGTTTGGAAAGACAGCGTTGGAAGTAGAGAAAAAGATGAGTGACAAAGGAGAAAGTCTGATTCCACTGAGACCTTATAAAGGTTATAGAAAAGGCTAACATGTGGCCTAAACTAAGGCTGGAAGTCTACAGAGACTTTGTGAAGTTCAAATGGAAATTATTAGCAATGAATTGGATGAGAGAACTAAGAAAAAAGAAGGAATCAAAATATCTCTGCATCCCAGTCCAACACTCTATCCACTGCGCCACCGCCTGGTCAAGGAATCAAAATATCTCAAACAGGCCCTGGCCCTTGGCTCAGTGGATAGAGCATTGGCCCGGTGTATGGACATGCAGGGTTCGATTTCCAGTTAAGGCACACAGGAGAAGTGACTATCTGCTTCTCCCCCGTCTCTCCCTCTTCCCCTCTTGCGGCCAGTGGCTCCATTGGTTCGAATATGGCCCCGAATGCTGAGGATAGCTATGTTGAAAAGCATCAACCTCAGGCACTAAAAATAGCTCATTACTCAAGCATCAGCACCTGAAGGGGTTGTCAGATGGATTGCAGTTGGGGTGCATGTGGGAGTCTGCCTCACTATCTTCACTCCTCTCACATAAAAAGAAAACACCTCACACATTCAGTTTAGGAAAATAGTTGGGTGGAAATACCCTTAAGATACTAGGGGAAATAGAAGAAGCCGACATTGGGGTAGAGGGCAGGGCAGAGATGGATTAAAAGAGAAAACAGAGCTGTGATCACCTGTGCTAAAAGACATTAATTTTGTGTTGTAGTGCAATAGCTACATAAAATAATGTATTTTACCAAGAATATATTCTATTAATGTCCCACTTAAATGTATTCACCATGTCAAAACACATGTTAAACAACAGTATGGACCAAGTCACCTGTTACTATCGTATTTATACCCAATACTATAAGAGGAGCATAAAAGTATGAGTAGTGGTAATCTTATGTTACATTTAGTATTCTACCTTCATGAGTATATTATAAATGCTTTTGGGAAAACAAAAAGTAAAACCCCAACTCCATCTGATAGCACAAAATTTTGAGACAAAAAAAAAATCACTGACCTTAAACAGTGATCTCTTTATTAAAGCCAAGAACTGATACAGTTCATATTTCATGTAGAAATGCTTTCATCTGTAGGAGTATCACAATAGTAAACCTTTTCAAATGATGTCTTTTGGTTTAATTTGCAAAACATGGCGACTAATTCCTTATTCTGATGGATGAGTAAACTATTCAACAAAAGCAATAATAGCTATTTGTTGTTAAATATACATAGCATTTCCAATGATGTTCTAAAAAAACTTGCTTACTACCATAATATAAAATTTTCACAGTGATCTTGGAAAAGGCATTAAAATATTATTACAAGAAAAGTAGTTGAGTTTTTTCACGTCAGATGTCAGAGTGGGGGCTTTCAGTGTCTAGTCTTATTTCACACTGAGTCTTTTTCATTTACTTTTCTTAATGCATTCAAAAGTTGTTAAAGTTTCTTATATAAAAATATGATTGATTGTTACAGTGACAGTAATTGCATTTTAGCAAAAGTAACCATTATAGTAATTTTCTTCAAGGAAGAGAAATCTAACTAACTAAAGTAGCTAGTTACTTCCTTACACATTAACTTTGAAAATTTCTAACATAAAAAGTCTTGATAAGGCAAGTACAGGTTGGAGAATATAAATTGGCATGTAATATTTATAAAACTACTTCCATCAGGTGGCTCATGATTTTATGTAGCTGTTAATCTGTTAATCACAAATTAGGTGAAACAAAATAAAGGAAAAACTGAAATCTCTGTACTGGTAGGCCAACTAAACTAAGTCCTCAGTTGAAGCCTTCTGAAAATGACTTTCAGATAGCTCTTATTTTCAGTTGTAAACTACAGAAGGTAATGATTTTTTTGAAGGCAAGATTTATTCATATCATGCCCATAGAAAATTGAATAGAACAAATATGCAAAGATATCCTGATTACAAAGAAAAAAGAAAAAAACAACAATTATGCATGTACTTAGACAAGGGAATGCTTTATATAATAACAACTTGTACATGTTAAATCACAAATGAAGCAGCATTCACATTTAATTTCATGTATTCCACTGCACACCTGAATACTAATTAGCAACTAAAATAGGAAGTGTGTGGTACTGCATGTATTGATAAAATCTCAGTTCTCTATTATTCAGACACCAGTAATTTAACATGAACTGCATACTGAGAAGAGCTCCTTTATCATTTTTGTAGTTTACTTTCTAAAATTCTTTTTCCATAGTAATGGAAGCTGTCTACTAATTTCAAAATCAATCTGGCCTGGCCAGTTAACTCAGTGGTAGAGCATCAGCCTGGCATGTGGAAGTCCTGGTTCAATTCCTGGTCAGGTCACACAGGAGAAGTGACCATCTGCTTCTCAACCCCTCCCCCTCCCCTCTCACTTTCTTTCTCTCTCTCTCTCTCTCTCTCTCTCTCTCTCCCTCTCTCGCAGCTATGGCTCATTTGAGCAAATTGGCTCCGGATACTGAGGATGGCACCATGGCCTCGCTTCAGGTGCTAAAATAGCTCATTTGCTGAGCAACAAGCAATGGCCCCAGATGGGCAGAGCATCGCCCCATAGCGGGGCTTGCCAGGTGGATTACTGCTAGGGTGCATGCAAGAGTCTGTTTTCCTGCCCTCTGCTTCCTACTTAATAATTAATAATAATAATAATAATGAAATCAATCAAAAGTAACTGAAATGTTAGCTAATTATGAAATAGCATTTTCCAGTATTTATTGTTAAGACTGTATGAACAATAACTGCCATGAAAAGTATAAAAATTCACTATGCAGATGGATGAATGGTATTCAAGGTAGCTTAAATCAGTTGCATCAACTTAAATTTTTTTCATTTTGCTGAGGCCAAAAAACACTGGTACTTTGTTTCTGCCCCTCCTTAGCCCCATTTTAAAAATAGCCCACAGAACTGCAAAGGAAAGATTTGTTTTGAAGGCTGAGATAGAGACAAAAGAGTTTAAATTTCATGATTTGTCCCTGGCTGCTTCTTTTCATCTCTCTCTCTATCCATTTCTTTGCTAGCTTCTGTATTTAAATTTACCCTTGTACTACCATTTGATTTTTTTGGAGTTATTCTTATAGATGAGAATTTTATTCACAAGCCATATTTTTTAATTAATACTTTTTTTTTTTTTTTTTTTTTTCTGAAGCTGGAAACGGGGAAGCAGCTAGACAAGACAGACTCCCGCATGCGCCAACCGGGATCCACCCGGCACACCCACCAGGGGGCGACGCTCTGCCCATCCTGGGCGTCGCTCTGTCGCGACCAGAGCCACTCCAGCGCCTGGGGCAGAGGCCAAGGAGCCATCCCCAGCGCCCGGGCCATCTTTTTGCTCCAATGGAGCCTCGGCTGTGGGAGGGGAAGAGAGAGACAGAGAGGAAGGAGAGGGGGAGGGGTGGAGAAGCAGATGGGCTCCTCTCCTGTGTGCCCCCACTGGGAATCGAACCCCGGACTTCCACACGCCAGGCGGACGCTCTACCACTGAGCCAACCGGCCAGGGCCTAGTTAATACTTTCTTTTATTTTTCTACTATTCCCATAAATTCCAAACCCTTTCCTATTTATTTGCATCATTTTTTGCCCATCAATTGCATCTATAATACAAGTTAGTTTTATTATGTACAGCAAGGAATGCAGTGGGGGAAATTGCAAATATGTGTGCGTGCATGCATCTGTGTGCTTTAGAGTTATATTCTAAAATAAGGATTCAGTGTAAAATTGATTATAGTAGTCTTTCAGCAAAACCTTGTTTCCTTGATGTATGACTGGTGTCTCATTCATTTACAGAACACAAAGGTAAAAGTAATTACAAAATAATTACACTCATTGACATCAAAATAGAATGTTTCAAAGAGAAGGACCTAATAAGTATCTGCTAAGAAAGTCACAGGCATATTTTAAGACATGTTTTCTACTCTTTAGTTCAGCTCTGGTACATTTACTTAATCTCATTTAAAAGGTCTTGGGAGATATTATCACTAATTATATTGCTTACTTTTTTAATTCATTGCATATAGGTTTCTTATGTAAACTTTGATTATTTCTTAAATCTATTAATATTTGTAAAAATGTTTTTATCATCATATTTTTGCCTACTGTTCCATGCATTTATGTAAAAAAGTTCCAAAAATTGTTTTCTCTTTAACTCAAAAGAAATTAAATTATAAACCATTAAGAGAGAAATGGAGGAGTGAGAGATCTCCTCGATCTCTCCCATTGAAATTTCAACCATTTGAGCAGCTATAATTTGGCAAAGGATCCCCTGCTGAGTGCAGAGCACACCTGAAAGATCCACACTCTGAGGCAACTGAAGGCGGGCAGGGAACAGCGGGGATGGGGAGGCAAAAGATAAAGACACAGCACTGCAGTTGACCACGCGTGGCAGGGCTCCAGGGAGGGGTGGAACCCGGCTGTGTCTGGGTTTCCTCCTGCCAGGAGGAGTGGGAAGATGGGGTGAGAGGGTCATTCTCAGGAGTGAAAAGCTAGAGGAATGGCTGAGTGCTGGGACAGGGCAGGGGATGCAACACTGGGACTCTGCCGGTTCTCTTGCAGTCTGCCTGCACCCCACACTTTGGACAGAGATCTGGAAACACAAAGTGCTGCAAACCCACAGCCTTCCATATCTGGGAGCTAATTTCACAGAACCACCATTTCCCCTGAACAAAGGGGGTGCTCTGTGTCTAGTCCCCAGTCCATCCGGGCACAGGAGACAACAAAGTCCCAAGGTAGCCAGTGCTGCAAAGAACAGAAAGGCACCCAGGACCCCCAGCCCACCCCACCTTCAAATCACGGCTACGGAATGACAGCAGCCACCGGCAGTGGAAGCCAGCCCAGGGATTTCACACAGCTAAACTTCATAATCCAGTGCAACCTACTGGAAAGTAATAGAAAAACATCTTGGAACTAAACTACTAAGAGCCACTCACAAATACCTAGGCAGAGGATTCCATCAAATACCGTGAATAGCCAAGAAAGAGACACAGTGCAAAAAGAAACCAAAAAATCAAAGTAAAAAATAATGTTAATTCATAGTCAGCAAGTTTTGATGGACAGAAATAAACAATATTGTGTCCAGGAGGTAATACCCAAGTGGTGGGGTGCAGGGCAAAAAATAACAAATACAAAGTAGTTGAATTGATGTGAGAATATGTAATCTGTATAAAAGGAATGTACAAAGAATTTTATTGAAAATATAAAGTTTTATTGAAATATATAGCTTTATAAAAACATTGTTAAAACAAATAGCTTTGTTGAAAATGTATGCAATGCCTATTAAATAGAATGTGTGGCATCAGAAAGCAGAAATGTGAACATACTTGTTTCTAATTTTAGATGTAACTTACCCCTTTAGCTGGAAAATTAAAATGTATTATGTTTAAGATTCTCTCAAAAAAAAAAAAGTCACAGGGACTGTATCAGTTAGGATGCTTCCAGTTATAAACAACAGAAAACCCAACAGATACCTGCATAAACAATGAAGAGACTTCATTGGCCCGTGTAACTAACAATCCAGAGGATGGAAAAGACTCAGAGGAAAATGGCCAGAGCTCTGGGCGATTTGTCTGCAGTTGTCTCAAACTGCCCTTCTTGACTGTTGGCTCTGCCCTTAGGCTAGCTTCTACCCACGTTGCAAAATTTCAGCTAGAAGCAACAAGGGTCATATTCTTTCTCACATCTCCCAGGAGAGGGCATGTTCTTCCCCAGCCAAAGGATAAAAGTCCTGAACTTCATTCTGATTGAACCAGTTTGGACCACTCTTGAATCATTTGCAGTGGCAAGAAAGACATTCAGTAGTCCCCCAGCCCTTTCTTGCTGGTGATACATTCCAAAACCCCTACATATATGCCCCTATGTAGTACTAAACCTTAAATGTACTGTTTTTTCCCATGCACACATCCCTATGACATAATTTAGACTCCTATTGTACTTTGTGGTCATTACCAAGTAAAATAAAGGTTACCTGAATACAAGTACTGCAATATTGACAAAGTCACTCTGACTCCCAAGGTGGGTACTAAATAACTAATGAACAGGGAACATACACAAGAGTAGATACTCCAGACAAAGGAATGATTCACATCCCAGGTTGGATAGAGCAGGATGAAAACAAGATTTTATCATGCTTCTCATAACAACACACCATTTAAAACTTATGAATTGTTTATTTCTATAATTTTCCATTTAGTACTTTCAGACCACAGTTGATCCTGTGTAAGTGAAACTGTGAAAAGTGAAACCATGGACGAGTGGGGATTAATGTATTGGTTCATACCAACCAAGGCATATGCTTGGCACACCCTGAAACAACTCCATGGGTTTCTTAAACATTGAAATACTTCTGTCCATAGGCAGCCAATCCTCTGGGTCTCCCCCAGTGTTCCTCACTGCATCAACAACCCAGCCTGAAATCCCCCTGACCTCTCCATTATCCAGCAACTAAAAAGTTAACATCTGCAAAGCAAGGATAGTTGGTCTGTGCTCCAACAATACAGCAAGCATCTCTTCTATTTGGATGAATCATGTCCTGGTTGTTAGACATTTTGAATATCATCTCACCCCACAGCATCAATCCCACTATATCAGTTTCCTAGGACTGCCATGACAAAGTACCACAAACTGGATAGCTTACAACAACAGAAATTTATTATATCATCATTCTGGAGGCTATAAGTCCAAAATCAAGTTGTTGACTGAGCCATGCTCTTTCCAAACACTAGGGAAGAACACGTCCTGTCCTTTACCAGCTTATTGTGGTTGCCAGCATTCAGTGATGTGCCTTGGTTTGTGGTAGGCTAACCCTATGTCTATCTTCATATGGTGAACTTCCATGTATCTGCATCTAAATTTCCCTCTTCTTATAAAAACATAAGTCAGCCTGACCTGTGGTGGTGCAGTGGGTAAAGCGTTGACCTGGAACGCTGAGGTTGCCAATTTGAATCCCTGGGCCTGACTGGTCAAGGCACATATAGGAAGCAACTACTATGAGTAGATGCTTTCTACTTCTCACCCCTCTTTCTCACTCTCCTTCTCTCTCTCTCTCTCTCTCTCTCTCTCTCTTTCCCCCCTCAAAAAGTCAATAAATAAAATCTAAAAAAGAAAAGTTTAAAAAAAAACATAAGTCACAAGATCAGTGCCCAGCCTAACTTAGCATGACCTTGTCTTTACTTGATTATATCTGCAAAGTCCTTATTTCAAAATAAGGTCACATTCACAATTTCTGGGTGGACATAAATTTGGGAAGACACTATTCAACCCAGTAATATAGCCTCTCCCAAGTGAGATAAATGCTATGCAATGGGAAAGTGCCTAAATGATGTTAAGGCAGTTCCCACAAAGTCCACTATAGATGCCGGCCCCTCTGGCTCTTTGCTCTCCTCATTTACCTGGCTATAGTCAATAGCTTTATAGTTGAACTATCATTTCAGATTTTACTTGCATCTTCTGAGCTAGATCCCATACTGACTAATCTCATTTTTAATTCTATGGTCTAAGTGGATTGACTTTAAAAAGTAGGTCCAGGAGCCCTGGCCAGTTGGCTCAGTGGTAGAGCGTTGGCCTGGCATGCAGAAGTCCCAGGTTCGATTCCCAGCCAAGGCACAAAGGAGAAGCGCCTATCTGTTTCTCCATCCCTCCCCCTCTCCTTCCTCCCTATCTCTCTCTTCCCCTCCCGCAGCCAAGGCTCCATTGGAGCAGTTGGCCCGGCCGCTGAGGATGGCTCTATGGCCGCTGCCTCAGGCACTAAAATGGCTCTGGTCACAACAGAACAACGCCCCAGATGGGAAGAGCATCGCCCCCTGGTGGGCATGCTGGGTGGATCCCAGTCGGGCACATGCAGGAGTCTGACTGCCTCCCCGTTTCCAGCTTCAGAAAAATACAAAAAAAAAAAAAAAAAAAAAGTAGGTTGAGGGAGGGGTCAGGCAAAGAGTCCTTAACTCCACATGCCTGTCCAAGCATTATCAATAGGCTAATTAAGCAATATATCTCACCTAGGTAAGTATGTATATAGTTGTGATTAATCAAACAAAATTCATATAAAATCTCCCTGCATTTATAATATCTCATTTTTAATTATGTTTATTCTGTACCAACAGATTGTAAGGTACAACTACTATTGGACTTTAAGCACACTGGCCTGTATTAGAAAAGCCATGAGTAAATTGGGATACCATTCTCGCTGCTGTCACAAAGGCCAAAAAATAGTTCAAACAAACAGACACTGATATCTTTCTCATGTAAGAACTGAAGCACAAGTAGTCCAGGAGACACTTCGCAGCTTCATGGTCTTGCAGATATAGGCACTTTCTATTCTGTTGTGCTATCATTCATTCTCAAGCTATGGCTTTTATCCCCTGGCATAAGATGGCTTTTGTCGCTCTCACTGGTGTGGTTGCATTCTGCTCACATACCACTGGTCAAATCCTAAAATATATGGCCAAACATAGCTGGGAAATGTAGTCTTTATCTAGGAAGCCATGTGCTCAGAAAATGTTGAAAGTTCTATTATTAAAGAAAGAGGAGCCCTGGCCGGTTGGCTCAGCGGTAGAGCGTCGGCCTAGCGTGCGGAGGACCCGGGTTCGATTCCCGGCCAGGGCACACAGGAGAAGCGCCCATTTGCTTCTCCACCCCTCCGCCGAGCTTTCCCTCTCTGTCTCTCTCTTCCCCTCCCGCAGCCAAGGCTCCATTGGAGCAAAAATGGCCCGGGCGCTGGGGATGGCTCTGTGGCCTCTGCCCCAGGCGCTAGAGTGGCTCTGGTCGCAACATGGCGACGCCCAGGATGGGCAGAGCATCGCCCCCTGGTGGGCAGAGCGTCGCCCCTGAATCCCGGTCGGGCGCATGCGGGAGTCTGACTGTCTCTCCCTGTTTCCAGCTTCAGAAAAATGAAAAAAAAAAAAAAAAGAAAGAGGAGAAAATCAATATTATGGAAAGTTAGCATCTTTGACAAAATCTACATGCACTTGGAGGAAAGTAGTGGATATTCACAAATGATTTGCATATTCTTAATAAACTATGATGTTTGTTCTAATTTTCAAGATAACTTTACACATCTTTAATATTGTTATTTTTATTATTTTTTTCTTTAGAATCTACCTCATCTTACTAACTCTACTTAGATAGTTGGCCTAAGAACGCTCACTAGATGTCTATAGTGAGAAAGTTTTAAAGGAGAATGATTGCAAATAATGAGGTCAACAGGAAACAGTGTGTGGAAGGAAAAAATTACAATTTGGTGAGTGACTATTTTGCTAGAATAAGGATTTTAACTCCTTATATCTGTGACAAGTTATCCGTTTACAAATAATAGAAAGAAAAGCTAAGCTAGGGTTTCACTACCGAAGTCTTACAAACTATAATGCACAGTGCCACAAGCAAGCAAGACTTCATGGAGCTTAAACCTAGTTCCCTGTTTAAAAGCATATTCTTCTCAAATGGGAAAAGGCACATCGAGGTCTTTATAAATGTTGAACAACAACTTTGGGCTGAACTTTGTCAAAGCAAAACAAATAAAACCATAATGCAGATTTTTAAAAAAGGAGAGAAAAAATGTGAACAATTTTTTTTAAAAAAGAACATTGGAGGATTGAGAGTATACTATTCAATTTATGATTTGTTCAAAGTTCTTACTGGTGTTGAATTTCTCACAATTTTGACTTCTTGCTGAACCTTATTATAAACTTTTTTATGGAGGTAAGTGTACCGGGTGGTCTCAGAGTGTCCCTCAGATCTACTCTTCATTCTTCCACACTAGATCTGTGTCCCAGGAGACTGACTTATATGGATCACATTACTAAGCTTGCTTGCTCTCTGGTTTCTTAGCACCACCAATGAGAGGCTACCACAGGATACTGGACCCTGGAAGGACGGTGAGTTTGGATATACATTCCCCTGCTTCCTCCATGCCACACTGTGAGTTTGCAGTGCCTGCGCTCCTCCATAGAAGGCCACAGCTACTGTCGTCTGGTAGGAGATCAGGTTAATAAAATTACATAAGTTTCAAGTGTACAATTCTATAACACATCCTCTGTATATTGTATTGTCTGTTCACCACCCAAAGTCAAGTCCCTTCTCTCACCATTTATTCCCCTTCACCCTCTTCTATCTCCACCCCCCCCTTTGCATTTGGTAGTCACCATACTGTTGTCTGTGTCTATGAGTATGTTTTCTTTTTTAATTTTTTTGACTTAATCTCTTCACTTTTTTTTACCCAGTCCCCCTATTCCCCTCTTATCTAACCACTGTCAGTCTATTTTCAGTATCTATGAGTCTCTTTCTATTTTGTTTGTTTATTTTGTTCATTAAATTACACATACAAGTGAAATTATATGGTTTTTGTCTTCCTCTGACTGGCTTATTTTACTTAGCAATAAATCCTAGCTTTTAGAAGAAAAAACACTAATTAGAACAGGCAAAAGGCTGAGCACAGAGCAGAAAGACAGAAGCACACACTCAAGCTGACCAAGAGATTATGAGTTAAGGGAACTGCTCTGAAAACCCCATCTTCTCTTCCCTTTTGTGGCGACCAATTAGCAAAAGCTGCCAAAATGAAATCCAATCCCTTTGTGACTTTTGAGCAGAGCAAGATCCATAAAAGACATTTTAATGCACCTTCTCACATTCACGAGAAGATTATATTTTCCCCTTTCCCAAGAGTTAAGACAGAACTATAATATTCGATCCACAACCACCCAAAAACATGATAAAGTTCAGGTTGTATGAGGACACTACAAAGATCAGAAAATTGGTAAAGTAATCCAAGTTTTGAGGGAAAAAAATGTGTCATCTATATTGAACATGTGCAGCAAGGGAAGCCAGGGACACCACAACCCCTGTGGGCATTCAGCCCAGTAAGATGATTGTCACTAGGTTAAAGCTGTACAAAATGGCAAAAAATCCTTGAATGTAAAGCCAAATCATGCCAAGGAGGGATAGAAAGGGGAAAATATAAGAAAAACATAATTGAGAGGTTATAATCTTATATACAACATCATTAAAAATTGTTAACATAAAAAAAATCTCTTCAGTCTTATCTTTGTAGTCCACCAGCTGCCCCATACTCCTACTGTACATTAGATGAGAAATTGTTTCAAGTTCTTGTTTGTTACCCTGATATGAATTCGCACCAAAAGACTGAGATTATTAAAAACTTCCAGGAATAAAATTAGGACCCTGCTCTTGTTGATGAGTTTTCTTACCTTGGTCGATTAAGTAGTGAAGAAGGCTTTCCTTTACCCTTCTCTGGCCATGTGAAGAAATCTGAACTGGGCTCTGCCACTGTTCTTCATTCTTCTCCAAATCTTCTTTCTTTGAAATATGCACTGTGTTTGCAAAGCACTGTGTTTTTAAAATAATCCAGAAAAAGAAAGAGAGAGAGAGAGAGAGAGAGAGAGAGAAACAGAGAAAGAAAGTAAAAATTACAGTGCACTCTAGACACAAGGAAATGTTCTTGGGAAGTATTTGCAAGTAGGTACAGGAAAGTTTTCAAAACCACATCAATAAAAGAAGTTACATGAATGACTTTTGAATATTGATTCTTCAAGTATGTTAGCAAATCAGAAAGCTTATTAAACAAGACAATGCCTTTTCTAATATTACATAAGGTCTCTATCTCATAAAGAGATTCTAAAGGGACATTTATGTAAGTAATTCACATTTGAAGCCAACAGAAGCCTTCTATTGATGAGAGTATTCCAATTGCCAGTGTCTCTCACTACACACAGACTAAATGTCTTAAGATTTTGATTCTTTATGTTATTTGATCTGAGGTTTCATTGGTTTTATTTCAGTAGTAATGTCTCAGAGAAAACAAAATGTATATAAAACTTCTTTAAGATTTTAAGAAAATTTTATATCTTGACTTTTTTAAAGAGACTTTTGCAGAAAAGAGATAAAATATTATTTAACCATACCAGTAACAAGGCAATAAAGTTAAATTTACTATCCCAAACCAGGATTTCAGTTACAATAGATATAAATTTACATATTCATAATCTTTCAATTCTGTATTATAAATCTTTCATATTCACTGACATACTGCCCAATGTGTATAGTTATATTTTTTCTAACAGAAACATGTTACATCTTGTGATGTACCTCAAATGAAAATATTCTTTAATACACCAAATTTCATGTTGTAATGGCTAGCTTAGTACTATGACAGCTGTAGTTCTCCAGAAACTAGCACTAAATGGTGCTGCTATCCTTGCAAGCACTTAAAAGTTTAAAGTTGTTTCTATCTAATCTAAGGTTGAACACTATGTATAGAAAAAATGTTGGCAGAAATCTAGCAACTAGAACTCTGTGTCTCCTAACAATAGACAGTTGGACAATTTCTCTAAAAGACAGCAAGATGTTACTCAAAAGTCAAACATTTGCTTCTTCGTTTGCTAGGAAAAACTATATTCTCTCATCAAATCTAATATGTATTATTTTTACAAATTACATGCCCATCACTAAATGGCTGAACCAAATGGCTGAGTTCACCTATATATTTGAGTTAACATACGAAACAAAGAAAATAGGCTTGGCTGCAGAGTCAATGAAAGCCAAATAAAAAGCCAATCTAAACAGATGAAGATCAACAAAGGAGATCATTGTTAGGTGAGATGGGCTTAATAACTTTAGCAAGAAGGATTTGCTGTGCTCATCACAACACAAAGCTACTCATTTAAGCTACTTAGGCACAAAAACACAAATCCAATTGCAAGAGGGATGGGTAGTTTCACACAACTGTACTTTTATTTACCAAACTGTATTAGAGTTAAACTCTAGTGAGTCTTACATGGACATCTCAGAGATGTTTTTGGGAATAATAATGATGATAATAAATAGGCAGTAAACTTTTCTGAATCAGCTTTTTTTAAATATAGAGTTATATATAAATGGAAGATGTGTTGGCAATTATGATGGCTAAGGTTAAGATAATAATGAATTATGTTATAAAACAATCCTTATTCCAGTATGGTCTTCCTAAAATGATTTTGTGGCCTTTGAACACTGGGAAATTTTCTGGTCTGATCTAGAGTACCACAGGGTTCATAATACACCCACATATGTCCTTCCAGAGACTTGTCAAAAGGAACTTCCATCCACTAAACTGAAAAGCAAAATTTCTTCTCCTCTACAGCTTCCATTAAGATTCTGCCTGCCAAATATTGTAATTATAAACCTAGAAAACATAAAAGACTCAAGTTAAAAGCTATTTAGCAAAGTAATGGGGCACAAAATTAATATACAAAAGACAAACAACAAATAGTATGAATATCTAATGGAAGAAACTACTTATTTAAATAGGAAAAGAAGATTAAAGCACAGGAATAAACTTAATAAGAAATGGTAAAGCACACTGGAACACATACAAGAAATTTTGCACAAAGGGAAGATATACTGAATTGGTAGACATAACATATAAAAAGGATAGCAATTCTTTCCGAGTTAATTTATAATTTCAACATGAACCCAATAAGGATAATATTGACAATAGGTGTTTGAAACTAAGCAAATTTATTAATAGTTTATATGGAAAAATAATTAACCAAAAATAGGCACACACACACACACGCATACACACCAAAAAAAAAAAAAACTAATGGAGAAGTGGGAAATGAGGATTTGCACTATTAGATATTAAAACATAAAAAACTGAACTTTTAAACAGTGTGGTACTAGTTGATTATTAGGCAAACTGAGCAATAGTTTAGAAAGTCTAGAAATAATTTCAAATGCATACTGCAACTCAATATATAAAAGATAGCATTTCAAATCAGTGAAAGAAAAACAAACAAAATTAAGAGAAAAAATATATATAAAATTGTAATGAATAACTAAGGAAAAAGATCTTGGATTTGAATCTCACATTATATTTCAATAAAACCAGAATAAATTTCAAATGGATCAAATATGTACATACAAAATAATGAGAACATATAAAGAGTAATAAAAGAAAACATATGAAGTTCCTTTTTAATGCACTGGATAAAGTCTTTATGACTCAATCTACAATTCATAAAAGAAAAGAAAAAAATTCAATCACACATATAACTATAAACAAAGTCAAAGGTACATGACAAACTAACAAACTCATTCCATAGACAAATATTAATCTCCCTAACATATGAAGAGCTACTAGATACCAATAAACGTATGTTGTGAGCACAGGAGCATATCTAAAAGGAGTCACCCACATATTTGTGTCTTTTCACAATGTCAGGTTTATTAGGCAAGACCTCCTGAATAAGCCAACAGAATCACACACAGGTTACACACAGAGAGGAGGAGCTTATGCAATAGAAAGATGGAAGCAGCAGAGGCAGCATCTGGTGGAAGTCTCAGTCACTGGCAGTGTCTGCAGCTGGAGAGGCACACACTGGTCTCAAGCTAAGTAGCTGTAGTCATGGCAGGCATCTGGTGGAGGGGAAGTCCAGCAGGGCTGTGAATATGACCAGTGTGTTATACAACTAAACTCCAGTGTTGGCTGATCAGAGCTCTGAGTTCTTACAGCCCACAGGAGTGGAGGTCCCACGCATATCTGTATTTAGATGGAATACTTATCCAAGTGCCCAGACTTGTGGTTTTGAGTATTTGGGCCCTTTCCAGAGGTGTTCCTATTATGCACTAGTAGCAGTCTTGAGATAGCACTTGACATATCTATCTGTCATGGCTAACAGTAACTCCATATTGGATTGTGAAAGATGTCCAAAGTCCACCCTTCTCTTGCTGTGTACATTGACCAACTGTATAATAGAAATAGAGGCAGAAATATATATATACATAGACTCAAGTCACAGGAAAAAGTCCACATGGCTTGTAAACATAAGTAGATGATCAAGTCCCCTTTTTATAAGATAAATACATGTTAAAACTATACTGATATATCACTTTTCAGATTGGAAATTATCTAAGAGATTGAGAATACATTTTATTCTTTATAGGAAAATAGACCGTCTCACACAGTAAGGAGAGTTAAATGGATACAACTCCAATGGAAGGAAATTTTGCGAAGTTTAACAAAACTGCATAAATCATGGACTTACAATTGGACATTTAGGAATTCATCCTGTAGATACACTTGCCCAAATGCAAAATGCCATTATAAATTATTATTGCCCCTATTAGTTAAAATAAAAAGCTGGAAACAACTCACATGCCAATCAATAAGACAATGGTTAAAAAGTCCTGGAACATATACAGAGTGAAGTACTACACAGGGCTTTAAAAAAAATTAAAAAGGCCTGACCTGTGGTGGTGCAGTGGATAAAGCGTCAACCTGGAAATGCTGAGGTCGCCGGTTCGAAACCCTGGGCTTGCCTGGTCAAGGCACATATGGGAGTTGATGCTTCCAGCTCCTTCCCCCCCTTCTCTCTCTCTCTCTGTCTCTCCCACTCCTCTCTAAAAAAATAAGTAAAACTTTAAAAAAAAATAAAAATAAATAAAAAAGGAAGACAAGATGGCACTGGAGTAGGCGGACATACCAACATCCACCTCCCAGAACCAAAGTGGATTACAAACTAATTTTAAGAACAATCATCTGGAAAAACCAACTTTGGACTAAACTAAGAGAACTCTTCAATCAAGGAACACTGAAGAAGCCACATCGAGACTGGTAGGAAAAGCAGAAATGCAGAGAGGGCTGCCCAGATCCCCGGAGCAAGCGGCAGCCGGGAGAGACTTGCGTGGCGGGAAGTGAGTCTAGCAGAGAGGGGAGGTTCCTGAATCCCAGGAACAAAGCCACAGACTGCAGCCCCAGAGCCTAGAAGAGGCGTATGAACAGTATTTAGCTGGAAACAAGTCAGGATACTGTTTGTGAGAAAGAGACTGATTTCTCAGACCCAGGATTCTTCTTAAAGGGACCGCGCAGAACACCTCTCTCACAACTACTCACCCCGGGCTCCAGGGGACAGGGAGAGAGGAGAGGACTGGAGCAGTGGGAAGAGAGTGTAATCTAGGAGGCACAGGGAGAAACATTTTGGAATACAGCCACCCTAACCCCTGGGACGAGTCACTCCCCAAATCTGAAGTGAATATTTCCCCTGGAAACAGCAATACCAGCAAAGGGAAGCAGGTCACCAGCCAAACAAGCTCTCCAGCGGCACTCAGAGCAGAGTCGCTTAGAAGGAGGGAGCTTTCAGGACTACAGTAGTGAGTGTTAGGGTCTGAGGTGCAGCGCCCCCATCCACACAGCTGAGGGATCGCCCGAGGGTGGGTGCAGGGTAACACGGAAGTGTGGTTCTGTCAGCAAGGGCAGAAGCCGGCTGGCCACCACTGGGCTCAGGGGTGAGCTCAGTCTTGCCCGGCTGGGGAGGAGGGGGCATGCAAAAGCGGTCAAGCCCAGCTGCGGGCAGCCTGCAATCCAGCCATGGGAGAAGGGCAAGAACTCCGGAAGGGGTGGAGACCAGCTCTTGAGCAAGGGCACAGGAGCACAGCCTTGCCCCACCCACAGAACTGAGGCTTGTGGCCTGACTTGGCAGTCAGCTCCTTGGGGGGAGGGAGCCAAAAACCCAGAACAGGTGGAGTCCCGCTAGTGAGTATAGGCATGCAATCCCACCTGGCCTGTGGATCCAAGACTTGCAGCCGCCTCACAAGTGGGCTCCTACTGCAAGGGCAGTGCGAAAGCCTGGAATCAGGCGAAGACCCGCAGCTGAGCAAAGGTCCTGCCACTGCCCTCAGGGCCGAGCATAATGCCATCCATGGGGGCGGGGAAAAAGCCAACACCACCTAGACTTGTACACCCCAGTGCGTGATCACAACCACTCCCATGAAGGAGAGGCGGAAACCACAGCAACAGCCCCAGTAGGCAGGCACCGGCAACACCCATGCCCAAATGCCCTAGGCAGCAACAACAGAGGGGGTGGCAGGCCTGAAGACAGACCATACCTAGGGAACAGAGGCCACACCCAGTGGACTCCAGTGATCAAAACCTTCCTTTACACAAAGAAAATGAAAGGCAGAGAAATACAACACAAATGAATCAAGAGAAATCCCCAGTAAAGGTCCTGAATGAATCAGATATAACCAAATTACCAGATGCAGAGTTTAAAATAACGATTGTTAGGATGCTCAAAGATATTAGAACAACAATAGATGGTCATTACAAACACCTAAATAAAGAGATAGCAAATATAAAAAAGGACATTGAAATAATAAAAAAGAATCAGTCAGATGACAAATACAATATCTGAAATAAAGAACACAATGGAAGGAATTAAAAGCAGGATGGATGAACTGGAGAATCGAATTAGTAAGTTAGAGGACATGATAAGTAAAGGCACAGAAGCAAAGCAGAAAAAAGAAAAGAGACTCAAAAAGTCTGAGGAAACTCTAAGAGAGCTCTGTGACAACATGAAGAGAAATAACATCCGCATCATAGGGGTTCCTGAAGAAGAAGAGAAAGAAAAAGGGATAGACTTTGTTCAAGCATATCATAGCTGAAAACTTCCCTCAATTAAGGCAGGAAAACATCTCACATGTTCAAGAAGCACAGAGAACTCCATTAAAGAGAAACCCAAAGAAATCAACACCAAGACACATCATAATTAAAATACCAAAGCTAAGTGATAAAGAGAAAATATTAAAAGCTGCTAGAGAAAAAAAGACTATCACCTACAAAGGAGTCCCCAAAAGGATGACTTCTGACTTCTCAACAGACACACTTGAGGCCAGAGGGAATGGCAAGAAATATTCAAAGTAATGCAGAACAAGAGCCTACAACCAAGACTACTTTATCCAGCAAGGCTATCATTTAAAATTGAAGGAGAAATAAAAAGCTTTACAGAGGAAAAAAAACTCAAGGAATTCACTACAACCAAACCAGGGCAACAAGAAATGCTAAGGGGCCTGTTGTAAACAGATCAAAGGAGAAAAAGAATATAGCAAAAGAGGAATACAGTTTTAAAGAATAAAATGCTAATAAACAATTGCATATCAATAATAACCTTAAATGTAAATGGATTAAATGATTTGATCAAAAGACATAGGGTAGGGTAGCTGCATGGATAAGAAAACAGGACCCATACATATGCTGTCTACAAGAGACACACCTTAAAACAAAAGATGAAGATAGACTGAAGATAAAAGGATGGAAAAACTATTTCACACAAATGGAAATGAAGAAAAAGCTGGGGTAACAATACTTACATCAGACAAAATGGACTTTAAAACAAAGACTATAGTTAGAGATAAAGAAGGCCACTACCTAATGATAAAAGGAGCAATCCAACAGGAAGATATAACCATTATAAATATCTACGCACCTAATATAGAAGCACCTAAATATATAAAGCAGACTATGATGCATTTAAAGGGTGAGATCAACAGCAATACTATAATAGTAGGGGATTTTAATACCCCACTAACATCACTAGATAGATCCTCAAGAAAGAAAATTAACAAAGAAACAGCAGACTTAAAGGACATACTAGATCAACTCGATTTAATAGATATCTTCAGAACCTTTCACCCTAAAACAGCAGAATATACATTCATTTCAAGTGCTCATGGTAAATTCTCTAGAATAGACCACGTGCTAGGGCACAAAAGTGGTCTCAACAAATTTAAGAAGATTGAAATCATATCGAGCACTTTCTCTGATCAAAATGGCATGAAACTAGAAATCAACCGCAACAGAAAAACTGAAAAATACTCAAATGCTTGGAAACTAAATAGCATGTTATTTAATAACAAATGAGTAAACAATGAGGTCAAAGAAGAAATTTAAAAATTCCTAGAAACAAATGATAATGAGCATACATCAACTCAAAATTTATGGGACACAGCAAAAGCAGTCCTGAGAGGGAAGTTCATAGCATTACAGGCATACCTCAAGAAGCTAGAAAAAGCTCAAATAAACAACTTAACCCTGCATCTAAAAGAACTAGAAAAAGAACAGCAAGTAAAGCCCAGAGCTAGTAGAAGGAAGGAAATAATAAGATCAGAGCAGAAATAAATGACATAGAGGCTAAAGAAACAATACAGAGGATCAATGAAACCAGGAGCTGGTTCTTTGAAAAGGTAAACAAGATCAATGAACCTAATTTAACCAGTCTCACCAAGAAAAAAAAGAGAGAGGACTCAAATAAATAAAATTAGAAACGAGAGTGGAGAAATAACAACTGACACAACAGAAATACAAAATATTGTAAGAAAATACTATGAAGAACTGTATGCCAAAAACTAGACAACCTAGATGAAATGGACAAATTTCTTGAAACATATAATCTTCCAAATATTAATCTGGAAGAATCAAAAAACCTAAACAGACCAATTACAACAAATGAGATTGAAACAGTTATCCAAAAACTTCCAAAAAAGAAATGTCCTGGGCCTGATGGCTTCACAAGTGATTTCCAAATATTCAAGAAGAACAAACTCCTATCCTTCTCAAGCTATTTCAAAAAATTCAAGAGCAAGGAAGACTTCCAAGCTCCTTTTATGAGGGGAGCATAATTCTGATTCCAAAACCAGGCAAAGACAATGCAAAGAAAGAAAATTATAGGCCAATATCCCTGATGAATTTAGATGCAAAAATCCTCAACAAAATATTAGCAAACTTGATCCAGCAATATATGAAAAAAATCATACACCATGATTAAGTGGGATTTATTCTTGGGAGGCAAGACTGGTACAATATTCGCAAATCAATCAATGTGATTCATCACATAAACAAAAGGAAGGAGAAAAACCACATGATAATTTCAATAGGTGCAGAGAAAGCATTTGATAAAATCCAGCACCCATTCATGATCAAAACTCTCAGCAAAGTGGGAATATAGGGAACATACCTTAACATGATAAAGGCCATCTATGACAAATCCACAGCCAACATCATACTCAATGGGCAAAAATTAAAAGCAATCCCCTTAAGATCAGGAACAAAGCAGGGGTTCCCCCTTTCACCACCCTTATTCAACATAGTTCTGAAAGTCCTAGCCACAGCAATCAGACAAGAAAAAGAAATAAAAGGCATCCAAATTGGAAAAGAAGAAGTAAAACTATCATTATTTGCAGATGATATGATATTGTATATAGAAAATCCTAAAGTCGCAGTCAAAAAACTACTAGACCAGATAAATGAATTCTGCAAGGTGGCAGGATATAAAATTAATACTCAGAAATCAGAGGCATTTTTATACACTAACAATGAACTATCAGAAAGAGAAATTAAGGAATCAATCCCCTTTACCATTGCAAACAAAAAATAAAAGTACCTAGGAATAAATCTAACCAAGGAGATTAAAGACTTGTACTCGGAAAATTACAAAGCACTGATAAAAGAAACCAGGGAAGATACAAACAAGTGGAAGCATATACCGTGCTCATGGTTAGGAGGAATAAACATCATTAAAATGTCTATATTGCCCTGGCTGGTTGGCTCAGTGGTAGAGCATCGGCCTGGCGTGTGGGGAACCCGGGTTTGATTCCTGGCCAGGGCACACAATAGAAGCGCCCATCTCCACCTCCCCCCCTTCCTCTCTGTCTCTCTCTTCCCCTCCCGCAGCCAAGGCTCCATTGGAGCAAAGATGGCCCGGGCACTGGGGATGGCTCCTTGGCCTTTGCCCCAGGTGCTAGAGTGACTCTGGTCGTGGCAGAGCGATGCCCCGGAGGGGCAGAGCATCTCTCCCTGGTGGGCAGAGCGTCGCCCCTGGTGGGCGTGCCAGGTGGATCCCGGTCGGGCGCATGCGGGAGTCTGTCTGACTGTCTCTCCCCGTTTCCATCTTCAGAAAAATACAAAAAAAAAAAGTCTATATTACACAAAGCAATTTATAATTCAACACAATACCAATTAAAATACCAATGACTTACTTCAAAGATATAGAACACATATTTCAAAAATTTATATAGAACCAAAAGAGAACACGAATAGCCTCAGCAATCTTGAAAAGGAAGAATAAAGTGGGAGGTATCATACTTAATATAATATAAGTTATATTATAAGGCCATTGTACTCAAAACAGCCTGGTACTGGCATAAGAACAGGCATATAGATCAATGGAACAGAACTGAGAACCCAGAAATAAACCCACACTTTTATGGACAACTGATATTTGACAAAAGAGGGAAGAGCATACATTGGAGTAAAGAAAGCCTCTCCAACAAATGGTGTTGGGAAAATTGGACAGCTACCTGCAAAAAAATGAAACTAGACCACCAACTTACACCATTCACAAAAATAAACTCAAAATGGATAAAAGACTTAAATGTAAGCCGTAAAACCATAAGCATCTTAGAAGAAAACATAGGCAGTAAGCTCTCTGACATCTCTTGCAGCAATATATTTGCTGATTTGTCTCCACAGGCAAATGAAATAAAAGACAGGATAAACAAATGGGACTTTATCAAACTAAAAATCTTATGCACAGCTAAAGACAATAAGAACAGAATAAAAAGACAAACTACACAATGGGAGAATATATTTGACAATGCATCTGATAAGGGGTTAATAACCAAAATTTATAAAAACTTGTAAAACTTAATACCAGGAAGACAAAAAATCCAATCAAAAATTTGGCAAAAGAACTGAATAGACACTTCTCCAAAGAGGACATACAGATGGCCAATAGGCATATGAAAAAAATGCTCAACATTGCTAATCACTAGAGAAATGCAAATTAAAACCACAATGAGATATCACCTCACACCAGTCAGAATGGCGTTCATCAATAAAACAACACAGAATAAGTGCTGGCGAGGATGTGGAGAAAAGGGAACCCTCCTGCACTGCTGGTGGGCATGCAGACTGATGCAGCCACTGTGGAAATCAGTATGGAGATTCCTTGAGAAATTAAAAATTGAACTGCCTTTTGACCCAGCTATTCCACTGTTAGGAATATACCCCAAGAACACCGTAGCACTGTTTGAAAAGAAGAAATGCACTCCCATGTTTATGGCAGCATTGTTTACAATAGCAAAGATCTGGAAACAGCCCAAGTGTCCGTCAGTGGAGGAGTGGATTAAAAAGCTTTGGAACATATATACTATGGAATACTACTCAGCCATAAGAAATGATGACATCAGATCATTTACAAAAACATGGATGGACCTTGATAACATTATACAGAGCGAAATAAGTAAATCAGAAAAAGCTAAGAGCTATATGATTCCATACACAGGTGGGACATAAAAATGAGACTCAGTGACATGGACAAGAGTGTGGGGGTTATAGGGTGGGGGGGGGAAAGGAGGGGGTTGGGGGAAGGGAGGGGCACAAAGAAAACCAGTAGGAGGTGACGGAAGACAATTGGACTTTGGGTGATGGGAATGCCGCATAATCAAATGTCAAAATAACCTAGAGATGTTTTCTCTGAACATTTGTACCCTGATTTATCAATGTCACTGCATTAAAATTAATCAAAAAAGAAAAGAATTTGTCTCATGGCTAATTCCGGCAGTTAGAAGAATAGTATAAGGATTCTAATTCGGCTTCTCAGGCCACATCCTGCAAAAGGGGCCCCAAGAAAATTGGTGATTTGGCTCCTCTGATTTTGCCAATTGGATTAAAAAAAAATTAGGTCAGAAACACCCTGAATTGGAACTAAAAATACATGGGCATAAATTTAAAGGACTTTTAGATACTGGAGCTGATGTATCTGTTATTGCTAAACTACATTGGCCTCCCTCCCGGCCCATTCATGCAGCAGCCACAGAATTACAAGGTATAGGGCAGAGGAAATCCCATCAACAAAGTTCTAGTTTTTTACATTGGGAAGATTAAGAAGGTCATTCTGGATTTTTTTAAGCCTTATGTGCTCCCTGGATAGCCAGTGAATTTGTGGGATAGAGATGTTTTGAAAAATACAGGAGCGTTGCTTGTCAGTCCTAATAGTTTAGTCAGTACTCAGATGCTTGATCGGGGATTTTTGCACACTAAGGGACTAGGGAAAGAACAGCAAGGAATTCTCACCCCCATAGAAGTGGTACCCAATACCAGAAGGTGTGGATTAGGATATCAAAATTTAGCATAGGGGCCTTGGTAGCTCCTGCTACCCCAATAATGCATTGTGCAGACCCAATTACTTGGAAATCAGATAATCCTGTATGGGTAGACCAATGGCCTCTTTCTGAGGAGAAACTTAGGGTAGCTGCTCAATTGGTAAAAGAGCAGCTACAGCTTGGGCACATTGAACCATCTAATAGCCCATGGAATACACTTCCATATTTTTATCTTGTCACCTCCTGGATTATCAAGGGGCATAGGTGACCTTCAGCTTATAAGTTTCGAGCCTCAAAATTATTGTTGTTGTTTTTTTCAAAGGATCAACAACAATGGCTCTGGGAAACTTCCACTAAATGGCAAATCACTTTTGCAAATCAATGGACAACTTTATACTGAAACAGTCAACTTAAAATCAGCTCAAAGACTAGACTTATAAGCCATTATCATGGCTTTTCAGCATTTGCCATATTCCTTCTTTAATCTATATACAGACAGCAAATATTTACTTATGGTTGTTTCCACTATAAAGACTGCTGTCTTAGGGACAACTGCTGATGAACTATTTCAGCAGTTCGTTCTTCTTCAAAGACTTGTATGTCAACATAGAGCTCCACATTTTATAGGACATACTCGCGCTCACTCCATGCTCCCTGGAGCTTTAGCACAAGGGAATACCCTTGTTGATCAAGCTACCCAAAAGAAAAGTATTTGGAGCAACCATGACAGATCGAGCAATTCAGTCTCATACTATTCATCACCAGAATGCTGCAGCCCTGTGTAAACAGTTTCAACTTTCTCAGGAAGCAGCATGGCAGATTGGTAAATCCTGTCCAAGGGGTCCTATACTACAATCTGTCCCTTCATTTGAAGTTAACCCTCAAGGACTCCTACCAGGACACCTTTGGCAAATGGATGTTACTCATATACCTCCATTTGGCAAACAGTCCTATGTCCATGTTACAGTGGATACCTATTCTGGATTTATAGTAACCTAGTCAGAACAGGAGAGGCTGCTAAGCATGTTATAGCTCATTGTCTGTATGCACTTTTCTATTATTGGATTCCCTAAACTGGTTAAACTGACAATGCTCCTGCATATGTAGCAAAAGCATTTACTGTAATTTCTCAAACCTTTTGAATTATGGGTATTTCTTACAATCTTCAAAGTCAAGGTATTATTAAAGTGTACCCAGAAAATATTTTAAGGTCAATTTAAAAAAATTTAAAAGGGGGGAGTCATATCCTGGAACTCCTATGGGTCTACCATATCATGGTTTTAACTTAAAAAATTTTAAATTTCTTTTGAATGCTGATGAACAGGAGATACCAAATCTTTTTCTCCTGTAAACTTCTACTTTCTTTTATTTGATCCAGCTAATAACACTGTTTTGTCTTTTTACAAGTAGCTCCAGATATACGGAAAAGGTTTATATAGGCAAATGGGGATCCTCAAACCCCTCACTGAGATCTTCTGATCATGGCATTTAAGGTACCAACAGGCAGAAAAAGCCCAATAGAGATCAGGGGAACTACCAGCTTTTAGGATACTCCCTTAAAGGCTCCAACGCCCCAAAGGGGTCTCATAGGATGCCATCTGGGTCCTGCTTCAATAGTGAATAGGAAGGTCATTGAGCTAAATCCTGCCAGACTTACATGCCTTTGCTATGAGGAAAAAGGAACACTGGAAGGTAGGCTTCCCCCTTGCTCCTCTAAGGGAGGGTTCAGTCTCTTCCAGCCCTGCTCCAGCCACCTATGACCTAACCTTGCCCAGAATGCTGGGATTTGCCACTGGAGGCTGAAGGTGCCCAGGGCTGTCAACCCCATCTACGACACTGTGGACGAGCCTAGGGTATTTCTTCCAAGAAGCAGGTAAACTGATCTCATTTGCACAAGGGCCACTTAACTAAGTCTTGCCTGAAGAGTCAGGATTTTTATTCTTCCCTCGAAGATCTCTGTTGTGGGTGTTGATAGTCCTATTTTCTGCTGCTTTGTTTAATATATAGTGTTTCCTTTATTTCTCCTACCTCAATGCCCCACTCATATTTCAGGCTGGGACCTACTCCTAATTTAGAACTCTCTTTCCCCCTTTTTCCAACTTTTATTATGAATCTACCTTTGCCACCCACCTTAGTGTATCCCAAGGTTCTCTTTACCACGCCACAGTCGCAGAGCTCCAGGGAAAAGCAACCTGGTCTCATCTCTCCAGACAGAGAACAGAAGTTCTGTCTCCACACATGCTGCAGATGGCTTTTCCAGTCTACCTGAATCATTACCAGCTAGAAGCAACGGTCATTGGGACTTGGACGTGAGCTGCAAAGTATAGAATTGTGACAACAATTCCAGTGCCATGTGGACTTTTCCTGGATGTGGACTTTTCCTGGACTCCTCCTCCTTGTGACAGCTCCTAATGGACTGAACTGGGGTTGGGTTGCATTTGCAGAGATTTGGAATGGTGTTCGTGCCAACTTGAACTTGGTGAACATGTTAAGGGCACTACTCTTTTATGGATTCTTGCTGTATTGGACAAGAGTTTGCTTAAAGGCTTTAATCAATGTAAAAAAAATAGAAGACTGGATAAAGAAGATGTGGCACATATACACTATGGTATACTACTCAGCCATAAGAAATGATGACATCGGATCATTTACAACAAAATGGTGGGATCTTGATAACATTATACGGAGTGAAATAAGTAAGTCAGAAAAAACCAAGAACTGCATGATTCCATACATTGGTGGGACATAAAAACGAGACTAAGAGACATGGACAAGAGTGTGGTGGTTACAGGGCGGGGGGGGGGGGGGAGGGAAGGAGGGAGAGGGGGAGGGGGAGGGGCACAAAGAAAACTAGATAGAAGGTGTTGGAGGACAATCTGACTTTGGGTGATGGGTATGCAACATAATTGAATGACAAGATAACTTGGACATGTTTTCTTTGAATATATGTACCCTGATTTATTGATGTCACCCCATTAAAATTAATAAAAATTTATTTATAAAAAAATAAATAAAAAATAAAAAAGACACTTCCTAGTATTAATTATAAGATGTATAATTCTCATTCAGGTTAAGATATAGAACATTACTAACATTCTAGAATATTCCCTCATTCATTATCTCAATCATCCCAAAGACAACTATTATTCTTTCATCACTATAGATTCATTTTAATTATTTTGGAAATTCACATAAATGAAATCATACAGTATGTATTCTGTGTCTGGCTATTTTGGCTAACATTATTTCTGTTAGATTCATCAATGTAAATCTCCTCTTTCATGAAATCAATGAGATCACTGGTAAAATTTGTTAAAATCAACTTTTCAAAACTCTGGAAATAAACCAAAGACTTGCAGGAATCTGAAGATCATTTATTTAAAAACAAAACAAAACTGACTTCTGTTTAAAAAATGAGCTCTGTAGTGTTCTAACTTTTCCAATTCTGATTGCACTCTACCCACACCCATAGCAGCTTTGAAAATCAGCAGCCTCACACTAGAGAAGCTCTGAAAACCAACCTAGTAGACACTGAAGAGGGAAGAAGGGTTTTGGAACTCCCAAAACATCCTCAATCAATTGTTGTTCTTTGACCTATCTGGCAACTCCTTGGAAAAGCTTCATTCACAAGACTTGTATTTATTTTACCTGATCCAGAATTTACTCAGTGAAGCGAGCTCTATTTCCAAGGCATTATGAAAAATATTCAGTGGTAATTATTTAACATTACAGTAATCCAAGGTAGAGACACCATTTTAAACAAATAAGACACTTGCCAAAAAAACGTAAAAGGACAATCTGGAAAACAGAATATCCACTGTAGGCTGTGAAAAGCTCCACCATGTTCTTAGGGATCTAGAGATGGCCATATGCATGTGCAGGACTGTGTGTATGCTCCAGAAAGTCCATGGAAAGCTCTATTCTCTTACTTCTAGCACAACCTGAGACCCTGTGCAAACAGGAAGGCAGACATACAAAACACCAAAGCATTGAAGACATGCCCCAACACAAACACACATAGAGTCCCCAAACAAAATCTTGAACATTTATTCTTTTAAGGCATTTAAAGAAATCTTACTGCAATTGTTAGCTAACCAAGGTTCCTACATTAGCCACGTATGATAAAAATACAAATTTTTCAGAATTAGTCCTCAATGTATCATATGTTAGGCCATAAAACAAACTGCAATAATTTTAAAAGTATTTAAATTGTACAACATACATTTTTTATCCACACTGGAATAAAATTAAAAATTGATAAAGATATTTGAAAAATTTACTAATATGTGGAAATTAAACAAAATACCCCTAAATAATAAATAGATCCCAAAAATCACAAGAAAAATTAGGATTTATTCTGTGGTGAATGAAAATGAAAATACAACATGCTAAAACCTATGGCATGCAGTGAAAGCAGTGTTCAGAGGAAAAAATATAGTTATAAAAGCCTATATTAAAAAAGAAAGATCTCAAATGAATAACCTAAGCTTCCACCTTAAGAAAGTATAAAAGAAGAGAAAACTTAATTCAAATGAAGCAAGAAGGAAATAACAAAGATTAGAAAGAAAATAAATAAGCCCTGGCTGGTTGGCTCAGCGGTAGAGCATCGGCCTAGCGTGCGGAGGACCCGGGTTCGATTCCCGGCCAGGGCACACAGGAGAAGCGCCCATTTGCTTCTCCACCCCTCTGCCGCGCTTTCCTCTCTGTCTCTCTCTTCCCCTCCCGCAGCCAAGGCTCCATTGGAGCAAAGATGGCCCGGGCGCTGGGGATGGCTCTGTGGCCTCTGCCCCAGGCGCTAGAGTGGCTCTGGTCGTAACATGGCGACGCCCAGGATGGGCAGAGCATCGCCCCCTGGTGGGCAGAGCGTCGCCCCTGGTGGGCGTGCCGGGTGGATCCCGGTCGGGCGCATGCGGGAGTCTGTCTGACTGTCTCTCCCTGTTTCCAGCTTCAGAAAAATGAAAAAAAAAAAAAAAAAAAGAAAATAAATAAAAAGAGTGCAGAAAAATAAAGAAAAAATACAAAACCAAAGACTAGTTCTTGGAAAATATTGTCAATATTGGCAATCCTTTAACCACTGACGAAAGACATTAAAATTAAAAAAAAGAATTGAGAAAGGAGTCTCAAATTACTAAAATTGGAAATGACCAATGAGCCATCAAGTTATTCTACATAGCCTGAAGTGGAAGTTGAAGTATTTCTTTTTTATTTGTAGAAATAAAAAGGATTATAGAAGAACCCTATGAACACTGTATGCCAACAAACTAGATAACCAAGATGAAATGGGAGAATTATCAGAAAGATGAAAATATAGAAACTATTATTTTTATAATTTCTTTCCTTACATATTTTCAAATTATATTAAATTGATATAATTAAATTATATAAGTTGATAATCTGTTGACCCTTTTATCTCTTTGAAACACTGTTTTCTACAGTAATACTTTTGTCTTAGAGTTTGCTTTGCCTGATATGTACTGTATTTCCGCATGTACCTGTATAAGATGCATCTTTTTCTGAAAAATTGGCGTCTAAAAACTGGATGCATCTTATACAGTGCTTGTAGAATTTTTTACTTGCATTTCCCACTTTTTTGTGTGGATGAGCAATTGTATGAATTTTATGATGAATAAAACTTGAGTTCAATAATTTTCTGTAATTTTTTTTTCAAATTTCCAACCCCCAAATTAAGGTGTGTTTTATACAAGGGAGGGAGCCTCTTATACATGGGGAAATATGGTAAGTAGCTACACCATTTTCTTTGCTTATTATTTCATGTTATATCTTTCATACTATTACTTTCCATCTTCAGGAGTCCATATATTTAGGATGTACTGTATCTCTTACAAGCAGTGTATTGTCGGGTGTTTCTGTATACTTTGACCATCTTTGTCATTTAATTGTGTTTTAATTCAACCAAGTAAGTTTAATTATTGATGCATTTGGATATTGATCTACCTTCTTACTATATGTTTCCTATTATACCATGTTTTTTGTCTTTTCTTCTTTTGGGTTAATCAAGTGTTTATTATTCCATTTGTCCCATTTATTTGAGTTAGTGGTATACTTATTATTATTATATTGTTATTAATATTATATTATACCTGAGATTCCAAGATTCATTCTTTGCTTTTTAAAATCTACCTTAAGTTAGTATATTTATTATTTTGAATAACACTTTTTATGTTGTCCTATAGTTTATTCTACACCTATTTTAAACTCATAATAAATTACTACTGTTTGTATAGTTACTTACACTGCCCCTTGTTAATTTTTCATGCAGTTCCATGAACTTGAAAAAAAATCCCTTTAGACTTTCTTTTAGTGTAAGTCAGCTAGCAACAAATTCTTTTTGCCTTTGTCCAAAATGCATTTATTTCACATTCCTTTCTGATGTATTTTATTTGCGAGTATAGAATTCTTGATTTGTAGTTAAGTTCTTTCAGAATTTTAAAGCTGTCATTCCATTGTCTTCTGGTTTCCATAGTTTTTATTGAAAAGTCAGTTAAAAGTAATGTGTTTTTTTCCTTTGACTACTTTCACTATTTTATGTCATTGTTTTCCAGGTGTTTGAATACGATGCTGGTTGTAGTTTTACTTACATTTATCTTTCATGTAATTTGTGAAGCTTTTTGAATTCACAACTAGCTGTCTTTCATACAGTTTTGCAAAATTAGTTTCCAATAGTATTTGAAATGTTGCTTTTGTTAAATTCATATTTAATTATCCTTCTGGACTCCAATTACAGGTATATCATATTTTTAAACTCTATTTCACATTGCACTTATTATTCTCTTCTGTATTTTCCATCACTTTTGCTATCTATACTTAATGTTCTATAGACTTCTCTCTCTTAGTTCACTATTCTCTTTAATGTAACTGATCTAATACAATCCTGTCTTTTAATGTGTATAGTTCTAGTAACTTCTAGTTCTAGCATTTCCATTTGGTTATGTTTTTTATATACTTTGTAATTTTTAAATTGAATGCTAAACATCTTGTGTGAAAAATTGCAAAGATTCTACATAAAGTTATCTTTTACCAGAAATGGTTTAATATGCTCCAGTCATATAATATTTGGAATGAATCATTACTCCAGTCATTGATGCATTTTAGATTTTGCTATCCTCATTAATTTACTTTTTCTTTTTTTTTTTTCCTGTTAAAGCATAGCCTTTAATTTTTTTTTTCTGAAGTTGGAAACGGGGAGGCAGTCAAACAGACTCCCGCATGCGCCCGACTGGGATCCACCCAGCATGTCCACCGGGGGGTGATGCTCTGCCCATCTGGGGTGTCGCTCTGTTGCGACCAGAGCCATTCTAGCACCTGAGGCAGAGGCCATGGAGCCATCCTCTGTGCCTGGGCCAACTTTGCTCCAATGGAGCCTCGGCTGTGGGAGGGGAAGAGAGAGACAGAGAGGACGGAGAGGGGGAGGGGTGGAGATGCAGATGGGTGCTTCTCCTGTGTGCCCTGGCCGGGAATCAAATCCAGGACTCCTGCACGCCAGGCCGACGCTCTACCACTGAGCCAATCGGCCAGGGCCATAGCCTTTAATTTTTAAGGAGTAGTCTTCTTGGGTTCTCCTATGAAATTCTGAGGTGTTTACTTGGGCTTTTATACCTTTGTGGCATCTAAATTTTCATCACTGTCTCCCAAGGTCTCTAAGACTGCCAAAATCTCTGCTCATATTTTTAACATCCACGCTGTTTCTTTACACTTACCATAGTTTCTCTGCATTTTACCCTGCACGATTTAGGAGTTAGCAGAAGACTTGAGGAGAAATTGCACAGAAGTTTGGATTCACTCCTCTCAACTCCTGAATATTAGTCTCTCTCAAGTCCCAATCAGCTTGGTAGCCTCAAATTCCAACATCTGTTTCTTTAACCCAGTAAGACTGTCATAAGCCCTGGCTGACACTTGCTTCTTGGCTTCTATTACCCATGACATGAACCTTCAAATCCACATGTAAAAAACCGAGGTAAATGTGGGGTTCAATTCGTTACAGTTTTCTCCTTTCTAGGATCTTGGTACCTCTGGTACTGGCTTCATTAGCTGCAATCTAATGAATTCAAACAGTTGTTTATATTATTTTAAAATAGCTGTTTTCAACAAGAGAGTTAAAGTAATACAAGCTATTCTATCACAGCCAGAGTGGAATTGAACCATTTGCTTTTAATTTGCAATTTTTCTTAATCTCTACTTTCAATATAGTCTTCTCATTTGTGCTTCCTTAAAACTGCAGAGTTTAAATTGAGATAGAGAAATTATATACTTTGATGGACTTAAAATGAGTCAGGAAAACAATTATTCAAATACTAAATAAAATTTGTACGATTGATATTTTTTTATGATTAGCATAAATAACAAAGGGAAAATGGATTTCTGAGTTATGTAGTATTTGTTTTATGTTGAAAATTCACCATTCTCTGTATCCCAGGTCTAATGTCAGTATTGAAAAAACAAAATTAAAACATTGTTTGGTTTTCCATGTATAAAGTTAGTGTCTTTTTCAACCTACACAATGGGAGAACATATTCACTTACACATACAATAAGGGGTTAATAACCAAAATCTATAAAGAACTTGTAAAACTCAACACCAGGAAAGTAAACAATCCAATCAAAAATTTGGCAAAAGAACTGAATAGACACTTCTCCAAAGAGGACATACAGATGGCCAATGGACATATAAAAAAATGTTCAACATCACTAATCATTAGAGACATGCAAATTAAAACCACAATGCGATACAACCTCACTGTCATAATGGCGCTCATTAACAAAACAACACATAACAAGTGCTAGTGAGGGTGTGGAGAAAAGGGAACCCTCCTGCACTGCTGGTGGGAATGCATACTGGTGTAGCCACTGTGGAAAACAATATGGAGATTCATCAAAAAATTAAAAATCAAACTGCCTTTTGACCCATCTATCCTACTTCTAGAAATATATCCTAAAAATACCAAATCACTGATTCAAAAGAAGAAATGCACCCTCATGTTTATTGCAGCATTGTTTACAATAGTCAAGATCTGGAAACAGCCCAAGTGTCCATCAGTAGATGAGTGGATTAAAAAGCAGTGGTACAGGCCCTGGCCGGTTGGCTCAGCGGTAGAGCATCGGCCTGGCGTGCGGGGGACCCAGGTTCGATTCTCGGCCAGGACACATAGGAGAAGCGCCCATTTGCTTCTCCACCCCCCCTCCTTCCTCTCTCTCTCTCTTCCCCTCCCGCAGCCAAGGCTCCATTGGAGCAAAGATGGCCCGGGCGCTGGGGATGGCTCCTTGGCCTCTGCCCCAGGTGCTAGAGTGGCTCTGGTCGCAGCAGAGCAATGCCCTGGAGGGGCAGAGCATCGCCCCCCGGTGGGCAGAGCATCGCCCGTGGTGGGCATGCTGGGTGGATCTCGGTCGGGTGCATGCGGGAGTCTGTCTCACTGTCTCTCCCCATTTCCAGCTTCAGAAAAATACAAAAAAAAAAAAAAAATCAGTGGTACAAATACACAATGGAATACTACACGGCTGTGAAAAAAAACAACATGGACGGACCTGGAGTCTATTATGCCAAGCGAAATAAGTCAGGCAGAGAAAGAAAAATATCATATGACCTCACTCATATGAGGAATCCAATGAACAATGTGAACTGAGGAATGGAAGAGAGGCAGAGAAGGGGTTAAAGAGTCCAGAGGGAAAGTGGTCAGAGGGAAAGGGGATGAGAGGAGGGGATCAAAGAAAGGAAAACATTAGTGAAAGTATATACACATAACACAGAAAGATAGAGAGCAGGATAGTAAATCATGGAGGAAAGGGGGGAAGGCGGTGGGGGGAGGGGGCAAAGGGGGTATCAAGAAGAATATGGGTGGGTGGGTGGGGGAGGGAGGGAGATATATTAAGGGGAACACTTGTAACTATGTAAACACAACAAATTAAAATCAATTAAAAAAAGTTAGTGTCTTTTTATATCATATATTTTATATTACTTCTTGAATTTATAATATATATTTTCTTTTTGCAAAAAGGCAAGCTTAACAGTTTGATATATATATATATATATTTAAAAGTGAAAGAAGTATGTTTTTTTACAATGTTGTATATAGGTCTTCTGGATGAGACATGCACCATTTAGAGCTGTATATCCTGCTTGGAGGGGCAGTTAATAGGCTTACTATACTTGAGAAACAGTATGGCTCATTGGACTAAGCTTTGAGTTAGTAGTTTGGAGTAATAATCCTACTTCTGCTACTGATTCCATTTGTGCCCCTAGACTGGCCATTTAACTTTGTATTTATTCACCTGAAAAAAATAGGATAAAATTATCATGTATTTGCTAGAGTAGCTAGTTATAACTGATTTTGAATATAAAGAAATGCATATAACATATTTTGACCAGTTAAAATTATTACATTCAGTTTCCTCTAAAACCTTTGTATGGCTTTGATTAAAATTATTCTGATCTAAGTTAAAATGAAGCACAATAAAGTGCAGTTAAGTGGTTTGTTTAATTTGCATGCTTAAGAAGGTAGGAACATCCAGTGTAGTTAAGCCTGAGAAAACAAAAAATATATTTAAAAATAGAAAAATAATCTTTCCTTCCTCCACAGTTTCTTTTAAATTGTAAAAAGTATTATATATTGTACATATATATTACTCTTTATTGGGAAAGCATAAAAATTTACATTCATATACAGTAATAACAATAAACATTTATTCTTTTTTTAATTTATAATTCATTATAAATGGAGTTTAAATAATAATTATTTTTAAATTTTATAATAATTTTATCTCTGGACAGATTTTTTAAAGTGCTTTCACCATATCATGTAAAGGAGCAAATAGTCATATCATTCCTTTGCCTGGTATTTTATCTTCCTTTGCATGATATTTGATAATGAAAAAATATAAAGATTGAATTAATTTGAATACATAGAGATTTAATATATAGTACTTGGATTTAGAAAAGATACCATTGAATAGAAGCCTTAAAAATGCCTTTAAATATTTAATAAGTTATATCCAATTTATTTAATAAATTTGAGTTTAATTTGAAATAGAGAACTCTAAATTGACTCTTTACTACATGTCACCTTATAACTGATTCTAGTGCATTTGTGCAATTTCTCTGAGGCTTTTTTTTTTCTTATCTATGAAATGGTAAAAGTAATCTGAATGTGGATTAAAAAAGCTGTGGTACTTTTACACAATGGAATACTACTCAGCCATAAAAATGAATCTTACCTTTTGTAAGGCAATCTTACCTTTTTTGACAGCATTGATGGACCTGGAAAGTATTATGCTAAGTGAAATAAGCCAGTCAGAGAAAGACAAGTGCCACATGATTTCATGTATATGTATAATCAAATGAACAAAATAGACTAATAAAATAGGAAGAGACTCATAGATGCAGGGAACAGATTGACAGCTATCAGAAAGTGGCAGTTGTTGGGCTGGGTGAAAAGGGTAAAGGGACTAAGCAAAGAAAAAAAACTCATAGCCAGACAACAGTATGGTAATCACCAGAGGGAAAGAAGAGTAGGAAGAAGGTAAGGGGGAGATAAATGGTGATAAAACTGACTTGGGGTGGTGAACACACCCAAAAACTATATACTGTTATTAACCAATGTTACCCTATAAATTCAATTAAATTTATAAAAAATTTTAAATCAAGTAAGAATGTATGTGGAAACTATTTATCTTATTAGAGATAACACTGAGGAATACTGACATCTAATTGCCTCCAAGTAATATTTCTTTATAATTGAAGTTTTGATGTTTTTATTCACCAGCCTAATCTTTGTCACCATTCTACATGGTTTCAACATCCTTGCAAATAACTCATCCAACTCCCTGTATGTTTTGACATCCAGTTTTTGGATCTCCTCATTGTTAGTGACCGTTTTTCTATCATTCCAATGATAACTCCCTAGCCACTGTCATCATCAGACACAACTCCCTTCCAATACCTTGAATTCTTATTCATAGATCATAGCTCCTAACCTTGCTCACTTGTATTAATCTCATATATTTTCCAGGAAACAATAGTCCTCCTAATGGTGTCCGTCTTCTAATCTGTTGCTCCTGTCACTTCTTCCTACTCATAGAACTTATTCTAGATTATACTTTCTTCTTAATCCTACTGAAATTCTATTGTTCATTGTCCCAACAACACCCACTAAATTCCCATAACTTCCTTGTTCTTCTTTTCCCTTCACTTTATGCTAAAACTTTGCTTTATTTTTTCAGGGAAATTAGAGCTCTCAGCTGAGAATACCATCACAGTCCAGTGTTTCCTTCTATAAACCCATTAGCTTTTATTTGCCTACCTCAAAAACACAACAATAACAAAGGAAGAGATAATGATGAAATAGAGACAAAGAGTAAAGATAGTGGTAGATAGATGATAAAAAGATAGATGATGGATAGATGAAGGGAAGAGAAAGGAGAGGAGAGGGGAGAAAAAAAAGGAAAAGAAAAAGAAGCAACAACTATGTTTCTCTCAAAGACTAACCCATCTAGCTCACGCTCTGAAACTTCTTTTCACCTTAAAAAAGTATTTTGTCTGTTAAGTTTTCCTCACTTTCTTCTGCATTTTCACTCTTCCTTTCTTACTGCATCATACCTCTCAGTTTATAAATATAATTTATGATCTCTCATCTGAAAGTATAAACAAAATAAAATCCTCTCTTGATTCTGCTTCTGCCTCTAACTACTGCCTTGTTTATTTTTATAGGTAAATGTTTTTAAAGAGTTGCTGTTTTTGCTGCCTCCACATTCTTATTTGCCATTGATCCTTCAAACATATTTATTTATTTATTTATTTTAGAGAGAGGCAGAGAGAGAAATACAGAGAGATAGGAACACTGAATTGTTTCTGTATACGCCCAAACTGGGGATCGAACTGGAAACCTCTGCACTTCTGGGTAACATTCCATTCGAGGCATTATTTTTTATTTTATTTTATCTTATTAATAAAATAGGCTTAATATTTTATTTTATTAGATGCAAAGAGAGGGAGGGAGAGAGAAGGAAGAGTGAAGGGAAGCAGTCATTTGTTGTTCCACTCAGTCAAGCATTCATTGGTTGCTTCCCATGTATGCCCTGACTGGGTATCGAACCCGCAACCTTGCCATTTTGGGAGAGTGCTCTTAACTGATGGAACTAACCATCCAGGGCCAATCCTTCCATTTGACAATTACTCTTTTACTTGCTACATTTGTCTTCCCCATGATACTTAAGTTCAATAAGGGCAAAGACTATGTCCATTTTATGTCCATTTTACTTGTCACTATACAAACAAAACCTAGCACAAATCCTCCAGTTAATAATCACTTGTTGAATACATGAATACCACAGATAGATGGACAGTGTAAGAAAAATGATAGATTCTTATGCAGTCTTGCATTATAAAGCATTTTAGGACTATAGCATCAAAACTTTACCCAAGATTTTAAGCATTTGTTAAAATGGATAGAAGTCATTATATTTGAGAAAGGCTCTTGGGTATATTGCCTATTCTCTGCTCCAGTGCTTCTCAAATTATCTGTGGTGAATTTCTAATCTATGAGACTTTCATAAAATATAATAAAATTAAATTACTAGAATCATAAAATAAAAACAAAAATATAAGCCTATTACTATTAGTTTCAGCAGATGTAAACTTAAGTTACTACAAAAAATTTTAAATGGTTGTCATCAATGTCTATACTAATCTCACTGAAGACAGTTTGAGACCAACACAGGTTTGAAAATCACACTTTGAATAGTGTTGGTTTGCTCCATATCCTTTCATTTGGGATATTGTGTACCTCAAAGCCTTGACTATTCTCTGCTAGAGAAAGAATAGCTGAAAACTGTTAGAAATAAAAGTTATAAGAACCATATAACATTTAGAAATAAATAGCTATAAAACTATCAGAAATTAAATAGGTACAATTAGTCAGAAAACTGAGCACTTCTGCTCATAAATTTATATATTGGAGGGTGGGAAAGAAAAAAAATCTTCCTCAAAATAAGCTTTTTTTTTTTTTTTTTTTTTTTGTTTCCCACACATTTACTGCATTTCAAAGCAGGTGATAGGGAGAAAAGTCAAATGTTACCCTTGGGAGGTTACACAGAACCCAATTTGTTGTTGAGATTTATATTACTAGCTGGATTAGTATAGCCTTTTAATCAAAGTGTTGGATACATTATTTCCATCATTGCTAGTTTCTTTTAATTCTTCTAGCTCACTTTTCTGTCCTAGACTATTTGGCCTTAACGTTTTGTCCCTTATATATTTCCACATCCTCACTTTTAGTATGTCTTTCTTTTTCTTTCTTTCTTTTCTTTTTTTTTTTTTAACTCATTGGGACAGTAAAATGCTACAGCTAGACCTAAGTAGAAAGACAGGAATGACAGTAGCAAAGCATTAATAGGGAGTTTTCTTTCCACCTTGCACATTTAGGGAGAGAAGGATATTAATGAAAGACATGCTAATTATTATCTGCCTTCCTTTGACCTACCAAGGTACCAAGCTTGTTCCCATGTATTATGCTTTACAGCATTGGTATATAAGAAATTCATTAGTTGTGCCACTTCCAGAATGCTCATATTATCAGAGCCCAGGAGATTTTTACAGTAGCTAGAAAACAGCATAAATATTTTTAAATCCTTCATCTAAAGGGAATTCAACAGTTCTCATTTCTACAGGGATTTGGTCATCTTCTTGAAGAAGAAAACTATGGCATGTATTCCTTATACGTGGCTGTTGCTATGTCTGAATATCTTATGGTAGATTTCCTTGCAATATACGCCATGCTACCCAATCTCAAAGGCTAGATCAACTCCAGCTCCACTTTAAAGTTGAAGATTTAAGCTTAGTTCATATCTTTTTGAGCCATATGAGTTTCTAGCATAAAAAAGAAATCCTTTATTTTCTGGGAGCAGTCTGTGACCTTCATTTACCTGTCTCCTCATCCAGGAAACACACGCTTGAATCTCTAGGTTGAACTGGCTTTTCAAGATTCTTCCAACTGGGAATAATTTGCAGTTTAATTGAATTTCTTGCTGGGACTCTGGACTTGAAATTCTAGCATTGGAGTGGCTATCAGGCTAGGTGTCAAGTTTGGGGAATGAGTGATGTTAGCTCAAGTTGTTTAGCACATAATGTTTAATGCTCTGGCAGAACAGAATTCCTTTCATGTTTCATTTGCCTTTCCTCATTGTTCTCTCTAAATCCAGTCTGTACAGTTTGCACTGCGTTAGGGAGGTACTGGATTTGTAGATAAGAAAAAGCGATTCTACAGAATGGGAAGGAAAGAGAGGTAGCTACCTCTGTCTTCTTCTTAAGCCTTGGACTTACCATGAGGTTCAATCACATACGCTCGTATCTTAATAGGTTATTTTTAAATTTTTTAAAAATGCAGAGGACAGAGTGAATACAGATTTAGGAATAAAGCAGATACCAACATACCTACTGTTAATGGATGCTAATATTTCCCATGGGGTTATTTTAACTATTACAGAATATTATAGTGAAGACTTTGACTTGTTCCTCTTTCATACTACAGAAAAATAATTTTCTTCTTTTCTTACATTCATATACTGGGGAATTTGGGTGGTAAGATATAAGGAATATGTTTTCAAGTTTTAGTTCTATTGCTGGTTATTCCAGTTATTCCACTTGCTATGGTTTCACAATTCAAAAATATTGAAGTGATGTAGAGATAAGACAACAGTAGGGCCTGACCCAGGGTATAACAGACATCAAATTCCTGAATGAACTAAAGGTAGTTCTAAAAATACACTCTTCCATTCCAGAAATGTTAGCAGCAACTCTTAATTCTAGCAGCAAATGGAAGGTGTATATTTATTCCTTTGGACAACTCATAAAGTCCAGAGAATTATGTAATATGAGATCTTTTAGATACCTTGAAGACTCAACTTTGGACTTTTTTAAACTGTTGCACAATATCAGTCAAATTCTGCGTAGCATGATTTGAGAACTGGAAATCTTGGAGAGAGTTTAAAGTGCCACAGTGATTGCTAATAACCCTGACAAGTTGTAGAAATGGGCAGATAATTACAGGATGAATTTAATAGAAATAGTGAGTAATGTAGAGGAAGAAAAAAAATAAAATACTATAAACACAAGGGTTTGGCTTTGTGGGATTATTGTGGGAATCAGTAATCCACAAGTAAAACATGAATTAGCCATAATACAGTTGCTTTATTATTTTTACTAGTAAAAGACAAAAAATTTTTAGAGTGCAAGTAGGATTAGCTTGGAAAAAGGCAGTTATGCCCTAGCTACTTGTACAATTATTTATTAAGCACCCATCACACATGCTAAACAGATAAGATAGATCCCTACCTTCAGAGCTTGCTAAAGTGTGGTACATGACAAAGCCAGTATCTTTAATACTGTCTTTTGTTTGTATTCGGTAGTAACTTCGAGTACAGCAAACACTGTGAGCTCCTCGAGATAGGAATATTATTTTCACATTTTGGATCCAACTCCATGCCTAGCACAGGACCTTGTAAACAATCAATTTAGATTAAGGGATAAAAATCAGGTCCTAAATTTTGAAAAAGTAAACAACTGCCTGACCATCAAATATGTAGATCAAAATCTGCAGGTATTTACGAACGTATTACGTGCAGAGCAGTTCTCAACATGATTCTTGTATTAAAAGGAATGGTGGGAATGGATTCAAATTGCACATCGTGATAAGTGCCTTGGATTCCTGACCCGGTGGACAGCCACCCTCTTCAAGCATTTTTTTTCTTTTTAGCTGAAAGATAAAACGCTTAAGCAGAAGCCACTGGGGTGGGATGCACCGCGAAGACTGGTGGCACCGACACACCAGCTCGCGCGCACCGAGCTCGCTCGGGCAGCTCTGCAGACGCAGCCGACCGGCTCCCACCCGAGGCTTCCCGGCGCCCAGTGTCAGAGCGGACGAGGCGTCCCCCCAGAGGAAAGAATGGGCGCCGCACGCGCCCCCCGGAGGAGTCACCCGCGCCCGCCCCGCCTCCAAGTCCTTTTCTTCTTGGGCTTCACTGACCATTCGGGGTGCACTCCAGAGAGGCCTGTGTGGCGCGACTAAGAAGCCAGGTGCCCCCTGTCGCCGCCCGCATCCACCGCCCACCCATTGGAACCCCGTTGCCCAGCAGGCCGAGCAGGCCGGACGCCGAGGCCTCGCGGTAAGAGCCTCTGTCCGCCCCGCCTCCTCGCCCTCCAGCCGGCCCCGCCCCCGCTTGCTACCCCTCCCCTGCTCCCGCCTTGCAAGCTCAACAATCTTCTCGCGCTCCCGGCCCGGCACGCGCGCTTCGCCCCGCAGCAGCTACCGCCACCGCCGCCGCCGCCGTCGCCTCCGCGAAGCCTTTCTCAGCGGTGCCTGCCTTCCAGCCTCGGACCGGAACCGGAAGTTTAGGGGGCGGGGCCGGCGGAGGCCCGGGGACCGAAAACGCGGCCGAGCTTGGAGCCCGGAGCCGGAGCCAGAGCCTGGACCAGAACTTGGCTGCCGCCTGCACCGCCGCCGTCGCCGCCGCCCGTCGCTCCTTCCTCGCGCCGCTGCCGCCTCGGCCGCCACCGCCGCGAGCTCGGCCACCAGTAGTCCGCGGACTTTGGGTGTCCGGGTTGAAGGTCGGTCCGGACGTCGGACCCAGCTCGGTTCCCGGACTGTCCGGGCGGCAGCGGACGCCGCCGCCGCCTCCTCGTCGCCTTAGCCTGGCGTTTTGTTCCGAGAGACCCGAGAGGCGAGCGGAGCTGACAGTGATTTTGACAGTGATTTAAACCTGCTTTTGTTGTTGTTGGCTTTTCGTTGTTTGGTAGTGTGTTGTGCGTGTGTGTGGCGGTTTTTCCTCCGTGGTGCGGTTTTTTTAATTTTTATTGTTGTGCTTTTTTCCCCCCTCTTTTTTCCCCTTTTTTCTTTGCTTTTTTTTTTTTTTTTAACCCCGTGAACGTTTTTTGGTCGGGGCTTCCGAATATGTTTTATGACGGTTGATTTTACACCAGGAGGTTTGTCTCCGAGGAAGACCCAGGGAACTGGATATCTAGCGAGAACTTCCTACGGCTTCCCCGGCGCCTCGGGAAAATGGGAGCTGCTGCAAAGTTGGCGTTTGCCGTCTTTCTTATCTCCTGTTCTTCAGGTAGGTGCTCGGAGCGCGGCGCGGCGGGGCTGCGGCCGCTGCTGCCGCTGCTGGCGGCCGCGGTTGTTGTCGGGGCGGCGAGCTCCAGTGGGGCCGGGGGAGTTTCCCCCCGACCCGAGCCCCTCGGCTGCTTCCCCTGAGGTCTGATCGTGATCTGGAAACCTCCATGAATTTTCCTCGTTTTGAGTTAAGTTGGTAACTGATAAGAGTGACTGCTCTGTTGTTGTGAAAGTGAGAAAGTCATGGTTTTGTGGCCATAACACTGGATGACAGCGCCGGTTGGGTTGCAATTAAGCCGCAGATACCACAAGTGACAATTTATGCAAAGGTTTGAGACCTGAAAGGCGTATTCCAACATGTCATTTAGTGTGGCATCCTCCAAAATAAGATTGGTTTTCTCCTTTTTTTAAATCGTCGTTTAATTAGTGCTTTCGCCAGTGGCTGTCACGGCAGAGATCAAGTCAGTTGCTACTTAATTTTGACCGTGAGAAACAATGGATCATATCAGCAGTTTCATCTGGGTCTCCGTTCACGTTTTCTTCAACTTTAGTGTCCAGCAGCGTTAAAAATAGTTGTAGTTGTTGTTGTTGGAGTATTAACTATAATCCAGTGCAGAAGAGGTGTGCCGCTATGTGTTGGTAATGTGCTGGCTTTCAACCACCATTTATGTGCTCTTTGCTGGCATAGATTTTGCTTACCTACGGAATACTTATCTTAAACGCTTTGTATTGAAGCATTGTTTTCGGGTTAGAATAGCTCATTTGAAATTGTTTATACTGTCGAATACACTATATTCATGAAATATAGGTTTTGGCCCAGTTGTAATCTGGCCCTTTTGTATTTGAAATTTTGTTTTTGTGAGAACGTTCTATGGTTGCAACCAGTGGTTGGAAAACTAGGCTTTTGTATTTGAAATTCTGCAAATGAATAATACATCATCTAGCCCAAAGGTGCGCAAATATACGTAACAGGAGAATTCGATAGATGAACAATTTGAAAGTCGCAACGGATCTATTATAAAATTAAATATTCAGTTACTAGGTTGTGAAATAGAATTATGCGGGGGGGGGGGCTCGACAGGTTTTTTTTGGCCAGGTCTTTATCTCATTTGCTACAGGGAGATTAGAGGGTGGTAGTCTTTTCTTTGTGTACCTCTGTGGGGTGTATGTGGGGTGTGTGTGTGTGTGTGTGTGTGTGTTTGTCCGTCCGCCCCTTCCCCCCCCCTTTAATAGAATCTTGTAATGTATAGAATTTTGCTGAATGGTACATTTCCTTGTGGTTAATAAATGGATAAAGTCTAGTCTTGTGTCTGTAGTGGTATTGATCAGTTCCGGGTGGGCTGCGTGTGTTGTGAAATGGCGATCATTGCCAGAGCTTAACCAAAAGAATCATGTCTGTTTAAATGGAAGAAGGTGCATGCTTAAGGCAGGTTGACAGTTCTTTTTGTGCACGGTTTGGGGAGGAAGATAAACAATGCTGTCCCTGAAATGAATGAATACCTTGATAACATTAAACCTCTTGCTTTTGTGACATGTGTTAACCATGAGGTTTTTATTTTTCCTGTAATATGTACTCTTTTTCCTCTGCCCTGAAATGATCTGGTTGGTGAACGAACTCCTCTTGTTCAAATCCTTCTTTCTGATCTGTTGCCCTTGAGGAGGAGGGGCATCATGGCTACTGACCAAAGAATTGTGGACATTATTCCTCCCAGGCTCACCTGAGTCACACTAATTGGTGAAGGAAGTTATTCTTGAGTAGTCTCAAGGTATTTCTTCTTATGGAAGAGCAGGCTGCCACTACAGATCTTACAGCTTCCTCTGCTTGGTTTGGGAGAAAAAAAAGATTGAGCATTAGTTTCTTGTACGATTATTTTTGCTGAGCCAGGAGGTTAAAAGCTAAAATTTTGAAATTTATTGTTGTAGAGCATATAGTCTACTTACAATAAACTAATATTAAATATTGTTACATAGTTTTTAAAATAAACATTCTTAGTTGAACTTAAAGTCTATTGAACTAGGTCTGTTGAAGGTAATTGAAATAATCTTTAAGACTTTAACCCATATTTACACATGAAGATTTTTAGAACTTAAAATGTCTGCTTTTTAAAGGGGTTTTTGTTGTGAATCAGATACACTCAAAAGATTATTATGTTTCTGTTCCAAATTGATTTTTCAATGTAATTTGTAATCTGACATGAGGATGGCATTCCCCCCCCCCCCCCCCCCCCGGATATATGAACATTTTAAATCAAATGGTAAATACTAGTAAGGAACAATTTTATTTCAGGTATTTAGGATAGTTGTTTACTGTTTTCTTTAGTATTTTGTGGATTTTTATTTTCCAGTTTCCATTCCATGGTATGCTTACTGCAAACTGATTACACAGATTGTTACTGTAGGGTATGGCCAAACTGTATACTTTCTTCCTCTCATTCCAGGGGAAATATTTTTGAGTTTTGTTGCCATCCAGAAATGTCTATGGATTCTCTTCATTTGATTTTTATATTTTTCATTCTTGTTATTCTTCCTCAGATTTTGTTTTAATCAGAAACCTACTTAGTTTTTTTAAACATTGTAGTTAATTTGTACCTTTTCCCACAATTTGTTATAATGTGAATATGAGTTTAATACTTAACTCTAGTTCGTAGTTTTATCTTACCTAAAGTGATGCAGCTATTGTACTATTTGAGTTGCACTGAAAAAGTTGAGCATTCCTTTGGATTGTGTGGGAGCTGGAGTAGTCTGGTTCAGGTATTAGATGAAATAAGAAGTGGAAATAAAGTATGTGCATCTTCTTCAGTTCAGTTAGGCAGTACTGGGCGCATTTCTGTAAGTTTCTGTGTGGTTGGAGGGGGAATTGGCAGTGCAGTGACTCTTCTGGGACTCTTCTAAACTTACAGATATTAAATGTGTTGTTTTCTAAAAGGTAGAATCTCTTAGATGTAGTCTGTGATTGAATTTAAATATAATATTTTGGAACATCAAGAGCAGAAGAGAAACAATTTCCCCCAACCCCTGCTGCCACCTCCCCCCTTATTCATTTTTAATTTTTTTTTGTTTATAAGAAGCCAGTAGTTCTCAAGCTTGAGTGACTTTTGTTCTCAGCCCCCCCCAATACCTCCCCCAGGGGCATTTGAAGACATTTTTGGTTTTGATTGTCCAAACTATAGGGAAGGAGGGGAGCGTGTGCTACTGGCATCTAGTGGGTAGAGGGCAAGGATGCTGCTAATCATGGTATAATACACTGCACAGCCTTCCACAACAAAGAATTACCTGGCTCAGAGTGTCAGTAATGTTGAGGTTGAGAAGTCCTACTTTAAATTTTTAATTTTTAAAAGCATTAGTATATTAATAAAGGGCTTTGCTCCTCCCTGTTATCTAAATTTTACCAGTATGTGGTATTGGTGATCTACAGGTGACCTTGTATTAAGAGTTTTAATCTTTTCACTATCTTTTAAAATTAGAATGATTAGAGAAACACTATAGGTTTATACATTATTTCATCCTATTATACTTTACTAAAAATATTTGCTGTTATGAATAAACTCTCTCCAATCATTTGTTATGATGGAGTGCTCATGAAGATTGCATATTCATCAATATGATGAATGATTGGTCAAGTATCTAGTTTAATTATATTTGCTTTTGATCCAGTAGTTTATTTGCCGTAATAATCAACTTTAAGGATGTTTTCTTTTATCTTGACTAAATTCACTACCTGGGTGGTGTGGTGGCATCAGGGTGTGTGTGTTTGTGTGTTTAACATGGTGCCAGAAAGTTTTATAAGTTTCATATGGAAGAAATATGTCCACTATTACATGTTTCCTGAATGGTTCAAAGTGTAAATTTAGTTGTTTTTTTAAAGATACTCCTTTTGTTTAGCTAACTTTAATCTCAAGAAACTTTTAAAGTGATTTCTTAATTACATAAATTTTTTGAGACTCATTAGCAGAATTTTGGTTACCATTATGCTTAGACTATTTACTATGTAATATTTTATGATTTATTGTAGACCCTTGTCCTTCTTAAGATTAAAATTTGACCATAATTAATTAGTGCTTACTTTATTTTGATATCTTATTTTAAGGAAGTTAACTCAGCTAGCCAGGATAAGAATTACAGTGAAACTCTTAAAATAAGTAGCATTATACTGGTGAGAGGAAAAATTCTGAAGTCACTCCCACAAAAGGTATGCAAAGAAGCCTCCCATTGTTTTTGTAATACACCTCCCATTTGTACCTCTGATACTACTGACGTTTCACCCTTCGGTCTATCAGAATCACTGTTTAATGAGAAGTAAAGCATAACTAAACCAAATATGAGATTTTAGTAATCTCTAAATTGTCCCTTCAGGGGTCGTCAAACTTTTTATAAAAACCGCCCACTTTTGCAGGGCTGGTCAAGGTTGACCAGGGCCTGGTCCCTACCGCCCACTAGTGGGCGGTCCAGCTTTCAGGGTGGGCCAATCGCAGCGCTGTTTGGTTGCACGGTAGGGACCAGGTTGACCAGCACTGCGCAACCTACCGCGCAACCAAACAGCGCTGCGATTGGCCCACCATGAAAGCTGGACCGCCCACTAGTGGGCGGTAGGGACCAGGTTGACCAGCCCTGCAAAAGTGGGCGGTTTTTATAAAGAGTTTGAAGACCCCTGCTAGATTCTAAAACTGTTTTGTTTCTTATTTTTGTAAGTGTTCTTATTTCTCATCTATAGTGTCTTATAAATCTGTGATTAAAATTATTCTTTTCTGGCCCTGGCCGATTGGCTCAGCGGTAGAGCGTCGGCCTGGCGTGCGGGGGACCCGGGTTCGATTCCCGGCCAGGGCACATAGGAGAAGCGCCCATTTGCTCCCCCCCCCCTTCCTCTCTGTCTCTCTCTTCCCCTCCCGCAGCCAAGGCTCCATTGGAGCAAAGATGGCCCGGGCGCTGGGGATTGTTCCTTGGCCTCTGCCCCAGGAGCTAGAGTGGCTCTGGTCATGGCAGAGCATCGCCCCCTGGTGGGCAGAGCATCGCCCCTGGTGGACGTGCCGGGTGGATCCCCGTCAGGCGCATGCGGGAGTCTGTCTGTCTCTCCCCGTTTCCAGCTTCAGAAAAATACAAAAAAAAAAAAAATTATTCTTTTCATGCTCTCTTACATTGCCATTTGTCATGGTAGCCCTTAGATAGTTAGGAAAGATTAGCAGTGCTTGATATTGGAATCACTAATATTCTTTCACTTTTAATCCATATTCTATAACTCATTATTTCTTCCATTTCCTTTAATTATAGTTCCCTTTCCACTTTCCTCCCTTCTTTGTTTGCTCTCTTTCCCCTCTCTTCCTTCTGTAGTTTCTTATACTGTATATAGGCTGCCAATTTAGGAACCCACTTACTGCTTAACATCAAGGATGGCTCAAAGAGGGCTACTCCATGGTTTAAATGAAAACAGAATTTAGAATGCTTGAGAGTTGACATGATAATCTTTTCCACTGTTCTTTCATTTGTTGGTTTCTGGAATAACACACACACACACACACACACACACACACACACACAGGAATAGTGTTACTATCTTGAAATCAAATGGCTTTATTGACCTTTAGATTGCTTTGTCTCTTAATATTCTCATTTTCTTTAACTTTTGCTGCTTTCAAAAAGTCTACCTCTTGTTAATGATCATTCATTGTCTCTTTAAACCAAATTTGACCAGACCAGAGGGTATATTTACTGCCACAGCTAGGACCACATTAGACTTCCTCTGTGGTAAATTTAATTCTGTTAGGTTATAATAGTCATGTCTAGACAGAACATTGATTTTAAATTGACTATTGAATATGAAAGTTCCAGAAATAGTATATAGAGGAAGGAAGAGTAGTCAAGGTAGGGTACTATAGAGAGCAATTTACTTCCCTCATTCTCCAGCTAGATTTCTGCAGTCACTTTCAGATAGATACTGAATGTGTCTATTGGTCAGGTTTTGTTTAAAAAAGGGACCTCAAAGGAATGTGTTGTTTTCTCTGTGGTTGGGTTATTTATACTGTTAGAATGGTGGGCTTAACGGAAAAAAACTGGGAGGTTCTTATGGATACTGGACAGGAATGTGGTTCTGGTAGTAATTAGACTTGGGTTCTGGTCTAGTGCATCATCATTTTTCTTACCTGAATTATTGTAGTGCCTTTCTAGCTAAGACTAGCTAGTTCCTTTTATTACCTCCTCATTTAGTCCATCCACATAGCTGCTAGATTGACCTCATTAAAAATAAAGCTGAATATGTCACTCCTGTTTAAAACCTTTCACTGATTGTGAGTCACTTTTAGCATAAAATCTAACATCTTAGAATGGCACACAGAGTCCTTTATCATTTGGTTCCTGCATGTTTTCTCTAACCTCCTGGGATAGTGGGTAAGAGTAGGCTTTGAGATTAGACTTCCTCAGTTTACATGTTCTACTTCCTGGCTTCTCCCCTTTAAACCTTGGGCAGATCACTTCACCTTTTGTGCTTGTTTTGTTATCTACAAAATGGGTATATTAATAGTGTCTACCTCAGAGAGTGGTTTGAAGATTAAATGTCACATTAAGTGCTAGGTATTCTGCTGTGGCTCCTCTTCGGCATAAGTCCTATATTCCAGCTCTACACACTCAACTACTCAACTTGCTGTTTCCTGAATGGGTTATCCTTTATTGCAGTGGTTCTCAACCTTTCTAATGCCGTGACCCCGCAATACAGTTCCTCATGTTGCGGTGACCCCAAACCAAAAAATAATTTTGGTGGCTACTTCATAACTGTAATTTTGCTACAGTTATGATTCGGAATGTAAATACCTGATATGCATTATATATTTTCCGATGGCTTTAGGCGACCCCGCCGGCGTCGCGACCCACAGGTTGAGAACCGCTGCTTTATTGTATAGCAGTGTGGCACTTTCCTACATTATTTCTTCCTCCTTTATTTGGCTAACTACTTGCTTTTAAGACTGAGAAGTATCACCTCTTCAGAAACATTTTCTCTGCCACTAAATCCAGATTGAGTTAGTTGTTTTATGTTTTTATATGCTTTATAAATTACTTTGATTCCAGTAATTATTGCAAATATTTACTTGCCTATATACACTGTAGACTATGAACTCTTTGAAGACATCTCTTTTTTCATAGACCCAGACCTAAAACCTGGCACACAGTATGTGCTCAACAAATGTTTACTATAGTGAATTTCTTCATCTCTTGGTCTGAGTTATTTATGTATTAAAGTGGTAAACTTGGAAGGAGACTTGACTTGGGGTGGTGAACACACAATGTGATATACAGATGATGTATTACAGAATTGTGCACCTAAAACTTGTGTAATTTATTAATTGATGATGTATTACAGGATTGTACACCTAAAACCTGTGTAATTTTATTAACCAATGTTACTCTAATATAGTCAAGTAAAAAATTTAAAAATATGAAGCGGTAAACTTGGATTAGGTCAGTGGTAGACAGCCTGGTCCCTACCACCCACTAGTGGGCGTTCCAGCTTTCATGGTGGGCGATAGCAGAGCAACCAAGTTGTTTTATAAAGATTTATTCTGCCAAATTTAGCGAAAATCCGACATAAAGTACTTGGTAAGTAATTATTATTATATGCTTTAACTTGCTGTAACTCTGCTTTATAAATTTTATAAAGTAAAGTTACTTCCCTACTTTATAAATCACCATTACTGTGGAACCAGTGGGTGGTTAGAAAATTTTACTACTAACAGAGATACAGAAGTAGGTGGTAGGTATAAAAAGGTTGACTACCCCTGGATTAGATGATTTCGGAACTTGTTTTCTACTCTAAAAGCTTTATGATTCTTTAATGTTAGAGTTTAATAGTGACATTTTATTAAGAAAAAATGATTTTGCTTTTTTTGTATCATTGTTATGTTCATTTTTTTAAAATGCTACCTCTGATCCTTATAATAAATATTTTAATATAATTTGAATTAGATTTAGAAGGCATCTTAGAGATCTTCAGGTTCAGTGACTTTTGACTTTTTTGACCATAACCCCTAGTAAATTCACAGTGTATCATGCCTCAGTTCCTGTATACATAAAAAACTGTACATATTTCAGAAATAGAAGTTTCCTAAGCTAATTCTTACTGTGTGAAAGACACTTTTATTTATTTTTATATTCTGTTCTTTAAAATTTTTTTGATTGATTTAATTTTCAGTGGGTACTAAAAGGCTGACTTAGTTCAACAATCTTATACTCTACCCAGTACTCTTGAGTAGAGAAGGAAGTTGGCCTGACCAGGCGGTGGCGCAATGGATAGAGCATTGGACTGGGATGCAGAGGACCCAGGTTCGAGACCCGGAGGTTGTCAGCTTGAGCGCAGACTCATCTGGTTTGAGCAAAAGCTCACCAGCTTGGACTCAAGGTCGCTGGCTCGAGCAAGGGGTTACTTGGTCAGCTGAAGGCCCGCGGTCAAGGCACATATGAGAAAGCAATCAATGAACAACTAAGGTCTCACAAGGAATAACTGATGATTGATGCTTCTCATCTCTCTCCATTCCTGTCTGTCTATCCCTGTCTATCCCTCTCTCTGACTCTCTCTCTGTCCCTGTAAAAAAAAAAAAAAAAAAAAAAGAAAAAAGAAAAAAAGAGAAGGAAGTTGAATAAGTAAATATTTGCAATGAAAAATAATCTTCACTGAAAAATATGCTCATTATTTAAGCTGTCCTACACTATAGAACATGAATTTAGGTACAGCTCGAGGGAAAACTGGTCCCAAGGGAAACCATGGACCTGCTTGGGTTAAGCTCTTCTCTCTTCTGAACCGCTGGATGTATTAAGCACACATGGATTATAATTTTGAAGAATTCAGATTTTTACATTTAGGAAAGGTTAGAAGACATAGAACCTAATAATAGAAAAAAATTGTTTTGGCAGGAAGTTGCAAAGGTTATTCATCTTAATATGAAGGAAAAGGTACAAAATAGGGTCAGGAACACAGAGGGCATTTGTGAGTAAACCTAATCATGGATGACAGGCAAGTTAGAATGAAGGAATTTTGACTAAATCTGAAGAAGAGATTTATATGATGAAAAAAATGTTTAAAATTACTTGAGGAAGCAGAACAAACCTCAGTTAAGTCCAAATGGGAAGTAATTAAAACCTAGAGGAAATTAGAGTGGCTGATATGATTGTGCTTGATGTCCCAAATAAATGTATGTGGAATATAGGACAGAAGAACAGCCTGAAAATTGAGTTAGTATGGAAGCACTACTAAATAAAATTGGTAGAGAAAAAGCAAGCCAGAAAAAGAGGAATCACTTCATAACAAAAGAAATTCTACACAGATAAGGATTTAGATTAGAAGCATGAATGAAAATACAGACAAATTTGAAAAAAATAAGAGTACATAAATAGATGATAGCATGTAATACTCTTTTACAGGGCAGAGACAGTGTATGATGTATATGTAGCTATTGTGCTTTCCAGTAATAGAATTCTAAGCCCTGGTGGCTCACTCTATTGCTGGTGCTTAAATATTCTTTGGAATCTGCATAAAGCGTTTTCCTCAGAGTAAATTCCACTAAACTATAGAGTAGATTTGGAAACTTTTCTGACGTGATATGTCACGCCTGAATTCTGAACCTTTTCAGTGCTTTTTTTTTTTTTTTTTGGCTAGATAAAAGCTCTTATTCTTTGATTATTTTCTTAGTAGCTATTGTCACACTGAGAATCATTTTTATTCTCTAATATTGCTGAAGAATTTTAAATGTGAAGCAATAAGATAATTATTAAAAGGACCCATGTAGGGAGGGGTTGCATTTTAGAAGATTTAAAAAATGAATTGTCTTTATGTATTGTAATAAAAGTAAGCTTATCAGTATATAAAGCTTAGAGGTAGGATTTTTTTTTCCTGCTTATGATTAATTACTACTTTTATATTTTATAGAAGTGAGATCTTAATTATTAGGAAAAATGTTTGGTCTTCACATCTTTATGACTGTACACGATAAATTAAGTTTGTTTGAAGGTATTATTTCAAAAGGAAGGGGCATGGGCAAGTGTCTAAAACTGAAAATTTTTTAAAAATTTGTCATCCAGTATGAATTAATTGAAATTATGTGCCACATAAAACATAGCTGGTTGATCTTACATATATGGGGTGGGCAAATAGGTTAGTTCTGAGTACACAAAACACAGAGTTTATTCTTGTGTTATTATTTATTTATTGTATTATTTATTTGTATCACATCTGTAAACCTAATTTTGCCCACCCCAGTAGATGTTAGTTTTTAACCTATTTGTAAGTCTTATTTTTTAAAATGTAGTGTGTAAGGCCCTGGCCGGTTGACTCAGTGGTAGAGCGTTGGCCCCACGTGTGGAAGTCCCGGGTTCTATTCCCAGCCAGGGCACACAGGAGAAGCGCCCATCTGCTTCTCCACCCTTCTCCCTCTCCCTTCTCTCTATCTCTCTCTTCCCCTTCCGCAGCCGAGGCTCCATGGGAGCAAAGTTGACCCAAGTGCTGAGGATGGCTCCATGGTCTCTGCCTCAGGTGCTAGAATGGCTCCAGTTGCAGTGGAGCAGGGGCTGAGCATCGCCCCTTGGTGGGCATGCTGGGTGGATCCCGGTTGGGTGCTTGTGGGAGTCTGTCTGCCTGCGGAAGTATACAAAAAAAAAAAAGAATCTAGCATGTAAAATATTTGAAAATATAGATTCAGTTCTTGCGGGATATTTTAAAATTATCTGGTAAATTATCAGCTAATGTGAGATAATAATTTGAGTGACTCAGCCAAAGGAAATATTGATAGAGTGCCAAATAGATGCCAAGAAATATCTAGAACATTCAGATATCATGGTTCTTTTACAAGTTCTTTAAGGTTTCATTGTTCTAGCATTCATTAAAAAGAAACATTGGAGTAAATCTTCATCTCTGTTTGTTGGAGTTTAAAATATTTTTCTTAGACCATATCATTTAAGACAGGGGTAGTCAACCTTTTTATACCTACCGCCCACTTTTGTATCTCTGTTAGTAGTAAAATTTTCTAACCGTCCACCAGTTCCACAGTAATGGTGATTTATAAAGTAGGGAAGTAACTTTACTTTATAAAATTTATAAAGCAGAGTTACAGCAAGTTAAAGCATATAATAATAATTACTTACCAAGTACTTTATGTCGGATTTTTGCTAAGTTTGGCAGAATAAATCTTTATAAAACAACTTACTATAGTTAAATCTTTTTATTTAGACTTCGGTTGCTCTGCTACCGCCCACCATGAAAGCTGGAACGCCCACTAGTGGACGCTAGGGACCAGGTTGACCACCACTGGTTTAAGCCTTCAGTGTTTTAAAATTTTTCAGGTAAAAGTAAAATCTTGCAAGATTCTCAAGTCTGTTTAGAGTAATAGCTATGAGCTTTGAAAACATGATCCTTCAGTTTTGTGATCATTATGAATGTGGTATAATATTTTGGACTAAAATTTTGGAGTCTCTCATTCAAATTCCTTCTTTTCTAGTTACTCTTCCTTGACCTAGGCAACCACTGAGACCCCGCTTTACTCATCTCTAAGTTAAAGAGGATGAAATAAGCATTCATTTAATTAGTAAGTATTGCACTACATGCTAGGTAGACATTGGGCTAAGTGCTTGGGGTGCAACAGTGAATAAGACAGACTTGATTATTGCCCTTATGGAGCTTACAGACATAAAGTAATTAATCAAATGAATAAAATAATTACATATTGTTATGTGCTCTGACAGAAACAGGCAGGATCCCAAGAGGGTGACTGTCTCATATCACATGACACAATCTCTAATTATTTAGTTTGTTTACTTATCTATTTATTATCTGAACTTTCCACTACTGGAGTATACTCTCAGAGAGATGAGCCACCTCTTACCTTTATCGCAATACCCCCAAGGGATAGCACAGTTTCTGGCAGAGTAGCAGCTCAATAAAAATTTGGCTGCATGAAGAAATGAATGCAGGGATGGGACTGGAAAGAGAGTTGAACAAGATCATGCAGGGGTTTTGATCTGATGTGAGGATGTGAGAAGGAGTTGGAATGAAATGCAAAGGGCAGTAGGAAGTGAAGAGTTCTAACGAAAAGCTAGATCTGGGTTATGTGTTAAGATCACTTTGGCAGCTATCTGGAAAATATAGAGGAAGTGTGTAAAAGTGAAGAGGTAAACCAGTTAGGAGACTTATTACATCAACCTAAATGAGAAAGACTCTCCAAGATCCCTTCTAGCTTTTAACATTCTCTGTATTTTAAAACTAGATGGATTATTGTGCATATGAGAACTTTGAATACAATGTCTTAAAAAAATACTTTACAAAGGAGATAATAAAACAGACCAGAGGCTATTGAATTTTTGTGTCAAATATCTTTCTTCAGATTTTGGGCATATGCAAATTTATATTTCTACTTACTAAGCATTCCTGTTTCTCTTTGGAACTTTGGCTTTACTCATTTGCAAATCTTATTTTTTCATGAGAACCTCTTATTGTTTAAATATGTAAGATACTGTTTGTATGGTTGAAGACTTAAAAGTAGAAACTTGGCATACTTTGTATCTTAATTTTTATGAATTTCATATCTTTAAGGTCTTATAGTAAAGGCTGAACAGATAAATAGTTAAAGCTACAAGGCTATTATTTTTACTCAGGGCTATGGTCACTAACTCTTAAGTAGTCAGCTTGAATATTTTTATCTGTGAAGGAATCAAGGCTCTACTTTTGGTGGAAGGGGGAGTTGGTGCTTGGCACAGGGAAATCAGCTTTATATTGCCAGAAATTCAGTAGCATCATCCTTGACTAGGAAAAACTACATGATTACACAGAGCTAAAACCAGAAGAGACATTAAACTTTACTGAATTTAAAAATACAGTGGTGGCTGTCTCTTTTTTATTTGATTTCTTTCATTTTGGTAGCAGGTAAAACTAATTCCTTGGTACGAAGCGTAGTTTCAACCTGTAAGTATTATAAGCCATTTTTTATTTATTACCATAAATAAAGTAGTCCTAGAAAAAGAATTGGTTGCTTGGCTTTGTGTCACCTGAAGTTAGTGAAGTTTTATGCTGCAGGATTAGTAAATAGAATTTGCTGATTATTTTTATTTAAGCTAAGACTTGAAATTAGTTGTGTAATTACACTTTAAAATAATATGGGTAGAAATGGAAAGTCAAAGTTTAAAGAGAATGATAAATTATGAGTAAGGGCAGTTGTAAGATATGACTTATACAAGATGGGCAAGGTAATAGTAAAACACTTTGATTAGTAGGCATTCAGAAATAGAATAAAACACCTAAACGACCAGAAAAAATGATTGAATAGCTACTGACCATTTTTTTTATTCTATATAAAAAATAATGTATAACAAACCTTACCTGGTAATGTTTTTTAATTTTTTTCCTTAGTTTTTTAGAGATACATAAAACTGGTTTGAGTATGGAGTTAGGAAATTAATTGCTACTTACATTGTTTGTTAAAATGTGAGTAGATATTGCCTATTAGCTGAGACTGCTAGAAATAATAGAAGCAATTAAATTAGGAGGCTTTAACTGGTGAGAGGGCCTAACAAACTGTAAGGTGCTGTTTTCTCCGGTAACTACCTCTAGAATGATTTTTTTTTTTTTTGATTTTTTTTTACATTTTTTTATTTTTTTAACAGGGACAGAGAGAGAGTCAGAGAGAGGAATACACAGGGACAGACAGACAGGAACGAAGAGAGATGAGAAGCATCAATCATCAGTTTTTTTGTTTTTTTTTTTCAATTTTTTATTTATTCATTCTAGAGAGGAGAGGGAGAGACAGAGAGAGAGAGAGAGAGAGAGAGAAGGGGGAAGGAGCTGGAAGCATCAACCCCCACACATGCCTTGACCAGGCAAGCCCAGGGTTCCGAACCGGCGACCTCAGCATCTCCAGGTCGACGCCCCATCCACTGCGCCACCACAGGTCAGGCTAGAATGATTTTTAAGAAGAATAGACTACTAAAGTTGATCCTTACTTCTGAAGGATGGAGTAAACTTAAAGGTTTAGTGCAAGAGAAGTGTGTTTTTTTCCTTTGGAGTTACTCAGGAGCCTGAGAATAGCCCCTACTAAGAAATATAATTCCTGTTAGTTTAGCAACATATATTTAACAGCCTCAATTAAGCAATATTTTTTATACTTAATAACTAGTATTGTTTCCATTGATAGGGAAAGAAATCAGCAGAAGAGTAGATGAGCCTAGTCTGTTACAGATATAAAATTATCTACCATGGGAACATGTGGTTGGCTAGTAAGGGCTAGTTAATAGAAAAAAGCTAATCTTGTTGGTACACATGTAGCTGTTGATTAGAAAGACTGGATTTCTATACAAACTAAGAAACAACAGTAAACACGTTCTTCATCTCAAATTCAGTGAAAGTAATTATAAGGGTCCTGGGCTGGTATACTAGAAATAACGAACATTCTGTAGGGAGAAAATTTGGGTGCTGGGCATTTCTTCACCATGGTGTGATGATATATCATGTGAATTTTGGGAAATTCCATACCTTAGTTTCTTCGCCTGTACAATGGAGAGATTGTAATACTAATACTACTGCCCCACAAGATTACAGAGAGGGTCAAAGGCTATGTATGTATACAAACAATCACACTCGCATATACTATACGTCTATACATGAAACTTTAAAATACTATTGCACATATTTGTAGTAATGCAATGATTTATTAAAGGACTAGAGAGCAATTTATTCCCTAAACAACTGAATACAATATTAGAGAATGTCCCTTACAGTGACCTTAAAGGCACTGTTTGATAAGGCCCTTCTCCAATCTTATCTTTTTGCCATATTGGGCCTCTGATGGTTTCTACAACAAACCAAGTGCTTTTTATTTCTCTGAGCTTTTTTTTCACTTACTTTCTTTTAATACTTATGAGAGGGCATATCTGACTTATTTAGTGTAGTTTCCACAGTGTCTGACATATAGAGGTGGTTAACAAATATTTGTCATGGACCATGAATCAGTGTGACTGTGTTCCAGTACAAATTTATTGATAGATATTGGAATTTGATTTTCATATAATTTTATGTGAGACAAAATATTATTATTTTGATTTTATTTTTAACCATTAAAGTGTAAAAACCACTGTTCAGGGGCTGTACGAAAAGAGGATGCAGACTGGATTTGACCTGTGGGAGATGGTTTACCAACCCCTGACATAGGACATTGTTTAAGTAGCACCGCTTCCCTGACTTAAAAATATATCATGTTCCAGAAATTTGGAACCTAGGGTTGGCTAAGTTTCCAAACCAATTAGCAAACCTGTTTTACCTCTGGTGTTTGTATTATGGCAGTACAACTACGTACCCCCAGAAATAACACTAAGGGAAAAGGGATTTCTCCCCATCACTGTTAGAATTTCCTTCTTCCCTGATCTTTCTTTCATCTGTGGCATTTTGCATCCTGGAAGTACCTGCTCCCTTGGGATCCAGTAGGATGGTATGGTGACCAAACTAAAAACAAATTTGTGTATGTGATTAGGGAAGAGGGCATAAGAGGAGAAGGGTTGTAAGGGAGAGGAGAAAGAAAGAAAATAGAAAATATCAGAAGGAATTACACACAGTAAAGATTAGTATTATTTTGTGAAACCTCAGTTATATGTGTGATTATATATGTGCTGAGTCACAATGAAAGATGCATTTCCTTTTTCTTTTTTAAGTGAGAGGAGGGGAGATAGGGAGACAAATTCCTACATGCACCTCAACCAGGGTCAACCTGGCAACTCCTGTATGTTATTGATGTTCAACTCAACAGAGCTATCCTCAGCACCTGAGGCTGATGCTTGAACCAGTTGAGCCACTGGCTGCAAGAGGGGAAGAGATGGAGGAAGGGGGGGGGGGGAGAAGTGGGGGAAAGAAGCAGAAGGTCACTTCTCACGTGTGCCCTGACTGGAGATGGAACCTAGGATGTCCTCACGTTGGGCTGACGATCTATCCACTGAGCCAACCAGCCAGGGCCAAAAAATGCATTTCATACCATGGTATGTAGTCAAACCTTGAAAGCCTATGTTCTGAGGATTTGAGATACTGATCCTGAGATACCTTTATCAGAGCCAAATGAAAAGTATAAAGGTAGCCTCTTGACTGCTTGCTACATTGTGTTTCTGGTATTTCGCTACCTTAGTTACTGGTCTTACAGATGAGAAAACAGGGTCATACAGCCAGTTAAGATTCACAACTTAGATTCAAACAGATGCTTACTTTATTTTAGAATATGGGCTTCCTCTATTATATGATGTTGTTTTCCCTATAGGGAAAGAAGCCACGTATGACTTCCATCGTGTTTCAGAGGACAAAAAAAAAAAAAAAAAAAAACAAAAAAAACAAAACAAACCCAATTGGTGGTGGCAGCTCACCAGATTGCTTGAGACAAAGGCAATTGGCTTAAGTATGAGTACAGGGCCACTGGAAGGAAATGGTTAGGAACCACGTATGGAGAATGACATGATGTGTAAGAAATGAAGGGACTCTTGTCATTTTTCCTTTATTTTTTCTCTTCCCCCCTCCGCACTAACCATCCCTGCTCATTAATACCTCACCACCAGTAGGGCTCTTAACTCATACTAGAAACAGCAAGGGCTTTGAGGATGAGGCTTAGTGAGGAAGAGTAATATAATCTTGTCTTTAGCTGAAAGGAGAATGAGAAGGGAAACTCAAGTAGCAAGGCCACCTGGTCACCCAGATGGGTTGGCTGTTCCCAGGTGGCAATTTATCAGTGGGTGTAGGTAAAACAGAGCCTGCTATTAATTGTGTGACAAGCAGAAGTCTTGACTTTGGAGACTGGTAGCTTTGATATGCTAATAGTTATTAAGAGAACGTCTCTCTTAAGCAACACTTGGTTGTCCAGATTCAGTTACCAATTTTAAGTACTTAAAAATCATAATACATGTTCAACACATCTCTGTTTCTCTTATGTATTGCATTAACAGTATGGCAAAAACTCATTTATACTGATTTTGATCTCTAACTTGATCTAGAATTGTCTTGGGAAGTAAAAAAGTGATAGAAAAGTTATTGTTCTTAACTAGAAAAGTAACAAAACTGCAGCGGACAGATAAGAGACCTGGTAAACTGAATGAAAAAGTGACAGGCTATTATAAAATGTGTTCCTCTTTCTCAGGCTGAGTTGGGATTCTTTATTTTGCTGTGGGAGTTATTAATTCAAAATAGAATTAGTTTCAACTAGTAATATTTGAAGACTTGGACTTAATATCTTACTGCTTACTGTATTCAGTATTATAATTGCTGTTAATGTGCCTATCAACCAGATGACCCTGTGCTCTTTCAGACCATTCAGTTTAGTGCTAAGTTAATATATGACATAGGTTAAAAGCATTGGGGCCAGAGCACCTGGTCTTGAATCTTGGTGCCGTTATTTTCTGCCTCTAGCTGGGGCAAGGTGTTTAATCTTTTGTGACACAGTTTTCTTATCTGAAAAATGTAGAGAATAGTGGTACTTACTCTAAACAGCTGTTATTAAGTATGGGTAAGTTAATATAATGACATCTGGCGTGTAGTGAGCATTTTTTAATTTTGGTAAGCATTCTAAATAACTCAACAAAAAATAAGATAAAGAAAAGTCACAGACAGGAAGAAAATTTTTGCAGTATTTGATAATATCTGATGGACTGTTGTCCAAAATAATCAAAGAACAAAGAGAAAAATAACCCAATTAAAAAATAAGCCAAAGGACTTCACTAAATAAGATATACATATGGCAAATACGTATATGAAAAGATGCACCATATCATATGTCATCAGGGAGATGCAAATAAAACGAGATATCACTACACACCTCTTATAGTGGTCAAAGTTTGGAACTCTGCTACCATCAATTGCTGATATGCAGGTAGAACAGCAATAACTCACTCATTGATCATGGGAGTGCAGAATTGTATAGCTACTTTGGGGGACAGTTTGGTGACTTCTTACAAAACGAAACATCCTCTTAACATAAGATCCAGCAGTCATGTTCCTTGGTATTTACCCAAAGGAATTGAAAACTTATATCCACACAAAATCTTACACAGGGATGTTTATAGCACCTTTATTTGTAAATCCAGACAATAGAATATTATTCAGAGTTAAAAAGAAATGAACTATCAAGTCATGAAAGGACATGGAGGAACTTTAAATGCATATTGCTGAGTGAAAGAAGCCAATCTAAGAAGACAGCATCCAGTATAATTCTAACTATATGACATCTGGGAAAGGCAAAATTATGGTGACAATTGAAAGGTCAATGGTTGCCAGGAGTGGAGTTGTGGGGGAGGGATGAACAGGCAGAGCACAGAGAATTTCAAAGGCAGTGAAACTACCCAGTAGGATATTATAGTAATGTATATCTTCCATTATACATTTGTCCAAACCCATAGAATATGCAACACCAAGAGTGAACCCTAAAGTAAACTATGTATTTTGGGTGATTATCATGTGCCAGTGTATGTTTATTCCTCTTGCTAACAAATGAACCACTCTGATAAGTGATGTTGATCATGGGGGAGGCTATGCATGTGTGCTCTCAGGGAGTATATGGAAAAAATCTCTGTACCACCTTCTCAATTTTATTGTGAACCTAAAACTACTCTAAAATAATAATAATAAAAAGGTTGCTGATGCTGCTTGTTGTTTTAGCCTACTAGAGTCTAGCTTTGAACTATTTATTGAATAGAAATGAGTACAATGTAGTGAATCTAAACTGAGACCTTTCCATTTAAGTCTTTAATCCATTTTGCATTCATTCTTGAATATGATATAAGGAGGTGGTCTAGTTTTATATATGTTTTTTGCATGTGTCTGTCCAGTTTCTTTTAGCACCATTTATCGAATGAATAGACTGACTTTACCCTATTTTATGTCCCTGCCTCCATGTCAAATATTAACTGATTATATAGGTGTAGGTGATTTCTGGGCTCTGTGTTGTGTTCCATTGATCTGTATGTGTGTTTTTTATGATGATACCATGCTGTTTTGATTACTGTGGCCTTGCACAGTTTGATATCAGGTAGCATGATTCTGTCAACTTTGTTCTTTCTCAGTAATGCTGAGGCCATTTTTTTTTTTTTGGTGGTTCCATATACATTTTTGGATTATTTGTTTTAGTTCTGTGAATTGGTATTTTGACAAGAATTGAATTGAATCTATATATTGCTTTGACTAGTATGGATATTTTAGTGATGTTAATTCTTCCTTGATCATGGTATATGCTTCCATTTATTTGTATCTTTTTTTATTTCTTTCTTCAGTGCCTTATAATTTTTCAAATACAAGTCTTACATCCTTGGTTCAGTTTATTCTTAGGTATTTTTTTATTCATTCATTCATTCATCATTCATTTATTAATTGTTGCAGTTGTAAATGGGATTGTTTTCTTGGTTTCCTTTTCTGATCAAAATCCTAGAAGAAAACATAGGCAGTAAAATCTCAGATATTTCTTCTAGCAGTATTTTAATTCTGATATATCTCCTCAGACAGGGGAAAGAAAATATACAATTGGGACTACTTCAAAATAAAAATGCAGAGCAAAGGAAACCATCACAAAAAAAAAAAAGAAGAAACTACTAAATGGGAGAACATATTTGCTAATACTACATCTGATAAGGAGTTAGTATTCAAAATTTATAAAGAACACATAGTACTCAACACCAGAAAAAAACAAGTGGTCTAATTAAAAAAAGAAAGGAGGACCTGAATAGACACTTCTCCAAGGAGGACATTCAGAAAGCCAAAAAAAAGATTTATAAAAGATGCTCAATGTCACTAGCTGTCAGAGAAATGCAAATTAAAACCACAATGAGATATAGCCTCACACCTGTCAGAATGGCTACCAATAAATCCTCAAATGACAAGTGTTGGCAAGGATGTGAGGAAAAGGGAAACCTTGTGCACTGGTGGTGGGAATCTAGATTGTTGCAGCCTCTATGGAAAACAGTATATAATATCCTCAAAAAATTAAAAATGGATCTGCCTTGTTACCTAGTGATTTCACTTCTGGGGAATTTATCCAAATATAGTCAAAACATTAATTTGAAAGAATACATGCTCCTCTATGTTCTTTGACATGTTATTTACAATAGCCAAGGTATGGAGGCAACCCAAGTGCCCATCAGTAAATGAGTGGATAAAAAAGCTGTGGTACAAATATATATACAATGGAATATTGCTTGGCAGTACAAAAAAATGAAATCTTACCATATGTGACAGCATGGATAGACCTAGGCGGTATTGTGCTAAGTGAAATAAGTAAATCAGAGAAAGACAAATTTCATGATTTCACTTATCTGTGGAATCTAAAGAACAAAATAAAATGAAACAGACTCAAAGGTACAGAGAGTGAGCTGGTAGTTGACAGAGGGGAGGGGGATTGAGGGACTGGGTGAAAGAGACTAAAGCACAAATTGGTAGTTACAAAATAGTCATGGAGAAGTAAAGCATCAAAAATATAGTCAATGATATTATGATAACTATGTATGGTGACCTTTGGGGTGCTGAAAACATCGAGAACACCATATAAAGTAAATATGATTGTCTAACCACCAAGCTGTACACCTGAAACCAGTAAAAAATAAAATTGAAAGAAAAAAACCCCAGGGCATTCCAGTATACTATTTAGTGAAAAACTACTTTTGCAGATGGCTGTGTTGTTTTGTTTAGGATATAATAGTGTTTGTTTTATTTACAGTATTTATGTTTATATATTTATTAGATCCTGGTTTGATTCTAGAACATCGTTTTCAGGGAAGAATACTAACATTTTCAATTATGTAATTTGGTAGTATTGTTTACATAGAGATTTTGGAGGGAATCTTTTCAGAAAACTGTAGAATAGAATGGAGTAGTGCATCATTCAGTATTCCCTAATGAGAACACTTCAAAACCTTCTTTCCAAAATGAGATAAAGACAAAAGGGAGTGGGTGTTAGGGGAATAACTGAATTTCCATAAGTGTATCTTATTTTATTTTTTCAGTATGTTAATGTGAACATAACTGGGAAGATAATTCCCCTTTATTAATGCTTTATAGTTTCCTAAGTAATTTCATGTAGGTGCCCATTTTGATCCTATTAGAATTATGTCTCATGATTTTGTTTTAACTCAGACTGAGATCATAGAATTTGCCTGAAATCCGTAATTGGTAGACCTAAAACATAAACCGATTTTAAGTTGTGTTCTTTTGTAAAAGTAAAGAATGCTTATTACCTTTTTCTCTCATTCTTCTCTGCCATCTCTCTCCCTTAGTGGAAAAATATTCTCTATCATTATAGAAGCAGTCACTTTGCAGATAATCCTTGTACATTTTGTGAAATCCATGCTTGGTGGGGGAAGAGGAGAGCCAGAAGTAGCAGCACAGCAATAGGAAGCACCAAAGTGAGCTCTAATTCCAGGGCAGAGGTGGTTGTGTTTTCTTGAATAGCTCGATGGCAACCCAAAATTCACATATGTTAATTGTTGCAGAAAGAAATTTGTAGGGAAATTCTGCCTTCCATGGCTGCAGAACTGCTTTTCTCAATCACTTTTTTTTAAATTTATTTTTCAATTACAGTTGACACAGTAGTTTTGTTAGTTCAGGTGTACAACATTGTGATTAGATATTTACATAAATTTTAAAATGATCACCCTGCTTGGCCTGTGGTGGTGCAGTGGATAGAGTCGACCTGGAATGCTGAGGTCACCAATTCAAAACCCTGGGTTTGCCTGGTCAAGGCACATAGGACAAGCAGGCAATAAACAACTAAAGTGAAGCAACTGAGTTGATACTTTTCATCTTTCCCTGCCCCCATAGAATCAGTAAATAAAACCTTAAAAAAAATCAATCCAACAAATCTACTATCCATCACCATACATAGTTATTACAATATTGACTATATTCGTATGCTGTACTTGATATCCCCAGATCCCTTTTGCTTTTGCTGAAGAATGGTTAAAATTGTTTTTCTAATGGGCCATTATTAGGTGAGTCCCATTACCCATGTGCCAGAATTTTATATTGTTACATTTCTTTGATCAATTTGAGATGGCAAGTTATGTCAGCCCAATCACTATGAAAAAAATGATATTAATGATTATTATTTTTTAAAACTGCTGTTGTTAACAGCCAACACATATTTCATGTTCTAGGCTAAATGCTTTTAAGTTTTAACGATATGTGTATGACTCACCCTACAAGATAAATACTATACCCACTTTATAGTTAAAAGAAACTGAGACTCAGTGATCTGCCTAAGGTAAGTCGCAGAGCCAGGGTAATCTCTGTCTGCAGGGCTTACCTTTATTCTTTTTGTTGAATCAGGTATTCTGACATATATATTAAAGTAGATGTTACTAATTCCAGGGCAGTGTAACTTTCTTTGACCTGTGCTGCCAAGATTTCCTCCCCCTTCTCCCACCTATTAGCTGTTGCTGGTATCCCTTAAAAACCTATGATGTAGTAAAAAATGCTGAGTTAACAAATTAGTTGTTGGTTGTTTACTATGGTTTCTGTAGCTGATATAATGGACTTTCTCCACCCCTTTAAAGTAATTGTTTGTTCACAGCTGTTTAAAGACTGAGAAACAGAAGTTGTTCCTTTTGGTTATACAATGAGCCAGAATCAGAAGTAGGTCAGAATTCATTTGCTCTGATCACCACTTGAGTAATTAGTGAATCAAATGATCAAAGTAAATGCATCTTTTAAAAATGATTATACCTTGATTCAGAGAGGTTGAATTAATTGAAATTTGCTCATGTACAAGAAAACAAATCCAGGTTCTTCTGACTCATAGTTGGAAAATAATTTAATAATAGTGGTCATTATTGCTCACTTTTGCCCATTACTTACGCTGGGCACATGAGGATGAACATGATCAATAAAATAGGAATGGTTCTGGCATTCGTATTTATGGTTCCCTTGCCCACATTCATATTAAGACAGATTGATAAAAAGATATCACATATTTTGTTTTTCCAAATCCAAGGACTTCAATTTTCTGTTACTATAACTTAAATATTAGATTAGTTTGCAGAAAATAGATGCTGAAGAGACTAAGAAGACAAGGAAATTCCTTATTTCTATGTTTGTTAGACTAGGGAGAACAAATTAACTGTGACAAATGAATAGTAGAAAGTAATAAATCCATAGAAATTTGGTTTGAGTTTAAGTGACTGAATTTATAGAAAACTAACATTGTTGTATCTCTGTTTAGCTGTAATTGAAATCAGTCAACATTTAAAGGGTACCTACTGGGGCTTTGATTGCCTTTAAGAGACTAAGTCACTTTGGAAGGATAAACTTCACACTCTAAACACAATACATATTTTGAAAATGAAAATGTAATAAACATTTACTATAATTATAACTAAAATTAATAGTTTCAGGCAGTAAGGGACATTTCTCCTCTTTTTTTGTTGTTGAAGGTTTTGGTTATCTTTTAGAATTTCACTAGGTGAGGAATGCTTTTCAGATTCTCCTTGATCTAGTCTTTTTTAGTCCTTCTTGGCTTTGTTTACTCATGAATTTATTATTGCTAAAATGAAAGCACCATGAGGATAGGGATTATGGCCCTCATGTTTATCACTACATTCCTGGTGTCCAGTGATCAATAAATAGTTTTTGAATAAGCTAATGTGCAACTCTCCCTTTTTCCTTTCACTATCTAGTTTCTTGAAAGGTTTGTATGCTATATGGCAGGGGTCCCCAAACTTTTTACACAGGGGGCCAGTTCACTGTCCCTCAGACTGTTGGAGGGCCGGACTATAAAAAAAACTATGAACAAATCCCTATGCACACTGCACATATCTTATTTTAAAGTAAAAAACCAAAACGGCAACAAATACAATATTTAAAATAAAGAACAAGTAAATTTAAATCAACAAACTGACCAGTATTTCAATGGGAACTATGCTCCTCTCACTGACCACCAATGAAAGAAGTGCTCCTTCTGGAAGTGCGGCGGGGGCTGGATAAATGGCCTCAGGGGGCCGTAGTTTGGGGACCCCTGCTATATGGGCTTCACATTTATACCTTTTGTTTCTTCGACTATTGCTATCCCAAAGTAAATGAAATAATTCCCTCAAAGCTTAATGATTTTGTAATTGCCTCGTGTAATGATTATTGTTACTTACTATCCTCAAATTTTTGTGAGTAGTATATATTCAGTATATATATCGATTGATTTTCCTGTAACTTTGTTTTGTCTCTCTGTTCCTTGAAATTCATTTGTGCCTTTACTCTCAGTTTTTCTAACTTAAGCCCCTCACCACCTCAATAGTCAGTCTGCCCATCCTTTTAGTTTTTTGTTTCTCAGAGTTCAGTTGTTATGGAGTTCTTAATCTACATGCCCTTCTCTGCTGAAGTAATCTCACCTCTCATTCATCCTTAGTTTTTAACTGAATGTAGATGTCCGGAGTTATGTATCTGGCCTTGATCTCCCTCTTAAGCTCCAGACTTAATGTTAGTAAATATTAAGTATTCCGAACTGAGACACATTATTTACCTTAGAGGAATCCCAGCTTAGTTGGAGGAGAATGATTAGTAAACTAACAGTTGTGCAGCACATTACATCTATGTTAGATCTTGGCACTATAAGGAGAAGATGGCCACCTTTAGTTTGGAGGGAATCAGGCAATGTTTTTTCCCTCAGTGACCCTTGAGGTGATTGTGAAGGATGATTAGGAGTTTGCCAGGTGAATAAAGTGGTAGGAGTATTTTATGTTGTTTCTGTCATGCTGGGTGGGTGTGCTTCCTCTTTGATACAACCCATTGGATTCTCCAAGGTCTGAGGACATACAGCTTCAGGACAGAGAGTGAGAATCTTCCAGTGGACCCAGTGTGCTGGTTGGCAAAATGGTATCAAGAATTAAATCCAGAGGAGTACATGACTGTAAGAAGGGAAGTTAATGTCAAACCCATTACTACTCTGTCAGAACTGTGAGTAGAAGGGAATGACTTAGACTAAGGCTGTGAAAGTTATGTGGGCTATATTTGCCCTTTTCTGTGATATTTGCTATATGTTGTATTATAGTGGTGATAATGGTAAATTAAGCAATATTCTCAGGCTTTAATATGCATATACATCAATTGGAGATAATGTTAACATGTAGATTTTGATTTGGTATGTCAGGAGTTGGGCCTGAGGTTCTATATTTCTTACAAGCTCCCAGTGATGCCATTGCTGTCAGTCTCTGTACTTTGAATAGAAAGGGATTACAAGAGCCAAGAATGGCCAGAAATGCAGAGGAAACAACTAATATGGGAACATTAATAATTATTACATGTTTGAGAAATTGGAATTAGTTCATGAGACCTAGATCTTAAGGCATATTATGGGACATGGAGCAGTAATAGAGGATACGCTTGCAGAGTGCACAGGGGTCAGGTCATGAAGGGCTTGATTTGTTAACTTCATGCTGAAGATTGTGGAAGAGACATTTTTAGCTAAAGTGTCCTTCTTCAGATTAGAGCTTTAGCACAAAAAAGATGGCATAACTTTTCAACAAGTTGGAAGGTCTTATCCTGAGAGGGACATCAAGTAAATACATAGTTGATTATACAGATCTAAACTGGAGAGAGATTTGAGTCTTCAGTTAATAGAGGAATAGTCATGAAATCAACTAGGCAAAAGGAAGAATAAAAAGAGAACCAAAGCTCAAACTCTAAGGAATACTATCATTCATGGTAGGGAAAGAAGATGAGGAAGAGGGGCAGAGACCAAGATATTGCCATAAAGGAATAGAAGGGAAACAAGTATGGTGTCATTGTATTACATTTATAGAGACTATTCAGCAGTGCCAGAGAGATAAAATAGAGCCTCAAAAGTCACAAGTAGATTTGTCAGTTCAGAGCTTATTTGTAACTTTAACAAGAAACAGTTGTTGAAATTGTTGAGACAAAACCCATGTTATAGAAGATGAGGAATGAAATGTCGATGAAGAAATTGGTTCAGCTGTGGTTTATTACGTTTTAAGAAATGTTGGCTGAGAAGGGATATAGAGAGATGGGAAGAAAGCTAAAGTTGAGATGTTTATGTGCTTGAGAAATTGGTTCAGGAGAGAGCTTATCAAAAGAGAAAGATTAAAATTTAAACCTTTTGGAGACAGGAACTTGGGTGCCATCTTTAACGCTTTTTAGTTTTGTGCGAAATCCAAGAAATGACTAAATCCTGTAAATTTTACCTTCTGAATATTTCTTGAATCTCTTTCTTTCTTGCCTATTCCCATCACCAGTGTGTTCTACCCTTACCATTCTTTACCTGGACTCTTAAAATGGACCTTTTCCTCTCCCACTCCCAAATACAACAAAGCAAATGAAAAAGTACCTGGGGAAAAGAAACCTGTCTTCTACAATCAACAAGAAACCATAGAGACTGCAGACACTAAGAGATTTATTATAAATGTATCTGACACTCTGCTAGTTAACTCCCCACCCCTAATTTTTCATCACCTACACCAGATGAAGGTCAATCTTTTTAACATGACATACAGTACCCTCTGGCGCTATTCCTTTCTAACTTCATTTCTCTGCCACTCACTGCCTCCCATTTTGAGCCTATACCTCTCCCCTTTTCCACTTGTGCTTGTATTTTGCCTTCAGACTCTACTGAATTGGTACATCCTACAATTTCTGGGGGATCCCTCTTCTCTAGAAAGTTACTGTATTTCCCCATGTATAATACACACTCTTTTTTGAAAAATTTGTGGACTAAAAGCTGGGTGCGTCTTATACAGTGGTTGTGGCATTTCAAATGCCATAGATGGAGCTGAGAATGAGGCAATAGATGAAGACAATGATTCATCATCAGACACAGATGAGGACAAGCTAATGGATGGGAGCTTTGACAGTGATGAGGAGATGTATGAATTTTATGATGAATAAAATGAGTTTAATAACTTTATGTAATATGTTTTTTTTTTTCAAATGTCGGGTCCCAAAATTAAGGTACATCTTATGCATGGGAGCATCTTATACATGGGGAAATATGGTATTAGGTGCTATTTTTTATGTTGCCTTAACATTTTACTCATCCACTTATACTTGTTATGCCTCTGACATTAGTAACATTTTCTTTAGTTTTCTCTCTTCACATTAGATCTGTACAAGGTTTGTTTTATTCATATCTGAATTTTTGGTGCCTAGCTCAGTGCTTGTGGAGTTGGTGCTCAGCTCATGCTCATTGATTACCATATTTCCCCATGTATAAGACACTCCCATGTATAAGACACACCTTAATTTGGGGACCTGACATTTGAAGATAAAATGTATTACATAAAGTTAATTGGACTCAGGTTTTATTCATTATAAAACTCATACAACTCCTCATCACTGTCAAAACTCCCATTCATTAGCTTGTCCTCATCTGTGTCTGATGACGAATCACTGTCTTCAACAATGAATGCGAAAGCAAGCACGAAAAGTGGCAAATATAAGTAAAAAAATCTACAGCCACTGTATAAGATGCACCCAATTTTTAGACCCCAAATTTTTCAAGAAAATGTGCATCTTATCCATGGGGGAATATGGTGCATATAAAATGAAATATATGTGGTGTTGGGGAAGAATGGTAGGATTTTACCAAGTGGCCTTTGATGGACAAGATTTTGTGCAGAGTGGCCAGCATCTGCAAGAGCATTGAGGCAGTAAATATAATATTTATAGATACGCTGACTGTTCCTTTTAGACAGGAGAGCAGAAGTAGAAAATGTAATGAGAGATAGGGTTAGAAAATTAAGTTGGGTACAGATGAAATGGAGCCTTGGATGCTATGCTTTAAGATTTTATTTCTTCCTTTTTTCCCCTGTAACAACCCTTGTGGGATGTTAAACTGGGAGGTAAAACCAACTGAATTTTTAGAAAAGGATCTGTATCTTCTTGAAGTGTCTGGTGTGGATAACCTGTCTATTTTGTGTAAGGTTTTAGTAATGTCTGCCTTTGTTTTTTTAGTTCCTTTCCTAAGGATTATAAAATGTTGCCCTTTGTGGATATATCAGTACTTTCTGGCTTTGTCTTTTAATATCCTTAATGACTTCTAGACTTTTTTCCCTCAGAAATAATCATTTAGTAAGTGTAGTTTTATTATTCTTGCTTTAATATTAGAAAGTACTCTAATATTACAATTTTATAGCTTTAAAAGAACTTTTTTAAATTTCTCCCTTTTGGCTTGGTAACTTGCTTTCTAGAATTGCTTTTTGAAATCTGTAAGTCTGGATGTTTTGCTTTTCATGCTTATTCAGATTATTTGTAAAAATATTAAAATTGATTTTGCATCATTCTTAACGGAGATTGATTTTTCTTCTTGCCTTTTGTATATTCCCTTAAGCTAGTTTCTGATTTATGACTGCAAGACTCTCTCAGTTGTGTGTATAAATGTGAAATTGTGGAAGGAAATCCAGAGTTAGTTGGGGAACTATTAGACAAGTTAAGTGGAAGAGAGGAATATATAAGGTGACAGCCATTCAAAAGACATGTGCCCCTTTATTGTGTTCCTGTAGAGCAAGGGTCCCCAAACTTTTTACACAGGGGGCCAGTTCACTGTCCCTCAGACCGTTGGAGGGCCGGACTATAAAAAAAACAATGAACAAATCCCTATGCACACTGCACATATCTTATTTTAAAGTAAAAAACCAAAACGGCAACAAATACAATATTTAAAATAAAGAACAAGTAAATTTAAATCAACAAACTGACCAGTATTTCAGTGGGAACTATGCTCCTCTCACTGACCACCAATGAAAGGGGTGCCCTTTCAGGAAGTGCGGCGGAGGCGGATAAATGGCCTCAGGGGGCTGCATGTGCAGGCGTAGTTTGGGGACCCCTGCTGTAGAGAAAACAGAAAGCTGTTATGTCTATGCTTATAACAAATTGAAGAGAGATTTCTATATATTGAATATGTCTACATTAAATGTTGCAATATCATTTGTATTTAAATGCTGTTGCATAAAAAACCAGCTAAACAGCAGCTGCGAATGAAATCCAGGACCAAAAAAATCACCAAGAGGCAAAGTAGTCTGGAAAGCTTTATAAAGAAAATAGGACTTCAGTGAACCTTGTAAGGTGAATTAAAATTAGATAGGTGGAAAGTGGTTGTGTGTGGTGCTGTTGAGAGGTAGGGGAGGTAAGCTGAGGGTAGGCATGAGAATGCATATTTGCATTGAGTGGGGTTAGGAGTGTAGGGGAGGGTGGGTGTGGTGGCTGAGAGCTTTGTGGGTGTGAAGGTTATGTGGATGTGTGAGAGGAGAGGATGTGAGGGTGTGTGGGAGTTGTGAAGGTGTATGGAGGTGTGTAAGCGGAAGGTATGTGTAGGGGTGTGAGGATATTGTGGGATGTGTGAGAGGAGGGTGTGTGGGAGTGTATGGTGGGTATGTGTGAGGGTATGTGTAGGGGTGGTTGTAAGTGTGAGAGGAGGGTGTGTGAGTGTGTTCTTTTAAAAGCAAAAAAAAAAAAATTTAGTGGAGTGAAAAGTGTCTGAAGTATAATATAAGGAAACTTTCAATATTCAGACATGCCAGTTAGTCACTGTTGTACTCTCAATGTAAAATGGCATCAAATTAAGTTTTGGCCTATTTCTTCCTTTCTCTAATATTCTACTTGATCATCTCTGTTAATTCTTTAATCAGAAATGTACTTTTAATGTCAAATAATTCTACCTATTTGTGATTTTATTTTTAAATAGTCTTTGAGTAAGATACACCTTGTCAGAATGCTGAATTTAACAAGTTGCTTTTCATTTTTCTTGTTGGAACATTTGCAACCTGAGAGCAGGTGTCCCATTTGTATCTGCCTGTCTGGTACCCTGTGGATTACCTGGGAAGGAGTTTTACCTTTTACAGTTTCAGGTCTGCTAACCTGTGAAGACACTATCCAGTGACTCTGAATATAGTAGGTAATTATTATTAAGTCTTTTAGTTGCAAGAACTGTTTTTTTTCTCTCTCATCTGGTTTTTCTTATTTCTTTTTGTTTAGTTAATCTACTGACTGTATTGTGAATACTCCACTTCTTCCTTTCCTTTTAATTAACTTCCTTTTTCATTACTTTGTTACTTTCTCCATATGTGCCATTCTCCCCCTTTAATATACTTTCCTTTAAATAATCGAGTATCTTTATTTTCCAAATATAGCTAGAATCTTTTTCATTAACTACTATGAAGCCTTTTTATTCCTTAAGTCTTCCCATTCCTCATGTATTTGGGCTGTAAATATGCATACAAATTATTTTAACTAATTTTCAAATTTTTGATATGTTCACTATTCAGAATGGATTACAGATTCCCCAGGGACAGAAAAAGACTATTCTGTTTCTTTTGGTGTATTTCCATAACATTTTGCATATTCTGAGCAGTGAGGTATGGTTATTATCTGATGGCTGGTACTCCTGCACCCAGAGCTCATATGTGGAAAGTTGTTTCTCCTGCTATGTCACAAGTTCTAGTTCTTATACTTGTGGATTTTTGTCATATTAAAATTTTGTTAAGAAGACATTTTTTCTTTCCTTTTGGTCAATTTTGAGTAAATGTCAATGAATTAATACATTACTACTAATTAAATTTATAAATAAACATTCTCCTACACTTTCTGCTAATCCATTTCTTTGAATTTAATACCTAAATTCGAAGGACCTGATGGGGCATCAGGAAATAATTTAATTTGGTCTCCTTTTTAAATCAGGGTTTTATTTAAATAGAATTTGTATCTTATCCCTCATAAGAAAAGTTTGCATAACATCTAGTTTAGGTGCCTGTGCATTTATGTATATGAATTTAATTATGGTTTTAGTTGGTATATCAATATTTTGTAAGGAAAAAAAAAAGTAAATAGCTGTGATATCTGCTGTAGGTAAGTTCTAGCAAGCAGAAGCATGAAACAAATGCTCTTAAGCCTTGTATTGTCTTTTTAGTGTCAGTAGAATCAAGCAGATGTATATTGAAAAGCTCATTTTATAAATATTCTGTGGACTAAGTCCCCTACTTAACCATCTGTTAAGATTTCATTTTAAAGACAAGACTTGCCTCATGCTTTTTGGGATCATCTTAAATTGCTGCTCTTCTTTTGTTACTTTCTCCATTTACATCTTTGTGGTTTGATTTTTGTTGTTGTTGTTGGCCTTTGACATGAATAGGAGAAAAACAATTTTTCAGGTGACTACTGTATTATGGATTCCTTTTGGTGAAGATTGCTTGCTCTCTGATGCATGTATTTGTATCCTACATAAAAGCAAAACCTGATCATGCAGTTTTCATTTCCTTCTCTGAATTGGTATTGAAAGCATGGAGTCCATGGTTTGATGTGTATGTATTTGTGCTACCACCGTAAAATTTCTTTTTTATTGAATTTATTAGGGTGACAGAGGTTAACAAAATTATACAAGTTTCAGGTGCACAATTCTATAACATGTCATCTGTACATTGTATCACTGTATTGTGTGTTCACCACCCTAAGTCAAGTATCTGTCTATCACCATTCATCCCCTTATCCTTTCCTTCTTCCTGCCCTGCAGTCACAACACTGTTGTTCATTTCCTTGAGTTTTTTCTCTTTCTTTTTTTCTCAGTCCCACCTACAGTCCCTCCACAGCCGTCAGCCTTCTACATATGAGTCTGTCTCTATTTTGCTTGTTAATTTATTTTGTTCATTAGATTCCACATATGAGAGAAATCGTATGGTACTTGTCTTTTTCTGAATGGCTTATCTCATTTAGCATAATTCTCCACAGGTCCACTTATGCTGTGCTAAAGGGTAGGATTTGCTTCTTTTATACAACCAAGTATAATAGTATTTCATTGTGTAAACATACTACAGCTTTTATTTTATTTTATTTTATTTTTGAGAGAGAGGGAGAGAGAGGAACGGACTGTGAGAAGCATCAACACGTAGTTACTTTCACTTCAGTTGTACATTGATTGGTTCTCCTGTGTGCCTTAACTGGGGTGGAGCCAGAGTCCCCTTGCTCAAGCTAGCAACCTTGGGCTTTCATGCCAGTGATCTTTTGGACTCAAGCTGATGAGCTTTGGAATCATATGGATGATCCCCTCACCCCCACCTCGCTCAAGCCAGTGACTCTGTGCTGACAAGCTTGCACAGAGACCCAGCAACCTCAGGGTTTCAAACTGGTGACCTGAGCATTCAGGGTCAATGCTTTATCCACTGCGCCACCACTGGTCAGGCTACCACAGCTTTTTTATCCGCTCCTCTACTGATGGACATTTGGGCTACTTCCAAATCTTGGCTATTGTAAATAACACTGTAATGAACATAGAATTAATGCATATATTCTTTCAAATTAGTGTTTCAGGTTTCTTTGGATACATTCCCAGAAGTGGAATCACTAGGTCATAAGGCAGTTCCATTTAAATTTTTTAGGTAACTACATACTGCTTTACAGTGGCTGTACCAGCCTGCATTTCCACCAGCAGTGCATGAGGGTTCCCTTTTTTCCACATCCTCTCCATCACTTTGTTGATTTATTGATGATAGCCATTCTGACAGGTGTGAGGTGATAGATATCTCACTGTGGTTTTAATTTGCATTTCTCTGATGTGTAGTGACTTGAGTGTCTTTTCATATGTCTTTTGGCCATTCATATGTCTACTTTGGAGAAGTGTCTATTCAGGTCCTTTGCCCATTTTTTAATTGTTTTTTTTTTGGGGGGGGGTGTTGAGGTTTATAAGTTCTTTATAAATTTTGGATATTAACCCCTTATTAAATTGGTGAATATTTTCTCTCATTCAGTAGGTTGGTTGTCTTTTCATTTTGTTGATAGTTTACTTTGCTGTGTGAAAAACATTTTGTTTTCATCTCATTTGTTTATTTTTCTATTGTTTCCCTTGCCTGATGTGATATATCAGAAAAAATATCACTACAAGAAATGTCCGAGATTTTACTGCATATGTTTTCTCCTAGAACAGTGGTTCCCAACCTTTCTAATGCTGTGACCCCGCAATACAGTTCCTCAAGTTGTGGTGACCCCAAACCAAAAAATAATTTTGGTGGCTACTTCATAACTGTAATTTTGCTATAGTTATGATTCGGAATGTAAATACCTGATATGCATTATGTATTTTCCGATTGCTTTAGGCGACCCCGCCGGGGTCGCGACCCACAGGTTGAAAACCGCTGTCCTAGGATCTTTATGGTTATGAGTCTAACATTTAAGGCTTTAATCCATTTCATATGTATGATGTAAGAAGGTGGTCTCCATTTCACATGTATGATGTAAGAAGGTGGTCTGATTTCATTTTTTGCATGTATCTGTCCAATATTCTCAATACCATTTATTAGATAGACTGTCTTTATCCCATTGTATGTATTTTTACCTCCTTTGTCAAATATTGATTATATAGGCATGGGTTTGTTTTAGTAGTCTTTATCCTGTTCCATTGATCTATATGTCTCTTTTAATGCCAGTACCTACCATGCTGTTTTGCTAGTATGGCCTTATAGTAGAGTTTTATATCAGGTAGGGTAATTCCTCCAACTTTGTGCTCCTCTCTCAAGGTTGCTGTTGCTACTCAGGGTCTTTTGTGGTTCTGTATAAATTTTTGGTTATTCTAGTTCTGTGAAATACATCATTGGTGTCTTGACAGAAATTTCATGGAATCATTAGATTATTTTGGGTAGCATGGACATTTTAATGATGTTAATTCTTCCTGTCCATGAACACAGTATATGCTTCCACTTATTTTCTTCAGTTTGTTTCTTCAGATACTTACAATTCTGAGTACAGGTTTTTTACATCCTTGGTTTTTACATTCCTAGGTATTTTATTCTTTTGAAGCAATACTAAGTGGGATTGTTTTTCTAGTTTCCCTTTCTGATAGATCATTATTGGTGTATAAAAAATGCAGCTGATTTCTGGATATCTATTTTGTATCCCCCATACTGTACTGAATTCTTTTTTTAGTTCAGGTAGTTTTTTGGTGGAATTTTTTGGGTGCTCTATATCATCAGTATCATTTCATCTACAAATAATGATAGTTTTACTTCTCCCTTTTCCAATTTGGATGCCTTTTATTTCTTCATGTCTGTTTGCTATGACTAGGACTCCCAGTATTAAATTTAATAAGAGTGCTAAAAGCAAACATCTTTGTCTTGTTGCTACTCTTTTAAGGATAACACTTAAAGTTTTTGCCCATTGAGCATGATGTTGGCTATAAGTTTGTCATATGTAGTCTACTACATTGAGGTATGTTCCTTCTATTCCCTCTTTGGTGTGAATTTTTAACATAAATGGGTACTAGATTTTATAAAATGCTTTTTTCTGAATCTATTGATATGATCATGTGGTTTTTATCCTTTATTTTACTTATGAGCTATATCGCGTTTATTTTTATTTAATTTTAATTTATTGTGTTTACACAGATTCGAGTGTCCCACCGAGTACATCCCCCCACCCCTGTGTTCTCAACATCCCCCTTGTCCCCCTCCTTCCCACGGCCTGCCCCCTTCCCTTCAGGATTTGCTTTCCTGCTCTCTATAACCCTGTGTTATGTATATATATATGATTTCACCAATCTCTTTCCCTTCTCTGATCTCATCCTCTCATCCCTTTTCCTTCTGTCTGCTTTCCTTCTGGTCCCTTTGATCCTGCCTCTGTCTCTATTCCGCTTCTCAGTTCACATGTTCATTGGACTCTTCAAATGAGTGAGGTCATATGATATTTTTCTTTCTCTGCCTGGTTTATTTCACTTCACATAATAGTTTCCATCCAGGTCCATCCATGTTGTTGCAAAAGGTAAGATTTCCTTCTTTTTCACAGCCTCATAGAATTCCATTGTGTATATGTACCACTGCTTTTTAATCCACTCATCCACTGACAGACTCTTGGGCTGTTTCCAAATCTTGGCTATTGTAAAGAATGCTGCAATAAACATGGGGGTGCATTTCTTCTTTTGAATCAGTGATTTGGTATTCTTAGGATATATTCCTAAAAGTGGGATGACTGGGTCAAAAGGCAGTTCCATTTTTAATTTTTTGAGGAATCTCCATACTGTTTTCCACAGTGGCTGCACCAGTCTACATTCCCACCAGCAGCGCAGGAGGGTTCCCTTTTCTCCACATCCTCGCCAGCACTTACTATGTGTTGTTTTATTGATGAGCGCCATTCTGACTGGTGTGAGATGATATTTCATTGTGGTTTTAATTTGCATTTCTCTAATGATTAGTGATGTTGAGCATTTTTTCATCTGCCTATTGGCCATCTGTATGTCCTCTTTGGAGAAGTGTCTATTCAATTTCTTTTGCCCATTTTTTGATTGGATTGTTTATCTTCCTGGTGTTAAGTTTTACAAGTTCTTTATAAATTTTGGTTATTAACCCCTTATCAGACGTATTGTTGAATATGTTCTTCCATTGTGTGGTTTGTCTTTTTATTTGTTCATATTGTCTTTAGCTGTGCAAAAGCTTTTTAGTTTGATATAGTCCCATTTGTTCATTCTGTTCTTGATTTCACTTGCCCGTGGTGATAAATCAGCAAATATATTGCTGCGAGAGATGTCGGAGAGCTTATTGCCAATGTTTTCTTCTAAGATGCTTATGGTTTCACGACTTACATTTAAGTCTTTTATCCATTTTGAGTTTATTTTTGTGAATGGTGTAAGTTGGTGGTCTAGTTTCATTTTTTTGCAGGTAGTTGTCCAATTTTCGCAACACCATTTGTTGAAGAGACTGTCTTTACTCCATTGTATGCTCTTACCTCCTTTGTCAAATATCAATTGTCCATAAAGGTGTGGGTTTATTTCTGTGTTCTCTGTTCCGTTCCATTGATCTATATGCTTGTTCTTATGCCAGTACCAAGCTGTTTTGGGTACAATGGCCTTGTAGTATAACTTGATATCAGGAAGTGTGATACCACCCACTCTATTCTTTTTCAAAATTACTGAGGCTATTCATGTTCTTTTTTGGTTCCATATAAATTTTTGGAATATTTGTTCTATATCTTTGAAGTATGTCATTGGTATTTAATTGGTATTGCATTGGATTTATAAATTGCTTTGGGTAATATAGACATTTTAATGATGTTTATTCTTCCTATCCATGAACGCAGTATATGCTTCCACTTGTTTGTATCTTCCTTAATTTCTTTTATCAATGTTTTATAATTTTCCAAATACAAGTCTTTAATCTCCTTGGTTAAATTTACTCCTAAGTACTCTATTTTTTTGTTGCAATAGTGAAGGGGATTTTCTTAATTTCTCTTTCAGACAATTCATTGTTGGTGTATAAAAATGCCTCTGATTTCTGAATATTAATTTTATATCCTGCCACCTTGCTGAATTCATTTATCAGGTCCAGTAGTTTTTGACTGAGACTTTAAGGTTTTCTATGTACAGTAGTATCATATCATCTGCAAATAATGATAGTTTAACTTCTTCTTTCTAATTTGGATGCCTTTTATTTCTTCTTTTTGTCTGATTGCTGTGGTTAGGACTTCCAGAACTTTGTTGAATAAAAGTGGTGAAAGGGGGCACATCTGCCTTGTTCGTGATCTTAAGGGAATTGCTTTCAATTTTTGCCTATTGAGTATGATGTTGGCTGTGGGTTTGTCATAGATGGCCTCTATCATGTTGAGGTATGTTCCTTGTATTCCCACTTTGCTGAGAGTTTTGATAATGAATGGGTGCTGGATTTTATCAAATGCTTTTTCTGCATCTATTGATATTATCATGTGATTTTTCTCCTTCTTTTTGTTTATATGATGAATCACATTGATTTGCAAATATCGTACCAGCCTTGCCTCTCCAGAATAAATCCCACTTGATCATGATGTATGATTTTTTTTATGTATTGCTGGATCCAGTTTGCTATTATTTTGTTGAGAATTTTAGCATCTAAGTTCATCAGGGATATTGGCCCTTAGTTTTCTTTCTTTGTATTGTCTTTGCTTGGTTTTGGAGTCAGAATTATGCTCGCCTCATAAAACAAGCTTGGAAGTCTTCCCTCCTCTTGAACTTTTTGAAATAGCTTGAGAAGGATAGGAGTAGTTCTTTAAAATTTTGTAGAATTCGCCTGTGAAGCCATTAGGCCCATTGCTTTTGTTTGTTGGGAGTGTTTTGATCATTGTTTCTATCTCATTTGTTGTCATCGGTCTGTTTAGGTTTTCTGTTTCTTCTTGATTATTGAAAGATTATATGTTTCAAGGAATTTGTCCATTTCACCTAGGTTGTCTAATGTTTTGGCATACAGTACTTCATAGTATTTTCTTACAATCTTTGTATTTCTGCTGTGTCAATTGTTACTTCTGCACTCTAATTTCTAATTTTATTTGAGTCCTTTCTCTCTCTCTCCCTCTCTCTCTCTTTTTTTTTTTTTTTTTGTGAGTCTGGTGAGCCAGGGTTCATCAGTCTTGTTTACCTTTTCACAGAACCTTAGCTCTTGGTTTCATTGATCTTCTGTATTGTTTTTTTAGCCTCTGTGTCATTTATTACCACTCTGATCTTTATTAATTCCTTCCTTCAACTTCTTCTGGGCTTTACTTGCTGTTCTTTTTCTAGTTCTTTTAGATGCAGGGTTAAGTTGTTTATTTGAGCATTTATTGCTTCTTAAGGTATGCCTGTAATGCTATGAACTTCCCTCTTTTTTTTTTTTCCTGAAGTTGGAAACCGGGAGGCAGTCAGACTCCTACATGCGCCCGACCGGGATCCACCCGGCATGCCCGCCAGGGGCCGATGCTCTGCCCATCTGGGCCGCTGTTCTGCTGCAACCATAGCCATTCTAGCGCCTGAGGCAGAGGCCACAGAGCCATCCTCAGCGCTTGGGCCAACTCTGCTCCAGTGGAGCCCCAGCTGCGGGAGGGGAAGAGAGAGACAGAGAGGAAGAAGAGGGGGAGGGGTGGAGAAGCAGACGGGCGTGCGTCTCTCCTGTGTGCCCTGGCTGGGAATTGAACCCGGGACCCCTGCACGCCAGGCTGACGCTCCACCACTGAGCCAACCGGCCAGGGCCATGAACTTCCCTCTGAGGACTGCTTTTGCTGTGTCCCATCAATTCTGAGTTGTATGTTCATTTTCATTTGCTTCAAGGAAATTTTTTATTTCTTCCTTGATCTCATTGTTAACCCATTAATATAAATAATAATAACATGGTAGTTTCCAAGTATTTGAATGTTTTTCAGTTTTTCTATTGTAGTTAATTTCTAGTTTCATGCCATTGTGATCAGAGAAGATACTTGATATGATTTTAATCTTCTTAAATTTATTGAGACTCGTTTTGTGTCCTAACATGTGGTCTATCCTAGAGAATGTACCCATGAGCACTTGAAAAGAATGTATATTCTGCTGCTTTAGGGTGAAAGATTCTGAAGATACCTATTAAATCCAGTTGATCTGGTGTATTTTTTAAGGCTGCTGTTTCTTTGTTAATTTTCTTTCTTGTGATGTTTGTGGGGTATTGAAATCCCTACTATTATAGTATTGCTGTTGATCTTGCCCTTTATGTCTATCAAAATCTTCTATATTTTGATGATCCTATATTAGGCCCATAGATATTTATAATGGTTATATCTTCCTGTTGGATTGCTCCCTTTATCATTATGTAGTGACCTTTTTTATCCCTTACTATAGCCTTTGTTTTAATGTTCATTTTATCATATTGCCACCCCAGCTTTGTTTTCTTTTTTTTTTTTTTTTTTTTTTTTTTTTTTTTTTACAGAGGCAGAGATAGACAGGGACAGACAGACAGGAACAGAGAGAGATGAGAAGCATCAATCATCAGTTTCTCGTTGCGCGTTGCGACTTCTTAGTTGTTCATTGATTGCTCTCTCACATGTGCCTTGACCGTGGGCCTTCAGCAGACTGAGTAACCCCTTGCTGGAGCCAGCGACCTTGGGTCCAAGCTGGCGAGCTCTTTGCTCAAGCCAGATGAGCCCGCGCGCGACCTCGGAGTCTCGAACCTGGGTACTTCCGCATCCCAGCCCGACGCTCTATCCACTGCGCCACCGCCTGGTCAGGCCCAGCTTTGTTTTCATTTCCATTTGCATGAAATATTTTTTCCATCTCTTTACTTTCAGTCTGTGTGTATCTTTTGTTTTGAGGTGTGTCTCTCGAGTCAGCATATGTACGGGTTGTGTTTTCTTATCCACACAGCTACCCTATGTCTTTTGATTGAAGTATTTAATGCATTTAAATTTAAGGTTATTATTGATATATAGTTGTTTATTGACTTTTTATTCTTCAAATCTACATTCCTCTTTTGCTAGATTTTTCCCCACTTTGTTCTTTTTACAACAGGCCCTTAACATTTCTTGCAGCATTGGTTTGGTTGTAATAAATTCCTTGAGGTTTTTTTTTTTTTTGTCTGGGAAGCTTTTTATTTCTCCTTCAATTTTAAACAATAGCCCTGCTGGATAAAGAAGTCTCAGTTGTAAACTCTTGTTTTGCGTTACTTTGAATATTTCTTGCCATTCCCTTCTGGCCTCAAGTGTTTCTGTTGTAAAGTTGGATGTCATCATTATGGGGACTCCTTTGTAGGTAATTGACTGCTTTTCTCTTGCAGCTTTTAGTATTCTTTCTTTATCTCTTAGCTTTGGTATTTTAATTATGATGTGTTTTGGTGTAGATCTCTTTGGGTTCCTCTTTAATGGGATTCTCTGTGCTTCTTGAACTTGTGTAACTTTTTCCTTCATCAATTTAGGGAACTTTTCAGCTATGAGTTCTTCAATCAGGTTCTCTATTTCTTGTTCTTTCTCTTCTCCTTCAGGAACCCCTTTGATACAGATGTTTCTCTTCATGTTGTCACAGAATTCTCTTAGAGTTTCCTCAGACTTTTTGATCCTCTTTTCTTTTTGCTGTTCTACTTCTGTGCCTTTGTTTATCTTGCCCTCTAATTCGCTCTTTTGATTCTCTGCTTTATCCATCCTGCTTTTAATTCCTTCTAGTGTCATCTTCATTTCTGATATTGTGTTTGTCATTTCTGTCTGATTCCTTTTTATGATTTCAGTGTCCTTTTTGATGCTTACTATCTCTTTGATTAGGTGCTTGTTATGTCCATCTATTGTTGCTCTAAGATCCTTGATCATCCTAACTATCATAATTCTAAACTCTGCATCCTGTATCTTGGCTATTTCCATCTCAGGTCTTTTTTCGGGAATTTCTCTTGTTGATTTATTGGAATTGCATTTCTCTGTCTTCCCATTTTGTCTCTGTATAGACTGTTTCTTTGGATGTACTGTTTGTGTAGCTAGCTGAGTATAGGGTGGTGTTGTCTGCCTCCAGCTTTCAGTTGTGTTGTTTCCAGATCTTCTTGGATTGGCCTCAGCTGTTATTTGTAATCTGCTGTGGCCTACTTGTCTGCTGCTATTGCTCTTTTTGCTATTTGTGTCAGCGTTTTCTATGTCTTAGCTGGGTCAGGAGGAGACTTTCCTTAAGATACTACTCTAACTAGAGTTGTTAGGTCCTGAGCTGATGTTCTCCATATCTGGCCACTGGATATACCAGCCGTGGACCTCCCTGGCTGGAACCTGGTGCAGACTAGTGGGGTCCACTGCTTATGATTGGCCCTTAACAAACTTTCTGGGAGCTACCGGTGATTCAGAATTTGTGGTTGCCTCTGCTGGGCCCTGATGCTGTTGTAAATATCAGCTGAACTCCTAAGCTGGCTTTTATCTACTCTTGGTCAGTGTGTGTGGCCTCTCTATTCCTGAGGTATGTTCTTTCCGCCGGCCCCCTGCTGCTGCAGCCTCCTCAGGCACTGGGGTACCGATACTGCCTGGCGCGTGGGCTCGCGCGCCGCGCTTGTGCTGCCCTGCAGGCGCGGTTGCATGGGAGACCTCTCTGGGCTCCACCCCCACCACTGCTGCGTGGGCTGCCAGGTTCTGCCCCGTGCTGCTGCAGCATGGGTGCTCTGCTGGGCTCCGCTTTCTGCCACTGCGCTGGCGGAGCACCGGGGCCCCCACCACAGCCGGGCCCTCCTGCCCTTCAGAGGGTACTCAGCAGTTTGTGAGAGCAGTATATGCCAGACCTCAGCACTCAAAACCTGTGTCCTTGATGTGCCCCTGCTTCTAAGTGTCTGTTTGCACTGATTGGAGCAGGAGAGCCTCTGGTGGGCGGGGTAATTGCTTCCTTTTGCTGGCTTGGTTCTCCCAGGAAAAATGGCCACTTTAGGTTTGGGGGTGACCCAGTACAGAGGTCAGGGTGGCTTTCCCCCACAGTCTCTCCCTGTGCCCTCAAAACCAAACTCTCCTCTTGTAACTCCACTTGGGCAAGTGGCTATGAATGAGGTTTTTCTGCGTGGTCCCTTTAAGATGGAGCCTGCATCTGAGAGTTCTGTCTCCCTCTCGCAAACAGTAATCTAGCTCTTCTTTCAGCTAAATACTGTCTGTACGCCTCCTCTAGTCTCTGCGGCTCTAGACTGGGATTCCGGTCTGGTCCTGGGGCTGAGGGCCCACAACTCCCCGGGCAACCCACGCGGCCCTGAGAGACCTTCCAGGCTGCCTCTTACTCCTGGGAGCAGGCAGCCCTTTCTGCATCTCTGTCCTTCCTACCAGTCTCGGTGTGGTTCCTTTGGTGATGCCTGGTTATAGATTCCTTTTAGTTTAGTCAAAAGTTGGTTTTTCAGAATGACTGTTCTTTTTTTTTTTTTTTGTATTTTTCTGAAGCTGGAAACGGGGAGAGACAGTCAGACACAGACTCCCGCATGTGCCCAACCGGGATCCACCCGGCACACCCACCAGGGGGCGACCAGAGCCACTCCAGCGCCTGGGGCAGAGGCCAAGGAGCCATCCCCAGCACCCGGGCCATTTTTGCTCCAATGGAGCCTCGGCTGCAGGAGGGGAAGAGAGAGACAGAGAGGAAGGAGAGGGGGAGGGGTGGAGAGCAGATGGGCGCTTCTCCTGTGTGCCCTGGCCGGGAATTGAACCCGGGACTTCTGCATGCCAGGCCGACGCTCTACCACTGAGCCAACCGGCCAGGGCCAAGATAACTGTTCTTAAGTTAAATTGTAATCCACTTTGGTTCTGGCAGGTTGGAGTTGTAACGTCTGCCTACTACATCATCATTTTCCTGGTCTTGTGTTTATGGTTTTAAGGATATTTTACCAACCTTGCATCACCAGAGTAAATCACACTTGGTAATGGCGTATAATATTTTTAATGTATTGCTGGATCTGGTATGCTAATATTTTGTTGAGGATTTTAACATCTCTGTTCATCAGGAATATTGGCCATTAATTTTTTTATAGTGTTTTTATCTAGTTTTGTAATTAGGATAATTCTGGCCTTCTAAAAATGAGCTTTGGAGTCTTCTGTCCTCTTAATTTTTTTGGAATGATTTGAGAAGGATAAGTGTTAGTAACTTTTTGAATATTTGGTAAAATTTACCTGTGAAGCCATCTAGTTTAGAACTTTTGCTGGGAGTGTTTTTGATTACTGCTTCAATTTCACTAGTTGTAATCTGTCTGTTCAGATTCCCTGATTACTCCTGATTCAGTTTTGGAAGATTCTGTCTTTCTAGAAATTTATCCATTTTATCCAGATTTTTCAGTTTGTTGGCATAGAGTTGTTCATAATATTTTTTTACAATATTTTTTGTATTGTTTTTGGTGTCAGTTCAAGTTACATCTTTCATTTCTGATTTTATTTATTTGGGTTCCCCTTTTTTCTTGATGAATCTGTTTAAAAGTTTGCCAATCTTGTTTATCTTTTCAGAAAACCAGCTCTTGGTTTCATTGATCTTTTGTATTGTTTATTTTAGACTCTGTTTTGTTTATTTCTTCTTTAAATCTTTATTATTTTCTTCCTTCTGCTCACTTGGGCTTTATTTTTTGCTCTTTTAAAGTTTCATTAAGTTTAAAGTTAGATTGTTTATTTGAAATTTTTTCTTGTTTCTTGAGGTAGGCCTGTAAATGCTCTGAATTTCTCTCTGAAGACTCCTTTCACTGTGTCCCATAGATTTGGGGTTGTTGTGTTCTCATTTTCATTTGTTTCAAGGTATCTTTTCATTTCATCCTTGATCTCATTGTTAGCCCTTTCATTGTTGAGTAACATTATTTAGACTACTTGTCTTGGTGTGTTTTTTCAGTTTTCTTTTTCTTGTGATTGATTTCTAGTTTCATACCGTTACAGTTAGAGAAGATGCTTCATATGATTTCAGTCTTCTTACATTTATTGAGACTTATTTTGTGTCTCAACATGTGGTCTATTCTAGAAAATGTTCCATGTGCAATTGAACAGAATGTATATTCACCTGCTTTGGGGTGAAATGCTCTGAAATTTTCATTAAATCCATCCAATGTGGTGTGTCATTTAATGCCACCATTTCCTTGTTCATTTTCTGCCTGGAAGATCTATCGATGTCAATACTTTTGATTGTATTGCTATCTCACCCTTTATTTCCATCAAAGTTTGATTTGCATATTTAATTGCTCCTATGTTGGGTGCATATGTGTTTAGAAAGGTTATATCTTCTTGTTGAATTTTTCCATTTATCATTATATATGTCCTTCTTTGTGTCTTACTATAGTCTGTTTTGTCTGATACACATATTGCTACCCCAACTTTATTTCCTTTCCATTTGAATGAATATCTTTTTCTAGTCCTTTACTTTTAGTTTGTGTATATATTTTGTTCTGAAGTTGGAAGCCCACTAGGGGGTGATGCTCTGCCCATCTAGGGCATTGCCCCGTTGCTCAGCAACTGAGCTCTTCTTAGTGCCTGAGGCAGAGGCCATGGAGCCATCCTCAGCACCTGGAGCCAACTCACTATAATTGAGCCTTGGATGCAGGAGGGGAAGAGAAAGAGAGAAGCGAGAGGGTGAGGGGTGGAGAAGCAGATGGGCGCTTCTCCTGTATGCCTAACCAGGAATTGAACCTGGGATATCCAAATGCTGGCCTGAAGCTCTACCACTGAGCCAGCTGGCCAGAATCTCATCTTGTTTTCTTATTCAGCTACCCTATGTCTTTTGATTGGAACGTTAAGCCATTTACATTTAAAGTAATTGTTGATATTTATTTAGTGCCATTTTTATAAAACCGTATTTCTCTTTTTCTTTTTATTCCTTTTCTTGTTAAAGCAGGCCCTGTAACATTTCTTGTAATACTGGTTTGGTGGTAACAAACTTCTTTAGCTTTTTCTTGTCTGGGAAGCTTTTTGTTTCTCTTTCAATTTTAAATGCTAGCCTTGCTAGTAAAGTGGTCTTGGTTTGTAGGTCCTTGCTTTTCCTCACTTTATTTCATGCCAATCTGTTTGGGCCCAAAATGTTTCTGTTAAGAAATCAGCTGACAGTCTTATGAGAACTCCCTTGTAGGTAACTTTTTTCTCTCTGCTTTTAAGATTCTCTCTTTGTTGGCTCTCAGTCCTAGAGGCTGGGAGTCCCCTGTACCCATCTTTTCTCTATGTTGTATCTTGTGTTTTTTCGTAAGTCCTGCAGCACCTTCCTTTCGTGCACACCAATGCTGAGCTGGTCGCGGCACTCAGGACCCCCCTGTGAGGCAGCACTGTTCAATCCCCTTCGGACAGATGAGGAAACAGAGGCACGAAGAGATGTGACTTTCTTGAGGTCATGGAGCTGGGGAGTGGTGAGGCTGGGACGCGACCTGGAACGTCTATGCCCCACTTACTGTTACACCTCACACACGAGCTTAGGACTTCAGAGGGTCTTGAACTGTTCTGAAGTGTGAAGAGCCTTTTTTGTACAAGAAAGTGATAGATACATGAATTTACCAGGAATTCCAACTGCCCTTTTGATGTTCTGCTTATCTGTCAGACTTCACCCTTACTTACTGGACTATCGCCCCTGAGGCAGAGGAATTCCAAGAAGCTGGTCAGGCACCCCAAGGAGGAGCATTCCGGACATACCAAGACTTTTGATTCAACACCCACTTGTTTGGGACTCTCCCTTACCCTATAAAATTTGTCCCCCTAGTTTGTACTGGTGCCCTTCTCCCCGGGAGAAGTGCCCGGCAGGGTTCCTTTCTTCCTTTCAATTAAAAAAAAAAAAAAAGATTCTCTCTTTGTCATTAACCTTTGCTATTTTAATTATGATATGTCTTTGTGTGGGCCTCTTTAGGTCCATCTCATTCAGGACTCTCTGCACTTCCTGGACTTGAGTGTCTTTTTACTTCACCAGATTGGGAATGTTTTTGGTCGTTATTCCGTTAACTGGTTTCATGATTGTTGTTTCCTCTCTTCTGGTGCCCTGTGATGCAGATGTTGTTATACTTCATGCTGTCCCTAAGTTCCCTTAAACTATCCTCATTTTTAAATTTCTTCTATTTTTTCTTCTCTGATTGGTTGTGTTTTTTTCTACCCTGACTTCTACATTGTTGATTTGATCCTTTTCTTCATTCAACCAACTGTTTATTCTTTCCAGTGGAATCTTCATTTTAAATATTGTATTCTTCATTTCTGACTGGTCCTTTTTTATGATCTATGTCCCTTTTCATGCTGTTGAACTTTCTTCTAATCATTGCTTTGAACTGTATATATGATAAATTGCCTCCCTCCATTTCATTTAGCTCTTTTTGTTTTGATTTCTCCTGTTCTTTCATTTGGGGCCTATGTCTTTATCCTCTCATTTTGGCTACCTTTTTGTGTTTGTTTCTATGTATTAGATAGATCTGCTTTGACTCCTTGTCTTCATTGATTGGCCATATGTAGTAGCTATCCTGTGGGGCCTTGTGGTGTTGCCTCTTTGATCACCTGAGTTGGGTGCTCCAGCAATGTCCCTTGTGTGGGTTATGTGGGCCCTCCTATTGTAATTGAGCCCTGATTGGTATTGGCCCATTTGTGTGTGAGATCAACACTTAGGCTGGCTGACAATGAGGCTCAACCCTGACGGTGACAATGACCATGGCATGTGAGTTGCTGTGTAGGTACTGACTGCACAAAGTGGACCTATTGGCAGAGACACTGGTGCAGGGCAATGTCATACTCTGTCTGTAACTGGCCCGCAGTAACCCGTTTGGAGCTACAGGCAATCCAGTTTGTGCCTTCCTTTTTTGGTCCTGAGCTGTGTACCAGGGCAGGCTTTTATCAGCAACACATCGGGGGGCGGGAGGGGCAGGTCAGCAAAAGTCCCAAGGCACCACAGGGTGAGGCAAGAGTGAGTTCAGAGGGGAGTGCTCCATGCAAGAAAGATGGTGTCTGTGGTATGGGAGAATGACTCAGCACAGGGATCCTGATGGCTGTCCCTCAACTCCCCAGTGCCGCTGCCCTTAGACTTTCCTCATGAGACTTTAGTCTGCTTAGCCCTCCCTCCACCAGAGCCAGGGTAAGTGGCTGTTAATGATATTTTGTGCATTGGCCCTTTAAGAGGATGCCTGTGTCTCTAGCAGACTCCATTTTCTCCCTGGCAACCAAAACCTTGCTGCTTTTAACAGGCAGCTATTATGTGGGTGCCTCTTACTGGCTGTGGTGCTCTGGGCTATGGAGCCTGCCTTGGGATTTAGGCCCCGCGCTTCTCTGGAGAATCCCCTGCAGTTGTGGTATCATCCCTCCAGCCACTGCTGGTTGGAATGGGGCTAGCCCTTTTTACATCTCTGCCCTTCCTACCAGTCTTGATTTGGCTTCTTTCTGTAAATCCTGTTATAAGACTTGTCTTCAGTTAGTCTTGTTCGGGTATGATTGTTCTATAATTTAATTGTAATTCCAGTTCAATTCTGAGAGGTGGTGAATGGAGCTTCCACCTGCTTTGCTGACATTTTGGATCTCTCTATTCTCCCACAGTGAAATTTTAATGTTTGAAAGATAACTTCTTAAATGTATCCCACTTACCAGTTTTGCATCTGTCAAAAAGGAGTCTTAACATTACTTTTTTCACATTGAACATATTATGTAAAACTCAATTAAAATTTTTACCTTGATATAAAAAGCTTCTTATTATGTTTTAACGGATAAATGGATATTCAGCATGTTTAGTAGTCGACCTAAAACACTGATAGCTTACATTTTGACAACAAAATGTTTTCAGAGTAAGTTCTCAGTGGAAACCTCTCTCTTTTGCTTTTCTCCTGGTCTGACATCATTCAGACTGCCAGGACTTTTCATCTGATGTTTTGGTTTATCACTGCCACTTCTGCAAAACAGGAAAGTTGTCATAGATGCATCTTTTGGCTCAGACAATTAAAGAAGTATTGGTTTGATTTCTTCCTTTGACAGAAATACTAGTAGATGACTATGGTAAAAATCTGAGTCACCTACCACTATCTCTAGGTTATCCAGTTGAGAAGGATTTGAGGCAGATCCTGATAAATATGTCCTTTCTAAAAGTTACATGATTTTCTTTTTTTTAATAATGTAGCTTTTAACTCCCAGAATTATATATACATGTGGTTTTACATATACCTAGTTTAGCAATAGAAGTGGCAATGTCTTTTTATGCTTTCTAGGACTTTCCTTTTCCTTTGTTAGAGATAGCCATTGCCTTACCTTCTTGGGCACACCCTCTTACATACACAGGAGAGATTAATAAGAAAAAATTTTGCAAGTAATTTTCAAGTAAAGGAGAGGACTGTTTTTGGAATAGACAGGATGGTTATGTGCCTTTGAGTAGTTAATTTACTAGACACCTAACTTGTAGTTCTCACTTTGGAGACATTCATGGTAGCTTCATTTCCAGATGGTGTTCCTTAAAGTGCACACATATATTATTAATGATGAAATATTGTTTTAGATATTTTTACAGGATGAGTTAACTTTGAAGTGATGGTTGAAAAAAGTGGGTATGTTCAGTGATGGTCTAATATGACATTTGTTATAATGAAAATATTAGGCCAGTTAAGCTCAGGATGGTGCAGTGTTTAAAGTGTTGCTGCAGAGGAACTCTGATGTAAGCCACAAATGGGAGCCACAAAACGTAATTTTAGATTTTCTAGTAGCCACATTTAAAAAAGTAACAAGAAAATGATGAAATTAATTTTAATTATATTTTATTTAACTCAGTATATTATGATACAAATGTTTCAACATGTACTCGATATGAAAACTATTGAGTTTTTTTTATTTGTAATAAGTCTTTGAAATCTGGTGTATATTTAATACGACAGAACTCAACTTAGATTAGCCACATTTTTAGTGCTCAGTATCCATACATGGCTACTTTATTGGACAACTTAGGCCTAGAGTGCTCAGTGAAATTATGATGATGCCAGGAAATTGAGGAAGACGTAAGAGATGCACACATGGATCATTAAGATATACCTAGCACAGGGAATTCTGTATGAAACAGTATGAAATTTCAAGAGAGCCAGCCTGAGAAACTTGTGTGAAACAGAGCTTTGGGAGATGGTAGGGAAACCATTTGGAAGATAAGCACAGCAGACATTCAAAAGAAGATGAAAATAGGAAATGGCAGAAATTGACAATGGCCAATATTCTATAAGAGGGACAAGGTAATTGCTTATCATTTTAAGGGAGACATCTTTCCCAGTCAAGGGCTTTATAGCCTAGGCTGTGCCATTACACTTTGGAAGAGAGCAGTAGTCATTCATAATGACACCCAAGAGAAGCCATTGAGATCAGCAGATAAAATTGATTGCAGAGAAATAATATGGGTAGCAAGGAGGCAGTAGTGGATGATTTACACTAATATAGTAGAGAAGGCTGGGTCTGAGGTAAATGATTGACTTTTATAAAATAAGAACCATATAGAGTTCTTGGTGACTAAAGAGCAAATGAAAGATGCAGAATATTATATCCAAATTTATTGCTTAGGCAGTGAATGAAATCTAGTGATGGAGACTTGGGCCAAAGTAGATAATGTATAAGTGAGGGTAAGAGCTCATACTTTTAACTTTGGTCCAGTCCTGGCCTGACCACTTAACTTTATATTCCTTGCAAATTACAGCTACCCAAGCCTCAGTTTCTCCACAAAATGTGCAGAAATACTGTCTACTTGATACAATTATATAGATTAAATGAGATTGTGTGTGTAGTGACCTTGACCAGTATGACACAACTTCCTGTACTTCTCTTAGTTTGGAATATCCAGAGGAAGGAAAAAAGAGTTACGTTAGTGTTTTTTTAGAATACATGCTCACACCATATCTACTAAGCTATTACTGCTTTACAGCAGTTTTCAGAGTTCAGCTTGATGAAACCTTTTGATCATTGATGAAATTTTTTTTTTTAATATTTTTTTTTTTTGCATTTTTTTTGCATTTTTCTGAAGCTGGAAACAGGGAGAGACAGTCAGACAGACTCCCGCATGCGCCCGACCGGGATCCACCCGGCACGCCCACCATGGGGCGATGCTCTGCCCACCAGGGGGCGATGCTCTGCCCATCCTGGGCGTCGCCATGTTGTGACCAGAGCCACTCTAGCGCCTGAGGCAGAGGCCACAGAGCCATCCCCAGCGCCCGGGCCATTTTTGCTCCAATGGAGCCTTGGCTGCGGGAGGGGAAGAGAGAGACAGAGAGGAAGGAGGAAGGGGTGGAGAAGCAAATGGGCGCTTCTCCTGTGTGCCCTGGCCAGGAATGGAACCCGGGTCCTCCGCACGCTAGGCTGACGCTCTACCGCTGAGCCAACCGGCCAGGGCCTGATGAAATTTTTTTACTCATAATTAAAATAAATGAAGAAAGATTTTCTAAGTCTTGTTTTGTGAATGGTGTGGCTAGTTGGAAATAAGAATAGAAGTCTAGGACTGAGTCCCAGCTCTACCAAGTAATGACTTAATCAGTTCATCTTTCTGAGACTCAGTTGGGATTGAATTAATTAGTGATTCTAAAGATGTGGTTTGAGGACCTCCTAACATTAGAATCACCTTGAATACTGGGTACAAGTTTTGAGTCCCATGTTAGACTCACTGAAATAATCTATGAGGGTAGAGCCAAGGAAATTCTAATTAGCACTCAAGCGTAGCTGATTCAGACCACATCTAACCCCACCAGAAAGGATGATTCCAAGATTTGTTTTGGTTCAAGTATGAATGTACTCGTGTTATAAATCTAGAGTAGGAGTTGGGTAAGAATAGTGATATCTATTTCTATTTCCCCTGTAGGATTGTTGTGAGGATCAAGTAAGATGCCTTTAAGTTTGTAAAAATAAGTTTAAGTGAAGAAATAAATTTTAGAATTCTATGGATTGTTATATTTAAAATCCATGTTATAGAAACATACATTATAATTTATAATATATATGTATATATGCAGACTCTTAGCTATAAATTTATGATTTATGTATTATTTGAGTCTTGGTGGATCACAGGTCTTATTACGTATTTGATACTAGAGTTCCTATGCATAAAATAATGAGTTTATTTTTATCTCCCGCATCTCATTTAATTCTTTTATTAGTAACAGAGTTAGCTAAGCAGGACTATGACGTTCAAGCCAGGCAAATATATAATCTGAAAGAAAGATTGTTCTAATTTTTAAGTTTAGAGATTTAAAACATTTAATATTAGGAATATTACTATTAGAAATAATTCCTAATAATATTTATATTAGGAATATTTGTCATAATTTCTGTGACTCTTAATTGTTTAAAGTAAAAATCTTGTTTAGAAATTATCTGTAGTCGATCTTTCATACTTTTTTTTTTTCTGTCAATTAATTGCTCTGCTCTCAACAGACAGAAAAACCCTACTCAGAACAAAAAGCAACCCTAACTGCTAGGGTACTTTCTCTGGGGATAAAATATAATCCCCCATTTTCTGCATTTCCAGAGAGGATAGACTATTATTGACTGTCTTCTTTGTATTACAGTGTTTGATGCAACTTGTTTTCATATCTAATCCCTACACATATCTTAATGTGTAGAAACTCTTATTAAATATGCAGCATTCCAAACAAACAACACTCTTAGAGAATTTGATTTACTGAGTCTGGATTGGGTCCCAGAAATCAGCATTGTGATGATTTTGATGGCGGTTGTGCAAGTCCCACACTGGAAATATTGCTCTGAGTTTCTTGTTGTCTCTGGAGGCATAAATTGTAGGTACTGGCTGCATAGAATAAAGTAGGAATAATATACTTCCAGCTTGAAAATGATCATAAAAAATGTTGTACATCAAAACTTTACGTGTTTGTGTCTGATTTCCTCAGGATTCAAGAGGATATTAAGACAGGTGAGAAATGAAGGGGACAAACCTACTATCTGCAGATTAAAGTTGTTTATCACAGAAAATGTTTTTATAGAAAAGAAAATCATAGGTGGGCAGGCGGCCCAGACCAAATTGGGTCCTGGGAGTGGGCAGGGCCAGTGGGGGTAGGGTGGAGCCAGAATGAGAGGTGTAGGTTGGGCCCGGACAGGACGAGCCCAAATTAAAAAAGAGAAGAAAAGAAAAAAGAAAAAGTAATCATAGGACATGACTGGCTTTTTTTTTAGACAATTTTAATGGGGTGACATTGATTAATTAGGGTACACAGATTCAGAGAAAACGTCTCCAGGTCATTTTGACATTTGATTATGTTGTATACCCATCACCCAAAGTCCAATTGGTTTCTGTCACCTTCTATCTGGTTTTCTTTGTGCCCCTCCCCTTCCCCTCCTCCTTCCCTCTCCTCCCTTCTCCTCCCCCTGGTAACCACCACACCCTTGTCCATGTCCCTGAGTTTCATTTTTGTGTCCCACCTATGTATGGAATCATATAGTTCTTATGTCTGTACTTCTCAGCCTTTCTTTTTAAGTTAGATTCAGCGATCCGGAAACATTGCAGTCTATTAGTGAAAACTGTTAAGATTTTGTGGCTTAACAAATAGGGAAGGAGAAAACTGGATAGTAGGCAGTGTTTGGTACACTGTTTGGTACCCTTCTGTTAAGAACTGTTGAGCTTTATTGCATGCCAGGTACTGTGCTCTTGAAAGGATTAAATGCCTTCATTTTCAAGAACAGTCCTTAGGTTTTGGTCTTTTTTCTTCTCGTTTAAACAGTCTGCTCACTCATTGTTACTTCTGTTTTTCTTGTAATATGTCTCACTTTTTGTCTCCTTTATTTTTCCCTTTTTAGTATATGATGTAAAATCAGTGAAATAGCTGACACAAAACTTACAAATTCCTAAATATCAAAGTAAACAAAAAATTAAAACTTGGTTTGGTAAAACCAATTTTCTTACACCAGTGCTACTGCCTTTTCTGTAAGGTATTTACTTCAGAGCCTTTCTTCAGGTGTCAGATATATGACATAAGGGGTTATTTATATTGGAAAATGCTAATGTTAGAGATGGAGCTTGGATTTTGCAGCACCTAGGACATAATTTTCATCAACTTATCACTGTCATTCTCTTCATCAAATTTGAGATGTTTAATACTTGTAGGTGTATGTAAGTTCCTGTTGGATTTAAGCTTTTTTTTTTAATTACAGTTTGCATTTAATATTATTTTGTATTAGTTTCATGTGTACAGCAGTGTAGTTAGGTCGTATATGTTACAGAGTGTCCCCATGATATTTCTAGTATTCACGTGGCACCATACAGGGTGGGGAAAGTCTGCTCACAAAAATTAGGGGATATTTCAAAATGAAGTGATAAAAAAAGCATTTGACTTTTTTTTTATTATTAAGCAGGAACATCAGAAAAGCAAATGACAAGTCAAAGAAAGTTTATGCAAATGATATGCAAAACTAAATTATTTCATTGGTGGAAATGCACTATACAAAAGGCTGAAAGTACAGAAATATCTGCATGTTCTCTGATCTCCTCATTTTTGTGAGCAGTATAGGTTTACAATTGTGGGTACGCAAAACACGGAGTTTATTCTTGTATTATTATTTATTAATTATTGTATTGTTTTCCAGATGAATGACTGTAAACCTACTTTTATCTCACCCTGTATATAGTTATTACAATATTTTGGGGCTTTAACTTTCAATGTACTTGTTTCTTCTTAATTTGTTTTTAAAAAGCAAAGTTGCTCTTCATTGAAAACTGAGTCAGGTGGGCATAAGTGCTAAGTGGGAAGGGAGTATGTGAAAACCACCAGGAATTGGTCTTCAGATTTAGTGGAAGGCCAGGGATTAGAATTGTTGACATCTGAGTCACCAGCCATCCAGCTGCTTCACTGAGAACAGCTCTTGATGGATACAGTTGTTAACCCATGTCCTTTCAACTGCTTTTTTGTCTCTATCCTTTTCAATTCTGTCCTGTTGCTTCTGCCCCTTCTCTGTCTCTTCAGTGTACAAATACATCACTGAGTATGACAAGGGGAAGCAATAGTAGCATTATTATTAAAGTCTCAGTGTCTCTGAATTTCTTTGCTTTCTGCTTATACATATTTTGATTCCAGACTTCATTTTGAGGGTAGATCTGAACCTAGGCATTGGCCAGCTGTGCCCTTAGTTTCTGGCGCTGGAAAAGTGGCTTTTAACTTGGAGGAAAGTGCCCTATAGTTGAACTTCTTTGAATCTTATTTTGGTATCTCTCAGTGGCTCACTAGTAAAAAAATTTTTGTCTCCATGTTTAAATGTTTCACAAATGAAGGATTAGGAACAACCCAATAATTGTTAGGGTTCTATGGATCTTTGTTTTTTAAGAGAATGATGGATATTATATTTCCATCATTTCTGAGTGGGAGGATGTTGAAGAAATGGTGGAATTCATTCAAAGTGGGCTAACATATTCTTTTCAGAATGTTTAATTTATTAGAACATAAGCAAGGATGTATCAATGTGTTGGCACTCTTCCACTATTAGATTTAAAAGTAAATAGGGAGATGGATGTGGTGATGGAACTGTTTGATATTTTGATTGCAGGAATCTACATATCAGAAAAACATTGTTAAAATTAAATACCCACACACACAAATAAGTCCAAGTAAACCAGGGAAATCTGAATCAGATTGATGGATATCAATGTCAGTATCATAGTTACTCTGTAGTTTTGTAAGATGTAACCTTTTGGGGAAACTGCTTAAGGGTAGGTACATGTGATTTCTCTATATTACTCCATACAACTGGGTATAAATCTATCATTATTTAAAAATGTTTAATTTTTAAAAAGTAAGTGGCTTAACATTATTATTCTTAAATTCCACTTTTCCAGGGTATCTGTCATACTAGAAATCAAAAAGTTTCTTTTACTATTATTAGCTTAGTTTCATTAATCAGATATAGGAGGTGGCATACTAGAAAATAGTTTAATTATTCACATAGTAAAACCTATCAGTTATTGATTATTGTTGAAGTAAACATGACTCGTTTTCAGTGTAAACATATTTCAAGTGAAAGTTTTATTAGTGGTGATAAAATTATAGATTAAATATAGTATGCTTTACAGTTACTTATATAAAGTTTTCTGACAGGCTTTAGACTATTTTCTGCTATAACTTTGATCTTCATTAAAACTATTAGTGTATAATTTATCAAAATTATATTTATTAACTACTGAGTGGTAATACAGAGAAGTATGACTGCTTACAGTAAAAATTGTTGCCTGTGGTACGATGTTTTGTTTCATTAAGTTGTGGGGGTAAAAATCTATTGAGATACTACTAAAATAATTCTTTTGTAGTAATTACCATAGAACAAGTTGTTAGATTTTTGGGCAGTATTCAACAATACAGAAAAACTATTACAGTGTTGAAAAATTTTTTCTTTCAGTTCAGAAGGTAAGGATTAAAGCTAAATTTGGAAAAATATTTTAAAATTATAAATGTTAAAGATTTAAATATACTTTGTAATATTAAGTAATCATGTGTGTGTTAATCTCATTTCATTATTCCTGCTACTCCTCTTTTATAAGATCCAGACAAGCCAGTAGCTAAAATAACTTTGGTAACTGTTAAAAGATGTTGAATTCATGTATTTATCTTTAAAGAGGGAAAACATGACTTTTACAAATACAACTTCTACATTTTTACTAATAGAAGAGGCCAGTAACTATAAACTAGATTCAGATATACATTTGTTTTAGAATGTTTATATGAAATTTTTGCTTAGTTTTCTTTGGATTTTGGAGGAAGGGTGCATGTTTTATATTACTGTAACTTTGGTATATTTAGAGACAGGTTGTTAGACTTTGAGTGCTTTTCCTTGTTTCTTATGAATTAACTAGCAAATATGTTCTTTTTTGGAGGAAGAGGTAATAGTTATAGAAATGAAATATGATAGCAAATTAATTTTTTAAAAGTTTAGAGATCAGTAGTTCTTGGAAGTTAAGAATAAGATGGTAAATATCTGCTCACAAAAATTAGGGGGTCAGGGAATGTGAAGATACTCCAGTACTTTCAGCCTTTTGTATAGTGCATTTTCACCAATGAAATAAAAGTTGGTTATGCAATAATTCGAGGAAGACAAGATGGCGCTGGAGTAGGCAGACGTACCAGCATCTACCTCTCAGAACCAAAGTGGATTACAAACTAATTTTAAGAACTATCATCTGAAAAAACCAACTTTGGACTAAACTAAGAGGACTCTTCAACCAAGGAACACTGAAGAAGCCACACCGAGACTGGTAGGAAAAGCGGAGAGGGCTGCCCAGCTCCCCAGAGCGAACGGCAGCAGGGAGAGACTCGTGTGGCGGGAAGTGAGTTTAGCAGAGGGGGAAGGGTCCTGAGTCCCAGGAACAAAGCCCCAGCCTGCATCCCCAGAGCCCAGAAGAGGCGTAAGGACAGTATTTAGCTGGAAACAAGTCAGAAAGAGTGATTTCTCAGACCCAGGATCCTTCTTAAAGGGACCGCGCAGAACATCTCTCTCAACCACTCACCTGGGGCTCCTGGGGACAGGGGGGGGAGAGAGGAGAGGACCAGAGTAGCAGGAAGAAAGTGTAATCTAGGAGGCACAGGGAGAAACATTTTGGGAGATAGTCACCCTAACCGCTAGGACGAGTCACTCCCCAAAGCAGAAGTGAATGTTTCCCCCAGAAACAGCAATACCAGCAAAGGGAAGCAGGAGAGCAGCCAAACTAGCTCCCCCGCGGCACTCAGAGCAGAGTCGCATAGAAGGAGGGAGCATTGGGGTCTACAGTGGTGAGTCTTAGGGTCCGAGCTGGGGCGCCCCCGGAGGGTGGACGGCAGCGGGAGACAGGGGCGCGGTTCTGCTGGCAGGGGCAGAGGCCTGCTGGCCACCACTGGGCTCAGGTGTGAGTTCAATCTTGTCCGGCTGGGGAGAAGGGAGCGTGCAAAAGCGGTCAAGCTCAGCTGCCGGCAGCCTGTATTCCAGCCTGCGGGAGAAGGGCGGGAACCCCGGAAAGGGTGGAGACCAGTCCCTGAGCAAGGGCACAGGAGCACAGCCTTGCCCTGCCGGTGCAACCCAGGCTTGTGGTCTGACTTGGTAGCCGGCTCCTCCCGTGGGGGTGGAGCCAAAAGCCCAGAGAGGTGGAGTTCCGCTAATGAGCTGAGCTTGGGCATGCAGTCCTGCCCGGCGGTAGAGCCAAGGCTAGCAGCCATTCCTCTAGCGGGCTCCTCCTGCAGGGTCAGGGCGAAAGCCTGGAAACAGGTGGAGACCCGCAGCTGAGCAAAGGTGCTCGCCAGTGCCTTCAGGACCGAGCATAACGTCACACAACGGGGGTGGGGCAAAGGCCAAGGCCACCAACGCTTGTACACCTGAGTGTGTGATCACAGCCACTCTCGCGAAGAGAAAATGCGGAGGCAGAGAAATACAGCACAAATAAACCAAGAGAAATCCCCAGAAAAGGACCTAAGTGAATCAGATATAACCAAATTACCAGATGCAGAGTTTAAAATAACGATTGTTAGGATGCTCAAAGATACTAGAACAACCATAGGTGGCCATTACGAAAACCTAAATAAAGAGATAACAAATATAAAAAAGAACATTGAAATAATAAAAAAGAATCAGGCAGAAACGACAAATACAATATCTGAAATAAAGAATACAATGGAAGGAATTAAAAGCAGGATGGATGAAGCAGAGAATCGAATCAGCGAGTTAGAGGACACGATAAATAAAGGCACGGAAGCAGAGCAGAAAAAAGAGACTCAAAAAGTCTGAGGAAACTCTAAGAGAGCTCTGTGACAACATGAAGAGAAATAACATCCGCATCATAGGGGTTCCTGAAGAAGAAGAGAAAGAACAAGGGATAGAGACTTTGTTCAAACATATCATAGTGGAAAACTTCCCCAAATTAAGGCAGGAAAACATTTCACATGTTCAGGAAGCACAGAGACCTCCATTAAGGAGAAACCCAAAGAAACCAACACCAAGACACATCATAATTAAAATACCAAAGCTAAATGATAAAGAGAAGATATTAAAAGCTGCTAGAGAAAAAAAGACTATCACCTACAAAGGAGCCCCCAAAAGGATTCTGACTTCTCAACAGAAACACTTGAAGCCAGAAGGGAATGGCAAGAAATATTCAAAGTAATGCAGAACAAGAACCTACAACCAAGACTACTTTATCCAGCAAGGCTATCATTTAAAATTGAAGGAGAAATAAAAAGCTTTACAGACAAAAAAAAAAACAAAAAAAAAAAAACTCAAGGAATTTACTGCAACCAAATCAAGGCTGCAAGAAATGCTAAGGGACCTGTTGTAAACAGATCAAGGAAAAAAAGAATATAGCAAAAGAGGAAAACAGTTTTAAAGAAAAAAATGGCAATAAACAATTACATATCAGTAATAACCTTAAATGTAGTGGATTAAATGATCTGATCAAGAGACATAGGGTAGCTGCGTGGATAAGAAAACAGGACCCATACATATGCTGTCTACAGGAGACACACCTTAAATCAAAAGATGCACACAGACTGAAGATAAAAGGATGGAAAAAAAAATATTTCACACAAATGGAAATGAAAAAAAAGCTGGGGTAGCAATACTTATATCAGATAAAATGGACTTTAAAACAAAGACCATAGTTAGAGATAAAGAAGGTCACTACATAATGATAAAGGGAGCAATCCAAAAGGAAGATATAACCATTATAAATATCTACGCACCTAATATAGGAGCACCTAAATATATAAAGCAGACTTTGATGGACTTAAAGAGCGAGATCAACAGCAATAGTATAATATAATAGTAGGGGATTTCAATACCCCATTAACAGCATTAGATAGATCCTCAAGAAAGAAAATTAACAAAGAAACAGCAGACTTAAAGGACATATTAGACCAACTCGATTTAATAGATATCTTCAGAACCTTTCACCCTAAAACAGCAGAATATACATTCTTTTCAAGCGCTCATGGTACATTCTAGAATAGACCACATGTTAGGGCACAAAAGTGGTCTCAACAACTTTAAGAAGATTCAAATCATATCGAGCACTTTCTCTGATCACAATGGCATTAAACTAGAAATCAACCACAATAGAAAAATTGAAAAACATTCACTTGGAAACTAAATAGCATGTTATTAAAAGTTGGTTATGCATCTCATTTACATACTCAAATAACTTTCTTTGACTTGTCGTTTGCTTTTCTGATGTTCTTGTTTAATAAAAAAGTGTGAAATGCTTTTTTTATTGCTTCATACTCATTTTGAAATATCCCCTAATTTTTGTAAGCAGTATATTTTAAAAAAAACCTTACTAAATATAATCAAAACAATTCTCAAAATAACTAGAGTTATTTTACCTTTGTTCATTTCATGATCTGATAAGTTCTTCACCTTTTTCAAGCATTTTCTCAATGTTTTAAGTTCACTATATTATCTCACCCATTAAAAGGCATTAGGGGTAGGGAGTGTGGTTGTAGACTCTTGGAAGGCCTGAAAGAGTTTGATGTTGAAAGTTCACTGGTCTGGTGTGAATTGAAGCTCTAGAGGAGCCTCTATAGGAGGACTTGGTGTTCAAGTTTTATTTGAAGGCCAGGGGCAGTGGGAAGCCATTGATTGGCTTTAAATTGGGAAATTGACTTGATTTTTGTTTGTTTAATAAAGGATTTGCTTTTAGGTGAGAAATGATTTGATGGGATAAAAGTGGAAGCTGGGAAATCAGTGAGACTATTGATATTGTTCAGGGAGAGTTACTGGTGACTTGGAGTAATAACCTTCTTACTCCACTGACACCTTCAAAAACTAGTTTAGATTTTTAAAAATTCTATTACTTAATAGATTCTTTAATTCTTTTACTTAAATCTCTAACCTGATTTTGGTCTTTTTATTTGTTTGTTTCAGTTACCTGTAACTTTTCATTTGACAAGATAGGTAATGTTATTTTATTCATTGAGGGTGCTAAGTATGAATTTATCATTAGTATGCCTTTATGGACGGTTTATTTACTGTCTAAAGTATCCTTTACCATCTACAAATAAGGAGTTATCAAACGGTGATTAGTGAGCATATTGTATGCTGTCAGTATACTCATTCAATTTTTATATTTCTTTACCTTTTTATCTTAAATTCAGTGTAAGACAGAAGTCTACTTTTTAAAGAGGCATTAACACATTTTTTTTCTTTTAAATAAAATAAACTGATAAAGATGAAAATTCCCAGTCTTTGTGATTTTCTAATTATTTATCTATCATTCCTGCCTTCCCACTTACCTTACAGGAGAAATTATAATAAACCTTCACTGAAGTTTAGAAGTATGTAATATGTGAGTTTTTCTTTTACTTTTTACTTTCAGTGTTTTGCTTTGAAAATTTAGCCTTTCCTTTTTCTCTCCTTCCAGATTGAGGTTAAAGATTGCTCAGAGTTTGAAAATATTTTCTTTTTCACTATTCACTATTTCTGCTTAGTCCCTAAATGTCAAAGTACCTAACACTGTATATTTGTTGAATGTAGACAATGCTCTGTTTGTGTGAAAGACATTGTCTCCTGGTAAGAATTCATGTAACTTGTCATCGAAATAGACATTAAAGTATCCTGCCAGTGTGGAAGGGGTAAAAGAGTGGAATTTTCTCATTTGTGAAGGGAAAAACATTGGGTTCCTACTTTTCCTGTTCTTTATTTAATTGGAAATCTCTCCCCAAAATATTTTAAGAAGCCTACTTATATTGATTAAAATGAGAAGAAAGCAGGTCTTTTCTTACAGCCATAACCTCTTCCTCTTTTTAATAATTAAGAAGTCACAGGGAGGTTGAGGTCTGGAAATTTGCCAGACTTTCTTGTATTGTCCTGGAAAAGTAATCTTAAATATGGTTACAGGTGCTAGTTAATTGAATCAGAAATTTGGAGTTTTGTGATTTGCTCTTTTATAGGCTCCTTGAATGTATGTATGTGCATGTGTGTGTGTGTTTATATATTCAGGAAAGTAAAGTTCTTTTGTAATTAATAAAAATCAATGCTTTGTTCTGGGCTACCAATCAAATATACCAACTTGCAGTATATTTCTGACCAAACAGATGTTAAGTCATTCCTTAAGGGGATGAAGATGGTTACCTTTAAAGATAAAAACTCTCTGATTCTGATGCCTCGTTCTGTATTTTCTCTGCCTGTATGTCAGTGTGTCTATATCTGTGACTTTAAAAGAAATTTTTCTTTCTTTAGGAAGAAAATACTACAATGGATGTCTTTTGTGATTTTGTAGTTTAGCAATTGAGTGCAGGTTAGTTAGCATCTTTTATTCAACGAGCCTTGTGTAGAGATTCCCTTCTGTATATAGTGAAGAGTTTAAGAAATAAGGTCCTCTAAAACAGTGGTTCCCAACCCCTGGGCCGCAGACCGGTACCAGTCCGTGGGCCATTTGGTACCGGTCCGCAGAGAAAGAGTAAATAACTTAACATTATTTCCATTTTATTTATATTTAAGTCTGAACGATGTTTTATTTTTTAAAAATGACCAGATACCCTCTGTTACATCCGTCTAAGACTCACTCTTGACGCTTGTCTCAGTCACGTGATACATTTATCCGTCCCACCCTAAAGGCCAGTCCGTGAAAATATTTTCTGACATTAAACCGGTTCTTGGCCCAATAAAGGTTGGGGACCACTGCTCTAAAAGTTTTGCTAACACGGAAAAGTGCCTTTTTGCATTAAACTGGATTTGCAATTAAGTGGATTAAGAAATAGGCAAAATGTAAGGATTTTATTTGAAGAAGGCTGCCTTCCTCGTTTATAAAAGAAAATACTACCATTACAAATTTGGTGCTCTCTTTGGGACTCAAACTTAATGTTGAGACTTTTAAGAAAGAGGTTTGAAAAAATGAGCAATTTGTTTGTTTTTTCAAATCTTGGTCTGTATAAGAGTAGATATATACTTATTTTGGAACTAAATGGGAAAAATTAGTGACTTAGGAGTTCACAGTGCTGAAATACATTCTTGGTGGTTATCTCTGTAATTTGTCAGTAATCAACATTAGGAGTCCTTTTAAATGTTGATTTCTAAGTACTTCTACTCTCCTTATTACACATGCACTGTGCCCACTGTCACAACATATGTTTATCTTTTTAGTTTCTTCCATATTAGTTGTGTTTTTAGTTTATATTACTTGATCTAGATGAAGAGAATCTTGTAATATTTTGTCAGACTGAAAGTAACTATGTACTAAATACCAAATGTAACATGCAAGGCAAAAAATATTCCTGGGAAGAATGCCAGAAAGTGTTTGTGTTTTCCTTTAAAAGTGATTGTTTGGTGGTAGGCAGGTGCTTACTTTGTAAAAAATTAGGATGGACAGGGTCTAAACTGTTGCGTTGCCATGCAGAAATATTATTTGAAAATTTATTCTCCTTACTCATATTTGTAACCTGCTTATCAGAAGTCTTTTGGGACATTCTGGACTTTACATTTTTTGCTAATGCTTAAAAACAGCCCAGCGCAGCCAAAGAGAGGAGGTGATTTGTGTTTTATAATGTGTATTAATATAGAAAAGAAGGATACCAGAATACCTATGATGTGTTTACAGTTGCAGTAGAAACCAATTCTTATAGATTGTTTAAGTGGGAAAGAAATTACATAAAAGTGGCCCTGACCAGTGGCTCAGTGGATAGAGTGTCGGCCTGGTGTGTGGATGTGCAAGTTTGATTTCCAGTCAGGGCACACAAGAGAAGTAACCATCTGCTCCCCCCCCCCCCCTTCCTCTTTCATTTATCTTCCTCTTCCCCTTCAGCAGACAGTGGCTTGGTTGGTTCAAGCGTGGCCCCAGTCGCTGAGGGGATGGCTCTGTTGAAGTGTATCAGCCGCAGGCGCTAAAAAATAGCTCGGTACTGGAGAATTGGCCCCAGATGGGCTTACTGAGTGGATCACGGTCAGGACTCATGCAGGAGTCTGCCTCACTATCTCTCCTCCTCTAACCTAAAAAAAAAAAAAAAAAAAGAATGAAAAGAAAAAGAAATTATATAAAAGTAAAAAGGCTATTGGTGATTTTCAAAATAAGGCCAGTCAAGTGATTTATATCTGTTATTGGTTAATGTCATAGTAAATTTTCAGTTTTTTCCTTTAATAGAAGTGTATCGGTATTCAAATAAATATTGCTAATAATCTTCAGTTGCTAGTTTTAAACTGTCAGATAATACTTTGATGAAAACTTTTGTAATGAGCTCTTTAAAAAAAAATATTCTCACTCGTGATACTTACTAAGGTTCCTCAAGGATAATATTTCACATTATAGTGGTTGAATTGATCTACTTACACTCCTTACTACATTTATGATTTGCTAAAAAGAAGTCCTGCATCTTCCCAAGTAAATTACCAAAAAACCTAATGTATAAAATATCTTTTCTGTGTAATTGAGATTTGTAGATTGTTTTTAGTAGAAACTACTCTGTGTGTGTTACCTTGTTTTTGGAGGTCCGTTCTGATTTTGAGAATTTACCTTTTATCTCTTACTCTTCTAAATTTATATCCAGTTTTGGCTTTTGTACACTTTATAAAATAGGTTGTTATTTTTGATAGGGGTATTTTTTTCTAGCTGCAGTCAACATGATCTCCCCGGTCCCCAAACGATGGACATCTAATGTTAGAAATCTGTTTAACACAGTCTAAGTAATACATGTGTGTATTTGTACCTGTTGTGATGAAATTTATATTTTAAATGAGTGTCAGAGAACTACATGACAGTAAGAGGAAGTTAAATATCAGAAGAGAGTTAGCAACAAACAGAAACAAAGGGTTATAAGAATGTATGGAATCAAGCTTTGTTTTGTCAGATGATACAAGATAAAATTTAGAAATAGCCTTACTATCAAACCTAAATTACTCTTGTAAGCCAGAACACCTATATTTTTAAAAAAGTTTTTGAATTATAGTTGACATATAATATTATATTAGTTTCAGGTGTACAACATAGTGAGTAGACAAGTTTTGTAACTTATAAAGTGATCACCCCAATAAGTCTGGTACCTATTTGACACCATACGTAGTTATTAACAATATTATTTATTATAGTCCCTATGCTGTACTTTACACCCCTGTGACTGCGTTTGTAACTGGCAATTTTTACTTCTTCATCCTTTTACCTTTTTTACCTATCCCTCCTACTGTCCTCCCATCTTGCACCCAATAATTTTTTCTTTGTATCTATAGGTTTTAAACCAAATCACTTTTGCTTCTTACTTTCTTATACTCAGAGAGACCAAATGAAGGACTCTGAAAAGCAAAACTTGATCTCTATATTCTAATTTGCCCTATGTCGCCATCTGGTCAACAAGGATATTATAGATCCTTGGTTTTTATTGGATAGTTAGTATGGCTTACTGAGTTTCTTTTCATTCCAACACAGTTTACTCATTGTTTTCAAATTAATCTGAAAAATACCTTTTCTGTTTTTTCTTTTAACTTTTGATGTTTTGCAGACTTGTCTAGATTATACCCAGTACTAAAGACTATGGACTGCCTAGGTCTCCAATGGTTATTCACTGTCCTGTTTATTTGATCACGGTCTTCCCTGCTATGTTTACCTTGAACTGTCTCTCCTGAATAGCTCTGCCTTAGTGCCGTTTTCTCTATGAAATCCTACCCCTCTTTGTTCCTGTGAATTGATTTAGTGCACATTTATTTAATTCCTGTACTGTTCAAGGCACTGGTGATACAGAAATGATACCAGGGCTAGTTCTAGATGCTCTTAGTCTAATGGAAGTCCTAGGTTTTTATCTTCAAATTCCTACAACATTTATATATAGCTATGGTGTTTTAATTTATAGTACAAGTATATAATCAGTTTTTCATGTGTACATATTCAATATAAAGCAAAGTTTTATTTAAAAGATTATTCCAGAGTCATTTTATATTTGAGTCCTTATAAAGTTTTTCATATTGGAGGCTCTCTCTCAATAATTTTATTTTAAATAAAAATACAGTGTCTGGGCCCTGGCCGGTTGGCTCAGTGGTAGAGTGTCGGCCTGGCGTGCAGGAGTCCCAGGTTCAATTCCTGGCCAGGGCACACAGAAGAGGCGCCCATCTGCTTCTGCACCCCTCCCCCTCTCCTTCCTCTCTCTCTCTTCCCCTCCCGCAGCCAAGGCTCCATTGGAGCAAAGTTGGCCCGGGTGCTAAGGATGGTTCCGTGGCCTCTGCCTCAGGCACTAGAATGGCTCTGGTTGCAACAGAGTGGAGCCCCAGATGGGCGGAGCATCGCCCCCTGGTGGGCATGCTGGGTGGATTCCGGTCAGGCGCATGCGGGAGTCTGTCTGACTGCCTCCCCGTTTCCAGCTTCAGAAAAATACAAACAAACAAAAAGACGATGAAGACAAAAATTCAGTGTCTGAAGAAGATAGATAACCTTGAAATGATGACAGTTAGTGCTAGTTTTGAATGTTTATGGAGGTTTCTGATCCGGAGGGAATAGGTAGGAGGTGCTAAAGAGCTTGACAAAAAATTATTTCTGGAGGTGGTCGTGGCCTACTATCATAATAATTTGTTGTAAACTATTTACAAAGGTTGTAAAAAAATTTAAAAGCTCATTTTAAAAATTAATATTTTAAGTAGTTACTATTATACCTATAGAACAATGAAAAAAGCCGCTGTCTTGGTATTATGTATTGGATATTTGTGTCTTAAAAAAAAACATTTCCAGTGACAGTATTCTATATGACTTCAAAAGGTATTGCTTCTTTAAAAACTTAAACAGAAGTAAAGATTATTCATACTTGGATTCTTCTAGATGACGTAAAGTAATGAAAGTATTGAAAGAGTTATGTGAAATTTGAGCAAATTTTTTTATAAATTTTTGTGCTTTATGATACTAAAACATTTATAAAACTAAGTTAATATAAGTATACATAGGACTGTTTCATATATACAGAGGTTTATGTATCTCACGTTGGTCAAAGTTTTTTAAAAATCTTCTCATTGGGGGAGAATTGGGGAATCCTTCATGTTGCACTAATAAAATACTGTCTGAATTTCCCAATTACTTAACTTACCTAAAATTATTCTTTTGTATAACTGTTTTTTTTATAATAATTTTATTTTTTTAATGGGGTGACATCAATAAATCAGGATACATATATTCAAAGATAACAAGTCCAGGTTATCTTGTCGTTCAATTATGTTGCATACCCACCACCCAAAGTCAGATTGTCCTCTGTCACCTTCTATCTTGTTTTCTTTGTGCCCCTCCCCCTCCCCCTTTCCCTCTCCCATTCCCCCCCCCCCCCCCGTAACCACCACACTCTTATCAATGTCTCTTAGTATCACTATTATGTCCCACCTACGTATGGAATAATACAGTTCCTGTTTTTTTCTGATTTACTTATTTCGCTTCGTATCATGTTATCAAGATCCTACCATTTTGCTGTAAATGTTCCGATGTCATCATTTCTTATGGCTGAATAGTATTCCATAGTGTATATGTGCCACATCTTCTTTATCCAGTCATCTATTGATGGGCTTTTTTGGTTGTTTCCATGTCCTGGCCACTGTGAACAATGCTGCAATAAACATGGGGCTGCATGTGTCTTTACGTATCAATGTTTCTGAGTTTTGAGGATATATACCCAGTAGAGGGATTGCTGGGTCATAAGGTAGTTCTATTTTCAGTTTTTTGAGGAACCACCATACTTTCTTCCATAATGGTTGTACTACTTTACATTCCCACCAACAGTGTATGAGGGTTCCTTTTTCTCCATAGCCTCTCCAACATTTGCTATTACCTGTCTTGCTAATAACAGCTAATGGAACAGGTGTGAGGTGGTATCTCATTGCCATTTTGATTTGCATTTCTCTAATAGCTAAAGAAGATGAGCATCTTTTCATATATCTGTTGGCCATTTGTATTTCTTCCTGGGAGAAGTGTCTGTTCATATCCTCTTCCCATTTTTTTATTGGATTGTTTGTTTGTTGTTGAGTTTTATGAGTTCTTTGTATATTTTGGATATTAGGCCCTTATCTGAGCAGGTGTTTGAAAATATCATTTCCCATTTAGTTGGCTTTCTGTTTATTTTGTTATCAGTTTCTCTTGCTGAGCAAAAACTTCTTAGTCTGATGTAGTCCCATTCATTAATTTTTGCCTTCACTTCTCTTGCCTTTGAAGTCAAATTCATAAAATGCTCTTTAAAACCCAGGTCCATGAGTTGAGTACCTATGTCTTCTTCTATGTACTTAATTGTTTCAGGTCTTATGTTTAGATCTTTGATCCATTTTGAGTTAATTTTTGTACAGGGGGACAAACTGTAGTCCAGTTTCATTTTGCATGTGGCTTTCCAGTTTTCCCAGCACCATTTATTGAAGAGGCTTTCTTTTCTCCATTGTGTGTTGTTGGCCCCTTTATCAAAAATTATTTGACTATATATATGTGGTTTTATTTCTGGACTTTCTATTCTGTTCCATTGGTCTGAGTGTCTATTTTTCTGCCAATACCATGCTGTTTTGATTGTCGTGGCCCTATAATATAGTTTGAAGTCAGGTATTGTAATGCCCCCAGCTTCATTTTTTTTCTTTAGGATTGCTTTGGCTATTCGGGGTTTTTTATAGTTCCATATAAATCTGATGATTTTTTGCTCTATTTCTTTAAAAAACGTCATTGGAAGGTTGATGGGAATTGCATTAAATTTGTATATTGCTTTGGGTAATATAGCCATCTTGATTATATTTATTCTTCCTAGCCAAGAACAAGGTATATTCTTCCATCTCATTATATCTTTTCGATTTCCCTTAACAATGGTTTATAGTTTTCATTATATAAGTCCTTTACATTCTTTGTTATGTTTATTCCTAAGTATTTTATTTTTTTTGTTGCAATTGTGAAGGGGATTATTCTTTTGAGTTCCTTCTCAGTTGTTTCATTGTTGGCATATAGAAAGGCTATTGACTTCTGTATGTTAATTTTGTATCCTGCGACCTTACTGTATTGGCTTATTGTTTCTAGTAGTCTTTTTGTGGATTCTTGGGGTTTTCAATGTATAGGATCATATCATCTGCAAAAAGTGATACCTTTACTTCTTCTTTTCCGATATGGATGCCTTTTATTTCTTTGTCTTGTCTGATTGCTCTGGCTAGAACCTCTAGTACCACATTAAATAAGAGTGGAGAGAGTGGACAACCCTGTCTTGTTCCTGATTTAAGGGGGGAAAGCCTTCAGTTTAGTGCCATTTAATATGATGTTAGCTGATGGTTTATCATATATGGCCTTTATCAAGTTGAGATATTTTCCTTCTATACCCATTTTGTTGATAGTCTTAAACATAAAATTGTGTTGTATTTTATCTAAAGCCTTTTCTGCGTCTATTGATAAGATCATGTGGTTTTTGTTCTTTGTTTTGTTGATATGGTGTATTACATTAACCGTTTTACGTATGTTGAACCATCCTTGAGATTCTGGGATGAATCCCACTTGATCATGATGTATTATTTTTTTAATATGTTGTTGTATTCGATTTGCTAGTATTTTGTTTAGTATTTTAGCATCTGTATTCATTAGAGATATTGGTCTGTAGTTTTCTTTTTTTGTGCCATCCTTGCCTGGTTTTGGTATGAGGGTTATGTTGGCCTCATAAAATGTGTTTGGAAGTATTGCTTCTTCTTCAATTTTTTGGAAGACTTTGAGTAGAATAGGAACCAAGTCTTCTTTGAATGTTTAATGAAATTCGCTGGTATAGCCGTCAGGGCCTGGACTTTTATTTTTGGGGAGGTTTTTAAGGGTTTTTTCTATTTCTTCTCTACTGATAGGTCTGTTTAGGCTTTCTGCTTCTTCTTGACTCAGTCTAGGAAGGTTGTATTTTTCTAGGAATTTATCCATTTCTTCTAGGTTGTTGAATTTAGTGGCATAAAGTTTTTCATAGTATTCTACAATAATTCTTTGTGTATCTATGGTGTCCGTGGTGATTTCTCCTCTTTCATTTTGGATTTTGTTTATATGAGTTCTTTCTCTTTTTTCCTTGGTAAGTCTTGCCAAGGGATTGTCAATTTTGTTGATCTTTTCAAAGAAGCAGCTCCTTCTTCTATTAATTTTTTCTATAGTTTTTCTGTTCTCTAATTCATTTATTTCTGCTCTGATTTTTATTATCTCCTTTCTTCGGCTGGTTTTGGGTTGTCTTTGTTCTTCTTTTTCTAGTTCCTTAAGGTGGGAAGTTAAGTGGTTCACTTGGGCTCTCTCTTGTTTGTTCATATATGCCTGAAGCGATATGAACTTCCCTCTTATCACTGCTTTTGCTTCATCCCATAGATTCTGATATGTCGTATTGTCATTTTCATTAGTCTGTATATATCTTTTGATCTCTGCACTTATTTCTTCTTTGACCCATTCATTTTTTAAAAGTATGTTGTTTAGTTTCCACATTTTTGTGAGATTTTTTCCCTCTTTTTTGCAGTTGAATTCTAGTTTCAAGGCTTTATGATCAGAAAATATGCTTGATACAACTTCAATTTTTCTGAATTTGCTGATGTTGTTTTTGTGGCCCAACATATGGTCAATTCTTGAGAATGATCCATGTACACTGGAGAAAAATGTATACTCAGTCACATTGGGATGAAATGTCCTGTAGATGTCTATCATATCCAGGTGCTCTAGTGTTTTGTTTAAGGCCACTATGTCTTTATTGATTCTCTGTTTGGATGACCGATCTAGAGCCGTCAGCGGTGTATTGAGGTCTCCAAGTATGATTGTGTTTTTGTCAGTTTTGTTTTAAGATCAATAAGTAGTTGTCTTATATATTTTGGTGCTCCTTGGTTTGGTGCATATATATTAAGAATTGTTATGTCTTCTTGATTCAGTGTCCCCTTAGCCATTATGAAATGGCCATTTTGTCTCTGAGTACTTTTCCTGTCTTGTAGTCAGCATTATCCGATATGAGTATTGCTACACCTGCTTTTTTTTGGATGTTATTTGCTTGGAGTATTGTTTTCCAGCCTTTCACTTTGAATTTGTTTTTATCCTTGTTACTTAGATGAGTTTCCTGTAGGCAGCATACAGTTGGATTTTCTTTTTTAATCCATTCTGCTACTCTGTGCCTTTTTATGGGTGAGTTTAATCCGTTTACATTTATTGTAATTATTGATACTTGTGAGTTCCCTATTGCCATTTTATATCTTGCTTTCTGTTAGTTTTGTGTCTTGTTTGATCCTTCTCTTTCGTTTTTCTATCTTTTGTTTTTATTTGGTTGTATTCCATACATCTTTCCTCTGTTGCTATCTTTTTTATCTCATGTGCTTCTGTGGTGGTTTTTTCAATGGTGGTTATCTTTGAGTAATGAAAAGGGTCCCTACCCTGTTCATTGTAGCGAACTATTTTTTGAGTACTTTTGCACTCCATCGTCCTTTACTACTGTTAATCTCCATCTTCTCCCCCTCTTTCTTTTTGTTGTCACAGTTTAAATTTGGTTTTATTGTGTTCTTCTTGGAGCTTTTACTTGTGGCTCTGTTTTTTTTGTTCTTTGTATCTGATTGGAGAACCCCCTTTAGTAATTCCTGGAGTGGGGGTTTTCTGATGATAAATTCCCTCATCTTTTCTGTATCTGTGAATGTTTTTATTTCTCCTTCATATTTGAAGGATAGCTTTGATGGGTATAGTATTCGTGGCTGAAAGTTCCTCTCTTTCAGGACTTTAAATATTGGGGTTCACTCTCTTCTAGCTTGTAGAGTTTCTGCTGAGAAATCTGATGATAATCTAATGGGCCTTCCTATATATGTTGTATTCATCTTTTCCCTGGCTGCCTTGAGAATTTTTTCTTTGCTGTTGGTTTGTGTCAATTTCATTATGATATGCCTTGGAGTAGGTTTGTTGGGGTTAAGAAAACTCGGAGTTCTGTTTGCTTCTTGAACTTGAGGCTTTAGTTCTTTCCACAGGCTTGGGAAGTTCTCATCTATTATTTGTTTGAGGATGTACTCCATTCCATTTTCTCTCTCTTCTCCCTCTGATATACCTATTATTCTTACGTTATTCTTTTTGATGGAGTCAGATAATTCTTGTAGGGCTATCTCATTTTTTTTAATTTTTGAGTCTCTTTCTTCTTCTCTCTGTTGTGCCTCAAGTTGCTTGTCTTCTATTTCACTAATCCTCTCTTCTATCTGACCTGTTCTATTAGCTAAGCTTGTTACCTCGTTCTTTAGCTTGTGTATTGAGTTTTTCATCTCTGTTTGATTTGTTTTTATAGTTTCAATTTCCTTGGACATATATTCTTTGTGTTCATTGAGTTGTTTTCTGAGCTCCCTAAATTGCCTTTCTGTGTTTTCTTGTATATCTCGGAGGATTTTTAGGATTCTTATCTTGAATTCTCTGTCATTTAGCTCCAAGATTTCCAATATATTAAATTTTTTCTCCATAGATTTTTCCTCATCTAGCTGTGTTACCTCTCTTTCTTTTGTATCCATGATATTCGATTTTCTCTTCCTTAATGGCATCTGAAGGTGGTTTTGTTGATAGTATTAATGAGATTTAATAAAGAATAAAAAGTTAAAAAAAATAAAAAAAATAAAAAACCGAAGTTTTTTTTTAAAAAAATTAAAAATTAAATAAAGAAAAATAAAATAAAATAAAAAATTTTAAAAAAGGAAATTATTCCCCCCTCCTTTTTTCCTCTCCTCTCCTCTCCCCTCTTTCTTGAGAAAATCTTGTGGTGAACTGTGAATTATAACAAACAATGCCTGTGATGGAGGGCCTGAATTGGGGAAAAGTAATAAAGGGGCAAAAAAAAAAAAAAAGGAAAAAAAAGAAAAAAAATGAAAAAAGAAAAAAAAAAAGAGCATATGGACCCACAAAAAGCAAATAAGGAAAAAATTTGGGTCAAGAGTTAAATGATTTGCTTTTAGGTGTTGGTTGTCTAAGAGTTATGATGAGAGGAATAAAAGGAAAACAGAAAAATGGGGGGACAAATTAAAAACTTACTATTGTATTTAGTGGAACAAGAACTAGATAATATGGAGAGCCAGGGATGGGAGCACTGCTAGTGAGTTAAAAAGGTGAAGTAAAAACCCCCCAAAATGCCACAAACATAAGTTTGAGTCCCAGATAAGATAATTTGTTTGTTATTGAGGTTTGAATGAGAGGAGACGTAAAGGAGAAAGGAAGAAACTAATATAGAGGGAGAGAAGAAAGAGAGAGAGAGAAAAAAAGAGGGAACCACTAAAAGAAGAAAAAAGGAGAGAGAGAGAGAGAAAGTTAAGGGTTTTGGAGTGTAACCTTCATAGAGAGAAAGGAAGAGAAGAGAAAAGATAATGGGAGATGTAACACTTATGGGTAGTGTAGTTCAAGGAGAAGAGAGAGTAAGACCGGCAGAGAGTTAATCGGCCAAATTGGAGGAGGAAAAAAAGTATTAAGAATGAAGATAAGAGAAACAAACAAACAAATATAATAAAATGGGATAGGTTATAAAGTCTGCAGATTATTCTTGATTTTGAGAGGTTATCTTCTTGCTTTTTCTTTTCTCTTCCTCTTCCTGGTCGGTGACTCTGTACCCCAGGTTCTGCCCCTTTGGCACGCTCAGGTAGAGGTTTGCAGTTGATAAGTCTCTATGGCAATGTCATGTATTGTGCTTTAGTCTTGTTGGCAGTCGAGGCTCATTAGCATTTCTAGGCTCCGCCAGTGAGAGAGTCCGTGTTCCTGGAGCCTTTCTCCTAGTCTTTCCTTCCTCAATTAGTAGTCTGATAATCCAGCTATGGGGTTGCTGCTGCCTCTGCCTGGATAGTAAGAGGCTCAAAGAGCTGGCAACTCCCCACTCTATTTCCACTCAGCACAGGGCTCTGGGTAAGGCTCAGTCAGTCAGAGCTGCTAGCATAATCAGGCGGGCTTTCCGCCCACTCAAAGACCTCTGGCTCTGCCAATCTGTCCGGTAACACAGGCGGGCGCCCACTTCCGGGGCGCTTGGAGGAAACTCTCACTCACTGTCTGCGACCAGGATATCCGGCCAGCAGTCTCACGCTCTGAGTGAAACCCCCAACCGCAGGGAAAAGTTGCAGCGTTGGAATTGAGTCTTGCTCCGTCCCCGTGCGCGGCTTTTGCAAGGCGCTGCGGCGGCCCGAGATTCCGCTTTGGCCCACACAAAGGTCCCTGACTCTGTCCCTCTGTGCGATAACACGGGCGCGCACTGCCGAGGCTCTCGGAGGAATCTCTCATTCACTATCTGCCCGCGCAGACCAGGATATGAGGCCAGTCGTGTTTCCCTCTGAGTGAAACCCCCTCCAGCACGGAAAATCTCCACCGTTGGAATTAGTTCTCACTCCCTCCCGTGCGTGGCTTTCCCAGGGCGCTGGGCTGCCCAGAGACTCTGCCCTCGGCCCACAGAAAGGCCTCTGACCCTGCCTCTTCGTGGGGCAACACGGGCACCCACTCCCGGGGCCTAGGAAGAAATCTCTCGCCCACTAACTGCGCGCACGCCGACCAGGAGACCGGGTAAAATGGCTGCTCTGCTTGTCTTTCTTTGTTTGGGTTTGGCGCGAGTGTTAGCTTGTATTGCCCGGGTTGCCACAGGATCAGTTTTTCTTCGGCTTGGATCTCCGTGCCACAGCCTGGTTCGGCCGTTTGTGCCGCGGCCTGGATCTATTCACCCCCTTTGCCCGCCTCAGTTTCTATATTCACAGTTACCAGAGAAAGCCGCCCTGTTTAGGTTAGTGAGGAAAGCGGAGCATTTCTTACTCCCTATTTCCTTTGGGGTTTGGTTATATATTTAGCCAATTTTTCACTCAACCATACCTTTGGGTGTATTGCGAAGCATCTGGAGGCTCCAAGTATAGGTTTTTCTGTTTCTGGTTGAAGATCTTGTTGAGTTTTGGGGGAGATTTATCGGTATCGCTTCCTATCCCACCATTACTCTGACGTCATCCTCTGTATAACTATTTTTGATACAGTTTTATTTTTTGTTTGTAGTATAAAATGTTTTGGATTAAAAGCATTGTTCAATTTGATCTGCCTTCCATAGCTGATTCTCTTTGGACAAGTGGTCTAACCTTAAGTGGCAGGAAGCAATGACATGTGAAAGGAAACGAATTTCTTTTCAAGTTGGAATTATTATTTTTGAAACTTCATTAACGTTTCCTAGAGGGCTGAGTTGCCTTTGGGAGTCACAGGTTTAGGGAAGGCATTCAGTTGCATTCCTGCTTATAGTATATTCTTAATGACTTTTTGATAGCTTCATATAGCATTAGAATACTTTTTCATAAGTGGGACTCAGATTTGTAAGTTGTCAAAACAAATCTTTTCTGTTTAATGTTGGCTGTATACATAGAAAAATTATGAGAGGATAAGGCTCTTCATAGGCCTGTGAAAAACATTGTCATCTTAGTTAGAAAAGAAATTAATACAATTCATAATTATAAAATATACTTTAATTCCATTTGCCTTTTTCAAAGGAGTGGGGAGCAGCAGTAGTTGTTGGGTTTTTTATTCAGTTACATTGCATTTTTACATTTTATTCATTAATACTGGTTGTGTTTGTAGGGCAAGTAAATAAATAGTCTTAGACCCAGTGGCATTCTGACATGTAAAAGGACATATATAGACAAGTGATTAAAAAAACGAATATAAAGTAAAACATTTTGTATTGGAGAGCAAGTAGTGTGCATTTTGGGGGAAGGAGAAATTTGATTAAAAGACTTTCAAATTGTATTAATACCTGCCTTGAGGAAACATGAAAATTTGTAAGATCTGGGCTTTTAGGAATTACTAGAATAATGACAGCAAAGGGGAAGGCATTCATAAAATATTTCTTGGACCATGTTCCATTGTTCCAGTACCATTTATTGAAAGGGCTTTCTCTCCTCTATTGAATTGCTTTTGATCATTTGTTAAAGATTAATTGGACATATTTGTATGGATCTATTTCTGGATTCTTTGTTTCATTGATCTTGTGTCTGACCCTTTGCCAGTACCACACTCTTATGCTTACTGCAGCCTTAACATCTGGAGGAGTAATTTCTTCTTTATTCTTTCTCAAAAAATTTTAGAATGTTTATTTATGTTTAAAAGGAAATGTTGAGATTTTGATACGAATTAGATTTAACCTATGCATTAATTTAGAGAGAATTGACATCTTTATTGAGTCTTCAGTCCGTGAACACCATATGTCTCTCTAAGTACTTGTTTTTTATTTCTTCCATCAACATTTCATAATCTTCATTATACAGATCTTATATATATTCTGTTAGGTTATGTTTTGGTATTTTATTTTTGGAGCAACTATAACTGGATTTGCATTCTTAATTTCAGTTCCACTCATTTATTCTGTCAGTAGAAATGCAGTAGAGTTTTGTGTGTTGATCTTGTATCCCATGGCTTTACTGAACTCCTCATTAGTTACAGCATTATTTTGTTTTAAGATTTCTTGGGACTTTCTAGATAGACAGTCATGCCATCTGAAAGTAGAAACATTTTTATCTTTTCTGTCAGTATGCCCTTTTTTTCTTGCCTTATTGCAATAGCTAGAATTTTTTTTCTCTTTTTTTGTATTCCTCTGAAGTTGGAAACGGGGAGGCAGTTAGACTCCCGCATGTGCACGACCGGGATCCACTCGGCATGCCCACCAGGGGGTGATGCTCTGCCCCTCTGGGGCTTCGCTCTGCCGCAATCAGAGCCATTCTAGCGCCTGAGGCAGAGGCCACAGAGCCATCCTCAGCACCCAGGCAAACTTTGCTCCAATGGAGCCTTGGCTGCAGGAGGGGAAGAGAGAGACAGAGAGGAAGAAGAGGGGGAGGGGTGGAGAAGCAGATGGGCGCTTCCCGACCCTGGCCGGGAATCGAACCCGTGACTCCCACACGCCAGGCCAACGCTCTACCACTGAGCTAACCGGCCAGGGCCCAATAGCTAGAATTTTTAATACTATCTCATATAAGAACAGAGGGAGCAGACATCATTGCTTATTTCTGATCTTAGAGGGAAAACATTCAGTCATGTTAGCTATAGGTTTTTTTTAGGTGTTCTTTGTGAGTTTGAAGTACTTCTCATCTATTCCTGGTGTTTTGATAGACTGCATGATTTTTCTCTTTTAATTTAGCCTGTTGATTTAGCAAATTGCATTTATTAATATTTGAATATTGCATCAAATTTGCATACCTGGTATAAATTCCACTTGGTTGTAATGAAGTGCTTTAAAAAATACATTGTTGGATTCTGTTAAAATTTTATTGAAGACTTTTACATCTAAGTTAAGGAGAGATATTGGTCTGAGTTTTTTTTTTGTTTTTTTTTTACTATTTTGTCTGTTTTTGGTATCAAGGTAGTACTAGCCTCATAAAATTAGTTGTGAAATAGTTCCTGTTCTGTTTTTGGAAGAGGTTTTGTAAAATTGGTATTGGTGTATTATTTTAATACTTAATGCTGGCTACCTCGGGGTCTCAAACCTGGGTGCTCTGCATCCCAGTCTGACGCTCCAATGTGCCACCACCTGGTCAGGCTCCCCTTGAATGCTTTTTTAACATCACACATAATTCATTTGAAAAAGTATTGGTTCCCTGAATTATATAGAACTTCTAAATATTGGCACATTTTGTTATTCAATATTTAAATGTAATATATTCATATCACTGATCTCATCAGAAAGTTCTTGAAGTATTGGGAAGGTAGTAGACACAGATATTTCCAAGTTCTTAATTTTGTTTGAAAACTCAAATTTTATTGTTGGCAACATATAATGTCAGTTGTTTTTGAAGTAACAGGTTCACTTTGCTTCATTTTTGAGACCATGTCTGCCAGACACCCAAATCTGAGTAACTATGGCTGGTTTATTTCATAGCCCCAGTACGTAAGGGTTTTTTCTTGAGGCAGCCATTTTCAGTAGGTAGCAGAAGTGCTTTTGCTATTCAAAGGTTAAGATTTAATAAATTAACAATTTTACTGCTTTTCATCAAGGACATTCTTCAGTAGAGTGAAACTGCTCTTTTCTAGAGAAATCTTGTGATACATATACTCACTTTCCATTATTAAATTTATTATACTTAAAAGTGCAGTGATAGACCTGGGAACCTAAACCCAATGTTATAAAACTAGGAAGACAGTAAATTATTGACATTTTCTGGAAATATGAAGTTAGTGTATTAGGAGATAATCTCTTATTTTAAGAGTTGATGTAGTTATATTAAGTTGTTTTGTTATCTTACAGGTGCTATACTTGGTAGATCAGAAACTCAGGAGTGTATATTCTATAATGCTAATTGGGAAAGAGATAAAACCAACCGAACTGGTGTTGAACCCTGTTATGGTGACAAAGATAAACGGCGACATTGTTTTGCTACCTGGAAGAATATTTCTGGTTCTATTGAAATAGTGAAGCAAGGTTGTTGGCTGGATGATATCAACTGCTATGACAGGTAAGGAAACATTTCATTTTTATGATAGTGTCAATTTTCACCACCACCACCCTTTTTAAGAAAAATCAATGTGTGGATTTTCACACCATTATTACATGCTCTAATGACAAGATACATATTTTAAAGTGGTTAAATATGATGTGTGTATGTTTTATCTTTGATATACTTTGAATAATTAACAAAGTATCGAGAAATATAGATAAATATTTCTTTCCTTATATTATTAGGATTATGAACATATTTTAGTGCTAATTTTAAGGGAAAATAATTTTTAAAATTGCTTTAAAAGAGTAAGTATATCCATTGAAAATCTAGTCTGAGGGAGACTAAAGCTTAATCATAGAATTTCCTTTTAGTTTTCTTCTATATGTATCTGGAAGAAATTGATCTTACTGCATTTTTCCCTCTTTTTCTTACAGAGTAGGCCTTTGTACTTTATCTCAAGAGACATTTTAACTTGACATTCAGAATTACATCAGAACTAACAGAGTTCTCATAGAAAACTACATTTTATTTAAAGATCTTGCTTAAATTGTTTTATCCTATACTGAAAATGAAATCCAGTGGACATGTAATTGACTGCCAGTGATCTTTCTGTAAGGAGTCCCATAGATGTTGATCTGATCACTTAAACAGCCTGGGCCACAGGATTTTCACTGCAGGTGGGTGCTGATGACTGGCAGAGTCTGCAGAGTCCTCGATAACCAGACTTCTTGGAGCCAAAGACTGATATACTCACTGAACACTGGATACTTCCTGATCTGCTTTCGGGAGCCTCAGTTGATTACCATGAATCTGTGGTTGATTGGCTACATGTGATTAATAGCAAAATGCATTGAATGAGACCATAAAAATTTAATTAGCTCCACTTTTTGTGAGAAATTAAAACATTTAGGTGCACCCTTAGTATTTAGGGTATACTTTTAAATCTGTGAATTTTTCAGGGATTATTTCTCTATAATTATTTTTAGCTTCATTTCAATTATTGCCTGTCTATTAACAGAGGTGATTATTAAGTGATTTTTGCTGTTATGAAAGGTAAGTAGGGCCACTAAGAACAGTATGCAGCTTCCTCAAAAAATTATAAATAGAACTACCATATGATCCAACAATTCCACTTCTGGATATTACCTGAATATGAAAACACCAACTCAAAAGATATATATATACACACACACATATACACACACACTTTCAGGTATATTTGCAACATTTATTTATAATAGTCAAGATGTGGAAGCAAGCTAAATATCCATTGATGGATGAGTGGATAAAAATGTGTATATTAATTACTTATATTACTATTGATTTATAATATATAGTACATAATATGTATATATCATTATACATAATATCAGGTGTACCAGAAAGTTCTGTCCGTTTCTATCACAAGTTTTGACACGTAAGCACATGTTTATTTGGCGCATGTGTGCCTCTCTATTTTTATCACTTAATGTATACATACTGACGTAGCAAATTAACTAAAACAAAGTTGATTCACGTTAGTCTTATGTGTGAAGCGATAGTGTACCCATGGCTACTGATAAAGTTCATTTACACCACTGTAATTTTTACGAATTTTTACAAGGAAGAAATGCTACAGAAGCATGTAGAAATTTATTGAAAGTGTTTGGTGAAGGCACAGTTTCTGATAGGACATGCAGAAGATGGTTCGAAAAATTTGAAACAGGTGATTTCGACCTTTCTGATAAGCCACGTTCTGAGCGACCATCTTTGATCGATGATGATGTTGTTAAGACCATGTTGGAGCAAGGTCCTTTTCTGACAACATCGGAGATCGCAGAAAGGCTTAATTCAGCTCAGCAAACCATTTCGGACCATATTCGGAAGATAGGATTGGTGTGGAAATATTCAAGATGGGTGCCACATGAATTAAGTCAGAAGAACTTGGATGATTGAGTCGTCATATGCACATCTCTGCTTGCTCGGAACAAAATCAAGCCCTTCTTGAACCGGATGATAACTGGGGGTGAAAAGTGGATTACCTACAAAAACATTGTAAGGAAAAGGGCATATTGTGAACCCAGAAAACCTAGCCCTTCCATCTCTAAACCAAATTTGACTCTGAATAAGAGAATGTTGTGTATATGGTGGGACATTCGAGGACCAATACATTATGAGCTTTTAAAACCGAACGAAAAGCTCAATTCGGAGAAGTATTGTCAGCAACTGGATAATTTAAAGACGGCGGTCCAAGGAAAGAGGCCAGCGATGTTCAATAGGAAGAACATCATACTGCATCATGATAATGCCAGGCCACATGCTGCTTTGGGGACTCGTCAAAAAATTGCAGAACTAGGCTGGGGAATTCAGTCACATCCACCATATTCCCCAGACTTAGCACCCTCTGACTATCACTTGTTTTTGTCCTTACAAAATTTTTTGAAGGGCAAAAAATTCAAAATTGAAGAAGATATCAAACAAGCACTGGTTCAGTTTTTCGCATCAAAAGATAAAACATTTTTCAAAAATGGGATATACAAATTGCCCTCACGCTGGCAAGAAATCATTAATAATAATGGCAATTATATCATTTAATAAAATTTATTGATGGTATGAAAAATTTGTATTTTGTTTTATTCCAAAAACGGACAGAACTTTCCGGTAGACCATATATATGTTTAATATTAACATTAATATCAATATACAAACAATGTTTTTAATATTAATATAAATATATATAAAATATTTAATATTCTATTATGTATATATAAGTCAGCCATAAAAAGAAAGAAATTTTGCTATTTGAAATCACATGGTGCCTTACTTGTGGTGGCACAGTGGATAAAGTGTCATCTGGAAGTCTGAGTCAGTCGCTGGTTCGAAACCCTGGGCTTGCCAGGGCACGTATGGGAGTTGATGCTTTTTGCTTCCCCCCCTTCCCTTTCTCTCTCTTGCCTCTCTAAAATGACTAAAGTCTAAAAAAGATTAAAAATTAAAAAAAACCCACATGGATAGACATTGATGGCATTTTGCTAAGTGAAATAAGTCAGAGAAAAACAAATACCGTATGATGTCATTTATATGTGGATTCAAACAACAACAAAAACTCACAGGAACGGAGAAGCAACCATTGGTGGTTGCCAGAAGCTGAAGGCGAGGGGTGGGTGAAATCGATGAACTAGGAGAAAAGGTGCATATTACCAATTATAATACAAATTAGTCCTGGGGATGTAATGTACACATCATGGTGACTATAGTTAATAAATTGTAATGTATCATATATTTGAAAGTTACTAAGGGCATAGATCTTAAAAGTTCTCGTCACAAAGAAAATGATTAATGATTGTAACTATGGGGTGATGGATGTTAGCTTGACTTAATGTCAAATTTTACAGTATGTACAAGTATCATTATGTTGTATTCCTGAAAAATATACAATGTTATATGTCAGTTATATCTCAATTTAAACAAAAAATAGGTAGAAAGAAGTTGGGGAAAAATACGATTTGGAAATCATCTTAATCTAAAACTATCTTATATTAATTAGTTGAAATAAGGGATTCCTGTTCTTTTTGTAATAAAAAGACACCGTACTTCTCACCTAAAACCAGTATTGCTGGAGGTTAAACTTTGCTCAGTAATGGGTTATGGGTTGTTCAGTGCAATTCCTTGCTCTTGCAGTGATAATTACTACTCCAGCTCTGTTTCTAGGGATTAAGTGCTAATTTAAAGTGTGAATTTTTATTTTTATGCTCTGAATTTGATTAAAAAACAGATATTAAGGATTGTAAGAGAAGAAGGAGAAAGGAAAAGAAGATTAAAAAAATGTCAATATGTGGAGGAAAGGAGTAATAAAAAGAAGAATGAAATTGGATGGCAAAAGTAATTAGGCTAGGGTAATAAACCTCCTATAATTTGAGGCCTGATTCTAAAAATTAAATTTACATACATGGTTCTTTTTTATTTGTCTCTTCTTTGTACATATTGGTACAGATTTCATTTTAAAGTTTGATTTTTAAAAAATACTCATTCTCCCCAAATATATTGAGCTTTTCATTTTAAAGTTAAATTCAACCTTATTATTCTAACAACCATCATTAAAGTTCAGGTTATTTATAATATATGTCTACCTGATGTTTATTAGCAATATTTAAATGTTTGATTTTCTTTAAAGAAAAAAATAAGTATAGTAGTATATCCTTACCGATAGTGTTGCTTTTATATACTTTTAGTTACCTGTGGGAATTAAGGTGTCGTTTTTTTTGGTCCAAAATATTGAATAGGAAATTACAGAAAATAACAGTTCTTAAGTTGTAAATCTTGCAGTGTTCTGAGTGTTGTGGTGAAATATCGTGCCAGCCCATCCAGGACTGGAATCATCGCCCTGTCCAGCATTTGAGCGCTGTGTAGACCACCTGCCCATTAGACCTTGAGTAGCTGTCTGTTATCAGAAAGAGAGACAGACTACATTTATGTTACTTTTATTACAATATATTGTCTTAATTGTTCTATTTTATTATTGTTGTTAATCTCGAATTGTGCCTAATTTATAAATTAAACTTTATCATGGGTATGAATATATAGGAAGGATGTAGTATATATAGGGTTTGATGCTATCGTCGGTTTCAGGCATCCACTGGGGTCTTGTAACTTGCCCCCTATAGATAAGTGGTGGTGGGACGGTGGCTACTGGTTAGTTGTTTCTTAGTGGTTGATTTGGATTTGTTCTAGAGGCGATAAATTCCTGTCTTTTCAGCAACTTAGGTCCTATATAGAAGGGCCTTCCCCACCCCCAGATCAATCTAACTTGAATCAGTTTTTGAGTTACTAGGTTCTCTATGTTTGTTGTCACATATTGTTCTTGTTGCTTATCTTTACTCTGTTATTGTGTTCAGGGGATTTAAATCTACTGCTACAAAAACTAACCCTTAATTCCTAGTTTTGGTTATATTGAAATATGTTCTGCTATGAGATATGAACTTGCATCATTTTGTATTTATATATACATGTGTGTATATATGTATTTATATATACACACATATAGTTTTTTATAGAGTGTTCAAGTTTTGTATTCCTGAAATGGGAAAGCTCTATTTTTTTTGTATGTGAGAAAAAGCACCCCTAGATCAAATTTCTTCATTAGCTTATGTTCCTCTTTAAGTTTTCTAATAATTAGGCCCTGGCCAGTTGGCTCAGTGGTAGAGCATTGGCCTGGCATATGGAAGTCCTGGGTTCAATTTCTGGTCAGAGCACACAGGAAAAGCGACCATCTGCTTCTCCACCCCTCCCCCTTCTCTTTCTCTTTCTACTCCCACTCCCTCCTCCCCATTCCCACAGCCATGGCTCATTCGAGCAAGTTGACCCCAGGCGCTGAGGATGGCACCATGGCCTAGCCTCTGGAGTTAAAATAACTCGATTGCTGAGCAATGGAGCAACAGCCCCAGATCGGTAGACCATCACCTGGTAGGGGGCTTGCCGGGTGGATCCTTGTTGGGGTGCATGTTGGAGTCTGTCTCTCTGCCTCCCTGCCTCTTATTTAATACAAAAAAGTTTAAAAATAATAAGTTTTCTAATAATTAAAAAGATGATTGCCTTGGAAAACAAATTATAGCAACAGTCTCAAGGAACCAGTGTGATTGTTGTAAAATCAGATGTTGATTCTTTTTTTTTTTTCTTTTTCTTTTTTTGCATTTTTCTGAAGCTGGAAACAGGGAGAGACAGTCAGACAGACTCCCGCATGCGCCCGACCGGGATCCACCCGGCACGCCCACCAGGGGGCGATGCTCTGCCCATCCTGGGCGTCGCCATGTTACGACCAGAGCCACTCTAGCGCCTGGGGCAGAGGCCACAGAGCCATCCCCAGCGCCCGGGCCATCTTTGCTCCAATGGAGCCTTGGCTGCGGGAGGGGAAGAGAGAGACAGAGAGGAAGGCGCAGCGGAGGGGTGGAGAAGCAAGTGTGCGCTTCTCCTGTGTGCCCTGGCCAGGAATCGAACCTGGGTCCTCCGCACGCTAGGCCGACGCTCTACTGCTGAGCCAACTGGCCAGGGCCAGATGTTGATTCTTTTATGATAAGATATTTAGTAATAGGATTCCAGGAACAGTTTTGGATTTTAAGAAATTGCTCATTAGATATTAAAAAAAATCAATATGTTGACTATCAAAGACTTACTATTTTATCTCTGGGAAGAACTTTAGGAAAACACCAATTGTAGATTCAGTATAATGTTGATTTTAATTATTCCTCTTTTATTTATTTACAGGACTGATTGTATAGAAAAAAAAGATAGCCCTGAAGTATATTTCTGTTGCTGTGAAGGCAATATGTGTAATGAAAGGTTTTCTTATTTTCCGGAGATGGAAGTCACACAGCGTAAGTTCATAGGGAAAACACATAAATCTGTTTAGTAGATTGAAAACAAAATATATTCATGTTGATGGAGTTATTTACTCCTTCCTCATCTACTCTTACTTTTCTCCTAAACTGTGATTCTATAATAAATATTTATTGTTGAATTTTTGTAGACCAAATCTGAGTTGTTGTTTTTTCTCCCCCTTCCATAGCTACTTCAAATCCAGTTACACCTAAGCCACCCTATTACAACATCTTGCTCTATTCCTTGGTGCCACTTATGTTAATTGCGGGGATCATCATTTGTGCATTTTGGGTATATAGGCATCATAAAATGGCCTATCCTCCTGTACTTGTTCCAACTCAGGTAAGTTATTGTCTTGCACTTTGTTATATTTTAAATTGTATATTTTAAAGTAATATTTCTGTGGTAAAACCCACCAGGTTGTTACAATTCATTTTCCTTTGGTATTAATTTTTGAATGTTTATTGTAATAGCTAGTTTTGCAGACTTATTAGTGTTGCATGTCCTGAACTTTTCTCAGTTAAGTATTGAGGTAGACTAGATTGAAAGATATTCCCATTCCTGTTCTTCTTGGGTGAACTTTACCGTTGTAATACTTTCTAGTGTGAGATCAAACCAGCTTTGTTTCTTGAGACATAATTGATGATGGAGAAGGGAAAGCATCACCCTTCCTTTCCTTCCATTCTCTCTTCCATTCCTAAATTGTGCCTTTTTCAAGACTACTTGTCAAAATACCCTTTTAACCATGGGGAGAAGGTAACTGAGAAAGTGTGGAAAAAGAAGTTTCATAAAGCTTCCGGAAGACACATCCATAAAAATGTTTTGGAGAAAAGGAGCAGAAAGAAGAGCAATGTTTCTCATCATGTGTTGTTGGTAGTTCCAAGGACTGTAGATGGTTTTTAGTTTGTGGTGTATCAGGTGTGTATTAAAGACTACAAACTTTTTTAATGCCCTGAGTCTTGCTTCTCTAATACCAAATGTAGCTGAAAATACAGGTGCTTAGGTAGCCAGATTAAGTGCATGGAATTTTCCTTGTTCTCTATCATGTGGACAGTTGGCTCTGATCCAGTGCTTTACAAGGACTTTTAGTATAAGTAGTTGATATTCTACTGGCTGAGGTAAGGTGATAACTTTTGGTTATACTTGCTTGAGACGTTTTTAAACTCTAGTTTTTACTGTTTCTTTAAACTCCTAAGATCAAGTTACGTTGTTCTCAGTATCACTTTGTTTAACTTTGTTGCTCTAATAGTACTAATGGTTAAAACTTGATAGAGGAAAATGGTAAAGTCATATAATTTAATGACCAAAACAAGTTCTTCCCTTTAAGCTTTATTTACAAAACATACTTCTTTCTCAGTACTTGCAGCAATCTGTTAGCATTAGATCATTGATCCCCATAATCTTTGTAAGATGTGTATATGGAGAAATAAACCTGAAGGTAAAATACCTTATTCAGTTAGGTAAACACACTATTTTGTTCAGCTGCAATATTTAAAATTTTAAACATTAGTAACTAAGTTGTGGTTCTATTAAAATCATCTCTAAAAAGTATATTAAAAAATTTAGTGTCCAATAAATATATTTAGTTTACTTCAAAAGGCCATAGAATGATGCATTTTACGTTGTTGGTGGTAACTATTTTAATAATAAATACCTACTTTAGAAGAAAGAACATTTCTATTTAGTACTATGGTGGCATCTGAATAATGTACCTAGATTTGTGGTATGATAGAAACAAACTGGAAACTACATTTAAAAGCAGTTTTTTTGTTTCTTAGTAGAACTCTAAGAATAATAATGTCATCTTATAGATAACATTGATTTGCATACAATATTGATATAAAAGTATGGTTGGATATATGTATTTTTTAAAGGGCTTAATATATGTGAGACCACTTTATTTAGAAATGCTAATTAATTTAAGGATTCAGACTTTTAAAAAAGGAGATACAATTATTATTTATAAATAACTAAGAACCAGAGATTTTCAGTAGTACTCATCATATCTGTGGGTTTTGGATATTTGTTGCCATGATTAATGTTATTGTATACATTTATTTAGGATTTGCATTGTTCTGTGGTGAATTCAGATGAATTGTATGAATTACTGAAAAATAAGGAATGAGTTTGAAGGTCTTTTGATGGAATGACCTGGAATGGTCAAGCTTGTAGTTAAAAATACAAGACTGGCTGACCTCATGCTTTCCTTCTGTCAATAACTATGTTGTGGAAAAGGAGCATTGTCATCAGTGTTGAGTTTCATTTGTCAACTTTCACAATGTCTTAAAAAGTATAGTGCCATGCTTTCAAGTCTTATTTTTGGTGAGAGGTTATGCAGATGAATTCTGTAAGACTTCTTAGGGGCCATCATGTTACAAAATGCTGTTATTATTTTTTTATTTCAAAATAATTACTGAAAATTACATCATGCGTTTATTGAATATTTAGAATATACCAGAACACTGGTAAGTTATAGCTACGTAGAAATACATATATTAGATAGGAATATATAAAAATTCATGAAAGATAAATCATTTTTTCTCCATGATTTTCAAATTGTGACTGCTGTATATGGGTCATCGTTATTACAATTTGTCAAAAAACACAAATTCCTGCACTACACTCTTGAAAGTATTGAATGGAACCTATGATGTTAAGTTTCTAATAAGTTTTCCAGGTGATTTTCATGAGCAGCCAGGTGTGGAAAGCACTGATTTGATTTTACCTCACAGTGTTGTTTGTATCAGTGTTTTTCAGCTGCTGGTCAATGGACTGGCAGTTAAAGAACACTGTTTTATATAGTATAGTATAATTCCCATTTTAGAGATAAAGACATTGAGACATAGCAAAGCTCACAGTTGTTAGAGCTGGAATCTAAACCAAGGTCCCTGACAACTAAAGGTTTGCTGTTATTGGTTATGCTGTTTTTTCCACAGAGCAGTTACCTCAGGTGTTTCAGATAATTCAGTAGACATCCCTGCCATTTCAAAATTATTCTATGGGCTAATTTACCTTTCTATTTTTCAGTGTTGAATAGTTTGACTGTTAAATGAATAATAACGTTGATCACATCATCTTCAATAGGATAGAAGGGAAAATAAACAAGTTATAGACATGTAGGTCATACTCATGTGTTTATTTTAAAAGCTTTAGCACATTTAGGCTAGGGTTGTAGGTAGAGATTCCTGTGTGTCTTGGGTTGATAGAGCCAGTGCCTAGTTGGTATCAAGACTTTATTGAGGGATAGAAGCAGGTAAGTGAGACATACTACACATTTGACATTTTAAGATGACTTCTGTATTTCATTCCATATTCATATCCCCATATTCTAAGTTTAATTACAAGACCAATTAGGACAATATCTTACATTCTTTGGATTTCTGGAACAGCTCTCTAAATTTTTTAAACACTTTTAGACAATGATTTAAAATCTGTTGTTCCTTTTCTTAGGGAAACTTTTCCCAGAGCTTTGGGTAAAGGCTGGTTTATGGATGAACTGGTCTGTTATGTTAATGGTATCTTATCATGATGATACTTTATTGGTGAGTCATTTCTCAATAAGAACTAGTCTTGAAGATTTATAGTGATGCTCAGCAGAGCAAGAATCTATACTGATAAAGTTATATATACTGTGTTTATTCATTGGTCTGATCTCAGTCATTTGTTCTCCTTGGGAAAAATAAGATCAGTCCTATGCTCTTACTAAGCTGGTTCTGGCTGTTAAATTAGGTAGGATTCTTTATTTCTGTGATGTAAAGTTATTTATAATTTCTTCTGGTTTTATTAGTATTTTAGAAGTAAGATGAGGATATATGTGCTTTTTAAAATCAGGTCTTTAATTATGAAACTTAGTAACCCATAAAAAATATTTGTTTATCTAAAATAAATCTGGCAGCTCTGGCCAGTTGGCTCAGTGGTAGAGCATCGGCCCGGCGTGTGGAAGTCCTGGGTTCGATTCCTGGCCAGGGCACACAAGAGAAGCATTTATCTGCTTCTCCACCCCTCCCCCTCTCCTTTCTCTCTGTCTCTTCCCCTCAAGCAGCCAAGGCTTCATTGGAGCAGAGTTGGCCTGGGCGCTGAGGATGGCTCCATGGTCTCCACCTCAGGTGCTAAAATGTCTCTGGTTACAATGGAGCAACAGTCCAGATGGGCAGAACATTGCCCCCTAGTGGGCATGCCAGTGGATCCCGGTCGGGTACATGTGTTACTCTGTTTCAGCCTCTCAGCTTCTCACTTCAGAAACACGCACACGCGCGCACGCACACACACACAAAATCTGGCATAGTAAGAAGCTTAGAAAGAGTAATTTTTTTTTGTTTTAATTGAAGCCATTCTTTTTTCTTTATAACCTGTAACTACTATGTTTATAATATTGTTTTATGGTTTCTTCCCAGTCATCCTGAATTAAAGCCTGGGGACAAGTACTTCTCTTAGTCTTGGCCCTGTCATTTACAAAGTCTTGTTCATTCACCTGTTGTTCATCCGTTTTGATCCTATTGTAAACTCAGGACATTATGACATCCAAGGCTCAGATTATTTCTATAATCTTGTAGCTGGTCTTCTTGCTTCCAGTTTTCTCTGTCTGTACTAATGCTATGGAATAGGATTTTACTTGTCTGATAATGTTACTTCTGTGCTTAAAAATATTTGAGAGGTCTCAAGTAGTCAACAACAAAATGTACAAAGTTTGGAGTATGACATGTGATCTTTCATATTTTGTCTGCCTTTTGATTGTTTTCTCCTTTTACAACCTAAGCCATCCATCATATTCACATAGAATGGTACTATCCTTGATGAAAGAATTGAGAAAATAGTGTTCAGGTCAGTTTCTGTCCTTTGTAATTCAGATGAGTGACCCCAGTTGAGAAAGGCTGTTGTCATTTGGGTACTTTTTATTTTCCAACTTGTCTCTAAGCTCCTTGAAGACAAGGTGTGTTTGTAATCACAACTGTATCTCACACAGTATTTGTATAGAATAACTATTCTATAAGTGATGAATTGCTGAACTGACTTTGTTGCATTTAGAGTTATACCAAGATGATAATGAGGTATGACTGGGGATTCATTTATTAAACACTTATGTGCTTTAGAGCTTTGCTTTAAGATAAATCTTGAGTCTATATTTCTTGGGGGTAAAATAAGTTTTGAGGTATTTCAGGCTTTTATAAGAGAATGCCATTATTCAGTTCTTTCTCTAACCACAGTCTTAAAGCATCTACTTAATTTGTGTCATCTAGGTCACTTTTCTTTTGCCTGTGTTGAAACTTTCTTTCAACATGTAGGTAGATGCTCTTATAATCTATAGTGAGCAAACTGAGCACAAACTGGTCTTTCTAGTGCCCGTGAGTCATAAATTGAGGGAATTGATATATCCACTCTATTATTAAGAAGTCTTATTGTGGTTAGAGTTACTGTGGTTTCAATAAAACTATTTGTATCACTTACATAACCATATGTGAGCTTAAGTTTGCTGCTTCTAAGATCTTTATTTGTTCTGATAAAAAATACTGCTTGATAAGAAAATATATTTTAGGGGCTGGAAATTACCTGCCTTTAACAAGGTACGAAGTTAGCTTCTTGTTAAATTTTTAAAGGCTGTACAAAAAGCACTATAGTATTGCAACAATAATCCTCTGAAAATGATATTGGTCTCTTCAATTCTTATATCATGACATGTTATGTAGGATTTGGTCTGATAAGGACTTAAGACTTTCAGATGTTTGAGATACGGAGTTGGGCATACAGAATAATCCTGTTGACCTTAATATTAAAGTAATCATAGGTTGTCATTTCATGCTATGTCAAATTACTATCCACTGAGAAACTAAGCCATCTGCAAAATGCTTTGTAGGATTTTCCTGTTGAACATGAATCTCTATTTGTACCCATTTAAAATTAGTAAGATATTGAAAGGGCAGCATCTCATTACTCAAACCAAGTCAGTTTAGAGAAGTATGCTTCTTTTTATTTGGGGAGGATACAGGAGAAATTTACTAAATTTTATCAAGTATTTAATATATGAATATTAAGTTATACTTGCAAAATTAATATTAAATTTATAGAAACATCTTGAAATAGGTTGACTGCTTATTAATTGCTTAGAATTTATAAACACAGCTCTTGCTTTTTCTATATCTTTCACTTTCTCTTTTTAAAATTCTCTTTTATTTAAAATAAGTGCTTGCTTGTTGTAACAAGACAAATTATATAGATAGAAGTGTGTCCCCCCAAAAGGGGAGAGAATCATTTGTTCTTCTTCTTTTTTAAAATTACTTTTCTGAAATGCCAGTTCTGACAGGTTGGTGTGTATTCTTTGACACCTTTCTTTACTATCATTTGAGTATGTACTTTATTCTATTTTATAAACTATAAAATATTATTTCATAGTGTATACTGAGGACAGCTTTTCAGCTCAGTACTAGTAATCTCATTAAATGATATGTTTTAAGTGAAATTTAGTGCTTTAATGTGTGCTCTTAAAATACCAAAATTTGTTGTTTTATTAGCTTAGAGTTTGTGTTAGTTTTCTGTTAAAAGCTGAAACCTACATTCCACAAATGTTTTCACTTTATTATTTCAGCATGCTTAAATTACTGTGATATGGCCCTAGTGGGTTGGCTCAGCATTAGAGTGTCAGCCCAGCATGTGGCTGTCCTGGGTTCAATTCCTGGTCAGGGCACACAGGAAATGCAACCAACTGCTTCTCCACCCTCCCCCTCTCCCTTGGTCTCTGTTCCTCTCTTCCTCTCCCACAGCCATGGCTCAGTTGGAGCAAGTTGTCCCTGGGCTCTGAGGATGGCTCCATGGCCTTGCCTCAGGCAGTAAAGTAGCTCAGTTGCCAATCAACAGAGCAACGGCCACAGATGGGCAGAGCATCTGCTCCATGGGAGCTTGCCTGGTAGATCCCAGTCTGGGTGCATGTGGGTATCTGTCTCTCTGCCTCCCCACTTCTCACTTAAAGAAAAAAAAATATGGTGATATAATGCTATTATCTTAAGCTTGAACATTTTTTTTTTTTTAGTATATGCCTAAGAAGTATATAGTATAGGGTGATTACCCATGTCTCTTCCTTCTGTGCTCCATTGTTTTGTATGACGGTTTTTTTTTTTTTGGAAACCTAAATTACAACTTACTTTTATATATACTTTTAGACTAATTCTGGTAAAAGACATATAGCTTGACCAAAAATTACTTACATTAGGCATATGTAAATTATTTCACTTACAAATTCACAGATATGCCCACTTGGAGACTGGTTGAAATTCTGTCTTCAAAATAAAAAATGAAGGGGAGGGAAGAAGGGGAAAAACATACTTTATCAGAAGCTTGAACAAGTTAAAGCTGCATATTAAAATTAATCAAAATACCTTAATTTTAGACTGACTTTCATTTAAAATTTAAAATCTTGGGTTCAGTTTTCCTTTGACCTGTAGAGAGCCCATCTGCCAATTTACAAATGGGACTTATACATATAGACCAGAATACATTATTTCTACTTATCTGGCAAGGAGAGAAGGTTGGGAGAAGTAAGTTTGTTTTTCTCTCTATTTCTTATTTCCGGGACCTTGTCCTAGATCTCTTCCTTCATTCCCAGCTACTTCATCGTTGTCAAATATTTTTCTATTAATTTGAGATTATAAAAATCAAAAAGTTCATTTGTTAGTGAAAGCTGGTCGTATCAGATAGACGGGGAGGTATTCAGTTTTGTTTAATCACTCACCTACTGCTGGAGTGCCTGCTGTGTGCCAGGCATCACCACGCTGGATGTGCAGTGGTGAGTAGCACCAGGGCAGTTCTTGCTGGCCCTTTTGCAGCCCATAGTTAATATGAGGGTGAACTAAAAGTAGATCGGTTGATTGGTTGTTTGACTTTACAGCTTGGAAATGAAGGATATAGTGAGTAAGAAGGAAGGTGCTTCAATAATTTTAGGCAGAGATGGAGGAAAGGAAGAGAAATTGCTGATTACAGTTCTATAGTACTAGTTAGATGAAGAGCTACATCTGGGGTGCTTAATGTTAAATGCTCAGTAAGTATTAGCTGTTATTGCTAACAGAGTTACAATTTCAAAATGGTACTCAATGAGTTATTGCTATTAAATCTATTGTAGATAAATATGTCAGTACTTTGAAATTAATTTAGTATAATAAAAGATTTCATTTTGACTTTATCAAGTACTATACAGAACACTTTACACATATTAACTCATTTAATCTTTCAGTACCCATGATATAGGTTCTATTTTAAGTCAATTTTATAGAATAAGGAAAGGCACAGATTGGTGAAGTGACTTGGTCTAGAGTTATCAGCTGAGTGGCAATGCCTAGACATTTATATCCAAGGATTACTACTCATTGAAGTAATTTTAATTGAATGGCTTATTTCTGTAAATAATTATGCAGGATCAGGGTACCTAAATTATATTTAAAATAGTTTTTATAGTGAGTATATATAGACTTATAAACATAATCACATTACTACATCACAATTTATTAATATATAGCATGGTCCTTTTTCTTTTTTCAGCCTTACTTACAGAATACAAGTGCTGAAATAAATAAAAATTAAAGTGTTTTTCTATAGCAGTAATAAACCTGATGCTACTGAGCAGCAGCCGAAGTGGGCGTGCCTGTGATCTCTTTCAGACCTTCCAGCTCAGTGCTGGCTGCCCTAAGGGGCTACCAGCTTCTTAGGGGACATGTTCAGAATCCTCCTTCTATCCACTCTGATCTGTCTTTGCCTTATTTTCAGGAGGAATTTAGATGAGAGAAACTGTAGGAAATAGGAGTTGATATATCACAAAGGAATTCTAAAGATCTAATTGGATGGAATCCTGGCTGTGCACTTAAAAGTAGAGGTAGTACTGAATCTGTTCACGTGTGAGGTCTTGCTTGCCCTAGCCCAGATACGCTGTCCTGATCCACACACTCTGTTATTGTTTATAGATTCTGTTTCTCTTTTTATAATTAGCAATGGTAAAATTTCTTAGACTGTAAGATAATTAGATAACTAAGAAGAGACAAATTTGGAATTTTCCAGTTCTCAAATACTTTGGGTTAGCGGATCCTTAATTATTCTTGACAGTTCTAAGAAGTTGTTGAGTGATATCAGAACAGTTTAAATAGGGGGAAATGTATATATTTTATATATGAACCAAAATTCATATTTTTATAAAGATTTCTTTGTATTCCAGTTTTGTATGTCTCACTGGTTACTAAGTATCTTTAACATTCAAGGGTATTGATCTTTCTCAAACCTGGGTCTCCATGGAACCAGTCACCATTTGCTTGCACAATTCAGAAATCTAGGGATGGGTCCTAATACTGTTTTTCTATCTTCTTCCCTTTAATACTTACTCTGTTTCTCCAGAAGATCTTTTATTAAACTTTGCCAGTTTAAGTCAGATTTCTCCTTAAAGTTTCTCAAGGTACTGAATTCCTTTTTGTTCCATTTATTTTATACATATGGACTCATTAGTGTAATCTTTTATTAGTCTTTCTCCCCTACAGAACTGTAAGCACCCTGAGAGCCTGGGTAGTCAGTGCCTGGCACAAATTAGGCACTCAGTAAAGTTTTGTTAAATGAATGCAGAAGCGTTCCTTTCTGGTGTTAGGCAGTTTATTTCTTTACCCCTTAAGGAAAGTCTTTTTTTCTTTTTAATTCAGCAATCTAATTACTTGACATTAATGTGCTGATTTGGTTTTCACTGTTATCACCAGTTATAGTTAATGTCATTCAAGTTCAATTTTCTATGTTGTAAATCTGGACTGTTCTATTCACTTTTTATCTATTTATGCATTTTAGTGAATTTATTTTATTTTGGATTCTGTTTCGATCTATTTATTTTATAACATAGCGTGTACATTTGAGACTTGTTCTTGGTGTCGCTTGTTGGGATTATTCTGTAGTTTATTCTAATGTGTATTTATTGAGAAGTATATGGAGCAAAGATACAGTTTTGGTAAAATGCATGAACAGCTCCTATTTGCACAGTGTTATTACAGTGGCGTCTTTATCTCTGAAAGCACCTGTATGAAAACAAACCCTGAGAGAATCTATAGTCTAGTTATTCATGTGGCATCTCTTTCTTTCAAGGGATGGGTTTTACTCTGGAGTACTGATAAGATGTTTTGATAGTAGGATTAGTTAAGCCTTTTAGATGAATTATAAATAGTCCTGAATCATTGTCACAGGAAAAAATTAAGAAGAAAACTAGTTAAGCAGCTAGTACAGATAAATGAGTTTTCAAGTCTTCTTTGTTGTTGTTATATTGTTCTTGTTAGAAAAACTGCAGAAATATTGAACTTAAGAATATGATCAGCAGTTGGAGGGATTCATAGCCTTCCTTTACATTGCTGACAATATTTCTTTTAACTTTAAATTTGGGACTTTACTTATTTTGGGATGACCGGGAAAATGAGAATCTTGTTCTCTATGAGTGTTCTCAGACTGAAAAGTATATATAGATTAGGGGTCCCCAAACTTTTTACACAGGGGGCCAGTTCACTGTCCCTCAGACCATTGGAGGGCTGGACTATAAAAAAAAACTACGAACAAATCCCTATGCACACTGCACATATTTTAAAGTAAAAAAACAAAACAGGAACAAATACAATATTTAAAATAAAGAACAAGTAAATTTAAATCAACAAACTGACCAGTATTTCAATGGGAACTATGCTCCTCTCACTGACCAGCAATGAAGGAGGTGCCCTTTCCAGAAGTGTGATGGGGGCTGGATAAATGGCCTTAGGGGCCCGCATGCGGCCGTGGGCTGTAGTTTGGGGACCCCTGTTATAGATACTTGTTCCCAGGGCCACCGCTGCTTGAACTCTTCACTGTTGATGTGGCTAGGAATGTAGAGTAGCAATTCTCCTGGTCTGTCATTCTTTCTATTTCATTCTCATCTTCTTAGTCCTCCCTTGTCATCGTCTTTTCTTTTACCCCAGAGTATTGTTTTAGTGTACTTTCGCACATATTCACATAGGCATTGGAAATGTTTTTCTGTTTCACTATTATTATTCTACTGTCTTTCATGAAAGGGGAGTGAAGCAGTTCAGGAAGTAGGAGATACTAGAGATTCTTAAGGAACTATCAAAGTGTGGTCTAGGAAACTTGCTATATAAGAATTCCCTCATTGCTGCTCCTACAATTTTTGTTAAAGGCAATACTGCCCTCTGGTGTCCAGAAGTCAATTTCAATGCATGTCTTCTCAGTTACTATTATTTTTTTTTTACTCTTATAGTTAAGATGCTATTACTTCTTAGAAAAACAATTAACAGTTATTTAAAACTTGGTTTAGCTTATTTGCTGGTTTGAAGTCCATTGAATCAGGTAACTTGGGGTCATACAAAAGCCATCTCTCTATATAATACCCCTATCTGATAGGTAATGTCCATGTTTGTTTGTTTGTTTTTTTAATGTTACTTTCCTTTGTTTATAAGAAAAGTCCAGTCCTCATTCTAGAAATATGATACACTGGATCATTGACAACTTTTAAAAGGATAAATCATTATTCTCCTTCCTTCACTTTTGTAACTGATGTGTCATTTTTCATTTCATTCTGGATATAAATCGTAATTTCTTTTGCCTGTGTTTTTTCTTCACAAGCACGCCTTTCATATAATGATAGAGGTAAGATGCATTGATGTTTGTTTTATGGTTGTGGAACTTTTTGTGGATGCATACTTAAATATTTTGTTCATAGATTTTTTTTTTGGTGCTTTACTGTGCATCCTTTATATATTTATGTTATGAAGTTTTCTTTTCTACTTTTAGTATTTAAAACATGGTTGATTTGCCATAGTAATAGTTTTTGGTTTTAAAGGATTGTTAACAATATTTATACCTTATTTGAGGTAGAATGTAGAAATAATTGTTGTAGTTGATTAGAAGTTAGCACCTAATGAATAGATTTTAACCTTCAAAGATTTTTAGCCTTAAAAGCCTTGTATTGTTCAATTTTTATATTACATCATTAGCTTAAATGTCAGCATGTGCTCATTTTTGATAGGGTCTAACTTTCTGGTCGAATCCATTGTCTTTTAATGTGAAATCTGTATTTTCACGTAGTTGCTTTCATCTTTGATATCTTTAGCAAGTGGATTAACTTTGGAAGTATAACTTGATCTTTTACTGTGTGGAAGGTGAAGACTTTATTTAGATTGAGTTCACCCTTCATATGGAGTATTCAGAATAAGTAAAATGATCACAAACTTATTTGCGGCTCTTCACTTCTAATAATTTATTCCAGTATTGGAGTATTAGTTATAGTAATGTTATTGGGTAGTTGTGTTGGGTGGGGGATACTTTGTTCAGCTATAGTCATTTGTTGCTTCATAACATGATGCCTTATTATGCCATAATTTTCATATATAGTGGGTAAAGGAGGGATATAATCAGAGTCATATTCTAATGTGTATCCTTTTAACTGTGCAAAAAATAGTGTGGATACTGCAAAAGCACTGGAGACTTAGGGATAATTTTCAGAAATGTGCAGTCCTTATACATAGTAGCCCCAGCCAAAAGTGGTTTTCCTATGTAGTAGTGTAAAGCCCTGTTTTTATGGATAACATTAGAATGTTGATGTCATGAAGTTTAAGTCTGAGTTTGTCTCCCAGGTTGTTCTTATACTTTAAAGGCATAAACCTCTATTTCTAGAATCCAGTATTGAGGTTTTTTTGTGGGTAAGTTAGTATAATGATGTTAATACACTGAATCATTTCTTTTTTTTTTATAAATAAATTTTTATTTTAATGGGGTGACATCACTAAATCAGGGTACATATATTCAAAGAAAACATTTCCAGGTTATCTTGTCATTTAGTTCTGTTGCATACCCATCACCCAAAGCACTGAATCATTTCTTATCTTAGATTATAGAATAAGTAAAAGCTAGATATTAGAGATGCAGTTAAAGATAAATAAAAAGATGAAAAGTATACCTTGGCTAGCTAGCTCAGCAGTAGAGTGTCAGCCTGGTATGTGGAAGTCCTGGGTTCGATTCCCAGCCAGGGCACACAGGAAAAGCGCCCATCTTCTTCTCCACTCTTCCCCCTCTCCTTCCTCTTTGTCTCTTTCTTCCCCTTGAGCATCCAAGGCTCCACTGGAGCAAAGTTGGCCCAGGCACTGAGGATGGCTCCATGGCCTCTGCCTCAAGCACTAGAATGGCTCTGGTTGCAACTGAGCAACGCCCCAGATAAGCAGAGCATTGCCCCCTGGAGGGCATGCTGGCTGGATCCTAGTTGGCCGCATGCGGGAGTCTCTCTGCCTTCCCGCTTCTCACTTCAGAAAAATTAAAAACAAAAACAAAAACAAAAAAGATGGAAAGTATAAATAGAAAAACATTCTAATAATTTTTCATTGAAAAAGCAAACGGTTGATTGATGTTATAGATTTTAGGCAGTTGTAATCTGTTACAGAGTTACTCGTTTTAGAACCAACCTTTTAAGTATTACAGGATATTATTTAAAAACATGTATCATTTCTAAAAGTTTTGATACTTTATAGGAATGTACCTTAGTAAACTGTTTTATCATCCTTTGAAAATTGGCCATTGTTCTCCTTAATTTAAGGTTTTACTTACAAGTAATTTTGACAATAATGTTTTCAGGCTATGATATAATAGTAGGTAATATCATTAGGAAAATGATTTAAGATTTCTTATTGAAATAATGGTAGCTTAGAAACTTGCTGAAAAAGAGACTTGGCAAGTTATGGGAACTTTGAAGTTTCTCTGTGTTTGGAAAACATTCAGTGATTTTTTTTTTCTAAGCATAGACATTTTAAATTAATGTATCTTTCCTGAAATTAAGGTTAATATTATATTAAATCGTATTTTGCACTACTGACATTTTTAATTTGACATGTGAATTAAGTCATCTAAATCCTATTCTATAGACAGTCATATTCAGGTGGATGGTATTCTTTAGAAACAACAATGGGCCATATTTATGTTATCTGGAGAGACATTATCAGTCAATTTATATAAAATTATTAAAAATCTCAGGGTTGAATTTTAGAGCGATACCATTTACCTGGTTATTTTTCCTTCGGCTTTTAGCCCTTACCTGCATACTTTAGTTTTTAGAATTGCTGCTTTGAAAACTCAGCTTTTCTAATATATCTCTAAAGGAGGGGAAAGTCATTGACTTTTACTTTATAGTTATGAACTTTTTCAGTTAGTTAGCAAAATTATTCTTTTATGCAGTTATCCAATAATTCTTGGACTTCCAGCACTGATTGGTTTCTTTTGCCATTAGAAGAGTAGGTTTTAACCTTTTTTCCCCGACTCCACATTCACATACTGTATTTCCCCATGTATAAGACACACCTTAATTTTGGAGCCTGAAATTTGAAAATAAATGTATTACATAAAGTTATTGAACTCTAGTTTTACTCATCATAAAATTCATACAATTCCTCATCACTGTCAAAACTCCCCCCATTAACTTGTCCTCATCTGTGTCTGGTGACCATTCACTGTCTTCAACAATTGTGCGAAGATAAGCACAAAGAAGCGGGCAGTGGAAGTAAAAAAAGCTACAACCACTGTATAAGATGCACCCAGTTTTTAGACCCCAAATTTTTTGAAAAAAAAAAAATGTCTTATACACGGAGATATACGGTAAGTAGCAAACTTCCATCGGTACAGTTTCCTTTTACAAGTACAAATGATCAGCCTTGGAATGAGGTAGGAGGGTTAGTTTTTAAATCTTTTCAGAGATTCTTGTATTCTCTCCCATTGAGAATCATAACTTTAGGTTTCATACTTCTATAAGATTTATATTTGACTTCCTGGATTCCTCCTTGTTAAACAAAAACACTCTTTTTAGCTCTCCTAACCTTTCATGTTTGCGTGATGGAAAAACAACTTTTGTAGACATTTAAAGTAAATATGTGAGATTGAAATGAGTGACAGGAAGTCTTGTATTTATCTTATTGTTTTAAAATAAGAATTCTGAAACCATTTTGTAAAGATTTTTACTTTAGAAGACCTATTTTTTTATATTTCTACTTTAGAAGACTAGATTTTTAGTTTAGAAGACCTATTTTTTTCTCTTTAATACCTTGCGGTGTTTCTATTCTTGAGGGTTCTACAATGTAGCTGTTAACTTTTTAAAATCTTGAGTGGCACCAATGGGCTGATAATGCCTAAAGAAAGTACTATCAGTCTTGAGGCGTTAGAAGAAATTTTGTTTTAGGGAGAAGAGGAAAGGCAGAGCAAGATGTATTGATATAGGGGTGGCACACTATTTTCAGGTGTCTTATTCCACCAGTGTTTCAGTGTCTGTTGCTGTAGCCACAAAAATTTTAGTTCCTCTCTCCAATACTCATGCAGCCTTTCAAACATTTTAACTACTTTATTTCTCTGGAAACTTTCCAAAAGGCGTCCTCCATCTTTTTTTCGTTGCAGATATTAAGCTGACACAGTACTTTTAGGGAAGGGCTGCCCCTCTACTTTGTATAGGGAGGATTCCCTTGTCCTTTGTAAATGCTGTACTCTTATTTATATCCTATATTTGCTCCATTTAAAAAAACTATAGCAGTGTACTTTTTTTTTACCATAACTTATCATCTATGATGATCATTCACTTTCTGGATTATTAATTTGTACTTTCTTGGCCAATCAGACCCAGAACACTAATAAGTTTTCAATCTCAAATCAATTTTGGGAAATAATTATAAGCAAAGGAATAAATTGTTAATGGCTTGAAAAATTAGAATGAGTGGAACAGGTTGGCTACAGCAACATTAACTGGCACTTGCTTTGTATTTTATAATACCTCTCTGCAATGAGTTTGAGAATGACTGGGTATTTCTGAAATTAATAAAGAAAAGATTTAAACAGAAATTGGGGAAAGTAGTGGATTTTGAAGAGAGGTTTTCTTCCAAGTCACAGCCGTAGTTTTCTGTTTCTGGCACTTTTCGGATTCTTAACTCTGTAAGGAAGAAGCAACTGGATGAAACCACCAAACTACTGTCAGTAGTATCCAAGACGTCACAGAAAATCCTAGTCCAAAAATTAGTGACACTGGATCAGAAGGATTTTCGAGTTTTACTCCTGCTATAAATATATAGCAACAGTGCTGAATGTTGTTATGAAAACTCTGAATTCAAGTTGCTCTGTCACTGGTGATCCCTATAGATGATTAGTAATGCTCAAGAGCTCAGTTTTGGCGAGATTGAAGTTAATGTCATTTGTTTGTGTTTACCATTTCTGTCGATTTATCCCTCAGTACACTCACTTTTCCCCTCACAGTTAGAATGATACATATCAAGTGCTGCTTTTTAATATTATTATTGTTGTTTATCTGTAGGACCCAGGACCACCTCCACCTTCTCCATTACTAGGTTTGAAGCCACTGCAGTTACTAGAAGTGAAAGCAAGGGGAAGATTTGGTTGCGTCTGGAAAGCCCAGTTGCTCAATGAATATGTAGCTGTGAAAATATTTCCAATACAGGTATGCTTATCATAGTTTTCTAATCTATATCTATTTTTTAAATGATGCAACTGGCTAGGTCATTGTAGCTCAGAAGCAGTCTGAAAACACAGGCCATACGTTTCAAGGTGGTTTTTGTGATACTAGGGAAAGTGGTTAGCCATGTTATGTCTGCCTTCTCATCTGAGAAATGGAATTACTGGTATACTGGCCATTATTTTTTCTTGGAGTGATGAAATTATAGTAAATGAACATATTGGAGATCTTTTACCAATAAAAATTCTAAAGAAATGCATAGTAAGGATGAGGATTCCACTAAAAATTTAATCCATTGTTTGAGTGGTTAACTTTTAGTATCTTGTTGACATTTTCAGAAAAAGCAAACAGAAGAGTAAAAGAGCCCTGTGCTTTGTTTCAGAATTGCCGTTTGGAAGTGTATTACCAAAGCAATTCATTTTTGTTCTACTTTGAGTGTTTACGTAATTATTTCAGATTTTGTTCGGTGGATTTGAAGAGGCAGTGCAAATAATTGGTTTACTGTTGAGGTTTTTCTTTTTTTCTTTTTTTTGAAAATGTTATTCTTTTATTATTTGAGGTTTTTCTTTTTTTAAAGGGGACTGACCTCATCAAGCCATGGTTTACTACACCTCCAGGCTGTCTTACGTTTTTGTTTTGTTCTGTTCCACTGGTGGTATAGGTCTGGGAGGACTCTTGCCCTCTCTGTGCACACACCTGTGGCTAATACTATGTGTGGTGTTGCAGTCCTGCTGGGTTGAGCAATGCTGGATTCATCATTATGCACTTGCACCTTTTGTTTTTATTATCCTATCAGTGTGGAAACTAAATCTTTTATAAGTTGATGTGTAGTAGGCATAGAGCAATTGCAGGCACAAATGAGTATATGGTATTTTAAATTATTGTATTGCATGTTTATACTCCATTGTGCTCTTGTTGAATACAGAATATTCTCAGCATTTGTTAAGGATGTTTGATACAGGCCCTGGCCGGTTGGCTCAGTGGTAGAACGTTGGCTGGTGGATGTCCGGGTTCGATTTCTAGTGAGGGTACATAGGAGAAGTGACCATCTGCTTCTGTACCACTTCCCCTCCCCCTTCTATTCTATTCTCTCTCTCTCTCTCTCTCTCTTCCCCTCCCATAGCCATGGCTCTATTGGTTTGAGTGCATGAGCCCAGGTGCTGAGCATAGCTCCAGATGGGGGTTGCCAGGTGGATCAGGGCACATGCAGGAGTCTGTCTCTTTATCTCCCCTCCTCTCATTTGGAAAAAGAGGAAAAAAGAATGTTTGATATAATCTTAGTCTTAAAAAAATTGTTTTCTAATTAGATGGAGTCATTCTACCTGAGTTTCATCTCTCAGGGAAATTATTCAGAATAGTAACATAAGTATCTTTATACCAGATGTGAAATTAAATTGTACTGCTGATTTGAAGTAGAAGGTGTTGTCATTGTTAAATACAGAAGTGCAGCATTTCTGATAGACTCCTGAGTTTATAAACTGGAAACACAGAAAACTATGTTTGGAGGGAATGGGGGAAGGCAGGCATTTGATATTTATTTATTGTCAGAGTTTTCTTTTATTAAAACTAAAGAATCTTTAAATACTTAACTTTATTTTTGCCTTAGAACTTTGAGTAATTTTTTTAGCAATGGTTTATTGCTTCTGTTCTTTGCATTCTTATTATTATTCATTTTTTGGCTGTAGGACAAACAGTCATGGCAAAATGAATATGAAGTCTACAGTTTGCCTGGAATGAAGCATGAGAACATATTACAGTTCATTGGTGCTGAAAAACGAGGCACTAGTGTGGATGTGGATCTCTGGCTAATCACAGCATTTCATGAAAAGGTAAAGTTACTTTTTATTTTAATTCAGTAAAATCACAGATGGTTTATCTACTTAATATTAGTTACAAATCTCTCAGACTTATATTTCTGGGAACAGTATGTTATTTTACTGGGTAAAAAAAAATAATTTATTTTAATAAAAGAGCAAAGATGGCAATTCCACTATTTGTATAACAAGTCTTTTGTCCCTGATTTCTTGTGCTGCAGTTACTCTGCTAAAAATAATTATTTTAGTATAACCAATGCTTAGTAAATTTACCTCCATTTTGATTACATGAACCATTTTTTAATGAGTATAATTTAGTGATGACATTAGAATCAGGAAATCAATCTGATCTTTTATCTGTCACTCATTTGTAGGGTAATTATTACCAAAAACACACTTGCTCTTTTACTACTCTGAGTTAGTATGAACATAAATATTCATGAAGGAGGAGTTTGTGTTCTCCTTGGCAGTCAGGTTTGTTATTGTCACATACAAGTGGCTCTTTTACCGCTCTTAAGTCTTGATCAAAGGATAGAAAATCCCTAGAGGATTCCTCATGTTGTTTATAGATGTTGATTTTAACCCTATGATATAGCATCTCAATAGGTACTGTATTTTGACTTTTTACATAGTATCTGGAACTTTAGGTTTTCAACTAGGCTTTTTTTTTTTAACTTTTGTCTTCCAAGTAGGGGAGAACTTGACTGTGCTTGTAGCAAACCTGTAAAGATTAGTGGTATTTCTATCCAGTCAAATATTAATGTGAAACTTGAACTATTCCAGATAGATTGTTTTTTGGATATCATTATTCACCAAAATGAAAAGTATGTTGGCTTGCAAACCTCTTAAAAGTAAAAAGGAAAGTCTCCATATACATACAGCTTTTGTCAAGAACATAAGTTGTTTTTCTTTCCCCTTTCTTTAGGGCTCACTTTCAGACTTTCTTAAGGCTAATGTGGTCTCTTGGAATGAATTGTGTCATATTGCAGAAACCATGGCTAGAGGATTGGCATATTTACATGAGGATATACCTGGCCTAAAAGATGGCCACAAACCTGCCATATCTCACAGGTAGAGCCAAGTTTGTATTATTTTCCCAAATAATTCAGTATTTGTTAATTATTTAAACCTTCATCCCCTGAGCAGAATTGCTTTTTCCCCCTACTTATCTAATCATGCTAGAGGAGGCAGAATGATTTTCATGTTTTTCAAATTAGTTCTGAGATTGGCCAGGAAGTAATTTGGATAATGTTTATATTAACATTATTAGCTTAATTGTTAGTCATTAGTTTAATTACCGATTTATGTTATAATTAGTCTCATTTTTGAAAGCATGGTTAAGAATAAAAATTTATTTTCTCTAACCAAAGGGTAAATTTGCTTAATTTACATGATTTATTTCAAGGATGATTTTATAAATACATAGAAGGGTAGATATAATTCAGGAGTATCTGTTTTGCTTGTATATGTGGTCATAAGATCATTACCAGAGCTGAGGTTGAAGGAGGCATTATTTGAACAATTGGGTTTACTTAATTGCCTTTTTCAGGGAAGAAATAGTACTTGGACACATTAGTTGTCTCATTTCCTCAAAAGGTAAAACATTTGTTCCCTTAAACTGGGATTTAATTTGTCGCTGTGTATTTAACTTCCTTGAACATGGGACCGGTTTGTCATCTTGTAGTATTCAATTTAAAGATGGCTGCTATAAAAGTAGGTATGAACTGATTCGTTTAATAGATATCTAGTCAGTGCCACTAGGTGGTGTTTTAGGTTGCTGGGAGGTACTGTATTACTTAAACCTAACTCTAATATACGTAGATTCTGATTTTGCAAACTTCCACCTCAGAAATTGTTCCCCTTTCTTCTCAGCTTTTTATATTCAATCTGACTGCCTCTTCCTAAATTTTTACTCACCTTACCCCATCCTATGGTACTGAATCCTCAAAGGTTATTAGAAGTAGCATCCCTAAAATTCTTTGAATCTAAAACTGGTTTCACAGCATTTGTGGGTGTCTCCATGTGTCCCCTCTTTCCCATACTTGGTCTTTGTACATATAAATTTCACTATTGCTCATGGCACAGATGTATTTAGCTTCGGTGTAGTGATCTTAGGATGAACCAGTTGAGGCTGGTGTGTAGAGAGGACTTCAGATTGCCTTAAAACAGTGACTATATTCAGACCACCAGGATCTAACTGGAGCAGTGTTGTTCATGGTGAAAATTTCTGCTACACTTTCCTAGCATTGCTTTTCTGCAACCAGGTTGATGAATATAAGCACTGAAATGAGGGACCATTCTAAAATGTAAACCTGTACCAATAGGCAGAAGGCCCCAATTCAATTCAGCTATTTTGAAAATTCCTAAAGTTTGGTTTTTCAAGTTCTGTTAAATGGGAGTTTCTAACGATACCCTCTGATATATTTCTGTTATCTTAGGAAACAGCAATTTATGATTGATGGGTAGGAATGGCATAGATAACAGGGAGGCTGGACAGTGTTTGGAATGACACTTCTTTATAAAACACTGTTACAGAAGAATTCCTCCTTACTGTCCACATTATAAATAGGAATTTGTCACTGTACTTTTTTGTGTGCTGCAAGCTATATGGAGACTTTGCTTAAGCTTTTTCTCCCTCTCCTTTTTTCTGTTTCATACTTTCCTGTAACCTTAATAGCATATGTCATCTCCCTCTTTCCCACTTTTAATGAAAAATTTAAAAGTGATATACCTGTATAAACTTAATTTGAATACTTTGTCTATCTTTCTGTTTGCAAGGGACATCAAAAGTAAAAATGTGCTTTTGAAAAACAACCTGACAGCTTGCATTGCTGACTTTGGGTTGGCATTGAAGTTCGAGGCTGGCAAGTCCGCAGGCGACACTCATGGACAGGTAAGGTGATGACTACAAGCTGTAAGGAAGATAATCCTGTCCTCTGTTTTCTTAGCTTGGCATATCTGGATTGAATTGTCTGAAATTATTGTGGTGGTTATTAAATGGGCATTTAATATAAAATGACTCTCTTAAGAGTAATATGTTAAATTTTCTGAGAAAGGTATTTTCATATGATGGTGAAGGAATGTTAGGTCTTCAGGTAGTTTAGATCAAGCAATTTACAAAATAACCTAGACAGATATCAAGGGATCCTGTTTTAAAAACTAATAAGAGAAGAATCCAGCACACTTTAATAGACCTCATTCTTAGGAACTTCTTAGTATTAACTTAGTTTTAACTTAATTCTTTTACTATCTTAAGAAGACTGGAAGAATAATGACAATTACAGTTTCTTGCTCTTGGTCTTTATTGCTTCATTAACTCTTTAATCAACTTTATAGATTTGCTCTGAGCTTTTCTCTCTCCAGAGTTCAGAACACTTGTAAAGCTCTAAGTGAGGAGACTAACTCTAGTCAAGGGCTTCACAGAGACCTCAGTGATTGGAACCTTGAAGAAGGCCAGAGAGGAAAAGAACATTATCCATACTCTTTATTCACAAAAAATACGAGGCTAGAAAAGATGTCACTCCTGTAAAATGACTTTTAATCTGGAAAACCAGTTGGACCTGAAAGCTGACCTTTTTTTTTTTTACAAAGCCAAATGACTTCAGTGTAATCACTTTTTCATCTTTCAAATCGTGCAAATCAGTTGGTCATCTAATTCTCAGCTTTCTGTTTTCCCAGCATATCCTATTAACTTCTAAGAACACAGTTATCAGAGAATCATAGCACAACAAATTTTGACAATGTTTACTAGTGATGCAAGAATTTAATTTGGGGCAGTGATCAGCAGTACAGTTCTAGAGAGGCTGACCCCGACTGTGTTTGGGAACAAGGGCAGTTTTGTTGAGAATATTACTGAGGGAGGTTGTGTGGGAAGCCTAGGGACAGACTTCTCAACTGACTGTGTGATTGATTACCATATAGGACTACATTCAGTGACTAGTTTAATCTTCTGGTATCTTATAACTCCTCGCCCTGGTTTTTTAAGAAAAATTTTTTAAGACTCATTCAATATCTTTAACACCTTCACAATTGGGTTACATTATGAGGTAAAAATAGCTAATTACTTATATCATTCCTTAACTTTAGATTTTAGGGGCCAGAAAATATAAAAATACATGTTAGTACACATTTTATGTATTGCCCAGTTGTACAATTAAAATAATAAAAGTAGCAAAAGAAAAAAAAGATTTCTTTACAGTATTCTTTATTAGTAAATGAAATGAATTAAGAACTTGAACTGTAGGGTCTTAGCAATCTGTCCTTATTTGTGTATTTGCAGATAATTGCATAATTCTAGTCCAAAGATCACAGTCACCTAAGGATGAAGTTTTTTGGAAATGCCAGTTTCTGGGCCACTCCCTAGATCTTCTACTCAAGTACATTGTGATCTACCCAACTACCTCACACAATTTTTTAAACATTCATATATGAATATTGTCAACCACCAACCAACACTAAGTGTAGTAGCTTAGTACAAGTACTAAGAAATAACAAATTGTTAGGAGGGACAAATAACACCCAAGACAGAATTCATGAAAGTAAACAGTTTTTGTACAAGTAGACTTTAAAAAGTTTAACCATCCATATTTTGTTAATTCTTTTTTACATTTTATTAGGGTTTTTTTTAAACACAAAAAGAAAGAAACCCTTAAAGTACTTTTTAAAAAGCTACATTTCAAACAGTATGCAAAGGTACAACTTTATATAGCTTTTTAAAAAATTTTATCCCTCTCCCTACAATTATTGTTCAGTTTCTTGTGATTACTTCCAGAAGGGGGGGAGATTCTAAGTGTATACTAGCATAATGTTGATAAACTTATTAACTATACCCATAAAGGATCTTAATATATATACTGCTTTGTTCCCTGATGTTTTTTACTGTACGTTATCTTTGGATATCTTCCTTATAGATTTACCTCATGTTTTTAAGAGCTGCATAGTATTCTGTTTGTTCAGTTGGTCCCTGCTGATGGGATTTCTGCTCTTTCCAGGGAGTGTCTTGGCTGTTTTATTTCTTGAAATGTAATGAAATTCTCCTGGACCCTGCAGGCTTGGATGGTGATGATATAGTCATCTTATCTGATAGAGACCACATTTGGTTTTGGTTCTTTTACAAAAATTAAAATTGTGTTAATTTATAAAAGTTAATGAGTGAGTACTGTTTGCTTTCAACATCTTTTCCAGGTTGGTACCCGGAGGTACATGGCTCCAGAGGTATTAGAAGGTGCCATAAACTTCCAAAGAGATGCATTTTTGAGGATAGATATGTATGCCATGGGATTAGTCCTGTGGGAACTGGCTTCTCGCTGTACTGCCGCAGACGGTAAGGGGAAAAACATGTTTAAAATAGATATATATGCCTAGTACACATGTATGAATAGGGATGATTCACTCAAAGGTAATATTTTGAAGTACAAATTTTTATTTTGTTTTAATAGACTCCAAGAGGTAGTAGCTTAAAGTGAATTCAGGAGGCAGGGGACAGAGGGTAGGCAGGATGTGTTGGTCCTTTTACCATTGCCAGATGTTTTGCTGCACACTTCACATACCTTTTGATTATTTCCTAAAACAAGTTTGGAAGTAGTAATTACATATTTTACTGACGAGGAGGCTCAAATTTTAAGCAGAAATTAAGTAGCTTGCCTGTTTTAGCTTCAAGGTTTTAAATGGTAAATCTAGATTTGAAACTCTGATCCAGGTGTAGGGAGAAGGCTGCTACTTCAGTTAGGTCATGCGGCCCTGGCCCCAGGTTCTGAAGTTGGCTGTGGTGGCCAGAGATGCATGTCGCCTTGGGGACGTTGCCCCAGGACGCTCAGGCTGTCTGTTCATATACCTAACTAACCAGATCGAATTGAACAGTCTATCCTCTATGACACAGAACTGAGTTCATGTTTGGGTATACCAACAGGTTAAATCCTCTCTCTTTAAATCTTTGAGAGTCGGAAATGATGTAGACATTATTGTGAAGGTTTGCTAGCACAGCACCTGGGTTCTAAGGAGTCCTGGTCTTTGTTTTTGTTATTGAGTCTTGCTTTTCAAGTCCTGTGAATATTTGAAATGACTCCTTAATAAACCTGTACACAGTTTCTGGCATGACAGATTTATAGTGTTCCAGGTCCTCTCTCTGTAGTGCTCTTCCTAAGGTCTCCCTGCTCCCTTCAGTTATGCTACAGCTTATGTATATGAGAATGTACAGCAAACTTTCTGTTAAACTTCCAAATGTAAGTTAACTTGATCTAGTGTTTTCAATTTTTATTTGTAACTGCCTAAAGACTTCCTGTGAAAGACTACAAAAACTGTGTTGAATATTTTAAAAGGTATAACCAGTTTAACCTTTATCTTACCTGCTGCGTAGGGCAGGGGTCTCAAACTCGCGGCCCGCCGAACAATTTTGTGCAGCCCGCAGACTAATCCATGAAGTTCAAAATATTTTGGATAAAATTAAGTAAGCCTAGGGGCCTACTTGTATTTTTCATTTCTCTAGCATCCTAGCTAGATATTAGCTTAGTTAACAGCGGTTGTGATGCGAACTACAGTTTCTGGTCGTTTTGTGACACTGAGTAAACTGCATGTACGATTGTGCTTGTTGTACTGATTTTTTTTTGTTTTTAACTGCAGTGAGAAAAGTGTTGCGTAACAGTTGCCTTTTGTAGACCTAATGCGGCCTGCCGAATGGCTGTGATCTTGGTCTGCGGCCCACATGCTGAGTTGAGTTTGAGACCGCTGGCGTAGGGTAATAGTCTCAGTGCAGGACAGACTACCTCTGGTATGTTAAATTTAAAGGAATTTAGGACAGTGCGCTCAGGAATGGACAGTCATTCATTCTTCCAGGATCGGGGGTGTGGCAAGGGAGTGGATCCAGAACCTAAGAGAGTTTGAAAGCAGTTGGGATATATTCTAAGCTTAGAAGTCTACAGGAAGAAGAGTAAGCTGTTAAGTGTATTTTGGCTTTAAGTGGAAGAGGAAGTACATTTATTATGGGCAGTTATGGAAGCAGAAGCCGATGAAATGGCAGATACCATAGGAACACATTTCTTTTTTTTTTTTTTTTTTTTTTAAAGATTTTATCCATTCATTATAGAGAGGGGAGAGAGAGAGAGAGAAAGAGAGAGAGAGAAGGGGGGAGGAGCAGGAAGTATCAACTCCCATATGTGCCCTGACCAGGCAAGCCCAGGGTTTTGAACCGGCAACCTCAGCATTTCCAGGTTGACGCTTTATCCACTGCGCCACCACAGGCCAGGCTTTTTTTTTTTTTTTTTTTTTTTTCATAGGAACACATTTCGTGAGAGTTTTAGTAATATGAACTCTCCTTAGCAAACACTTGCATATGGTGTTACAGAAGACACACAGGGTCTTGCCCTTAAGTAACGTATAGTTTCATTAAGGTGAGCATTTTTTCCTGGAATATTAACTCTAGAGTAAAGTAGGTGTGGATTCTCTAGCTACCAGTGCTTGGTACATAGGTGTTCAGTAAATATCTTTGGATAAATGTAATACCTGAGAAATAAGGAAGTGCTATGGGAGTTTAGAGGAGTGAGAAACTGCTTTGTTACTGGGAGGACAGGGAAGTTTCTGGGCATGAGAAAAGGAGAGCTGCTGGCATGTCTTTGGATCCTGGCATGTGCTGCAAAGTACTTCTTGCGAGTCAGGCATTTCTAATTCTTAGATTGGGGCAGAGAGGACAGTGTGATTATTGCTAAAGTGAGTGCTTTAAAATTTCTTTACAGCTAATTGTTTATTCAGTTCAGTGATTCTCAAGCTTTAATGTGCATCCCAAACCTTTGGGACTCTTGTTAATTCACATTCTGACTAGTATGTCTGGGTTGGGGCCTGATATTTATGTTACTCACAAGCTCTAGAATCAGTGCCAATGCTGCTGACCTGGGCCACACTTCAAAGTGGCAGGGGTATAGTAGGGGCCTAGAATGTCAGTACTAGGTCACTGCAGGTGCTCTCCAGGCTAAATGTAGAATTAAGAATTCTACATTTGGAGAGGGTGGCGTTAGATGACTGCTTCATGATTTGTTTGTATCGTATATTCTATCCAGGAGTATTTAGTGCATATAAAGAACTTGTACAAGATTTATGTCTTTGTAGATGCATCTGGACACTGAAATTGCTAATTAGTGACAGGTTTCTGTCAAGGGGAGACAGTACAATGACTGTAAGCAGGCTTTAGTAATTCAGAGGGATTAAGATTCCAGCTCTACCACTTAACAGTGTATGCCTGTGTGCAAACTGTGCAACTTCCTGAGCTGCTTTCTTATTTGTAAAATAGCTATATAATGCACCTTTAATCGGTGAAGATAAAATGGAAGTAAATAATATGTATGTAAAGTTTGAGATCAGGACAAATCCTCACCACATAGTAGTTCTTAACTCCTAACTGCATTTTCCTGTTTGAGTAGGCCTAAGAATAAATCTTGTTGTTGAAGAAATTTTTGTGTAGGCACGTTCTGACTTGCTCGGTAGTCTGTTTGGAGAGGATGTCTTTTGTTTAAAACAACCCAAAAACTAAAAATATTTTTGTCAGCTTTTGTGAGGGCAGAGCAGAGGTGTGGCTCCGAGGTACATCATTCCTCATGGGAACCTGTTGGGAGTTTGAGCATTTCACAGATTAAAGGTGGTTGTAAAAGACTGAACCCTAAGTCTTCAGTGATTGCAGCACCACTGTTTATAGTCTGATCCAAATTGCAAGCATAGGTACCTTAAATGGGTGCTGTTTGCCAATACCAGTGGTTCCCTGTGTCCTATATGCAAATAGAGATAGCCATTCCTCCTACAGTAGACAAGAATGTTCCTTATACAGCCTTCCGCAGAGTTAACATGCCAAAGCAGACTTTCTGATTTCCTCTACATTAGAGTTTGGGTCACACAGTGATATAAGCCCATTGAGAGTCTCTTCTTCTGTAACAGTTGGGAAAAGACAGTGTTTTAGAAAGTTTGTTATAGTTTGGAAGTCAGGAAGAGATGTGAATTAAAATGAATTTTTCTTTTTTTTTTCTTTTTACATTTTAGGACCTGTAGATGAGTACATGTTGCCATTTGAGGAGGAAATTGGCCAGCATCCATCTCTTGAAGACATGCAGGAAGTAGTTGTGCATAAAAAGAAGAGGCCTGTTTTAAGAGATTATTGGCAGAAACATGCTGTAAGTTAAGCAGTTAGCTTTTCACTCAAAAATCCAGTAAAATGCTTATCAGAGGAATGATTAATAACTATACATTTCTCATCTGGAATGATTTTTTGGGGAGCTGATCTTTGAACAGGATATTCTGTTCTAGGAACACAGGATTAGGGCTGTTTGTAGACTTGTGAGAGATGATGAAGTCAGAGCCTTTTGGGGCTCTCATCTCTGTTGTCCTGTGCATGAGTATGTCTCCTACCTGGAGAGCTTCCCAGGAAAAGATTCTTGGCTTTGAGTCTGTGCATAGTTGAGTAACCTTGCTGATCACCAACTTCCTATATGATGCTTTATTTTTTTTAAATCAAGTGAGAGGCAGGGAGGTGAACAGATAGACTCCCACATGTGCCCTTACTGGAATCCACTTGGCAACCCCTGTCTGGGGCTGATGTTCTGCCTATCTGGAGCTGCTGCTCTGGTGCTTGGCAACCAAGCTATTTTTAGCACCCGAGGTGAGGCCATACAGTCATTCTCAGTGCCCGGGGCCAACTTGTTCATTCAGGCCATGGCTACAGGAGAAGAGAGAGAGAGATAGATATAGAGGGAAGGGGAAGGGATGGAAAAGCAACCTGCGTGCCCTGACGCGGAGTCGAACCTGGGACTTGCACACGCTGGGTCAATGCTCTACCGCTGAGCCATCCAGCTAGGGCTATATGATGCCCTTTCAAAAAGCAAAGCACCGCCTGACCAGGTGGTGGCACAGTGGATAGAGCATCGGACTGGGATGCAGAGAACCCAGGTTTGAGACCCTGTGGTCGCCAGCTTGAGCGTGGGCTCATCTGGTTTGAGCAAAGCTCACCAGGTTGGACCCAAGGTTGCTGGCTTGAGCAAAGGGTTACTCAGTCTGTTGAAGGGCAGCGGTCAAGACACATGAGAAAGCAATCAATGAACAACTAAGGTGTAGCAATGAAAAACTGATGGTTGATGCTTCTCATCTCCGTACCTGTCTGTTCCTATCTATCCCTCTCTCTTTCTGTCTCTGTAAAAAATAAAAATAAAAAGCAAAGCACCCAGTTTATTTCCTCTTCATGGGAATTTGTGTTAGCCTTTTAATTTGGGTTTGGAAGATTTTCAAGTTCTTAAGGACGTTCTAAAACTAGAGACTAGATAGGGAAAGGATGGAACAGTACTGCCCTGGTCATTCTAGTCCAGCTCTAACCAGGAACATGGACAAAACCCTGTAGAGAATTCTTAAGGATAGCTTTCTAACCTTTCTATTTAATTGCAAAACAGAAAGGCTGATTATTAAAAATTAGTACACCTCCTTCAGCTTTGGTTTCGAATCCATTTCAAGGGACAGCATTGAAATGACTTGGTTTATTAACAATGGAAAGGGATTTCTACAATTAAGAAAATTTAATTTTTGATTTTTAGATTTTTGGAGAGGGAGAATGAGAGTAAGTTAGAGAGAGAGAGAGGAGGGAGAAGTGGGAAGTATCAACTCATAGTAGTTGCTTTTTATATGTGCCTTGACCAGGCAAGCCCAGGTTTTTGAACTGGTGACTTTAGTGTTCCAGGTTGATCCCCTTAGTGCTTTTCTTAATATTCCTGTATACAATAGATACTCAAAAGTGAAGACTGACTAATGATATCCAACTTGGCTAATCTTGACACTTTTCTCTGACCTGCAGAAATAGCAGTTTCTCTATAAAGGTTTTATTCTATTTCCTAATAGAAAAACAAAAATTGCTGTGGTGTCTGAATGATGTTTTTTTCTTTTTAGGGAATGGCAATGCTGTGTGAAACGATAGAAGAATGTTGGGATCATGATGCAGAAGCCAGGTTATCAGCTGGATGTGTAGGCGAAAGAATTACTCAGATGCAAAGACTAACAAATATCATTACCACAGAGGACATTGTAACAGTGGTCACAATGGTGACAAATGTTGACTTTCCTCCCAAAGAATCTAGTCTATGATGGTTGCATCACGTGTACACATTGAGAAACAGGACTCTAACTGCAGCTGCTAACAAAACTGCTTACAGTTTGTTTTCTGTGTGAAATGAGTAGGATGTCTCCTAGACATGTCGAAAAGAAGACCCTCGTTTAAAACTGTGGCTCTGGGAGACCTACGACATTGCCTACACCAGAAACGTGAAGGACACGAGACTGACAGAAACACTGCACACTCTGTGAACCTTTGAAAAAGTGTACATGAAGAACGTGGCCCTCTCCAAACCAAGAATCTTTTGGATCTGGCTAATCAAGTGTTTGAAAACTGACTTCAGATTTCTTAATGTCTGTCAGAAGACACTAATTCTTTAAATGAACTACTGTTATTTTTTTTAATCAAAAACTTTTCATTTCAGATTTTAAAAAGGGTAACTTGTTTTTATTGCATTTGCTGTTGTGTTTCTATAAATGACTATTGTAATGCCAATATGACACAGCTTGTGAATGTTTAGTGTGCTGCTGTTCTGTGTACATAAACAAAGTCATCAAAGTGGGGTACAGTAAAGAGGCTTCCAAGCATTACTTTAACCTCCCTCAACAAGGTATACCTCAGTTCCATGGTTGCTAAATTATATAATTGAAAACACTAACAAAATTTGAATAATAAATTGATCCATGTTTTGTAACAAGGTATTACAAATTCACTGTGTTATTTAAGGAAAAAAGGTAAGCTATGCTTAGTGCCAACAGTCAATGGCCATTCGTAAAGCAGTGTTTTAGCTTTTCTTGTGTTAGGCTTGTAATTTAAGGGAAAAAAGTGCTGTTCTTTTGAAATGAAAAATAGTGTCATTTCCCCCTTCTTCCCATGTTTTAAAGCTTCATCTTATATCTAGTTCCCAAAATATTGCATACTTACCTGAGTTTTTTTTTTAAGGTGTGCTGTGTTTGGGGAATATTTGAAAATTTAAAGCATGATTTAAAAATTTTTAAGTGAGCTGTGACACTGGAAAGCTCTTCATTTTTATTTTAAAATAGATTTTTTTCCTATTTATATATGTAAAATTGTAGTGTATTTCTTTTCACCAGTGTGTGGGACATTCTTTATCACTGTTTTAGGATCACCTCAGGAAGTGTCATTACCCAGAATTCCTCACTCTGCTTTGAGACATATTTCTGCTTGGTGCCATCATGTCAGAGTAATTATTTGATGTCTGTGGTATGTCAAGAATTATCCTAGGATAGAGACTGTAAATTTTAAGCACAGATTTCAGATGTTACTGCTTTAAAACAAATCAGGGATAACAAGTTAAGCTTATAACTTAAAATATGCAATGACATTTAGAGGTAACCAATGTTGATATAGGTAACAGAGTCTAGTCTCTTCCAAATTGTTCTCACAACTAACTGATCCAATTTAAGATAGTTCATGCCTTATCCTTGATAAGAAAATGGAATTGACTGTAGGTGCCAAAGTGCTTTTTCAAAACAATGTTAACATTAGAATATAATTGGGTTCTTTCTGAAATTTATACAGGTCAAAGTAAAACATTGATTTCCTGATTTTTTTTAGACACTGACCAACAAATAGCCAGTATTATGCTATGTACTTTTTTGTCAGGTCATTTTAAAATCCATTCATTAATTTTAGAAAATAACTTTTTACATGTCACTATCAGGAGCTCACTGTGAACGTGTTATCTTCAAATGGCTAACCACACAGTACACTACAATTTACATATAATATGCACTTAATCTCTGGGAAAAATAAGTTATATTATTTATAAATAATACATAGGTCAACAGACTCTAAGCAGGGAGGGAAAGAAGAGCACTAGCATTGCTGTCTGTGCCACACACCATACACAACATTCTCTTGGTCACATCATGTGCCCAGGTTGTCATGTTCTTTTTAAGAATATTCATTTCAATATTGGAGTTCACCTTTTTATTACAAAAAGTACTCTGCTCTCAATTTCTTGATTTGATTAACTTCCACTTTGAAACTAATCAAGAAAGGAAAATAATGGGAATGTTCTCACATGAAAATTGTTAATCTCATGAAGACTAATTTCTGTTCTACACATTTAATCCTTATTTTAAAAGTTAAAAAACCCAATCAAAACAAAAGGGTTACTATGAATATTTGGCTTATGTGAGCACTAAAGATACATTTTGAGACCAGTTAATCACAAGCTAATGTTTTTTTCATCTGAGAAAAATATAAGGTCTACCAGAAAGTTCTGTCCATTTTTGTAATAAAACAAAATACAAATTTTTCTTACTGTCAATAAACTTTATTAAATAATAATTGCCATTATTATTAATGATTTCTTGCCAGCGTGAGGGCAATTTGTATATCCCATTTTTGAAAAATGTTTTATCTTTTGATGCGAAAAATTGAACCAGTGCTTGTTTGATATCTTCATTTTTGAATTTTTTGCCCTTCAAAAAATTTTGTAAGGACAAAAACAAGTGATAGTCGGAGGGTGCTAAGTCCGGGGAATATGGTGGATGCGACAGACATGCTTCTGTAGCATTTCTTCCTTGTTGAAATTCGTAAAACTTACAGTGGCGTAAATGAACTTTATCAGTAGCCATGGGTACACAATTGCTTCACACATAAGACTAACATGAATCAACTTTGTTTTTAATTTGCTACGTCAGTATGTATACATTAAGTAATAAAAATAGAGAGGCACACACGCGCCAAATAAACGTGCTTACATGTCAAAACTTGTGATAGAAATGGAACAGAACTTTGCGGTAGACCTTTATTTCAGAAATCTGGATATTGTAGTTAACTAACCAGTTTTAAAACTTGTATCCTTTTGAGAAGTATAATAGAAAAACTTTTTATAAGCAGTTAAATAAGAATGTTCTAGTGACTACCTGTCCTGATACCCAGTCTTGTTGAAACTTTCTTTTGCAGGGCATTTTCATGTTTGGTTTATAGTCGGTGCAGAGTGGGCAAGTTAACAAAAAGTTTTGAGCTAGATACTAAAAAAAGATCAAAGAATGAAAAAACTGATTTCATTTTGGGGTCTTTGAACTAAACCCCAGTTATTTTTTCCTCATGTGTATGGTGCTCCTTATGATCTGTCGTGTATTTTCCCTTCCTGATCCCCATCAGAACTGCTGCTCTCACACCCTTTACCTTGCCCAGATCTCTGGCTAAGGAACGCTTTATGATCAACTGCCACAGGACTGATGATGGATTAGCCAGTGTTTGGCTTTACTCGAAGTCTATGCCCTGCACAGCTCTTGTATGTATTTTAGATACTAGGGAGTTTTTAGCATGTGATGTGTGATTCTTGTTTGAATGTTTAATACAGGTACCTTGTGAATTCTAGAACAGAGACTGTGCCTCTCAATTGGTGGTCCCATGAATTATCTTTCATGGTGATGTTTTTGAAAATACAATCAGGAAACCACCCAAGTTTGACTTTAAAATAGAATCAGATCATCAAATTAAAAAAGAATCTCTTCTTCCCCCTTTTCTCACCCCTACCTTAACAGCTACATTTGAGTAAGATGCAGGGTAGGGAAAAACCCTGGCCAGGTGATTGTTTGGTGGAATAAACTGATTATTGTTTTCAAAAAACTGCTTCACCACAAATATTTTCCAGTTTCTCTTTTTTACCTTTCTAAAAAATTACTTTTTAGGAACATTTGATATAATGTGCATAAAATTATTTACTGATTTATGGCAAAATGATACAAGTAGCATCTTGATTGAATATCATTTACCTCAGATATTTAACCAGCAGTACATTTTTTATGCAGTCTCAACCCATATCCTATTTGTTACCTCTCAAAATATTGGAAAGCAATTATTTTAGCTTTACTCTGTATTTCTTGTCAGTGTTTTGGGCACAGGTTGTTGTACTACTGTCAAATTGTACTTGCTATTTTTTTCTGCAAGTATTTAACAAAAAGTAAAAAAAAAAAAGCCCCATAAAACCCCATCTTGAATAAGTGATTGTTAAATATTGTACAAATAAAATGTATGCTATCCCCATTCCATCCCCAAATAAAAAAAATGAATATGGTATAATTTGCATACGCAGTTTTTCTTTAGCTGTATGTTTTCTTTTGTTTTTACAGGGACAGAGAGTCAGAGAGAGGGATAGACAGGGACAGACAAGACAGGAATGAGGAGAGATGAGAAGCATCAACCATCAGTTTTTTGTTGTGACACCTTAGTTGTTCATTGATTGCTTTCTCTTATGTGCCTTGACCACGGACCTTCAGCAGACCAAGTAACCTCTTGCTCGAGCCAGCGACCTTGGGTCCAAGCTGGTGAGCTTTTTGCTCAAACCAGATGAGCCCACGCTCAAGCTGGCGACCTCGAGGTCTCGAACCTGGGTCCTCCGCATCCTAGTCTGATGCTCTATCCAATGCACCACCACCTGGTCAGGCATTAGCTGTATGTTCTTAAAGAGGGAAATAGTAGCTTGATGTTTGCAAAATGAGGATAATGGTGAGAGGACTTGTCGTTTGTGGCATTCCCCTCCTTTGTTGTCTAAGCATGTTATATTCCCACTAAAGTATTTATGTGGATCCTCCAGTTTTAGGAAAAGGACATGAGTTACCTTGTCTTTTCAAACGAAAATAGAAAAATGTGGTTTAAGAAATAGTCATCAAAGATACAAACTATATTTCCAATTTGTAACCTCTTTACCAACTGGATGGAAGAATTCTGGTACTTTCACTTACAGTCTTCAGTAAAGAGGAAGCTAGCTTCCATTTACATTTTTAATGTTGCAAAGGTTTCTTTATATTGTGGCTTTCAAAGAAAAGGAATGGAAAAGCTCCACATTGTTCACACCAATAGTCTCCATTTTTTTAGGGTAAAGGTGAAGGAATGGGCAACATGTAGGTTATAGTAGTTTGAAAGAACCTGCATTATCTTCTAAACCAAACTGAAAATGCAAACTATAGTGGCATCTACATGGACTGTACAGAAAGACTGGAATCGTTTCCCACAGTGTGTCTTGCAAAGCAGGTTGTCCAGGAATTTAAGTGTCTATACTCAACATATATAGCATTTTGATATAGTCAGTTTGGAGAAGAGGTTTTAATTCCTCAGAACCATTCACATGAATGTGCATATAAACTGGCAGGGTATTTTGTTTTTAATTTTTTATAAGACCCTGTTTTTGGTACAGTACCTGGGAGGATCACAAGTAAAAACTACACTGAATTCTCTTCTTCCATAGTTTCTTTTCATTTTGATGACCTAAGTTGATCTTTTAAAAAAAATATCGATGCGCCTGACCAGGCGGTGGCGCAGTGGATAGAGCGTCAGACTGAGATGTGGAGGACCCGGGCTTGAGACCCCGAGGTCGCCAGCTTGAGCATGGGCTCATCTTGTTTGAGCAAAGTTCACCAGCTTGAGCCCAAGGTCACTGGCTCGAGCAAGGGGTCACTTGGTCTGCTGTAGCCTCCCAGTCAAGGCACATATAAGAAATCAATCGATGAACAACTAAGGAGCTGCAACGAAGAACTGAAGTTTCCCATTTCTCTCCCTTCCTGTCTGTCTGCCCCTATCTGTCCCTCTCTGACTCTGTCTCTGCCACCAAACAAACAAACAAAACTGATGCATTTATTTGAACCAAACTGATGACATGCCAGAAAGCAGTATCTCAAATATTCCCATGTTTTTGGTGGTGGTCTTCAGAGGCTACATTCTTCTCTAGTAAATGAAGAAAACAGCTTGTAGCCACATTGTTTACATTATTCTCTAACAGTTTTTAGCAGGGCTTTTCAAATTTGGTTTTATTTTATTGATGATGGTTTAGCAATTTAATAAATGGAGTCTAAAAATTTTCTAAGTTCCGCCTGACCTGTGGTGGCGCAGTGGATAAAGCATCGACCTGGAAATGCTGAGGTCGCTGGTTCGAAACCCTGGGCTTGCCTGGTCAAGGCACATATGGGAGTTGATGCTTCCAGCTCCTCCCCCCTTCTCTCTCTCTCTCCTCTCTAAAAATGAATAAATAAAATTTATTTTTATTTTATTTTTTCTTTTCTTTTTTTTCTGAAGCTGGAAACTGGGAGAGACAGTCAGACAGACTCCCGCATGCGCCCGACCGGGATCCACCCGGCACGCCCACCAGGGGCGACGCTCTGCCCACCAGGGGGCGATGCTTTGCTCCTCCGGGGGGTCGCTCTGCCGCGACCAGAGCCACTCTAGCGCCTGGGGCAGAGGCCAAGGAGCCATCCCCAGCGCCCGGGCCATCTTTGCTCCAATGGAGCCTTGGCTGCGGGAGGGGAAGAGAGAGACAGAGAGGAAGGAGGGGGTGGGGGTGGAGAAGCAAATGGGTGCTTCTCCTATGTGCCCTGGCTGGGAATCGAACCCGGGTCCCCCGCATGCCAGGCTGACGCTCTACCGCTGAGCCAACTGGCCAGGGCCAAATAAAATTTAAATAAATAAATAAATAAATAAAAATTTTCTAAGTTCCATTTACATTCTTTGGATTAGGGAGTATGGAAAGAGGAAAATCAACATCACTCCTCCCCTCAAAAAATGCCTTTGAATTAGAGACATATACTTTATTTGTGTGACTTCTGCTAACCTATTTTTTCTGATTTGCTTTCTGTTTCACTGAATATGAAAACCCATTTTGCTACTTAGTTTTTCCATCTGTACACCTGGATGTTGAGGGATCTTATGTAGCTCATGTGAACCAAGGCGGCAGATGAGGGCTCTCAGCTTTTCAGTGGCATCTTAACCTAATAAAGATGCGTAATCCTCAAGTCAGCTTTTTAGGTATTTTTACAGCCCCTTAAAATAGTTGAGAAAAATATTAAAGGGACAATTTTAGCTCAAGTGTAGTAAAATCCTTGCTTCTAGTAATAGAAGGGATCCACCTGGCATGCCCACCAGGGGGTGATGCTCTGCCCATCTGGGGCATTGCTCTGTTGCAACCAGAGCCATTCTAGCGCCTGAGGCAGAGGCCATGGAGCCATCCTCAGCGCCTGGGCAAACTTTGCTCCAATGGAGCCTTGGCTGCCGGAGGGGAAGAGAGAGATAGAGAGGAAGGAGAGGAGGAGGGGTGGAGAAGCAGATGGGTGTTGTTCCTGTGTGCCCTGGCCGGGAATCGAACCCGGGACTCCTGCACGCCAGGCCGACGCTCTACCACTGAGCCAACCGGCCAGGGCCCCCAAACTTCAGGTTTTCATAGCAGGAGCTTTGGTGTCAGTCAAACCAATTGAACCAGGATCTGTCATTTATTCTCTACCCATATGATTCTGGACACTGCCACTACTGTGTTTTCTCATTTGTAAATAACAATATGGAAATATCACGTGGCCCTTGACAGTTACAAGTATGTAATATAAACTGCACAAGGTTAGCGACACTGCTTTCTGTAAACCTTCCATGGAAACAATAGGCAATCAAGTAATCCTGCATAAATGAATTCACTAACACTTAATGAATGCTCATTAAAATTCACTTTAAACATATTGTTGCATTAGTTGATGGATTCCTGAATTTACATGGTGATCCTTGGGCTGACATTTCCACATTCCTCTTAGGGATTTATTTACTTTAAGATATAAATAGATTTAGTTAAAACTGCCAAACATGTCCCATTATTTGTGGGAGTGGTTTTTCAGGAATGTCTTAAAGTACTTGTTAAACAATACATAAATTCTGATCCTTTTGGACTAGAATAGGCCCAAGAATCTGCATTTAAAAAATTCTTCAAGAGCTTCTTCTGTAGATTGTGTAAGTTTTGAGAAGTCTGGAAGAACATGTCCAAACGTTTGGCCTTTGTTTCCATGTGAACCATCTTCTAGCCAAACTGGTCAGTCTCCTGAACTAGAAAACCTGGGTCAGGTATAAAATCCGAAACTTCCATGGGTACAGAGGAAAACAAAACAAAAACACAGCACCTCCTACTGGCCCAAAGGGTTACTCATTACAGCTCAAGTAACCATTCTTTCTTTACTGCTTTAAGGTTTATAAAAACACTGGCTACTGGGCTGAAATGAACACTTCAAATGCAACACACAAATACTTCACAAGTGTTAATAAGTATACAGTTCAATCTCTATAAAATAGTCACATTTATTTTTTTGAACTACTTACAACATAGTCTAAATAACTGGAATTATCATGTAACTGCTCATGATTTAAAGACACAAAACAGCTAAGAGTACTAAGTGTGTTAACAGTCCCCCATAAATACAAAAATACATGTCTATAAATATAAGAAAATGTAATAACATGTCTTGTTAAAGGACAATAGCTTTTAGTTCTTTAGAGGTTTGCATGAAATTCCATCACTGAAACCACTGGTTATATTCATAACCAGCTTAGTGAGGATGTTGCCCACTGCCTAACATCTGTAGGACAGTTGGGATATTTCTGCAAAGCATTCATAATTTGAGTATTATCCAAAAGTAGTTTCATCAGCTGGTACTCTCTCTGTGTATTTACTGAAGTTCTTTCCATAGGCCTTATTAATTCTAATTGTTGTAAGTGTTCAAAAGCCTAAAAGACGAAAGAAACAGTTTAGGTCCAAAGGGGAAGTAAAATACCATTAACCCAGAAAATAATTAAACGTTTTGGTCAGTTGTGAAATAGAGCTAAGCAACAAAACTTAATAGAAATCAAGAGATTCAAAAACAACTACCCAGCAGCTTCATAAAAACATGTATCAGGTGAAGTAGTGTCAATATACAGTTATCTACCCCTACATTGTTGAATGTAAACAGGGCAAATTTTAATCCAGTCTACACAACATGATTTTTCCCCCAATCTCATTTTTTGTTCTTGGTCTCATTCTATATCATATTTACTCCTACTACTACTGAGTTAATGAAGAGTTTCTAGTTCTCTATTAAAGAAACCTGAGATAAGAAAAGTACTTTTGACTTATTATATAGGTTACTCAAATTTGCACTTGTTTTTTGTTTGTGCCTTTGAAAGACTTTATAACTTTAATACAGCTGCAAAAAATGAGGGAGGGAGGAAGGATCCCTAAGAGTACACTAAGCCTGTTCAGCAGATCCTAGAAATAAATGTCTAAGAAGAGCTGTACCAGAATGGAGAGGAGACAGGTCCCAGTTTCCCTAAGAAGGTAGATGGAGACTACCACAACCTGCTAAAAGGGTTTCTTCCATCTTCACTACAACAGGGCTCTTATTCTGTCTGCTTCCTCTTACCTCACATAGTCTGTCTATTTTAACCTTGATTACTGTTTTATTAGGGTATGAAAAAAAACTTAAATTATGACATATTAACCATTAAATACATACTGAAATCAATTCCCAATTTCATTGTATCCCTACAGCTTCACTATGAAAAATATTAAAATATATATATATATATATATATATATATATATTTTTTTTTTTTTTTTTTCTTTTTCTGAAGTTGGAAACGGGGAGGCAGTCAGACTCCTGCATGCGCCTGACTGGGATCCACTGGGCATGCCCACCAGGGGGTGATGCTCTGCCTATCTTAGGGTGTCGCTCTGCCACAATCAGCCATTCTAGCACCTGAGGCAAAGGCCATAGAGCCATCCTCAGCGCCTGGGCAAACCTTCCTCCAATGGAGCCTTGGCTGCGGGAGGGGAAGAGAGAGACAGAGAGGAAGGAGAAGGGGGAGGGGTGGAGAAGCAGATGGGCACTTCTCCTGTGTGCCCTGGCCGGGAATCGAACCTGGGACTCCCGTGCGCCAGGCCAATGCTCTACCACTGAGCCAACCGGCCAGGGCTAAAATATATTCTTTATGCATCATAAAAATTCTTCTGATGAAAGGAGAAATAGTTCAGATATTCATTTCTGAAAATCAGAAAATGCAAGAAGCTGGGCTGAATAAAAGATTAAATTTTTTTCTAGGCAGCAAAAATACCTTTTTATTTAAAATGTAGAAACTCCTAAGAATTTAAATGCTCAAGTAACCCTTTTCCATTCGAACGACTCCCACAAAAAGACTATAAGACAGCATGGGCATTAGGAAGGAGGAGAGAAGACCAACCTGTAGGATGCTAAGTACTTTTCGTATTGTTTTTAAGAAATGGCAACAACCCAACATTTTTTGATTGCTACAAGAAATAAAATTCTAGAGTCCATTCTAACAGATCTATGGGTCCACTGCTTTAAATAACAACGTTTCTTGTCTCTGGCTGGATAGTTCAGTCGGTGAGCATCACTCTGAAAGAGCAGGGTTGTGGGTTCGATCCCTGGTCAGAGCCAATGAGTGCACAACTAAGGGAAACAACAAATGAAGGCTTCCCCTGAGCCCCTCCCTTTCTCTCTCAGTCTCTCTAAAATCAATCAATAAAAGAAAAAAATGTTTTCTTATAAAATCCTCTAGAGCTGTGCTGTCCAATAAAGTAACCACTAGCCACATAGGGCCACTGAACATTTGAAATGTGGGATTTGATTTTTAATTTTATTTAATTATCATTAAGTTTAATTTAAAATCTGGTACTTGAGTCAATTAGAAAATTTTAAATATGTTTAGAATAATTTTATAATATATATCTATTTCTTTAGCCAAACATGTTTTGGAATTTAAACAGCAAGTATTTCCAGTGAATACTGAGTGAATTAAATAGGTATAAACACATAAAAAATTGTAAAGACTTAACACAGAAGAAAATAAACCACTTCTTTAATAATTTTGTATACTAATTATACATTAAAATGTTTCTGCTATATTAGGTTAAATAAAATTTATTATTAAAGTTACTTCCATCTTTTCTTTTTGTTGTTGCTAGGAAACTTAAACTTACATTACATGGCTCACATCATATTTCTAGTGGACAATGGTACACTCAAAGTTCTTCAAGTTTTGAAACTCATGCCTCTCCCAAACCCTAATAAAACCTTCTCTGTATGCAATCACCAGCCAATGGGATTTTATCCATTGGTTTCTTAATGGCTCATCTCAGCATTTTTGTCTCTTTATACTGTTAAAATTATAAAACCAAACCCTGGGTGTAAGGGATTCAATGTATTTCACAGAATAATTAATAGTTCCTTCAGGATGAAAGTGACAGGAATAGACAGTAGAGGGCAGTCTACCTCCACAAACTCAAACACCTGGCTGCTTTCTGCAAGTTTCAACATTTTTAAAAATTAATAAAAGTGCAACTATAATATATACAGTTGGCCCTTGAACATGCTGGGGTTATGAACACCAACAACCTTCTATCTCCAGTCAAAAATTCCTATGTATTAATAACTTTTGATGCCCCCAAAACTTTACTAGTAGTCTACTGTTGACTGGGAGCCTTAACAACTGATTGAACACATTTTCTGTCATATGGATGATATATTACCATATATTCTTACAATAAAGTAAACTAGGATAAAGAAAGTTTTATTAAGAACATAATAAGGAAGAGAAAATACATTTATAGTATTCATTGAAAAAAATCCACATATAAGGAGACTCTCTTCTATTTAAACACCCATGTTGTTCAAGGGTCAACTGGACAAAAAAACTGGATATAAAAATATACTTCCCTGCAGAAAAGTAACAGTGAATCTTACCTTCATGACAACAGGTTTCTCAAAATTATAAACAGAATGGGCCTTCCTCTGAACAAACTTCTGAAACTCTGGACAAAACACAATTGACAAAATTAGTATCTTCAAATAAGCAGTTGGGTAGCGTTAGAAACTACCAGTCTCATCTCACCATTATAGACCATTTGAAAATTAAAGGGTTCCTCTTCGTAGATGTCATTTAAATGTTTCATTGCTATTATAAGACAGATTTCCAAGACTGACAGACCTATAGTAAAAGGAAAATAAACTAAGTTGTACTTTACTTATGATATGCAAGACTAAAATAACTGTCCTCCAAGTAGAATGATAAAGTAAAAGATCATGGATTTGAGGAGTGGGGAAAGGTAAAACCACCCAGGTTCAAATGTGTTTCAGTTACTATTATCTATCTAATCTTTAGCAAGTTCCTCAACTTCCCTGAATTTAGTTTTCAAATCAACAAAATAAGGATCTTTCTAAATTAAAGATATTACAAAGATTAGAAACAATATTATCAAGCACTAACTATAAGGCCCACAGTAAAACTGAAGTGCAATTATTATGTAACTTTGTATCACATAGGACTCTTGATTATTTAGAGAATCCCTAAAGTCCTGGAAGTCAAATTTAAATTTTTTTTTTTCTTGGAAGGTTCATAAGGTTCTCAAAAAGCACAGTAAACCCAAAATGGTTAAAAGCCAATGCTCTTCAGTCGTATCTGGTGCAATAAGACACCTGTAATACAGTCTTAGCTGGAAGGTGGCAAGGGAGGTAGTGTCCATTTTCTTTGACTTTAAGTGGGAGTGAAAACACCTTATATAGGCCTGAGTTAAAGGCAGTGTGGATATAAACATATTCTGTATTTACAGCTCTGTTCCCAAAGTAGATTATAATTTTGAAAAGCACTCCAATACACAAACTCAAATGTATAAAAACTATCAGGTAGGTTTCTCACCATGTACAATATTTGCTTTAGAGTCCATGCTGCACAGCTGGTTTGCCTCCATCAGATCTGCTGCAGTTATAAATGGGTGTGATGTGGTTACATGACTTAAAGCAAGCAGCTAGGGAAATGGGGATCAGAATAAAATTACATATTTACTTGAGTAATTTGGATATGTTACGGAACAAAACTTTTTAGTTTGCAGAGTATATCATTATGAGAGAATAAATAAAAATGCTTGGGAAAATTATTCTCTCATACTTATCTCAATTAAAATTTAGTATTTCCAATTCATCATACTTACTCAGTATAGGGTAAGAAGTTCTAGACATGGCAGTAAGACAAGAAAAATAAATATACCAGGTTGGAAATTTGATAAAAAGCCTCTCTATTTGCAGACGATATGACTATCTCAAGAAATTTAAAAATACTTCCTAAAATGAGTTTAGCAAGGATGCAGAACATCCTATATGTACCATCAACATATAAAAATAAATCACATTCCCATATATTTGTACTAATAATGAGCATGATGAAACCAAAATTAATGTACCATGTAAACTGATCCAAAAAAATTAAATATTTAAGTATACACTTTAAACATATACAAACAGGATCAGTGTGGTAAAAATTATAAAATGATAAAAGAAATACAAAAGACTAAATAAAAGAAGAGATGTACTATATTCAAAGATTATAAAACTCCATGTAGTAACCATAATAATTCCCCCAAAATTTATCTACAGATTTAATCAATTCCTGTTATAACATAATTAAGTAGTAAAAAAAAAAAAAATGATATAAACAAAATGAATACAAACCAATAGCATATGTAATGACCGCAGATTTTTGCCGACATTAAAATGCTTCTGTAGAACTTCTAGCACATTTCTATCTTCTGAGAGACACTAAAGGGAAAATAATCAAAACAGAATTAAGGAATAATACAATTTAAAACCTATATATAATCTTGTGTCTCACTCATTGGTGTACCTCATTAATTCTATTTATTATTAATAGGTACTGGTCTTATTTAGAACACAAAAATCAAAATCAAATATCTAGTCTATTGATTTTCTTCTCATTCCTTACCAGTGGTCGGCAAACTCAGTCAACAGAGCCAAATATCAACAGTACAACAATTGAAATCGTTCTTTTGAGAGTCAAGTTTTTTAAACTTAAACTATATAGGTAGGTACATTGTTATTAACTTAATTAGGGTACTCCTAAGCTGGCCAAAGAGCTGCACTCAAGGGGCTAAAGAGCCGCATGTGGCTCACGAGCCACGGTTTGCCAACCACTGCCTTACATTATTTAATATAGAAAAGATAAAACATAATCCTTGCCACCTGCAGATTTTCTAGTCTGAAAAGGCAATCTATACAATGATACAAATTGGATGATCAAAATCAAAATGCAGCACAAAGCGCAAAAGAGTTACCACACTTAGGAAAACAAAGTATATATTATACAGAATCCTTAAACTGTATGAGTCAATAGGTTCAAAAGAAGAAAGAACATTCCAGTTATAAGGACCAGCATGAGTGATGTAGGGAGATCATGGCATACTAACAGAAGATAACTAGTCATGTACTCCTGAGTTGCAGTTACTGGCAAAGTAATATGTATAGAAAGACAAAGGCAGGAAAACCTAACTGGAGGCAATTTAACTGTTTACTCAAGAGAGAAAAGAGGGTCTGAATTAACAAAGTGGTGTGAAGACAAGAGAGAATTAAGACATTTACAAAAGACATGGCTGATGGAAAATCAACTGGTGAGAAGTAGAGGAGAAAGGATTTGAGAAAGGAAATTTTAAAAAATCAGAAAAAAAAATCAGATATAATACCATACATACAGAATGGCCCAAGAGGAGTGAAGAGTGAGATATGGTCAAGAAGTGAAACTTGGATTATCAGTATTTAAGAAGTAGATGGAAAAAGAGAAGCAAAGTAAAAGAATGAGAAAGATACCTAAGACTAGAAGACAATGTAAATAAGAACAATAAAACCAAGGAAGAAAACCTCAAGAGGCAAGTGGTGATTAATAATATAAAGTACTGTGTATAATTAAATTAAGATATATTTTGAGAAGTTAATGGCATTGGAAAATTCAAAGATCCTTTGAAAAAGCATTCTCTAGAAGTGCCAACTGACTGCAGTGAATTATGAAAAATAAGGTACACTTTACATTGAAGAAAAATTAGATAAGAGGAGAGTAAATTCAAAGTTGGTAGAGCCAAGAAAGGCTTGGGGAAGATATTTTAAAAAATTAATCCCGCAAAGAATAAGGCTTCTTTATACTTAAAAAAAAAAAAAGCCAAAAGCTAGAAGAATAAGTAGTAAGTACTTCTATATTTTCCAGAGCTAAAACTGCATGTCTCTGCTTCATCCACTGTAAGTAGATCCGGATTCAGGGGTAAGTTCTAGTCTAATGAAATCAAGTTTTGTGTTCTTATTAAATATATTATCGTAGTTATAGTTCCCATTCCCTTACTATTGTTTTAAGTCTTTCAATTTTAAAAGACTTGCTGTTACTTTACATATATATTTTTTAAAGTCATAAACAGGGTCAAATACTACTCCTTGGAGATCACAAGATGAACATAAAGTAATTCGAATAAAAAACTTCTGGAAATTAACTATAGTCCTGGCTTCTGAAACTGTTAAGTCTTGTCAAGTCACTTATAAAGTTGATATATTAACAATCAGAGCACCTAGGAAAATGAAAGAAAATCCCCTGGTACAAAAATACTGATGAAAGAGACTTTTTCCCTGAAAGAATACAAACTTTTAAAGTATTTGCTTTCTTTCCCTTTTAAATAACATGTGTCAAATGGTTAGTCGTTTATCTTCTGCAGTTTTTGTTCATCTCTTTACTTTTAGAGGTCTGAATCCAATTCCCCTTCTTTCTGAAGGTTATCACCTCCTTGCTTCCATAATCAATCTGCTTTAAAAACAAGTTTATTAGATCTACAAGTGAGCCATTAAAAAGTAAAACCTTATCACATTTTTTTTTTTCTTTTTCTTTTCTGAAGCTGGAAACGGGGAAAGACAGACTCCCGCATGCGCCCGACCGGGATCCACCCGGCACACCCACCAGGGGTGATGCTCTGCCCTCCAGGGGGCGATGCTCTGCCCCTCCGGGGAGTCGCTCTGCCGCGACCAGAGCCACTCTAGCGCCTGGGGCAGAGGCCAAGGAGCCATCCCCAGCGCCCGGGCCATCTTTGCTCCAATGGAGCCTTGGCTGCAGGAGGGGAAGAGAGAGACAGAGAGGAAGGAGGGAGGGGGTGGAGAAGCAAATGGGCGCTTCTCCTATGTGCCTTGGCCGGGAATCAAACCCAGGTCCCCCGCACGCCAGGCCAACGCTCTACCGCTGAGCCAACCGGCCAGGGCCTCATCACATTTTTAATTTTGAATTTCACCATAATTCAAACATTATAAACTACTTGAGAATAAGGCTATTATCAATAACCACGATTGGTTCAGGAAATGATATAAAGGGAATAAGACAGAGACTGACTGATATCAGCACTTACAGGCACATGGGAGAAATTCCCAGAAACAAAGCAGAACTTCCTTGTTGTATAGGGAAGCTAATACATTTCCTTTTCACTGGTGAGCACATGAATTGCTGCCAAAAAAAGCAAGTTCTTACTGTGCTGATTGCAGTGTACTTGGCCAGTGCCCTCTTCAGGTAGATTCTAAGCAGAACGTTACAGGATTACACTTGCACCTCAGGACTCATGCTGCTCCAGGGATAATAACATAATGGCAGCAATATATGTACTACATCTCCTAGTCAGTCCTGCTAAGCCTTCGCCTTCTCACCTTTTGTTAACTAAACAGGAAAGGTTTGAGACAATAGGTAAATCTTCCTTGAACTTAGCTATAGTACTTTGAGGAAATTACCTTAGAGAAGAATTAGCTATGGTTGTTTTAAATGTTCTTTTATACAGAGATTTCTCTTATTCTGCCATACTGAGATAGTGTTTACTCAGCTTACTTATCTGACTCCTTTGGAGTAGGACTAAAACATTCAGACACTATCCTAAAGATATTTCTTGAATGAGATTCCATAGTGACCTATACCATTGCTTTTGGTTTAACCTTGGAATTAGAAACACTTGCTAGACAGTCAGCACTGAGAGAAAGGACAGCTCCCTTAATGCAGCCCCACCCCGCTCCCACCTTCAGGACAGGGCCTCTGGCCGTGGTGCTGACAGACAGATTTTTCAAGTGAAGTTCATTTATTAGCATACCAAAGGAGGTGGCAAATGAAGAGTAGGATGGGGAAAAAGTATTAGAACTAAGAGACATGAATTCCAGTGGCACTGGTTTTACCTAATAGAAGTACAAGACTGTCAAAAAGATGACAGGATAAAGCTCATAATCATTCCTAGCACCTGCCCCTAAATTCAGATACAGAACTAAAAACTTAAGGGGCTAGCCACTCTACTACCACATGATTTCCCATTTTCTGAGTCATCCAGAGTTATGCTTCACCAGTAATGTTATCATTTACTTCCTTTACTCAGACAATCAGAATGTAACATCTCTGAGAAGGACAGGAAGATAGATGATCGCATAGTGCAAGCGGGCCTACTTAGTCATTTTAGGAAAGGAACGGAGGTGAGCAAGGACAGAAGTAATAAAAGCCCTGGGACAGCACAAACATTTAATTATGAAAGACTGCATCTGAATCTCTAAAGCAGTCAGAAAACACTGTTGTAACAAGACAAACTGTTAAAAGAACTGGAGAAAGTGAAAGTCTGTGACTCACTGAAAGGTGTAAAAGGTAAAACATAGGTAATATATAAAGTTTGGGCCCTTTATGTAAAAACAAGTTTAGTAGATATATTAAATATAAAATGCTATAAATTAAATAACTGCTCTGTAGGAAAAGTAGGAAGAATGAGCTTGAATATAACAAACTTCTACTCTTTTTACCATGAATTCTTATGGACTGATTAAATTTTGTTCAATGAACTTTTAATTAAAAAAATATGTCAAAAGTACTGATTACATGAGCAGACTATATTTTATTACTAAAACAAGATTCAAGTTTCAGCTATGCAAGATGAATAAGTTTCAGAGATGTAATACACAGCAATGTGACTATGGTTAACACTACAGTATTATACAAATATCCTCAGTGTTTTCACAATAAAAATAGAAGAAGAAAGAAATTATACCTATGTAAGGTGATGGATATGTTTACTACCCCGATTTTGGTTTTTCACAATGTACATGTATAATAAAATATCAAGTTGTACACCATAAACATATACTGTTTTCAACTTGTTAATTATACTTCACAAAGATGGGAAGAAAGAAGAACCATTTAAGAGAAAAATAAATTAAAAATTCTCACTTTTAATTTGGTATTATTATTTTAAAATAAAATCAATATTGTTTTAATACAAAAAAATCATTTTTTTAGTCAGTGAATACAGACTGCATAACTCTAATTATCCATCCATTTAATCTTCCTTAGTCATTTGTATTTAGAGTATTTCATACTTATTTTACCCATGTCTTCAAATCCAAGGACTTTTTATATTATTTTCCACTTTCACAGGACCCATATTTTTTTGAAAAGATTTTACTGTGTGGGATTTATCTAGCAAAATTCTTCAATTATCTTATTAAACTTCCTCTTCTTTTTTCCCTGCCAACTGAAATTTCTTGTCAGTATAAGATAAACTGATGCTAACATGTTGAGCTGATTTAACAAAGGATTGTACAAATTAGGCTTTTCAATTTAAGTGCAGACACATTTACAGGGTCAACAGGTTTACTAACTCTTTAAAAACAACCGTGAAAGTGCCCCTGTAACCTGACCCTTGGTGTTGCAGTGGATAAAGTGTTGATCTAGAGCACTGAGGTTGCAGGTTGGAAACCCTGGGCTTGCCTGAGTAAGGTAAATAGGAGAATCAACTACTAGGAGTTTATGCTTCCTGCCCACCTCCCCTCTTCGCTCTCCTGTCTCTAAAATAAAGAAATAAAATCTAAAAAAAAAACCCAAAATGTAAAAAAAAAAAAAAGGGAAAAAGAAAAGGGAAGCACCCTGGTCACTAAGAAACTCAGTGCTCTAGCTACTCCAACACGGAATTTGCCCATGTATGTAATATAACCACAAGTGCCATCCTCTGGATCGCCTTTTAATAGATGCAATGAGATGAAAGCTAAAGTTCTTCATGAGAATCGGAGGAAAAAATACACTGGATAGGTAGGTATAAATCACTAAGGTAAACCTATTAAATTAAAAAATAATTTTTATGATGGAAATGCATTAACAAAATAATGAAAAATATAAATCAGATATAAATAAAATATCTCATTATAGCTATTTTGAAAAAAAATTCAGGAGATAGACATTTCAACAGTTTTCAAAAGAAGAAAATATACCCATACAAAAAGTGTGTAATTTGTATTCATGCAGTTTTATGACACAGTACATTAGAAGCACTGTGCTAATAAAAATTTTTAAGTATTTTAAGGTTTTAATTCCTTTCAAATGTTATATAGCAAGACACAGAAATTACTTTAAATATTATCACTTTGTTCCAAGTTACCTGAACATTCTCATTCCACTTTTCAGCAAAAAGCCTGTCTGGAAATTCTGCAGGCAGAGATAACTGTTCTTTAAATATTTTAAGATACTGTGGAAAACCAAATGAATTCATCAAGTATATCTGGCGGTGAGAAAATCGTGACTTCACTCTTTTTTCCAAGAGTTCCAAAATATCCTTAAAAACAAACAGAAATTCCGATGAGATGCATGTTGTTGTTGTTGTTTTTTTTAATCAATGTTAGAGGTATAAATAGTTAAAATATCACCTATAATTAGCAATACTATCTATAATACTTAACCAAGCATAAAAAAATTTCCAGAAACCTCTAAAAACTAAAATTATTCCCTTGATCTCCTTACGTTTACAAGGCAGTAGTAGTGAGAGAGTGGTGGCTTGGAAGTAAACCAAACCTCTGAAAAATTTTGTTATGTATGATAATTTAATCCCCTTATACGCATTTGTAGGCCTGGTGATGTCATGCCTTTTACCTACTACGTTATTTTCAGCTAATCTTTAATATTCCAAGACCTACGATGATTGCTAAAACACAGATATTATCCCATATTTTTTCGATCCATAAGACACACTCCCTCCCCTCCCCCCCCCAAAGTAGAGGGGAAAATGCCCATGCATCTTATGGAGTGAAAAATGTGGTATTTTAGTAAATATTTTAACACACCATTTGGTTCAGAATATTTTTTTTTCTTATTTCCTCCTTAAAACCCTACAGGTATCTTATGGTCAGGTGTGTCTTATGGAGCTAAAAATACAGTAACTATTATTGAATAGTTATGTCATTGTAACATTAACAGTTTCAATAAAGAATTTTGTACATTCTATGAAGATTTCAGATACAAAATTAAGACAATAAAATATATTAAGACTTATTACATTCAAACTGCAGAAGAGGAAACTGGCAGGAACCCAGCGTGACAGCAGTAAGCAACTGCCTTTTAGCTTTTCGATAGTGATATTTTAGAAACTACTTATATTTGTGCTATTTTTCCTTAAAAAGTTAAAAATCAAGTTTACTGTCAATTTTCCATGATTAAAAAGTTTCTTTTAAAAATTTGATGAAGCTCAGAAATACAGATTTTTAAATCTACCCAGATTTTCTAGGTAAAGAAACCAATTATCTAGACCTTGAGTGATCAAAACGGGATCACGGTTAGCATGGAAGGAAGACAGGAAAGATTAACAGAATGGGATAGAAGGGAAGAGGGTGAATAAAAAACCTGGAATGTTTTTATAGCTTAAAAAAGTACAGTGACAGTAAAAGAGAACAAAAGAAACTTATGTTCAGAGACTGAAGTATTATGCATTTATTTTCTAATAAGGAGGAGTTCTCAATCACCCATATAGGTAATCGGCTGACAGGCAGTGTAAGCAATACTCTATGCAAGCAATAATTAAGAAACTAAATTTGTGAATGGAACGAAAGATGAATTAAAAGATATTTTAGTGGGCCCTGGCCGGTTGGCTCAGTGGTAGAGCGTCGGCCTGGTGTGCAGGAGTCTCGGGTTCGATTCCCGGCCAGGACATACAGGAGAATCGTCCATCTGCTTCTCTACCCCTCCACCCCTCTCCTTCCTCTCTGTCTCTCTCTTCCCCTCCCGCAGCCAAGGCTCCATTGGAGCAAAGTTGGCCCGGGCACTGAGGATGGCTCCATGGCCTCTGCCTCAGGCACTAAACTGGCTCTGGTTGCAACTGAGCAACGCCCCAGATGGGCAGAGCATCGCCCCCTGGTGGGCATGCCACTGCCTCCCCGTTTCCAGCTTCAGAAAATACAAAAAAAAAAAAAAAAAAAAGATATTTTAGTGAACAATAATGACAGAAATTGGCAATATGAGGATAAAGAGGTCAGTGAAGAAAGGAATTACTTCCACAGGGTAAAGGTTGTTTGCTGCAAAGTTACTACTCCATCTGTCTTTCACTCTTTCCCTATAATCAGAGACACTTACTGACTTGTTAAAGAATTATAGATACCTGTAAAGAACTTATGGTAACACTGCTAAGGAGATACTGATCCTTTATTTGGTCCTTCACTGGGTCCGTAATATTTGCCACTGCCACTTCCACTCAAAGGAAGATTGTTTTAGCAAGAAGAAGGGTGCCTCAAGCCCTCTGATGGACTGCTGCTTTTGCAAGGAGGAATAAAGACATGTGGAGACACCAGACGCTCTATCAGGGAGACTTATTAATGAAGGCATTCACCATAAGCTCTGGAGCACTGGAGAAGGAGGACAGAGAAAGCTATTTCCTATAAGAAACAGCACTAAAAGGAGGACTACTGGAAGATGACTTTGTAAAAAAAAACTAAGATCTATAGAAAAGGAAAATAACTAAATGAGACTTATTTCCAGAGGTGTGTACTTAAAATGTTAATAGTATCAATTTGAGTTGATTCCAAGCATTGTCAAAATATGAAAAGAGACTGACCAGGTGGTGGCACAGTGGAAAGAGCATCGGACTGGGATGCGGAAGGACCCAGGTTCGAGACCCTGAGGTCACCAGCTTGAGCGCGGGCTCATCTAGTTTGAGCAAAGCTCACAAGCTTGGACCCAAGGTCGCTGGCTTGAGCAAGGGGTTACTCGATCTGCAGAAGGCCCACAGTCAAAGCACATATGAGAAAGCAATCAATGAACTAAGGCGTCGCAATGAAAAACTAATGATTGATGCTTCTCATCTCTCTTCGTTCCTGTCTGTCTGTCCCTATCTATCCCTCTCTCTGACTCTCTCTCTGTCTCTGTAAAACAAACAAAAAAACAGTAAAAATATGAAAGATACATAAATGTAAACACAAAGTATTAACAATTTCTATCAAATAATAGTTAAGATTATTTAACTTTTTCTTTACTTGCTAATGTAGAAATCAAATATATTAGCATAATCTGACTTTATATTTTTTAATTTAGTGATTCCAATGACGTGATGGAGGTATTAGTTTATGAGCATGTGTGATAATTGTTTTTTTTTATTTTCCTCATGCTAAGTGGAAAAGTGAGATAAATACACAAGGTGTTGGTGAAAAACATTTGAAAATGCCTAATATGATGTCCTACACAGGTGACTGTACTGGTAATTAAGCTTTAATTTTTCTAAATATTATAATTTGTTAATAGAAAAAAAAATACTTACCAATCTACATGTAAGACCAATAACTGTTATTGGAGTCTGTGCAGACTGAGAAACGTCAAAAAGATTATAGAGGAGTGTTTGGTTTCTATGATGAGCAAAAAGATCAAATTCATCTAATATAAAGATCACTGGACAACTACTAGTCCGGTCACCTAAGATAAAAATAAGAGTTTTCTATTAACAAGCAATTATTATTAACCTTTGTTAAATTTCCAAACTATTTATTACATTTCACTTTTTAAAATTTAATTCAACAGCCTGAACAGGCAGTGGCGCAGTGGAGAGAGTGTCGAACTGGGAGGCGGAGGACTCAGGTTTGGGACCCCAGGTCGCCAGCTTGAGCACGGGCTCATCTGGTTTGAGCAAAAACTCACCAGCTTGGACCCACAGTCACTGGCTCGAGCAAGGGGTTACTCGGTCTGCTGAAGGCCCGTGGTCAAGGCACATATAAGAAAGCAATCAATGAACGACTAAGGTGTTGCAACAAAAAACTGATGATTGATGCTTCTCATCTCTCTCCGTTCCTGTCTGTCTATCCCTATCTGTCCCTCTCTCTGACTCTCTCTCTGTCCCTGTAAAAAGAAAAATTAATAAAAAATAAAATAAAACTTAATTCAACAAACAAATATTGATAAACTGCTTTGGGTGGAGCACTTACCAATGCATGTATAGTTGTTCAACAAAAATAAATTACTTATAGGACAAGATAAACTTAGCATTTCAGTCTAATTAATAGACTCTAGTAATTTACTGATGAAAAATAAAATCATTTAAATAACTGAAGACTGTTTTTAAAATTATGTAAACATAGTTCTTTTATCATCAGAAAATTTACATTTTTAAATATCTACACAGACCAAATTGCTTTGAGATTAAATATAGTCAATATTTATGCTTAAAACTATTACTTCAGAAGAGACTTGTTTAGTTAGTAGAAATGCAAATATATCTTCCCATAGAAATATTTTTTATAAACAATGGCTAGGCTATGAAATTTTTCTGGGGGGGTATTATTCTGAAGTTAGAAACAGGGAGGTAGTCAGATGCCAGCAAGCGCCTGACCGGGATCCATCTGGGGGCGTTGCTCTGTTGCGGCCAGAACCATTCTAGTGCCTGAGGTGGAGGCCATGGAGCCATGCTCAGTGCCCGGGCCAACTTTGCTCCAATGGAGCCTTGGCTGTGGGAGAGGAAGGAGAGGGGGAGGGGTGGAGAAGCAGATGGGCATTTCTCCTGTGTGCCTTGACCAAGAATTGAACCCAGGACTTCCACGTGCGGGCCAATACTCTACTGCTGAGCCAACCAGCCAGGCCCTAGACTATGGAATTTAATCAAAACCACTATAATTTCTTCTAACCACAATGTTAATATTACAGCTACAGAAAGTTCAACATTACTCTATGGATTCATATTTCTTATCACAATGGAATCTGCCTTAGTAAAAAAATCACTATTAAGTTTAAGGTGTTATATTTGCATAAATGTGAAAAAATATGATAAGGGGATACTCACTCCAATACATAATAAATGGCATAGAAACCACAGGGACAGCTCAAAAGTCTAGAAACAGGCCTATATAATTAGAAATTTTATATTTATATAATATAGCATTACATATCAATGGGGAAAAGTGCTTTATTCAAGTTTAAAGCTCTACTTTACACCTTACCAAAATAAATTCCAGCCAAATTATTAAGTAAAAGTATATATATTGGATGAAAACATAATTGAATATCTTTAAAATCTGGAGAAAAAATTTTGATTATGTAAAATTTTTAACTCAGTTCAGCAGCAAATTCAAATCAAATTTTAGAAATGAGTAAAAAAGTAAGTGCGGGAATTCCCATCAATACAAGGTAAACATCAAAATAAGGGAAAGAACCAACATGAAATACCTGAACCAGGAAATACCAGTGGCCAATATAAATAGAAAATGATAATCATCATTACTAAATTAAGGAAAATTGAACTAATAATAGATAATTTTCCTATAAAAATAAGAACAATTGTTTTTGAAACTGTGAAGAGCAAGGTATATTGAAAAGTGTTTAGAAAATGGACCTTCTAGGGTAGTTTGGTAATATTTATTCTTTTTAAATTCTGTACCTTTTAATCCAGAACTCTACTCACTAAAATTTACCCCAGGAAATATCTAGATGACTATCTAAGAATTTCTTACTAATTATACAAAATTAGAAATAAAAGTCCATAACTGCTGGTTAATAGGCTATAATTTATATTTTTAACTAGTTAATTTACTTTTATAAAATGAAATGATGAGAACCATAAAAATGATGTAGCTCAAAATTTACTGATAAGAAAAGATGCTTACAGCATATTGTTCATAAAAAAATGTGTCAACTACATGATATAAAAATGAGTTTATTCTTATAAGTATCAATGTATATCAATGATACATTGCAGGTAAGTATAGAGATATGAAAACAAAAGTAACTGGGATAACCACTATTACAGTGGTGGGAATACACTGGTCATTATTTTATTCTTTTCTATATTTATTAACTTTTGTGTAAATGCACATTACCTTTATAATCAGGGGAAAATAAAGCTAAACAAATATCTTTGATACTATTAAATATGTTAATATTTACCTTTTTTTAAAGCTTCCAGAATAAATGAAAGGTTTTCAGCAAAGCTTCCCTGAATAACAGAAAAACATACCATGACTGGAGTTTAGTGAAACAAATGACAAAATAGGTATCTGACCCTTAGATATTATATAGACACACTATGTGTCTGACTCTTAAACATTATATAAACACTCTATTTTTTATAGTAAATTAGTTATTGGCCAGATTCTCAGCAGAATATCTTTATGCTTACAATATGAAACTTAAATATAAAAGCAGATACAGCATAGCACTGAAAATGGTATTACTACATCGTGTTCTAATTTTATATTTTCTGGGTAAAATCCATAAAAATGTTAATGTTCAAAGAAGAGTTGTTATATTATAAATATAGTCACAGAATTAGAAATCCATTGCAATACATCAGACTCTTGCAAGTCTCAAATTAATATCTACCACTAAAAAAATGAGTATAAATTTGAATGATCCAAAAGGAAAAGAAGAAATTTGCCTCATATTTTATTAGATACTGTAATAGTACATCTCTATTCAAGACCATATTGTAGAATTTGTATACATCATATCAAATTTGGTTATGCTTACTTGGAGCACAGCCAAAACATTGTTTTTGATACAACTTAAATATTCTAGATGAAAATTAACAGAGTAGAGGGTGTATTATCCAGATGTTCCAGCTTGTGGATAAAGACCCTGTTAAAATATTTTTTTCATTTAAGTAATTAGTTTATACATTGGAGGTTTTTAATTTAAAAACACAACCAATGCTAAATTTGAGTAAAGGAGAAAAGGAACTAATTTGTTTCCCAATTGAGAGAACTGATATAAAATAGTGTAAGATTCGAAGAGCTTCCATATATTTTGTGACGATTGCATACTGTCAAGTCAATACTACTTCCAAGGTAGGCAGAGCTAGAGGTACAGTGTGTCCGTAAAGTCATGGTGCACTTTTGACTGGTCATAGGAAAGCAACAAAAGATGAGAGAAATGTAAAATCTGTACCAAATAAAAGGAAACTCTCCCAGTTTCATACCTATTCGATGTGGGCTCATGCACAGATTTTTTAGGGCTCCTTAAGTAGCTATCCCGTATAGCCTCTATAGACTCGTCACTGACTGATGGCCTACCAGAACGGGGTTTCTCCACCAAACTGCCAGTTTCCTTCAACTGCTTATCCCTCCGAGTAATGTTATTCCTATGTGGTGGCGCTTCGTTATAAACGCGCCGATATTCATGTTGCACTTTGGTCACGAATTCAAATTTAGTGAGCCACAGAACACACTGAACTTTCCTCTGTACCGTCCACATCTTGACTGGCATGGCGTGGGCTGCTCCGCTGTATACACGGTGTTACGTCATCATCTGCGCATGTGCACATGCTGCCACATCATCCTACAGAAACTGGGAGATTTTCCTTTTATTTGGTGCAGATTTCACATTTCTATCATCTTTTGTTGCTTTCTTGTGACCGGTCAAAAGTGCACCATGACTTTATGGACACACTTTATTTACCATAACATAAACAGAGGCTCAGAAACAATTTGTTGAGAAATCAGTCTAAGTTACTCAAAGGTTGCTTTTCCTTTGGGTTATTTTAAAAGATTATTGTACCTGACATTAAGTATATACCTACCAGAAGTATAAACTTGTATATAAATATGCATATGTATGCATATATGTATAAGAATACATAAATTCGCTGTAAGTATATCAAAACTAAAAGGCTCTAGGTTGAGTTAAGTAGCTCAGGTTTTTAATGTCCTGTCTGTCATTTTATGACTTTAGACAAGCTACTTATGCTCTCTGAGCCACAGATAGCTAATCTATATAATGTAAAAGTTAAATTAATAATCTCTATACGTGACAATTACAGTAACAATAGTGATGACTAGGATCATCAACAATTGTGCCTTTATTATTTCATATGAATCCAGTAAGAATAGATCCATTTACGAAACACCGATCTATATCAATTGGAAACCAAAAGCCAAACCGAGCCCTTATAATAGTAACTCTCTTTGACCAAATAGGCAATTATTTTCAACATTAAATTCTAACAGGAGGTAGAACATGAATTATAGAAGGGACATTCTGAACTTGCACTTCATTCAGAGAACTGCAGGCAGTGAAAGAGAAGCACATGATTGGCCCAACTTTTTACAGATAATTGCAAAAGAATACATGAATTAGTAAATGCTAGAAAGCTTTCACAACTATAGTATCACTGCATGAGCGAGTACAGTTTACAGAGTAGAGTGACAGCGCTGTCCGACGATCTGAGAAAGAAAATGAATTTGGAATATATATAACCCACTTCAAATGCATAAGCAGTATGAGGGTAAGTCATCTCATAAAAATTAAGCAGCTGAAAATTAAGTTAATCATTCTTCCCTCAAGCCCTATAAATCAAGTGATAGGTAAAAAAGATTTGTAAAGTTCCAAAACACTTCTAATCAGTTTCTTTTTTTTTTAATTTTTTTAATTTATTTTTATTTATTCATTTTAGAGAGGAGAGAGAGAGAGACAGAGAGAGAGAGAGGAGAGAGACAGGGGGGAGGAGCTAGAAGCATCAACTCCCATATGTGCCTTGACCAGGCAAGCCCAGGGTTTCGAACCGGCGACCTCAGCATTTCCAGGTTGACGCTTTATCCACTGCGCCACCACAGGTCAGGCTAATCAGTTTCTTTTAAGTTCCTGATGTTCACTGTCCTAGAGTCCAAGCTATTACAATAATGTGGTATGGTAAGTTTCTGAAAACATTTTAATTTAAGATGTAACTAACTTTATTATTGAGTATCTTTTTTTTTAAACATAAATGATGTTTAATGCTTTCTTTTGTCTGCTGAATAAGTCAGTAAAGTAAGTTTAAGAAAATGCCCATATAACAGATGAGAAAACTGAAATAATTCAGTGGTATTCATTAATCATGGTCACCAGGTTGTAAGGCAAGACTAAAAGCCACCTTTCTCTAGTTCCAAATTCAGCACATTTTCCACCATTCCCAAGCTACCCAAGTCTCAGGAGACTAAAAATAGACTGTTAGAGTATAGTATTTTTAAAAACATTAATCTATCTCCAAAGACAGAGAATGAGAATATTTATCTTATGAATAAGGAAACAAACTCAGATATCTTTATAGACCTAGTCTTGATAAATGCATCCTAGTACATTATGCATTATTACAAGAATCTTATATATTTCAACCAAGAATCTCTGAACCCTAACTAGCGTTCCAAAAAAATAAAGCTGTGATATTAGACTTTTCTTTAATGCCTATTTAATAAAATAGAAAAAATACTTACAAAAACTTTATCTCCAACTACATTTTCCAGATTTAACTGCCTTGTGATTTCCTTTAGAGCTATTTTATCATTGATCTGAAGCAGTCCTAAAATAAAGCCCATTTAAAAGTATTTAATTAAGATGAAATATGTGTTTGATACAGAACAGATTATTTTCCAGGCAAGAAAATTTTCTAATGCTCTTTAAATTTAACTAGAAAGAAAAAAGTCAAAGATTGAGTTTATGTTTCCTTTTACATCTGAGCAATAAAGACATTTGGTAGATTCAAAAAACAATCCTCTTTGGAATTTTTGTTGGACAATATCCAAAAGTCCTTGTGTGCCTCCTTTATTTATTTATGTAGTTTTTAAAAATACTGTGTATGGTGTACTAAATTAAAAGTTGTTAAACATAAATCTAGTTTTGAAAATATAATTATTAATCAAAATGTAAAAACATATGTGAATTAATTTACTTTGATAATATAGAAAGCTCACATGCTTTATATAATTTCCAATGGCAAAATAATGACACACTTACCATTTAGGTGAACTTGTAATACATTTTCACTCATGTCTTCTACTTCCATTAGTTCTTTCAAAGCATGGTTTATTAACTGAATATTGAGACATTTATAAATAACAATAGATAAAAGATAATAAGCCCATAGTTTTAAACTATGACTAACGGAAACAATATGAAAAGATTGTCACATTAAGTTAACAAATTTGTAGATTCTTTAGTTCCCTGTTAGTTGCTAGGTATACAGAGAAAGTCCTTAATATATAAACCTAGTGCTGGTAGCAAAAAAAATATTATTACTAATAAACTTACAACAGTAATTACTATTAAAAATATAATTAGCCTGATCAGGCGGTGGCGCAGTGGATAGAGCGTCAGACTGGGATGTGGAAGACCCAGGTTCGAGACCCCGAGTCGCCAGCTTGAGCGCAGGCTCATCTGGTTTGAGCAAAAAAAATTCACCAGCTTGGACCCAAGGTCGCTGGCTCAAGCAAGGGGTTACTCGGTCTGCTGAAGGCCCGCGGTCAAGGCACATATGAGAAAGCAATCAATGAACAACTAAGGTGTCGCAATGCGCAACGAAAAACTAATGATTGATGCTTCTCGTTTCTCCATTCCTATCTGTCTGTCCCTATCTATCCCTCTGACTTTCTCTCTGAATCTGTAAAAAAAAAAAAAAAAAAAAAAAAAATCAAAATGCTACTGCTGTGGCTAATTGGCTCAGTGGCAGAACATTGGCCAAGCGTGTAGATGTCCTTGGTTTGATTCCTGGTTAGGGCACACAGGAAAACCGACCACCTGCTTCTCCACCCTCCCCCTTCTCCCTCTCTCTTCCGTTCCCACAGCAATCACTTGATTGTTTTGAGTTCATCGGCCCCAGTGCTGAGGATGGCTCTGTGGAGCCTCTGCCTCAGGTGCTAAAAATAGCTCGGTTTTAAGCTGCCCCAGATGGGCAGAACATCAGCCCCCAATGAGGGTTGCTAGGTAGATCTGGCCAGGGCACATGTGGAATTCTACCTCTCCTCCTCTCACTTGGAATAGAATAAAGAAAAAAAGATGTATCACCTTAAACTAGGGGTAGTCAACCCTTTTATACCTACCGCCCACTTTTGTATTTCTGTTAGTAAAATTTTTTAACTGCCCACCGCTTCCACTGTAATGGTGATTTATAAAGTAGGGAAGTAACTTTATAAAATTTATAAAGCAGAATTACAGCAAGTCAAAGCATATAATAATAATTACTTACCAAGTACTTTATGTCAGATTTTCACTAAGTTTGGCAGAATAAATCTTTATAAAACAACTTACTATAGTTATATCTATCTTTTTATTTATACTTTGGTTGATTCACTACTGCCCACCATGAAAGCCGGTACGCGACTAGTGGGCGGTAGGGACCAGGTTGACTACCACTGCCTTAAACTGTTAAATTATAAAACTTCTCATTTTTATAATTAGAGGTTTCTATTCCACATACATTCTTTATATATTCTGAATTGTGACATCTTAGCACTCATTAAAAGTATATATTTCTTCATATTAATACTGCATTCATTTTTTAAAAATTGAAAATAGAATTAAGAAAAGACAAAAGTAGCCCTGGCCGGTTGGCTCAGCGGTAGAGCGTCGGCCTAGCGTGCGGAGGACCCGCGTTCGATTCCCGGCCAGGGCACACAGGAGAAGCGCCCATTTGCTTCTCCACCCCTCCGCCGCGCTTTCCTCTCTGTCTCTCTCTTCCCCTCCCGCAGCCAAGGCTCCATTGGAGCAGAGATGGCCCGGGCGCTGGGCATGGCTCTGTGGCCTCTGCCTCAGGCGCTAGAGTGGCTCTGGTCGCAATATGGCGACGCCCAGGATGGGCAGAGCATCGCCCCTGGTGGGCGGGCCGGGTGGATCCCGGTCGGGCGCATGCGGGAGTCTGTCTGACTGTCTCTCCCTGTTTCCAGCTTCAGAAAAATGGAAAAAAAAAAAAAAAAAAAAAAAAAGAAAAGAAAAGACAAAAGTAGATTTTTAAAAGGAAGAGTAGTGAGGGACTATACCTTATAACATTAAAATAGAAAGATACAATTACAAAATAAATGCTACATAAAAAAGACTGCATATACCAAATAAATAAAATAAGTAAATCATACGAAAAATAAAATTCTATTTGTATGTGTAATAGTCTATCCTCTATCTGTCATTATAATATCTTTGTACAATAGGAAGAAGCAAAGATCCTAATTTTAAATTGTTAGGTTTTACAACAGGCTATCAAACATAGCTTTTCCTCATTTATCTGTACAGTTTTTAAAGCATATGGAATTCTACTTCAGGACACAGGTAGTCAAGGTCCTCTTTAAAAGGGACAATCTTGAGCCTGACCAGGCAGTGGCACAGAGGATAGAGCGTTGGACTGGGAGGCAGAAGACCCAGGTTCGAGACCCCGAGGTCGCCAACTTGAGCACGACGAGCTCATCTGGGTTGAGCAAAAAAAGCTCACCAACTTGGACCTCAGGTCGCTGAGCAGGGGGTCACTTGCTCTGCTGAAGGCCCACGGTCAAGGCACACATGAGAAAGGAATCAATGAACAACTAAGGTCTCGCAATGAGAAACTGATGATTGATGCTTCTCATCTCTCTCCGTTCCTGTCTGTCTGTCCCTGTCTATCCCTCTCTCTCTTTGTCCCCATAAACAAAAAAGGAACAATCTTGAAATATTAACTATGGTACTATGCATAACAGATGAGGTGATACGTGACATTCTTTTTAAAGAACTCTCAGAAGATGAGGTGGTGCATCTTTGCCTTTGGGCCAAATCAGACATTATAATACGAGTTTGTCCCCAGATGGCACAAACTTGTATATCCTTGGTACTTTGCTTTTCCATATTAATTTAAGAATCAATTTATTAATATCTATAAAATAATGGAAAATTTTAGGTTCAATTGTGACATTTTACGATGAATCTCTAGATCACATCGGGGTAAATTGTTTTAATTATATTGAATCTTCACATTAATGAACAAGGATTATTTCTCCATTTATTCATTTATTTAGATCTTTCATCAGAGTTTATGGTATCAATATACAGTGTTTAAGAAATAAAAAATAAAATTTTACTCCTGTTACCTAATACATAATTATAAACATAATTTTACTTCTATAGGTTAAAAATGTATATTAGTGAGAAATCTAAATTTATTGCATGGAATATAGCAAAAAACAAATTTTATATGGCCCAATTATTTAAAATTAAATAGTATAGTAATGCTTTCAAAGTGACAGACATGGCCTGACCTGTGGTGGTGCAGTGGATAAAGCGTCGACCTGGAAATGCTGAGGTCGCCGGTTTGAAACCCTGGGCTTGCCTGGTCAAGGCACATATGGGAGTTGATGCTTCCAGCTCCTCCCCCCTTCTCTCTCTCTGTCTCTTCTCTCTCTCTGTCTCCTCTCTCTCTCTCTCTCTCTAATTTAAATGTAAAAAGAGAAAACGAGGGTAAAAAAGCTAGAGTATCTTTTTGAGGTAACTAAGCAAATACAATAATGAAGAATAGAAGATAAATTTAGAAGATGTGAATGGACATATGGAAAAATTGTCTGAGTCAAGGTTAAATAAGAAATAACAAAATAATAAGGGGAAAAAAAGCATGGTGTGATAGTTACCTGATCTACAAACAGGGATAATACAATACCTATACCTCACGGGGTTAGTGTAAATAATGACAGAACCCAAATAAAAGGTACAAGGTACATGTTCAATAAATGGCAGTTTGCTTTCTCCACTGGCAATCACTAATTATTAAGGACAAAAGACCACGATAAAACAAATTACCAATGAAAAATTTTTTTTTTTTTTTCTTCTGAAGCTGGAAACGGGGAGAGACAGTCAGACAGACTCCCGCATACGCCCGACCGGGATCCACCTGGCACGCCCACCAGGGGCGACGCTCTTCCCATCCGGGGCATCGCTCTGCCGCGACCAGGGCCACTCTAGCGCCTGGGGCAGAGGCCAAGGAGCCATCCCTAGCGCCCAGGCCATCTTTGCTCCAATGGAGCCTTGGCTGCGGGAGGGGAAGAGAGAGACAGAGAGGAAAGAGGGGGGGTGGAGAAGCAAATGGGCGCTTCTCCTATGTGCCCTGGCCAGCAATCGAACCCGGGTCCCCCGCACGCCAGGCCGACGCTCTACCGCTGAGCCAACTGGCCAGGGCACCAATGAAAATTTTTTACTGTTGGGAAAAGTACGGTAAAAAAGATATGCTCAATTTAAATGTATCACGCTAACGATATAAGGCTTTGCATATCTTCAATGATTTAAAGAAAATGTATGTTGTTTGACCAGGTGGTGGCGCAGTGAATAGAGCGTTGGACTGGGAGGCGGAGGACTCAGAAATAAAAACTCCGAGGTGGCCAGCTTGAGTGCAGACTCATCTGGTTTGAGCAAAGCTCACTCGGTCTGCTATAGCCTCACGGTCAAGGCACATATGAAAAAGCAATCAATGAACTAAGGTGTTGCAACAAAAAACTAATGATTGATGCTTTTCATCTCTCTCTGTTCCTGTCTGTCTGTCCCTATCTATCCCTCTCTCTGGCTCTCTCTCTGTCTCTGTAAAAAAATAAAATAAATAAATAAATATATGTTAATTAATAAAAATAATGAAACACATTTCAGTGTTGCTTATAGGAATCATCACAAGCCTACCAAAAACAAACAAAAAAACCCAACAAGAAATAAACAGCTTTACCATGGTCTTTCCTGATCCTCGGGGTCCAATGATGAGAACAGAGTTACTTTCTCCATGGAGAGCAGTTCTTTTTAGGAGTTCAATTAAGTGTCTGAAATGACATAAATAAGCCAAAATTTAAAATAATTTCTAGGTATTATATTTTAAAAACTAAAATTGAAAACAGGCATTCTTTTTTTCTTTGGGCGCTTGACTTACACTCTAAAGTCCTACACAGAAGAGACTGTTAGCCAATACTGATTGTCTGGAAACCTTAAAAGAAAATCAAGTAAGCCTGAAATATCTTGTTCTTCATGATATTAGGAGATAGGAGACATCAGTGGCAGTTCTTAGGACCTTTCACTCCACAGCTTGTTGCCAAGTGTTAGGTATAAGAAGCTCAGAATTATCTCCATAACACCAGAAAACATACACAACACATGACTAAATTTTAAGGCTTTTTGCATTAAGGAAGTATTTGTATCTCCCTTGCTTCATGATATTCAATGTTTCCATACCTAAAACAAAATTTTTTATTAGCACTGTTTAAGGTAAAATCTGTATATGATATTTCTATAAAACCTAAAGTACATTTGTAAACATATCATAACAAAAAAGGGAATAGCTAAACTTACTTATATTGTACTTGTACTCCAAATAGGTTACCATGTGGACTATGATGACAAAATCTTTCACGTAAAATTCTTTGTACCTAGTGAAAATAGAGTGAATAAATAAGAATAAAAATATAATACATGAAATCAAAAGTGAATGAAAGTACACATTTATAGCAGTCAGAACTGGGCATTAATGAGTTGATTAAACCTCCCTAAATAACTTTTCTTTAAGAGCTTTGGCACCTTTTTCTTTTTTGTATTTTTCTGAAGCTGGAAACGGGGAGAGACAGTCAGACTCCCGCATGTGCCCGATCAGGATCCACCTGGCACACCCACCAGGGGATGATGCTCTGCCCCTCCGGGGGGTCGCTCTGTTGAGACCAGAGCCACTCTAGCGCCTGGGGCAGAGGCCAAGGAGCCATCCCCAGTGCCCGGGCCATCTTTGCTCCAATGGAGCCTTGGCTGAGGGAGGGGAAGAGAGAGACAGAGAGGAAGGAGAGGGGGAGGGGTGGAGAAGCAGATGGGCGCTTCTCCTGTGTGCCCTGGTCGGGAATTGAACCTGGGACTTCTGCACGCCAGGCCAATGCTCTACCACTGAGCCAACCGGCCAGGGCCGCTTTGGCACCTTTTTCATGAGTTATAAAACTTTCAGTTCTTTTTACCTATTTTAAGTCCCAAAAGAAGAGTATTTAGTCATGGTTTCCACTAGAGAGAATTGCTTACTTTAGATGCTTCAGCAATTTCAGGGCTGTTTTAATGCCTGTGAATGAATGAATGCTTAACTTCGTAAAACAGGCCAACCAAGGAACAAAGATAGGAGAGACTCTACTAATCTAATGTAATCTCATAATGCTCCTGCATCACACCTCAATCTCTAGAGCCCTACCAATCTGTACCTGCGATAAAAGTCAGGATTCTGAGGAAATGAAAAAGGTTTAAAAAATCCTTATCATTATTGAGGATCTATTAAATGCAGAGAATACTACTACTAAAAAACTACTATGCCAAATAAAACACTGCAAATGTACTGGACAGTAATGACACATTCAAGAAACAACCTGCAGAATAGCAGTAACGGTGTATAAGGAAATGGTCAATTATATGGAAGAAATCATATTTGTGTAGGCAATAAAAAAAAAATCATTGGAATAAATTAAGTGAAAAATTCATGTAAAGAGCTAAATTTAAGGCCATCATAGAATGAAGGGCTTAGACTTAGTTGTAAAAAATTATGTAAGAAAATCTAGCATATTCTTTAAAAAAGATGGACCATTAAAAACATTTCTTTTCAGCATCTACTTCTAATGCACAAGTTCTCTAGAGACACAAACCTTAAGAGGATGTTTCATATTTGGTCCCATCAAGAGAAACAAGAGGACTCCAAGATTATTTATTATTCCTAGATTGAGAGCATGGGACTGACCTTTCATGTTCCAGAGATAAATGAGTTCTCTTTACATGTACTAAAGTACATAGTAGCAAAGCAAATCACTCACTGGGAATAAAATAATCCATACTTATCATTATAGAGGAAATAGAAAGAATATGAGGATTGGTGTCAGAGAGCATTTTAAAGTTAGTCTTTTCTAAATCTTAATTTTATTTTTTAATCTATAAAAAGGAGACAGTAAAGCTTTTTTGACAGGCCTGTTTTTCAGATTAAATAAGGCAGCTATTGAATCAAGACTTCAAAGTGGCTCTACTAGAAAGACAAATCCAACAGCACATTACAAACAACTGCGAATGCCAACCAAAGAAGACCTAGAAATAACACAACTGAAAATTGGAGGCAGACAACACCAACCCTAGATTTAGCCAGCTCTACAAACAATATACCCAAACATGGAGAGTATACACAGACAAAATGGGAAGACAGAGAAGTGCAATCCAAAGGAATCAAGAGAAACCTCCAAAAATGAACTGAGTGAGATAAAAATAAGCAAACTACCAGATGCAGAGTTTAAAATAATGATTATTAGAATGCTGAAAGATCTTAGAACAACAATGGATGGACACCTTGAGCACATAAAGAGAAAATAAGCATCAAAAAGGACACTGAAATAATAAAGACCAGTCAGAAATGACAAATACAATATCAGAAATGAAGACTACACTAGAAGCAATTAAAAGCAGGCTGGGCCGGACCAGGCGGTGGCGCAGTGGATAGAGTGTCGAACTGGGATGTGGAGGACCCAGGTTCAAGATCCCGAGGTAGCTAGCTCACCAGCTTCAACCCAAGGTTGCTGGATCCAGCAAGGGGTTACTCAGTCTGCTAAAAACCCACAGTCAAGGCACATATGAGAAAGCAATCAATGAACTAAGGTGTTGCAATGAGCAACGAAAAACTAATGATTGATGCTTCTCATTTCTCTGTTACTGTCTCTCTGTCCCTGTCTATCCCTCTCTCTTACTGTCTGTGTAAAAAAAACAACAACAAAAAACAAAAAACCAGGCTGGATGAAGCAATCAAATCACTGATTTAGAGGACAAGATAAACGAAAACACGGAGGCAAGAGCAGCAAAAAAAAAAAAAAAGAGGCAGAAAAAATCTGAGGAAACTATAAGAGAGCTCTGTGACAACCTAAAGAGGAACAACATCTGTACCAAAAGGGTTCTTGAAGAAGAAGAGAAAGAACAAGGGATAGAGACCTTGTTGAATGAAATCATAGCTGAAAACTTCCCTAAACGGACGCAGGAAAAAGTCACACAAGTTCAAGAAGAACAAAGAACTCCATTAAAGAGAAACCCTAAGAAATCTACACCAAAACACATCATAATTAAAATACCAAAGCTAAAAGATAAAGAGCAATTATTAAAAGATGCTAGAAAAAAAAGACTATCATCTACAAAGGAGTCCCCATAAGGATAACATCTGACTTCTCAAGAGAAACACTTGAGGCCAGAAAGGAATGGCAAGAAATATTCAAAGTAATTCAGAACAAGAGACTACAACCAAGACTTCTTTATCCAGCAAGGCGATCATTTAAAATTGAAGGAAAAATATAAAAGTTCCCAGACAAAAAAAAACCTCAAGGAATTCATTACAACCAAACCAATGCTTCAAGAAATGTTAAGGAGCCTGTTGTAAACAGAACAAAGGGGGAAAAGAATATAGTAAAAGAGGAAGATTCCTTTAAAGAATAAAATAGCAATAAAGAACTATGTATAAATAATAACCTTCAATGAAAATGAATTAAATGATCCAATCAAAATAGATAGGGTAGCTGTGTGGATAAGAAAATAGGACCCATACATATACTGTCTACAAGAGACACACCTCAAAACAAAAGATACAGAGTGTAGGTAAAAAAATGGAAAAAAAAATTTCATGCAAATGGAAATAAAAAAAAAACGCTGGTGTAGCAATACTTGTATCAGAAAAAATGGACTTTAAAACAAAGACTATAGTAAGAGATAAAGAAGGTCACTACATAATGATAAAGGGAACAATCCACAGAAAAGTATAACCATTATAAATATCTATGCACCTGACATAGGAGCACCTAAATATATAAAGCAGACTTTGACGGATATAAAGGGTGAGATTAACAGCAATATTATAATAGTAGGGGATTTCAATACCCCACTTACATCACTAGATAGTTAATAAAAAAAGAAAATTGTCAAAGAAACAGCATACTTAAAGGACATACTAGATCAACTGGATTTAATAGGTATCTTCAGATCCTTTCACCCTAAAGCAACAGAATATACATTCTTTACAAGTGTTCACGGCACATTCTCTAGGATAGACCACATGTTAGGGCACAAAAGCAGTCTCAACAAATTTAAGAAGATTGAAATCATATCAAGCATATTCTCTAATCACAATGGCATGAAATTAGAAGTCAACCACAACAGAAAAATTAAAAATACTCAAACACATGGAAACTAAATAGCATGTTATTAAATAAGGAATGGGTTAACAATGAGATCAAATAATAAAAAAATCCTAGAAACGAATGATAATGAGCATACAAGAACTCAAAATTTATGGGACATAGCAAAAGCAGTACTGAGAGGAAAGTTCATAGCACTAAAGACATACATTAAGAAGCTAGAAAAAGATCAAATAAATAACCCTGCATCTAAAAGAACTAGAAAAAGAACAGCAAATAAAACCCGGCAGTAGTAGAAGGAAGAAAATAATAAAAAGCAGAGGGAAATAAATGACATAGAGGCTAAAGAAACAATACAGAGGATTAATGAAACCAAAAGCTGGTTTTTTGAAAGGGTAAACAAGATCGATGAACCTTTAATCAAACTAACCAAGAAAAAAAGAGAGGACTCAAATAAAATTAGAAATGAGAGTGAAGAAATAACTGACACAGTAAAAATACAAAATATTGTAATAAAACAATATGAAGAACTGTAGGCCAAAAAATTAGACAACCTATGTGAAATGGACAAATTCCTTGAAACATATCATCTTTCAAAAATCAATCTGGAAGAATCAGAAAACATAAATATCCCGATTACAACAAATAAGAAAGTTATCAAAAAACTCCAAAAAAGGCCCTGGCCGGTTGGCTCAGCGGTAGAGTGTTGGCCCGGCGCGTGGGGGACCCGGGTTCGATTCCCGGCCAGGGCACATAGGAGAAGCGCCCATTTGCTTCTCCACCCCTCCCCCTCTCCTTCCTCTCTGTCTCTCTTCCCCTCCCGCAGCCAAGGCTCCATTGGAGCAAAGATGGCCCGGGCACTGGGGATGGCTCCTTGGCCTCTGCCCCAGGCGCTAGAGTGGCTCTGGTCGCGGCAGAGCGACCCCCCTGGAGGGGCAGAGCATCGCCCCCTGGGGGTCAAAGCATCGCCCCTGGTGGGCATGCCGGGTGGATCCCGGTCGGGCGCATGCGGGAGTCTGTCTGACTGTCTCTCCCCGTTTCCAGCTTCAGAAAAATACAAAAAAAAACAAAAACAAAAACAAACACTCCCAAAAAACAAAAGCCCTGGGCCAGATGAATTCCACCAAATATTCAAAGAAGAACTAACTCCTATCCTTCTCAAGCTATTTCAAAATATTCAAGAGAAAGGAAGACATCCAAGCTCGTTTTATGAGGTGAGCATAATTCTGATTCCAAAATCAGGCAAAGACAACACAAAGAATGAAAATTATAGGCCAATATCCCTGATGAATTTAGATGCTAAAATCTGCAATAAAATATTAGCAAACCGGATCTAGCAATACGTGAAAAAAATCATACATCATGATCAAGTGGGATTTATTCTGGGGAGGCAAAGATGGTACAGTATTTGTAAATCAATCAATGTGATTCATCACATAAACAAAAAGGAGAAAAACCACTGATGCAGAAAAAACATTTGACAGAATCCAGCACCCATTTATAATCTAAACTCTCAGCAAAGTGGGAATATAGAAAAAATACCTCAACATGATAAAGGCCATCTATGACAAAACCACAGCCAACATCATACTTAATGGGCAAAAATTAAAAGCAATCCCCTTAAGATCAGGAACAAGCCAGACATATCCCCTCTCACCACTCTTATTCAATATAGTACTGGAAGGCCTACCCATAGCAATCAGACAAGAAGAAATAAAAGGCATTCATATTGAAAAAGAAGAAGTAAAACTATCATTATTTGCAGATGATATGATATTGTATATAGAAAACCCTAAAGTCTCAATCAAAAACCTACTGGACCTGATAAATAAATTCAGCAAAGTGTCAGGATATAAAATTAATACACATAAATCAGAGGCATTTTTATAAACCAACAAAGAACCATCAGAAAGAGAAATTAAGGAATCAATCCCCTTCACTATTGCAACAACAAAAAAATAAAGTATCTAGGAGTAAATTTAACCAAGGAGATTAAAGACTAGTACCCAGAAAATTATAAAACATTGATAAAACAAATCAAGAAAGATACAAACAATTGAAGCATATACCGTGTTCATGGATAGGAATTAACATCATTAAAATGTCTATATTACTAGCCTGACCAGGCGGTGGTACAGTGGATAGAACATCAGACTGGGATGTGGAGGACCCAGGTTCGAGACCCCGAGGTCGCCAGCTTGAGTGCAGACTCATCTGGTTTGAGCAAAGCTCACCATCTTGGGCCCAAAGTCGCTGGCTCGAGCAAGGGGTTACTCAGTCTGCTGTAGCCTCACTATCAAGGCACATATGAGAAAAAACAATCAATGAACAACTAAGGTGTCGCAACAAAAAACTGATGCTTCTCATCACTCTCTGTTCCTGTCTGTCTGTCCCTATCTTTCCCTCTGACTCTCTCTGTCTCTGTAAAAAAAAAAGTTCTATATTACCCAATGCAATTTATAAATTCAATGCAATACCAATTAAAACACCAATGACAGACTTCAATGATAAAGAACAAATATTCCAAACATTGATACGGAACCAAAAAAGAAATCGAATAACCTCAGCAATCTTGAAAAATAAGAATAAAGTGGGAGGTATCACACTTCCTGATATCAAGCTATACTACAAAGCCATTGTACTCAAAACAACCTGGTACTGGCATAAGATTAGGCATATAGATCAATGGAACAGAACAGAGAACCAAGAAATAAACCCACACCTTTATGGACAACTAGCTGTACCTGGCCACGAGTTGCTGTGGCTCAGTCTGGTTAAATGGAAAAGAAAGAAAAGAGAAAGCATACATTTCTAATATGTTTAATTTCATAATGCTTGTGGGTTACTCTCAGCCTGTCACGTTCATTCTGTTGAGAACGAAGCAGATCTGCAGCTGCAGAACGCGATCGCTGTGCTCTTAACCGCGCATCCTCAAGTCTGGCCGCACGTCGCTCTGCTGTTTCCTCAGCACGTGTCTGAGCCATTCTTTGTCTGTTTCGCTCGTTCGCTGATGCCCGTTCTTCCTCAGTTTGATTGGCAATTACTCGTCGCACTGCTTCCGCTCCGCGAGTACGATAACCTAAGTTTGATCTTCTACGAGGCATTATTTGGATGAACTAAAGCAGATCAATTGCACTGAAAAAGAAGAATTAAAGTTATAAGAAAAACATATAAAATTGCAAAACATTAAAAAAGGAAAAACAAAGAAAAAACAAACAAAAAATACTAACAAAATATTTCAATACCAACGCAGATCAATCAACACAGCTCAATTCTACGGCCAAACTTTACTCACAAAATGAACGATATGGTAAATGACACAGCTCAATTCCAACACAATATCACATGAAATAATTAAATCAAAATGAAAATAAATTGAAATCTATGAAAATTCAATTTGAGGCCCTGGCTGGTTGGCTCAGTGGTACAGCGGTGGCCTGGCGTGTAGGAGTCCCGGGTTTGATTCCCGGTCAGGGCACACAGGAGAAGCGCCCATCTGCTTCTCCGCCCCTCCCCCTCTACTTCCTCTCTGTCTCTCTCTTCCCCTCCTGAAGTGCTGAGGATGGCTCCGTGGCATCTGCCTCAGGCGCTAGAATGGCTCTGATTGCCGCAGAGGGACACCCCAGATGGACAGAGCATCGCCCCCTGGTGGGCATGCCAGGTGGATCCCGGTTGGGCGCATGCAGGATTGTGTTTGACTGCCTCTCCATTTCCAAATTAAGAAAAATACAAAAAAAGAAAAAAAAAAGGAAAAAAATTCAATTTAACGATGCAATTGGAAACACTGAAATGGAATTGTAAAATATTTAGTATAGCATGTGTTGCTTTAATTTCCAACAGATGGTGCTGTTTTTCAAAAAAGTGTATTTTTACATGTCACAGGTATGACATCTATATAATAGGTATATAAAAATGCATGTATTCAAAGCAATCGGTGAAGAATTTTCTGAGATTTAAGATTTTGAACAAACGAAGTAAGAGCATAGAATGGACTAAAGACAGTCTCTTAAACAAATGATGTTGGCAGAATTGGACAGCTACCTGCACAAAAATTCTAGACCACCAACTTACATCATTCACAAAACTAAACTCAAAATGGATAAAAGACCTAAATGTAAGTCATGAAACCATAAGCATCTTATAAGAAAATATAGGCAGTAAGCTCTCCGACATCTCTCACAGCAATATATTTGCTGATTTATCTCCATGGGCAAGTGAAATAAAAGACAGGATAAACAAATAGGACTATATCAAACTAAAAAGCTTTTGTACAGCTAAAGAGAGTAAGAACAGAATAAAAAGACAAACTATACAATGGGAGAACATATTCAACAATATGTCTGATAAGGGGTTAATAACCAGAATAGACACTTCTCCAAAGAGGACATACAGAAGGCCATAGGCAGATGAAAAAATGCTCAACATCACTAATCATTAGAGAAATGCAAATTAAAACCACAATGAGATATGTGGTTTTAATAAAGAAAGGAAAGGACTGAGGTTTCCTTTCCACACCAGTCAGAATGGCGCTCATTAACAAAACAACACATAGGAAGTCCTGGCAAGTATGTGGAGAAAAGGGAACCCTCTTGCACTGCTGGTGGGAATGCAGACTAGTGCAGCCACTGTGGAAAACAGTATGGAGATTCCTCAAAAAATAAAAAATAGAACTGCCTTTTGACCCAGCTATCCCACTTTTAGGAATATATCCCTAGAACACCATATCACTGATTCAAAAAAAAAAAAAGAAAAGAAAAGAAATGCACTCTCATGTTTATGGCAGTATTGTTCACAATAGAAAGATCTGGAAACAGCCCAAGTGTCCGTCAGTGGACCAGTGGATTAAAAAGCAGTGGAATACTATGGGGTGTTGAAAAAGAAGGAAATCTTACCTTTTGCAATAACATGGATGAACTTGGAAACGATTATGTTAAGTGAAATAAGCCAGGCAGAGAAAGAAAAATATCATATGACCTCACTCATCTGAGGAGCCCAACGAACAACAGGAACTGAGGAGCGGAACAGAGACAGAGTTGGGATTAAAGGATCCAGAAGGAAAAAGGACAGAGGGAAAGGGGTTGATAGGATGAGATACACCTGAAGGGAAGGAGGGAGGATGATGTCGGAAAGGGGGCAAGGGAGATGTTGAGGGGAATGCATTCTGGGCTACACTAGAATCTATGTAAACACAATAAATTAAATTTTAAAAATACCAAAAAAAATAATAAGGCAACTATTTCTATTCAATGTAGGTATATTGGATAGATAATAGCTGATACCTGTAAAACACTTAAATGAGCAAACATAGAGTCAATTAATCATAATGTTTATTCTTTGCTTACATAACATCACTAAAAATCAAAAGATAAACCTCAGTCCTTTCCTTTCTTTATTAAAGTCTATAAGAGGGGAAACAAGTATGTATAAAATTATAAAACTGGAATAAAGTGAAGTGAAGCAGTAATAAATAGTCGCAGGTTGAAAAATCCTAAAGTGATCTGAGGTAGAGGTTACATGGGTGCATACAACCATAGAAATTAATGATGATGTACAGTAAATCTGTGTATTTTGTGAAGATATGTAAATCCCAAATGTTAAAAAAAATTTTTTTGAACAGAGTTAAAACATTCCCCTTCAATGCCTGACTTGTGGTGGCGCAGTGGATAAAGCATTGACCTGGAACTCTGAGGTTGCCAGTTCAAAACTCTGGGCTTGCCAGGTCAAGGCACATATGGGAATTGATGTTTCTTACTCTTCTCCCTTTGTCTGTGTCTGTCTCTTTCTCTCTCTCTCTCTCTCCCCTCTCTAAAATTAATAAATGAAATATTAAAATAAAGAACTTATAAAGGGATGCTAATACCATTTAATTTTAATTTCAAAATCATGTAGTTCTGATCAAGCCAGATAAATAAAAATGCCAGGGTAGAAATACCATGTCCATTCCCTACTAGATTCCTTAAGAGAGATTTGGCTTAGCACTTAAGTACAGGATGTACTTATATTAAAAACACTCCACATTCTAGGAATACAAGGGAATTTCCTCAATGTTATAAAGGATATCTATAAAAACCTACAACTATTGATAATATATATTCTATGGTTAAAGGCTGAATGTATTTTCCCAATATAAGAATAAAACAAGAATGTCTGCTCTTGCCACCTTTATTTACCTTATTATACTTAAGGTTTTAGCCAGCACAATTAGGTAAGAAATGAAGGGCATCTAGATTGAAAAGAAAAAGTAAAACTATTTCTATTTGCAAATGATACGATCTTTTTTTTTTTTTTTTTTTCCATTTTTCTGAAGCTGGAAACAGGGAGAGACAGTCAGACAGACTCCCGCATGCGCCCGACCAGGATCCACCTGGCATGCCCACCAGGGGCGACGCTCTGCCCACCAGGGGGTGATGCTCTGCCCATCCTGGACGTCGCCGTGTTGCGACCAGAGCCACTCTAGCGCCTGAGGCAGAGGCCACAGAGCCATCCCCAGCGCCCGGGCCATCCTTGCTCCAATGGAGCCTTGGCTGCAGGAGGGGAAGAGAGAGACAGAGAGGAAAGCGCGGCGGAGGGGTGGAGAAGCAAATGGGCGCTTCTCCTGTGTGCCCTGGCCGGGAATCGAACCCGGGTCCTCCGCACGCTAGGCCGACGCTCTACCGCTGAGCCAACTGGCCAGGGCCAATGATACGATCTTATATATAGAAAATCCTAAGGAATAAAGTAAAAAACTATTAGAATAAATGAGTTCAGCAAGATTGCAAGATACAAGATTAATATACAAAAACCAATTGCATTTAGCTACATTAACAATGAAAAATTAAAATAAAACAATTTCATGTATATAAGCATCAAAAAATGAACACATTTGGCCTGACCTGTGGTGGCGCAGTGGATAAAGCATCGACCTGGAAATGCTGAGGTCGCCGGTTCAAAACCCTGCGCTTGCCTGGTCAAGGCACATATGGGAATTGATGCTTCCTGCTCCTCCCCCCTTCTCTCTCTCTCTCTCTTCTAAAATGAATAAAAAATAAAACAAAAAACAAAAACGTACCCTTAAAAAAAATGAACACATTTAACCACAAAAGCATAGAAATGAAGATAATGTCAAATTAGAGTGAAATTAGAAAACACTTAGGAAGACAAGTAAAGTTAGGATCCCAACTACCAACTACCCAAAGACTTGCAAAGGATTAAATTAAGAAGAATAAGACATTCTGCCCATTAGAATGGAAAGAGTGCTAAGGAGAGAACTCAAATTAAGAAGATGACTATTTCTCTGAGAACCTGAAAAAGGTCTACAAGTTGACATCTGAAATGACAGAACATTGAGTTCAAATCCTGAATTGTCCCCTAAACAATGAGGACTAAATATTTAAAAGTAGGGTTAAGCTTTTGCAATATACCTTATTTTTTTAGAGCTATATTAGCTACTTTATGTAATTACAGGAACTAAAAAACATTTCCACCCATTTCATAGATTAAGGAAACACTGTTCAGAGTAAGATGACTGCACTGAAAATCCAGGTAAAGCACCACAATTCTGTAAAGAGCAATAAATGGTGATCTCAAGCAAAGTGCTAATCTTGGTTAATACTTAACCAACTGAATTTCCTCCCTTTATTTCATGTACTTATGTGAGAAATTTGACTGAATTATATGACCTCTTCTCTATAAATTACCACCAGACCACATGATTCACAATACAAATATGGTAGTGACTAGTTTAAAAAACAAACCAAAAAACTTTAGATACATCAAAAGCTCTCAACAAGATAACTAAAAATTAACAATGAAAATTTACCCATGTATATAATACATATAAAACTATCCAAGCCAATATATTCATTCATACAACAGCCAAGTCAAGTACATTATTCACTGAATATTCACATACACACATATATAAACAATAGGTTAGTTTCTCAGTAATGGTCTTTCTTCTAGATGTTCTTAAATGTCCAGACCTAAAGAACTAAACTTAAAGACTTTCTAGCTATGCAACCCAAATATTTTACTTTCATCTAGAAGTTCTCAATAGAGAAAAAGCCAAAACTATAAGCAACTTTAAAATTTGCCTTAATTCTAGTAATTTTTCTCATCTCTCTATTTACACTGTAACATCCTTAGGGCCTGCAGGGACCTAATAGTGAAATCCAGGATGTGGACTCTGGTTAACAACATAAACTGCAGAAGCAGTCCAGCTCCCATGTTTTTCTTGGTTGCTTGCCTCAGCTACAGCACCCACATCTTTTGGGGTTGCCTGACTCAGCTCTAGTTCCCGTGCCTTTCAAGGGCAACCACACTTTTTTGGCAGCCACGCCTTTTTAGGCTGCCTGACTGAGCAACTGACATCACTGCATTGATACAATGTTGACCCCATGCTGCTCCTGTCCCTAAGTACTATATCTACCTTGCCAGCACTGCTAGATAGGGACCAAGGGACAGTAGGGGCTATAGGGCTGTGGGGCTACAGGAAGCAGAGAAGTGAAGACTGCAGGATTGCTTGAAGTACAGCATGGAATAAAGCATTGCAGCAGGCCTCATCTCCCGCAAGCGATTCTACTATTTATCATTCCCTGTATCTCTTCAGTGCACCTAGCAAGGTACCTTTAATGTGGTACGTCCAATGAAAGCATTCTTCATAAAACGAGAGTACAAACTCACAAATTACTACACTTTTTATATTTAAAAGGCAAAGAAAAATCTGCAGGCATTAATGAAATTTTGGGAAAAGAGTAACATTAAAATATAATTAGAAACATACATAAATAATCATTAAATATTTGCTTTATCTACATCAGTTTCCCAAATGTCATCATAATCATTTAGGAAACTTTTAAAACATGATTTCTGGGTTTCAGTCCTACGTCTGGGAATCTAGAGAATGTTCCCTTATTGACTCTACTGTACAACCAGATCTAGAAACCTCTGCTCTACATTATTGGCTCAAATAACTGAGTGGCAATGTAACTCTGACTTTTCTACTGTCCTAGGTCATTCCACTTCGTTCTGAAACATACATAACGGTGGGTACACATATATGATAGAGCAGATTCTTATTATACCAATTCCAGAGAAAGGTAATGATGATACAAAATTTATCCTGCATTGACAAAGGACAAAAATGACAAGAATTATAAAAATGTCACCTACCTATCTTCATTCCCCATAACGCTATAATCCCTAGAATTTACACCTTTATAACTGAAAGCATGTTATATTCATTGACCACTACTTGCCATAACTATATTGGAATTTTAGAGTTTAAAAAATGTTAAACAAAGTAGGATGACTAAATGAGTAAGCACAAGACTCAACATGTTTGTAGTTTACACTTAACAACGAGGTGGCTTATATATCATAATTATCCATCAAGTGCTTTCCAATACTTGATGAATTCCTGAGAATTACGCAGCATGTCCTTTACTGCTCCTGAGATTTCATGAGCAGTTATATAGCTCTTCTCTCTAATGGTGCCTTCATTGGAGCCTTCATTAGCTCCAAATTCTCACTCACACAGCCTTTATCTCTACTTCACTATCTCTACATAGTATGTTTTAGAATAACTCTGACAGAGAATAAAAATTATTATAGGGAAATCCCTTAACTTCTAAAATCGTTAACTAGAAGTGACACTAATAACAGTCCGAAATTACAACTCCCTACTTAGCCAGATATCAAATGTTTTCCCACTTTCAGCATGATAAAAATCTACTCAATATGCACAACTGATTGCAGTAGTTCTCAAACTTTTTGAACTCGGGGCACATTTAAAGTCCTACAAATAATTGTAGCGCACTATCTACAAATTTCTGAGAAATATGGTATAATAATTAAGTCAAATATTAAAAAATATAAAGTCCAGGTGTGCTTTTACGGTAATTAAACAAAATAAATACGACAAATATAAATTTATTCTGACATTAAAAAACATTTTTGTTATAATATTTGAGTTATGCTTTTTAGAATTCATAAAAAAAGAGGGGTTAAAAAATTAAAAAACGACAAAAAACTTATCTTTTTATATATATAGATACATTCTTAGTAAGATTTAGTAAATTCGGCAGGTCAAGGAGCGAATGTGTTTTTTCATTCTTGTGTTTATGAGAAACATGAGCCTGATGTCCTAGCGATTTCTTCAATGTTTAGGCATATATTTGAAAGGCAAACTCTCATTTCCTTGTCAATACATTGAAGAATTCCTCTTTTTACTCTTAAGTGTATTGAGGGTAGAAAATCCTAATTCACATAAATAGGATGTTGAAAATTGTAGTAAAATGTTCAAAGCTTTTTAGATATTGCCACATATTCTTCTTTTATAAAAATAAAAAGGCTTCAAGAAACAATTTATGTTTAATCAGTCCACGATCAGTAGATATAGCTGCCAGTTCTTCTGTTACTGTTAAACCCAAATCACTTGAAGCTTCCATGAATAGGTTTCTAATCCAACCATATTGTTCAGTGTTGAGTGATGGAAAATGCTATAAATTAAATTCTGCCTGTCAGCCTTCAAGTCCTATCTTATTTACACTTAACTTTACTCACTACCAAAATAGAATTCTTCAATATCATGCTTAAGCAATCTATCCATTTTATTTGGGTGTACTTACCTAAAAATAATGATGTGTTAAGTATAATAATGATGTGTTAACAAAAAAAGTGGTATTTCTGTATTGAAATGGTATAATAGAGTAACTATAATATATTTATGTTTATATCTGGGCACATGCCGTGAACCAGCGCAGCTAGTAATTCCAGGTCCTGACTGGGAACTGTGCGGAATTAAGAAAATATGGGGTCAGGAGGGCCCTGTAATTGCTGCTGGCAAGAATAAAGCGTGCCCCAAAAACCGCATCTTGCTTCATTTATAGGGCAAAGTGAGGCCATTAGCAAATGTTAACTTTACACCAAAGAATAAAATAAACTTGCCTCCAGTGGTTGGGGGACCTTGGGGGGGGGGTAATGTAAACAATCCAGCACCACAGCTTAACAGCCTTTTGCAACCTGATTAGGCAAGTGAGGTGGGGGGTTGGGCGGACTGTCTGCTTAAAGCCAATTCCCCACACCTCTGTCCCCCAAAAATCTAAACTCCAAAAACTCTGGGTTTTTTGGTCCCCAACAGGCACATATTTCTCTGGATACCATAGGGCGCACCTGGAAATCTTCTAGGGCACACCAGTGCGCCCTGGTACTGACTTATTGTCTCCAACTTAGGCTGGTTATTATACTGTCTTTTCAGAGTAGAATACTAAATTGTGAAGGAAAAACCACTGAGGATAGACTCCTAGGAGAGTTCCTCAAATCACACAATATATATATTTTTAAATCTGGTCTGTTGACCAAATTTACCTTAAGATAAGTGACTAGCAACAGGACACAGCATCTATATTATAACAGGATTAAACCTAATTTTGTATACTACTGCCATGTAAATTCTTTGGTAATATTGTTATGTGATAACGTTTCATAATTAAGTTCCTTTGGTGCAAGAAATTAATAAGCAGTGACAAAATATATTTGGCATATTTTTTTTTATTAATTTTACTAGGGTGACATCAATAAATCAGGTACATATATTCAAAGAAAACATGTACAGGTTATCTTGTCAATCAATTATGTTGCATACCCATCACCCAAAGTCAGATTGTCCTCCATCACCTTCTATCTAGTTTTCTTTGTGCCCCTCCTCCTTCCCCTTTTCCTCTCCCTCCCGCCACCATAACCACCACACTCTTATCAATGTTTCTTAGTCTCCTTTTTATGTCCCACCTACGTATGGAATAATGCAGTTCTTGTTTTGATTTACTTATTTCACTTCGTATAATGTTATCAAAATCCCACCATTTTGTTGTAAATAATCCAATGTCATCATTTCTTATAGCTGAGTAGTATTCCATAGTGTATATGTGCCATATCTTCTTTATCCAGTCTTCTATTGAAGGGCTTTTTGGTTGTTTCCATGTCTTAGCCACTGTGAACAATACTGCAATGAACATGGGGCTGCATGTGTCTTTACGTATCAATGTTTCTGAGTTTTTGGAGTATATACCCAGTAGAGGGATTGCTGGGTCATAAGGTAGTTAGTTCTATTTTCAGTTTTTTGAGGAACCACCATACTTTCTTCCATAATGGTTGTACTACTTTACATTCCCACCAACAGTGAATGAGGGTTCCTTTTTCTGCACAGCCTCTCCAACATTTGCTATTACCTGTCTTGTTAATAATAGCTAATCTAACAGGTGTGAGGTGGTATCTCATTGCAGTTTTGATTTGCATTTCTCTAATAACTAATGAAGATGAGCATCTTTTCATATATCTGTTGGCCATTGTATTTCTTCCTGAGAGAAGTGTCTCTTCATGTCCTCTTCCCATTTTTTTATTGAATTGTTTGTTGAGTTTTATGAGTTCTTTGTATATTTTGGATATTAGGCCCTTATTTGAGCTGTTGTTTGAAAATATCATTTCCCATTTAGTTGGCTGTCTGTTTATTTTGTTATCAGTTTCTCTTGCTGAGCAAAAACTTCTTAGTCTGATGTAGTCCCATTCATTTATTTTTGCCTTCACTTCCCTTTGGAGTCAAATTCATAAAATGTTCTTTAAAACCAAGGTCCATGAGTTTAGTACCTATGTCTTCTTCTATATACTTTATTGTTTCAGGTCTTATATTTAGGTCTTTGATCCATTTTGAATTAATTTTAGTATAAGGGGACAAACTGTAGTCGAGTTTCATTCTTTTGCATGTGGCTTTCCAGTTTTCCCAGCACCATTTGTTGAAGAGGCTTTCTTTTCTCCATTGTGTGTTGTTGGCCTCTTTATCAAAAATTATTTGACCATATATATGTGGTTTTATTCTGGACTTTCTATTCTGTTCCATTCGTCTGAATGTCTATTTTTCTGCCAATACCATTTTTCAATATCTGCAAAGTAGTAATCTTTAAGACAAAGTTTATAGTAAGGGATAAAGAAGGTTACTACATGATTAAGGAAGTAATTCAACAAGAGGATATAACCATTGTAAATATTTATGCACCCAATATAGGAGCACACCTAAAAATATAAAGAAGATTTTGATGGACATTAAGGGCAAGATTGAAAGCAATACTGTAATAGTAGGGGATTTTAAAACCCTATTAACATCAATGTATAGATCCTCCAGACAGAAAATTAACAAAGAAACAGTGGCCTAGATCAACTGGATTTAACTGATAGCTTCAGAACATTTCACCCCAAAGCAGCTCCAAGTCTCATTTTATGAGGCAAGCATTATCATCATTCTAAAAACAGATAAAGACACTACAAAAAAACCCAAAACTATAAGCCAATATTTCTGATGAAAATAGATACTATAATTCTCAAAAATCTTAGCAGACCAGATCCAGCAATACATTAGAAAGATCATACATCATAACCAAGTAGAACTTATTCTGGGGAAGCAAGGCAGACACAATATTCACAAATCAATCTATGTCATTCATCACATAAACAAAACATAGAATAAAAGTTACATGATTATACCGATACAGAAAAATCACTTGATACAACCCAGCACCCATTCATGATCAAAACTCTCAGCAAAGTGGGAATACAGGGAACATACCTCAACATAATAAAGGCTGTATAGACAAACCCACAGCCAACATCATACTCAATTGGCAAAAATAAAAAGCAATCCGTTAAGATCAGGAACAAGACAGAAGTGTCCCTGTTTACTACTCTTATTCAACATAGTTTTAAAAGTCCTAGCCACAGAAATCAGACAAAAAATAAAAGGCATCCAACTTGGAAAAGAAGAATTAAAACTATCATTATTTGCTGATGACATGATACTATACATAGAAAACCCTAAAATCTCAGTAAAAAAACTACTAGGCCTCATAAATGAATTTGGCAAGGTGGCAGAATATAAAATTAATATTCATTTTTTTACACCAAATATTCATTTTTATACATGTGGCATTTTTATACACCAACAATAAACTGTCTGAAAGAGAAATAAGGAAACAATTCCCTTCACTATTGCAACAAAAAATAAAGTGTCTAGAAGTAAATTTAACCAAGGAGGTAAAAGGCTTGTACTTAGAAAATCTAAGACTGAAAAAAAAAATCAAAGAAGATACAAACAAGTGGAAGTATATTCTGTGTTCACAGATAGGAAGAACGAACATCATTAAAATGTCCATGCTATCCAAAGCAATCTATAGTCAATGCAATTCCTATTAAAATACCAACGGCATACTTCACAGATCTAGAAAAAATATTCCAAAAATTTATGTGGAACCAAAAAAGAACCTGAATAGTCTCAGCAATCTTGAAAATGAAGAACAAAGTGGGAGGTATCACACTTCATGAATGAAGTTATACTATAAGGTCACTGTAATCAGAACAGTTTGGTACTGGCATATGCACAGGTATACAAATCAATGGAACAGGACAGAGAATCTAGCTACAAACCTATGCCTTTTTGGTCAATTAATATTTGACAAAGGAGCAAGTGTATATAATGGAGCAAAGACAGTTGCTTTAAAAAATGAGTTAGGAAAATTGGACAGGTACATGCAAAAAAAATGAAACTAGACTACCAACCTACACAATTAACAAAAAACACTCAAAGTGGATAAAAGACTTAAAATATAAGTCATGAAACCATAAAAATCTTGGAAAACATAAGCAGCAGACTCTCAGACATCACTCATAGCAATGTTTTGCCAATACAACTCTGCAGGCAAGTGAAATAAAGGACAAAATAAACAAACGGGACTACATCAAACTAACAGGGTTTTGCACAACAAAAGACATCATTAAAATAAAAAGACAATCTACTCAATGGGAAATCAAATTTGCTGATACAGTTGATAAGGGGTTAATAACCAAAGTTTATAAAAAGCCTTCTAAAACTCAACACCAAGCAAGGAAACAATCCAATTAAAAAATGGGCAAAAGACCCAAGTAGTATTTCTCCAAAGAGGACATACAGATGGCTAAAAGGAATATGAAAAAAAATGCTCAACATCAATAATCATTAGAGATATGCTAATTGGACCCATAATTAGATGTCATCTCACACTTGCCAGAATAACTTTCATTAACAAATAACCAACAACTGCTCTGGAGAAGTGTGGAGAAAAGGAAACCCTACTGCAGTACTGGTGGGAATGGAGGGTCATACAGCAACTGTGGAAAACAGTATGGCATTTCCTCAAAAAATTAAATATGGAACTATTTTGACCCAGCTATTCCACTTACAGAAATATATCCTAAGAATCCCAAAACACTGGTTCAAAAGAAGTTTGAACCAGCTGCATGTTTCACTGCAGCTTTGTTTACAATGGCCAAGATGTGGGAACAACCCCAGTGTTCAGCAGTAGACAAGTGGATAAAAAAGATATGGTACATTTACACAATGGAATACTATATGGCTGTGAAAAATGAAATCTTACCTTTGGTGGCAGAATGGATGGACCTGGAGTTTATTATGCTAAGAGAACAAGCCAAGGCAGAGGAAGAATAAAATCATATGATTTCACTTATATGTGGAATGTAATAAACACAATAAACTGAGGAAAGAAACAGAAACAAGAGACTGAGTCATAGGGAACAAGTGCACAGCTGTCAGAGGGAAGGGATGGGAACAATTAAATGAAGGAATTAGCTAAATTATATATACATAATAAAGACAACATGGTAGCTAATCCCAGAAGAAAAGGGGGGATGGAGGTAAGGAGTGGGGAGCAAAGGGGATAAAATGGTAATGGAAAGAGGCTTTGCATGGGGCATGGAGGGCATAATGCGGGGGGGGGGGGAGGCGGAGGGTGTTATAGAGTGGGACACGTGAAACCATATCAACACAATAAATTAAAAACTAAAAAAAGAAAAAAAGACAGATTAGGTAGAATAAAAATTTTAAGTTTTATTGAAATATTTTGAATAACTGAAATAACCTGCCTTTTGAATGAAGCTTTGCATCTTCTGGCAAGTTTCATTAGTTTGCTTTCAATTAACGCAAAATAAGTTCAGGTAACTTCCTCTGGCAATCCTTATTGGAATATACTTCTATTTCTAGTGAATGGACTCATTTAGTGACAATGTAAGGAAAATGGAAAATTAGATGAAGGCTCAGTAATGATAGCAGGAGCTATAAAACTGTATATCAAAGCGAATATTTACATGAGAAAACAGGTGAGAATGAGCCCTATTTCAAAGATGTTCAAGTAGGTCAAAGAGACAATAAATAGTTCTTCCTAACCTGCAGATCAATGGGTGCCAAGATTGTACAAAATAACCTTCACAGGTATAGAAACTATTTTAAAACTTTATTAATAAATCCAGTTGATTTGCTGAACTTAAAGGTACTGTTATAATAATGTTTTAAATGAAAACAAAATAATTCAGGTGCTCCAATAAATGCAGCTCTTCCCTGCAATGAATAGTGGTTGCCCACCAAAAGTATACTGCTTTGTAAATGAAAAGAAAATCCAAAAATTCCTTATGTAGTAGCACTTTGAGATAGAAGAAGGAAACTGCTCTTGAAAAGCATCTTGTGCTAAGGGCATAGCATTTTATAAAAGTTTTCATTTCTGATTTTGTGGCTAAAAATAAAGTATTACCTATAAAAATTCTCATAATTTACTAAACACACATAAAGAGGATTTTCTAATCTATTAACAGATAGTCCTATAAAGAATGAGTTTTATATCCATTTGTTAAAAATATAAAAATTCACCACTTTCCAGCTTGCAAACAAATTTACATGAGATGGAATTTACTATCAATTCCAACAATATTTTGTACAATTGGTAAATGAGAAGAAAAAAGGAAAATAAAAAAACATACAAATGAACCTAATTTTTGTTCAATAGCTTGGGTGGGGGGCTGGCAAAATTCTAAAGATCCAGCAGAGGGGAGTATTACTTTGCGACAAGAACTTTTATAAAATTTAAAAATGTGTTAACACTATTCTCTGATGATGATTGAAGAAATATTGAAAATAATACCACTATCAGACTCCATTTTATTTAGGTAAAAGTTGAAATACAAATTCTACTTCTACATATTTACCTAGTGTCTAACTCTACGGTAGACATTTTTCAGAATATGAATGGACAAAAGGCTAGAACTTTGCCTGTTGAAGTTAGAACTCTAACTTCTATTAGAAAAATATTCTTGATTAGATAAGTAATGTAAAACAAAAGGTATTTTCAGAGAAATCTGTGGATGGTTTCTATGTTTTGTTACTATTTTTTGAAATAACACTGAGTTAAAAATATATTTAATTTCTTTTTCAGCCAGCCAGAATTAAGAAATATTTGTAGTAAGATAAAGATATGAGTTAAAAGAAAAGCTGAAGACATGGGAAATAAGGGGCAAAATAGATATAAATTCTAAGAAGCAAGCAAACATATTGTTAGTATTTCCTAAAGGGATCAGGTTGAAAATATTATTTACAAAATTATATGGATTTAGTAAGTCAAGTTGGGGCATAGTCTCTGGTGAGATGTTTCCTTGAGCTTTCCAAAGCTGAAGTGTAATTCCAAATAAAATTATTCATTTTTGTGATTTCTAGATAAACTTGTCTACAGTGGAATAACTGGCAATTGCCAACAATTTCATAAAATTTTTTCTTCTCATTTGCTCCCAGTGAATGTAGGGCACAATTTACTTAAGAAATCACTCAGATCACATGATTCAAAGGTTTAATAACATTTAGTTTAATAAATATAATTACATGCTATTTTGTTCACTGATATTAAAAGGAAAAGTATTTTATATTGCCCAATACTTCAAATTGACCAAATAATTCATACCAAAGATATACAATTCTTCAGAAAAGCAATGCTCTCTCACTTCTGCGTTTTCAATGCTGCAAAAAAGCAGTGCTTGAAACTACATATATATACACATCTTTCAGTAAATGTAGTTACAGTCATGTATTGCCTAATGAATGACACGTTCTGAGAAATGCATTGTTAGGCAATAGTGTTGTTGCATAAACATCAGTGTACTTACACAAATCTAAATAGTATATAGCCTACTGAACACCTAAGCTATATGGTATAGTGAGTGTACTTACTGCTCCTAGGCAATAGAACTGTACAGCATGTTACTATATTGAAAAGTGTAGGTAATTGTATCACAATGGTAAGTTATGTATCTAAACATTTCTAAATATAGACAAATACCTATAAGAGAAAAAACTGTCACATTGATATAGGGCACTTACCATGAATGGAGCTTTCAGATTGTTAGTTCCTCTGGGTGAACTAGTGAGTGAGTAGTGAGGGAATGTGAAGAACTAGAATATTAATGTATACTACTATAGACTTTACACTATACACTCAAGCTATGCTAAATTTATTTAAAAATTATTTCTTCAATATATTAACCTCAGCTTACTATAACTTTTTACATTTTATATATATATATATTACTTTTCAACTCTTGTAATTAAAAATAGCTTAAAGCAAACATTTTGCAGTTGTACAAAAGTATTTTTTCCTATCTTTATTGTATCAGTTTTATTCTACTTTAAACATTTAAAATCTTTAATTTTTTAAAATTTTAAACCTTTTTGTTAAATACCAAGACCACACACACCTTAGTTTAGGCCTGCACAGGGTCAGGATCATCAATAACACTTCCACCTCCACATCTTATCTCACTGGAAGGCCTTCAGGGGCAATAATACACAAGGAGCTGTCATGACCTATGATAACAATTCTTTCTTTTGGAATACTTCCTGAAGGACTTGTGGGAGGTTCTTCATGTAGAGGTCTCATTCTTTTCAAAAACATGTCCAAGTTAGTTTGCTTGGTTTCATCACCAGTTTGTTTATAAGCAGATAAGGTACCATGAACACTCCTCTCTACTGAAGAAAACCTTTCAGTGTTGGGATCCATATTTTCGAACTTTTAAAAAACTTGTTGAGGTCTGCGAATGCTTCTGTTAAACCCTGCACTGAATTTTCTCGGGTGTTCTTTATCTTCTCGTGCAGTTTGCCTTTATCTTGCCTTTCTTAGCTTTGTGTTCCAGTTCCAACAACTCATTAGTCAGTTTCTCAGGAATCATATCTAGAAGCTCTTCAATGTCATCTCTAGACCTAGGTTAAAATTGTTTACCATCTCAACCAGAGCCTTGTTGATTTTTTCAATCTCCTCATCCTTGGAAAATCCTCTGAATTCTCAGACAAATCTTAAGTGTTTTCTTCCAGATGCCATTTGCTCCTTGGTGACATCAACCCAAGCCCAAACAAGTTTCTTGATACAGTTGTAGATGTAATCCTTTCAGTACTGCATCAGTGCCTTCCTTAGTTGCAGCAAAAGTTTAAGATTCTCTTCAAGTAGTAGGACTTAAAATCTACTATAACTCTTTGATAAATTAGTTGGAGTGTTCCAGGTCGCGGCTTTATCCACTACACCGCCACAGGTCAGGCCTAAATTAGTTGGAGCAAAGTAGTGTTTGGAGTGAGAAACAACATTAGTATTGGGATAAAGGTCACTGGTAAAAGCAGGTTGTCTGGGAGCATTTTCAATAGTAAGTAAAATCCTGAAAAATACTTTGCTGGAACAGCAATTCAGTTGAGGGCAACTTGGAAGAAGGGCAGTGTCATTCATGTCCTATTGATCTAGCAGTACACTGGCAGTGTGTAATTACCGATATTCTTGAAGGCTCTGGGGTTCTCATGGTGCCAGATCACAAAGGGTTTGACTGTAGCCTACAGCATTGTCCCCAAACCACACTGTTATGCCTTTAAAAGCCTTGAAACCTGGCACTGACTTATCCTCCTTACAGATAAAAGTCCTTTCAGGCATCTGTTTCCAGAATGGGGAAGTTTCATCCATATTGAAAATTAGCTCTGGCAGGTTAATTTCCCTCTACAATCAGTTTACCCAGAATTTCCAAATATTCTTCCACTTTCACATCAGCACTTGCAGACTTATCACTCGCTTTCAGATTACAGGGATGCCTCAATTCTTGTTGATAATCTGTCCAAAATCAATCAGCGAAATCCAAAACCAACAAAAACTGAGGCAATTATTTCCATATGAATCAATGTAAATCCAACTGCTGTACACAGTAATCACTTACATGTAATTGTAGTATTAGCACTAGCAATCAATAAAAAAAGCACAAACACACTGGAATTGTTTGGCTAGATGCGCAGGGTGATGCTCACACACGAGAAATGATGCCACACTGAGCAGGACAATGCGTGGGTCGCCCTTTGTGTTTGCAAAATTGGCAGCAAGGTGACATGGGCATGATGACGAAATCTGAGACAAAATTTTCATGGGAAAAAAAATCAATGAAAACCGAAACTGACGATAACCAAAGTCAACGAAAAGCAAGGCATTACTGTATTTAATAAATAAAATCACTGAGCCTGACCAGGCAGTGGCACAGTGGATAGAGCATTGGCTTGGGATGCAACGGACCGAGGTTCAAAGCTCAAGGTTGCCAGCTGTAAAGCCAGGAGGCATGGCTAGGGCCACCATCAGAGAAGCCAGGCCTATGCAGGTTCGCATTGGATTCGGACAGTCGGCAAAGAAACAGCAGAGCCAAAAACTGGTGGGCCATAGTCTTTAATTCTAGCTTTGCACCCGGCGGGCAAGTAAAAATACACACTGGGCTCCAAAACCCAGTCACATTCAGTGTTCACAAAGCTACTGACTTATCCGAGTTTCCTAGAATCAAAGGTTTCTAGCTCACCAGACTTATTCACCTCTGTTCCCCATCTCCTTTCCTTATCCCAGATACAAACTCTACACAAACTGGCATCTCACTCAGCACTCCGCCATCTTGGCTGCTTCTCCTGGCCTCCTCCACGTGGCCTTTCTCTGCTCTCCTCTGCTCTCTCTTCTAATCTCAGGAACCAAGAGAGATAAACTCCCACTCCGTTCCCATTTTATAGTGTAGAAATCCAAACCCTTAATCCAATATACATAATAGGGAAGTCTCTAATACAGTCACTTCTCTTAGGCATGATAGGATTGTACCACCTCACATCAAAAAGGGTGGGACAGGCTTAATCCCAAAACCAAGCCTCAGGCTACAACAATTCTCAACACACATTAATATCACCTGGGCAAAGGCCTCCTCCTGTTATCTTTAACAAAGTGAGCATAATACATTTTATCTGCCCAACACCAGCTTGAGCATGAGCTCACCAACTTGAGCACAGGGTCACTGGCTTCAGTGTGGATCACAGACATGACTCCATGGGCACTGGCTTGAGCCCAAAGGTCACTCACAGGCTTGAGTCCAAGGTCACTGGTTTGAGCAAGGGGTCACTGGCTCGACTGGAGCCCCTTGGTCAAGGCCCATACAAGAAAGCAATCAATGACCAACTAAGGTGCTGCAATGAAGAATGATGTTTTTTATCTTTCTACCTTCCTGTCTATCTGTCCCTATCAATCTCTCTCTCTTGCTCACTAAAAAAATAAAATAAAATCTTGGAGTCACTCAAATCTGTATTTTTCAACCGCTGGTCCACAAAATACCTATATGATGTTGTATGAAGATCTTATACCCAATTATCTTAGTTGAATTTACTTATGCTCAGGGTAATTTCTGCCTTAGTGGTCCCTAAAATAATTTTATTTCCACCAGTTTCCAAGTGTAAGAAAGTTGATAAGCACTAATTTAAACTACCCAGAGTTGGCAGTAAATTCAAGAGTCATGTCCAACCATTTCTTTTAACACTGCAAACAAATTTCTTTTGCTTTGGCCTTCATCTTCATGGTGCTAAGAGGTATACTTTTCTGTGTCTGGTGGAATTCCTCCATGTCTGATACAGGCCCTTCCTGAATTTTTATTAGTCTCACTGCCTTTTATGAAGCAGGTATTTTAATAGCTTCTCTTACTTTGTTCTTGTTCTTCACGATGGGAGCTATGGTGGAAGGACATACCTAACTGCTAGGACATACTAACTGCTTGATGGCCGGTATGAATCTTGAATAAAGGAATGGCCTGCCATTTTTCAGCTCCCCTGTTTCTTTACTGTTTGCCCGAATCTAATAGGAAACCTGCATGTGTGTGGCCACGACGGCCGTGACTACTGGCCATACATCTGGCATAGTTTGTGGCAGGATTTGGATCAGATTGGTATGGAGCCACCACCACCTTTGAGGGAGTCGAGGACTGGTTGTTGTTATTGATAGATATGTAAATTCCAAACTGCCTTCTTGATGTTCTGCTTATCTGTCAGACCTCACCCTTACTGGACTATCACCCCTGAGACAGAGGAATTCCAAGAAGCTGAGAAGCTGCCCCAAGGAGGGGCTCCAGACATACCAGGACTTTTGATTCAACACCCACATGCTCAAAGCCCCCCAAGGAGGAGCATTCCGAACATACCAGGACTTTTGCCTCAGTATCCCCTCAGGCTCTCCCAAACACTATATAACTCGCCCCTAGTCTGTAACCTGCGCTCTTCCCCTCCCCCCCCAGAAGTGCCCAGCAGGGTTCCTTTCTTCCTTTCAATAAAGCCTGTTACTCTGGTCTTTCAGACTTCCATGGATTCCAACAGTTATGGTTCCCCATGGCTGTTCTTTTCAGGACTGTGGGCTGGCTGATTTTTACAGCCTTGCAAGAGGAAACTGAGAGCTCTGTGTAAGAGGCTGCCCAAGGCCTGCAAACAGAGAAGCGGAAGAAGCTGGAATGGCCGTGGGAGAAAGAAATGCAGATCCTGGAACAGGAGTAAGTACTGGAGAAGAAGGCCAGTCTCTGGGTTCACAAGTTGCACCTGGAAATGGAGCAGTCTCTGGAGAAGAAATTCCAGGGTTGTGAGTTGCAGTTTATACTGGAAGTTGTGGAGAGCCGGCAGCCGTAGGAGCCTAAGCTGGAGCTGTGCCAGCGGAGAGGTTTTGAGTAGGCAGAAGCAGGCATTTCTAGCTCCTTTTCTAATGAAGAGACCGGGGCTGAAGCTGCTGTCCGAAGACTCCAGAAGGTAAAAGCCCAGCAGCAAAGAGTACCTATGAAGCCCCTGGTAGGTTTGCTGATTGTGGGACATAGGGGCGGATGGCAGCACGCTCTCTTGAGCAGAGGTGGAAAGGCTGGCTGCTACTGCCACGTACTCCCCTTTGGAGCAGTGTCTTAAGAGCTGCCAGGACAGCAGGTATGAGGGGGGAAGCCTGAGGCCCCATGTGTGTAAACTGACTCTTGGATTGCGACCAGAAGGGACACCATCTCCCTTGCTGGAAGGATATACAGCTTTTTGACAATATGAGACCCTGATGAAGGGGGAGGAGGACTGGTTGAAACTGTATGACTTACGCTGTTGCTGTAATCTGTGTAATTTGCCTAATCCCTTGCACAGAAATGCCTGTGGTGTGAATAGAAAGTGAGCAAAAGGAGTGAAATGTTGGGCAAATGAATTTGTAAAATTTATATTTTCTGAGTTTGCTCACTTTTATTGTTAAAAATGGGGCTGGGCAGCTGTCTGTGAAATTGCTAATTCCGTTCCTGCTTGGGAAGGGCCATTGTTATGCTAATGTCTCCTTTCACCTGCACCAGCATCTTCACCTGACCCTGAAGGTAAATACACTTCATAAACCAGCTTATTTCTTTACATTCTTTAAATATATATATATATATATATGTATTTGTAATTTTATAAAGTACATTTTCTTATTTAAAAGCATATAAAACAAAAAATTTGTATGGTTTTTGGGGGCCAGAACAGATTGCTTTCCCATTAATTTAAATGAGGAATTTCTATTTGACACATGAGCAAACTGAGTCACCAGCTCAGCCATGAAACGAATTAAACTCCTGTGTCAAGGTACCACTGTACTTTTATACAAGTGTTTCCTATATAAATATCAACACAAACACCAAAGAAATGTTACACTTTTGAAGTTATGATGGCAACCATGTTACCAGATGATGTGAATTTTTTGGCACCATTATAATCTTATGTAACCACGGTGGTATATGCAGTCTGTTGACTGAAATGCCATCTATGTGCATATATAGACTGTACTTCATGCCTATTAGAATCCTGATGTTAATTAAAATGCCCATAAAGTTGTTTTTCAGAATATGATTGATCAACAGTCACAAAATAAAAAACAGCATTAGTGAGAAAAATTTTAAGTTTATAACACGAAATCTTCAGGGGAAAAGGCATTTATTTATAAGTTAATATAACATTTTATAATCTTTAAGCATGGAATATCCTCTGTAAATGATGAAAAGTATCAATTTGTATTAGCGTGATGAGAAGTATCAATTTGTATTAGTGTAAACAAATAAAGAAATAATAATAGAAGGGCTTCTTTAATACACATGTATAAAAATAAAATATTCACTTCTGAATTATTGGGCTAATAAAAGAAAAACAATTAGCAAACAATCTAGAAATCCTTATTGGCATGGATTAATTTTATAACTACATCTTAAATATTATGTTGGCCAACAGTAGTCTACTTTCTCTGAGCACATGGACTCTGACTACAAACATGCTGAATAGGAGGAGGAGTTAAGCTTGTGAATCAAAGCCATTATCTTTACTTTGGACGGATAAACAGTATAAAGGTAACAAAGATGAAGCAAAAACATAATTTTTTTGGAAGTAGAAGAATATCATACATGGGACCTAAAGTCAGTGAGTAAGGACATGTAGGCAAATTTACTGTACTTTCTTGCAAGAGCAATTACTCCAAGGCAATCTGTTCATTTAAGAATAATGAATAGAATCCTTACCACTATTTAAATACCTTTTTCTTCTGATATGCTTACATAGCTGAATTTATGTAAATGTAAATATGATATACTTTGATCCCAGTGAATTAATTAGCAAATGTTAAACTAGTTTTGGAAGGAAAGAATTGAAAATAGCATGGCCTTGGAGAGAAACCATTTGAGAATTTCAAAAAAGTATCTCTGAAAATGCAAAAATCTTAGAATTTTCTTCAAAAACTAATAACGAGACTCTTCAGCTTCTGCAGAAAACATGAGGAGGTCAAAGTCCTAGTTTGAATACTAGGGCCAAAGAAATTATGTTCTCCCATTGTTTACTAATGAATATACTCTCCTCATCAGCATGCTTAGGTAACTGCTATGACAGATAAAGGAATTTAAACATTTATACTGTATTAAAATCTTAAAATAGATGAATATATTTAAGGCAGGAGAGCATCAAAAAAATTTTTTTTGCTTTAAAACAATGGCTTAGCATTTTTTCTTAAATTATAATACAGAAGAAAACTATCCATTTCAGACTCTCTAAACTGAAAGAATGCTCTAAAAACTTAAGTTATTCTTTGTATTGTATTTTAAAATAACCATTCATCATGACAACTTTAAGGCAATAAAATATCCAAAGTGTCTTCATAAAAGTTACAAAACACTTATTTTTTACAAGATCACCAAACATAAATTCCTCATTTCCATATATGAGAAAATTGAGATACAATTTACTCACACATATATTGCAGGCAGATCCAGGTTAAGACCTTGGGTGTAATATATCCATCCTTTTCTGCAAATCCTTTTTTCCCCCACAAGGTCAAAGGGCTTTCATGAGACAACTAACCCGTAATCAGTTATGAATAGCTAGGATCAAATAAAATGTCATTTCTATATTGATGTCATTCTTTATACACCTTTTCTCATGTAAACACTATTCTATGTCAAGAGAAAATGCTATTCTTTAACCACTGAGGAAAGAAAAGTAACAATAAAATTAAGTCTCATATAAACAAAACTCCCAAACAACAATAAACAAAAGCAACAGTACAGTTAACTGGCAACAGGAAGAACTTAGTCCTCTAGCTGAAAAAAAATTGAAATACAGCCTGACCAGTCAATTTACTGTTTTGTTTTGTTTTACTTTTATTGATTTTAGAGAGAGAGGAAAAGGGGAAGGACGGAGGAAAGGGGAGGGAGGAGAAGGTGGGAGAGAAAGGGAGTGAGAAAGGGAGGAACATCAATCTGTTCCTGTATGTGCCCTGACCTGGTATAGAACCAGCAATTTCTGTGCTTTGGGACAATGCTATGACCATCTGAGCTATCCAGCCAGAGCCAATATCCCATTTCTTAAATAAAACAAAGCTAGCTCATAATATACAGACTATTCCCTAGAAAAGAAAGGCAGCAGGTATACAAGCATGGGATTGCCAAAACAGAATCAGTGGTGCAATTTACTTAATAAAATATGGTCTTTTCTAACTAAACACATAAAAATGCACATGGGGAAATAGTCAATTCTCCCTTTAAAGGAACAGCAGACTGAATAACAGTGAGCAAACTTAACAGAGGGTAGGTAGGCCTAGAAGCAAAGCTTCCCATTTAAGAAGGTTGAGGATACCAGTTTACCTTGATTGCCTTCAAAATATTTCAAATTATAAAAGAACTAATAATAAAGATAATTCTATGCCACCAGTAAGGCTGAGATGACCAGAATGCTGAGAATAGAGTGGTTGCAAAAGATTTCTGTAAAAAGTGTTTTCTTAGAACTCCAGAATAACCGTTTAGATCTAAAGTACCAGGGCAGGGCAGGAAGGTCATAAAAAAGATGAGGAAAATGAATGGTAAAGGAGTTTATCAATCTCTAATTTTTTAGAGCCTGACCAGTGGTGGTGCAGTGGATCAATCTCTAATTTGAATACTTAGCAGCACTCTTTATCCCAACTGAAGGCCACAACTACAGTTTTCTATATAAAGTGAGAGGTGCTTCAGAAGATATCTAGAGCAGGCAATGAGGTCTGGGAAGAAGGAGGTGGTGCCCCAGATAGCTTTCTGGTTGTTATAAAAGAGGTCTCATACCAATTTTTCTTACATTCTAAGACTTGGTATTTCCACTTTATTTCAACTAGCCTCCAATATGGCCCTAGATGGTTCTCATCTTCTAGTATTTATCTTTGAATAATCCTATATCAACTATAGAGATGACAAGGTAACCAACAGGATACTGTGAAAATAATGGAGTGTAACTTCTGAAAAGAGGCCTTGAATTCTTTTGGATCATCTGAAGAAAGCCACCTGCCATGCAGGGAAGACTGTGAGGAAACCCTTTGAGGGAAAGTCAGTAGTAAATTGCCAAATACATGAGTGAACCAGTTTAAGATGCAGATTCTCCAGCTCCTGTCAAGCCTTCAAATGACTGAAACCCTAGTTGCCTGAAATCACTTCATGAGAGAGAAGAGCTATAACTATCCATTTAAGCTGATCCTGAGTTCCTGACCCACAGAAACTGTGAGAAAATACATAAATGTTTGTTTTAGGCTACTGGTTGCAGCTGTTTTAGAATAATTTGCTACATAGAAATGAATAATACATTCCTCCTTAGAACTCATAAAAAACACTAAACATTGATAATCCGATTATTGATATTAAAAATCAACTGCAAGCCCTAGCTCAGTAGCTGGGTTGGTTAAAATAAAATCCCAATAATGCCAAGGTTGTGAGTTTGATCCCTGGTCAGGGAACATACAAGAATCAACCAATGAATACATAAATAAGTGAAACAACAAATTGATGATTCTCTCTGTCTTAAAAAAAAAATAGCAAATATTGTAAATTTCCTCTACTTCCCTGCCCCTATATCACAAAATCTAGACGTGACCACAGTACAATTTAGAGAAAGAATTATAGTACAGTCATGAGCTGCACGTTTTGGTCAACTACAGGCCACATATATGAGCAGTCTCATAAAATTAAAATGTAGACAAAAAAATTCTTATTGCCAAGTGCCATCCTAGCTGTAGTAATGTCATAATATAACACATTACTCATTTGTGGTGACACTGGGGTAAACAAACCTACTGTGCTACCAGTACTACCAAACTATAGCATATACAATTATGTTCAGTACAGAATATTGGATAATAATGAATAAACTATGTTAGTGGTTTGTGAATTAACTATACCATACTTTTATTTTGGAATGTACTCTTCCTAATTATAAAAGTTTGCTGTAAAATGGTATGATGTGTTACAATAGCACTAGGTTCAAACATCTCTTGACTGCATTTTTTCTCTTGTGCTTTGATTTAATGTTGTACTGTTTTATAAATTTAATGTAGTCTAAGTGCACAATGTTTATAAAGTCTACAGTAGTGTACAGTAATAATGTTCTAGACCTTCATGTTCATATATTACTCACTTATCCAGAGCAACTTCCAGTTCTGCAACCTCCATTCATGATAAATATCTTATTGCGGTACTACATTTTATATTTTTTGTATATTTTTCTATACTTTTCTTATATTTAGACATGTTTAAATAAACAAATACCATTATATTACAACTGCCTACATTATTTAGTACAGTAACATGCTGTGTAGGTTTATAGCCTAGGAACAACAGGTTATACCATATAGCTTAGGTAATTAGTAGGCTATGCCATCTAGGTGTGTGTAAGAGCACTCTACAATGTTAGTACATTAACAAAATATAAAACAAAAATCATATTAAATAGATGCAGAAAATACACTTGACAAAATCCAACACCCATTCATGATTTTTTAAAAAAAATGCAACAAACTAAAACAGAAGAAAACTTCAATTTGGTTAAAAAAAAAATCTAAAAAAGTTCTCCAGCTAACATCATTTTTTTAAAAATTTTATTATTATTATTATTTTTTACAGAGACAGAGTCAGAGAAAGGGATAGATAGGGACAGATGGACAGGAACAGAGAGAGACGAGAAGCATCAATCATCAGTTTTTCGTTGCAACACCTTCATTATTCATTGATTGCTTTCTCATATGTGCCTTGACCGTGGGCCTTCAGCAGAACGAGTAACCCCTTGCTCAAGCCAGGCTGGTGAGCTTTTGCTCAAAACAGATGAGCCTGCGCTCAAACTGGTGACCTCGGGGTCTTGAACCTGGGTCTTTCCGCATCCCAGTCCAATGTTCTATCCACTGTGCCACCGCCTGGTCAGGCCAGCTGACATCATTTTTAATAGTGAGAATCTTGATGCTTTCCACTGAGACCAAGAACAATGCAAGAATCAACCGTGGTATTCAATATTATACTGCAATCCTTAGTAATGCAGTAAGACACATAAAGCAAATAAAAGGTGTAAGTAAAACTTGTGTTTTCAAATGGCATGATTGCGCATGTAGAAAATCCCAAATACACACACACACACACACACACACACCCCTATTAAACTTTGAAGGAAATTCAGAGTAACTAAATGGAGAAATATTCTATGTACAAGAACAGTAATACTTTATATTGTTACAATGTCAGTTCTTCCACTCTTGAGCTATAACTTGAATACAATCCCAATCAAAATTCTAACAAGTTATTTCGTAAATATAATAACCTAATTTTAACATTTATATGGAAAGGAAGAAGACACAGAACAGCAAGGCAATATTGAAATAAGAACAAAGGTGGCGATCATTAACTATCCCAGTTGAAGACAAACTGTAATGCTAGACTAACAAGTACAGTTTGGTAATGATGCAAGAATAAAAAAATAAATCATTGGCACAGAATAGAGAACCCAGATCCAGAAAAACATAGTGTTTGGCAAACGAGTTTGTAAAATTTGTTACTTAAGTTTGCTCATTTTTACTGTTAAAAATGGTGCTGCCAGGTGAAACTACTAATTACCTTCCTGCTTGGGAAGGGGCTTTGTTATGTTAATGTGTGCTGAAGGAGGGGTTTTTGCATAAAAAAGTTTTAAGAAGGAGAAAGGAGGGGAAGCCATATTTTGCAGTTTGTGCAGAGAGTAGAAGGGAGAAGGTGTGCTGATGGAGAACAGAGGTGAGGGCTCTTGTGCACTCCACTGAGACTCATGAGGCCTTTGAATCTGAGAAAAACCAGAAGAGATTCTCCTGGTTGTGAAATTGGAGAAGATGTGAGTGGGTTTTGGTGCCCTGTGTGTTTTTACTCATAGGCCAGTCGGGAGGCTAGAATAAAGGAATGGCCCACAGTTTTTGGCTCCGCAATTTCATTACTGTCTGTCCGAATAACCTGCATGTGAATGGCACTGACGAATGGCAGTGACGTCAGTCGCAACTGCTGGCCTACAGGTGCTAAAACAATTGGATATCCACAGGTAAAAAAATGAGTTGACACAGACCTTATACCTTTCACAAAAATTAACTCAAAATGGATCAAACACCTTTGTAAAATGCAAAACTGAAGACTTCTTAAAAAAACTAGAGAATGTTGGTGACTTTTGGTTTGGCAATGAATTTTTAGACACTGTATCAAAAGTAAGATACATGAAATAAAAAATGATTAATTGAACTTTAAATTAAAAACTTCTCTGCAAGACACTGTCAAGAGAATGAAAACAAGCCCAGTCTGAAAAAATATATTTGCAAAACACATATCTGATAAATAATAATAAAAATAAGACTGGTATCCTAAATACACAAAAAACTCTTAAAACAACAATAAGCCTGACCTGTGGTTGCGCAGTGGGTAAAAGCGGCGACCTGGAACGCTGAGGTCGCCGGTTTGAAACCCCAGGCTTGCCTGGTAAAGGCATATATGGGAGTTGATGCTTCCTGCTCTTCCCTCTGTTCTTTCTATCTCTTTCCTCTCTCTGTCTCTTTCTCTCTCTGTCTCCTCTCTCTAAAAAAAATGAAATGTAAAAAACAAACAAACAAAACAATAAAACCATAAGCAACCCAGTTAAAAAATAGCCAAAAGATCCAGACACCTCAGCAAATGAGAAACATGGGTGACAAATAAACATATGAAAATATTTTCAATAGCATGTCATTACAGAATTGCATATTAAAAGCAACAATTATATTATCACTCCACACCTATCAGAACAACTAAGTCCAAAACAATGACAACAATAAATACTGGCAAAGACATGGAATAACAAGAAACAATTCACTGTCCATTGAAACTCAAAATGTGCCTCCATTCAGTTTGGCAATTTATGACAAATATAAACAAATGCTTATACACAATATAAGAATTCCACATCTTGGAATTTACCCAAATGAGTTGAGGGCTTATGTCTATAGAAAAACCTGCACCCAAACGGTTATAACAATTTTATTCACAATTTCCAAAACTTGGAAACAATCACAACATCCTTCAATAGGTAAATGGAAAAACAAACTGTTGTACACATACAAGATGAATTATTGAATACTACAAAAAAACCCCGAAATAATATCAAGCCATAAAAAGACAAGAAATCTTAGACACATATTGCTAATGGAAAAGCCAATCTGAAAACAGCAAAAGAATCAGTGGTTGACAGAAGTTCAAGAGGAGAGAGAGAGAGAGAGAGAGAGAGAGAAGCCTAGGGAATTTCTGGGCAGTTAAACATTTTTGAATGATACTGTCCTGGTGGATATGTCATTATATATATTTTTACAATACTATTATGTACAATTCAAAGAACCTTAATGTAAACTATAAACTTTTGTTAATAACACTTGATGAATACTGGTTCATCAACTTTAATAAATGTACCACACTAAGGCAAGATGTTATAATAAGGGAAACTGGATTAGAAATAAGAGCTGGGCCAGTAGGTATAAATAGGACAAATATAATTTTATATTTACTCTCCAAGTTTTCTGTAAACCCAAAAGTACTCTAGAAAATGTCTATTAATAAAACAAAATTAACAATTAAAATTTTTAAAAAGGAAGATCAAAGTCACAATTTTTACTTTTCCCTGCATTCAACTATGGTAATCCCAAAATGTAGAAACCTAGACCCAAAATCTCTTTACTCTCTTCTAACAATTTTGAAAAAACCAGGTGGCAACACAAGCTGATGAAAGGTTTGTGAAATAAAAAGTAAACATGAAAGGCTGTCAGTTTTAAGTAAGATAGACAACCTATAAAATGAAATAAAAATTTCTGTAAAATAAAATGTATAGAAAAAATGTGCTTTTGCAGGTTGTGACCCTAAGGCAAAACAAATGTTAGTTCCAGGGAAACATTAGAGCTGCTTTCAAAATATGTTAGTTTTAACTTTTAGTTTTAAAAAACAAAGACAAAAAAACTTTTAAAATTAATTTATTTGTTCATTGTTGATTTTATTCTTGGTTTTTTGTGTGTGAGAGAAAGAAAAAGACAAGAGATGAGAGGCATCAACTTGTAGTTGTGGCACTTTGTTCATGATTGCTTTCTCAGTGTCTGGATCTAGGAGCTCCAGCTGAGCCAGTGACCCCTTGTTGAATCCAGTGACCTTGCGCTCAAGCCAGTGGCTTTTGAGCTCAAGCAAGCAACCATAAGGGTCATGTCTATGATCCCACGCTCAAGAGGACAATCCGTGCACAAGCCAGTGAGACTGCTTTCAAGCCATCGACCTCAGGGTTTTGAACCTGGGTCCTCAGTGTCCCAGGTCATGGTCTATTCACTTGCACCAAAATCTGGTCAGGCTGATCATTGTTGATTTGAAAGAAATCAGATGCTTGAAGAACATTTATGCATGAAAATAAAAACACTTTTTATATTTTATTTTCTCAACACTGATCATTGCACTATTCACCAAGAATATTAACTCCCAAGAATACTTGACTTGGGGTGGTGGGCACAGAATACAATATACAATGATGTATTATAAAACTGTAAAACTATACATCCAAAACCAATATAATTTTATTAATCCAAGTCTTTCAAATAAATTAAATTTTAAAACATACATAAAACATAACTCCCAGAGGTTGGAAGGAAATTCCTGTAATATAAAGCAAATAAACAGAATATTTTAAGACTATTTAATATAACAGAAAGAAGTTAGCTACGAATTACTTCTTTTAAAAGTAAGACTGTTCACAAAAATTAGGGGATATTTCAAAATGAGTATGAAGCTATAGAATATTTCCTAATTTTTGTGAGCAGTATATATGACAAAACTCTATAATCTAGTATTGTTAACAAATGTACAGAAATATAGGAAAAAAAGATTAAAATTACATATATCAACATCTTAACAATTATTTCCAGGTGCAAAAACAATAGATAATTTTCATTTTTATTACCTTTACATTGAACATATATTGTTTCTGGTAACTTTGAAAAATAATTATCTTGCACATTTAAATAAAATAACATACTGTATAATTTACCTATAAAGTTATCAGTGCCAATTATGATACTAAAATTTTTAACTTTAAACATATTACATATGTAAAATTGGTTTCAGCAAAACAATTTTAAATATCTGATATCTACAAGATATATCATAATGGTGTTAAAATGTAAAAAAAACGTATCTCTGACCATAGAAACAGTTTTGCAAGATTTGCAGATGAGTAAATGAAAAGAGTTCTGTAAAGGCCATAAATGTCCCCTAATGTCTAGATTCCGGAAAGCTCTCAGGACACTGTCTTAACCTCTGTAAAAGGCCAAGATAACCGAGCACATTCTTTTGCTTTTTGTAAAATGCTTTGCTGAGCACTCTTTCTCTAGATTGTTCCAAGGATAACTGAAAGCCTGTTTTGCTTCTGTAGAACTGTTTGGCTAGGTGCTCACCCTTCCCCCCTGCTTCTTTTTGTCTTTAAAAACAAATTCCTGAGTTCTTTCAGGGTCCCATGATCTGGTAACTATACTTCCCGTGCGGTTGCCAGCATTTAATTTAAAGACTCCTTAATTTGGCTACTAAATTGTGTGGCAAAACGTTTGTTTTCCTCGTCCAGATATAACAGTGCTATAACACAATAGACGTGATACAAACAACTGGCTATTGGCTGCAACCCAGCTTTTAGAAAAAATATTTTAAGTTGAGACAAAAACCTAGAAGTGATTATTTTAGGAGGGCCACATAAGCTGACATTTCTGGGTCATCTATATTAAAATGATATATTTCTATAAATGGTAGAAAAATAAAAGTACATGGGAGAAAGTAAAAATGTATGTACATGTGTGCTCTATAGAACTTTAATCTTGTCAAGTATGTATGTCCTCAACCTTTTGGCCAAAACTTCATACTAATCTCAACTCCCATAATCATCAAGGAAGCAGCAAAATTCTAAAATGCTGTTGTTTCTACTGGAGGTGAGAAAGGAGACTGGGATAATGATGTAAGATTAAGGGCAAAAAGAAACTGCGAAAAACTAGCAACCCCAACACCTGCTTGATTATAGGCTTGTAGGACATAATTTTGAGTGAAAAGTGAAGATAAAACTAAAATTAAAGAATGGGAATCTAGGCCCTGGCCGGTTGGCTCAGTGGTGGAGCGTCGGCCTGGCGTGCGGGGGACCCGGGTTCGATTCCCAGCCAGGGCACATAGGAGAGGCGCCCATTTGCTTCTCCACCCCCCCACCTCCTTCCTCTCTGTCTCTCTCTTCCCCTCCCGCAGCCAAGGCTCCATTGGAGCAAAGATGGCCCGGGCGCTGGGGATGGCTCCTTGGCCTCGGCCCCAGGCGCTGGAGTGGCTCTGGTCACGGCAGAGCGACGCCCCGGAGGGGCAGAGCATCGCCCCCTGGTGGGCAGAGCATCGCCCACGTGCCGGGTGGATCCCGGTCGGGCGCATGCAGGAGTCTGTCTGACTGTCTCTCCCCGTTTCCAGCTTCAGAAAAATACAAAAAACAAACAAACAACAAACAAACAAACATACAATTAATGAGAAATAAACTAGAAAATCTAAAAAAAAAAAAAAAAAGAATGGGAATCTATCGATTACAGATTTTATTTACCTTCTAGTTTATAATCTTAACTCATGTTATTTTCCCATTTAATCTAATTAGTCCCATCAGCCAATCCTGTCCAAATAGAATAAACACGTAACATCATGGTTACTTATTAATGAGTGTTTTAATCTGGGCTAGAATTCATTGACAAAGCTTATTTCCAAAAGACATGCATTACAAAAACAGCTAAAATTAAATGAAAATCTCTATTCTACTCTATCAAAAAAGGTTCGGGAGGGTAATATAAAAGAATTCTACACTAAGGGATACCAGGCAGAGACGGTAAGGGTATCACAGATGAAGAAAATAGAATTTTGAGGTTAATGAGCTCTCTGCTTTCACTGGGTTTCTACAGGATTTTGAAATGGATAATTCCGTCGTGGGTCGCTGTCCTGTGCCCTATAGAACGTTCAACAGCACCTGCAGCTTTTATCTACTGGTATTTAGAAGCAATCCACTCTTAATCAAGCATGTTCTAGACATTGCCAAATATCACCTGGGAGGGGGTCATATTGTCACAGTCTAGAATTACAGTGACTTAAAGGCAGGAGACTGAAAAATCCTTTTCCACTGGATTCTTATTAGCCCAATAGATAAGGCTTCCAAATACCTAAAGAAATGCATACAGGGTTTTCCCCCCAAAATATGCCCAGCCAAATCGTTCCTCAGTGAGGACCATCAATAGCTAGCAAGCCCCAACAAAGTTCATAAAGACCTGAAAGAGCTTTCTACTGACTTTCACATAAATTTGAACATATAATCAAAGAGCATAAGGTAGCTAAAGAAAACCTCTAATGTGACAGGAACCAGGGCTGGCTGGATAGCTTCGTTGGTTAGTGTCGTCCCAATATGCAGATTGCTGTTTTGATTCCTGATCAGAGTACATACAGAAAGAGATCAATGTTTCTGTCTCCCTCTCTCTCTCCCCCCCTCCTTCCTAAATCAATCAATCAATCAATAAGAAATAATAACAGAAAGAATACTTTAACAGAGTAATCAGAGAGAAATAAATTTCAAAAAGTTTAATTAAATACATACAAAGAAATAAAAATACTAGGATGCTGTGAAAAAAAAACGGAGATCAAAAAAGCTACTGTAAATAAAAGAATATGAGAGCAGAAATAAAAGTCTTAAACAGTTTAAAAAAACCCACATAAATTTCACAGAAAGTGTAAAACCTAAAATTGGAAAACCATGAAAAATGAAAGAAAATAGGTACAAGATGATAATGTCTGACGGCACTTCCAGAATAATAAACAACATAAGCAAAGAAATCACATAAAAATATCCCTCAGAGTTGAGGGATAAAAGTTATGAAACAGAAAGATCCCAGAGAATGCACAACAAAGTGGATTCCTATAGATAGTAAATCATTTCACATCACTGTAACATTTCAGAATACTGGGTACAACAAAGAGAAGATTCTATAAGCTTTAAACAAAAAGGCTACAAAAGCTTTTATGGAAAGAGAAAAGTGAAACGCAAAGAGTTAAAAATTAAAAAAGCTTCAGATCTTATATCTAAAAATTCATTATCGATTCTGAAGAAAAACATCCCTAATTTATAATTCTTACCCAAACTACAGTTAAGGTAAAGTGCAGACATTTATAGGAACATAATGCCTCAAAACATTTGCCTTTCAGATAGCTACTGAGTCTGTGACCAACAAAATGAAGGAGTATACAAGACAAAGAATTACATGGGATAAGAACACAGAAGATCCATTACAGGATAGAGACTGCATGAAAAAAAAATCTATTAAATAACTGACCTGGCCCTGGCCAGTTGGCTCACTGGTAGAGCATCGGCCTGGCGTGCAGAAGTCCTGGGTTCGATTCCCGGCCAGGGCACACAGGAGTGGCGCCCATCTGCTTCTCCACCCCTCCCCCTCTCCTTCCTCTCTGTCTCTCTCTTCCCCTCCCGCAGGGAGGCTCCATTGGAGCAAAGATGGCCCGGGCGCTGGGGATGGCTCCTTGGCCTCTGCCCCAGGCGCTAGAGTGGCTCTGGTCTCAGCAGAGCGACACTCAGGAGGGGCAGAGCGTAGCCCCCTGGTGGGCGTGCCGGTGGATCCCGGTCGCGCACATGCGGGAGTCTGACTGTCTCTCCCCGTTTCCAGCTTCAGAAAAATACAAAAATAAATAAATAAATAAATAAATAAAAATAAATAACTGACCTAACCTGTAGAGCAGAATGTTTTCCGAGAGAACTGATAAAAAATAATTAATACTTCTAAACCTATGAAGAGGATGTGCTGACAACCAGCAGATAGTTTGGAAATAAGTTAATGGTAAATATTGAGAAATTATACACTGATGGTTATCTACCAAAAACTAAGGTATCTGTGGAATAACGGGGGAGTGAAAGGGGTATTTGTGGGATAAAACTTAAATTTACATCATTTATAGTTTGAAGTCAACAGATAATGACTAAAATGGGGAAAAAATCAAGAGGTAGCAATATAAGATGTTATTTAGAAATATGAAGGTAAACAGCAAAATAATGTGCCAAAAAAACAAAAAAGGTTTTAAAAGTGTTTTCCTGCAGAGAGAGGAAATAGCCACCTTAGCCAACATCACACCTTTCCTGGGGCCTGAGCAAGATGAAGAAGTAAAGGCCCTACCATTTTGGTCCACCATAGCGTCACTTTTTTTTTTTTTTTTTTTTTTTCATTTTTTCTGAAGCTGGAAATAGGGAGAGACAGTCAGACAGACTCCCGCATGCGCCCGACCGGGATCCACCCGGCACGCCCACCAGGGGCAACGCTCTGCCCACCAGGGGGCGATAATCTGCCCATCCTGGGTGTCGCCATGTTGCGACCAGAGCCACTCTAGCGCCTGGGGCAGAGGCCACAGAGCCATCCCCAGCGCCCGGGCCATCTTTGCTCCAATGGAGCCTTGGCTGCGGGAGGGGAAGAGAGAGACAGAGAGGAAAGCACGGCGGAGGGGTGGAGAAGCAAATGGGCGCTTCTCCTGTGTGCCCTGGCCGGGAATCGAACCCGGGTCCTCCGCACGCTAGGCCGACGCTCTACCGCTGAGCCAACCGGCCAGGGCCTGCGTCACTTTTGATGGAAAATATTCTGGAGAATCAAACTTGCAATAAATATGTATGAGTTCTTTTAATAATAAGCCATGTAGAATTAGCTGATACATCAAGTATGTGTTCTACATTTGAAACTGTTAACTTAAAAAATAAAAAAGAAGAAATTGTGTGAAAGTATTTTCTAAATTTTAATGAACTTGGCTTCTTATACTGTAGAAACCAATTCAATTAAAATATTTTAAAATAATGTATGACTTAAGTTAAAACACAATTTTGGAAGAAAGCAGAAAGATCTTGAAATGAATTTCAAAACAAAACAAAGAGGATAAAGGTAAAGGCAGATCAGATCAATCCTCCTGCTAAAGTCAACAAAGAAACCCTTCACAATAAAAATCAAAGAAACAAGGTAGAATGAAACCGATGCTAAATGTAGGAAAAGGTAAGCCAGAGAAACAGATCACATACACAATCATTTTTTCTTGAGCACTTTTGCCTATCCAGAAGAAAACGATGAGAAACAAACAAAAAACTACATGTGGGGAAAAAAAAAACAAAGCACAGGATTCACCAAACCTGAAGTCCCACCATCACCCAATTTAAGCTGAGATCATATGGGCAACATCATCAATATAGGGTGAATTGAATGTAAAAGAGAACTCATGTGGCTCATATTAATTGAAGTCCTGTTTAATGTCATGTGTATAACAGAAGGAATCCCAAATCTTGAACAATTTGAGACTGGTAGCAGCCCTAAGCATCTTTCCTAGAGAAACATGCCTTAATGAGGAAGATAATATCCTAGGAGTTATATTGTCCTTATAATTTTCCAAACATGAAAACCAGGTACACAGGCACACACTCACAAAAAATCATAATCCGGCAGAAACAAAATTCAGGAACTGTATTTAGCGTAAAAAATTCAAAAACTGTGTCAGTCACAGAAAAAAATTTAACTATGAATGCTATGCCAATAAAAGCCACAACTGTAATTTTTAGCAAGTAGCTAGAAACAGTAATAATGAATACTGATGATAAATGTCTTTAAATTCTGACCCAAAGAATTAAGATTCCTAGTGAACCCAAAACAGGAAGAATTCCACATAAAAACATCATGAAGAATTAGCAGAAAATCTAAGGTAAAAGAAACATTTTTAAACACAGATTTCTTTCAAAGCAACAAGATTTAGATTGACAGCTAACTTCCAAAATCAATAGTGGAAGCCAAACAGCAGAATATTATCTTCAGGTGCTAAAAAACCACAATTCTACAATTTAATACCTCCAAAATATTATTCAAAATTGAAGGTAAAACAAAGATAATGTAAGGTAAACAAAAAATTAAGATCATTGGCCATGAACTGATCGCATATTAATAATGTGCTTAACAACCAGAAAAGGACCCCCAAAGAAAATTCAGAGATGTAAGGGGGAAAAAAAGAACACTAAAAAGTGTAAATATATAGAAATATGGCCTGACCAGGTGGTGGCGCAGTGGATTAAGCATTGGACTGGGATGCAGAGGACCTAGGTCTGAGACCCCAAGGTCACCAGCTTGAGCCCACGGTGGCTGGTTCGAGCAAGGGGTCACTCGTTCTGCTGTAGCATACCCCCCCCCCCCCAAGGCACATATGAGAAATCAATCAATGAACAACTAAGGAACCGCAACGAAGAATTGATGTTTCTCATCTCTCTCCCTTCCTGTCGGTCTGTCCCTATCTGTCCCTCTCTCTGAATCTCTGTCTCTGCCACACAAAAAAGTATATATATGGATATGTAATTTAATATTCATGGAAGAGAATTATGCTGTACAAATGGAGATATGCTATCTACATATGTAATTTAAAATTTTCTAGCATCCATATTTTAAAAAAAGTTCTAATTAATTTATCAGGTTTTCAACATGGAATAAAAGTAAGAAGTTATATTTACAATGGTTTTATATTTAGTCTTAGAAATCTGGCCCTGGCTGGGTATCTTAGATGGTTAGAACACTGCCCAAAAAGCTAAGGTTGCAGGTTTGATCCAGAGTCAGGGCATATACTATACAATCATCAACCAATGAATGCATAAATAACTAGTACAACAAATCATTGGTTCTCTCTTTCTGTATCCCTTCATCTCTATAAAAAATTGATAAATAAAGAAATCTGATGTTCTTTTGACATTTACAGAACATGACAATTCAGATAGTCAATTGTCATCTGTTAATACTTGATCTTTATTTTTACAAAGTTTACAGTTAAAAAGTAAATTTACAGGCCCTAGCCGGTTGGCTCAGTGGTAGAGTGTCGGCCTGACGTGCAGGAGTCCCGGGTTCAATTCCCGGCCAGGGCACATTGAAGAAGTGCCCATCTGCTTCTCCACCCCCCCCCCCTCCTTCCTCTCTCTCTTCCCCTCTCGCAGCCAAGGCTCCATTGGAGCAAAGTTGGCCCGGGTGCTGAGGATGGCTCTGTGGCCTCTGCCTCAGGTTGCAACAGAGTGATGCCCCAGATGGGCAGAGCATCGCCCTCTGGTGGGTATGCCGGGTGGATGCTGATCGGGCGCATGCTGGAGCCTGTCTGACTGCCTCTCAGTTTCCAACTTCAGGAAAAAAAAAAGTAAATTTACATATCTAAGCTGTTCCAAATATACTTAAGGGTTTTCCAACAACTGATTTAAGTATCAACCGTCAAATTTAAATTAATGCATCATACAACCAAAAGTTCAGTTCCACAAACACTACTCACACTTTACATGTTCAAAAGACATACAAAGCTTTGGCTACTGTATCGGATAGCACAAGTATAGAACCTTTTTCCTGGAGTTATAAAATTCAAATACCAACAATAATAGCATATAAATGGAGGTCAAGTTATCCAGGAAATGGAAATCAAGTTATCCAGGAAGTGAGAAATGCTCCTAGCACACAAGAGATATTTGTCACACTTAATAGAAAAACTGTGTGAAAGACTTAAAAAGACTATTCAAAGATGAAATTCAGAGGGGTTGGGGGAGGGGCACAAAGAAAACTACATAGAAGGTGACGGAGGACAATCTGACTTAGGGTGCTTTGCTATGTATTTTTTCTGTTATAAAAGTTTACCCTAAAGGACCCATTACAGAATTAGATAATACCAACACAAATAAATACAAGAAATTTTAGATTTCTTGGTCTTAACAGAAACCAATAAATTCTTGGTCTTAACAGAAACCCAACATGGGTGATTATCTTTCTGCATCCCAGACCAATGTTCTATCCACTGTGCCACCACCTGGTTGGGTGATTATCTTTCAAAATATCTTTACAACAGAATTGAATGACAAGATAACCTGGACATGTTTTCTTTGAATATATGTACCCTGATTTATTGATGTCACCCCATTAAAATAAAAATTTTATTTAAAAAAATGAAATTCAAATAATCATTAACTTTTGAAAAAAATGTTTAGCCTCATTAATAACCAGGAAATTGCAAATTAAAATAATAAAGATACATTTATTTGTTTGGCAAAAACAAACAAAAAAACACCAAAAATCAAAAACGCCAATCGCTGGTGAAATTGTGGAAAAAAACACATTTATCATATCGTGCTGGCAGGAGTATAAACTAATATATCACCTTGGGAAAGTTGAGGCACAGTCTACACTCCACACAACTGCATGCTATGTGCATAAAAATACATGTTAAAAACATTGATAGTAATATTGTTCATATTGCTAAAGACTGGAGACAATCCAAATGTCCATTAATAAAAAACTTGACAAATTATACTAACTTTACCATTAATATTACCAATATTACCAAACAGCAATGAAAATATACAAACTAAAGCTAAATGTCCTAACAGAGTTATATGTTTGTAACATGAGCGAAAATAACATAATATTGTACATAAGTAACTCTTTCATGTAAGTAAACACAGGCAAAAGTGATCTATATTATTTAGGAATGCAGGCACAAGTAGTTAAAAAATAGCTGAATTAAAAGTAGAAAGTAATTAGCATACAAACAGGGATAGATGGGGGTAGGAGTATGTCTCCAGTGCCAGGAACCGTCTAGTTCTTACTTTGGTAATAATGAAAATGTATTCACTATATTCATTACACTGAATGCGTATAATTTGTGCACTTTTTTTGTATATTTAGTAGTCTACAATACAAGAAGATTTTAAAATTGTTATCCGAGGCATTGTGCTTTGCTATTTATTTTTTCTGTTATAAAAGTTTACCCTAAAGGACCCATTACAGAATTAGATAATTATCAACACAAATAAATACGAGAAATTTTAGATTCTTGGTCTTAACAGAAACCCAACATGGGTGATTATCTTTCAAAATACCTTTACAAAAAACAGTAACTGAAAGACTGCAATGATTTTAAACTATATAAACATGTGAAAAAGTGCTATTTTACTAAAAAAAAAACTTTACTAATGAAAATTCATGAATCCTTTCTCTAATATTCTGAATTAACTCTAATCTTAGACATTTCCAGCAAAAACTGGTAGCATTTAATCGAGAAACCAAAGGCTTAAATCCTAGGATAATAACCAAAGAAACTTAAAATACTCGTTGAAGAATCTCTCGTCTACGCTACTGAAAGGGGAAACTTTGACGATGGCCCTTTTCTATCAATATAGTACTGTACCACTCGTATCAAGGACTACTATTGCCATCCCTGAAAGCAGGCACAGGCGCCGTTGCAGCAATAACGCAAGACAGGGAAGGAAATTCCACCACGGCTTTCCAACTCGCCCCTTCCCCAAAGTCACTCCAGAACTCCAGGGAGGGTAGTGAAATAAGAACTGATCCCAGAAGTTGTCCAAATTCACACATGGAGCTTGTCTCTCTCCCTGGAAACCGAAGAAGCAGTCACCAGTCATCACAGAGCTTCCAGATCTCGTTTCTCTCTCACACCAGGACCTCCCCACCACCGAGTGCAGCTGCCACCCGGCCACTGACCGAGTCTCATTAGCACTCCCTGCGCTCGTCCGGGATTCGTCCGCAGGCCGGCAGGGAGGCCTCGAGACAGAGGAGCCCGCTTGGTTTCTGGCCTGCCTGGCCTAGGACAAGCCTGCCCCTTCCGCGCATTACCAGTCTCAGACTTTTGTCCTCCCCCTTTTGATTCGCCTTAAGCCAACGGCGCCCCTGTCTTCGTCCTGAGGCCCGCCTATCCCATGTTACCTCTCACAGCAAAACCTGCCCTTACCAGGGCAGAGCGAGACTCTAGAAGCCGCGGGTATCCCTGGAAGGCTCGCCGCGCTTCGCAGTCCGACCAGCTTCTCAAGGGGCTGCCAACGACACACCACTAATCCCGGCATGCCCCGCGCACGCGTGTCCTCTTCCACCCCTCCCACCTCCCGTCCCAGCACGTGACCTCCTTTTGCCTCCGGTCACGCCCACTTCCTTTTTTCCACTTTCTCTTAGGAGGGAGGATGGAGCTCAGGGTGTTAAAAAGAAGCGACTTCCTCCTAGTCCTCGCCCCCGCCCCTCTACCCCCTGCTACAATGTCTTCCGGGTCGCGAGCGCCTCGGAGCCTTCTGGGAAACCATCTCATTTCCTCCCCTCCCCCTCCTCCTGCCTTCAACCAACCAGCCTCCCGTCAGAGAGGGACATGCGCAGTGAGTGCCTCCCGTCTCTTCTACCCGAACCCCCCCTCCCCCCCAAGCAGAGAGACCCCAGCAGCAGCAGCAGCTGATGATGAAGAGAGAGGCAGTGGCAGAGGGGGGGCACCTTTTATTTCTATTTTTAAAGGGACAGGACACTAATTTTACCCCACTTCAACCTTGAATTGAGGGGGGTGGGGGGAAGGCGGCTGAGTTCCTTCCCCCACCCTCCAGCCCTAAGACCTGAGAGGGGGATTGAGCCTGAGAGAGAAGAAGGAGTTTCTTCTTCTTCGAAAACCCCCATCCACGACTGCTACCCCTTCACCCCTCCAGTAGCCTCCCTCCCGAGCCCCCTCCACCCTCCTTTTTGGCCGTGAGAGGAGGAGAGAAAGAGACCAAAAGCCTCTTAGCAACACAGACCCTTCTCTGCTGCTGCTGTTGCTGCTGCTGTTGCTGCTGCTACTGCTGCTGCTGCTGCTGCTTGGCCCTGGCTGGAGACATCTCACTACACCCAGGAGCAGCCACTTCCCCAGCTCTCCTCCTCCTTCGCTTCCTCCTCCTCCTCCTCCACTCCCCCCCTTTATTACCCTTTGTGTCATCCTCCACAGCTCCAGGGAAGGCACTCAAAAGTGGGGGGCAGGAAAGGTAAGTGTGTCTGTGGGGTCTTTATTGCCTTCCTCTGGTTCTGACTTGAACTCCGGGGCAACAGTGGCACCAAACCGTATACGCAGTGTAGCTCCGGGGTGAGGAGGGGGTGGTGCTGGGGGGGGAGAGTGTAGGAGGGGTTGGACTAGGGAGGGGTGTGTTAGGTGGGTGCCCATCCTGTCAGGGGAGGAAGGGCACTTTTGTTTTTATTTGCTGTTGTCAAAAGTGGTTTCTCTCCTTCAGCTAACATCTGATTGTGTCTTGCTCCAGTGGGGGAGAATACAAAAACAACCCCCTCCTTCCTCCAATGAGGCGCCAGGGAAACAGACAGAAAGAGGCACACTTTCTAGATGTCACTTTAAAAAATTTATTTGGAGAGCTATTTTCCTATTTCCCTAGGAAAAGCTCCACTGCATTTGTTTCTGAGTGGGAAAATGTCGGGATCTGGGTTATATTGGAACTGCTTATCCATTTGTAGATCTGAGTGTTTTCCCCTTTCTGGCTCTGTATGTGATTTGTATATTGACTTCAGTGTTGGAACAGACTTGTTTGGCTTTTGCTTTCTGGGTTAAATTTTCCTTTTTTCGTTTTGTCTGACCTACACAGAAAATTTCAAATTTTTAGTTGATAGAGGCCTTTGGGTAGGTTTTTACTTGTATTATTGCTTTTTTTTGTTAAATGTTTGTTTTATATATCAGCACATAAAGTTCAAAGCTTAAAATGCTTAAAGTTTAAATACCACTGGTATTGTCTCTCCTAACGTATGTTCCTAATATTTTCTATAAGATGAGAATGTTAGCTATTTCATCATTAATCTGGGTATTTTTCTAATCTTTGTAACTTGTCTGAACAAGTAATCCCCATTGAAAACTTTATGTTGTTCTGGCTTCATGGAAGGCCACATCTCTCCATCAATAGTTGGCTGAATTGGTACCACTTTAAGTTTTAACTCATTTATTTACTGTTGTAAATTGAGATGAGTTTTTCATCTCTTGGGGTACTGAACCAAATAACTACATGTAAAGGGAGGCAGATTTCTAAAATATGGTTTCATGACTTAAAGAAATCATGAAGTTGTAGTTAGTATATTCATTGTAGTTAGAAAGAAATTGAAAGGTGAATCCAGATATAGTCTTACAGAGTAACAGTCGTAATAAAAATCACTATTCTTTCCTTTTTATGTGGTATATTCTTAGTGAATGGCTTTCAAATTCAGTGCTGAATTTTATTTCACAAATGCAAGAAAGTATGTTTCTGATGTAGGCCTTTTATTAGGTTTTATATTAGAGAGTGGTATTTTGTTTCATGCATATATTTCTTTATGCTTTCCTTGAAGATGGATGCAACACATTCATATACACTTAACATTCTCTCTCTCTCTCTATGTCTCACACCCTTTTTTGTTACTGCATTGATATCTATGATCCCATAATTTATGTCAGCAAAAAATATTTTTCTGTAAAACGGCAATTTTGTAATCAGGCAATATGAAAACAGCAATTTGATCAACTAGAAAGGACTGAAGAGAAATCTAGAAGGATGTTTGACATAAATATTATAAAGACATGGTAATACTTTTAATTTTCTGTTATCTTGATGATAAAGCCAAAACATATTACACTTAATATTTTAGTGGCAGAAAAGCACTGCATATGTAGAAAATGGTTCTGTAAAATTCTAATTATCAACTGTAAGCAAAAGCATCCATTTACACACGGGGAAAAAAATCTGTAGCAGTAAACAATATGGTGTTCTTTCTCTCCTTTCTCTTATAAATTTGAACGGTTTCTTACCTTTCTCTAAGGTGTAAATGGTACACTTAAGCAGAAATCTGTGCCAAGATCAAGTTTTTTCCCCAATATCAATACTTTTCCATGTCCACCTAGGTTTCGTTGTTCTCCCCTTAATACTTCAGCAACCTTAACATAACAGATAGAAAGTAGAACTTAGTGAAGATACTAATTTTACTTAACGAATTGGGTGGATAACTGGGTGGTAGTTTCCCTGCTGAGTGAAATATATACAGCCTTGAGCATAATACCTTTACTTACTTTGTTTCTGTTTTCTTTTGGAAACATTCCTTATGCTATTACCCCCCCTTCCCTTACATGGTTTGAAGATTCCAGACTTCCTCTAGTTTGAATAATTACTTAAGAAAACCTTTCATTTTTATTAATTGCTTATTTTTTAAGTATGAAGATGTATTTTGGGATTGCAATTTTCAGCAAGGTGATATGTTGGAGGTCATTTTATCCAACTTTTCATTTTCCATTGCTGAAATCCAAGAGCTTTAGGAACTTGCCTGGGGTTCCAAGGCCTGTAAGTGGGCTGAGCATGGACCAGAGAACTCAGGTCTTTTGACATTCACTCTGCTGTACTACCTCATTTTCCTTTGTCAGAAATGAAACTATTATCACAGTTCTATAACCGTGATAGCGTCTGTAATAGTCTGTAACTTTTAAGCGTTTTATATGGAGACATATTCTAAGAATACTAAGCTTTCAAGCCATAATTTTGTTCCATTTATAATTAAATAATTTTGTTGTTGATTTTTTAAAGAGGTGGATTATTACTATTTGGGGAATGATTTTAGCTTCCTTTAATGCTTATTCTACCCCCCACCCCTGCTCTGTACTTCCCATTAATCAGTAAATATCATTCTTACTCTTGTGTAAATAATCCACATGCATAAGAAGAATGCATATTGTATTAAAAATGTTTACCTGTGAGTCTTGCTTTATGAATTACTTACGACAGGACTAAAGATCATTGTCTTGTTAGCATTTATATCCCTTACAACAGTGTCTGGTGCACAGTAGGCCCTAGTGGTTGTTTGTCATAGTTGATATTAGAGTTAGACATATTTGAATTTCTTTATTCCCATATGTGAAATTCCTTCCCTTTCTTCCTTTTTCCTTTCCTCCTTGCTACAATTTCTTTGGCATCATGATTTTTTTTTTAATTTTTACTGTGACTCTCACTTTTCCTAATGGCCAAATTAAATCCTGTTAACAATATAGTACCCATAATAAGTAAAAACATACTCTCCCTAATTCTTGTATGGGACACAATTTGACAAAAAGTGATTTATTTTAAATAAAGGATCATCAAAATCCAATTAAAAATATACTAGCAAATGTTCAGGTTACACTTAAATTTCATTTCATTGAGTGACTGGTACAGTAAGTTGTCAGAATAATTAGGTGGCTTTTACCAGCTCTATAAAGCAACTGTTACTTAGGTGACGTGTTTCCCTGACTTTGTTTTTTTGGTCCTTACCCAGACAGTTATCAACTTTCCAGTTTTCTATGGATATGAAGATTTACTCCTAGTCATCAGTGGGACCCAATGAAGTCAGCCAGAAAGCCTATGTCCAACTTATGTACCCTTTGCAAACTTGTCTGGATTTTGAATGTACGTGCAAAACAGATTGTACTTAGCTATTTTTCATTAAACATCACTTGAATATCTATTGTCTGTCAGGCACTGTGCTAGGCATCTGAGAAATAAGGATGGTCCCTACAGTTAATGTGAAGAGATATCATAATTGTATTTCAGAAGTATTTCGGTCATATTTTGATGTTTCTACCTAAATAAATTTTATATTAACTAAATGAATACTGTTAGGTAGGAAAAATGCATGTTTAAGAAGGATATTACTGTATTTTATTAAAATAGAAAAATATAAATTAAAATTTTCCACTTAATATTGTTTTCTGGGGATTTCTATTCTGTATATAATTTACTAATTTTAGACCATAAAGAGAGTCTATGTGGCTATCATTGCTAGTATTCTGTTGTTACATACTTTCATTTGATGATGACCAGCACTGTTCATTAAGGATCTCTTATTAAATTATTACCAGAAACAAAACAAAAAAACCCAAACTTTCATAACTTCAACATTTTTTTCTGAAAAGTAACTGTTTTCCTTTTATATTTCATATAGCAGGTTATTCTTCATGGTTCATTAGAAGACATTGTACATTGTCATTTTGAGCACTTAGTTATTTTCTATCATAGTTGAAGCTGACAGTATAATTTAATTATCCTGGAGTAATTATAGTATACACTATTGAGGAGTTTTGGAATTTTTAGTGGGTACTAGATATATTCCTCCAAGATCCTCATAAGAAACTTCCCAGTTCTAGTTTTAAATTAGTTAAATTTTTTTGTTTTTTTTTTAATTTATTGATTTTGGGGAAAGAAGGAGAGAGAGGAAGGAATATAGATATTTGTTGTTCTACCTATTATAGATTAATTGGTTGATTCTTGTGTGTGCCCTGACCGGCATCTAACCTGCAATCTTAGTATTTCGGAAGGATGCTTTAACCAACTGAGCTACTCAACCAGTGCAGTTATGATTATTAATCTTTATTATGTGATACTGTTTTTGTAACTTTAGTAAAATTAATTGGAAGTTCCTTAGTTGATGAATGTTTCAAAAACAAAAAATACTGTTTTGGTTCCTGTCATGGCTTTCATATGTAATTTAAAAGTATATTATAAAGAGAGTTCCTGAATTTCCTTTGCCCTCTTAAGTTTACCTTTTACAACAATACTGATTTCGCCTGACCTGTGGTGGCACAGTAGATAAAGCATAGACCTGGAACGCTGAGGTTGCTGGTTCCAACTGTGGACTTGCTTGGGTCAAGCAAGACACATATGGGAGTTGATACTTCCTGCTCCTCCCCCCTTCTCTCTTTCTCTCTCTTTTTCCACTCTCTAAAATGAATAAATTTAAAAAATTTTTAATAGTACTGATTTCAAAATTGGAAAGAAAGAGAAGATCCCCAGCTGGTACAGTATCTTCTGAAGGTAAATAGACTTCTGAATCAGTTCTGTTCTCTTTCACATTCATTCTTAATTTCCTATTTGAGTACTAATCATAGTTATCATTTATTATAAGTGCCTAGCACTGTGGTAAATATATCAATCCCAGTCAGTTTTTACAGTGGATCTGGTGAACTTTGTCACATGGTCCCCGTGTTACAAACAAGGAAACCTGCTACTGACACAATGGACAGCATTTTATTATATAACAGTAAAACACTCCATCTCAGTGATATCACAATACTTTCTAATTCAAAAAAAAGTCACATCAAGAGATTTTTTTTAGTCAGTATGTACTCTGGAAAACATTAGTAAAATCATGGCCCCAGTAGCTTATTGATTGAGTGATGGAAAATTTCTAAAAGTTTTCAAGGACAGAAAAACAAACAAAAGCCCAGTTCTTTATAAGGAACATACATGCAGACCCGTGTGCAACTTGAAATGAAATATGCATAAAGTCAATCTTTTTGTATGACAGATATGACACCTAGGCCTTCGATATATTTAAACTTCCTTTTTCTTAAATAGAGTTATATTTAGCATTTTACTACATGTAAGGGTTCCAACAATTTGTGACCCAATGAGTATTTATTGTAAAAATTTTTATATACCTCCGTTTATAGTGGAAAATCTCTAAACAAAGGGGAGTTTATAGTGCCTATTGCTTTGGTATATATTCATGTTCCTTATGGACCCTCTAGCCTGCAATATTTTCATAATTAATAAACTTAATAGGATTAAGTTTAATGTGCTTTTTTCTTTATTGCTAAAGTATGATTTTTTTTTTTTTTAGTATTAGAATGGACAGCTCTTTGGATTCTTAAGATGCCATTATTATTGTATAGTTCTTTAAAGTAGCTACTGAATTAAAATACTACTTTTTGACCCAGCCAACCAGAGTTGATTTTACATCCTTTGTTTTTAGGAGAAAACAATTTTTAAAAATTCTATTTATTACTGAAGTAATATTTATATTCATCCTAAGCAAATATACTTTTATCCTATATGCTTACATTAATTCTAATCCTATAAGTGTGATGCCAATGAATTAGGTCCCATAGAGTTTGGAAATATTACTGTATTTCCCCATGTATAAAACACACCTTTTTTTTCGAAAAATTTGGGGTCTAAAACTGGATGCGTCTTACACAGTGGTTATAGATTTCTTTTACTTGCATTTCCTTCTCTTTTGTGCTTGTTTTTGCACTCATTGTTGAAGACTGATTCGTCATCAGACACAGATGAGGACAAACTAATGGATGGGAGTTTTGACAGTGATGAGGAGTTGTATGAATTTTATGATGAATAAAATTTGAGTTTAATAATTTTATGTAATACTTTTTTTTTTTTTAATTTTGGACCCCAGGCCCTGGCTGGTTGGCTCAGTGGTAGAGTGTCGGCCTGGCATGCAGGAGTCCTGGGTTCGATACCCGGCCAGGGCACAGGAGAAGCGCCCATCTGCTTCTCAACCCTCCCCCTCTCCTTCCTCTCTGTCTCTCTCTTCCCCTCCTGCAGCCAAGGCTCCATTGGAGCAAAGTTGGCCCGGGCACTGGGGATGGCTCTGTGGGCTTTGCCTCAGGCGCTAGAATGGCTCTGGTCACAACAGAGCAATGCCCCAGATGGGCAGAGCATCGCCCCCTGGTGGGCATGCCAGGTGGATCCCGGTCGGGCGCATGCGGGAGTCTGACTGCCTCCCCGTTTCCAACTTCAGAAAAAAAAAATACAAAAACAAACAAATAAATAAATAAATAAAATTTTGGACCCCAAAGTTAAGGTGTGTCTTGTACATGGGAGCGTCTTATACATGGGGAAATACGGTAAATGCTAAAGAACTGTTCTATGTCATCTACTATACTTCAGAAAAGAAAGTTTATAACAAATGTGGTTTCTGGCTTTTAAGAACAACCTGAATAATTAAAAAAGATAGAGTAACTCTGTGGATCCAAATAATTTTCTTAGATTATCTAAAGGTAATTCAGTTTAAAGTAAAGATTCTAACTCATCAGCATTTCTATCTGAGGTATTTCTATATTATGTAAGATTTCAGAAATTAGAATGACTCAGTGTAACTCTTCAAAGAGACAAGGTAAGAACCAGGTTTAACATATATTAAGGTATATCTTCTAATATAGCTGTACATAATGGAAAGGAAAATCACTAATGATATACCTGGTGAAAAATACATACTTCATTCAGAGTTAGATGTGGCTAATTCTGATTAAGTTCTTATTTTAGCTGACCTATATAACCTTTTCTTAGAGAAATTGTAATTAAATTCTGTGTCATTGAGTAATTTGTTTGGGTGTATTGTTTTAAAATTAGTTATATAAATTAATTACCAACTTTGCAATGGCAGACATCTTTGCACATCCATGTTTCACTCAGTTCTTTGCCAACCAACCAAGATTCCTTCAATAAGAGGAAAATTTTCTGTATGGTGCTAGTGATAAAATTTACATTCTTCTGCTGCCTTTTCTTTTTTTTAACTAAATGTCTATATCTTAGAAGTCAGACTTATATCTAAATTGTTTCTCAAGGTTGACCAAGTGCTAAATCAGGGGTCCCCAAACTGCGGCCCCCTGAGGCCATTTATCCGGCCCCCGCCGCACTTCTAGAAGGGGCACCTCTTTCATTGGTGGTCAGTGAGAGGAGGAGCATAGTTCCCATTGAAATACTAGTCAGTTTGTTGATTTAAATTTACTTGTTCTTTATTTTAAATATTGTATTTGTTCCCGTTTTGTTTTTTTGTTTTATTTTGTTTTGTTTTTTTGTATTTTTCTGAAGTTGGAAACAGGGAGGTAGTCAGACAGACTCCCATATGTGCCCGACCGGGATCCACCCGGCATGCCCACCAGGGGGTGATGCTCTGCCCATCTGGGGCGTTGCTCTGTTGCAACCAGGGCCATTCTAGTGCCTGAGGCAGAGGCCATGGAGCCATCCTCAGCACCCGGGCCAACTTTGCTCCAATGGAGCCTTGGCTGCAGGAGCGGAAGAGAGAGACAGAGAGGAAGGAGAGGGGGAGGAGTGGAGAAGCAGATGGGTGCTTCTCCTGTGTGCCCTGGCCGGGAATTGAACCTGGGACTCCTGCACACCAGGCCAACGCTCTACCGCTGAGCCAACTGGCCAGGGCTCCTTTTTGTTTTTTTACTTTAAAATAAGGTATGTGCAGTGTGGATAGGAATTTGTTCATAGTTGTTTTGGGTTTTTTTTATGGAACACTTCACGAATTTGCGTGTCATCCTTGCGCAGAGGTCATGCTAATCTTCTCTGTATCGTTCCAATTTTAGTATATGTGCTGCCGAAGCGAGCACTGTTCATAGTTTTTTTTATAGTCTGGCCCTCCAACAGTCTGAGGGACAGTGAACTGGCCCCCTGTGTAAAAATTTTGGGGACCCCTATGCAAAATTATATTTAGATTTAATCTTGGATTCAAAGCTATTGTTTTCTGTATACAACTTAAGTCCAGAAGTTAACAGTCTGTTGACCACTGATTAACTTAATTCTTAATGTCTAGTACCTAAAAATAATAATCTGGGCTGCTGTACAGTCATATATTCACTGATGCTGGGGAAGGGAAATATTCTACATTCAATAAAAGAAAGTATTGATTTTTAAATAGCTTCCTTGGGATATACTGATCTAAAAAGCAGCTGCTGTGTAAGATAAACGATTTTTATTTAGTTGGAAAGTTAAATGTAAAGTTTGTCATGAATGAATATTAATATAAAAATATTTAGAAAGTCAAATACATGGTCCAGTAATGACAGAAATTTAGAACTTATTTTTTATAATTATTCCAAAATCATTTTCCTTCTACATTTGTCACATAGGAGTTTATGCTGAAGGATTTCTTGGCCATTTTAGAGGCTAATCTAGTTAAAAGGTTTGTTTATGCTTCCCATCTCTGTTCTGCTGATGGTATTAGAATGCAGGCCAGAGCCAGACATCTAACTGTTTATAACATTCAAACTTCCAATTAAAGCTACAGTGTTCAGTTCACTATGTATCAGAAAGCTCATGCCAGCTACAAATATCACCAGTAATGACAGCAATGATTTTGTGTAGCTATAGGCTTTCCATATCATGCCACTGTTTATGAATATTTCTTTTTCCATTTAGGAGGTATTGACATTTAATACTTTCATAGAAGTCTAAAAATGAAGCTTATTTTCTCCTAGAAATAGTACAGCATTTCCTTTATAAACACAACCTAACAGCTTATATTATTGCATATCTTATTTAAATGGTCCCAGTTTAGTTTATGTAAGATTAGTAAATTCTCTAGTAGATGTTAGTTTGCTATCCAATTTGATGTGACTTTTGTTTCTAGTTTGAAGAACATAGCATTATGTTGCCTTTTGGAATAAAGAAGTAATAATCATATTACTTTAGTGTTATATGTATAAGAGGAGACTAGATACACATAATACAGATTTTAATTTAATCTTTTGTTGCTTTTCTAGTCTGCTGTTTGTGGTTTCTCTATTCTAAATATGTTGATAAACTGTTTTAAAAGTGGTTTTTTTTAAGCTGTTAAGAATTCTTTAAAACTATTTGAACAATTTCTCCATTTTTGCACAATTTATCTCTGAGTCAAAAAATGAGTAGTGTGTGTTTTGGTTTTTTTTTTGTATTTTTCTAAAGTGAGAAGCAGAGAGGCAGAGAGACGCTCCTGCATGCACCTGACCGGAATCCACCCAGCATGCCCACCAGGGAGCGATGCTTTGCCCATCTGGGCTGATGTTGCTTTGTAACAAGCTATTCTAGCGCCTGAGGTGGAAACCATAGAGCCATGCTTAGTGCCCAGGCCAACTTTGCTCCAATGGAGCCTTGGCTGCAGGAGGGGAAGAGAGAGACAGAGAGAAAGGAGAGGGGGAAGGGTGGAGAAGCAGATGGGCACTTCTCCTTTGTGCCCTGGCCGAAAATCCAACCCAGGACTTCCACATGCTGGGCCGAAGCTCTGCCACTGAGCCAACCATCCAGGGCCATGTGTATATTTGTTTAAAAATTTTAGTGGCAAATTTGCTATAGTGCTTTTTCTTTTTATAAAAATAAATTTAGTTTTTGTTAATTTTAGACCTTGATTTACTAAATGTATGCATTCTTTATGTATACATATATAAATATTTAATTTTTCCATTGACTTGAGAGAGATAGAGAAAAAAAGAAGCATCAATTTATTCCACTTAGTAGTTGTTCCTGTTAGTTGAGTACTTACTGATTGCTTCTTGTGTGTGCCCTAACTGGTGTTCGAACCCACGAGCTCAGTGCACCTTCATAACAGTTTATCTATTGAAGTCACAGCCAGACCTATACATATATTTTTACTATTAAAATATGAATTTATAGGTTTAAACATTTTAGGAAAGATGAAAAATCATTAAAAATCAAATTGAATGAATGCTTTTAATTTTAATTAAAGCTAAAATGCTTTTAATTTTAATTAAGAAATATTATAATTCAAAATTTTATATTACGCATTTTCCTGAGCACTGAAAGAAATTATCTGTTTACTTTGGAATATTATAGAAAGTTAAGACATACTACCTATAAGAATTGAAAATAACCATGTAAAATTTGGATTTGTAGAACATAATCACGGAAAGATCTCTAAGACGGTGGTTTTCAACCATGCTATACCTGGGTACTGAAGAAAATAGGAGAATTATTTTTGAGACCACTAAGGGAGAAATCACCCTAAGCATCAATGAAGTCGACTAAGACTACTGAGTCTCTAATCTTAATACAACATCAGGGTGGTTAACTCTTTAGTGGACTGATGAAATTTCTGGTGGACCCGTCCTCAGACCAGTGGTTGAAAAACACTGCTCGAAGACAAACTAAATTGAAAACAAGTCACAAAATAATATGCACATTATGATCCCATTTATCTAAAAACATGCACATACAGATAACATGTATGTAATGTATTTAAATGTGCATTTACATATGTAACACATTTTATGCCTAGTGTGTATATACACTGCTCACAATAATAGGGGATATGTTATAGCTTCATATTCATTTTGAAATATCCCCCAATTTTTGTGAGCAATATATTTATAAATAAAAAATTGTATGATACCTTTTATTTAGGTAAATATAGTAAGAAAAGGCCTGGAAAATACCAGATTATATACTTGGTTTATAGGAAATATGTATATGGGATGCTAGTAGGTTGAAGAACTTTTATTGTTTTGTATACTTTAGCAATACTTGGATTTATTTTTAACAATAAGCTTATATTCATGTAGTAATTTTATAATGGAAAATATATTTATGTAATAAAGAAATGAGAAATAGAATGACTCAGGAAGAGTGTGGTCCTAGCCCCTGTGCATCACATGAATATATCCCTTGAATACCTTGAAGAAAATTGAGCATTAGCTAACAATCATCATAGCTTGATACAGAAAAAAGGCAGACGGATCTAATCTTTTTTTCACCAACAAGGTGGAAAGTATAGTCCATTGAGGGAGGAATAATGGATATAATCTATCCTGATTTTTAAATATTTTGCTTCTTAATGAAAAAATACATTTCTCACTATCCTGGGAATGTGTAGACTACAGAACCAGTGTTGTGGAATGTCAGTCATAAAGGTAAGTCAGTTTCAGTCTGAGATAAGATATAATATATGGGTCTAAGATGAACTTTTATTATTTTAATAAGTGATCCAAATTGTCATATACTCATTCAAAAGACAGTTCACTTAGTCACTTACCATTTTTATGTTTTCTATATTCAGGTACTGGTTTGAATAGAGGAACAAAAAAAAAATCAACAAAAAAAATAAATTCAGAAGGTTTTAAAATTAAATTCCTTTAATAAAAAAGTGAAGTGACTGGAATATGTACTTGAAAAACACTTTGTAAAATAACATCAAACTGAGTATGTAAATATGCAGAGTAAAGAATCAATTAGAATTTTGTCGAGTTCATCACAGAGGGTTTCCTGGGGGGACATGAGTTAATCAGATGAGAGTAATTCAAGTAAAGACAAAGCTTCCAATGGGATGAGGGGATGAACAAATTTTTTATTACTAGTTTGAAAGCTAGGATTAAAATTCAGCATAACCGGGTAAATGATGAAAGTTGTGAGAAGTAATATACCTAGACTTTATGTTTTTAAAACTTTATTTTCCAAAATGCAGGTCAGAAAAGAAATGGGGGAAAAACACTTGCATAAAACATAAGGAAGTGAATAAATCTTTGCAATTATGACTGGAAAATCTGTTGGAGTTGGAAATGAAACATAGTTAAAACAGGAAAGTTTTATCCAAGGATACTGAGGTTCTTTTTCCTTTATCGTTAACATTTATATACAGGTTGGTCTCTAGAATTAGTAGTAAATAGCACATAATTTAAATCTCATATACAAATTTTAAAATTTACAGAAAGATACAGCTTATGTTTTCTTCATTCAATTTATATTTTAATTGCATATAATTTACTTCCAGCTGGCCTCGTCATGTAAATCAGGGTCCCCAACCTTTTTTGGGCCACGGACCAGTTTAATGTTAGAAAATATTTTCATGGACCGGCCTTTAGGGTAGGATGGATAAAGATATCACGTGACCGAGACAAGCGTCAAGAGTGAGTCTTAGACGGATGTAACAGAGGGAATCTGGTCATTTTTTAAAAATTAAAACATTGTTCAGACTTAAATATAAATAAAACAGAAATAATGTAAGTTAGTTATTCTTTCTCTGCGGACCGGTACCAAATGGCCCACAGACCGGTACCGGTCTGCGGCCCGGGGTTTGGGGACCACTGATGTAAATTACCACCCCATCTACCCCTACCATCACCAGTTGAATTTTATTCCTCAAAAAAGAGCAAGTTTAAAGAGTTCCATTAAATGGCTCTTTTATTTTGTTTTTACTTGAAAAGTCATAGTTATTAAAATAAAAATTATGTAGGGGTCATTGACTCAGTGTTTGTCATCTTTCTCTGTCTGTCTGTCTCTCTTAACTAGTGGTTTGCCAGTGTCTTTTTTCAACAAATATATGTTGATGTCTATAATGTGTTCACTGGAATAGTGAGCAAAAACAAGCATGGGTTTTGTTGCTAGAGATAGGGAAGAATATTACTCAAATAATCATACAAATAAATGCAAAGTTGGAATTGTTTGATTGCTGTAGAAAGATACATGGTATTTAATAAGAGGGCTTTTAGAAGGATAATTTGATGAATCACTGGGATCAAGGGCAGCTTTCTTTTTCTTTTTCCTTTGACACAGAGTTTGGTTAGCCACAATCTTGATGAATTAGGGTTTACTTCGTCAAGAGTGAGAAAATAGCATTCTAGAATGATGAAACTATGTACTAAGGTTCTGAATGGGGAGAGGGCATAGTACCTAACTAAATTAAGATAAAAATGACTGATGTTAACAACTGCAGATACATAGTAAAAGGTGATAGGGAGTTATGTAGGAGTCAGACGACAGGATTTTGTAGGCCAAGGTTGTCTTTATCCTTAGGGTTAATATTTAAACTTAGACTAATGTTTTTTTATGCTCAACACAAAATCTTTCTACTAATAAAAATTACAAGAGTTCATTGTTACTTCAGTTTAAAATTCACGAAGATTTTCCCTGTAGAATCATTGCTATTATGATCAGGTCTCATAAAACCCCTTTAACAGGGATAGCAATGGAAAGTAGTGAACATAACATTGTGCCCTAAACCTAAGTAGAGGTTAGAAAGAAAAGGGGGTGGGGATGAAAATTGATGTAGTATATATTCAGGAGAATGCCCTAGGTGTTATTGACTAAGTTGTGAATAACGAAGAAAAAGAAAAAGTCGGCAAGTATACTAGGCTGGTGTAGGAGATTATAGCAAATGATTATAAGGACATACACATAGAACAACATTGAAGAAGATCCTCAACTGTCACCTGGGTTTGAAACGTGGATATCTGGAACAAAGCAAGGCAGTGATAGTAGAAGATATCATATACGTAAACTGGGTTCTGTCACTTGGACATTTGTGTCGATATTACTAGAATACAAAGTTTTGAAATATTCTTTAAGAAAAGTAGAATTATCAGCGGTAGAGCATAGGCCTGACGTGTATAAGTCCCTGGTTCAATTCCAGGTCAGGGCAGGGCACACAGGAGAAGTGCCCATCTGCCTATTTACCCTTCCCCCTCTCCTTCCTCTCTGTCTCTCTCTTCCCCTCCCGCAGCCAAGGCTCCATTGGAGCAAGGTTGGCCCCGGGCACTGAGTATGGCTCCATAGCCTCTGCCTCAGGTGGGAATGGCTCCAGCCACAGCGGAACAACAGCCCAGATGGGCAGAGAGCATCACACCCTGGTGGGCGTGCGCATGCGGGAGTCTGACTGCCTCCAGCTTCTAACTTTGGAAATTTTTTTTTTTTGTATTTTTCTGAAGCTGGAAACGGGGAGAGACAGACTCCCGCATGTGCCCGACCGGGATCCACCCGGCAAGCCCACCAGGGGCGACGCTCTGCTCACCAGGGGGCGATGCTCTGCCCTTCCGGGGCGTCGCTCTGCCGAGACCAGAGCCACTCTAGCGCCAGGGGCAGAGGCCAAGGAGCCATCCCCAGCGCCCGGGCCATCTTTGCTCCAATGGAGCCTTGGCTGCGGGAGGGGAAGAGAGAGACAGAGAGGAAGGAGGTGGGGGGGGGGGCGGAGAAGCAAATGGGCGCTTCTCCTATGTGCCCTGGCTGGGAATCGAACCCGGGTCCCCCGCACGCCAGGCCAACGCTCTACCGCTAAGCCAACCGGCCAGGGCGGAAAAATTTTTTTTTAAAAAGAAAGTAGAATTGCAAAATGCTATCAATACAATGACAATTTTGCCTATGTTTAGAGTAATTTGTATGTGTAGAGTAATTATAAATTAAGCTACATGAACTATTTCAGACCTTTATGTTAGTTTAAAAAATATTGATGTATCTCACAAGAGACAGTTGAGGAAATTTAATTTTTAAATCTTATTTTCCATTTAACATAGCATCAATAAAATATCTTTATTTCATGGTTATCTTTAAGTTTTAAACCTCTTTGAACACCAGTTTCTATTGTATTAAGTTATAAACAATCTAATTAATAACTAGTTTTGAGAAACGCACCAAACACTAAGAACATTATGGAAAATATATTGTCACTTGAATATTACTAAGACCAAAATATCACAAAGATTTATTAAATTGTAAGGAAGAGGTAAAATATATTCATTGAGCCTGACCTGTGGTGGCGCAGTGGATAAGGCATCCACCTGGAATGCTGAGGTCTCTGGTTCAAAACCCTGGGCTTGCCGCCATCAAGGCACATATGAGAAGCAATTACTATGAGTTGATGCTTCCCACTCTAACCCCCTACGTCTGTCTGTCTGTCTCTCTCTCTAGAAATCTAAATCTAAAAAAATAAAAGCTTTAAATACATATATATTCACTGACTAGACAGGGTGTATCACATTCCTATTGGTTGAATTCTATCAGTACCTCTAATTCATCTCATATTGAACTTAACTTTCTGGCATATTTAAGTATGGCAGACTATACTTTTAAAGCTGACTAATATCTAAAATTAAAAACTACAGAATTGATTTTAGTGATTATTTATTCACTTATTTGCTTTTTTACTTATTTATAAATCATTCTAAATGAGACAATATTACTACCATTGATTTATTTTTTTATGCAGTGTCTTGCAGACTGCTGATGATTCATAAACCATAAGTGTTTGTGAAACTTATTAGTATTTGAGGACAGTTTACTAAATTTATCTAATAACTCTAAGGGATCAGTGTACATTCTGAATAGAAATGAAGTTTCACTTGGAAATTATTCAGGGATTGATATGTCCCCTCTTTTTTTATAGCTTCCTACTGGTCTTTTTACGGAAGTGTATTATAAAGATCCCAAGCTCCGTGATAAGTAAGTAGGTATGACCCTCACTCCTCCCCCATAAGGTTCCTATATTAAATAAAGCTTAGAAAACATGATTGTGATTAAAGAATACTGGGCAAGACTTTTTTACTGCAATTATAAACACATTTGAGTGCTTACTTTGTGCCACTCACTGTGGCACAAAGCATTTTTAATCCTCAACCAGAAAAATTTTCAGGGACAAACTTCAGAAAGTTTTTCTTCATATAGCTTGACTGCTTATAGGCATCTATGTAAAAATACTGTTAAGAATGTAAAAATGAGTCAAATACCAGTTTTTGTTGTTATAACCCTATAGCTTTGGGGGAAAAAGGTTATGAAATGTATTCTTAAAATTAAGTATTGGATTTAATAGTATGTTTCTATACTCTTAACTACAGTATTAACAAATGATCAATGATAACCATTATACTCTTTTTATTAATAGAATAATATCTTTAGAGCTTCAGAGATATTCCTAGGTTTGAACACTGGCTCCATATACTGAAAACTATAGTATAAAACCTTTGGTGAGCTGTTAAGCTTCTGAGCTTTAGTTTATTTGTGAAATTAGTATAGTGATGTATTTCTCAAAGAATTGTGACTATTAAATGAGAGAGTGCATGTGAAGTTATATCATGTTGTAGACATTCACTAAAACTTTGTTTCTTTTCCTTTTTTTCTCTGCTTCTACTATTAGGAATATCCATCTTTTAGAATCTTTTTGAAATTGTATAGGCAATGCATTTTTAAATTCTCTTATTTAAAAAAAAATTATTACTGTTAAAACTATTTTAAAACTTTCCTGAAGTTCTGCAGATGAGGACCTGATTTATTTCAACTTTTTGCTTTTCTGCACATTGCTAATAAAATGGGCATCTATAATTGTTTTGAATTTATATATTAGAGAAATTTTAATAAATGGTCATATTTGTTAATGTAAATATTTCACTTATAACTTATAGCAGTGCTTTTGGTAATTCCTGTTAAGCGAAATAATACATAAATAGAGTTTCTTCCTTTTTCTTAGTTTCCCCAAATTAAACAGGCAATATTATAAAGAGCCTGGACTCCAGAGCCAGACTATCTGGATTTATTTTTTTTTAATATTTTTAAATTAAATTTATTGGGATGACAGTGGTTAATAAGATTATTATAATAGGTTTCAAGGGTACCATTCTGTGATATAGACTGTCTAGATTTAAATTCCTACTCTATCACTCACTAACTATGTAACATTCTGTGCTTTAATTTCCTCATTAGTACAATGGGTATAATAATTGTATTCACCTTGGGTTACTTAGTTAGATATATATTGCCTTTAAAAATGGCTGGCACATACAAAATGCCATAAAAGTGTTAACTGTTACACTGATTATATGTATTATCTGTATATTAGTTGTAATGTAGAAAAAAGTAGTGATTAATATATCTTGGTAAGTGTTTAACTTGGTAATTTTTCATTTGGAAGAAAAAGAACAAATTTAGTTTAATTTGCAGTTCCTCGAAAAATATGTCAGACTTTTATGTAGCATTTTGTGTTTGCCAAATTCTTCACATTATTTTTTATTTCTTATTCTTACTGTTTAGATATAGTGGGAAAAACATTTGTATTGTTTCCCATAAAGAAACTAAAACATACAGGCCTTGGCCAGTTGCTCAGTCAGAGAGCATCCGACAACACCAAAGTTGTGGGTTCAATATCCAATCAGGGCACATATGGATAGTGATCAGTGAATGCACAACTAAGTGGAACAACAAATAAATGCATCTCTCTTTCTCTTTCTCTCTCTCTTCCCCTCTCCTCTAACATCAATTTTAAAAAAGGAAAAAAAAAGAAATAGACATGTGGAACGTTCAGGACCTTTTATAGCATGACAGTAGAAAAGTCAGTAGAAAGACAAAAATAAGAATTTGAAATATTTCATGTGCCAGTATGTTGAGCCAGGCTATCTCTACTTCTTAAATATTCAGACAACAAACTTATTAGTTGGCAAAAGAAATGTTAAAAGTGTATTATTGTTCTGTTCTTCAAAACTTTCATTGGCTATCTGCTTTGGATGTGTTCTCTCAGTTGAGGTTGATTCACTGAGGGGTATATGAAGAAAATCATTTAAGATAGTATTAGACTAATTAAAGTTAAGTATTTGCCTAGCTATTCCTTAGGACACTTGAGAGTTGAATATCTTTTTTTAGTTATCAACTGGCTTCCCTCCATATTTGATGAACTAGATTAAAAACTTCCCTATTTCCATGTCATCAATACTATAATACTACATATCATGGGTTCAGTGTGATTTTCTGAGCCACCCTAGAAATTTAACTATCATTGGTAGTATTTTTTTTCAGTGAAAAGTGATTCAATGTTTCAAAAAATAAATTATTATACAATGAACTTTTGAAAAGCACTAGGAATAAGAACAGAATCTATAGTTTTGTAAAGACATATTAGAGAAAGGTTTAAAATAGATGTTTATTTTTTCTTGTTTCAAATATTGTGTAGTGTCTCTAAGTCATCAGTTTAAGAATATGATGAACAGTTTGGTTGGGATCTGGAAAATAAATGATGACTAAAAGACTCAAAGAGAACCATTTCTGTAAAATAGAATTGTAAGTGGTTCTTAAACAAGTAAATAATAGGAGAGTGTTTAATTTCAAATTTGTGATTATTTGTAGTTGCTTAGGAGGTAGGATTATTTTGTAAAATAATTTTATGAATTTTTAAAAAATAACAACTTAAAATTTAGTATTCCAGTCTAATAATTTGTAAACATTTATGAGAATTTCCTCATAAATGTATTTTTATTATAGAAGATTAAAGAAAGATAGTTCTATATCTGTTTAAAATCGCAAGGTGTTGACTTAAAGACACAGTACCCTTGGTATTTTCCACAGAAATAATGTTTAAATATTTTGAACAAGTTCTACAAAATATTTTTCTGCTCTTTCTTTCTTTCTTTCTTTCTTTCTTTCATATTTTCATTCTGCTGATTAAGGGCATAGACTTAGGGAACCTAATCACCAGTAACCCAGTTTGAAACTCAAATTATTTGTAAAACCTGATTTGATTAAACTACTTTAAATTTTTCTAAAAGATATAAAGTTACATGTTAAGTCTTTTTAAAGTTATAGCTTGTAAAAATGATTATTCTCTTTAATTGAGATGGTTATGGACATTTTAGACTATTACTGAGGCTAACATCAGCTGCTGAGGGACATCAAATTTTGACTCAAGAGAATACTAATATTTTCATAAGCAGGAATTTTTCTCAAAGAGGAAAAAACATACATTGTGTGCATGTATTCATATTATATATACATTTAGGTAAAAAGAGTCCTAGGACTTGAGAAGCAGTGTGAGGTTTTTCATAGTGGTATAGAAAACATAAATAGTTTTTTGATTCAATTACTTGTTCTAGAGATAATAACTACTCACTATGAACCAGATATTCAGCAATAATTAAGACAGGTAGAGACCATGAAGCTTAAAGAGTGATAGATATTACAAAGAACAAACAGTTCTTTCAGGTACTTAGAGAATAGAGATATCAAAGTTGTAAGTCAGATATTTTTATATAGATGGTAATAGTAAAGGCATGTAAAATGCAACCTCTCAGTTTTATTTTATTGTTGAGGGTAGGAGAAAGAGAGAAACATCGATTTGTTGTTCTACTTCCTGATGCATTCATTGGTTGACTCTTTTATGTGCCCTGACCAGAGATCAAGCCCACGATGTTGGCATATCGGGAGGATGCTCTAACCCAGTGTTTCCCAACCTTTTTTGTGCCATGCCCCACCTTAACCTTTCTAAAATTTTTATGTCCCCCCCTATGTAACATACATAATTTTTAACATTAAAAAATTGATTTGTTCACTTAATAAACATAAATGATAGGTTCTAGGAAGAAATCACTATGAAATTGTTAACAAAACACAGTAAGTAAAATTTCAAAATATATAATGAAAAACAAATTTAAATTCCAAATAATTTTAATACAGATTTTTCTATATTAATTTATTATTTTAATTTAGTGTGATCCTTGCTCTTGATGCTTGCTGCACAGAGATTTTATATTAGGTTTCAATTTGGTTAGCTTTAGTCTCAAGTCTCCACGTTGTGTTATATCCAGCCAATTTCTTTTTTTTTACCAGTAAATCATTTACACCACTAAATCCACAGTCAGCTAAAAATGAAGATGGAAACGGTAGCAATAGTTTTCTTGCACATTTGGTTGAATTTGGGTATTTGATTTCTGTTTCCTCACAAAGCCATGCCATCGGTCCTTTGATATTAAATAAAGCTTTAACTGACTCATCATTTTGCAATTCTGCGAGTTCTTCTTGATACTGCATATTTGATATATCAGACAAATCCACTAACATTGGCTGCATCATCCATGTTGGGAAATCAATTTGTTTTAAATCAGAAAATCTTTCTTTTAAATCAGCCGATAGAATATTCAAATGATTGACAATAACAAGTAAAGCGGTATCAGTTACTTCACATTTTTGGAGCCAATGAAACTGTTTAAAGTTTTTGTTGTTAATATGTTTCTGACATAACTCAATATTGGTAATGAAACCAAATATCTTTGCTTTTGCATCGACAAGAGTTTTATTTGTTCCTTGAAGTTGCTTATTTAATATATTTAGTTTTTCAAATATATCGGCTAAGTAACTCACAAATGCTTTACCATCTATTGTTAACAGATACTTCATTTCAGGTTTGTCGCTTAAAAATCACTAAGAGTATCAAACAGTTCCATAAATCTTTTCAAACAGTTTCCTTTAGATAGCCATCTTACTTCAGTATGAAGTAAAAGTCTCACATGGTCTTCATTTTGTTCTTCACAAAATAGCTTGAAAAGACGCTCACATTTGGCACTAGCTTTAATAGCATTAACACACTTTATTACTGTATGTAATACTTCATTCAGAACAGGCGAGATGTTTTTAGCTACCAAGTTTTCCCTATGAATAACACAGTGCACAAGAATCATTTCTGGATTCGCATCTTTCATCAATTTGAAGCAGCCATTTTTCTTGCCCATCATATTGGGAGCACCATCTGCAGCACAAGATGTTATATTTTTCATTGGTATATCATTGACATCTAAGTAGTTTTTTAGCTTATTATATATACCTTTGGAGGTAGTGGTGCTTTCTAATCTTTTACAGAACAACATTTCTTCAGCAAAATATCCTTTATCAATATATCTTACGTAAGTTATCAATACTGCCTCACTGTCTCTCAAAGTTGATTCATCCATTTGCAAGGAGAATTTTCTTGTTTTCAGCTTTTCAATAAGTTGTTTTTCAATATCCTCACTCATTTCGTCTATTCTTCTGCTAACAGAATTGTTACTGAGTGGCATAGCTTTTACATCTTTTTCAAGAACCATTTTAAGAAATGCTGATATTGACGGTTTTATTAAATTCTCTCCTATAGTGTGATTTTCTCCAGTTTTAGCAATGAATAAAGAAATTTGATAACTAGCCTCAAGAACACGATTATTAGTTGAAGTATGAGCAGTAAATAGAGACTTTAATGTTCTTTTTTCAAAATTTTTCTTTAAAGTTTTAAAGTAACTCAAATCTGAATTAATATGAGCTCTATGTTTTGCCTTCAAATGCGCCTCAAGACGACCTTGTTTCATTGATGCGTTGGTCAAGCATTGCTGGCATAAAAGACAAAAAGGAATCTGCTCATCGTGAACAGTGGGTTGAACCCAAATTTTAAGTATTCCTCCGAATATTGATGAGTATTTTTCTTGCTTGCACCACTCATTTTACTATGGGCTATAATAAAAATAAGATCAATTAAAAACTAATATTAAAATATGTGTTAAAATATATTCAATGTGACAAAGAGTAAACGTATACTAAAAATTCATATTTATTTAAATGTATATAACACATTTACTACACTACTACCGCAAATCAAAAGGTATCTATATTTTTTCTACTTGACAAAATTTTCTGGAAAGTTATGCTTCTAAAATTAAAATTGTTGTACGTGCACTATTATAGCCCCAATAATATTTATAAAATATTAGTGCTTTCTAGCCCCAATGCAAGAAGTACTTAATAGTTTAATATTGATAAAAATAAAATCAAATACCAATTATATCTATACAATATATATATGTATATTTATTAAATCAACGAGCTTTTACAGCAGTTTTGACTGACACTTATTTCAAATTAACACCAACTGAATGATGTGAAACACTACAGAATAACTGCCTTAACGAGTTTTTTTTTTTTTTTTACTTTTTTTTTTTTTTTTCATTTTTCTGAAGCTGGAAACGGGGAGAGACAGTCAGACAGACTCCCGCATACGCCCGAACAGGATCCACCCGGCACGCCCACCAGGGGCGGATGCTCTGCCCACCAGGGGGCGATGCTCTGCCCATCCTGGGCGTCGCCATGTTGCGACCAGAGCCACTCTAGCACCTGAGGCAGAGGCCACAGAGCCATCCCCAGCGCCCTGGCCATCTTTGCTCCAATGGAGCCTTGGCTGCGGGAGGGGAAGAGAGAGACAGAGAGGAAAGCGCGGCGGAGGGGTGGAGAAGCAAATGGGCGCTTCTCCTGTGTGCCCTGGCCAGAAATCGAACCCGGGTCCTCCGCACGCTAGGCCGTGTTTAGCGAGTTTTTAAAATGTCCGGGTTCCCCGCGGCAGATGGCACGCTCCGCAGTGAACCCAGGACGAAGTTTACTTGACGACGCTAATCACCCAGTTGATATTTTGGTCTCGTCCAACGAAATTATACTTAATAATTATTTACCGCAATTATTTAAGAATTGCATTTTTTGTTAAATTTGGCACCAATATCTAGCATTGCATTTAAATGGCCCGGGGCGAAAGAGTTAAAGTCTAGTTGAGTCCATTTTCAAATTGCCCCCCTTAACTATCGAATTGCCCCCCTTTGGGGCATAGGCCCCACGTTGGGAAACACCGCTCTAACCAGTTTAGCTACCCAGCCAGGGCCTCAACTTCTCAATTTTGTCAGTGATGGACTGGAGACCCAGAAAAGGAAAATTGTTTATACAAGGTCACATAGCAAGTGATATATTTAGGACCCATGTCCCCTGCTTCCTATTCTACTTATATTTGCCATTTGATTCAAGCAGGATGCTGAAAGGGCAGAAAGTAAGGTAAGGTATCTAGAAAGTTTGACCAGCCACTTTTGACTAGAATGTAGTTAATGTAATATGAGAAATTATACTTTTGAAACATTTCTTCACGTTTGTTTTATTTATTTGAATTTCTTTTGATTTTCCTTTAACAGTAACTAAATAATATTTCAGGGTTTTGCTAAATCCACATCTGCACAAAAATTTTAAAGGTATCTATGCCACTGGAAGTCATGTACATTGGTCCCATGGTTTCTGAAGCTGTTATCTGCTATAACTTTTCAGTAGTATTGTTTTATTTTTTTCTTTAGTAAAGAAAGTTGTTTCCTTTAATTATCTTGAATTGACTAAGCTACCATGTACTTGTTGCAGGAACGAAAGAAAAAGAGGATGATGGAAGATTAAGAACACAATTTTTCCTGGGATTGTTTTGCTTCAACACAGATTTGAAATCCTGTTGCTATAGACTAATTCTCACTATATCTGATAAGAAAAGACCGTTATGAATTATAAAGAGTATTCTAATCACATATGAGGTTTTGACTAAACTAATAGATAGACATACAGATCTGTAAAAAGTTACATGACTTCATGTTTGTTTCCATTATATTTTTATATTTGGTATTACTGTTTAAATTCCTTTAGGATAAAAAGTTTGAATTTTTATTTTTTAAAGGGTATTAAATAGAAAAACTAGATACACATCCTAGTAACTTAGTTTTACTTTGGGACAGTAAAGCACATGAGTAAATAAACTGAGAGTTGAGTCTGCAAAGCTAGACATAGTAACAACAGGAAGCATCCCACCTACAATGCATATGGCAAAGGAGAAAGATTATACAACAGAATACAGACAAAAATAGCTGCAAGTTAAAACCGCCTATTCTGTTTTACAACCTTAGATCTGCCATCTCAGAAATAGTGATACTATATCTTTCTTCCAGATGTAATGTGACATTAATGTATTTTAATTTATAAGAAAGTTTGTTCTTAAGTATCCCACTTCATACTTATATATAATTGGTAGTTAGGGCAATGTTGCCTATATGTTTTAAACTATTATTTTTTTTCTGGTATGTATTTATGTCTTAGGAACACACATTTTTTACTTTATTGTTGTGCCAAATTTTAAGAAATTTGTTACATGAAACATTGATCATATAAAGGCTATAAAAATAAATGATGAAAAGTGGAATGTAATGGAGGAATTCCTTTAAGTACAAAGGATGTACTTAAATGATGTTTTAAAATCACTTCCAACCCGGGGTTAAAAGAGACACAAGAAAACTCACTTCTGAAATGTTGGAAGTCACTGCTGCTTGAATAGTAACAAAAAATGTGAAAGTAAATAGAGCATTTCTGAAATATTAATCATAAACTAATGAAAGCATTTCACAAATAGAAACTCCATTTACATCTAAGTTATGAAATCTTCATTTTATTGAGTTACTAGTATATATTCTTTATTTTCTTTGAAATTATTTATAGAGTCTATATGAAGATAATATAGGAGTAAGGATTTTATATAGTATATGGATGATATTCTGTGAGTATTAAGTACAAGAATACTGGCCTGTCAGTTACATTTCAAAATATATATTTTAAAGAACTTTATTTATTGATTTTAGAGAGAAAGGGACAGGGGAGGAACAGGAAGCATCAACTCATAGTTGCTTCTGGTATGTGCCTTGCCTGGGCAAGGCCAGGGTCTTGTACTGGTGACCTCAGCACTCCAGGCCAATGCTTTATTCACTGTGCCACCACAGGTCAGGCCATTTCAAAATATTTGATATTAGTTTGGGCACAAGCTATTTCTTCTCATTTACTGAAAGGGAATCAAATGAATGGTTTATAATACTGGACTTTTGTCCAATTTGAATAAGTTCATTCCCATTAAATCTGAGCAATTGAGCAATTAGTATATGGTCAAAGTTGGGTATCTAGCCCTATGAGCTTCTATGTCTATATTTCTGTCACCTAATTAAATAAAACTAACAGTTAACTTGAGATATATTTAGTGGTATTCATTGTTGAAATTCATAATTAGGTAAATATGATAATTGCTATAAGTGGCAAATATAGTGTTTCTATTTTATTTATTCCAACTCTAGTATTAGTTTTGATAACATACAATTTAATTTTTATCATATATATATACATCCATTAATTTATTAATTGTTTACACAATCCTGAACAATACCTGTTAAAACATTACTTTTTGTTTTTGTAATACTTTCTCCTACGTCTTAAGAGAGTGGTTCTAGTGGATGCATATTTAAATCTAAATCTTTGAGGTTGGGATCCTTATACTGATATTTTTTAAAGTTTCTCAGATGATGCTAAAGTGTAGCCAATGTGGAAAATTAGTGTTTTAGTGGATTGACTAAGATCCACTGTGTTCAAAGAGATCCTTCCACATCAGATTCACAGGGTGCTGGAGGGCTGATGGCAGTGCGGAATGTGGACTCCTGACTTGTTTTGGGAGTGACACTGGATTGTGATGAGAAATTCCTGTGGGAGTGGTTTCTTGATCACTAGCCCTAGTTGCTAAGACTAGAACAAGATAACTAAGAGCACTCATCCTGGTTTAGCCAGGGGAAGAATTAAAAGAGGAGCCTTCTGACTAAGTGAAATTGAAGTAAGTTTAGATGTTTCAGGAAAGTAATATTAAAAATAGCATATTATATAGCTGTTCAAGTACTAAAGTGCCTTGAAATGAAAGGCACTTCCAGAAGAGCCCCTACCTTCCATAATGGATAGTCTTTCTCAGGGACAATGGTGGGAACTGAATATTAACACACTGCCCTACCAGCTCTGCCCCTTGTCTCAGCACGCACATGCACACCCACACACATCATACACACTACCACCCAGCTATTCCAAAGCATTTAAGGTTACACATGTTGTGATGCGGAAATTCATTTCTGGAGCAAAGGAAGATTCTGCCTTGTCTCCGTTGCCTTTCTTTTTCTTTCCCTGTACCTTTCCTCTTTCCAAACGCTTAAACGAAAAACTTACACCTATTGGTTTGTTCATGAACTTTCTTAAGAGAATTTTACTTTTTTCTTAAATATATACTTAGAGTTGAAGAATTTAACATGGAAACATACTCATTGAAATCTCGCAGCATAGTGTAGTCTTTTTAACAAGTTAAATGTATCTTTACCCTTTCCTATATTTTACTGTGAGTGTGAGAGACAAGGAGAGAAAAGCTATGGCGGTCTAAGGGGATTGCTTACTTGCTGGTTACCTTTTATTGTGAACAGATACATAAAAGTAGTACTGTTAGCCTACTAAACCCCAGGTGAATAGTTTCGTTGCAGATAAGTGATTATTTTTAAAAAGATGTAGAATTTCTCTTTTGTAAGAATTTATGTGGATATAATAGTAAACACTTATTTGTGGTCAATGCAATAGGTGGAAATAGCATAAAATATACTTTTCTTCCTTTTCCACATAATACTGACTAGAATGACTAAACTGGTGAGCCTGGCTCTGCCAAATGAAAAGTTCAGTGATTTTACATCTCTACCCTTTCTTGGCAATTTTTCCTACCATTTCTTTTCAGTGCCTGTATAGCATTTTAAAATTACATCTTGTTATATGACTGATGAGAAGCATATGCTTCTATGAGGAAGAAAGGGGTTTATGACTTATATATAAAACATTTTTCATAGCTATTAGTAAGCTATAGGGAACTTCAAATAAAAAGCCAAAGAGGCTTTCTTTAAAAATAAAATAATGCTCTTGGATAACTAAAGATGTTTAGACCAGCCTTTCAAAAACAAGGACAATTTTTAAAATTCTACATTATCAAGGCCCACTACATTATTTATAAAAACCAGCTCTAATGTTCCCTAAAATTTACATTATGTTAAGAGTAAAATAAAATTTATTGTAACAAATTTGGGAAGATGAAAGGGGGGGGGGAAGCTACAAGTAGAGTAAATAAGAAAAGTTGCAGATCTCAGAATCTCTTGGAAAGAAAACACTGATGTTAATGAAGTTTCCAAGCTAGCATTTGGTAGTTTTGTAAAAAAAAACCTAAAAATGGAAAAGGAGACTGGACTAGTCTTGCTCAAAGTAATCCTACAAGTCATAGGAATCCCGTTGCTGGTCAGGAATTTTTATAACAGGGCTTCAGGGTTTTTGAGGGCAATGTGACTTTCAACTTAATCTCTTTTGGGTCTTGACTTTTGTTAAAAACCTGTTGAAATCATTAGACTCTTGAAGAAGGATGTCTGTGAAAAATTCTTTATGACCTTGTTTATGTATCGGGATTCATGAATCTTCTGAAGGCTTATAATTAACCCTAGACCACCTGTGTCAGAATCACCTGAGGTGCCTATTTAAAATGCAGATTACTGGACTGTGCTTCAAACCTACTGTATTAGAATTACCAGTGATCTGAGTTCTGGTATCCGCATTGTAACGAGCATTCCCACATGATTCTTATGTTCACTACTGAAGTTTGAGAATCACTTCTCTAGAACATTATGTATTATACCTATTCTGCCCTTTGCTCAAAAGGTTTTTAATGATACTTAACCATGTTTTACTTACCTACAGAATATCAGTTAGGTTCTATTAGGCACCAGGATCATAAAAACTGCAGTTATTTTTGCTGTTAAACATCATTTTACTTTAAGTTATGAGAAATACACATTTTATATACTGTGTCTATGGGTACATATGACATACAAATTAGGACAAATTCAGTATATTTCTAGTCTTAGTAAAATATACTTATTTGCTCTAAAATGTATCTATAGTTACTCAAGTGTTTAATAGAGTTTAGGATATCTAATGAAAACTAGTTGAAAGTACTGCGAATCAAGAATAACAGATTTGATTCATGTGAATTTTGGAAAAGCATGACTTATGGAATTGTTTCAAAATATATGCAGCTTTATTTTAAATGTAATATGAACTGTCTTCAAGAAGAGTAATTTCTACATCTGAATGAATCAACCTTATTTGTAATTTACACATTAAGTGGTAATATGCTGCTAAAACAATTTAAAGACTGCTTGAAAATATTAGGTAAAATCTGACCAGACAGTTCCTTCCAAATATTGTTATAATAATTTATTTTTATTATTTCTTTCATAGATAATTTTAGGGTTGAACTTTAAACTAATAGGGACATACATTTATCTCATTTCAAATTATTGAACCTGAATTAATAGCTAGTATGTTCATGTACCTACTATTTAGTATTAGTATGTAAACACTTTTGTATCTTCACACTGAAAGACAGGTTATAAGTTCACTATTCTTAGGACTTTTTGTTTAATTACAGAAGAAAAAATTCCTTAAGCAAGAGTTTACCATATATTTTAGTCAAAGTTCTCATCAATGTTGTTGGAAGTTAAGGGTGACCAGGTAAAATGATACAAATTGCTCAGGAAAGAATCTTTATTGCTAGGAGGAAAAAATAATTATAAGATGATAAGTGCATTAGTCAGAAATATTTTTGTGTGGGAAAAAATACTTGTGCTATTGTTATATTATTCTTTCTGTGACCTTCAAAGGCATACACATGTCTTACACACACAAACACACACACAAATACACTGTTTTAAATGGATTATAATGGTTATAATGGCAGCTAACTAGTATACGGTAAGTATATACTTTATGTGTATTGTGTCGTTTAATCCACACAGTCACCTTCAAAGTAAGTACAATTTTAATTCCCATTATATAGATGAGAAAACATTTAGGTTAACTAACTAAACCAGGGTCACCTGACTAGTAAAGTTTAAGTTAAGCTTAATGTCAAACCATCATGCTTTACTAACTTTGAAGATGACTTCAAAATATAATATCTAAAGTCTTTATGTTTAAAATAATGGAGATTTCTCTTTTTGTTCATGATGGATGTGTGAAAAGAAGATATTGTCTGCTTATTATATGCCAGGTATAGTTATAGACCCTTTTATATATATAGCATTTAATCCTTATTTTCCTTATTTGTTTTTTTTTTCCTTAAGAAATTATATTTAATGGAGTGACATTGATCAATAAGAGTACATAGGTTTCAGGTGAACATCTCTATAGCAATTGAACTGTTAAGTGTGTTGTGTGCCCATCACCCAGAGTAACATCATTTTTCATCACCATACATTTGTCCAGCTTTACTCCACTCTCCCCAGTAACCATTTCACATTTATCTATGTCCATGAGTGTCAGTTTTATATCCCACCTATGTGTGAAATCATGTAGTTCTTGGCTTTTTCTGATTTGCTTATTTCATTTAGTATAATGTTCTCAAGGTCCATCCATGTTGCCATAAGTGGTAATATGTCACCATATCTTATGGCTGAGTAGTATTCCATTGTATATATGTACCATATCTTCTTTATCCAATCCTCTATCAAGGAACACTGGTTGTTTTCATGTCTTGGCCACTGTGAATAATGCTGTAATGAACATGGGAGTGCATGTGTCTTTGCAAACCAATTTTCGAATTTTTTTGGTAGATACCTATTAAAGGAATTGCTGGGTCATATATGGTAATTTTATTCCTAATGTTTTGAGGTAACACCATACTGTCTTTCATAATGGCTATACCAGTTTACATTCCCACCAGCCGTAAATAAGGTTTCATTTTTCTCCACAGTCTCTCCAGCACTTTTTATTGCCTGTCTTGTTGATAACAGCCAGTCTAATGGGTGTGAGGTAGTATGTCATTGTAGTTTTTGTTTGCATTTCTCTAATAGCTAACGAAGATGAGACTCTTTTTATATATCTTTTCTATGTCTTGGTAGAAGAGTCTGTTCAGGTCCTCTCCCCATATTTTCATTGGATCATTTGCTTGTTTTTGCTGAGCTTTGTGAGTTGTTTATCTATCATGGATATTCCTTTTTCTTTTTTTTTTTTGTATTTTTCCAAAGTGAGAAGCAGGGGAGAGGCAGACAGACAGACTCCCGCATGCCCCTGAGATCCACCCAGCATGCCCACCAGGGGGCGATGCTCGGCCCCTCTGGGGTGTTGCTCCGCTACTATCAGAGCCCTTCTAGCGTTTGAGACCATAGAGCCTTCCTCAGTGCCAGGGAAAGCTTTGCTCCAATGGAGCATTGGCTGTGGGAGGGGAAGAAAGAGAGAGAGAAAGGAGAGGGGGAGAGGTGGAGAAGCAGATGGGCACTTCTCCTGTGTGCCCTGGCAGGAATTGAACCCAGGACATCCACACGCTGGGCCAACACTCTCCTGCTGAGCTAACTGGCCAGGGCCTCTCTTGTATATTAACCCCTTATCAGAGCTGTTGTTTGTAAATATCATCTCCCATTTGATTGGTAGGCTGCCCTTTTGTTTTTTGTTTTCTTTTGCTGTGCAGAAGTTTTTTAGTTTCACATAGTCCCATTTGTTCATTTTTGCCTTTACTTTCCTTGCCTTTGGGGACAAATTCATAAATTAGTCTCTATGGCCAAGATCCATAAGTTTAGTACCTATGTTTTCTTCTATGTAATTTATTGTTTCAGGTATTATATTTAGGCCTTTGATCCATTTTGAATTAATTCTTGTGTATGGGGACAAACTATAGTCAAGTTTCATTCTTTTGCATGTGACTTTCCAATTTATTCAGCACTATTTATTGAAGAGGCTTTCTTTTCTCTGTTGTGTATTTTTGGCTCCTTTTTCAAAGATTATTTATTCATATATCATATATATGTGATTTTTTTTCTGGGCTCTAGATTCTGTTTCATTGGCCTGTTTTTCTGCCGATACCATGCTGTTTTGATTATTGTGGCTCTGTAGTATAATTTGAAGTCAGGTAGTGAGGTACCTCTGGCTTCATTATTTCTTCTCAGGATTGGTTTGGCTCTTTGGAGTCCTTTATGGTTTCATACAAATCTGTTGATTTTTTTTGTTCTGTTTATTTAAAAATTACATTGGGATTTTGATGGTTATTGCATTAAATTTGTATATTGCTTTCGGTAATATGGTCATTTTAACTATGTTTATTCTTCCAATTTATGAACATGGAATATTTTTTCATTTTATTGTATCTTTTTCTATTCCTTTAATTATTTGAAGTATTCAGTATGTAGATCCTTCACATCCTTGTTAAGTTTATTTCTAGATATTTTATTTTTGTTGCAACTATAAAAGAAAAGGATTGTTTTTCCAGTACATTTTCTGAAATTTTATTGTTGGTGTATATTTGTAAAATGGCCTTGTTTTCCTTTTATACAGATTAAAACTAAAGGTCCACTTTTGTAACCTGTTCAAGGTCATACTTTATATGGCAGAGTCAATATCTAACACTGTTGTTCTCTGTTTGGTGACTTTAAAAACTTAACTTGGACTGGGTCACTTTCTCAAGTAGTTTGAACACTATTTATTCCAGAATCAGACTAAGAGAGTGGGGAAGCCATCCTCTGGCTAGTAATAAATGTAAAGAAGAAATGTCATTTTTTTTCTGTTTCCTTCATGCTATTAAGTATATTAAGGTTATTTGTTCACAGCAATGTAGAATTTAGAAGACTTTTGCTCCTTGATTCTAGAATGGATAATAAAATAGTGTCTTGATATATTTACACAAAGTTCATACAGATCATATCAGTTCACCAAAATATGTTGTTAATTGTGTTTTAATGAAGGCTCTCTATATGCTAGTGATATTGTGAAGGAAATAAAATACAAGATCTTCAAAAATTTTCTTATCTCCATGAACACATCAAATTAATTTGATAATATATGATTAGGTCTTAGACTTGAGTGGGTAACAGTACATCCCAGAGGACCTTCAAAATCAGCATTTATGTAATTAAACTCATTAACATCTCACACAAACCTTACTTCTGCTTATATTTACTCTCCTGAATGGTGTCATCTCTCTTCACCCCAGCTCCCCAAGCTAGAAATACCATAAACTGTGCCACCTTTCTTTACCAACATACGCAGCAAATCACCAAATCCTGTAGAATTTGTCTCCTCATAACTTCTTAAGCCCACCTAAGTCACTTCAGTTCTGTCCCATTTGATCATGGTCTATGACCTTTTTAATGTATTGATGGATCCAGTTTGCTAATATTTTGTTGAGAATTGTAATATCTATTTTCAGCAGGGATATTGGACTATAATTTTCTTTCTGTGCAGTGTCTTTGTGTAGTTTTGGATTTGTGAGAATGCTGGCCCTGTAAAGTGAGCTTGGGAGTCTTCCCTTCTCTTGAATTTTTTAGAATAGTTTGAGAAGGATGGGTGTTAATTCTTCTTTGAATGTTTGGTAAAATTCACTGGTGAAGCTATTCAATCTGTAACTTTTGTTTACTGGGAGTTTTTTGTCTACTGCTTCAGTTTCTTTAGGAGAATCTGTATAATCAGATTCTCTGATTCTTCCTATATCAGTTTTGAAAGATTGCATATTTCTAGGAATGTATCCATTTCATTTATATTGTCCAATTTGTTGGCATATAGTTGTTCATTATATTTTCTGACAGTCCTTTGTATTTCTTTGAGTCTGTTTTTATATTTATCCTCTTTCATTATTGACTTTATTTCTTGGTGAGTCTGGTTAAAGGTTTATCAGTCTTGTTTATCTTGTCAAAGAACCAGCTCTTGCCTGGCCTGTGGTGGCGCGGTGGATAAAGCGTCGACCTGGAAATGCTGAGGTTGCCGGTTCGAAACCCTGGGCTTGCCTGGTCAAGGCTCCTATGGGAGTTGATGCTTCCTGCTCCTCCCCCTTCTCTCTCTCTCTGTCTCTCTGTCTCCTCTCTCTCTCTCTCTAGTTTAGTTTAGTTTTTGTATGGATAAGGGTCCCTGTACTGCTTTTTGAATGGGTTCTTCTTTACCACTGATTTTCAATGTCCAATCAGTCTTTTTTTTTTTTGCAAGAGAGAGACAGAGACAGACAGGAAGGGTGAGAGATGAGTAGCATCAACTTGTAATTGTGACACTTTAGTTGTGGATTGATTGCTTTCTCATACATTCCTTGACAGAGGGCGGGGTGTGGGCTCCAGCCAAGCCAGTATCCCTTACTCAAGCCAACAACCTTTGGGCTTAAGCCAGCCACCATGGTGTCATATCTATGATCCCATGCTCAAACCAGTGAGCCTCTGCTCAAGCCGTGACCTCAGGGTTTCAAACCTGGGTCCTCAGTGTCCCAAATTCACTCTGTTTTATTTATTTATTTATTTATTTATTTATTTATTTATTTTTGCAGAGACAGAGAGAGGGATAGATAGGGACAGACAGACAGGAACGGAGAGAGATGAGAAGCATCAATCATCAGTTTTTTGTTGTAACACCTTAGTTGTTTATTGATTGCTTTCTTATACAGTGTGTCTATAAAGTCATGGTGCACTTTTGACCGGTCACAAGAATGCAACAAAAGACGATAGAAATGTGAAATCTGCACCAAGTAAAAGGAAAACCCTCCCAGTTTCTGTAGGATGATGTGGCAGCATGTGCGCATGCGCAGATGATGACGTAACACTGTGTATATAGCGGAGCAGCCCACAGCCATGCCAGTCGAGATGTGGACGGTACAGAGGAAAGTTCAGTGTGTTCTGTGGCTCGCTAAATTCAAATACGTGACCAAAGTGCAATATCGGCGCGTTTATAACGAAGCGCCACCACATAGGAATAACATTACTCGGTGGGATAAGCAGTTGAAGGAAACCGGCAGTTTGGTGGAGAAACCTCGTTCTGGTAGGCCATCAGTCAGTGATGAGTCTGTAGAGGCTATACGGGATAGCTACCTAAGGAGCCCTAAAAAATCTGTGCATGAGCCCACATCGAACTGCACTGAATAGGTTTGAAACTGGGAGAGTTTTCCTTTTATTTGGTGCAGATTTCACATTTTTATCGTCTTTTGTTGCTTTCCTGTGACCGGTCAAAAGTGCACCATGACTTTACAGACACATTGTATGTGCCTTGACCAGGTGGGTACAGCAGACCGAGTAACCCCTTGCTCAAGCCAGCGACCTTGGGTCCAAGCTGGTGAGTTTTTGCTCAAACCAAAAGAGACCGCGCTCAAGCTGGCAACCTCGGGGTCTCAAACCTCGGTACTCCACATCCCAGTCTGATGCTCTATCCACTGCGCCACCGCCTGGTCACGCAGGTTCATTCTATTTTAAATTGTGTTTTACTATATATATGGGTGAGCTTCTGGACTCACTGTTATTGTCTAATGATCAGTTCCATTAGTGTAGCCCCTGCCTTAATTGCTACGGCTTTAAAATAAGTCTTGATAGCCAATATTGAAAGTCTTGTGAGTAGTTTTTCCATGGAAATCTCGTAATCTAGTCGTCATAGTATGTAGAAACCTCATGGCATTTTTTATTAGAATTAACCTCATTATGAGTCTTTGTGTCTAATAACATGGGATACTTCTATTTTACTCTCTTTAATGTCTCTCAATTATTTTGTTGTTAATGTCTCACAAAGTTGTGAAATTTTCCCAATATATGTTTATCTCTATAGTTCTGGTACTTAAAAATACATTGCCAGTATTTTATTTTTGTAAAAAAAAGCAGTTATTTTTGTATATTATTTGTACAGAAAGCTTACTAAATACTTTTTCATTCTAATAATTTATTTGTATACATTCATGATTTTTATGTGTGTGTTTCAAATATTTCTTTTTCATTTTAACTTATTAGGATGACATTGGTTCATAAAACCATATAGATTTCAAGTGTACAATTCAATATAACACCATCTACTCACCGTATTATGCACTCTCTACCTTAAGCAAAGCCTCTCTTCATGCACATTACCCCCCCACCCCCATTTGCCCACCTGCACCTAACCCCACCCCCCTTTCCCTCTGGCTATTGCCACTCTGTTCTCTGTGTCTATGTGTTATGCATATACATTTTTTAGTTATCAAACAATGATCACTTCCAGGAAATAATAAAACTTTTGTTTTTTCTTTACAAATCTTATACCTATTGTTTCCTTTCTTTGCCTTCATGTGGAAGCTAAAATTTCCAGTGTTGATGATAATGGCTCTCCCTGTAATATTGCTGATCTTAAAAAGAATACTTTTCACATGTCACCTTTAAATATGGCTTTTTTGTTGTTGTTGTGGATACCTTGTATTAGATTTTTAATATCCTCTCTGTTCCTAGTATGGAAACTTATCACACACAAATATTGAGTTTTATTAAATGCCTTTATTAAGATGATCGTATGATTTTTCTTCTTTAATCTCTTAGTGAAGCAGTTTTCAACCTGTGTGTAGCACAAATTTTTAAAACATGGAATTCCTGACTGTTTAGTCAGGGACACTGATTTCCTTTCCCTTAGACTATCAAATAAAATAATGACAACAGCCAATCCAAAAATAGATATCTGATGTGAATGAATCAAAATTATACCTATTTTTTTGGTCAGATCAGCAAAAAATATAATACAGTTCCTGGTGTGCCATAGTGTTTTAGTAATTAGTTTATGGGTGCCATGAGATGAAGAAAGTGAAAATTGATGTTAATGCAAATGTTAAATTACAGTTAAACAATTTTCTGAATTAAACCAACTTGCCATTCCTGTTATGAAACCAACTTAGTTGTGTTATAATATTTATATTATATATCACTCACTGGATTAGTAATTAAAATGTTTGGTTTGGACATTTTGCATGTCTATTTATAAAATGAAACTGTTCTGTTATTTCTGTAAAAGTAGTTAATGGGTTTACCTGTTTTTTTCCTATTCTCTGAAAGTGTTTTTGTAAGATTAGAATTTTGTTTCTTTAATGCATAGTGAAATTCACTTGTAACTCATCAGAGTGGTGTGTTCATGTGATAAGGTTTATAACTTTTAATATAATTACTTTAGTGGTTAAAGAATATTTAGGGTCTTAGTTTAATATATTGGATTTTTCTAGGAATCCATATATGTCAGGTATGTTTTCACATTTATTGGCATAAAAGTGTTCCTAATATTTTTTTCTCTACTTAATAGGTGTATGATTTGACATATTAGTTTTTTATATCTAACATTTTTAATTTATGCTTCTCTTGTTATTTTTTTGTAATGGCATTATAAATATTTTTTATTTTTTTGAGGTACTACCCTTTGGTACTACTAATACTTCTATTGTATGCTTACTTCGTGTTTAATTTATTTCTATAATTATATTTATTTTTTTCTACTTTTTTATTTTTCTTCATTCACTATATATTCTACTGAATTTTTAAGCATTAATTTAGATAATTTTTAAAATTAATTTTCAGTCTTTTGTCTTTTTCAATGTAAGCCTTTAAGGCCATTAAGCATCTACTCAGTGTTGTTACTTGAGCTGTATCCCACAAGTTTTGATATGTATGGTTTTTGTTACTGTTTTCTTATATTTTCTGATTTCTCTTGTGATTTCTTCAGTTAATTACGAGTTCTTAAAAATGTTTTGTTTGTTTATTTGTTTTTGCTGTACAAACCTGTAAGAATTTCTTTCTTTTTGTTACTGGTTTCTACATTTAAAAGCATTTTGGTCATGGGATATGAATCTTGAAAACCTTGTACTTTTTTTTTTTTTTTTTTTACTTTTTAAATAGAAAGATTATAATTCTTAGAATCCTATACTGTACCAGTGGGATCCATTTTTCCAATTTTAAATCCATTATGCTAAGAAAATGCATCCAGTGTGCTTTAGGGTTTGTAATTTAGTCACATGCACTTGCAATGCTATCATTACTCTGGTTTCTCTACCTGCATCTAAAATTTCGGATATTAGCTGCAGCATGAACAGAATGACTACAAAATTATTCTTCTACTACTATGAAAAAAAGTTAGATTCTAAAATCTCTTATTGAATAGTTGTTGCTTTATTATCATCATTTATTTTATTGTTTTAATTTGTGGTTTTTTTCTAGGCCATGAAAAAAACAATAGTGTAAATTTGGTTCAGATTTATTGATTATAAAGAACAGACATTAAAATCTTAAATCTGATTCATAGTCTTTTCCTAAAGACATTATATTAATGATGATGATTTTTTTCCCCGTACTTTTCAATACTTTAAAGTCCATAATGCTTATTGTTCTTGGAGTGATATTTTAAGGGGAAAAGGAGTAACTTTTAGCTCACCATGCGTTAACCTCAGAGTTTGGGTCAACATTTTTTCTTTTGAGATTTTTCCTACAATATATGTTATAATATTTATATAACATTGAACTTTTGCATATTATTTAACAGTCTCATGAACTGTTTTTCCTGACACTACTTCTCTTTTTATTTTATTTGGGTGACACTGGGTAACATAATTATATAGGTTTCAGGTGGCCAATTCTGCAACACAGTTCAGTATCACCATAGTATGTTTTCAACCTCCCCCAACTCAAGTCTTTGTTCATTACCATTTATATCCCCTAGTCCCACTCCACCTCCCCCCAAGCCACCCAGCAGTCACCACACTGTTGTCTGTGTCCATCAGTTTTTCCTCTTTTTTTTGTCATTTTGTGCCTTCTCTTTCCACCTCCCTCACTCAACCCCCTCCCCGACAGCTGTCAGCCTGTTATCTATGTATGAGTCTGTTTCTATTTTGCTCATTAGAGTACATACTATTTCTTGTATACTCACAGATAATCCTACAAATTAGCTAGTGCTCATTACTTTCCAGATAAGAAACCTAGATTAAAATGCTAAATTTAATTGTTCAATGTGCCTTAGCTAGTAAGTGGGATGAGTCAGAGTTCAAACTATCTCACCTGTATTTTTATCTTTTTGTAAGTTTGAGATCATTAAGAAGCAAACTTAAACCATGAATGGCTTAACATGTTCCAATATATGAATATTTTGATTTTCCATATTACTTTTATTTGCAATGCAAATGCTTAAGAAAAGTTTTCCTGAGGTACTTACTACTAAATATTCTCCACTGTCATTTATCTTTAGTTTAATCACTTCATTAAAATGAGCAAAATGTAGGCCCTGGCCAGTTGGCTCAGTGGTAGAGCGTCGGCCTGGTGTGCAGAGGTCCCGGGTTCGATTCCCGGCCAGGGCACACAGGAGAAGCGCCCATCTGCTTCTCCACCCCTCCCGCTCTCCTTCCTCTCAGTCTCTCTCTTCCCCTCCTGCAGCTGAGGCTCCATTGGAGCAAAGATGGCCCGGGCGCTGGGGATAGCTCCTTGGCCTCTGCCCCAGGCGCTAGAGTGGCTCTGGTCGCAACAGAGCGACGCCCGGGAGAGGCAGAGCATCACTCCCTGGTGGGCAGAGCATCGCCCCCTGGTGGGCATGCCGGGTGGATCCTGGTCGGGCGCATGCGGGAGTCTGTCTGACTGTCTCTCCCCGTTTCCAGCTTCGGAAAAAATAAATAAATAAAAAATAATAATAAAATGAGCAAAATGTAATTATAAAGTTTGATTCTGTCTCCCCAAATACTTTTCCATTTATCTCTAACTTCTATATAGGATAGACATAGTCTTTGAAGTTTATTTTTCAAGTAGATTTCATTATTTTGGTCTGACTTTGAAATAATTGCTCAAAGAATGTTAGGCAAGAAGTATGCTTGAGTTATTAGTTTAAAAACTTTCTGCTAGAATGCATTGGTGTGTGTGTGTATCAAATATGGAATTCCAGAAGAACATAGTAGCCTTATATGACCTTGGTCAGAACTTCTGGCTATTTCAGTCTATAAATTAAGTCATTGGAACACAAGAAAGTGTTTCATGAAATATGTTGGATGGATGGATGGATGGGTAAATAAGTAGAAGCATTGTATATATGTTTTTATAGTATGTAGTCTTGTGTATGTGTACTTTGTGCTGTTGCTAGTGTCATAGACTTAATAGCAGAAGGAACACTTCTAGATGAAGAACCCTGACAAGAACTTCTGATAAATCCTTCATTGTGGTATTATTAGCTCATATAGAAGCTATGTATCTATATCCATAGTCTACATGTATTCATCTTAACATTATTTATATATTCATTTAACATAAGAGTTGTCAATGAATTTTTTAATAAGAAAATATTTACACATACATGAAAGCTGGTCTTGACAATTGAAGAAAAGTATAGTTTACTATTTGCTTTTCATATATACAATAAGCTGCTGCATTTATACATTTAGTAATGGAATGCCCCAAAAAACCAACTTTTCTGCCACAGTGTCATCACTGTGCTTTCTTTTTTTTACCTTTATTGAGGTATAATGGACAAATCTTTAAAATATTTTAAGTGTACAACGTAATGCTTTGATATACATTGTGAAAAAGGTTTTTTCCATTGAGTTAATTAACACATTCATCACTTCACGTATTTACTTTGTGTGTATGAGAGAGAACATTTAAGTTCTACTCTCTTAACAGATTTCAATTATACAATACAGTATTATCAACTGTAGTCACCATGTTCTACAATAGATCTATCACTATACTCTAAGTTTGGATGCAATAAAACAGTTTTACCTTAATGTATATGTTGGTAGAAATTTAATATTGTGAGCTATGTAAATAAACTTGTATAATTAAAATGTTTTTTAATCATCGGGATTTAAACACAATTAAAGTTACTTTTCAATTAAGAAATAACCAAAGAAAATTCTGGCAATTGTTTAAAAGATTTCTCTAGCACTATGTATTGCATACATCCTAGAACCAGCTGAGCTATTCTCAGCGCTCTGGGGCCATACTCGAACCAGTGCAGCTGGTGGCTTTGGGAGAGGAAAAGGGAGAGTTAGGGGGAAAGAGAGGGGAAGAGAAGCAGATAGTTACTTCTCTTTTGTGTTCTGACCAGGAATCAAACCCAGGATGTTCATATGCCAGGTATGGCTCTGTCCACTGAGCCAACTGGCCAGGGCCTGGATACACTTGTTTTTCTTTTTCTTTTTTTTTTTAAAGACTTTAAAAAAAAGATTTTATTTACTCATATGTAGAGAGAGGAGATAGAGATAAAGATGAGGGAGAAGAGCAGGAAACAACTTGTTGCTTCTCGCATGTGCTTTGACAGGGTAAGTGCAAAGCCTCGAACCAGCGACCTCAGCATTTCAGGTTGATGCTTCATCCACTGCGCCACCACAGGTCAGGCTCTTTTTTTTTTACAGAGACAGAGAGAGTCAGTGAGAGAGATAGATAGGGACAGACAGACAGGAACGGAGAGAGATGAGAAGCATCAATCATTAGTTTTTCATTGCGACACGTTAGTTGTTCATTGATTGCTTTCTCATATGTTCCTTGACCAGGGGCCTTCAGCAGACCAAGTAACCCCTTGTGGTGAGCTTTGCTCAAACCAGATGAACCCACACTCAAGCTGGCAACCTCAGGGTCTCGAACCTGGGTCCTCCACATCCCAGTCCAACGCTCTATCCATTGGGCCACCGCCTGGTCAGGCATACATTCTAAACTATACTCTTTTGAGCTTAAACTAATCATAGAAAGTGAGTCCATTAACATGCTTTCAAATATTTATCATTTTATATATAGTATTTAGTAATTTAACCATTTAACACATCTGTTTATATTCTTTAAGCTCAGAGTATTATATAAACTTTTGCTAATTTTTTTTTTGTTTTAGCTTTATATAAACAATGTTTTGTTTGAAAGATGTATTATTAATGTTACAGGCAAATGAATATCTAGCTTAAACATTGGCTTAAGGCTTTCTTTTTTTTTCTTAATAATTAATGGTATTTGAATCATAAAAACACTCTTGAGTTTTAATTATGTTGTTAGGATTTGGGGATTTAAATTTTCATTCCTCCACTGACATTCTCTGATAAGATTTTTCAGATTTCAGTAATTATTTATACAACTCAAAAAAAATGTAGATTCTTTTCTAAATTAATTCTTTTATATATATTTTAATATAAACCAGATATGAACTAAATTTCTTATATCTATTACATAATTCTCTTATCCCCTTATTAACCAAATAAAGTACAATAAAAAATTACAGATTGTCTTGGAGAACAAAGGAATTTCTGAGAATATATTTGCAGATTTGGGATCTGTGATATAGTATGAGAAGCAATTCACTTACCCTGTCTTTGTTTCAGTATACTAAGAAAAGTTTTGAGAATAATTATCTTTATCATGAACAGAGAAAAACCACATATGTTTTTAAAGATATTTGAGTTACATATTACTTTTAGAATTCGGGGGCATTATGAATGGATCTAATACCAATTTGCTTTGATACCTTCAGAATTTTGTTAAAAGTTTTGAATTTGTGTATTTCCTGAAATTTTAGGGATTTTATACATTTTTTTTACTCTGTTTTAGTATAAATCTGTTTTTTATGCTTTACCACCCAGACTTTTATAGAATGATACCAGCCACTGAGAATACATAAATAAATGAGACAATACGAAAATGCCTGTGTTCTGATACACCTTTTATTTTTATTTTACAAAAACAAACAACAGGCTTACTTTGCTGACTTCTGTGCTAGTACATATTTTTAATGATACTGCATCACAACTGACCAGGCAGTGGCGCAGTGGATAGAGCGTCAGAGGGGGATGCGGAGAACCCAGGTTCAAAACCCTGAGGTCACCAGCTTAAGCACAGGCTCACCAACTTGAGCACAGGGTTGCTGGTTTGAGTGTGGAATCATAGACATGACCCCATGGTTGCTACCGTGAGCCCAAAGACTCTCTCAGTCCAGTAGGCCGTTACTACTTTGGAGTCTGACAGAGATGCAGTTTCACAGCCAGTATCCGAGAAAATAAATGTAGACATCTCCACTTTCCAACAGGAAGATTTGGGGCTAGATAGCTCCCATCGTCACCCCCAGTTTTTGGATCAGGGGAAGGGTAAAGCTTCATTGCTCTTTTCTGGAGTATGTACCAAGAAGCACTGACAGGCCTCTTTCCAGTCACGTAGGCTCCTGTGATGCGGCTTTCCTATCTTCAGTATAGTCTAGTATTTCCTAGCATTATTAATGCCCGAGACAGAGAATAGCTTCAAGATTTGAGAGAGCTGGACCAGTAGTCAGCGTGAACCACAGTTTCTAGATTCTAGCTATAGTGAAGAACAGCAAACCTATGAGTTTGTGAGGTCCTTCTCTGTTTTCCTAGCCTGTGAGCATTCTCTGTCCGTTGTTGGAGCCAGGCAGTTCTCTTTGAAAGTAACAACTCAGAAGCAGTGTCATGAGCATTTGAAATCATCATTCAACAAAAGATACAGGGAAAACAAAGCTAAAAAGATGAACTTAGTATTTAGTTGATGTGTGGTTAATAAAAGACATCTCTTATTTGTGTGTTCAGAATTAAGTTGATGCTCTTGGTAAAGTTTTGGGGGTGAGAAGGGGCCAAGAGACGATCGCATCATTAATTTTACTGGGTAGATTTAAAGACATTTATGAATTTTAAGCACCATATATTAATAGGTGATTAGTTTATGTTCAACTCATGATGAATCCTCATCTCACACTACCTCCTCATTTTAGTATTTAGTGTTTCTTTTAGCATTACTTAAACTGATTTTACATCTACCACGTATACTATGTTTTTTCTTACATCTGGCCTTTGTTCAAGCGATGCCTTCAGTGAAGAATGCCTTTTACTTGTCTTTGTTTCATTCTTATTTATCATTTAAGATTTAGCTTAGACCTTCTGTCAGACAGTTTTGTTCTTCTTCAGTGCACTATGGCAGCATCTAGTTTTATACTTACTATCTCTTATATTAGAATTTTCTGGAACTACCAAGAGAGCAAAGATAAAAGAGCTAGTACAGATCACAGCACATAGAGATACTCAATAAGTATTGTTTAACTGAATATAGATGTAAGAATAGCTATACATATTCTGATTAATGCTAACAAACAATAGTTGATAGATGTTTTGATACTATTCACAACTGCAAAAATAGAATGTAAAAGGTGTACTCTATGAATATTCATTGATTTGGCACATTTATCAAGCACTCACTCTGAACCAGACACTGTGCTAGACATTAAAATGTCTATGAACTTTAAATTTATCTCATCAAATAAGTATTTTGGACTTCAGTTCAGAGCCACTTATATTTGTGATATTTGATATTCTTTATACATTATCATTAGACATAGAGAAAATAAAATCTTAAGAATTCAGTAAACATCACACCTGACCAGGCAGTGGCACAGTGGATAGAGCGTCGGAGTGGGATGTGGAGGACCCAGGTTTGAGACCCTGAGGTCACCAGCTTGACCACGGGCTCATTCAGCTTCAGCATGATCTCACCAGCTTGAGCACAGGGTCGCTGGCTTGAGCATGGAATCATAAACATGAACCCATGGTCGCTAGCTTGAGCCCAAAGGTTGCTGGCTTGAGCAAGGGGTCACTCATTGTGCTGTAGCCTCCTGGTCAAGTCACATATGAGAAAGCAACTAATGAACAACTAAGGTGCCACAATGAAGAATTAATGCTTCTCTCTCCTTTCCTGTCCCTATCTGTCCCTCTATCTCTATAAAAAAAAAAATGGGTAAACATATTTCACTTGCCAAGACAGAAATATTTCTTAAGTGCTGATATCTCCAAGATGCAAGAGATGAATCTGTATTCTGTAGATGAATTCCAAATGACTTGTTACTTAAGTAAATATAGTTTAAAATCTGTATCTACTTGCCTACAAAATAAAAACATTAAATTTACATTCTATTTTTATTTAACTTACTGGAATTAAATAGAAATAGGATTCAGTTCAGGTTACAAAATCACTTAATTTCTTTTCCACTCTTACTCTCTCTCCTACATTCAGTTCCACCCTGCTGATGTTTAAAATCTCATGGTAACTGAATGATCATTCTTACTCTCATCTCTTACCAGTGCTATAAGAAAGCTTCTTGTCCAGTGTGGACAAAGGTTTAATAAAAGCTTTTCTCCTTCAACATGAGAGTTTGACCTTCTGTTAACTCTCTAGTCTGTTTCCTTGGTAACCTGATAAGGGTAGTATATCAGCTGTGTCACTAGGCAACATTGCTTATGGTAAAAATGACCCCTAATTGATAAACTTCATGTGTGTTGATAGCACTATAAATAATACCTGGCAGGAAGCCATATTTTTGGGTTTCCCTGAATGTGGTGACTCTTTTTAAATGGATAGGCCCCTTGAAGTGATTCTGAAAGCTATTCTTACAGAGTCATTACAAGAAATACTGACTCTAGGTGGGGCATGAGGCCTCCCAAGTCAATGTAACTACCTTGCCTTCTTGCTGGGAGCTGGGTGGGTCCCATCTTAGAAAGAAGCCATGATCTAGGAGACCAGAAAACTCCCGGATGGCTGTGTAAACCACTATGTGGACTGCTGTAAGGACTTGTGCAGAAGAGAAACAAGTAACACTGCCCTACAGGCAAGCTGTGGTACGTGTCCTATAACATTCCAAGTAAACTGGTGCCCACAGTAGCCTATGGTTGTCCTATAACTGCATATTCAGTTGAACCTCAGAAGATTCCTTAATGGTTATTGAGGATATGGCTACACTTTGTTTCTGGAACTGTACTAAGGAGAGAATGTCTTCAAAGAATAGAAGCAAAGATCTTAGATTAGTTATTTCACAGTGATGCTGTGTCTTTGTGATCACAGTACCCATATCTTCTTTCTGCACTATGTTGTATCATACTTTTTTTTTATTTAGAAAATAAAAATAATTAAATTTAATGGGGTGATATTGAATAATAAGAGTACATAGGTTTCAGGTAAACATTTCTATAGAATTTGAACTGTTGATTGTGTTGTGTGCCCATCACCCAAAATCAAATAGTTTTCCATCACTATATACACTGCTCACAAAAATTAGGGGATCAGGGATTGTGCAGATACTACAGTACTTTTAGCTTTTTGTATAGTGCATTTTCACCAATGAAATAAAAGTTGGTTTTGCATTTCATTTGCATAACTGAACTTTCTTTGACTTGTCTTTTGCTCTTCTGATGTTCTTGTTTGATAAAAAAAGAAATCAAATGCTCCTTTTTTTTATCACTTCATATTCATTTTGAAATATTCCCTAATTTCTGTGAGCAGTATATTTGTCTCTCTTTGCTCCCCTCCTCCTTCACCCTCTCTCTGGTAACCGCTTCACTTTTATCTATGTCCATGAGTCTCATTTTTATATCCCACTTATGTGTGAAGTCATACCATTCTTAGCTTTTTCTGATTTACTTATTTCACTTCATATAATGTTCTCAAGGTCCATACATGTTGCCGCAAATGGCAATATGTCATTTCTTATGGCTGAGTAGTATTCCATTGTGTATATGTACCACATCTTCTTTATCCAGTCTTCTATCGAGGGACACTTTAGCTGTTTTCATGTCTTGACTGACTACTGTGAATAATGCTGTAGAATACTTCTAACAAGTAACTTCTGTTGCAAAAAGTCTGATGTGATTGTACATTGCAGTGTTTGTTCATTCATCAGATTTTCCCACTGATAGTGCATTGATAGGTTTTTTTCTTGTTGTTTTATGCTTTAGAGAGCACTTTAAGAAATGAAGAGATGATGGGTAATAATTGTAACTAATTAGCACTTTGTGGGTTCCTTATTTTACTTTTCACTATATCATTGTTCTCTGTATCATGTTGATAGATTATTTGAGTTATTCTTTTATTTAAAGTTTGTTCATTGAGGTTATTCATAAGGAAGCTTTCCAGTTCCTGGTTATAATTTTAAATGATGTGTGTTACTAGTAGGTAAAGGAAATATTATAGGGATTTTTGAAAACTGAATAACACTTTAGACTAAAACCTAATTTTTCAACTAATGAAGGATTTTCTTATTTAATTTTTTGAATTTTATGGAAACAATGTATATTCTCTTCAGAAAAAATTGTAATGTATGAATAAATGAGAGAAAAGTTTCAAAATGTATAATTTTATTATAAAGATAAACCCACTATTATCATACATGTCTTTTATTTCCAAACCTTTGTTATACAGCAGTGTTGAGAAAGGGAAGAAATGCGAGAGACAGAGAAAGATATGTGTTTATTTCTATTTTTATTTTAAGTGGGATCAAAATGTGCGTGCTATTATACAGCCCTTCTCATTCGCTATCTCATGAAGATATTTTTTGTCAATATATGTACATTAACATAATTTTGAAATACAGAGTTCTACTAAAGAACCATAATTTATTTGACAAATCCACTATTGTTGGCATTTCTGTTTTTTTCCTTAGTGACAGGAGTCTTTCTTAACAGCTCACAGTAAATAATCATCTAGCCTGTGCTTTTTTCTGAATTTAACATTTATTTAAATGTCACCTTGTAGTATGTTACTGTGTTTAGCAGTTTTGTGACAATGCTGGATAATAAGGAGCTTGTGGGAAACTACAGTAGGCAGTTCCTATTTATAAAAGCATTGCTAAACTGTTTTTACCTTATCTTTTCAATGTATTTATTAATTAAATAATAAAAATAGTGAGCAAGATCAAAGGACAAAAGCATGTGACCTTTCTCTAAGACAGGGGTCCCCAAACTACAGCCTGCGGGCCACATGCGGCCCCCTGAGGCCATTTATCCAGCCCCCACCGCACTTCCGGAAGGGGTACCTCTTTCATTGGTGGTCAGTGAGAGGAGCATAGTTCCCATTGAAATACTGGTCAGTTTGTTGATTTAAATTTACTTGTTCTTTATTTTAAATATTGTATTTGTTCCCATTTTGTTCTTTTACTTTAAAATAAGATATGTGCAGTGTGCATAGGGATTTGTTCATAGATTTTTTTATAGTCCGGCCCTCCAACGGTCTGAGAGACAGTGAACTGGCCCCCTGTGTAAAAAGTTTGGGGACTCCTGCTCTAAGACCTCTCTCTACTTTAATTTAGCACTGTACCTTAGGGGTAAAATTAACCCAGTGGTGCTTCTGTTGTGATAATATGTGTAATTTCCACTTCAGTAATTTGATATTGGTAGGATATTTGCTATTAGTTGAACAGAGAAGTAATTCCAACTGCTTTATCTAAAAATATTACCACAGTTATTAAAACTTACAACTTTAAGAATGTGTCTGGAAAAACAAAGCAACAAAATATGTAATCCTCTGGGAAAATGACCACTCTGATTTTACGATAGCAGTATCAGGATTCTTTGATGGAGAAATTAGTAGGAGGAAAAGGTATGAAAGTTTGAGGGCCATATTTCCAGTTTACATTTCACTTCTTATCCACAGGTATGTTTTGGAAATGTTTTGTTCATTGTGTGATTAAGGTCATGCCATTACTTTGAAACGACCTAGAATGTTAGGTAACTTCATCGATACAAAACAGATACATGTTTTCTTAGGAATCAAGCATTAAAATTGTCTGATTAAAATGCAGACCTTAGACTTCATAGGTAAAACATCTGTTTTAGAAATTATCAACATGATTTGCTCTGTATCAGAAAATATTTCTCAAAGTCTATATGCTATACAGAATAAAGAAATAGTCTACTTCCTTTTATTGTTATTTATTTAGGCTTGACTTTTCTTTTCTGGGGACATAGCTTGTATGTATATCTACCAATGGTTTGTTTGATTAGTTCTGTAAAATTCTTTTAAATTTAACTTATCACATAATATATCACTTTGGCTTTTTAAGGGGCATGTGAATTAGTTGTATGAAAACTGAATAAAATGGCACTCAATTGCCCTGACAATAGATCATTACTTTCGATAATAGGTTCTAGAGTATTATGAATGTATCAGATTTGTTTATTAAGTCAAAAGTTTTATCATTCCAAATTCTTACGTCCCATGAAAACTAGATCTGTTGGACCTGAATGAGGGGTTTATTTTATTTCACCAGAAACAAAAGTTTATGTTTTCTGTAAACTCTAAACTGCAGTGGTTTGAGAAATATAAATTTCTGTTTTATTTTGTTAATGTTTGGAGTACACATATGCAACTTTAAAGTTAACCTTTTTAACAAACATGGCATAGGAGATGAAATGAAGTGGTAGACAGATGGAATGAATACTCCCTCTAGGTTTTTGCAAACCTGGTACATTAGATCCTTAGACCCCTCCCATAGAACTGGCCAAGAATACTCACAAATATTTTAGCCTCTTAGTACCTGATTTAATCTAAATACCTTGCACTCTTTAGAAATGTGAGCTTCTCTCACTGTTATCAGTTTTTATTACTGTGTGACAAGAATATATATAGATGAAATCAAGATACCTACTGTGGTGATGGAGTCAGTTTAGAAGAGAAAAAGGTCATTTATCTTAATTTTACAGTTATTGAGGTTTTTTTGGGGGTTGGGGAATGTGGTATAGGTAAATTAGACTGCCCATTAAACCTTTTCTTGATGAACCTATGGTGGCACAGTGGATAAAATGTTGACCTGACACTGAGGTCGCTGGTTTGAAACTCTGGGCTTACCTGGCCAAGGCATATAAGGGAGTTGATTCTTCCTGCTCCACCCTCTTTCTCTCTCTCTCTCTCTCTCTCTCCTCTCTCTATAAAAATGAATAAATAAAATCTAAAAAAAAAAAAAGAAATTGAACATTAGCCTGACCAGGAAGTGGTGCAGTGGATAAAGTGTCAGACTGGGACACTGGGACACGGAGGACCCAGGTTGGAAACCCCCAGGTCGCCAGCTTGAGCGCAGGCTCATCTGGCTGTGTGCAGGGTTGCTGCCTTGCACGTGGAATCATAGACATGACCCCACCATCACTGCCTTGAGCCCAGAGGTCGCTGGCTTGAAACTCAAGGTCGCTGGCTTGAGTCCATGGTCCCTGGCTTGAGCAATGGGTCACTTGCTCTGCTGTAGCCCTCTGGTCAAGGCACATATGAGAAAGCAGTCAATGAACAACTAAGGTACTGCAGTGAAGAATTGATGCTTCTTGTCTCTCTCCTTTCCTGTCTGTCAGTCCCTCTCTCTGATGCTCTGTCTCTGTCGAAACAAAACAAAACACCTTTTCTCAATGGACTTGAAGTAAAGTGGAGGGCACATTGCTAAAATTGATGGTATTGAAGTTAATGTTAAAATTCAATGTTGTAATTTTTTTCATGAATCAGTTTAAACCACTGTAAATTATTTTCTTATCCCTCTTCCTTTCTTGCTCTTATATTTAAAAATATTGCCTTGTGGAAACAACTTAAATGTCTATTAATAGAGGATAATTGAAAACATGGCATTGGGACAGAGAGCATATGATGCAATGTGCAGATGGTGGTTTGTTGAGTTTTGCACATGAAACCTGTATGTTTTTGCAAACCAATGTCATTCCAATAAATTCAATATAAAAAATTACAAATATAGGCAATATCACAATAGCCAAGACATGGAAACAACCTAAGTGTTTATTGATGGATGAATAGATAAAGCAAATGTGGTCTATATACATCTATATATTCAATGAAATATTATTCAGGCAGTAAAAAGAAGGAAATCCTACCATTTTCAACAACATGGGGGGACCTTGGAAAATATACTAAGTGAAAAAAGTCAGACAGAAAAGACAAATATTGTATGATCTCACTTAGACTATAAAATACCAAACTCATAGATACAGAGAACAGATTGGTGGTTCTCAGATGCAGGGAAGTGTTGCGGTTGGGGCTGCAAAATGGGTGAAGGTGTTCAAAATGTACAAAATTACAGGTACAGTGTAAGATAACTTCTGGGGACATAATGTGCAGCATGGTGACTCTAGTTAATACTGTACTGTATATTTGAATATTGTTAAGAGAGTAGACTTTCAAAGTTCTCAAAAAAATAATTATGTGAGATGATGAATGTTAACTTACTGCAGTAGTCATTTTGCAATGTATGAATATATCAAATCATAATAACTATAAAAATGATCTATAGAAGAAAAATTATTTCATTAAGTTACTGAGCACTTGCACTTAATGTTCTAGGTACTATTCCAAATAGTTAAGATGGAATATATCTAATTGTATCCTGTAACAACCCCATGAGATAAATATATACTATTTTATAGCCATTTTAAAGATGATTTACCTGAGACAAAAAAAAGTAATTTGCTCAAGGTCACATAGATATTAAGAAAAAAAAGTAGGTTATGGATCCACAAAGTCTGAGTCTATAGTCAGTGCTTCTAACTACTATGTTATATATATTTATGTTGCTGATACAGAAATGTGTAATATTTATAAAGTAACAGGTAAAATAGCATATAGAATCTAGTATGATTCTATTTGCATAAACTAGTTGACTCTGGTTATTTTTGGTCTTCGAGATATCAGATAATTTTTTTCCTTCTATGAATATTTTACAGTGAATGTTTATGATTTTTCTAATCAGAAAAATTAAAGTTGTTCTATTTTGGAAACAAATAAACCACTGCCCAAAGTATTATTTCCACCACTTTTATTTTGTGTTTCTTTCCTTCCCCAACAATCTTGGTGCTTTAACTTCTACAAAGCAGCAATAACATTGCTTAGTCTGCTGATCTTCATCAAGTCTCTCTGTGTTAGAAACAATTCTTATATTTGTATTTGTGTGTATCGTCTTTTTTTTTTATTCATTTTAGAGAGGAGAGGGAGAGAGAGAGAGGAGAGACAGAGAGAGAGAATGGGGGGAGGAGCTGGAAGCATCAACTCCCATATGTGCCTTGACCAGGCAAGCCCAGGGTTTCGAACCGGCGACCTCAGCATTTCCAGGTCGACACTTTATCCACTGCGCCACCACAGGCCAGGCTGTATCTTCTTTTTTTTTTGGATGCTTCCTCTCTTTTTTGTAAACCTCTATAGTATTTAGCTTGGTATTTGTTGGGTTTCCAATAAATATTGATGAGAAGAACAAAAACAACCTCTGATGTGAGCTTTCTGATTAACCCTTTGAGTAGGATGAACATTCATGTATGTCCTCGTGCCTCCTGACCATCCAGAGTAAAAAAAAAATTTTAAATATGTAAGACAAAATTTTTAAAAAGACAATTGTATGTTCTTCTTGTTTCCATATATTGGTTATCAAACAAACATGATTTTAAGTTAATAAAACAGTAAATGGGCCCTGGCCGGTTGGCTCAGTGGTAGAGCATTGGCCTGACGTGCAGGAGTCCCGGGTTCGATTCCCGGCCAGGGCACACAGGAGAAGCGCTCATCTGCCTCTCCACCTCTCCCCCTCTCCTTCCTCTCTGTCTCTCTCTTCCCCTCCCACAGCCAAGGCTCCATTGGAGCAAAGTTGGCCTGGGCGCTGAGGATGGCTCTATGGCCTCTGCCTCAGGCGCTAGAATGGCTCTGGTTGCAACAGAGCAACGCCCCAGATGGGCAGAGCATCGCCCTCTGGTGGGCATGCCAGGTGGATCCTGGTTGGGTGCATGTGGGAGTCTGTCTGACTGCCTCTCCATTTCCAACTTCAGAAAAATACATAAATAAATAAATAAAATAAAACTGTAAGTGGAACTAATTTTATTTTTTGAAAAAAAAAAATCACTCCCAGGAGTGAGCGAGCATGAAAAAAAAATTCACTACTCTTAAGCAGTTTCATAGGCATACTATTTGGGATAATTTTTAAGTAAATGGAGGAGAGATAGACTCCCACATGTGCCCCAACCAGGATCCGCCCCGCAGTCCCCATCTGGGGTTGATGCTGGAATCCACTAAACTGTCCTCAGTGCCTGTGACTATGAGAAGGGAAGAGAGAGAGAAAGGGAAGAGGGAAAGGATAAGAAGCAGTTGGTCACTTCTCATGTGTGCCCTGACTGGGGATTGAACCCTACACGTCCATACGCTAGGGTGATGATGCTTTATCCACTGACCAACTGGCCAGGGCCATACTGTTTGGTTTTAAAAAGACTGGTAGGTATAATTGGAAAATAAAAACCTCCATGAAATAGAATATTTTACATGAAGATATGGCAGTAATAATTTGGAAACGATCATGAGTACCTAGAGCAGTGGTTCTCAAAGTGTGCACCCTAGAAGATTTCCAGGTGCACCCTATGTATTCCAGAGAAATATGTGCCTGTTGGGGACCAAAAAACAACAGGGTTGTTGGAGTTTAGATTTTAGGGGGACAGAGGTGTGGGGAATTGGCTGTAAGCTGACAGTCTGCCCAAACCCCCACCTCACTTGCCTGATCAGGTTGCAAAAGGCTGTTAAGCTGTGATACTGGATTGTTTACACTACCCCACATACTCCTCAGAAAGACTGGAGGCAAGTTTCTTCTATCCTTTGTTTGGTGCAAAGTTAAGATGATATGTTTGGTGGGACTTTTTTGCACTCAACACAATTAAGAGTAAAAAGAGAGGCATTCTTCAGTGTATTGACGAGTAAATGAGAGTTTGCTTTTCAAATATATGCCCAAACATTGAAGAAATCGCTAGGACACATCAGGCTCATGTTTCTCATAAACACAAGAATGAAAAAACTTAACACATTTGCACTGGGGCCTGCCGAATTTACTAAATCTTACTAAGAATGTATCTATATATATAAAAAGATAACTTTTTGTCCCATTTTTAACCCCTCTTTTTTACAAATTCTAAAAAGCATAACTCAAGTAAAAATAACAAAAATGCTTTTTTAATGTCAGAATAAATTTAATTTTGTCATATTTATTTCGTTTAATTACCATAAAGACACGCTTGGACTTTATATTTTTTTCTTTAATATTTGATTTAATTATTATAACATATTTCTCAGAAATTTGTATATAGTGCCCCTACAATTATTTGTAGGATTTTAAATGCGCCCCGACTTCAAAAAGTTTGAGAAGCCCAGGGCTAAAGAAAAGATGACTTTCTACTTCCCCCAAACTCTGTTAAGGAGCTATGTATGTGTGTTGGGAGAATAGACGTCTCTACAGAGGGTCACCAGAGAATGGCATCCCCTCAGTTTCTGTTAAGGCAAATAGGTCTTGAGAGGGAGCATTTTGTGAAGATGATATGGCACGGGATTGTCAGTTGTTAATTGGTGATTATAGTAGCAGTAGTAGAGGTGCAGTAGAAAAGTGTTGTTCAAAGGGATTATTAGATGGCTCAAGGTTGATACCCAGAGGAGAATATAACAATGAATGAAGCTTACAGATGTCTCTAGCCAAGGAATTTTTATGTCAAGAAGTGGTCAAAGATGACAGAAATGTAGGGCATACTGGCATAAACTGGATTTATACAAATGTTTCTTTATTGCTGGTTGTTTTATTCTATTATTATTCTTTTTTGACGCAGAGTCAGAGAGAGGGACTGATGGGGACAGACAGACAAGAAGGGAGAGAGATGAGAGCCATGAATTCTTCCTTGCAGCATCTTAGTTCCTTGATTGCTTTCTCATGTGCCTTGCAGCCTTGTGGGGAGAGGGGGTGAGTAGGGGAAAGGGCAGCAGGGCAAGCGACCTTGGGCTCAAGCCAGCAACCTTGGGCTTCAAGCCATCGACAATGAGGTCATTTCTATGATCCCACGCTCAAGCCAGCATCCCCACACTCAAGCCCATGACCTTGAGTTTACAACCTGGGTCTTCTGTGTCCCAGTTGGACGCTCTGTTTACTTTGCCACTGCCAGGTCAGGCTGTTGTATTTTGGGTTTCTTTGGGGTTTTTTTGTAATCACAAGCAAAGGTAAAAACTGATTTATTCTATTTGATATCAGAAGTCTAGAACCCTGTCATATATATATATGTCATATATATATATATATATTTTTTTTTTTTTTTAAGGTCTGACCTCTGTCCCATTGTCCTTTTATTCCTAAAACACTAGCCTAGACTAAGAGAAATGGAAATAATTGTCCTGAAAGGGTTACAACATTCATTATCTATTAGAATTTTTTTCTCATCTAATACATATTTCTATATGTATGTCTCAAAGACTAGAATTCAATTTTAAAATAACCACAATATCATCATCACGCTTGAAAAAGTTAGAAATAGTCCTTAATTATCATCATGCAGCAGTCTGCTTTCAGAAATCTCTGCAGACCGGTACCAAATGACCCATGGACCGGTACCGGTCTGCAGCCCGGGCATTGGGGACCACGGCCCTACATCACTTTTAGGAACTAGTTTGTAAACTCAGAGCACTTAGGTTTTTTAGCAGAGTAATAAAGGTGTTTTGTCTTTGTACTATAGCCAGGTGTGAGTTTTAAAATCAACTGCAAGTAGTCTGAAGATGAGAGTATGATTGGTACTCGTCACAGTAGGCTGTCTTATGAGGGAATGAGAAACAACCACAAAACCTCAGTGGTTTTACACAACAAACATTTATGTCTTGTTCTCCTTGCTTGTGCATCGTGGTCAGAGGTACCTCTGCTCATATAGTCACTTAGGGACCTTATGGAGCAGCCACCATTTCAATCATTGCTGATCACACTGGAAACAAAGGGGAAAAAAATAAGCCTGGAAAGTCTTAAATCTTCAATTAAATGTTCTAGCCCAGAAGTTACATATCCAATCACAAGGAAGCTAGGAAGTTAGTCTTCTAAGTGCCTCCCAGAAAGGAACCAGCTATTGGTGAGCAGCTCAAATAATAACTAACACGTTAGTGAGTCTGTTACTGTGCTGCTAACAGATCTGTTTGTGTGTTTATTCATTCATTCATTTATTAATCTAATATTTACTGAATGGCTGTTATAAGCAAGTAATTTTACTGGACAGTGAAAATATTAAAGTGCTTAAAAAATGTTTATTCCTTTTCTTTAGGTCCTCAATATCAAGTAGAGGCAAATAATTTGTTATTAGGACTAAACACAGATCACCCATAGGCCAAATCAGACTTGCAGCCTGTTTTTATAGGGACCTGAAACTGAAATTGTCTTGCATTTTCAAAGGATTGAAAAGGCAAATGAACAACAACAACAAGAATACGTAAAACACTCTAAGTGGCCCATACAGACTAATATATTTACTATCTGACCCTTTGTAGTTAAAAAACTTTGCTGACCTTTGATCTATAACAGCTGTCCTTAAATTTGAATCTTCTCAAATGAATTGCCTTAGACAATTGTCAGATAAAAAGCACACAGTTACCTTGCTCTTAATGTCTTTTAAGAAAATGCCTTTTGTTTTATTCACGAAATATATAGTTTTCTGGAAATAAATGTATCCTTTTCTGTGTTGTTGGAATGGTGATTTTATTGACTTCTTGAGTGCTTTTGTTACTGGACGTTGGAGATATAAGATCCTGTTCCATTTGACCCATATTTAGGTATCCAAAAGATGGTCAGACCCATAAATGTGTATATACGGATATGAAGTAATGATTTGTTTGGGAAAAGGAAGTAAAGTAACCATCTAAATTTTACGGACTTTAGAAATCAAAGTCAGTGGATGGAAGTACACATAAAAGTAGGGTTTTGTTTGTTTTTTCTGTAGTTTGGCCTGGACTACTCTATTAGAGATTATAATTTTAGATATTTCTTATATTGAGTAAGAGGCTATGGTTCAAAGTACATGGGGTTCAAAGAATATATGTCAAGTCCCTGCTTATGAATGAGGCTCTTGAATTATAAAGACAATGAGAATCACTGCTGGTTCAAAATAAAGGAAGAAGGTATTGTGATTCAGGTACAGTAGAATAACCAGGATTATATAAAACAAATCTGGTTTATTCTAAAGCAAGTTTGGAGGAAAAGCCTCCAAAATATGTAACTTTTTTAGCATCTGAAGTGAAAAAAATGCCTTGAGCTTATAGTTAATATAGCCTTGTGTTGACCATCAGAGCACAGTTCAGTTATATATCTCCACTCTTATTTGTACATTAGATTATAGAACTGCTGGTTCCACACCAATTTTAGGATCTACTTAAGATATTCTGATATGTAGAATGTATATAGATTGTGCCAAAAATAACTGTTTAGCAAGTCTTGGTCAATGTCAGCTTGTATCATGTTGAGTTGCTTATAGGAACCAAGTTTTTGTAGAATTGGGGAAAAATTTTTTCTAACTTGGTGCTTCAGAGCTTGAACCCTTAAATGTTACTCTCATCTATTTTATAAGCACTAGAGTTTGTTTCTAATAGTATGCAAGTATATTTTTCCAAGTTATTACTAAGGTTCTTTCTAGTATTATGACTGATTATGACTGATGACAGACATAGCTCAGGTCTGTGATTCCAGTACCTAATCAGTTTCTGAGCTTGTATACTGAATGGTCTGTGTGTCCAGTGGGGGCCTGTTTACATGGTTGTCAAGTTGACATTGTATTTAAAACAGAAGATTGTAGACTTCTGTTTGAAGTCTAGCAGATTGCTCCAAATACACTCAATGTGCCAGTGTTTATTATTAATTATGTATAATTCACTCTCATGTCTATTGACTGTTGCTATATGTAATTCTGAAATTATCATTTATAATTGCCTTTTTCTTATGTAGTTATTTTATTGTCAATATCTATAAAGTGAACTGTCCTGCAGCTGAGTCACTGAAAATGTATCATTATATGATAAGGTCATATGACTGACTACGCTTTCTATGTAAGTATATGTTATTTGTTGATACTTATTTTAACACATTGACTCTTTCAAATTGCTAATTTCTACATTACAAATTTAACCTTTTTGTTGGTAATTGTGAGCTTCTTTTAGTCAATGCTAACCTCACATGTAATATCACATAACTGTGTCATAGCTATAACTTGGAATTATACAATACTCCTGTTGTTTAGTTGGAAAATTTAATATAAAAGAATGCATTATTTTGTCATCAAAATATTTTATTAACTATGAAAATATTTTATTTTCAAAATGTTTATTCATGAAGGTGAATGCAACACATGACCCCCATACCTAACCTTCTAAGACATGTTTACAGAAAAACAATATTTAATGTTGATTCATCTTTCTCATCTATTCCTGACATATAGCTTTTCTGTCTTCATTTTCACTAATCTACTAAAATACATGCCCAGGTCAACACCATTAAAGTTTTTTAAAAAAAATTAAATGATAAAACAATTGAAATTATTTATTGCCCCTTAGGCCAGTTCTGTACATAAAATGCTGACCTGGAATGTCAGCAGAATTGTGAATAGTTTGGCTCTATCTTCCAATCTCAAAACCACTGCCTTTATATTGCCAGAATTTTTGAATACTAAATTTTGCCTAGCCTCATTCAGCTGGTTCGAGATCAGTGATTTTCTCCTTTTTTTAAAAAAAATTCTTTTTAGAGAGAAGGGCAGAGGAATAGGAAGCATCAACTCCCATATGTGCCTTGACCAGACAAGCCCAGAGTCTTGAACCAGCGACCTCAGCATTCTAGGTCGACACTTTATCCACTGTGCCACCACAGTTCAGACTGAGATCAGTGATTTTCAAATGTTTTAGAGCAGGGGTCCCCAAACTACAGCCCGCGGGCCACATGCGGCCCCCTGAGTCCATTTATCCGGCCCCCACCGCACTTCCAGAAGGGGCACCTCTTTCATTGGTGGTCAGTGAGAGCGCACTGACCACCGCAAAGCGCGGCGTCGCTCAAGTACAGTACTACTTCTGGTGACGCGGGACGTACGCGTCACAGCTCCGGAAGCATGTCATATCACTTGTTACGGCTAGCAGTGACAAATATGGAAACGACATTGACCATCTCATTAGCCAAAAGCAGGCCCATAGTTCCCATTGAAATACTAGTCAGTTTGTTGATTTAAATTTACTTGTTCTTTATTTTAAATATTGTATTTGTTCCCGTTTTGTTTTTTTACTTTAAAATAAGATATGTGCAGTATGCATAGGGATTTGTTCATGGTTTTTTTATAGTCTGGCCCTCCAACGATCTGAGGAACAGTGAACTGGCCCCCTGTGTAAAAAGTTTGGGGATCCCTGTTTTAGAGGGTGACAACAGTGTTGGCAGTGATAACAGCCACTGAGGATGTGGTAGTTGCATAGTCAGTTTTGATAATACAAACCAGAGAAAATGAAGCTTCAAAGAACCTTTTGGATCAGTGGGTGAATAAAAAAAATAAAGCATTTTCTACAGGCCTGAAATTCTCAAGTCAGAAAGGCAGTCCTTGACCATTCACTGTGTTCCCATTACAATTATAGTTATGATCACTCTTCTTCCTGTTAAAACTTGCCTTTGCCTATTTTCATCAGGGTCCAGATCCCTGAAGCTACTTAATTTAATAAACCATGTTGTCATATTAATAAATAATACTTTATCTTTAATACGTCTTTTGGAGTTATTAAAACAAAATCAAAACAGAAGAAAAAGTTAGTCTTATATAAAGTAAGTTTAGAATCAAGGTGAAGGTAGAATCTGGAGGAAAGATTAGGAACAGGTGATTAATCTTTCTCTCAGTTATAACAGACATTGTACCTATATTCTAGATTTATGAGTACATTGTGGTTAAGCTGAGGCAGTTATATCTTGTAATATAAGAGATATATTAAAATTATAATTTTTCAATAATAGTATATATGGAAATTCAGTATATTCTCTAGTTAGTTTTGAACATTTCTTCTACAGATAGCAAGTTTTATTTTTTTTGTTTTGTTTTTTACAAAGACAGAGAGAGAGTCAGAGAGAGGGATAGATAGGGACAGACAGACAGGAACAGAGTGAAATGAAAAGCATCAATCATCAGTTTTTTGTTGCGACACCATAGTTGTTCATTGATTGCTTTCTTTTTTTTTTTTTTTTTTGTATTTTTCTGAAGCTGGAAACAGGGAGAGACAGACAGACTCCCGCATGCGCCTGACCGGGATCCACCCGGCACGCCCACCAGGGGGCGATGCTCTGCCCCTCCGGGGCGTCGCTCTGCCGCGACAAGAGCCACTCCAGCGCCTGGGGCAGAGGCCAAGGAGCCATCCCCAGCGCCCGGGCCATCTTTGCTCCAATGGAGCCTTTGCTGCGGGAGGGGAAGAGAGAGACAGAGAGGAAGGAGGGGGGGATGGGGGTGGAGAAGCAAATGGGCGCTTCTCCTATGTGCCCTGGCCGGGAATCGAACCTGAGTCCCCCGCACGCCAGGCCGACGCTCTACCGCTGAGCCAATCGGCCAGGGCCTGATTGCTTTCTTATATGTGCCTTGACCGTGGGCCTTCAGCAGACCAATTAATCCCTTGCTCAAGCCAGCAACCTTGGGTCTAAGCTGGTGAGCTTTGCTCAAACCAGATGAGCCCACACTTAAGCTGGTGACCTCGGGGTCTTGAACCTGAGTCCTCCACATCCCAGAACGACACTCTATCCACTGCGCTACCACCTGGACAGGCTACAGATAGCAATTTTTAAATAACTTTAAAAATAATCCAGAAATGTTGGATCACAAAAGCAGCAGAAATTTAATTTGATTTAATGTTATTTTCTTTAAAAAGTGTGACTCTTCAGTAGTCTGTTAAACTACATGTTTGGAAACTGATATTTTAATACTTGCATATAAGTGTTTATTATTGAAAGGATGACATACTTAATTTTCCCATTAATTTTATTCTACAGCAAATCTAAAGTAGAAATTTGTGGTCATTTAAATACAAAATTTTGCCATATATAATAATGCTTTATTATAAAAATATCTAGCATCAGATTTTGAACCTAGCATTGCTTAGGTGTAAAACTTTTAGTATTGGGCCACACTTTAAAGATAGTTAGTCTTAAAATAAATTTTTTACTTTCTTTTATAAAGCTTTTAAATAGTCTGGTGAGAAATACAAATACATATGTGACTTCTCTGGTAATTTGTGGGTCTACTGAATTTAAAAGTAAATAACAATTATGAAGGAGTGAAAAATGTTTAAAGTGAGAATATTCAAAATTATTAGAAATTATGATTATAACTATGTAAATATACAATTATTAAGACATTTAAGATATTAGAAGGAAATATGTTAGAATATTTAATGGTTATATTAAGTTGCTAAGAGTTAGGCCTTTATTCTTCTAGATTCCAATATTTCTGTATTGTGGTTGTTATTTTTACCATTAGAAGGATTAAATAAATATTTTTTACAAAGTATATTAAATATAAGATTAAATATAGAAAAGAATTTGCTGCTTTTAATTATAGCAAATCCAAAGACACTTATGTTAAGTATAAGAATAATTTATGTATCAAAAAATAGTATATTTCTCCTTAGAGTATATTTCAGTATAAGAAGCAGCTCACAGTGTCAAAGTACTAGGTAATTTTCAAAATTAATATTAAAAAAGTTTTAATATGAAGGAGTTAAAGAAATGTTAACTTGTTTTATTGTCTCCTTCAAACCTCCTCATTCCCCCAAGTTTTTTGAATAAAAACTCTACAAGGGTGGGTTTTTTATCTATCATTTTAAATTGCTGTATCATTAGCTTTTAAAACAGTTTTTGGTACATAGTAGGAGATTAATAAGTATATGTTGACTGAGCAAATAATTAACATGTGAGAGAAATGTACAATTAACTTCTAATGAATTATGTACAGATAGTTCCAGTGTAAATTACTGTTTTCCCTGTATCCTCACCATCTCACCTGATTAAGCTGTAAAATTAGAGGAATATGAAACTTGTCATATTCTTTATCTGTAGAGAATGTAGCAACTTGGAGCCAAGCAAAGTTAGCTTTAATAGGGTGTTACATTCCCATTACTCATAGTAAAACACCTGGCTTTAAGGAATAATATGAGTATGTACAGTAAGTAGGTTGGAGAGGTGATAGAATGTCCCATAAGTCCTGATCTGCTTACCATAAATGCACCCTGTATTGCAGCAAAGCCCAAGGTGGCACCCACTCAGAAAGCTTTCCAGATTGGTTTATGCATGCTTCTATGACCTAATGCACCCTACTCTGGGTCTATCCCAGACTTACAGTTTTAATCATTCTGTTTCTTCCACTTAGTTGCAGTGCCTGATATAACTCATACTTTTGAGGGGGAATTCCAAATATCTTAGAACAGAAACCAAACAAAACATCAGTAACTGCTCATTTTTAAAGTGATTAAATCAATTTAGTGAGTAGATCATTTCATCTTGCTCATAACCATTATACTCATTATTTTGTTTTATTCACTTAAGCATATTGTAAATCGTTTTTAGACTCTTCTGCATCTGCTTTCATTTATTCTTTAGCCTCATTCTTTTTGGTTGCTGTTTCCCTCTATGCTTCTTTCCCCTTTGTGGAAATATTTCACACCTCATATGCAAACCTAGAGGCATTTCTTATGGATCCTTTGGATTCTGAGAAAGCATAATTTCCTTTCTAGCCCAGAAGTTTATAATTTAGGCTGAAACTGCTTTCTCCAGAACCTCTTAAATGTTTATATGATAGGATCTCTCACTCTGAACCCTAGGTTTGAATCTTGTCATTCCTTCAGTGTCTTCAGTGGTATCTTTCCTTTTCTAGAGTACATATCCATCTCCCTGTCCATCTTCCTTCAAGTTACTTTTTTTCTTTTGGTTTTAACAGGTTCTGTAAACTCCTCAGGTCTTTGTTATTTGCCCAGGACCACCAGCATCTTATTCTCAATTATTTTTATCTCAGGTGGTCATATTTCCCATTATTCACTTTTTGGCTGTTTTATTTCTTCTTGATTGACATTAGCTCATGTATTCACTTACTCATTCAGACATTCAATACATATTTGGTACCCTACCATGAACCAGAGCTATGCTAGGTGTTAGGATAGTGGTAAAACACCCTTGTGGAGTTTTCTGTCCAGTTGAAACATAAAACACTAACCTCACACATCTTCTTCCATTACTTAATTGTATTTGACTTCAGAGGAAGGAAGTTTTTATTATAGAACTCTTATATGCAGTTTGTACCCAAAAAGGAATAAAATAATATTACCTGTTTACTGGTAACTTTGGCACAGTCTCAAGACCATTTGGTGTGTTTCCAACAAAATGAGTAGGTTATCTTCTATAAAACTTGTTAATAATTATACCAATATTGATTAGGCCTTGTGATCCTTACCCATTAAGTGCATGATTTCCTATGATCCTTACAACATACCTAAAAGGAAAGAGGCGCAAAGAAGTTAAGTCACTTGCTCAGAGTCTTTGAGTTACTGAGAGTAAGGCTTCAAATCCAAGTCTATTCTGTCTCAAAACCTGAACTCTCATGTTTGCTGGTTTCTGTCCTTGGTGAAATTAATAAAAAGTCAAGCGTGAAAAGTTTGTGTTCTCTTTTTGATCTTATTAACCAATATTTCTGCTCTATAAAATGTTTTGGAATTTTAGTTCAAAATGAAGATACAATCATATTAAAAAGCCACTTTTTGATTGGTTAGTTTTGATTATGGAGGAGGGTATGACTTCTGAAACACTAGGGAGTATTTACTTTCAAATAGAAAATATTTTGTGAAAGGGTTGATTGCATGTTAGTATTATTCATGATTTTAAATCGTAAATAATTGGGAATCAGGAAAGATTCTTTGTTAAAAATAAATTTTTTAAAATAAGATGAAAAGACACTATACATCATTTCCCCCTAAGTATATTATATTTATATTTTTTCACTTTGTAATATTCATGTAACCTCTTTCATACAAAAATAAGAAATAGAATATCCTAATGAAGACCTTATGTACCACCCTTATTGAAATAGCTTCCCCTTTTTTTCATTGTTTATAAGACCTATTTTTGTATCCTTCACAAATTTTCACTAACAGGATACATTTTTCCCCTAGATAAAGATTGCACACAAAAAAATTTAAAACCTAGCTTAGAAATACTCCACAAAAATTAAAAAACCTAACTTAGAAATACTATATAAAGTCTGTTTCATCTGTTTGCAGTTTAATCTGGTAGAATACAGTTTTATGTAGTACTTATAAGCATTGGACTTGAAATCAAATAACAAGATCTCTACTTCACTTTACCATTAATATTGGGCAAATTAACTTTTCCATAATTTCTCATATAGAATGGCATCAACTGCCTGTGACTTGCCTAATTAAAAGCTTCTTCTTTACATTAGGATTACAAAATTCTACCCAACTAGATTTAAAATACCCTAAAACAAGCACATATAAACAAAAGGTATTATATTATAATAACCATGAAGAAATAAAACAGTTTTATCAGAATCTGAAGTAATATCTATGATTATTTTTTGCCTCTTAAAATATTGCTTTAAAATATTTATATCAGTACAATATTTGTTGACTTTCAAGTCATTTTAGTATAAATGTTTCATCATTGTTACATTGATTATTCAGTGGAAACTTAGGCCTAGTAAGATCTTTGTTTCAGATAAAAAAATCTTATTGGAGGTTTGTAAATGTCTTTAAAAGATTTTCTTTCTTTCTCTTTAGTACCAAGTAGTTAACCTTCAATATGAAAATAACATATTTTAAGAACGATTCAAGCTTACCCTATATTGGCTCATCTTTTTAAAAAATTCTCTTTACTTCAAAAAAATACATCACCATGAAATCTTTGGAAGAAAGCCATTATGTAAATACAGGGTATCTTGTTACTATTTATAGAATATTTTTGCTCGATTTTTTTTTTTTTTTTTTTTTTTTTCTGAAGTTGGAAACAGGAAGGCAGTCAGATTCCCACATGCGCCCGACTGGGATCAACCCGGTATGCCCACCAGGGGGTGATGCTCTGCCCATCTGGGGCGTTGCTCTGTTGCAACCAGAGCCATTCTAGCACCTGAGGCAGAGGCTGTGGAGCCATCCTCAGTACCCGGGCCAACTTTGCTCCAATGGAGCCTTGGCTGCAGGAGGAGAAGAGAGAGACAGAGAGGAAGGAGAGGGGGAGGGATGGAGAAGCAGATGGGTGCTTCTCCTGTGTGCCCTGGCCGGAATCAAACCGGGGACTCCTGCATGCCAGGCCGATGCTCTACCACTGAGCCAACCGGCCAGGGCCTTTGCTCGATCTTTTAAAGGTGGCTGTTCCTTTTTTCCTGAGGCATTTTTCTCCCATCCTTAAGCAATCCATCCTTCAGTTCCCATCTCCAGTTAAATATACTTCCTCACCGCCATCATTTTCCTTATTTATTTGGTTGAAAATTGAAACTTAATGACAATGGGTTTTTAAAGAGTTGTATTAAATATTTTTATTACCTTTAAATTTGGCTTTTTCTTTTTTTCCTAGTATGACATTTTATCTCTTCAAAATATTTAGTCAATGGCTTTCATTTTTCTTTGATTAGGAGGTTGATGGGAGGTATCTATGAAGAAGAAAAAAATATAGAAGAAAGGCATACTGTAAGCCAGTACTTTCAGAATGTTAACAGGATGAGGCAGGCCAAGAGAAGCCAGGGACTAAAGTTGATTTTGGCCAGTAAGAAGTAACAGATAATGAGGGTCTCAGCAAACACAGAGTCACAGGGCTTCAGGCAGAGAATTAGCTACTCTAGGGAAGAAAATATAAATTCTTAAACAATAGTAGGTAGAGTCTAATTTAAGTCAGAGAAACCCCTGAAAGCAGACTTAAATAAATTTTAACTACTGAGATAGAAGCTGGCACAAAATGGGTCAGTAAGAAGGAGGGAGAAGGAAATACTAGACAGACTGACTCAGGGAAAACATCCTCTGTGCCATGTAAATGTATTTGGTCTGTATAAAACACTGCAGGTCATGACCACTGAAACAAGGGCAGGGTTCAGCAATTCCCGTTCATAGAATTCTGCTGGAACATAAGAAAACAAGGAATGGGAGGTTTTATTCACAGCAGGTATAATTATTGTTGTTGATTGTGACAGAGGGGCCAATTCAAATCTCAAATTTTGAGTAATGGCATTTTCTAACATCCAGTCCTAGAGTAGTAATTTTCTTCTCCAATTACCTTAAGCCTTTTGAAACCTTTGTGGGAATACTTGGGCATGAGAACAGTTACTGAAATCCCCCCAAAAAGCTTTTACTTAAAAGCTTTTCATCTATTGTTACTTTGTTTTTAGCTAGTTAGGATGCCTGCCCCCCACCCCACTTTTTTTTGTTTGTTTTTTTTGTTTTGTTGTTTTGTTTTGTATTTTTCTGAAGTTGGAAACGGGGAGGCAGTCAGACAGACTCCCGCATGCGCCCGACCGGGATCTACCTGGTATGCCCACCAGGGGGTGATGCTCTGCCCATCTGGGGCATTGCTCTGTTGCAACCAGAGCCATTCTAGCACCTGAGGAAGAGGCCACAGAGCCATCCTCAGTGCCCGGGCCAACTTTGCTCCAATGGAGCCTCGGCTGCAGGAGGGGAAGAGAGATACAGAGAGGAAGGAGAGGGGGAGAGGTGGAGAAGCAGATGGGCACTTCTCCTGTGTGCCCTGGCTGGGAATCAAACCCGGGACTCCTGCACGCCAGGCTGATGCTCTACCACTGAGCCAACCGGCCAGGGCCCCACCCCGCTTTTGATGTTAATTTTATTGATTTTTTTTTAGAGAAAGAGAAAGGGAGAAAGACAGGAACATAATCTGTTCCTGTATGTGCCCTGACCAGGGATTGAACTGGCAACCTCTGAGCTTGGAGATGATGCTCTGCCAGTGGTCGACAAACTTATTAGTCAACAGAGCCAAATATCAACAGTACAACTATTGAAAATTTTTTTGAGCGCCAAATTTTTTAAACTTAAACCATATAGGTGGGTACCCTCCTTATCAAGGTAGCGCCCGCACTTGGTATTTTGTGGAAGAGCTGCATTCAAGGGACCAAAGAGCTACATGTGGCTCACAAGCTGCAGTTTGCTGACCTGGGCTCTAACCAATTGAGCTATCCAGCCAGGACCTTTTTCTTTTTTTAAATAAGTTGAGTTTGGATTATCCTTGCATGGATCTTGAGAAAATAATATCTGCAAATTCTAATATAAGTTAGTCCATTTTCTTTAATTCTAAACTCCAAAGAGTTGGGATGTGGAACCCACACTTTAAAAACAAAAGTAAAAATACATTTAGTAGAGGTAGCAAAATCTGACTTGAACCTAACTCATGTGGTAGCAAATCCAGAACTGAATTTATATGAAGCTATTTATAAGCTTCATATTTCCAATATGTGAATATTGCTATACTTCACTGCAAAAATATATATATTTTTTAATTTTTATTTTATTTTATTTTTTTTTAAGTGAGAGAAGAGGAGCTAGTGAGGCAGACTCCTACATGGGCCCCGACTGGGACCCAGCAACCCTCATTTGGGACTGATGCTTTGCCCATGTGTGGCCACTGCTTTTTTGCTCGACAACCAAGCTATTTTAATGCCTGAGAGAAGGCCATGGAGCCATCCTCAGCGTTTGGGGCCAACTTGCTTGAACCACGATGGCTGCTGAGGGGAAGAAAGACAGAGAGAAGGGGAGGGGGAGAAGCAGATGGTCACTTCTCTTTTGTGCCCTGACCAAGAGTTGAACCTGGGACCTTCACACACCAGGCCAACACTCGACTGCTAAGCCCACCTGCCAGGGCCAAAAATATTAATATATTTGATTATCAGGTGCTTCCCCAGTCACTTCTGGGAATGTTACATGAAATATATTATATGCACTTATATTGCTTTTCTGAAATTGAAATAAAATTACACATATATCATTTCTGAAGTGCTACTGTCCACAAGGGTTTTGAGTGAGAGATATTTTGACCTTTAGCAGTTTTAGTCATATGATCTTGAAATAACCTATTTAGTAACTCTTAACCATGGTAGCTAGCCCTTATCACCCTGAAGAGACTAATATAGGCTGTTTTTAATTTGCGTATAAATTTTGTCATTCAGAATCTGTTTATCATAGAAATGCTGTTTTATGTTGTAGTTAGGCTTGGTAGTAATATGTCCCTTTAATCAATTCATTATGTATGTAGCGTGTAACATAACAATTACATGGGTTTAAAAAAGTTATAGTTCACATACACTATATTAGTTTCAGGTATACATCATAGTGATTCGTTTATATACCTTAAAATGTCATCACCAATATAAGTCTAGTACCGTCTGTCACCATACATAGTTATTACGATATTCTTGACCAAATTACCTGTTTTGTACATTACATCACTGTGACTTATTTTATATTGGAAGTTTCTACTTCTTAATCCCCTTTCACTTTACCTATCCCTGCACCCCAGTACACTCTAGCAATCATCATTTTGTTTTCTGTATCTCATGAGTTTGTTTCTGTTTTGTTTTATTTGTTTTTTTTAAGATTCTACATATAAGTGAGATCATACAGTTACTTGTTTTTCTCTCTGTCTTATTTATTTCACTTAGCATAATGCCATCAAGGTTCATCCCTCTTGTCACAAATGCATATAAATACCTACCACATCTTCTATATCCATTCATCTATCTATGGCCACCTAGAATTCTTCCATATATTCACTGCAGTGAATGTAGGGGAGCATATACCTTTTCTTTTCTTTTTTATGATTTTATTTCGACAATTAATTTTAACAAGGTGACATTGATCAACTAGAGCACATAGATTTAGAGAAAATATCTCCATATCATTTTGACATTTGATTATGTTGTATACCCATCACCCAAAGTCAAATCATCCTCCTTCACCCTTTATTTGATTTTCTTTATGCCCCTCCCCTCCCACCAAATCTCCCTCTCCTCCCTTCCCCTCCCCCTGATAACCACTTATCCATGTCCATGAGTCTCAATTTTGTGTCCCACCTATATATGGAATCATACAGTTCTTAGTTTTTCTGATTTACTTATATCACTCAGTATACTGTTATCAAGGTCCATCCACATGGTCATAAATGATCCTATGTCATCATTTCTTATGGCTGAGTAGTATTCCATAGTGTATATATACCACTTCTTTTTTTTTTTAAACGTTCTTAATATTTAATTTTTTTATTTATTTTATTTTATTATTTTTTTTACAGAGGCAGAGATAGACAGGGACAGACAGACAGGAACGGAGAGAGATGAGAAGCATCAATCATCAGTTTCTCGTTGCGTGTTGCGACTTCTTAGTTGTTCATTGATTGCTTTCTCACATGTGCCTTGACCGCGGGCCTTCAGCAGACCGAGTAACCCCCTGCTGGAGCCAGCGACCTTGGGTCTAAGATGATGAGCTCTTTGCTCAAGCTGGCGACCTCGGGGTCTCGAACCTGGTTCCTTCCACATCCCAGTCCGACGCTCCATCCACTGCGCCACCACCTGGTCAGGCTATATACCACTTCTTTATCCAATCTTCTATTGAAAGGCTTTTTGGTTGTTTCCATGTCTTGTCCACTGTGAACAATGCTGCAATGAACATGGGGCTGCATGTGTCTTTATGTACCAATGATTTTGAGTTTTGGGGGTATATACCCAGTATAGGGGGATTGCTGAGTCATATGGTAGTTCTATTTTTAATTTCCTGAGGAATCACCATACTTTCTTCCATAATGATTGTACTGTTGTACTTTACACCAACAGTGGATGAGGGTTTCTTTTTCTCCAAAGCCTCTCCAACACTTGTTATTACCTGTCTTGTTGATAATAGCTAATCTAACAGGTGTGAGGTGGTATCTCATTGTAGTTCTGATTTGCATTTCTGTAATAGCTAGTGAAGATGAGCATCTTTTTATTTATCTATTGGCCATTTCTGTTTCTTCTTGGGAGAAGTGTCTGTTTATGTCCTCTTCCCATTTTTTTATTGGATTGTTTGCTTGTTTGTTGTTGAATTTTGTGAGTTCTTTATATATTTTGAATATTAGCCCCTTATCGGAGCTGTTGTTTAAAAATATCATCTCCCATTTAGATGGCTGTCTGTTTGTTTTGTTGTCAGTTTCTTTTGCTGTGCAAAAGCTTCTTAGTCTGATGTAGTCCCATTCATTTATTTTTGCCTTTACTTTTCTTGCCTTTGGAGTCAAATTCATAAAATGTTCTCTATGGCCAAGGTCCATGAGTTTAGTACCTGTTTTCTTCTATGTATTTTATTGTTACAGATTTTATATGTAAGTCTTTGATCTACTTAGAATTAATGTTTGTACAAGGAGACAAACCATAATTCAGTTTCATTCTTTTGCATGTAGCTTTCCAATTTTCACAGTACCACTTATTGAAGAGGCTTTCTTTTCTCCATTGTGTGTTTGTGGCTCCTTTATCAAAGATGATTTGACCACATATATGTGGTTTTATTTCTGGGCTCTCTATTCTATTCCATTGGTTTGAGTGTCTATTTTTTTTTTTTTTTTTTGCTAATACCATGCTGTTTTGATTATTGTGGCTCTGTGGTATAATTTGAAGTCAGGTATTATAATGCCCCCAGCTTCATTTTTTTTCCTTAAGAGTACTTTGGCTATTTAGGATTTTTTATGGTTCTTTATAAACCTGATGATTTTTTATTCCATTTCTTCAAAAAAATGACATTGGAATTTTGATTGGAATTACATTAAATTTGTATATTGCTTTGGGTAATATGGTCATTTTAACTATATTTATTCTTCCTATCCAAGAACAAGGAATATTTTTCTACTTCCTTGTGTCTTTTTTTATTTCCTTTAACAATGCTTTGTAGTTTTCATTATTTAGGTCCTTTACATTCTTTGTTATGTTTATTCCTAGGTATTTTATTTTTTTGTTGCTATCGTAAAAGGGATTATTTTTTAGTTCATTTTGTGAAGTTTCATTGTTGGCATATAAGAAAGGAATTGACTTCTGTATGTTAATTTTGTATCCTACAACCTCACTGTATTGGTTTATTGTTTCTAATAGACTTTCTGTGGAGTCTTTGGGGTTTTCTATATACAGGATCATATCATCTGCAAAAAGTGAAATCTTTACTTCTTTCCCAATATGAATGGCTTTTATTTCTTTCTCTTGTCTGATTGCTCTGGATTGAACTTCCAGCACTATGTTGAAAAGGAGTGGAGAGAGTGGGCAACCTTGACTTGTCCCTGATTTTAGAGGAAAAGTTTTCAGCTTTTTACTGTTTAGTATGCTGTTAGCTGATGGGTTATCTTAAATGGCCATTATATTGAGGTATTTTTCTTTTATAGCCATTTTGTTGAGTATTTTAAACATAAAATGATGTTGTATTTCACTGAATGCCTTTTCTGCATCTATTGATATGATCTTATGGTTTTTGTTCTTGTTTTGTTGATATGGTGTATTACATTAATTGTTTTACGTATGTTGAACCATCCTTGTGATACTGAGATGAGTTCCACTTGATCATAGTCAATTATTTTTTTAATGTGTTGTTGTATTTGGTTTGATAGTAGTTTGTTTAGGATTTTTTTGCATCTGTATTCATTAGAGATATTGGTCTGTAGTTTTCTTGTTTTGTGTTGTCTATACCAGGTTTTGGTATGCATACTATGTTGGCCTCATATAATGTGTTTGGAAGTATTGCTTCTTCAAGTGTTTGGAAGACTGAGTAGAATAGAAACCAACTCTTCTTTGAATGTTTGATAGAATTCACTACTATAGCCGTCTGGCTCTGGACTTTTATTTTTTGGTAGGTTTTTGATAGTTGTTTTTATTTTCTTCCTGCTTATGGGTCTGTTTAGGCTTTCTACTTCTTCATGATTTAGTCTAGGAAGATTATACTGTACTAGGAATTTATCCATTTCTTCTAGATTGTTAAATTTGGTGGCATATAGTTTTTTCATAGTATTCTATGATAATTCTTTGTATGTCTATGGTAGCTGTGGTGATTTCTCCTCTTTCATTTTGGATTTTGTTTATATAAGTCCTTTCTCTTCTTTCCTTAGTGAATCTTGCCAAGGATTTGTCAATTATGTTGATCTTTTCAAAGAACCAGCTCCTTGTTTTATTGATTCTTTCTATGGTGTTTCTGTTCTCTATTTCATTTATTTCTGCTCTAATTTTTATTATTTCCTTCCTTTTATGGTTTTGCGATGCCTTTGTTCTTTTTCTAGTTCCTTAAGATGTAATGTAAAGTTATTTACTTGGGCTCTCTCTTGTTTGTTCATTTAAGCCTGTAATGATATGAACTTCCCTCTTATTACTGCTCTTGCTACATCCCATAGATTCTGATATGTCATGTTATTTTCATTTTTCTGTATTTATCTTTTGTTTTCTGCTTTGATTTCTTTTTTGACCTTGTCGTTTCCACATTTTTGTGCATTTGTTTACTTCTTTTTTGCAGTTGAATTCTATTTTCAAAACTTTATGGTCAGAGAATATACTTGGTGTAATTCTCATCTTTCTGAATTTGTTGATGTTAGTTTAGTGTCCCAACATATGGTGAATTCTTGAGAATGTACCATGTACACTGGAGAAAAATGTATACTCTGGCATTTTGGGATGAAATGTCCTGTATATGTCTATCATAGCCAATTATTCTAGTGTTTTGTTTAAGGCCAATGTTTCTTTATTAGTTTTCTGTTTGGATGAATGATCTAGAGCAGTGATTTTCAACCTTTTTTGAGCCATGGTACAAAAAATCCATTACAAAATCCTGGGGCACACCACCTACCAAAATGACACAAAATGACACTCTAACACAGTACATATTATACATATAGTTAATAATATAGTTTCTAAATGTATTTATACTCACTTAGTGTGAAACCTGGGCCTGTTTCAATGAACACAAAAGGGATATCCTGGCAGGAATGGTAGAAAGACACACACGAGGCTGTTCCTCAACAGTTCTCAGTCTCTCTCTGTTTTTAGTTTTTATCGCAGTCAAGCTTGAGAAGCTCAGCTCACATAGATACGTGGTTGAAAACAGGAGCAATGTCAAAATAGCTTTGTTGGCCAGAATGGGGAACTTCTTGGCAACAGATAACCAAAAAGTGTCCAAATGAAGATCAGCAAACTTTAGCTTTAAACCACGATCTTGTTTCAGTTCAGTGAGTTCTTCTTGCTCCTTTAAAGTCATGTCCTTTCCAGCAACGAATACTGAGCTGTATGGGTCTCTAACCCAGTCAAGGCATTCTGTGAAGGTTGAAGAGAAATAAAATGACAACGTCTTCTCAAGAGTTTTCAAATATCTGCCAATTACCTCGCACATTGCAGCAGTGTTACCATCATGCTGTTTCTCAGTGAGCGGGAACATCTCAAGGTTGCCACGCTGTACATGTTGTTGCCAGAGCTGCACCTTTAAACGGAATCCATTCATTTTATCAGTGCTTGTAAGCAGGTTTTCATTTCGGCCTTGCATCCGTGTGTTCAGTTCATTCAGATAATGAAATATATCAGCCAGGTATGCCAGCTTTGCACACCACTCATCACTTGCAAGCAGCTTTGAGTAATCGGACCTCTCATTTGTCAGAAATACTTTAAGTTCCTCTCGCAACTCATACACATGGGCCAGCACTTTGCCGCGCGACAGCTACCGGACCTCTGTGTGGAGCAATAAGATTTTATGTTCAGCTCCCATTTCTTTATACAAAGACGCAAATAAGTGACATCTCAAAGGTCGCGTCTTCACAAAGTTCACTATGCTCACAACATCATCCAACACAGGAGCTAGATCTGCTGGTAAGGTCTTTGCAATGAGGGCCTCACAGTGCAAAAAACAGTGCGTAACAATAACATCTGGGTTTCTTTCTTTGACCCTACTTACAAAGCCTTTGAGATGCGCCCGACCATGGCTGTGGCTCCATCAGTGAAGACTCCTGTGCAGTTTTCCCATGTAAGCCCACTTTTATCAAGATATTCCGACGTGACCCGAAATATTTCCTCTCCTATTGATTTTTCTGGTAGTGCCTTGCAAAATAGGAAGTTTTCTCTAATGGCTTCTCCATCCACAAAATGCACGTTGGCCAAGAGCTGACAATGTCCACTAATATCCGTCAACTCATAAAGTTGCAAGGCAAATTTCTTACTGATGCGCACCTTTTCCAAAACAATAGTTTCAATGTCCGCAGACATGTCATCAATACATCTGGCAGTTGTGTTATCTGAGAGAGGCACTTTAGCTATCTCTTTGGCCACAGTAGGGCCAAGCATCTCATTTACAATGGCTTTACAAGCTGGCAGTATTAATGTTTCTGCCACAGTGTGGGATTTTTTTGATTTAGCTACAAGTTCAGCAACAAGGTAGCTAGCTTTGTGGGCTCTCTTGTTTACCTTTGTGGTTTTTCTCAAAAAAGTTGCCCATTTCTCATTGTTTGTATGTAAGTGTATAAAATAATCCATTGGCTTGTTTTGAACGGGAAGGGTGTTTCGTCTGGAGATGGCATTTAAGCTTGCTTGGCACCATGGCGCTATTAAGCTTCTCACCACACACCAAGCACAGCGGAGTCGGTACTGTCTCATCCCCGGTGAAAGTAAATCCAAATGAAAGATAGCTTTCACTGTATTGCCTCGAGCTCACCGTCTTGTCTTTTTTCTTTTGTCGACCACTCATATGAGGGCCTTCATCTGGGTCAGAATTTTGTCCAGGGCCCTGTTCGGCATTTGCATTTTCCCTTCTCAAAAACTTCTCCATCACTGTCACTTGCTCATCTTGCTGAGATCCCAAACTGTCACAAGAGTGAAATATGCCTGTCAGAGGTCCTTTAAATAAATTACATTTATTAAAAAAAAGTTAAATAAAAAAGGATAACCACCTCATATATACAGTCCCACGTAACATCCCCTCATATACAGACCCATGTAACCTCATATATACAGTTCCATGTAACCTCATATATACAGTCTCATGTAACCCCTCATATATACAGTCCCATGTATCCCCTCATATATACAGTCCTGCTAATAGATAATGGAGCTTTCATCAAGGTTGTGGGTTCAAATCAATTTCGCAAATACTCTATATAGAGACTGGACAAAATCAATTTTAGAAAATGTTGGGTACTTGTGTAACATCATAAGTCCTCAGAGCATCTCTACTGTCAGATTGAGAAGTTTGCTTTGTAGGTAAGGATTCTGATAAATACTAGAGTTCTCCCTGAGGTTGTGGATTCAAATCCCATGGTCAGCTGGGTGCAGGGGCCTTGGTTCTGTCTGTTTTGATGGTGTATATATAGATTTGAGCTCTTTAAGAAGATGACCCTTCAGGAGGCCATATACAATATAGATAACATTGTGATGCATTGTATATCACCCTCTGCGGGGGCCTCTTTTAAAAAGAAAAAGGTCAAATATCTATATACACCGTCAGGATAGATATAACCAGCTGAGGCTGAGGCTTCATCTAGTGGTGGCAACGTTTATCTCCAGTCCTGACCAGGATTAGAAATCGGGACTATGTGGAGGAGTAGCAGTTTCAACTACTCGCCACGGCCACACAATGAAAAGTGCGCGGCAGCCCGAGCGGGGACCTTCCTGGGTGTGGATGAGAGGCAGCCTACTATTGGTTTATCGCTAGTGGTCGGGATGAATCCTAGAAGGTGATTGGTCAGTGAGCGTTCCCTGTGCCTCCACTCTTCCTGTTGCTGATAGCTGGGGGGATTGTGAGGGGAATGTTCATGTTCGGATGGAGGCGGCTGGCGGCAGGCTGGATAAACAGCCTATGCAGGCCATAGTTTGGGGACCCATGTTTAATTTCCCCACGGCACACCTGACCATGTCTCAGAGCACACTAGTGTGCCGCGGCACACTGGTTGAAAAACACTGATCTAGAGCTATCAGTGGTTTATTGAGGTCTCCAACTATGATTGTATTTTTGTCAGTTTTTAATTTTAGATCAGTTAGTAGGTGTCTTATATACTTTGGTGCTCCTTGGTTTGGTGCATATATATTAAGAAGTGTTATATCTTCTTGATTTAATATCCCTTTTATCATTATGAAATGACCATCTTTGTCTCTGATTACCTTTGTTGTCTTATACTCAACATTGTTAGATATGAGTATGGCTACATCTGCCTTTCCTTAGATATTGTTTGCTTGGAGAATCATATTCCAGCCTTTCACTTTGAGTGTATTTTTATCCTTGTAGCTTAGATGTGTTTCCTGAAGGCAGCATACAGTTGAATTTTGTTTTTTAATCCATTCTACTACTCTGTGTCTTTTTATTGGTGAGTTCAATCCATTTATATTCAATGTAATTATGGACACTTGAGGGTTTCCTATTGCCATTTTATATAATGCTTTCTAATAGCTGTATTTCTTGTTTGATTCTTCCGTTTTGTTTTTCTGTCATTTGTTGTGGTTGTTTTTTTTGGTTGTATTATATACTTCTTTTCTCTGTTTCTTCTTCTTTTAAGCCATGTATTTCAGTAGTGGTATTTTCAGTGGTGAAAATACCACTGAAATGGTGGTATTACCATTAGGTAATTAAAAGAATATATATCATATTCTTTGTAGTCTATTATCTCATGACTGCTTCTGCATTCCATCCTCCTTTGTTACTGCTAATTTTTGTCTTCTCCCCCATTTTTTTTTTTGGTTTTTTTTTGGTCACAGATTATGTTGTTTTTATTGTGCTCTTGTTGCAGCTCTTACTTGTGATTTTGTTTTGTTTTGTTCTTTGTATCTGGTCAGATAACCCACTTTAGTATTTCCTGAAGTGGGTATTTTCCGGTGATAAAATCTCTCATCTTCTCTGTATCTGTGAATGTTTTTATTTCCTCTCCACATTTGAAGGAAAGCTTTGATGGATATAGTATTCTTGGCTAGTAGTTTCTCTCTTTCAGTCCTTTAAATACTGGGGTCCACTCTCTTCTGGCATGCAGAGTTTCTGCTGAGAAATCCAATGATAACCTATGGACCTTCCTTTATATGTTATATTCTTCTTTTCTCTAGCTGCCTTGAGGATTTTTTCTTTGTCATTGATTTATGATCATTTCATTATGATGTGCCTTGGATTAGGTCTGTTTGGGTTAAGGTAACTCAGTGTTCTGTTTGCTTCTTGGATTTGAAGCTCTAATTCTTTCCACAGCCTTGGGAAATTCTCATATATTATTTGTTTTAACATATTCTTCATTCCTTCTTCTTTCTCTTCTCCTTCTGATAAACCCATCATTCTTATATTGCTCTTTCTGATGGAGTGAGACAATTCTAGTAGGGCTTTCTCATTTTTTTAAATTTGTGAGTCTCTCTCTTTCTCTGTAGTATCTCTAGTTCCTATCTTCTATGTCACCAGTTCTCTCTTCTATCTGGCCTGTTCTATTAGCTAAGCATGTCACCTCATTTTTCAGTTCATGTATTGAGTTTTTTTTTATCTCTGTTTGGTTTCTTTTTATAGTTTAAATTTTCTTTTCTTTTTTTTGTGGCAGAGACAGAGAAAGTCAGAGTGAGAGACAGATAAGGACAGACAGACAGGAAGGGATAGAGATGAGAAACATCAATTCTTCGTTGCAACTCCTTAGTTGTTCATTGATTGATTTTTCATATGTGCCTTGATAGGGGGGCTACCTGGCAGACCAAGTGACCCCTTGCTCGAGCCAGTGACCTTGGATTCAAGCTGGTGAGCCTTGCTCAAACCAGATCAGCCCATGCTCAAGCTGGTGACCTCAGGGTCTCGAACCTGGGTCCTCCAGTTCGATGCTCTATCCACTGCACCACCACCTGGTCTGGCTTAAATTTTCTTGATGAAGTGTTTTTTTTGTTCATTAACTTGTTTTTTGAGCTCATTAAATTGCCTTCTAGAGCTTTCTTATAGTTCATTACGTATTTTTAGAACTTCAATTTTGAATTCTCTGTCATTTAACTCCAGAGTTTCCACATAATTGAATTTTTTTTCTAGAGATTTTTCATCATCTGTCTGAGCTACGTCTCTGTCTTTTGTATCCATGATATTTGATTTTATTTTACTTAATGGCATCTGAGAGTAGTATTGTTAATAACACTAATAAGAGATAATTAGGAAAGTAAAATAAAAGTTGAAATAATGCAGTGAAAATATGAAAATTCTATAATGATAAGTGGAACAAAAAGTACAGAGAACAAGATGTAGGGACTGAGGATAGAAGTCAAAATAGAGAAAAATGTATTAAAAAACCAGCATAATGTCACAAAGAAAAATATTAGTTCGAAATAAAATAATTTGATAAGTGACAATCGGATGAGAGCAAAAAAAAAAAGGAAGAAAGGATAAAGAAGAAACAAGAAAGCAAATAAGGAGAAAGAAAGGACAAAAAATAGAATATAAAACAAAGAGGAAGAAAAAAAAAAGAAAAAAGCAGAAGAAATGAAACCCTCAAAAAAATGAAAAATGTAACAACTGTGGATAATGAAGTTCAAAAGGAAAATAAGAAAAAAGAAAGGAAAGAAGTAAAAATGACAAAAACTTAAAAAATATTTTTTTTTCATGGTTTTAGAGGTAGCTTCTTCCATTTTTTTCAGCAGGTGGCATTGTACTACGAGTTTCTTGGGCAGAGGTCTGCTGGTGTGTCGCTGTGGCAGTGACGTAGACTGGGCCTCAGTCCGTTGACGGGGGAGGGGGCTTGTTAGGGCTTTGCCCTTATATGGCTCTGGTAACGGCAGTCTCAGTTTTTCAGGCACCTCTCCACACAGCCCTCCCACTGGAGCTAGCAGCCTGGAGTCTTAGCTGTGGGGTGTGCTTCAGCTACTGTTCTCTTGGCAAGAGAATCTATGCACAGGCAGGTCCCCCCTGCAGCTCTGCTCAAAGCACAGTTCTGGGGAAGGCAGTGGGAACCAGAGCCACCAGCGCGAGAAGGCAGGGCAGGGCACAGAGCAAGGACCAAGTTCCTTTTTGTTACACATAGGCAAAATTTTATGGGCAGGCAGGCTTATCTGGCATGCCTCAGTGCGCTGCAGTTTGAATCTCTACAGGCTTTTCCCTCTTGGGTTGCTTGTTAGCCCGCGACAGGCTATGTGTCCAGCTCCCACAACTGCAGGCAGACAGCTGCAGCCACCTTCAGGCACCTAGCCCAGGCATTGTCAGGCTAAGTGTTTTGGCCCATGTGTGCGTCCGGCACTGGAGATCATGGAGCCGGTAATGCCCAAACATGCTGGTGCCCCTGCAGGTGCCCAGCATTGTTAATCTTGGGCAAAGCACCTCGGCCCATGCGTGCGCTCACTCACTCCCCAAGGTGATGATGCTAGGTGGAGTCACTAGCGCTGCTGGGAATACACAAAGATGTGGGCGTTGGCTAATGCGGGCACCCTGGGCTGGTAATTTTAGGTGGATCCCACCACCAGTGTGCACGTGCAGTCGCGATCGTGGGCAGAGCTGGTGGGATCTTTACGTTGTTTGGGCACCCGCCCTACCTCTGCTCCGTCCGTCCCTATTAGTTCAACCTCTCTCTTTCGTCCGGCTCCAAGCAAAAGTGCCCCTACCTAGATCAGCGTGGAAAGAGAAATGCCCCATCTTTCGTCTTATATATTCAGCCTCGTTTTCACCCAATCATACCTTTGTCTGGTGTGTATAAATTTTGGGTGCTCGTACGGTTTTGTTTTTTTTCCTCTATGTTTAGTTATAAAATTTGTTGAAATTTCAAGGGGAGAGATTGGTAGAATCTCTCATGCCACCATTTTTCTGATGTCACCCACATGTACCTTTTCAAATTATTGATTTTTGTTTTCTTCAGATAAATACTCAAAAGTGGAATTGCAGGGTTGTATGGTAGTTTTGTTTTAAATTTGAAGAATCTTCATATTGTTATCCATATTGTAAATTAACTACTCTAGTTTACAGTTCCACCATCAGTGCAAGAGGGTTTCCTTTTCTCCACATCCTAGCCAACACTTATTTCTTGTATTTTTGGAAATAACCATTCTGACAGGTGTGATGTGATATCTCATTGAGGTTTTGATTGCCTTTCCTTGAAGATTAGTGATGTTGAGCATCTACATGTCTTTTGTAGAAACATCTATTCAGGTCCTCTGCCCATTTTTTTTTAATTGAATTGGATTTTTTTTTGATGTTCTATGGATGTCATGATAGTATTTCTATGAAAACTATTTTATAATGTATCTATATAATTTCTTTACCCTCGCTCCTCCTCAGACATAAACACACTCTACTGCAACCTTCATTTGATTTCTGAGGCTTATTTATCCCATGATGCAATGAGAGGGGTAATTCCTACAGGCCCAGACCATTGCTAAGAGCTCCTTTAACCAGTAGGATGCAGTTCGAAGATGGGGTTCTTTTTGCTTCTCGTAACTTCTCTATTTTTTCACTCTTTTATACTCTAGGAACTGTCCTTTCTCAATTCTTTTTCATTTATATAATCTGTAGTTCTCATATTTATTTGGAAATAATGGGACTAGGTTTCTTTTTCTTATCCATAATTTTAACTTTAACTTTAAAGTTTTTTACTTCTTCTCTATGCCTCTGTTTTTTTTCTTTCATAAGAAAGGCTAATAGTTTTTACTCAAAAATATGTGAGGCTCAGAAGAAAGTATATTGGAATACTACTGTTAAGAAGTTAGAAAAGGTAGAAGCATAACTTAAATATGACCATCTTTTATTTTCTTGCAGATTATTAGGTTAAGTGACAGTTTCCTGAGGAATACTCCCATTGGACCCTTTTCCTATAAATACTCTCAAATCCATTGCGTCTTGTACACATACACATAATGTATGTATTCATTGGTGGACTTCTTTTATACCAATATCCTAAAAAATATTCTTGCAGACTAATTTTTCTTTTCCTTAGAAAGTAATCACATGAGAGGTTGTGCACCCATCCTAGTGCTGCTGTTTTGCTTATATACCTTTATAACTAAGGTTGTCTTCACACTCTGTGCTGTTATTTTGAATGTTATCTGTATTATCGTTATTTTTTTAGGTTAAGTTTGAATTTACAAACAATTAACTCTTTCTGAGTAATGACTAATAAACAAGGTTTTTGTTTCTGTGTTTTGTTTGTTCCTTGATCAAAAACAAGTAAAAGTTAAAAAGCAGTAGACTTTTGGCCTTGGCCAGTTGGCTCAGCGGTAGAGCGTCGGCTTGGCGTGCGGGGGACCAGGGTTCGGTTCCCGGCCAGGGCACATAGGGGAGGCGCCCATTTGCTTCTCCACCCCCTCCCTCCTTCCTCTCTGTCTCTCTCTTCCCCTCCCGCAGCCGAGGCTCCATTGGAGCAAAGATGGCCCGGGTGCTGGGGATGGCTCCTTGGCCTCTGCCCGAGGCACTAGAGTGGCTCTGGTTGCGGCAGAGCGATGCCCTGGAGGGGCAGAGCATTGCCCCCTGGTGGGCAGAGCATTGCCCCTGGTGGGCGTGCTGGGTGGATCCCAGTGGGGTGCATGCGGGAGTCTGTCTGACTGTCTCTCCCTGTTTCCAGCTTCAGAAAAATACAAAAAAAAAAAAAGCAGTAGACTTTTATAAGCCTTTTAAATTGATTCTTACAGTATTTCTAGAAGAAGAGGTTCAGAGCTACTTGGAACAATGTAGCCCTATAATCCTATACTTTAAATGGAGCAACATATATTTGTTATGTAAATATTTGCATGTTGTTTTAAAATACATACTCATTATTTGTAAGTTTATTATTGTAAAGGTTTATTTGAACATTAGCTATAGGGCTAATCTGTGGTGGTGCAGTGATCCTGGGATGCTGAGGTCCCAGGTTTAAAACCTGGAGGTTGCTGGCTTGACGTGATCCCAAGGTCACTGGCTTGAGTTCAAAGGTCATTGGCTTGAAGCCTAGGGTCACTAGCTTAAGCAAGGGATTACTGGCTCTGCTTGTGCCCCCAGTTAAAGCACATATAAGAAGCAATCCATGAACAACTAAAGTGAAACAACTATGAGTTGATGCTTCACACTCTCCTCCCTCCCTCCCTCCCTTTCTCTTTCTCTCTCTCTCTCTCTCACTCTCTCAGAAAAAAAAAAAAAAAATGACCCTAAGTACATGTATAATAGGGATCATTGGGAAGTTGAAGCTATGGCAATTCAGATACAAAAGAGTTTTCTTGAAAACCTAGTATGTTTCAATCCTTATTTCTATTTTAATTTTTAATTTTAATTTTTGTTTTTTCTTAAGTGAAAAGCAGGAAGACAAAGAGACAGACTCCTGCGTGCTGCCAACTGGGATCCACCCAGTAAGCACTCTGGGGGGGTGATGCTCTGCCCATCTGGGCTGTTGCTCCTTTGCAACCAGAGCTATTTTTAGTGCCTGAGGTGAGGCCACGGTGCCATCCTCAGAGCCCAGGCCAACTAGCTCCTATGGATCCATGGCTGCAGGAGGGGAAGAGAGAGATAGAAAGAAGGGAGATAGAGAGGGAAGGGTGGAGAAGCAGATGGTGGCTTCTCCTTTGTGCCCTGATAAGAAATCGAACCCGGGACATCCACATGCCGGGCCGATGCTCTACCACTGAGCCAACTAGCCGGGGCTCCTTCTTTCTTTGTTTTCAGCTGATGCGTACATCTGGAAGTGTAGAAGAGACTGATCTAGAATAACATTTTGTAAGTACTCTTTGTTAAATATGCACAAAATAACAGGTAATTACTGGCTATTGTATCTTAATTATATTATTTAATCTTCATAACAAATGTCCCTACATGATTGATCTGGCCCCTATCTCTCCACCCTTATTTGTAATCCAAATTAAGCTATTTCATAACATATCAAGCTTATTCCTCCTTTAGGACATTTATAGCAAGTATTCCCTGTACCTAGAATGTTCTTCCCTTCAGTCTTTCTAGGACTGGCTCATGTTAGTCTCAGCTTAAATGTTAACTCCTCAGAGAAGTCTATTCCAACCACCACTAGTCTAAAGAAATCACTCAAGTCACATCAACTCTGTTTTAATTGTTTAAGGCACCTACTACCATCCAGTATTTTTCTGTTTGTTTGCATACTATTGTTTCTCTTACCAATAGAATGTAATGAAGCTCCATGGAAATAGGAACTTTATCTATCATGTTTACCACTTTATCACCAGAACCTTTTTAAACTGCTGTAACAATAAATGGATGAATTAGGTCCAGAAAATATAACATATTTTTCAAGTAAAAAAAAAAAGACTAGGAATAATAAGGATTTAAGGATATTTGGACCAGTAGTTCTCACAGCCTACAAAACTAACCTGGCCTGCAGCATCAGCATCACCTGGGAATTTGTTAGAAATGCAAATTCCAAGGACCTATTGAATCAGAAATTCTAGGGGTTGGGGTGGGGCTGCATTATATTAATAAGCCCTCCAGGTGGTGATTTTGATGCAGAACCACTGATTAGACACATCTTTACACCAGTCATCTGAATTATTAGTTTTATTTTGTTTGTTTATAAGCCAGATTACCAATTTAAAAATATTCTTTCTGTGCATGATTTTGTTAAGTTTTAAATTTTCACATATCAGAAATTTCAAAATGTACAACTCCAATCCAGAATCACTATAGCTAATTCAGTAAACTGAGGACATAATTTTGTTTGCTTAACTGTATTATAACTCAGCTTCCAAAAGCATTTTTAAAATTAAAATTTTCTAATTTCTAAAGAAATTTCTTTGTTTGGAATTTCCTTGAATCTGTTTCGAAGAGTAATTCAAGTTTTAACAAGTTATAGACAAAACTTGATCAAAGTATATTGGTATCCTAAGGATTAGTATAGCTTAGTATCTCTTGCAAATCTTTAGAAGGAAAATTTAATACAGAGCCCTGTATTTGAACTCAACTGCTCTAAAGTAAAGATTAACTCAGGGACTTTAAAATATTTTAAAATTCCACTTTTATTGTATTTGTCTTGAAATATTAATTTTCTACTGTCATTTTTTATATATAACTTTTAAGTAGTAGTAACTACATTTAGTAGTATGAGTACACAGCATAAATAGTATTTTTAAATATCCACAGTGGCATTTGCATTGATATTTTGAGATATTAATGTTTTTCATATTAGGCACAGTGCCAAAGCCTTATCTTTTTTGATCTAGAACAGAATGCGGTGAAATTTTTCTGAAAATTTGTAAACATTTTGAAGAAGAAGAAAAATAACATAAAATACCTGCTACAAGCTAGGTCAATACAGGTATTAGAAATAGGTACAGAATCTGCTCTCAGAGATTTAAAACAAGTGACTTGATCAAAGTCCCATGGATACTATGTCGCTGAGACAGGATTCAAACCTAGATGTGTCTGAATTCAAAACCAATACTATACTATTTCAACACCTCAATACTGCCTCATTACACCAATGTATAAAAGACCTGGTGATTCATCTTTAATCATTAGTGAAAGCTAGCAGAGTACTTTAAATAAATAAATAAATAGTGGCAGTGGCTACTTTATGCTCACTGAAACTAGTTTAAAAGTTGACATTACTCCCAGCATATACCTAATCATTTTAAAACGTTGGGTCATAATTAAAAACTCAAGGTCAGCCCTGGTTGGGTAAGTCAGTTAGTTAGAACGTTGTTCTAATACACCAGGACTTATATAATGAAAACTATAAATCATTGTTAAGAGAAATGAAAAAGATGTAATGAGATGGAAAAATATTCCTTGTTCTTGGTTAGGAAGAATAAATATAATCAAGATGGCCATAATACCCAAAGCAATATACAAATTTAATGCAATTCCCATCAAAATTCCAATGACATTTTTTAGAGAAATAGAGCAAAAAGTCATCAGATTTATATGGAACTATAAAAAACCCCGAATAGCCAAAGCAATCCTAAAGAAAAAGAATGAAGCTGGGGGCATTACAATACCTGACTTCAAACTCTATTATAGGGCCATGACAATCAAAACAGCATGGTATTGGCAGAAAAGTAGACACTCAGACCAATGGAACAGAATAGAAAGTCCAGAAATAAAACCACATATATATAGTCAAATAATTTTTGATAAAGGGGCCAAGAACACACAATGGAGAAAAGAAAGCCTCTTCAATAAATGGTGCTGGGAAAACTGGAAAGCCACATGCAAAAGAATGAAACTGGACTACAGTCTGTCCCTCTGTACTAAAATTAACTCAAAATGGATCAAAGATCTAAACATAAGACCTGAAACAATAAAGTACATAGAAGAAGACATAGGTACTAAACTCATGGACCTGGGTTTTAAAGAGCATTTTATGAATTTGACTCCAATGGCAAGAGAAGTGAAGGCAAAAATTAATGAATGGGACTACATCAGACTAAGAAGTTTTTGCTCAGCAAGAGAAACTGATAACAAAATAAACAGAAAGTCAACTAAATGGGAAATGATATTTTCAAACAACAGCTCAGATAAGGGCCTAATATCCAAAATATACAAAGAACTCATAAAACTCAACAACAAACAAAGAAACAATCCAATAAAAAAATGGGAAGAGGACATGAACAGACACTTCTCCCAGGAAGAAGTACAAATGGCCAACAGATATATGAAAAGATGCTCATCTTCTTTAGTTATTAGAGAAATGCAAATCAAAACTGCAATGAGATACCACCTCACACCTGTTAGATTAGCTATTATTAACAAGACAGGTAATAGCAAATGTTGGAGAGGCTGTGGAGAAAAAGAAACTCTCATCCACTGTTTGTGGGAATGTAAAGTAGTACAACCATTATGGAAGAAAGTATGGTGGTTCCTCAAAAAACTGAAAATAGAACTACCTTATGACCCAGCAATCCCTCTACTGGGTATATTCCCCAAAAACTCAGAAACATTGATACGTAAAGACACATGCAGCCCCATGTTCATTGCAGCATTGTTCACAGTGGCCAGGACATGGAAACAACCAAAAAGCCCGTCAATAGACGACTGGATAAAGAAGATGTGGCACATATACACTATGGAATACTACTCAGCCATAAGAAATGATGACATCGGATCATTTACAGCAAAATGATGGGATCTTGATAACATTATATGAAGTGAAATAAGTAAATCAGAAAAAACCCAGGAACTGCATTATTCCATACGTAGGTGGGACATAAACGTGAAACTAAGAGACATTGATAAGAGTGTGGTGGTTACAGGGGGAGGGGGGAAAGGGAGAGGAAAAGGGGGATGGGGAGGGGCACAAAGAAAACTAGATAGAAGATGACAGAGGACAATCTGACTTTGGGTGATGGGTATGCAACATAATTGAAAGACAAGATAACCTGGACTTGTTATCTTTGAATATATGTATCCTGATTTATTTATGTCGCCCCATTAAAAAAATAAAATTATTAAAAAAAAAGTTGACATTACTCCCAGCATATATCTAATCATTTTAAAACGTTGGGTCATAATTAAAAACTCAAGGTCAGCCCTGGTTGGGTAAGTCAGTTGGTTAGAACGTTGTTCTAATACACCAGGGTTGCGAGGTTCTATCCCTGGTCAGGACACATATAAGAATCAACCAATGAATTCATGAAACAAGTGGACCAATAAATTGATACTTCTCTTTCTCTGTCTTTCTCCACCCCATTTCCCCTTCCTCTCTCTCTAAAATCAATAAATAAATTTCAAAGAACTCCAGATTCAGCAATTCTTTTTAACAGGTGGGAAAATGTTTGTCATAGAAATGTTTATTTTCAAAATCCTAGAAGAACATAGTGAATATTAAGATAACATTTTTAAAGAAGGATTTGAAAGTGAACAAATCTTCCCTTATTGTGTTGCTTTAGATACTGAAACTGGCGCTCTCCCTTTTGAGAGTACACTGGTGCCTTTTCCCTTGTTCTCCTTCTCCTTGTTTCCCCCTCCCATTCTGCCAGGTGCATTTTCCTTACTCCTCTCTCTCCAAAGCTCTAAGGGTTCTCCTGAGACTTGCAGCCAGGAGAGCAGTGGGCAGTGGAAGCTTGCCCTGGGCTAATCCCTTGAACCCGTGTCCAAGGCCCCCTTTTCTCTGACTTTGTTCCTACATGGCCAATAAAGTCTTCCTTTTACTTGCTGAAAAAAAGAGAAAGGGAGGGAGGAAGGGGAAGGAAGGGAGGAAGAAGGAAGGGAGGGTAGAGAAAGAGAAGGAAACTACTTAAGCCATGTCTACATTACATCTTTGAGGGAATACAAAATTCAATGTAATTGCTAGGAAATCATATATACTTGACTACCTGTGATATACTATATTTTTGGTTGTATTAGTTAATCCCTTTAATACATACACAGTCTGCATTTAAGTAAGAAGTACTCTTAATTTACTTAGTGTTAAAATACTATAGTTATATATTTTAAGGAGATTTTTTTTTGAAGATTTCAGATACTTAATTTTTTATAACAGGTCGGAACATTTAATTATAGAGTTAACATTTATAAAGTGTTTTGAAACTGTGTGGTATACTATAAAAACAAATTTCTTATATTATGAGCAATATGTGTCTATATGAATAGTACTCATTTTTAAATTAATTTCTTTACAATGAATTTTTAGAGACTTCCTGATACCTTTTTGGAGTCTTCTCGATACCTTCAACAGATGTGAAAAATGTTCTAAGTGAATAATGTTTCAATTATTGTTCAGTGCTTGCAATGTTAGGTGTTAATTGGGATCCTTGAACTATCAAGCCATTTTAAATGGTCTTTTGTGTGAGAAAAGGGAACTTGACGTATCCTGTTTCTCAAAGAGAATATAGAAAAAGTAACTAACATACTGTTAAGAGTTAACAAAGCAGTATTAATTTTTAATTTCTTAGGGAACAATTATATCAGTTTGACATTTAAACTTTTCTCTTTTCTTTCATTGATATGCTTTTGACTATTTAAAAGAAAATTACTCTAATTCTCCCACATCCATGGAGGATACATTCTAAGACTCTTAGTGGATGGTTGAAATCAAACTTTATATGTACTCTTATTTCTTATACATACTTACCTATGATAAAGTTTAACTTATAAATTAGGCAATTTCACAGAATATTTGTTCTTAACATAGATATTAGCAAATTCAACATACAATTTTTTTCATTCTTTATTAAGGTAAGCACATTATACCTTTCACGTAAAGGGAGCACTTACAGCCTTTCTTTGGCATATCCAAATCATCAGCATCACTACCCTTGTGTTTTTGGGCCATTATTAAGTAAAAAAAGGGCTACTTGAACACAAGCACAGTTTCTGCTATGACAGAGGACTGATAATCCAGATGGCTACTAAGTGACTAATACAGGGTTTCCCAAACTTTTTACACAGGGGACCAGTTCACTGTCCCTCAGACCGTTGGAGGGCCGGACTATAAAAAAAACTATGAACAAATCCCTATGCACACTGCACACATCTTATTTTAAAGTAAAAAACCAAAACGGGAACAAATACAATATTTAAAATAAAGAACAAGTAAATTTAAATAACAAACTGACCAGTATTTCAATGGGAACTATGGGCCTGCTTTTGGCTAATGAGATGGTCAATGTGCTCCTCTCACTGACCACCAATGAAAGAGCGGAAGTGCGGTGGGGGCCAGACAAATGGCCTCAGGGGGCCGCAGTTTGGGGACCCCTGGACTAATAGATAAGTAGCACATACAACCTGGATATACAAGACTAAGGGCTGATTCAGGTCCAGGGCAAGACTGAGAAAGACAACACAAGATTTTATCACACCAGTTAACCATATTTCCCCATGTATAAGACACACCTTTTTTCAAAAAAGTTGGGGTCTAAAATTTGGATGCATCTTATACAGTGGTTGTAAAAGTGTGGATTTCAAATGCCACAGATAGAACTGAGGACGAGGCAATAGATAAAGACTGATTTGTCATCAGACACAAATGAGGACAAGCTAATGGATGTGAGTTTTGACAGCGATGAGGAGTTGTATGAATTTTATGATGAATAAAGCTTGAGTTCAGTAACTTTATGTAATACATTCTTTTTCAAATTTCGGACCCCAAAATGAAGATGCATCTTTATACATGGGAGTGTTTTATACATGAGGATATATGGTAGATTGGTGTACAATTTAAAACTTATGAATTGTTTATTACTGGAATTTATCATTTAATATTTTTGGACCAGGGTTCACTGTGGATAATTGAAACTTTGGAAAATAAAACCACAGATAAGGAGAGGATTGCTGTACAACAAAGTAGTGAAGGGAAAGGATATAAACATTTACCTTGGTAATTTGTTAGGAGTTCTGGAATAACTGGGGTGATAAGTTGCTGAAAAGACAAAGCTATAGAGTTGTAAAGTATTATTCTTTCTTGTTTTAGAGGAGCGGTTCTCAACTGTGGGTGCTTTTGACCCTCTGAGCACATTCGGCAATGTTTGGGAGATATTTTTGATTTTCCTTACCTGAGGGGATCAGATTCCTGCTAAACATCCTACAGTACAAAGGATAGCCACCACCAACCAAAAATTATTCAGTCCAAAGTCAATAGTGTTAGATTGAGAAACCCTGCCTTGGAAAGAGACACTCATCTCTCATTTTAAAAATAATACAAATACAGTCTTACTCCTTATGAAATAATGTTTATGGCAGGCCCATATGCGCACGAATACACATATGTGTGCATGATGATGTTTTAGGGAGTGTGTAGAATTGAGTTTCCTCCTCCTGGAATGGTCATCCAACTCTTCCCTTTCTCCTAGCTAACACTAGTTTCTTGATTTTACAGTTTACAAGTCATTCCTTCTGGAGAGAATCTCTGTTCTATTTATTTTGCATTAGGTGTACCTCTTCTGTGAACATCTATAGCACCTTGTGCATACTTGGGTATTTTTATTTATCTATCTCTTTCTTGCTAGATTGAAAAATTGTAAATCTCCACTGTTTTTCATCTTTGTATCTACAGCAGCTAATCTTGTATACTTTGGAGGCATACATGAAAAATGTATATGAATAAATTTACAGTACTGTATGAAGCACACTTTCTAAGGAGATTGTGTTTCAAGAGGAAAAAAAGCCTTAACTCATGACCCATGAAAATTAAACCAGTGTTTTTATTATGCTTTTTTGTCCCATCCTGCAATAGTTTTTTTATTTGTTTTTATCTTTAACATATTGTCCTAAAACAAAATATACTTGTTATTTAAATTATATTTATAACTGTCATTAAAGTTTTAACATATAATGCTGACTTTATTAAAATGAGCTTAAAATTTTTTTAGCATTCCTAATTTGCAGTTGTATTTTTTTGTGGCCAATTTTTTCCCCCAGAGAATGTGTCCTTAGTTAGTTAGTGGAGGCAGCAGCAAAATAAGATTTATTTGCCTTATGGTGAAAACTTGACTTTTTGGCGGATTCTTTAGAATGTGTCTATTTTTTAAATTATGGGTTTTCTAATTTAAATCTAAAATTGAGTGAATAATATTTATAGTTTTTATATAACACTTTAGACTTGACAGATTACCTTTATGTACTTTTTCTATTTAATCCTCAAAATAAATGCTTGTGAAAACGTATAATACTTATGAGATGATATAATGGGATATTATAATATTCATTTTATAAATAAATCAACTAAGAATCATAGGGTTTAAATAATACCCTAGATTGTACATATGGGTCTGGAATTTAATTTGTGGGAAGCTTTTTACTATGATTCATTTTCTTTAATAATATTGTTTATACTTTTCTATTTAATCTTAAATTTGTATTGCCATGAAGCTGTTTTAATACCTCCTTATTTCAGTGCAGCATGTATAGTTTTACAAAGTTTTTGATATTAACTATTTCTGCACACTTGTCTTCATTCTGTTTCTCTCTTTTCTTCCTCTCTTCCTTTTTCCTTCCTTATTACTTTTTGCTAAATCTCTCCAAAGGCTTGTAGCTTAATTAGTCTTTTCAGGGTCAGCTTTTAGCTTTGATGTCATCTCTATTTTATTTTTCTTTAATATTTCTTTTATTTCTCTATTTCTTGTCCTCTAGGCATTTAAGACTATAAAGTCCTCAGTTATTGATTTTGCTAGAAACCACAAGTTTTCATATTATATTTTGGTTGTCCTTTAGTTCTGAATATTTAGTTCCAATTCCTGTTTTAAGTTATTTAGAAATACGCTTATTTTTAAAACTGTTGAATAATTTCTAGTTACTTTTTTGTTATTAAAATCTATGTTAATCTCATTTGTTAGAGAATGTGATTTATATAATATCTATTATTTTAAAGTTGCTGAACCTGCATTTGTGGCCTAGTGTGTGATTAGGTTTTTGAAATGTTTCATTTTGGAAATATACTTGAAAACAATGTATATTCAACAGCTGTTGGTGCCATTTTATATGTGTTCAAATCTTCTATGTTATTATGGCATTGTCTTCTTGACCTTTCTTACTTGTGTATATTAAAAATGTCCCATTTTGTGGTGGTGTTTAGTTCTACTTGTCAAGTTTTGCATTATGTATTTTGAGATTATGTTATTAGTTGCATACAAATTGGATGTTATGTTCTCCTAGAAAATTAAGCCTTTTATTATTTAAAATGATCCTCTTTATTTCTAGTAATGCTTTTTATCTGAATATATTTTGACTAATATTAATATAATTTTCAATAATATTTGCCATTAATATTTTTTCACTTTATACTTTTGTATTACATAGGTATCTTTTGAAAAGATAAAAAACAATCTAACTGAAACATTCCTTTTTTTTTTTTTTTTTTTGTATTTTTCTGAAGCTGGAAACGGGGAGAGACAGTCAGACAGACTCCCGCATGCGCCCGGCCTCACCAGGGAGAGATGCTCTGCCCCTCCGGGGGGTCGCTCTGTTGCGACCAGAGCCACTCCAGCGCCTGGGGCAGAGGCCAAGGAGCCATCCCCAGCGCCCAGGCCATCTTTGCTCCAATGGAGCCTCGCTGTGGGAGGGGAAGAGAGAAACAGAGAGGAAGGAGAGGGGGAGGGGTGGAGAAGCAGACGGGCGCCTCTCCTGTGTGCCCTGGCTGAGAATCGAACCCGGGCCTTCTGCACGCCAGGCCGACACTCTACCACTAAGCCAACCGGCCAGGGCTGCTGAAACATTCTCAATCCAATCTGACAAGTTTTATCTTTTATTGGATCATAAAATTCATTTATTTACATTTATTATAATTACTGATAATTTGAGTTTATATCTACCGTTTAATTTTGTTTTTATTTTCCCACCATTTTATGCTTCTTTTCCCTCCCTTCTTCTATTCTTCATTATTTTTTTCTTGTATTTGTTTTTATACTAGTTTGGAAGTCATATTACTTTTAGTTGCTTACCATAGAAATGTTATGTTTACTTTCCAAATTATGCACATATCAGTAGTAACCATGCAAACAAAAAAGACCTTAGAACAGAACATTTAAACTCTGCTCACTTTTTCCCAATTTATGTTTTTATTTTATGTATTTCTATAATTTTTAATTGTCATAAATGCATATCATTGTTTTATAATGTGAATGATGCTTACATTCACCTCCTTTACCCCCTATCATTTCTCTGGCATTTTACATCTTGCATTTGGTATTATTTTCTTTTTGTTTAAAAGTGAGGTCAGTGAGGATATGAGATTAATAAACCTTTTATATTTTTATCTGTAAATAACCTTATTTCACCCTCATTGTTAGAAGACTTTTAGAGTATAGAATTCTAGATTACTATTGAATTTATTTAGCCTATTGAAGTTATTATTTAACTGGTTTCTCGCTTCTACTGTTTCTTTCAAAAATTTAGTTATTGATCTGTCAATCCATTTTATATAATTTAACTTTGTTAGCTTTTGAGATCTTTTCCTTGTATTTTCTACAGGTTGGCTCTTGTATAGCTTCTACTTCCTTCTCTCTTTGCTAGAATTCTAATTCAGACCAAGTAACCCCTTGCTCGAGCCAGCGACCTTGGGTCCAAGCTGGTGAGCTTTGCTTAAACCAGATGAGCCCGCGCTCAAGCTGGCGACCTCGGGGTCTTGAACCTGGGTCTTCCGCATCCCAGTCCAACGCTCCATCCACTGCGCCACCGCCTGGTCAGGCTGCACAATTTTTAAAACATGCCATACCTGTCTATTTATTCAGGGCCATTGACCTCTTGTTAGATTGTCAAATAAAAAAAGGACAGAAGCCAACATAACAATAGCGGTCCAGTGTGAATGAGTCAAAATTATACCAAATTTTTTTGTCAAATTGGCAAAAATATATATTTTTTTTGGTGTGCTGCAGGGTTTTAGAAATTAGTTTATGTGAGCCATGAGATGAAAAGTTGAAAATCACTGTTCTTGAAAATAACAGTTCAGTCATCTGTTTGAGTAGTTTCCTGACTCCAGAGTAGAGAAGGAGATCCATTTAATTTGGCAACTTCTTTAAAAAATTGTCAACAAAGTACCTGACCTGTGGTGGCGCAGTGGATAAAGCCTTGACCTGGCACGCTGAGGTCGCTGGTTCAAAACCTTGCACTTGTCTGGTCAAGGCACATATGGGAGTTGATGTTTCCTGCTCCTCCTCTTTCTCTCTCTCTCTCTCTCCTCTCTAAAATGAATAAAAAATTTTTTTTAAAAAATTGTCAACAAATTCTTCCATTTAAAGCCCTACCCAAATACACCCTTGTATCCAAAAGTACAGTTCCTGAGCATTTCTGAGATTCTGCAGTAGAACTGCTTTCTCTCTCTCTTTCTCTCTCTCTCTCTTTTTCTTGCTCTCTCTCTTCTTTCTCCCCTTCCTTCCTCCCTTAACCTTTTTCATCCTATGGGTTATCTTTAATCAATCCAATTACCAGTTTCAAAAATTGTATTGACATCTTTTATCTGTTGTTTGCGTCTTTCTTTTTTATTCTTGTAGTGTTATAATTTATATATATATATTTATATTCATATTATTTAAATGGTATTTCAGGAAAGAGTGGAGATGAACCAATGTTTTATCCACTATGCTAAACTAAAACACTCATTTTATAATGTTATGGTCACCCATTTAAGTATATGACATTTTCTCCATTTGTTTAAGTCATAGTTTAAATTTCCTATTTAAGTTTAATGGTTGTCTTCATAAAGATTAAATGCACCTCTCATGAAATACATCCCAAAATATGCAGTTTTTCCTTGTTATTTGGAACAAAATCTCTTCCTTCATTGTATTTTCTAGCTAGTTATTATTTGGCAATATTACTTTAGTATATTTAAATTATACCCGCAAAATTTATTAAACTTGTTAATTATTTCTGCCCTGATTCTTTTAAATTTATATTATAGACTACAATTTTATCAAAATAATACTTTGCCTCTTCGTATGATATATTAATTCATTTTTTTCTGCTGTGCATTTGTAAAAAATATTTGAAATCATTTTAAATAATATTGGTAATAATTAATATCCCTGTTTTATCCCTCAGTTTGGAAGAGTACTTCTAGTAGGGTTCTCTTATTGGATATATTGATTTCCATTTTGAAAAAGATCATTATTGGCCCTGGTTGGCTCAGTGGTAGAGTGTTGGCCTGGCGTGCAGAAGGCCTGGGTTCGATTCCTGGCCAGGGCACACAGGAGACGCGCCCGTCTGCTTCTCCACCCCTCCCCCTCTCCTTCCTCTCTGTCTCTCTCTTCCCCTCCCGCAGCTGAGGCTCCACTGGAGCAAAGATGGCCCGGGCGCTGGGGATGGCTCCTTGGCCTCTGCCCCAGGCGCTGGAGTGGCTCTGGTCGCAGCAGAGCATCACCTCCTGGTGGGCAGAGCGTCGCCCCCTGGTGGGCGTGCTGGGTGGATCCCGGTGGGGCGCATGCAGGAGCTGTCTGTCTCTCCCTGTTTCTAGCTTCGGAAAAATACAAAAAAAAAAAAAAAAAAGATCATTATTTTAAAAATGTATTTTAGTCAAGGCTCAAAAACTGAGGGGATATATCTAAGAGACACAGATGCCAGCTTTAAGGAGGCTCCCTCTGGACAAATTTGGAGAAACGGGACTATTAAATAATGATAGAAATGGATTCTAACATAATGAATTAAAAACAGAAACCCATGAGTCCACACTGATGTGATTAAAAAAATTAGAGCAAAGAATCAGTGAAGGGAAAGTGCTTCTTTACAGAAGAATGCCAGCTCATAAATATAGAAAGAATAGAAACAAAATCACCATTACTTTTCACAATTGTAATAACTGATTCAGGTAACAGTCACCAATTAATGTAAAAATTATTGGGTAAAAGACTTAGGAAGCAGAATATTCACATGGTATCAAAGTATCACCTCATACACTATTAATTAAAAAGGAAAAGGTTACTTTTAAATGGAGAAATCTGGCAGATATCATCTTAAGCAAATGATTAGACATCACAATACCAATAAGAAATAATTTGGCATCATATGCCTCCTAATATGATGCACTTTAGAGAAAAGATTCTACTTTGTTTTATTCCTACCACTAATGGTTAGCCTAAATCTAGTCCTGAGACATTAACCAGGCACATTCGAATTAAGGAATAGTCTGAGAAAGAACTGACGTAGCCTTTTCCAAAATGTCAGTGATATGAAAAACTAACCAAGACAGGAAAATTGCAAAGGAGAATGAAAACTGATTGTATCCTAATTTTAAAAAAAACACAAAACACAAAAATATAAACAAACAAAAACCAAAAAAACCCGGCTCAGAGGCTTTGGGGACAAAAGGCAAAATGCCATGCCATATGGATTGAAAATTATACCATATTAAATATCAATGTTAAATGTCTTGAATGTGATCTTACATGATCACAACTGTGTAGAGAACCTGCTTGTGTGCAACTAACTTCCAAAGGTTCAGCAAAAAGAGTTTGTATATACATATGTATGAGTATATGTATATATATGTTCACACGCAGATATGCATACATGCAAGCACTTATGCATGAAATGAGGTGAACAGTAATTATTTTTTCTTTGGGGGATACTATTGGAACTCTCTTTAAGTTTAAAATTTTTTAGACAAGTCGGAAAATTGAAATACGTTGTTGTAACTGTTCTGTAACATCATAAAATTTAAATTTAGCTATTCTACATCTACAGTTGTATCTCTTTCACAGTAATTCTCTAACAGTTTTTGTTAATGATTTTTTAAGCCTGTATAAGAAATTTTGTGTATGTGTGTGTTCACATATACATTTGTGAAAATATATTGTCTCTACTGACATCCTATTCTCAAACCATTTCCTCAGTGTATGTATGTTTTATTGGAGGTTCTGCTGTCATAAATATCTTAAACTAAAATATTATTTTCTTCTTTAAAAAACTGCACCATTTATTAGTTTTTTTTGAACTGTTATTCTAAATTAGCCTAACCTTTGTACCAAATACTTTCTAGTTGGTGCAAATGAATCTTTATGAATTTTTCACACATTTCAAAATAAAATAAGCATGAAAAATTATCACATGAGCCTCTTTTGCAGCTTATGGTTTCCAGTACCTAATAAAAATAGAATCCAATATACAACTTCTTCTCATAACAAATTTATAATTTTTAAATGCTTATTATTGAGTATAATTCCCATATATTCTCTTTATGGCTTATCAGTCTCATTTGGTTTAGTGTAGTGCTAAACTTGGGAAAATAGTCTTTCAATTGGATTTAGAAATTGTAGGAGGCCCAGTCCTGCCACTGACTAGCTCTAAAGGCAGACCATCTGTTTGGTCATTTAAGTGTCTGGGTCTTTTTGGTAATCTAAAAATGTCATTAGACTAGATATGTATCAATAGGTAGCAACCACCTATTCTAACAAACTGCTCTAGCAGAGTGAATTGGCTATGCCCCTTTACTGTGTGGCATCTGCAGCTGTTCACTCTTAAAGTAGGGAAAATGCTTACTCATTTTAGCACATGAATTCTCATTAACACTGGAGGTGAGGTTGGGGTTGAGAAATCAATGGTATCTATTGGCAGATTCTTCTTTAAAATAATTAATTCTGTGATGTTATGATTGACGCTTCCCTTTTACACATAAAGTTGAACTTGTAGATAATGGCAGATACATTGTATTTCATCCTCTGGCAATCTTACCTATGAAAACTTTCTTATTTTTAGTACCTACTCTCAAACTTGTACTATTGATATTTTTGGCATTTACTCTTAACAGCTTTTAATATCTAGTTAAAATGATGTTGACATTCCTGGTTTTTGTTAAGAGGATAGAGGAACTTAAAATGGCATTCTTAGAACCTTTCAGAAGAATGTGAGTAGCCTCAATTCACCCTACTCTATTGTGAATAGCCACTTTTCACCATGGAAAGGGCTGCTAGGAAGAGTAGTACAGGATGGTGGAACTGGGTTCATAAATGATGTGCCCATCTGTTTGCTTCTCTACCCCATTTTCCCCCTCTCTGTGTATAATCTGCAGATAACTAAACATAATATAACTCACAATCCAACTTTGATTCTTTTCTACTTTTTAAACTAATTTTGTTATTACAAAGTAATATTTTATTCTTTTATAAAATATAGAAAAAATGTAATTACACCATAGATAGATAATCATTTTGGTACTTATCCTGCTGGGTCTTTCTCTTTAGGAATTTTTATTATTTAAATAAGATCTATTATATATGCCACTTTGTTGCTTGACACTTTTTCATTAACAGTATATTGTGAACATCTTTCCAGGTTATTTAATTTTCTTCCGCGCTATTCTTTAATATGGCTGTATAATATTATGTAGTTGCTCTTGTTGGTTATTTTTTTATTGCACTAGCCCTCTGATGACATGGATGAAATAAGTATCTGGACACAATATCTTTTGAGTAAAAAAAATAATAGCTAGATCAAATATGTTGAATTTTTTAAAATTTTGATACAACTACTTTTTTTTTTCTTAATATTTATTAATGGTAATGGGATGACATTAATAAATCAGGGTACATATATTCAAAGAAAACATGTCTAGGTTATTTTGTCATCAAATTTTGATACAACTACTTTTTTAAAGTACTCTATACCAGTGGTCTCCAACCCCCCGGCCGCGGACCAGTACCAGTCTGCAGAGAAAGAATAAATAACTTACATTATTTCCATTTTATTTATATTTAAGTTTGAACGATGTTTTATTTTTAAAAAATGACCAGAATCCCTCTGTTACATCCGTCTAAGACTCACTCTTGACGCTTGTCTCGGTCACCCTAAAGGCCAGTCCGTGAAAATATTTTCTGACATTAAACCAGTCCGTGACCCAGAAAATGTTGGGGACTACTGCTCTACACAACAAATAGCTTAATGAAATTTTTAGAGAAAACTGCTAAGGAAGGTGCCTGGTTGAAATACAGTCTTAGAACTGATAATCTCTTAGCATGCTGTGAAATTATTGGTCAATGGTCTGGAAGTGAGCACAAGTTAGTTACTTCCTGCAGTCATTAGAAATAACAAGAATTTCCAATATAAATTAAAAGTAATACCTATGTAACAGCATCAGATATTTTATTAAAGTATAAAAGCTTTGATTTTCTATAGGAAATGATTTGGTTTCCTCAAAATGGGAATATTTTTATGCCTTCTCTAAATGATAAAGATAATATGTTACTTTAAAAAATCTAATAGTATACAAATACAAAGAATCACTATAGTCATATTACTTAGAAATATCTCAAGTTTTTATAATACACGTAAATATATGAAATTATATGTATTTAATTTTTAAAATTTACAAAAGTGAAATCATACTAATTCTGTTGTACAAGTTCATTTTTTTAAATCTACCAACATACTGCCAACATCTTTCCATATTATTATGTATAGATTTGCCGTATTCTTTTTAATTTTTACATGATATTCCATTTTTAGTAAGTAAATTTTTTATTGATATTGATAATTACCTATTTTTTCTAATCAATTACAAATATTGAGTGCACTTACTATGTTGTACAGACCTCTATATGCTTTATCATTATTTCCATAACATAAATAAATAGACCTTCAGCAGTGCAATTGTTTATTAGTAGAGTGACATTAAGACTCTGAACTCTAATATTAGAGCTTGAATTCCAGCCTCCAGCACTGACATGCTATGTACTTGCAAGCTAATTGACCTTAATATAAGATTGTTGTAAATCTAAAGCCACTTTATAAAATTGTTGAGAATTCTATATTCTCTATTAAAGAGGAAATTCATGTTGGTTGCTATGTACCTATTGTATCTGGCATTATAGTAAGTACTAAAATGTCTCTCTTATAAATTTTCTTCTCTAGTGAATTTTGTATTTGTTTCTTTTGTTTCTTTTTTGGATAATTTATTTTTTAGTGACTTGTGGGAGACTTTTTCATTTTAAGAATATTTACTTGTCTCTTTTGTAAGTCATACCAATATTTTAAATTTATTGTTTCTTTTACTTTGTTTTATATCTTTTTCTGTATTTAAGTTTTATTCTTTTGTTTAGTCAAGTGTGTCAGTCTTTTCTTTCTTTTCCTTTTTATTTTCCTTATTGAAAATGAATACAAATTTATTGTTTGCTTTGTATGATTACATAAGTACCACAAGCTTAGGTGTATAAATATTTTCTGTTATGATCTTTGTGTCATGCTAAGAAAGAAAATCTCTACTACAAAATTATAAAATTATCTTTCTGTATTCTCTTTTGGAGATTTAATCATTTTTATTTTCTACATTTAAATATCTATTACCATTTTTTAAATTTTATTTATACAATTAATTTTAATGCAGTGACATTGGTCAACTAGAGCACATAGGGTTAGAGAAAACATCTCCAGATCATTTTGGCATTTGATTACGTTGTATACCCATCACCCAAAGTCAAATCATCCTCTGTCACCTTTTACTTGATTTTCTTTTTGCCCCTCCTCGCCTCCCACTCCCTAAATATTTATTACTACTTTTTAAAAATGTGGCTAGTACCGCTCCTCCTCTACTCCCCCAAGGGACATACTGGAAATGCAAGGAACTTTCTTAGTTTATCACCAGATTGAGAAAGTACTATTGGTATTCCATAATCAGAAGCCAGGGATGTACGCCAGATTCTGTTAGTTCACAGAATTTCCCTCAACAAAGAATTCTGGAGTTCTATTTGAATTTGAAATGTGCTGCCAGATCTCTTTATCTTACCATTGCTTTCTGCCAACAACAGTCTGAAACTAAACATCTAAGTATAAATAAAAATGACAATGGATTTAATCCATTGCTTCTCAGATTAACTGAGTTTAAAAATAATAGCACCTGAGTATTTGGAGAAATTCTAAATTCCATGTAGCAGGGAGAGTGGGTAGACTAGTACAGCTTTTTTGGTCTTGTTTTATTATTGACTGCTTCTTTTCCATGGTAGTATATTTTTGTTTTATTGATACAATACCTCTCAAATATAATTGAAAACGACATTAGAAAATTTCAGTCACCTGTCCTATTTCTTGTACTGTTTCTCTTCATTGGATGCTATTTTTACAGCTTGTTTACCTTGGTCTTCTTTTTTGAGCTGTTGATTCTCCTTTTATTTTTTAATCAGTGTTTTCTTTTATTATGTTGCCATTTTGAGTCATTGTTATAAAACATTGCTTTGCATACACAGATCAGAAATGTCTCCACATTTTCTTCTAGGACTTTCATAATTATATATATATATATATATATATATATATATATATATATATATATATATAACTATGAAATATATATATATATTTTTTTTATTTAGCATTCTTATTCATTTGGATTTTATTCCTGTGTACAGAGTGAAGTATGGATACAATTTTATCATTTACCAAAATGATTGTTCATTTATCCCAACATAATTTGATAAAATGTTCATATTTGTCCCAGGTATTTGAGATGCTACTTTTGCTATGTAGTCAAATTTTGCTCTCTTTTTGTCTACTAGATTTTCTATTTTATTACACTGATCTGTTATTTTTTAAACAATATAACATGGCTTTCTGTTTGTTTTTTATTTTATTAAATTTATTGGGGTGACATTGGTTAATGAAGTCTTGTAGGTTTCAAGTGTATATTTCCATGATACATGATCTGTATGTTGCATTATGTGCCTACCACCCAAAGTCAAATCATCTTTCATCACCATATGTTTGGCCCCTTTAACTCTTTACTACCCCCCTCCACTCCCTTCCCTTTTGTAACCACCATATTGTTGTCTGTGACTATGAGTTTCAGATTTACATTCTGTATACAAGTAGGAATTATGGTTCTTAGCTTTTTCTGACTAATTTACCTAGTTTAGCATGATATTCTCAAGGTCCATTTATACTGTCACAAATAGAACTATTTTGTCTTTTTTTATGGCTGAGTAGTATTTCATTGTATATATGTACCACATCTTTATCCAGTCCTCTATCAAAGAACACTTTGGTTGTCTCCATGTTTGGCCACTGTGAATAATGCTGCAATGAAGATACAGGTGCATATGTCTTTGTGAATAAATGTTTTCAAGTTTTTCAGGTAGATACCTACAAAAGGGATTGCTGAGTCATGTCGTAATTCTATTCTTAATTTTTTAAGGAACTACCATACTGCTTTTCATAATGGCTGCACCATTTTACATTCCCACTAGTAGTGCACAGGGTTTTTATTCTCCACAACATTTTCCAACACTTGTTTTTATCTGTCCTGTTGATAATAGCCATCTAACAGGTATAAGGTGGTATCTCATTGTAGTTTGATTTGCCTTTCTCTAATAGCTAGTGAAGTTGAATGCCTTTTCATATATCTGTTGGCCATTTTTATGTCTTCTTGGGAGAGTTGTCTGTTCAGTTCTTTGCCCATTTTTTTAATTAGATTGTTTGTTTGGTGTTGAGTTGATGAGTTCTTTAAAATTTTTGGATATTAACCCCTTGCCAGAGCTCTTGTTTCCAAATATATCCTCTCATTTGGTTGCTTGCCTTTTTGTTTTATTGGTAGTTTCTTTTGCTGTGCAGAAGATTTTTAGTTTGATATAGTTTCATTCATTATTTTTGGATTTATATCCTTTGCCTTTGGTGTCAAAGTCATAAAATATTCTCTGCAACCAAGATCATTAAATTTTGTACCTGTGTTTTCTTCTATGTAAATTATTTTTTAGATATTATATTTAGGTCTTTGCTTCATTTTGGATTTGTTTTGTACATGGGGACAAACTGTTGTCTAGTTTTTTTTGTATGTGGTTTTCCAATTCTTCAAGCACCATTTATTGAAGAGGCTTTTTCCCCTCCATTGTGTACTTTTGGCTTCGTTGTCAAAAATTATTTGCTCATGTGCTTTTATTTCTGGACTACCAGTTTTACTCCATTAGTCTGTATGTCTGTTTCTCTGTCAATACCATGCTGTTTTTATTTCATAGCTCTGTAGTATAATTTAAAGTCAGGTAGTAACCTACCTCTAGTGCAATTCTTTTTTCTAAGTATTACTTTGGTTTTCAGGGTCTTTTATGGTTTCATACAAAAGTGATGATTTTTTATTTTATTTCTTTAAAAGCTGAGATTGGGAGTTTGATGGGGATTACATTAAATTTGTATATTGCTTTGGGTAATATGGCCATTTTAATTATGTTGATTCTTCCAATCCATGAACATGGAATATCTTTCTATTTCATTGTGTCTTTTTCAATCTCTTAATAATGCTTTGTAGTTTTCAGTATATTGGTCCTTCATGTCCTTTGTTAAATTTTTCCTAGATATTTTTTGTTGCAATTGCAGAAGGAATTTTTTTTTCTTCCATTTCTTTTTCTAAATTTCATTGGTAGTATATAGGAAAGCAGTGTGTTTTTGTACATTGATTTTGTATCTTGCAACTTCACTGAATTTGTCTATTGTTTCTAATAGTTTTTGGTCAGGTCTTTAGGGTTTTCTCTATACAGAATTATGTCATCTGCAAAAAGTGATACTTTTACTCTTTCTTCCCGATTTGGATTCTGTTTTCAGTATTTCTTTCTCTTCCCTGATTGTTCTGGCTATGACTTCCAGGACTATGTTGAGTAGGAGTGGTGAGAGTAGGTATCCTTGTCTTGTTCCCAATTTTAGAGAAAAAAAAAGTTTCAGTTTTTTTCACTTAGTATGATATTGGCAGAGGGTTTGTCATATATGGCCTTTAGTATGTTAAGATGTTTTCCTTCTATACCAGTATTTTTCAACTGCCAGTTCACAGACCAGTCTGCCAGAAATTTTGTGCCTGCTTGCAAGAGAATAAACCAGTGGGAGTCAACCCGGTCCCTACCGCCCACTAGTGGGCGTTCCAGCTTTCATCGTGGGTGGTAGCAGAGCAACCAAAGTCTAAATAAAAAGATAGATTTAACTATAGTAAGTTGTTTTATAAAAATTTATTCTGCCAAACAGTGAAAATCTGATATAAAGTACTTGGTAAGTAATTATTATTATATGCTTTAACTTCATAAATTTTATAAAGTTACGTTACTTCTCTACTTTATAAATCACCATTACTGTGAAACCAGTGGGCAGTTAGAAAATTGTACTACTAACAGAGATACAAAAGTGGGCGGTAGGTATAAAAAGGTTGACTACCCCTGGAGTAAACCATCCTGATGTTGTATGAAGATTATAGAACCAATGATCTTAGTCAAATTCGCTAATACTCAAGATTTTTGCCTTCGTGGTCCCCAAAATAATTCTCCTATTTTCACTGGTCCCCAAATATAAAAAGTTTGAAACCCATTAAAATGTTCAATACCCATTTTATTAAATGTTTTAATCATAAAAGGATGCTGTATCTTATCAAATGCTTTTTCTGCATCTTGATAAGGTCGTATAATTTTTATCCTTTGTTTTGTTAATATTGTGTATTACATTGATCAATTTTTGTATGTTGAACCATCCTCATGTTACTGTAATGAATCTCACTTGATCGTGATGTATTATTTTTTTAATGTATTGGTGTATTTGATTTGCTAGTATTTTGTTTAGGATTTTTGTTTTCATAAGAGATATTGGTCTGTAGTTTTCTTTTTTGTGTTAACCTTAGCAGGTTTTATTATCAGGGTTATGATGGCCTCATAAAATGTGTTAGAAAGTGTTGCCTCTTCAGGTTTTTGGAAGAGTTTCAGAAGGATAGGTATCAAATATTCTTTAAATGTTTGGTAAAATATACTAGTGAAGCCATCTGGTCCTGGACTTTTATTTTGGGGAGATTTTTTGATTTTTTTTTAATTTCCTCACTGTTTATCAATCTATTTAGATTTTCCAGTTCTTCCTGATTCAGTCTAGGAAGATTATAAATTTCTTGGAACTTAACTGTTTCTTCTAGGTTATTGAATTTGATGGCATATAGACTTTTATAGTATTCTAGAATGTTCTTTTGCATATCTGTGATACCTTTGGTAATTTCTCCTCTTTCATTTTTGATTTTGTTTTTATGAGTCTATTTTCTTTAGTGAGTCTAGCCAGGGATGTGTTAATTTTATTAATCTTTATTTATTTATATTTTACAGAGACAGTGAGTCAGAGAGAGGGATAGACAGGGACAGACAGACAGGAACAGAGAGAGATGAGAAGCATCAATCATTAGTTTTACATTGCACATTGCAACACTTTAGTTGTTCATTAATTGCTTTCTCATATGTGCCTTGGCTGTGGGGCTACAGCAGACTGAGTAACCCCTTGCTGGAGCCAGTGACCTTGGGTTCAAGCTGGTGGGCTTTTGCTCAAACCAGATAAGCCCGTCCTCAAGCTGAAGACCTCGGGGTCTCAAACCTGGGTCCTCTGCATCCCAGTCCGACACTCTATCCACTGCGCCACTGCCTGGTCAGGCAATTTTATTAATCTTTTTTAGAAAACCAGCTCTTTATTGTGTTTTTGGTATACTCTTAGTTCTCTCTTATATTCAGTTCTACTCTAATTTTTATTTATTTTTTTCTTCTGCTGACCTTGGATTGCTTTTGTTCTTTTTTTTTCCTAGTTCTTTAAGGTGTAGTGTTAGGTTGTTTATTTGGGATTTCTCTTTTTTTTTTCTTGAAATAGGCCTGCAGTGATATAAACAACCTACTCTCTTAATCATATTTTCACTGCATTCCAGAAGTTTTGATATGTCATAACGCCATTTTCATTTGTCTCTATACTGTATATCTTTTGATCTCACCATTTATTTCTTTTTTGACCCAGTGATTTTTTTAAAAAATTCATTTTAGAGAGGAGAGAGAAATGGAGAGAGAGAGACAGAGAGGGAGAGAGAGAGGAAAGAGAGAAGGTGGGAAGGAGCTGGAAGCATCAACTCCCATATGTGCCTTGACCAGGCAAGTCCAGGATTTCAAACCGGTGACTTTAGCATTTCCAGGTCGACGCTTTATCCACTGCGCCACCACAAGTCAGGCAACCCAGTGATTTTTAATAGTACATAGTTTAATCTCCACATATTTGTGGGTTTCTTTACTTTCTTTTTGCAGTTCCTTTCTAATTTCAAAGCACTGTAGTCAGAGAATGTGTTTGGGATCATTTTAATCTTGAATTTTTTGAGGCTAGTTTTGTGATCCAACATGTGGTTTATCCTTGAGTATGTTCCATGTACGTTGGAGAGGAACGTATAATCTGAAGTTCTGGGATGAAAATCTATGTAAATGTCAATTATGTCCATTTGATCTAATGTGTTATTTAAGCCAATATTTCTTAATTGATTTTCTGTTCGTATGATCTATCTAGACCTGTCAATGGAGTACTGTATTCAGATCCCCAACTATGTGTTTTTGTCTGTTTTCTCTTTAGTTCTGAGGGTAATTGCTTTATATATTTCGGTACTCCCTGATTGGGCATATATACGATATATATTAAGAAGTGTTAAGTCTTCTTGATGTAGTGTCCCTTTATCATTATAAATTTAGATCTTTGTCTGTTTTTACCTTTGTTTTCTTGAAGTGTTTTTTCAGATACAAGCCTGGCTACCCTTGCATTTTTGTAGATGTTATTGGCTAGGAGGATCATTTCAACCCTTTCACTATGAATCTAACTTTGTCACATATCTTTGACACATATCTTTTCAGGTTAGATACATGTCCTGAAGGCAACATATGGTTGGGTATTTCCCCCTTTTTGATCTAATCTTCATTCTGTGCCACTTTATTGGTGAACTCAGTTTATTTACATTTATGGTAATTATTGATGTATGAAAATTTTCTGTGGCCATTTTAACTTTTGTTTTCTGGTAGCTTTGTGCCTCTGGTGGTTCTCTTTCTTTGTGCTTCTGACTATTGTTTTTGTTTGGTGGTATTTCATATATCTATCCTGTTTCCTCTATTTTTAAGTTGTTTTGTTTTGGGATTGTTGTGTCTGGTTACCATTAGATTTATGAAAAATTTAATTGCATATATACAATAGTGTTTTTTATATTTTTAACTACAATATATATGATTTCTATCCTCTTTTGCAAATTCACACCTTTACCCCCTCCTCTTTTAATGTTTTTGTTGTCACAAATTATTCCTATTTATGTTGCAATTTGTTAGTGATCATACTTGTACTTTTGTGACCTTTTGTTGTTTGTTTCAGGTAAAATAACCCCCCTGAGTATTTCCTGCTAGGATGTCTTCTGGTGATAAATTATGTCAGCTTCTGTATGTCTGGAAAAGTCTTTATTTCTCCTTCATATTTAAAGGACAATTTTTCTTGATATAGTATTTATGGCTGGTAATTTTTCTCTTTCTGTAATCTGAATATTTTGTTCTACTCTCTTCTGTCCTGTAGAATTTCTGTTGAGAAGTCAAGTGATAACCTAATAAGCTTTCCTTTATAGGTTACTTCCTTCTTTTTTCTGGCTGCCTTGAGAATTCTTTCTTTTCTCATTAACTTTTGACAGTTTAAATTCAGTATACCTTGGAGAAGGCCGGTCGCGGTTGAGGTTACTTAGTGTTTTCTTTGCTTCTTGGATTCAAGGATCTAGCTTTTCCATATGTTTGGTAAGTTCTCATCAACTATTTGTTCGAATAGGCTCTCCATTCCCTTCTCCCTCTCTTCTTCTTCTGCTATGCCTGTTATTCTTATATTGCTCTTTCTGATGAAGTGAAATAGTTCTTGAAGAGTTCTTTCATTTTTTTTTTTTTTTTACTGCTCAAGTCTTCCTTCTCTTTGCATCATTTTTAGATTTTGATCTTTGATATCACAAGTCCATTCTTTATTCTCTTCTGCTGTTTCCTATGCTCACTAGTTCATTCTTGATTTTCTTGTTTCTTGTTGAGTTCATTTCCAGAAATTCAGTTTGGTTCTTTTTTTAAAGTTCCAATCTCTGATAAAGTACTTGTTTTGTTCATTGATTTGTTTTCTGAGCTCATAAAATTTTCTGTCTTTATTTTCTGGCATCTTGTTGAGTATTTTCAGAACTGCAATCTTGAATTCTCTGCCATTTATATCATATATTTCTATGCCTTTATGTTTATTTTCTGGATATTTTAATTTTTTTTCTGAGCTGCCTTGTTTCCTCGGTTATTCATGGTACTTGATGGATTCCTTTTATGTCTAGTCATCTATATATGGGTGGCATTTCTCTAGCAGATTAATACAAAGAAGTATTTCTATTATTTTTCAGTAGGTGGCACTAAATCACAAGGTTTTTTTTTAGCTCTGTGACATTCTAGACACTGCTATCAGTGTAGCTTCACTGCATGGTTGGTGGGTGGGCTCTGGAATTGGCGAGTATCTTTGTTGTTTTGCTTTTCCAGTAATGTCAACCGCTAGCCTCCATGGGGTTTCCCCCTGTGCCCTGACTTTGGGACTGGTCACAGAGTACACCTCTTGCTCATGAAAAAAGTGATTCTGTAGTACCAGTTCTCTGGTTTGCAGATAATGTGCTCCACAACTCAACAGTAAGGGCCCTGTGGCTTTATCTGTAATGCTGACTGACTGACAACCGTGACTGTACCCCATTCTGTGTTGTCGGCTAGGTCCCTGGGCTCAGCTTCAGCTCATACTACTCACTCCTGCAGGAATTCCCACTGAATCCCTTGGCTCCTCCTGGCTTAAGGGAGCACTGGTCACAACCAGGTTCTTCCCTTCTCTGGGCTGAGCCCTGCTATGGGCTCCTGTCTGCAGAGCTGAGTCCATGGCTCTACTCAGTCCCTCTCTCCTCTCTCCTCTCCCGTTTGTTTTCACTTGCCCATCTCTAGATGTTTCAATGCACAGATTTCTCAGGCATGCTTGTCCATTGAGGAAGGAATTCTTTTTTGAGTTATAACTATTTAAATTGTTAAAACTTCAAGGGGATCTTTCATGCCGCCATTACTCTGACGTCACTACCTGATTTTCTACAAATAAGGGATCCTCATTTGTGTTAGTCTCCATTAATAGTACTATTGCTACTCTTGAGTAACTAACATCAGCACACAAGTAATTCTGGCTGCCGGGGTTTCCTGGCAGGAACACGCTGGGAAAAAGTGAATTTTTATTACTGAGTATAATGAACTTATAGAACAGAAGTTTAGTGCTTTTTCATACATAACAATGGTCAGGTAAGTCATTCTTTGTTTTTTATACAATATAAGTAAGATAATATAGTTTAAACTTAAAGCCTTTTTGTGGTTTTGTGGTAAAACTTTCTTAGAGAATAGTACCTAAAAGAGTTGAAATGATATAGCTTACAAATAATTTTCCATAAATATACTTTCTCATTATTTTTTAAGTAACTACCTACAAGAGAAGCTTTAAAAAGGAATTTTTAAAATGCAAAAGCATCTTTAGAGATTATGGTGAAAAAGTACATGAATACACAGTCATGTACCACTTAAAGAGAAATGCATTGTTAGGCAATTTTGTGGTTGTGCAAACATCATAGAGTACACTTAAACAAACCTAGAAGGTATAGCCTACTACACACCAATACTAGATGCTACAGCCTATTTCTTAGGCTTCAAGCCTGTACAGTTTGCTACTGTACAGAACAACACAAGAGAAAATGTGTTTGTTGAAAAACAATCTAGAAACAAAATAAACATGATTTGTACAAGACAGCTCCCAGTATTAAAGGCATACTGTTTTACAGCATACAGTGTACCCTGAGGTATGAATTTATTTTGTTCTGTAACCGAGCTCATAAGTCAGTCAACTCATATATCAAACTGCCGATACTGGACCCATGCACCAACATGCCAACTAGCGGCAGCTTCCCGAATCACGACTTGTATCTTGGAATTTTGCTCAGATCTCAAACAAAAATATGGACTGAGTCACAGCTCATATCTTAAAAAATTCGTAGGTTGGTCTGTTCATATCTCAAGGTACCGCTATACTTTTTTCATAAGTATAAAGAATTCACTCTAAAGTACTGATACAAAGTATAGTATAGTAAATACATAAACCAGTAACAGTCATTTATTATTATTATCAAATATCATGTACTATACATAATTATGTGTGCTAGGTTTGCTTACACCAGCATCACAACAAACCCATGAGTAATTAATTCTGCCACAGTGTTTTGACAGCTAGGATGTCACTAGATGATAGGAAATTTTCAGCTGTATTATAATTGTATAGGACCACTATCATATATGTAATCCAAAATTGACCAAAACATTGTTATGTGGTACATGACTGGCTTCTACAGAACTTCAATAACAAATTCATGAACAGATTCTTTATGGCTGTTTATTCTTTTCTTTTTTAGTTAAAAAAATGGAGTTTCTGCAGATACTAAGAGATACAGAGTCCAAGTTTGTGGCGTTGGGGAGTTATGTTTTATCTAACCATAGAACTTAATACTTGAAATGGGAAAATTACATCACCTTCAAGTAATTTCCTACATAGTCCCTCTTACAAATTGACATTTTATGGAAGATGCTGGATAGAAACCAATTGTATGTACTATAGTTGTCAGCTTAAGATGTATATCCATACATTTTTGAAAGCAAGATAGAGAAGGAGTAAAGATATTTGCTTTTATAAATAGAGAGCCTATCCAGCACACAGACCTGGGTGGAAAAAGAATTTATCTCTGCAGATAAAAGAACAGCGGTGTGTAAACCATCATCACTGCCACTGCTGCTGTCCTGTTTACTTAGCCTTTACTCGAGCACATACGTATTAGTCTCTGTGCTTGAAATGGGTTATCTGATTCTCTTAAGAAACCAGTAAGATACCATTCTGTAGGTTTAGAAGATAAGGCCTGGAGAATCTAAGTAACTTGCAAAAGTTATCCTAGGTAGAAAAAAAAAAGGCCAAACAGACTGAATTAAAAATAATGCTTTATAGTATGCTGCACCTTCAGTATAAAAGAGGTGCTCCAGTACACAGGAAAAACTTAGCTGAGTCTTGCGAAATTTTCATCATAAAGCATAAAATGCCATAAAGGATCTTGTTCTGCTTATTAGTAGAGTAGGCATTACCAGTATTCCACTAAATTCCTGGAAAAATGGTTACCACTGAATACCCAGTTCTTATCACACTGCCAAACTCACAATACCCAGTAAATAATCACAGAGAATGAACAAACCTCTGTAATAATAGTCTGTGGACTAACTAAAATATAGATGATATAGTAATTTTACCAGATAATATAGTTTCAAAATGTGCCAAAAATGAATTAATTTTCCTATTAAATTATTGCTGTTAATCATATTTTTAAGAAAAATTGTTAAAAGTTAATTATTTTAGCTTTATAATGACTTATTAAATGATTATATCTGATAACAGTTTAGTACTAGACCTGTTTTTGTTTATTACTCCTGCTCAAACTTAGGAGCACATGACAAAAAGGAATTTAAGCTATTTATTCTCTTTAACAAGGGGGCATTTTTCAGGTCACTTAATGTAGAGTTCATTCACAAGTAGTTTATATAAGGTGAAAGATGATATCAAATTATTTTAACAGCTTTATTAAGATACTACTTATACCATGTAATTCTCCATTTAAAGTATACATTGTAGTGATTTTTAATATATTCAGTGAGCCGTGTAACAATCAACACAATTTTAAAGTGTCTTAATTACCCCTAAAGAAACAGAAGTATGTATGCATTAGTGATAACTCCTTATCTCCCTATTCTCCTCCACCATCACCTATCTTGTCCCTTCTGCCCCCTGGCTTGAAGAAGTCACTAATTTACTGTCTTTCTCTATAGATTTGCCTAGTTGGACATTTCATAAAGATGGAATCAGGCAGTATGTGGTCTTCTGTGACTGACTTTTTCAGTTACATAATATTGTCAACATTTACCAATGTTGTATTACATATCCTAATTTCAGTACTTTTTTTGATGAATAATACTTTAATGTGAATATATCACGTTTTGTTTATCCATCCATCAATTGATGGACATTTGGGTTGCCCTTATCAGATACATGATTTACAAATATTTTTCCCATTCTGTGGGTTGTCTTTTCACTTTCTAGATGACATTGAAACACAAACAGTCCTAATTTTGGAGGTTTGACTTATTTTTATTGCTTGGGTTTTGGTGTCATATATAAAAATGGCTTTACCAAACCCAAGGTCAAAAGATTTATTCCTATGTCTTTTCTTAAGAGTTTCACAGTTTTAGCTCTCACATTAAAATTTATGGTTCATTTAGAGTTATTGTTTGCATTTCGTAAAAGGAAGGGTTCCACTTTCATTCTTTTTCACGTGGAAGTCCAATTGAACTCATTTATTGAAAAGACTGTTCTTTCCCCCATTGAATGGTCTTAGTAGCCCTGTCAAAAATCAACTAACCATAATATAAGAATTTCTTTCTTTTTTTTTTAATTTAATAATTTTATTTTTTGAATGGGGCGACATCAATAAATCAGGATACATATATTCAAAGATAACATGTCCAGGTTATCTTGTCGTTCAATTATGTTGCATACCCATCACCCAAAGTCAGATTGTCCTCTGTCACCTTCTATCTAGTTCTCTTTGTGCCCCTCCCCCTCCCTCCCCCTCCCTCCCCCCCTCCCCCCATAACCACCACACTCTTATCAATGCCTCTTAGTCTAAGTTTTTTGTTTTGTTTTGTTTTGTTTGGTTTTTTTTCATTTTTCTGAAGCTGGAAACAGGGAGAGACAGTCAGACAGACTCCCGCATGCGCCCGACCGGGATCCACCCGGCACGCTCACCAGGGGCGGTGCTCTGCCCCCCAGGGGGCGATGCTCTGCCCATCCTGGGCGTCGCCATATTGCGACCAGAGCCACTCTAGCGCCTGAGGCAGAGGCCACAGAGCCATTCCCAGCACCCGGGCCATCTTTGCTCCAATGGAGCCTTGGCTGCGGGAGGGGAAGAGAGAGACAGAGAGGAAAGCGCTGCGGAGGGGTGGAGAAGCAAATGGGCGCTTCTCCTATGTGCCCTGGCCGGGAATTGAACCCGGGTCCTCCGCACGCTAGGCCGACGCTCTACCGCTGAGCCAACCGGCCAGGGCCTCTTAGTCTAAGTTTTATGTCCCACCTACATATGGAATAATGCAGCTCCTGGTTTTTTCTGATTTACTTATTTTACTTCGTATAATGTTATCAAGATCCCACCATTTTGCTGTAAATGATCCGATGTCATCATTTCTTATGGCTGAGTAGTATTCCATAGTGTATATGAGCCACATCTTCTTTATCCAGTCATCTATTGATGGGCTTTTTGGTTGTTTCCATGTCCTGGCCACTGTGAACAATGCTGCAATGAACATGGGGCTGCATGTGTCTTTACATATCAATGTTTCTGAGTTTTGGGGGTATTTACCCAGTAGAGGGATTGCTGGGTCATAAGGTAGTTCTATTTTCAGTTTTTTGAGGAACCACCATACTTTCTTCCATAATGGTTGTACTACTTTACATTCCCATCAACAGTGGATGAGGGTTCCTTTTTCTCCACAGCTTCTCCAACATTTGCTATTACCTGTCTTGTTAATAATAGCTAATCTAACAGGTGTGAGGTGGTATCTCATTGCAGTTTTGATTTGCATTTCTCTAATAACTAAAGAAGTTGAGCATTTTTTCATGTATCTGTTGGCCATTTGTATTTCTTCCTGGGAGAAGTGTCTGTTCATGTCCTCTTCCCATTTTTTTATTGGATTGTTTGTTTGTTTGTTGTTGAGTTTTATGAGTTCTTTGTATATTTTGGATATTAGGCCCTTATCTGAGCTGTTGTTTGAAAATACCATTTCCCATTTAGTTGGCTTTCTGTTTATTTTGTTATCAGTTTCTCTTGCTGAGCAAAAACTTCTTAGTCTGATGTAGTCCCATTCATTAATTTTTGCCTTCACTTCTCTTGCCTTTGGAGTCGAGAGAATTTATTTCTTGACTCTTAGTTTTGTCCCCATTAATCTACACATCTGTCCTATACCCGTGCTTTGATGTTTTAATTCTTTGAAATGTCGGTTCTATTTCGTTTTTGAGATTGTTTGATTATTCCTGATTTTCCACATAAAATCCTAATCAGCTTGTCAATTCTACAAAATTTTCAGTTGAAATTCTGTAAGCATTACGTTGAATTTACAGATCAATTTTAGGAATATTATTGTCTTAATATGAAGTCTTCTGATTCAGAAATGTGGCATGTCTTTCAATTTATTTAGGTTTTTAAATATATTATAACAATGTTTTAAAGTTTTCAATGCTTAAGTTTTACACTATTTAAAAAGTTTATTCCTATGTATTTTCTTTTCATGCTGTTGTAATTGGAATAGTTTTCTTAATTTTAGTTTTAGATTGTTCACTACTAGTGTATTGACATATATTGGGCTTTTATTCTGCTATCTCGAGAAAATTTTTTATTACTTCTAATAGTTTTTTTAGTGAATTCCTTAGGGTTTTCTATACGTAAGATTATGTCCTATGTAAATAAAATTAGTTTACTTTTTTCTTTCAAATCTGGCTGTCTGTTTTTGATTTTGGTTTTGTTTTTTGTTTGTCTTTTTCCTTGCCTAATAGCCCTAGCTAGAAACTCCAGTACAATATTGAATACAAATCACAAAGTCTTGTTCCTGATCTTAGGAGGAGGAAAGCCTGCCTTCTCTTACCATTAAGTATGATGTAAAAGCTGTGGTTTTTCATCAAGCCCTTTATCAAGCTGAGGAAATTCCCTTCTATCCCTAATTTCTTTAGTGTAATATTTAAATTATTTAATTAAAAATAATCCTTTTTACACAGGATTCAACATTTTGTATATTAGAATCCACATCATCCAGAGATAGCAGTAACTAAAATATTCTTCAGTTATGTTAACAGCTCCTTTACTTTCTGTTAAGTAATGCTTCTTTTTTCTGGATGTGTGAACTTGGACAGCCTTAATTTCTGTGCACCTGAGTTTACTCATTTGCAAAACTGGGTTTGATTGATTTCAGTACCTAACTTAAGGGTCTTTTAAAGATTAAACTATGTATTTACAAATAAAACATTTAGCAGCTGGCCTCATAAATTTTAATATATCTTGGTTATTACAAATATGCATAATTTATGTATTAGTTAATACTAATACATTTTTTCACATGTGCAGCCTTTTTAGAAGGCATTTCTTTAAAGAAATAATATTTTATTTAAAACTTTATATTTCAGTATTTTTTTAATGATACACTTTATTCTTAGTAGAATAATATTCAAGCAAACTTGTCTAGCATCCATAAAACCAGGTAATGTAAGACTCAGAAACCCTTGTTCAATTTTTGGGAAGTTGTAAAGTTAATTTAGTTTGTATCTATACGTTGCTAGGTCCCACAGATAAATTCAGTTCTTCAGATTTTGTTTCTTTTAAGAAACAATGTGCCATATCTGTTGAAAAGTTTGAAAGAGACCTCTTACTGGTTTTGATATTTAATTAACTAGGCTACTTCCTTAGAAAACATGAATGAATAGCTATAAAAAGCAATATATCTTCCCATAAAGGACTAGATTCATTAAAGACATCCTAACATTTTAAGAGCTAGGTTTCTAGGCTTTGTATTTCAGAGTAAACCAATCTATTTTGTATTTTGAGAATTTCTTTGAGCATAAATTGAAAGAAAAGAGAAAGATAGAATGTTTTATTTCCTGTTGTTATGAGCTAGACATATAGATGAGAAGTTTCAAAATGAAATTCATTGTATTTCTTTGGAGTCAACTATGAGAGCATGTTTCAGAATGTTAATTTTCTTACTTTATGATACCTATTTCATATGATTTACTCTCATTTTATAATATTTGAAATTGTTCTTTAGCTACCTAGAAAAGCTCTAGAATTAACTGACCTCCTCACTTTTGGTAGCAAATAAATTTCAACACAAGCAGCCATTTGGGTACAACTCCTAATACAGAGGTAAAAATAATATAAATACCCAGAGCACTGAAAATTGTTATCACAAAGTTCTTGTATTAAAGCACTTCCTTTCTTTATAGATCATCACTAATTTTATTGCCTCTTAACATAGTTTTGTCCAGTAAAAAAAGCTTTGAAGCAATATTTGAATGTAGAGATTTGTAAAGTATTAGGGTAGAAAAGTGACAACCTCTATTTAAAGAGGGACCTTAAAAAAAGAGAGAGCTACAATGATATTATGATTATATATCACACAGATGGACTGGAATTATCAATATAGGTAAAGATATTCTTTACCTTTCTACTTAGGAAGGCAGGAATTAATAAAGTATATTTTAGAATCTTTTTCCTCAAAAATGGTTATTTTTTGTTAAGTTTAACATTTGAAGAGGTAATGACAGCTACTTAGAAAATTAGTTGTGTCAAACACTTTGTTTCCTAAAAATTATATAAATAAGGTATTTTATTAATTTTTTTTCCAGATAGCTTGAAGAAAATAACATTTATTCTTACTTTTCTGTTAGGTTGACAATCTTTTGCCTATAATCAGTAAACTGCTGGTAGAATCAAAATGTGAGGTAAATAGTCAATAATTATGTTAAATGCAGGGAATGTGAAAGTAGCCTTTGCAAACTCTAAAGTTTTGTATGGAGTTCATTCTTGGCCATTTTAATCATGTCTAAGGCTATGTTTTACTATTCTGTGTTCCTTGAAGAATATAGGTGAACATGAGTGGCCAAATGACTTTGCTAAAGACAGGGAACACTAAGGGTAGACAGTTGGGATGCGGTCAGTGGACAGTTGTGTGTGATGTAGTAATATATACAACTTTGTGTTAGCTTTTACTTCTAATCCTAATAATTTTTTGAAGTCTCTCCCTGTTTATCAAAGACACAGGCACATAATAAGTACTTATTAAATATTTGTCGAATTGTATAGTATGGGAAGCTTTTTAAAATTTTAAGTTAGGGGAATCAACTGAAGAGACACTGTGTTTTAGGAAAATTACTTTAATATGAATTGACTTGGAAAGATTAGAAACAGAACTTAGAAAACTAGTATAATCCAAATGAGAGATATATGCAAGTTATGGGACTTCAACTGCAATCCAAATGAAACCACAAGAGACACCTTCAAGAGATGAACTGAGTGATATGGAAAAAATCAAACTTCCAGATGCAGAGTTCAAAATAATGATTGTAAGGATACTTAGGGATCTTAGAAAAACAATGGATGGTCATTATGAACACCTAAATAAAGAAATAGCAAGTATAAAAAAGAATCAGTCGGAGATGACAAATACAATATCAGAAATAAAGACCATAATGGAAGGAATTAAAAACAGGATAGATAGAGCAGAAGATTGAATCAGCGAGTTAGAGGACAACTGGAATGAGGGTATGAAAGCAGAGAAGAAAAGAGATAAGAGACTCAAAAAGTCAGAGGAAACTCTTAGAGAGCTCTGTGACAACATGAAGAGAAATAACATCCACATCATAGGGGTTCCTGAAGAAGAAGAAAAAGAACAAGGGATAGAGACTTTGTTCAATCATATCATAGCTGAAAACTTCCCTAAATTAATGCAAGAGAAACTCTCACAAGTCCAAGAAGCACAGAGGACTCCATAAAAGAGAAACCCAAAGAAACCTACACCAAGACACATCATAATTAAAATACCAAAGCTAAGCGATAAAGAGAAAATATGAAAAGCTGCAAGAGAAAAAAAAGTTATCACCTACAAAGGAGCCCCCATAAAGATGACATCTGACTTCTCAACAGAAACACTTGAGGCCAGAAGGGAATGGTAAGAAATATTCAAAGTACTGCAGAACAAGAACCTACAACCAAGACTACTTTATCCAGCAAGGATATCGTTTAAAATCGAAGGAGAAATAAAAAGCTTCCCAGACAAAAAACAACTCAAGGAATTCATTACAGCCAAACCAATGCTGCAGGAAATGTTAAGGGGTCTGTTGTAAACAGATCAAAGTGGGAAAAGAATATAGCAAAAAAGAATACACCTTTAAAGAAGAAAATGGCAATAAACAACTACATATCAATAATAACCTTAAATGTAAATGGATTAAATGATCCAATCAAAAGACATAGGGTAGCTGCGTGGATAAGAAAACAGGACCCATACATATGCTGTCTACAAGAGACACACTTTAGAACAAAAGACACACATAGATTGAAGGTAAAAGGATGGAAAAAAACATTTCATGCAAACGGAAATGAAAAAAAGCTGGGGTAGCAATACTTATATCAGACAAATTGGACTTTAAAACAAAGGATATAGTAAGAGATAAAGAAGGCCACTACATAATGATAAAGGGAGTAATCCAACAGGAAGATATAACTATTATAAATATCTATGCACCTAATATAGGAGCACCCAAATATATAAAGCAGACTTTGATGGATTTAAAGGGCGAGATCAACAGCAATACTATACTAGTAGGGGATTTCAATACTCCACTACCATCACTAGATAGATCCTCAAGAAAGAAAATTAACAAACAAACAGCAGACTTATTGGAAACACTAGATCAACTCGATTTAATAGATATCTTCAGAACCTTTCACCCTAAAGCAGCAGAATATACATTCTTTTCAAGTGCTCATGGTACATTCTCTAGGATAGACCACATGTTAGGGCACAAAAGTGCTCTCAACAAATTTAAGAAGACTGAAATCATATCAGGCACTTTCTCCGATCACAATGGCATGAAACTAGAAATGAGTCACAACAGAAAAGCTCAAAAATTCTCAAACACATGGAAACTAAATAGCAGGTTGTTAAATAATGAATGGATTACGAATGAGATCAAAGAAGAAATAAAAAAATTCCTAGAAACGAATGACAATGAGCATACAACAACTCAAAATTTATGGGACATAGTGAAATCAGTGCTGAGAGGGAAGTTCATAGCACTACAGGCACACTTTCAAAGCTAGAAAAAGCTCAAATAAACAACCCTGCATCTAAAAGAATTAGAAAAAGAACAGCAAGTAAAGCCCAAATGTAGTAGAAGAAAGGAAATAATAAAGATCAGAGCAGAAATAAATGACATAGAGGCTAAAGAAACAATACAGAGGATCAATGAAACTAGGACCTGGTTCTTTGAAAAGGTAAACAAGATTGATGAACCTTTAACTAGACTCACCAAGAAAAAGAGAGAGAGGACTCAAATAAATAAAATTAGAAATGAGAGAGGAGAAATAACAACTGACACAACAGAAATACAAAATATTGTAAGAAAATACTATGAAGAAGTGTATGCCAAAAAACTAGACAACCTAGATGAAATGGACAAATTCCTTGAAACATACAATCTTCCAAAAATCAATATGGAAGAATCAGAAAACCTAAACAGACCGATTACAACAAATGAGATCGAAACAGTTATCAAAAAACTCCCAACAAAGAAAAGTTCAGGGCCCGATGGCTTCACAACGGAATTCTACCAAATATTCAAAGAAGAACTAACTCCTATCCTTCTCAAACTATTTCAAAAAATTCAAGAGGAAGGAAGACTTCCAAGCTCCTTTTATGAGGCGAGCATAATTCTGATTCCAAAACCAGGCAAAGACAACACAAAGAAAGAAAATTATAGGCCAATATCTCTGATGAATATAGATGCTAAAATCCTCAACACAATATTAGCAAACCGGATCCAACAACATATGGAAAAAATCATAAACCATGATCAAGTGGGATTTATTCTGGGGAGGCAAGGATGGTACAATATTCGTAAATCAATCAATGCGATTCATCGCATAAACAAAAAGAAGGATAAAAACCATATGATAATTTCAATAGATGCAGAAAAAGAATTTGATAAAATCCAGCACCCATTCATCATCATAACTCTCAGCAAAGTAGGAATACAGGGAACATACCTCAACATGATAAAAGCCATCTATGAGAAACCCACAGCCAACATCATACTCAATGGGCAAAAATTAAAAGCAATACCCTTATGATCAGGAATAAGGCAGGGGTGCTCCCTTTCACCACTCTTATTTAACATGGTCCTGGAAGTCCTAGCCACAGCAATCAGACAAGAAGAAGAAATAAAAGGCATTCAAGTTGGAAAAGAAGAAATAAAACTATCATTATTTGCAGATGATATGATATTGTATATAGAAAACCCTAAAGTCTCAGTCAAAAAGCTACTGGACCTGATAAATGAATTCAGCAAAGTGGCAGGATATAAAATCAATACTCAGAAATCAGAGGCATTTTTATACACCAACAATGAACAGTCAGAAAGAGAAATTAAGGAAACAATCCCCTTCACAATTACAACCAAAAAAATAAAGTACCTAGGAATAAACTTAACCAAGGAGACTAAAGACTTGTAGTCGGAAAATTACAAAGCCTTGATAAAAGAAATCAAGGAAGATACAAACAAGTGGAAGCATATACTGTGCTCACGGTTAGGAAGAATAAACATCATTAAAATGTCTATATTACCCAAAGCAATCTATAAATTCAATGCAATACCAATTAAAATACCAATGACATACTTCAAAGATATAGACCACATATTCCAAAAAATTTATATGGAACCAAAAGAGAACACGAATAGCCTCAGCAATCTTAAAAAGGAAGAATAAAGTGGGAGGTATCACACTTCCTGATATCAAGTTATACTACAAGTCCATTGTACTCAAAACAGCCTGGTACTGGCATAAGAACAGGCATATAGATCAATGGAACAGAACAGAGAACCCAGAAATAAACCCACAGTTCTATGGACAACTGATATTTGACAAAGGAGGTAAGGAAATACAATGGAGTAAATACAGCCTCTTTAACAAATGGTGTTGGGAAAATTGGACAGCTACCTGCAAAAAAATGAAACTAGATCACCAGCTTACACCACTCACAAAAATAAACTCAAAATGGATAAAAGACTTAAATGTAGGCCGTGAAACCATAAGCATCTTAGAAGAAAACATAGGCAGTAAGCTCTCAGACATCTCTCGGAGCAATATATTTGCTGATTTATCTCCATGGGGAAGTGAAATAAAAGACAGGATAAACAAATGGGACTATATCAAACTAAAAAGCTTTTGCACAGCTTAAGACAACAAGAACAGAATAAAGAGACAAACTACACAATGGGAGAATATATTTGACAATACGTCTGATAAGGGGTTAATAACCAAAATTTATAAAGAACTTGTAAATCTCAAATCAACACCAGGAAGACAAACAATCCAATCCAAAAATGGGCAAAAGAGATGAATAGACACTTCTCCAAAGAGGACATACAGATTGCCAATAGGCATATGAAAAAATGCTCAACACCACTAATCACTAGAGAAATGCAAATTAAAACCACAATGAGATATCACCTCACACCAGTCAGAATGGCGCTCACCAACAAAACAACACAGAGTAAGTGCTGGCGAGGATGTGGAGAAAAGGGAACCCTCCTGCACTGCTGGTGGGAATGCAGATTCTGTGCAGCCACTGTGGAAAACAGTATGGAGATTCCTCAAAAAAACTGAAAATTGTACTGCCTTTTGACCCAGCTGTCCCACTTTTAGGAATATACCCTAAGGACACCATAGAACGGCTCCAAAAGGAGAAATGCACCCCCATGTTTATGGCAGCATTGTTCACAATAGCGAAGATCTGGAAACAGCCCAAGTGTCCGTCAGAGGACGAGTGGATTACAAAGCTTTGGTACATATATACTATGGAATACTACTCAGCCATAAGAAATGATGACATCGGATCATTTACAATAACATGGGTGGACCTTGATAACATTATACGGAGTGAAATAAGTAAATCAGAAAAAAAAAACTAAGAACTATATGAATCCATACATAAAAGGGACATAAAAATGAGACTCAGAGACATGAACAAGAATGTGATGGTAACAGGGGTTAGGGGTGGGGGGAGGGGGGATGGGGTGAAGAAGGAGAGAGGGGTTGGGGTAGGGGAGGGGCACAAAGAAAACCAGATAGAAGGTGATAGAAGACAATTTAGCTTTGGGAGAGGGGTATACAGCACAATCAAATGTCAAAATAATCGAGAGATGTTTTCTCTCAACATATGTACCCTGATTTATCAATGTCACTGCATTAAATTTAATAAATAAATTTTTAAAAAAAGAAAAAAAAAGAGAAAAAGTGTTATAAACAATATAGGTATAAATTCAGCATTGTATGGTTAGCTGGCAACCCCCTAGATTGGGACCTTGTATACTGGGTAAGGCTCATGTGATCTGTAGTTTTGAGCATGAAAGTTTAGGATTCATTAACCAAGATATAGAACAGTTGTGAAAGTAGGATTGAGAATGAGTAAAATGGATTGTGTGTTGATTATGTTCAGTGTGTGTTGACTATTGATATCTACTTAGAAATGTATACCTAACAACTAATAAACTGTTTCCAATTTTACTTTTCTACTCCTCAGATGTCAGAAGTGAGGCCTAAGAAACATACAGAAATTAGCTGACTGTGTTAATAGAAAAGTCTCTGTCTAGGAAGAAGTCTGCTGAAAATTGAAATGTGAGGGGACATATAGAAAATTGGGTAGGCGAAGGGGATCCAGTTAAGGAAATTATTGAATAGATAGAACACTTGGGAAAGTAGGAATTCAAGAGAGTGAAGACAAATCAATTTAGTAATGGCAGTTAACACAAATGTCCAAAATGATGTTTTTTAAAGAAACTTGAATTTCAAAAGCAATATATTATGTTATTTTAAAAAATTACTGAAAGAACCTGACCAGGCGGTGGTGCGGTGGATAGAACATCTGCCTGGGATGCAGAGGACCCAGGTTCGAAGCCCTGAGGTCGGCAGCTTGAGCGCAGGCTCATCAGGCTTGAGTATGGGCTCACCAGCTTGAGTGTGGGGTCCCTGGCTTAAGCCCAAGGTCACTGGCCTGAAGCTCAGGGTCATTGCTTTTAGCAAGGGGTCACTCGCTCAGCTGTAGACCCCCTAACCCCTATCAAGGCACATATGAGAAAGCAATCAATGTACAACTAAAGTGCCACAACAAAGAATTGATGTTTCTCATCTCTCTCCTTTCCTGCCTGTCTGTCCCTGTCTGTGTCTCTCTTGCTTTAAAAAAAAAAAAAAAAATTACCAAAGAGATTGAAAAGGTAGAAAATGAAAAATAAGTGCCTCTCTCCGCACAACGTTCTTCCCTGAAATATTAAATGTTAAAGTTTTTCTACATCTTTTGAATTATTATTCTTGCATGTACAAGTATTACTATATTCCTATTATTTCAAGTGCAAAATTATTTATATTTTAATATTCTGAAATTTGATTGTCTTACAATTGATGTGTATGTTAAAGTTAATGTATGTTTTCCAGAAAGACTGCTATTAAAAGAATAACATGAAAAAAAAAAGAATAACATGAAAATCAAGGAATAGGAAAATATATACATATAAAAAATATGTTATATACATATATATAACACCAGTTCAAGAAAATTAGTTACTTATATATTAGAAATAAATATATGGTATATATGTAAATCAAATATACAGGTACATGTTCCTCTTTTACATAAATGTGAGATTAGGAATATATGTTTCTGAGTTGTATGTGTGTGTAGTTTGAACATGCTTTTTAAATTTAAGATGTTTTTGATATCCAGTAATTTATTTGTATGAAATTACCATATTTTCAGTTCTCAGAATTACTTTTTCTTATTTTAACATCTCTAAATCCAGGTTATATTTTCCCATTCCTAGCATATAGACTTGATGAAAATATGGTAATTAATTTTTTCTCTTGGCTGTATATTATAGTCCATAGTATGAGTCTTTCATAATTTTTTAAACCAGTACCTTATTTATGAATTAAGCCTTTTTGTTGTTCTTCAATATGATTTTTTGTTTTTTTTTAATATTACCCAAAATAGCTTAATTTACATTCTTTTTCTACTTAAACATTGTGTTGTGTTGATTTAATATTATATTTGTGCTTATAAGCTATATTGCTAATTATAAAAATATAATAATAGTTAACATTCTTGTTTTTGCCTTTTTCTAATTCTCCATTTTGCAATGGTGTCATCTCTCTAAAAAAAAATGTAATGTAGTTTGTAAATTCTTATACTATTTTCTCTGCTTGAAATACCCTTCCCAAATTTTTGCTTTCCCATTCAGACTTTAGGATTCAGCTTTGGTGTTATTGTGGAATACTAACTTCAATGTCAAAGAAGTCTCCAGCAAACTCAGTGGCCCCCTTTGCTTCACTATTTTCAGCATTCATTCTATTGTACTGCAGAAGCATTCCTTATTTTTCTATCTCTTGTAGTAGGCTTTTAAAAAGTCTGGGACTTTGTAGCTAGCACAACGAGTAGCTGTCTCTTAATAGGTCAAAGATTCATTATAAAAAGATTTCTGCTATGCTGAAAAGGAAAATAAAAAGAATTTTATAGACCCATATTGGTCTAGCTTAGAAGGAAATGAAAAATATATTGGTATTACAAGTACATGCTTTTTTTCTGTTTATAGCCATATAAAGAGGAAGCAGCAACTAAAAAATAAATGTGTTCAAGAGATCTCTTTTCTAACCAGCATTGAAAATTATAGGTTAAGAAGTGGGTGCCTTGGCCCTGGCCGGTTGGCTCAGTGGTAGAGCATCGGCCTGGCATGCAGAAGTCCCGGGTTCGATTCCAGGCCAAGGCACACAGGAGAAGCGCCCATCTGCTTCTCCACCCCTCCCCCTCTCCTTCCTCTCTGTCTCTCTCTTCCCCTCCCTCAGCTGAGGCTCCATTGGACCAAAGATGCCTGGGCGCTGGGAATGGCTCCTTGGCCTCTGCCCCAGGCGCTAGAGTGGCTCTGGTCACGACAGAGCGACGCCCCGGAGGGGCAGAGCATCGCCCCCTGGTGGGCAGAGCATCGCCCCTGGTGGGCGTGCCGGGTGGATCCCGGCCGGGGCGCATGCGGGAGTCTGTCTATCTCTCCCTGTTTTCAGCTTCAGAAAAATACAAAAAAAAAAAAGTGGGTGCCTTTATACAGGAAAAATTACTAAAGGTTTTGGTTGAAGAAATATAATTGTAGTTATTAGATGGCTAAATATTACCTTTCACATGATATAGTGAGTGCTTTTTGCCAGGTGCTTCCTTCCCATACTTCACAAACACCAAAAGGAAAAAGCAGACAAAACAATCCTTTATACTTACATTTCTCAAAGTGAGGTATTACATGAATTATATATTAAGAGTAAGCCTCTAGCCTGTACTATATTAATAATAGGAATAATGTTAACACCATCTTTTTTCCCTAGCTATTTCTATATAAACAGCATTGACAATCTCTTACCCAACTTGACTATATGATAGTAGTCACATGTACAACACATTCCTTATTCACAAAAGCATGTGAAAATGACTTAAATGAAAGAGAATGAAAGAATGTAATTTATAATGTTAGGGTACAATTGAATGCTTCTGAAATTAAAATAAAATTTTTTTGCAATTTTTGGTACGTAATTATTAGTAATACATTACTGTAACAACTTAGTTGAGAAACTGCACTTTAATAAAATTCTACATATTTACATACAGTACACACCATACATGTATTATTGAATATTGAAATAGCCCTGTACTTTTGGTAGAAAAGCTCCTGAAGGCTAATGAAAAAGAGTTGTTTAGTTACATAATAATTAGGACAGGAACAGAAAATAAGTTCCAAGTTTCTTTATGGACCTTTTCTCTCATGCCACATTGCCCTGTAAAGGACTGAAAATGACAATTCTCACAAAAAAATTAATGTATCAATTTTTATATATACTCATGTGTATTGCATGTTATGCCAATGAGTTACTTGTTACATGTCTGAAAACTGTTCTACCAACAGCAAATTTCTAAAGATTCACTTTCACCTCTATCTTACAGCAATATTAAATAAAATTAGTGGCTTTCATGTGTGTAATGTTTGCACTTATCCTTATTTAGTATACCAGCATTATTCCCATTGTTTTAAGGAAAAAAAAAATCTGGCATCTGAATGGACCTATCAGTACAAGTAAGATTTAGCACAAAGTTTTTATCTCATAAGAGTTAAAACTTTAGCTGTATTTATTTAGCTATTTCAAATTACTTTTTGTCATTTTTATAATTTTCTGAAAAAATACCTTTCCTATCCAACCCCAATTTTAAAGATCTCACACTCCAGGAAAATTAAAAACAGGCAAAAGCCTGATCTGTGGTGGCGCAGTGGATAAAGCGTTGACCTGGAAATGCTGAGGTCGCCGGTTCGAAACCCTGGGCTTGCCTGGTCAAGGCACATATGGGAGTTGATGCTTCCAGCTCCTCCCCCACTTCTCTCTCTCTGTGTCTCCTCTCTCTGTCTCTCCCTCTCCTCTCTAAAATGAATAAATTAAAAAAAAATTAAAAAAAAAAAAAAAAAAAAAAAACAGGCAAAAAAAGTTTAGCCGTTCTGAATAAGAAAATGGAACACAAATTATAGCTAAAGGAACTTCTTAACCAAAATAGTAACTCAGATCATAGTTTTATGTCTAAATAGATAGTTACAGTAGTAACTATTGTAGTTTTGTAATACATTGTACAAAAGTGCTATCTCTGAACATTAAAAAAGGAATGTTTTCGGTAATAAGTTTTAAAAACATAGTAATTGATGAAAATGTTGAATTTAGGGAAAAATATATTCTGCATTTACTTTGCTTTTTTATGGCTGTGTACTACAAAAGTTGATAATTCAGACATTATAAACGTTTTACTGAATAATTGAATAGGCAAATGCAAAAATTGGTATTCATTTTTAATTTGTTAAATCATAGGGGTTTTTTTTACTTTATTAATTTGCATCTATAAATATATAAACATAATTTAATAGCATTTTGAAATTGGCACTACCTCCCTAATTGACACCTCAAAATCTTTGTATTAGAAATATTTTTCATTGTTGAAATGTTTGTGATTCAGTTATCAAATTTAAGTAATTTTGTGACATTGCAGACATTTGGTGGCTTTTGTCGGCTTTAAAGTAACTATTATAAACCATTGATCTAGAAACAATGTCTCTGAACATTTAGGGAAATTGAAAAAGCCCATGCATTTTGTCCTAAAACATAGGACTATAACCATTATTAATATTCTGAAAAAAAGAAATGTTAAAGCACTTTTATTTTAAGAAAATATTAATATAAGTTTTAGTTAAGTTGATTAAATAAACTTCATCTTCTGGTTTCTTCTGACACTTCTCAATTCTTCCTACATAGTATATATATTAGGAACACTATACTTCTAGAGGCTGGCACAGTGTAGTAATGACCCTATACACTTCAAATGCCTCTGGAGTATCATTATTTTATAGAATGATACAGTAAGTGATGAACTAGGTCACTGACACCATATAAAATTATTTCTAATATATTACTATGACAGAAATATTTCTATTATCACATGAACATCTAGAAACTAGCATGTAGAAAATTTTCAACAAATTTTAAACTTTTTTTGAGAATATATAACTTAAAATATAACTTTTGTGCCTGAACAGGCAATGGCACAGTGGATAGAGTGTCAGACTGGGACGGCGAGGACCCAGGTTTGAAACCCCGAGGTCACCAGCTTGAGTGCAAGCTCATCTGGCTTGAGTACAGACTTACCAGTTTGAGTGTGAGGTCACTGGCTTGAGCCCAAGGTTGCTGGTGTGAGCTCAGAGGTTGCTGGCTTGAAGACCAAGGTCACTGGCTTGGGCAAGGGGTCACTCACTCTGCTGTAGTTCCCCAGTCCAGGCACATATGAGAAAGCAATCATTGAACAGCTAAGGTGCCACAACGAAGAACTGATGCTTCTCAGCTCTCTCCCTTCCTGTCTGTCTGTCCCTATCTGTCCCTCACTCTGACTGTCTCTCTGTCTCTGTCAAAAAATATATATATATAATTATATATATAATATATATATATATATATAAGTTTTGTGATATAAACAGAATTCACTCTGGAAACTCAAGGGACCTATTTCAAAGATCAGTTAAATTAGCATACCAAAGAGGGGCTTCTGACTCCTGAGCAAGAGAAATGGATGTATATTAAGACACCATAAAAGGAGAAAACAGTGGTGTTAAATATGACTCTACCACAAAAGTCCCAATGATGGACTGCCATATTGCAGAACTTGATCTGTCATCCAGCTGTTTCTCATGTAGCATGCTCCAGGGTGAGTAGCAACAGGGCTACTTACTTAATAATGAATGATTCTCCTGGGCAATGTTGAGAAGACAAGCTAATGTATAATATATTTTAGAAAGCTCACCAAAGGTAATTAGAGTCAAAATAGTTGGGGCATTTAATAAGTGAAGCTTCACTTACCTGAGAACTGCATTCATCCTTAACATATGATTTTCTCATAATAAGAGATGAATGAGAAGTTCTTTGTCATAAAATGCAATATAGAGGTCATTCAAAAGGACTTTGATGCTGTTTTCTAAAGGAGGATTTATAAGTCAAGTTATAGTATCAACTAACTTCAATAATCACTTGTCCATGTTCTAAAATAGACATTAATTAGAGCTTAAGTAAAAAGACTTGATTTTACTGTATTTACAAACATTAGACTCACCTATTTGAGTTTAGTGATTCTCTCAGTCATCTTTATATTGCCAACACTGTGTGACATCTAATAAGTATTCCATAAATACTGAATGAATTAATGGCCTTTGTATGAAAGTAAGATAGAAAATATATTTTAACTTTGTTATAACGATTTATTTATTTATTTATTTTTAAGTGAGAGGCAGGGCAATACAGAGACAGACTCCCACATGGGCTCCCGACTGATATCCATCTGGCAACCCCTGTCTGGGGCCAATGGTCACAACCGAGCTATTTTTAGCACCTGGAGTGGAGACTCGATGGAGCCATCCTCAGCACCTGGGGCCAAAATGCTCAAATCAATTGAGCCATGGCTACAGGAGGGGAAGAGAGAAAAACAGAGAAGGGGGAGAGAAAGGGGAAGCAGATGGTTGCCTCTCCTATGTGCCTTTACTGGGAATCAAACCCGGGACTTCCACATACTGGGTCGATGCTCTACCACTGAGCCAACCAGCTAGGCCAGGGTATATTTATTCATATAAAGCTCCCAGTTATAGCTGTTTATTATAAAGGGAGTACTTTAGATTCTCAGTAGTGAGTTTCTTTAAAATGGAGATTCTTTGGCTTTGGCCCTAGATTTTCTAATTCAGTAAATCTGGAATAAGGCTGGGAGTCCATGTTTTACTAATAAGCACTGTGGGTAATTCTTTTAAAGATAGTAAGTGAGCCATACTGGGAAACCTAAACACATATGCAGGTCATACTTGAACTGCCACAAACATTCTTTTTTCATTTTCCAATTTGTATAAATGCTTACATTTCTTTTTCAAGTGTAATATTGTCATTTTTACCTCAGTTTCCTATAATATTGTATAATAGTCCCCAATTATCTGCAGGAGATAACCCCAGTGGATGTCTGAAACTGTGGATAGTACCAAATCCTATACATACCATGTTTTTCCTATGTGTACATACCTATGGTAAAGTTTAATTTATAAATTAGACACAGTAAAAGATTAAAAACAATAAAAATAAAACAGAATAGTTATAATAATATGCTATAGTAACAGTTATGTGAATGTAGTCTCTTTCAGGATATCTTCTTATATGTATTATACTCATTTTGTGATGATATAAGATGATACAACGCCTATGTGATGAGCTGAAGCGAGGTGGATACACTGGTCAAAGGGATGGTTAGCATTCCAGGCAATGTGTCATCACGCCACTTAGAAAGCACAGTTCAAAACTTATGAATTGTTTGTTTCTGGCATCTTGTATTTAATACTTTTGGACAAGTGGTAACTAAAACGGCAGAAAGCAAAACTGCAGATAAGGAGGGATTACTGTATTTAACAAAATGGGGATCTTGGACCACCAATGTCAGTATCAGCTATGTGATTTAATAAAGCATTCCCAAGAAGAATCTAAGACCTAAAGAAAACTATGGGGATGGGTCTCAGTAACCCAGTAATTTGAGGGGCCAATACAAGTGGCTTCTGACTTACCTCTAGATTATATTAGGATTATATAATTATATTATGCTATAATCATAATCAGAGGCTTCCAGGGTTTCTTATTTTCCTCTCTTTGCTCTTGTTTATGTAGACGCCTTCATCTATATCACACTGTATTTGGGACTCCTCTGCTTGTAAGCCCCTGTATGAACCTTTTATATTAGCACAAAGTCATTCTTTCTACCTGAAAGGGGATGCCATCTACTTTACACTCAAGAAGTGTAAGGCCAATGTGAACACTTTGTAAAACCATCCTATATAGAAGCTGCTTTCTCACTGTCATTTCTGTGTTGTTGATTTATGTGTCCCAATGATAAAATAATTAATATTTTAGAGAAGTTTATCATTTTCCCAGTTGTTATAAAATAAAATTCTTACAAGCGTTTAGTACAGTGCCTGGCACCTAACGTAGCCACACAGTACTTCTTGAGTGGACAGAAGAGAGGATGGAAGTTCGGAAGGCTGAGAGTTTTTTTATTTCTATTTTCTATCTCTGCAGTTGTTTAGGGATTTTTTTTTTTTATGGAGTGAGGGGCATACTACGAAAAGGTGGTATGCTTACAGTAGGCACCTAATAAAAGGAAATAGAAAAGATTTAAGAAATCAAAAAGCCTGGTCATTCGGTCCTATTACAATAAGGGCAAAGAAAACTACATTTATTGACAGTTGCGGTCACCACCATAGTTACAGCACATTCACTGACTTTGTTAACCAGAAAAGATTCTAATACTTATAGTAAACTTGCATTATCAAGAAAAGTCTATTCTTAAATGATCATTCTATTAAGAATATAGGAAAATGTACTATGTGTACAGCAGGACCTCCAATAACATCATTTCCTTCTAGGTTGTTTTGTTATAATGTTGATGAGATGCCATTAAGAACTTAATATAATTTGCCTATGATAAAAATTGGTTTCATTATAGGCCATTTTCACCGCAGTTCAAAGAACCTATCGACATATTAAGTTGGAACTTACTGTATTTTTAAAAGCCCCTTAAATTTTTTTTTTCTTTTTTTGTATTTTTCTGAAGCTGGAAACGGGGAGAGACAGACAGACTCCCGCGTGCGCCCGACCGGGATCCACCCGGCACGCCCACCAGGGGCGATGCTCTGCCCACCAGGGGGCGATGCTCTGCCCCTCCGGGGCGTCGCTCTGCCGAGACCAGAGCCACTCTAGCGCCTGGGGCAGAGGCCAAGGAGCCATCCCCAGCGCCTGGGCCATCTTTGCTCCAATGGAGCCTTGGCTGCGGGAGGGGACCCTTAAATATTTCAAATGATGAATAGAATGCTCTTTTAATTATCTGGGAAAATCCCTTTTACCTAAAATTTCTAATTCCTTGATTGTTCCAGTTTAGTGAGCTTGTGTCTTTTCATGATGAGCTCTTCACCTAAGAGCTGTGTGTGTGTGTTTGTGTGTGTATGTTCCTTTTTGGGTGCTATTACGAATGTGTACTTTGTACATCATCATTTTAAAGTTAAATATTTTTGATAAGTGACCTTCACATTATTTTAGAGGAAAGAGCTTTGATGTCAGACTTGGGCTAAGATTCTATCCATGTCATCTCTTCAATTTTGTTTCCTCAGTAGTAAAATGTTAATAATTATGCTTGCTGCATAGATTTATTATGGGGATTAAATGAGATAATCCACTAAGCACAATGCCTGGCACACTGAAAGTGCTCTATGAATAGTCATCAAAAACTATTAGAGGATGACAAAGGAGAATAATATATGCATTACTGTAGTTGTTTAGGATCTGCTCCTTCATGAAATTAGAGACTAAGACTACTTAGTCTGCTGTTAGGGTCTACTGTTCAAAAACTAGAATGAAAATAAAATATACATAGACAATGCATAAATTATCCTTTTCCTTTTAACTCTTATTGTAAACAAAAGTTCTCTAGGCTTTCAGTAGGAATGGAAATTCTGTGAAGTACATCCATATGGCAGTTCTAAAATGTAAAAATGAACTGCCTTTTTGATATTGAATAAGCATAAAAATCAAATTATGTTGCTTAAAAATGAATACTCATACATCTTTTCCCATCTTGCATAACACAAAAATAGCTAACTGCTTTTGCTCATAAAATCATATTTGGAGGGTGACTAAGCATGATACAGTTCCCAAACAAATCTTTGAGAAAGGTATGCAGAAGGAAAAGTAAGATTTCAACTGTAATCAGTATGTGAATCTAGGTTCAGTGAGCATAGACTGGTAAATTTTTTAAATCATCAGTTAGTCATACATCGGTTTTTAAAATATTTTGGATTTTGCTAGAATATTAAAATCTAACATTTTTAAAGCAGAATGAGGTTTTGTAAGCTATAGTTCCTATGTAATTGTCTTTCATAGCACATGCTGATATTTACATAAGAATATTCATCTATTTACATAAAAAGCATGAAAAACACATCTGAACGATGAGTTAGTAATGTAACATATCTTATGTATTCATAAACTATCTTTGCTACTTAAAAAAATAGTTGTATGGTTCGTGATTAACAACAGTTCTTTATTGGAAAGTGGGATATTGATAGTACTATATATACCAGAATGTTACTTAAAAAGAAACAAAGTTCACAGTTAGTGTCTCAGAATACATAATTTGGAGGGATTATATAATTACTTATAATCGAAACCAAAAAGTTTACCTCTGTTATTCTTGAGGTTCAATGGTAATTTCTGTCACTTCATCTCTTAAAGGAACATACATAATATAATTTTAGAACACTCTATAAATTTTTCTTGAGGTAATGAAATGTCATTTAGGTTAGAGTTTATTTTCATTTTTTATATTTAAGAGATTTGGAATTGCAGTTTGCCTTATAAACTTTAGATATACAAATTATAATATTCCAAATAACTTGCTATGAGTAGAATACTGAGGTATGAATTTGCTCTTGTTTATCTCCAGGTTCTTTCCATTTGGATAAGATTTCCTAATCTGACATTTCTGTCTTCACTTTGTTTTCTTCTTTGTTTTTCTTATCATTTTGGTTGTCAAATATAGATAATAGTATGTTTACTATAAAACCATATTATTTTCAAAAAAATCAAGTTAAATATACTGTTTTTAACTTATTTTGAAAAGAAAAATAATTGTTCCAAAATTCACATTATGGTAGGAAAATCTATTTGCTGAGTAAAAGTGAAGGGAGGTGTCCAAATTGCCATGAATATTGTAAAAGAAATATTTCTATAAAGATTCTGGAATATGAAAAAAATTTTTTCACAGAATAGTCATGTATCATCCAGTCTTTAAACTAAATTTTATTTTACTTTGTTTATTATGCCCAGAACTTATTTATGATGGATGGACAGATGGACGGACAGACAGATGGACAGAGATAGATAGATAGATAGATAGACATAAAGATATACATATACATTTCTATTTTTAAATTCTTGGCACCAAAACAAAGATATTTAGTAATTTTTAAAGTGTGTTTTTATTAAATATATCTGGGTTTTGTTTTTTAACACATTCTAAAACTCCTTTTTATGAAAAATCCTCTAGAGTGACAATTAATATACTTCATTGTTTTTTCTCTATTATTATTTACTGCATTTTTTGTTTGCTCTTTTCCCTTTCCTTTTACTCATTTGTTCAAGTTACTATTTATTTTATTTTTTAGTGCTTTATTATTTTCCTTAGGGCCTGTTAATCAAGAAATAATGTGCTTTTTGAATTCTGATACTCATTGCTTAGTATATTTCTCCACAATTATATGAAAACCAGAAAGCAGATAAACTGTCCACCAATACAATCTGTTTTTTTTTCCTAGATAAAGGCTTTAGAATGTTATAATTCCCAATCTATTCCCTTTCCTAAATGAGGCCTTTAGGGTGCTTTTACTTACCTCTACCCCCCTTATAACTCTTTGATTTTGCTGAAATTGTTCAATACTTTGAGTTCCAGATTTATTAGATTTTTCCTTTGCCATATGTCTCTTCTATTTTACTAATCCTTACTTCACAGTTATATTACAAATTCCCAGTCAATCATTATCTATTTAGTTTTCACATGTATATTGCAAGGCTTATTGCACTGTTTCCTATTCTTCATCATCTTGAGATTTCTATTCCAATTCATATGTGTTTGGTTCAGATACTTGATTATTTTCATCAGATGGGGTCGAGAGAAGTGGTCTTATCTCTCATCATTGAATAGCCACAATTCTTTCTTCTAACCTGCAAGATCAGTGAAACTTAAGGCATAGAATTTTTTGTTGGCAATCTCTTTGTCTTCAGTTTTCCAATATCTTTTAGCTTTAAGTATGGTAGATTAGAAGTAAGATCTCCACCTGAGTCTTTTCTTTGCTAAGTAACTTACTCTTTTTTGGGGGGGAGGGAGAATTTATAGTATTTTCTCTCAGTCATTATGAGAATATTACCAAAATCTGTCTAGTTGTATGCCTTACTTTGCTTAATCTACCTTGAGTTTAATGAGTCCTTTCACATACAAGCTAAATTCTTCTTCAAATCAGGGAACTTTACTGTTGTTATTTCTTTATTTCTAATCTCCATTTTTTTCATGATTATTATCTTTCTTACCTGAAATTTCTCTTGGAGCTTTTTTTCCAAGTTTGTTTCCTCAAAGTATTCTCTCTTTGTATATTTGCTTCATATTTTTAGATATTTCTTCCATTTGGTTTTATAAGCCAGTAATTCTAAGCTCAACAGGGACATATTTAATTTTAATTTTTCTATTTTTCAATTTAAAAATCAGATTTCTAAATTTCAGAATATATTTTAAAGCTGATCATTATTCTGTATACTGGTATATACATTTTTTCCCTTTCTCTAACAATTTCATTCCACTAGGTGCTTCCTAGTTCTCAGGGTTTTGTTTTTTCCTCTAAGTATTGGAGCCCCTGGGGTACATTATTATTTCTTTTGCCTAATAATGGTTCTGTGCAGCTGTTGAGTGGTAAGAGGCCCAGCATTCCCTGCTCCCTAAGCTTTAAATATACCAACTGGCAAGCCTCCTCACCATTTCTTGTGGCAACAGGATTATTTGAGTTAAAATTCTCCTTAGGAATAGAGGTCAACTGTGACCATTTTTATGCCTGATTGGAAGGTCTTCCACAAACATCAGCCAGAACTCCTAAGATACACACATGGGTAGATACTCACTTTATCAATAAAAGCCAAGATCTCCCAGGACACTGGGTGTTCTGGTGATACCCTCTGACTTGTCAGCGACAATACCTCCAACCTCTGTCAATTTTACAGATGTAAAAAGTAAGGCACTTGGAAGATAAAGGCATTATCCACAGTCACATTTAAATCTAGGTGATCTGTCATAGAGTTCGGGTTTAAATTTCAATCAGAATATAGAAAAAATATATACTTATTAAGTAATTTTATTTAATTCATTAGGAGTAATCTTAGTCTTTTTATTTTTTATTTTTCTGAAGTTAGAAGTAGAGAAGCAGACAGATTCCTGCATGCGCCCAACCAGGATCCACCCAACATGCCCACGGGGGGGGGCATGCTCTGCCCATCTGGGCGTTGCTCCTCAGCGACCAGAACCATTCTAGCACTTGAGGCAGAAGCCATGGAGCTGTCCTCAGTGCCCAGGGCCAACTTTGTGCCACTGGAGCCTTGGCTGTGGGAGAGGAAGAGAGAGATAGAGAAGGAGAGGGGGAAGGGTGGAGAAGCAGATGGGTGCTTCTCCTGTGTGCCCTGACTGGGAATCAAACCCAAGACTTCCACACACAGGGATGACGCTCTACTGCTGAGCCAACCAGCCAGGACGAGTATATCTTACTCTTAAAATGTCATGACACATAACATTTTAAAATGTAGTATGTAGCTGCATGACATGATTTATACCAGTATAGAAGAATGTTGCTTGGCCCTGGCCAGTTGGCTCAGCGGTAGAGCGTCGGCCTGGCGTGCGGGGGACCCGGGTTCGATTCCGGCCAGAGCACATAGGACAAGCGCCCATTTGCTTCTCCACCCCTCCGCCGCGCCTTCCTCTCCGTCTCTCTCTTCCCCTCCCACAGCCAAGGCTCCATTGAAGCAAAGATGGCCTGGGCGCTGGAGATGGCTCCTTGGCCTCTGCCCCAGGCGCTAGAGTGGCTCTGGTCTCGGCAGAGCAACGCCCCGGAGGGGCAGAGCATCGCCCCTGGTGGGCGTGCCGGTCGATCCGGGTCGGGCGCATGCAGGAGTCTGTCTGACTGTCTCTCCCTGTTTCCAGCTTCAGAAAAATACAAAAAAAAAAAAAAAAAAAGAAGAAGAATGTTGCTTAAGGAAACATAGTGGGGAAGTTTGTATTTAAAGGGAACATTATGGAACACAGTATGAAGTGGGTGATTATGATTGTTATACTAAGCTAATCAAGGAATAGTGTGAGTTTAAACTAGTTGAGGCAGTAGGAATGCAAAGGAGAATTTGAATACTTAAGATATAGAATCTGAACATACATTACCTGCCATTTGAATGAATAAGGAGGGCAAGGGAGACAAAGTACTTAATTCAAATCCTCATATTTTCTGTCTGCTTAACTTCACAAGATAAACCCTTTTAGAAAGCTCTACTAAAACATCAGAGTTTGAAACCTCAAAAATTATTTACCTAGGAAGAATTATTAACTGATAGGGTTTCAGGTTGAGGCAACAATTTAAATATATCCCTTGCTTCTTATAGGATATAAATCTCAGAGAATGAAATTTCTAGTGTTATGTTTTGTTTCTTTTAAAAGCTAAATTCATACCTTGTAACTTCATTAATATATTACTTGAAAAATACTTTTTATGTTGTTTTAGAAGAATGTTTGCATTTTTGAATAATGATTTTAGCAAATTTTAAAACTAGTTTTACACCCTATAGATTTTCTATAAATTATAAAATAATAAACTGAACTTGGGGAATTTATTGGTTTAGGTGAAATGGTTGATTTTCTGAGCATATTGTCCCAAAATGTTTTTTTAAGCTTTTTAAAGGCAATACAAAGATGTGATAGTTGTTCAGTTGCTGATGTAAGAATGTTTAAAAGCTAGGCCTTGGTATATGCAGAGAAGATAGTCATAGATTGTGTCTTTTTTATGTCTGTTCTCCCCAGACAGCCGGAGTGTGACCCAGTCACAACTCCTCTGCTCCCATTGTCTCTCACCGTGTTCACTGGATGTGCATGAACCGATTTAACTCTAAGCTTTGGTTTCCGTTCTTCCCTGGTTTGGTGGGCACCAAAATACCGTGGAGTAGGATCCTATAAGGTCAAGCTGCTCGTGAGTAATTACTCGTGGCAGAATGAGTAATTGTGACAGAACCTAAGCGTCAGAAGTTGAAGACCATCACTCAGTTTATCAATTGGTAAATAATACTGTTGCTATGGAAATGAAACTGTCAGCACTAGAGAGGTCATTAGAGATTATCTAGTGACTAGTATAATGCTTTTATTTTATATATTGGAGGAAGCTGGGGCCCAAAGAAAGTTCAAGCATTTGCCCAGGTTCAAAACATTAGTAACTAATTAGAGCCCACGTCTCTTTATTCCCGTTTCAGTGCACTTTTTACAATCATACTGGACTTGTGATTTAAATATAATCCCAAGACATTTCATTTATTCATGTATAAGAACAATGAATTTTTGCTTTCAGTTGAGTAAAAGAATGCATATTTTACATAACTAAATCAAAAGCACCCAGCGCCACTAATAATTTTAGTATTGATTAAATACTGTAAGAATGCTGGTTGTGTTAGGTAAAAGCAAGTAAAAGAATTTTGCATTGTGCATAGCTTGAAATATTTGAGTCCATTTTTATTTTGGCATCCCATATAATTAACTAGTCATAATTCTCTTATTTAGTTAATTTCCTGAAGGAATAATTCAAATGCTGTTTCCTAATTTACAAAATAAGTTAGTTGATTTGGAATGATAGCTCATACCCTTTCTAGTTCTATATTTGTCTTACTCAAACTTATCTGAATTTGAATTTTAAAATGCTGGTCTGTCCAAAGTGCTCTTTTCCTGATGCATTTAGAGATAAGAAGGATGTATAAAACATGTCTAACATAAATTTTATGAATTAGTGGGCCCTGGTCAGTTGGTATAGCCCGGTCGAGTGTCAGCCCGGTCATGTGCATATCCCGGGTTTGATTCCTAGTCAGGACACACAGGAGAAGCAACCATCTGCTTCTCCACCCCTCCTCGCTCCCTCTTCTCTCTCTCTCTTTCTTCCTCTCTTTCTCTCTCTCTCTCTTACCCTCCTGCAGCCATGGCTTGATTGGAGCAATATAACCCCAGGCACTGAGGATGGTTCCATGACCTCTACCTCAGGCACTAAGAAGAGTCTGGTTACTGAGCAACAGAGCAACACCTCAGATGAGTAGAGAGCATCACCTGCTGGTGGGCTTGCCAGGTGGTTCCCGGTCAGGGCGCACGCAGGAGTCTTTCTGCCTCCACTCCTCTCACTGAATTAAAAAAAAAAAAAAAAAAAAGAATCAGTGGAAATACCTTAAATAGTTTGAACTTTATTTTTGCTCAAGCATTTTAAATTAGATCATAAGATTATAATCAGAACTAATTAACTAATTATAAAATTTTTTAATATTAGATTAGGTGAATGTATTTATGTAATAGTCTTAAAATTGTTGTAGGTTTTGGAAAGACTGCTGAAAGAGTTTTAAACTGTATAGTAAGCAAAACAGAGTAGGGAAATAGCGCTTCAGTTGAGGCTGTTGAATATTCCCAGAGCAAGAGATCTTTAGAACCTGATATTTGGAGATCCTCCTACAAATAGGACAACTTATCTGATTAACCTGATTAATTTGCAATCAAGCACATGAGTTGACAAGTCCTACTGATATACTTCCTGTTGGTATTTCTTTCTTTTTTTTTTTTTTTTTATTTTTTATAGTCAATAAAACTTTTTTATTTATTTTTTATTTTTTTTATTTATTTATTTATTTTTTTTTAATAAATTTTTATTAATGGTAATGGGATGACATTAATAAATCAGGGTACATATATTCAAAGAAAACATGTCTAGGTTATTTTGTCATCAAATTATGTTGCACACCCCTCGCCCAAAGTCAGATTGTCCTCCGTCACCCTCTATCTAGTTCTCTGTGCCCCTCCCCCTCCCCCTAACTCTCCCTCCCTCCCTCCCATGTCCTCCCTCCCCCCCCACCCTTGGTAACCACCACACTCTTGTCCATGTCTCTTAGTCTCATTTTTATGTTCCACCAATGTATGGAATCATGTATTTCTTGTTTTTTTCTGATTTGCTTATTTCACTCCTTATAATGTTATCAAGATCCCACCATTTTGCTGTAAATGATCTGCTGTCATCATTTCTTATGGCTGAGTAGTATTCCATAGTGTATATGTGCCACATCTTCTTTATCCAGTCTTCTATTGAAGGGCTTTTTGGTTGTTTCCATGTCTTGGCCACTGTGAACAGTGCTGCAATGAACATGGGGCTACATGTGTCTTCACGTATCACTGTTTCTGAGGTTTGGGGGTATATACCCAGTAGAGGGATTGCTGGGTCATAAGGTAGTTCTATTTGCAGTTTTTTGAGGAACCACCATACTTTCCTCCATAATGGTTGTACTACTTTACAGTCCCACCAACAGTGAATGAGGGTTCCTTTTTCTCCACAGCCTCTCCAACATTTGCTATTACCCGTCTTGTTGATAATAGCTAATCTAACAGGAGTGAGGTGGTATCTCATTGTAGTTTTGATTTGCATTTCTCTAATAACTAATGAAGCTGAGCATCTTTTCATATATCTGTTGGCCATTTGTATCTCTTCCTGGGAGAAGTGTCTGTTCATGTCCTCTTCCCATTTTTTTATTGGATTGTTTGTTTGTTTGTTGTTGAGTTTTATGAGTTCTTTGTAAATTTTGGATATTAGGCCCTTATCTGAGCTGTCGTTTGAAAATATCAGTTCCCATATAGTTGGCTGTCTGTTTATTTTGATATCAGTTTCTCTTGCTGAGCAAAAACTTTTAATTCTGATGTAGTCCCATTCATTTATCTTTGCCTTCACTTCTCTTGCCATTGGAGTCAAGTTCATAAAATGTTCTTTGAAGCCCAGGTCCATGATTTTAGTACCTATGTCTTCTTCTATGTACTTTATTGTTTCAGGTCTTATATTTAGGTCTTTGATCCATTTTGAATTAATTTTAGTACACGGGGACAGGCTGTAGTCGAGTTTCATTCTTTTGCATGTGGCTTTCCAGTTTTCCCAACACCATTTGTTGAAGAGGCTTTCTTTTCTCCATTGTGTGTTGTTGGCCCCTTTATCAAAGATTATTTGACCATATATATGTGGTTTTATTTCTGGGCTTTCTATTCTGTTCCATTGGTCTGAGTGTCTATTTTTCTGCCAATACCATGCTGTTTTGATTATCGTGGCCCTATAATATAGTTTGAAGTCAGGTATTGTAATGCCCCCAGCTTCATTCTTTTTCCTTAGGATTGTTTTGGCTATTTGGGGTTTTTTATAGTTCCATATAAATCTGATGATTTTTTGTTCCATTTCTTTAAAAAATCTCATAGGGATTTTGATGGGAATTGCATTAAATTTGTATATTGCTTTGGGTAATATGGCCATTTTGATTATATTTATTCTTCCTATCCAGGAACAAGGAATATTTTTCCATCTCATTGTATCTTTTTCGATTTCCCTTAACAATGCTTTGTAATTTTCATTATATAGGTCCTTTACGTTCTTTGTTATGTTTATTCCTAGGTATTTTATTTTTTTTGTTGCAATCGTGAAGGGGATTATTTTTTTGAGTTCGTTTTCTAATATTTCATTGTTGGCATATAGAAAGGCTATGGACTTTTGTATGTTAATTTTGTATCCTGCGACCTTACTGTATTGGTTTATTGTTTCTAATAATCTTTTTGTGGAGTCCTTCGGGTTTTCGATGTATAGGATCATATCATCAGCAAAAAGTGATAGCTTTACTTCTTCTTTTCCGATATGGATGCCTTTTATTTCTTTGTCTTGTCTGATTGCTCTGGCCAGAACTTCTAGCACCACGTTGAATAAGAGTGGAGAGAGTGGACAACCCTGTCTTGTTCCTGATTTAAGATAGAAAGTCCTCAGTTTTATGCCGTTTAATAGGATGTTGGCTGATGGTTTATCATATATGGCCTTTATCATGTTGAGATATTTTCCGTCTATACCCATTTTGTTGAGAGTCTTAAACATAAAATTGTGTTGTATTTTATCAAAAGCCTTTTCTACATCTATTGATAAGATCATGTGGTTTTTGTTCTTTGTTTTGTTGATATGGTGTATTACATTAACCGTTTTGCGTATGTTGAACCATCCTTGAGATTCTGGGATGAATCCCACTTGATCATGATGTATTATTTTTTTAATATGTTGTTGTATTCGGTTTGCCAGTATTTTGTTTAGTATTTTAGCATCTGTATTCATTAGAGATATTGGTCTGTAGTTTTCTTTCTTTGTGCCATCCTTGCCAGGTTTTGGTATGAGGGTTATGTTGGCTTCATAAAATGTGTTTGGAAGTATTGCTTCTTCTTCAATTTTTTGGAAGACTTTGAGTAGAATAGGAACCAAGTCTTCTTTGAATGTTTGATAGAATTCACTAGTATAACCGTCTGGGCCTGGACTTTTATTTTTGGGGAGGTTTTTAATAGTTTTTTCTATTTCCTCCCTGCTGATTGGTCTGTTTAGGCTTTCTGCTTCTTCATGACTCAGTCTAGGAAGGTTGTATTGTTCTAGGAATTTATCCATTTCTTCTAGATTGTTGTATTTGGTGGCATATAATTTTTCATAGTATTCTACAATAATTCTTTGTATTTCTATGATGTCTGTGGTGATCTCTCCTCTTTCATTTTGGATTTTATTTATTTGAGTCCTGTGTCTTTTTTCCTTGGTGAGTCTTGCTAAGGGTTTGTCAATTTTGTTGATCTTTTCAAAGAACCAGCTCCTTGTTTTATTGATTTTTTCTATAGTTTTTCTGTTCTCTATTTCATTTATTTCTGCTCTGATTTTTATTATCTCCTTTCTTCGGCTGGTTTTGGGTTGTCTTTGTTCTTCTTTTTCTAGTTCCTTAAGGTGTGAAGTTAAGTGGTTTACTTCGGCTCTCTCTTGTTTGTTCATATAGGCCTGAAGTGATATGAACTTTCCTCTTATTACTGCTTTTGCTGCGTCCCAGAGATTCTGATATGTCGTATTTTCATTTTCATTTGTCTGTATATATCTTTTGATTTCTGCACTTATATCTTCTTTGACCCATTCATTTTTTAGAAGCATGTTGTTTAGTTTCCACATTTTTGTGGGTTTTTCCCCCTCTTTTTTGCAGTTGAATTCTAGTTTCAAGGCTTTATGATCAGAAAATATGCTTGGTACAATTTCAATTTTTCTAAATTTGCTGATATTGTCTTTGTGGCCCAACATATGGTCAATTCTTGAGAATGTTCCATGTACACTAGAGAAAAATGTATACTCTGTCGCTTTGGGATGAAGTGTCCTGTAGATGTCTATCATATCCAGGTGTTCTAGTATTTCGTTTAAGGCCACTATATCTTTATTGATTCTCTGTTTGGATGACCGATCTAGAGCCGTCAGCGGTGTATTGAGGTCTCCAAGTATGATTGTATTTTTGTTAGTTTTTGTTTTAAGGTCAATAAGTAGCTGTCTTATATATTTTGGTGCTCCTTGGTTTGGTGCATATATATTAAGGATTGTTATGTCTTCTTGATTCAACTTCCCCTTAATCATTATGAAATGACCATTTTTGTCTCTGAGTACTTTTTCTTTCTTGTAGTCAGCATTATTAGATATGAGTATTGCTACACCTGCTTTTTTTTGGGTGTTGTTTGCTTTGAGTATTGTTTTCCAGCCTTTCACTTTGAATTTGTTTTTATCCTTGTTGCTTAGATGTGTTTCTTGTAGGCAGCATATAGTTGGATTTTCTTTTTTAATCCATTCTGCTACTCTGTGTCTTTTTATTGGTAAGTTTAATCCATTTACATTTAGTGTAATTATTGATACTTGTGGGTTCCCTACTGCCATTTTATAAATTGCTTTCTGTTAGTTTTGTATCTAGTTTGATTCTTCTCTTTTGTTTTTCTATCATTTGTTTTTGTTTGTTTGTGTTCCATACTTCTTTCCTCTGTTGCTACCTTTTTTAAGTCAAGTGTTTTTGTGGTGGTTTTTTTAAGGGTGGTTACCATTAAGTAATGAAAAGGGTACCTACCATAATCATTGTAGTACCCTATCTTATAAGTATTTCTGCACTTCATCATCCTTTGCTACTGTTAATCTCCATCCTCTCCCCCCTTTTTTTCCTTTGTTGTCACAGTTTAAGTTTGGTTTTATTGTGTTCTTGGTGGAGCTGTTACTTGTGGTGTTGTTTTCTTTTGTTCTTTGAATCTGGTTGGAAAACCCCCCTTAGTATTTCCTGGAGTGGGGGCTTTCTGTTGATAAATTCTCTCATCTTTTCTGTATTTGTGAATGTTTTTATATCTCCTTCATACTTGAAGGATAGCTTTGATGGGTATAGTATTCTTGGCTGAAAGTTCCTCTCTTTCAGGGCTTTAAATATTGGGGTCCACTCTCTTCTAGCTTGTAGAGTTTCTGCTGAGAAATCTGATGATAATCTAATAGGCCTTCCTTTATATGTTGTACTCTTCTTTTCCCTGGCTGCCTTGAGAATTTTTTCTTTGTCATTGGTTTGTGTCATCTTTATTATGATGTGCCTTGGAGTGGGTTTGTTGGGGTTAAGAAAACTTGGTGTTCTGTTTGCTTCTTGAATTTGAGGCTTTAGTTCCTTCCACAGGCTTGGGAAGTTCTCGTCTATTATTTGTTTGAGTATATTCTCCATTCCATTTTCTTTCTCTTCTCCCTCTGATATACCTATTATTCTTATGTTATTCTTTCTGATGGAGTCAGACAATTCCTGTAGGGCTTTCTCGTTTTTTATTATTTTTGAGTCTCTTTCTTCTTCTCTCTGTTGTGCCTCAAGTTGTTTGTCTTCTATTTCACTAATCCTATCTTCAATCTGGGCTGTTCTGTTAGCTAAGCTTGTTACCTCGTTTTTCAGCTCGTGAATTGAGTTTTTCATTTCTGTTTGATTTGTTTTTATAGTTTCAATTTCCTTGGTAATATATTCTTTGTGTTCATTGAGTTGTTTTCTGATCTCCCTATATTGCCTTTCTGTGTTTTCTTGTATATCTCTGAGTATTTTTAAGATTTCTATTTTAAATTCTCTGTCATTTAGCTCCAAGGCTTCCAATATGTTAAGTCTTTTCTCCATAGATTTTTCCACATCTATTTGTGTTACCTCCCTTTCTTTTGTATCCATAATATTCGATTTCCTCTTTCTTATCGGCATCTGAGGGTAGTCTTATTGATAGCACTAATTAGAATTAAAAAGAGTAAAAAGAAAAAAAAAAAAAAAAAAGGGTTAAACACCCCACAAAAAAAAAAGTAATAATTTATTATTTCCCCCTTCTTTTCTCTCTTCTCTTTTCCTCCTCTCCCCTCCTCAGGGAAATATCGTGCCTATAATGGAGGGCCTGATTTGGGGTGAAGAGTTCAAAGGGCAAAAAAAGGGAGTAGGGACCTACTAAATGCAAAAAAAAAAAAAAAAAAGGAAGAAAATCTTAGACAAGCATAAGATGATTTGCTTGTAAGTGATGGTCAACTAAGAGATATAATGAGAGGGATAAGAGGGAACCAGAAAAAAGGACCAAAAAAGAATAATAAAGAAGAAAAATAAAAATAATAAGTAAAAATCTGTTGTATTAAGTGGAGCGAAGACTAAATACAATGGAGACCTTGGGTTGGGAGGACCCAAAATGCCACAAAAATAAACAAACAAGAGAAAAAAAAATAAAAACAAAAGCAAAAAAGAGAAATAAATCCAAAAAAAAGCCTTGAGTCCCAAATTAACTAATTTGTTCGTGATTGAGGATTATATGGGAGGAAAGTAAAATGAGAAAAGAAAAAACGAATAGAAAGGAAAAAATAAGAAAAAGAGAAAAACGAAGGAAGAAATAAAATAGGAGGAGAAAAAAAACAAAATAAAGCAAGACAAAAAAAAAAACAAAAGAAGAGAGAGTGAGAGTTAAGTGTTTTGGAGTATAACCTTAAAGGAGGGTGAGGATGAAGAAGAAAAATAAAATGCAACATTCATGGGTAGTGTAGTTCAAGAAAGGGGAAGCATAAGATGGGAAGAGAATAGAAGGACCGAGGTGGAGGAAATAAAGGCAAAAAGATAGAAGAAACAAACAACAACAACAACAACAAAAAAAAATTAGTGGATCAAGTTGTAAAGTCTGTGGGTTTTTCTTGATTTTGAGAGGTTAACTTCTTCCTTTTTCTTTTCTCTCCCTCTTCCTAGTCGGTGACTCTGTACCCCAGGCTCTGCCCCTGTGTCACTCTTGGTAGGGATTTGCAGTTGATGGGATTCTATGGCTATGTCATATAATTGGCTTTAGTCTTGCTGGAAGTAAAGGCTTGTTGGCGTTTGCAGGGTCCAACGATGAGAGAGTTTGCTTTCCTGGATTCTCTCTCCTAGTCCCCCCTTTCTGAATTAGCAGCCTGGTGATCCAGCTATAAGGCTGCAACTGCTTCTGCCTGGGGAGTAAGAGGCTCAAAGAGCTGGGAAATCCCCACTCTATCCCCACTCAGTGCAAGGCTTTGGGAAAGGCTCTGACAGTCAGGGCCTCCAGTGTAATCAGACGGGGGTGGGAGTCAATTGTTGTCAAGGTGACTGTTCAGCGCCTATCATTTAGTTGGACCTCTCAACCCAGGCTTTCCACACTTTGTAGCCTGTTTTTGCAGGGAAGAAGAGGCACTAGTCTCTGCTTATGACTAGTGTAGTATAGACCTTATTATCTGCCAAGTCCTTCTTGTTAGCGTTTATCCCTGAATATGGAGGCTCTATCAATCAGAAGTTGCCCCCGCCCCTTTAGCGAGAGGCACTAAAAAATATCACGCCTCTTGTCTTGGATCGCTGAACTGAGAGAGATCTTATCAATTAGAACCGAGGGTGCGCAGATTTTATGGGTTAAGCTAATTTCAGTGATTGGGTCGCAGCTGTGTTTCTGAAGGTGTTTTAGGCTGCCTGCGCGCGCCCCTCCCCCAACGCTTGATTGTTAGCTTGAATGGCTGGGTGAGGTGCCCCGCCCACGGAGAGAATCTCCCAAGCCTCTCCCGCTCGCCCCGCCGCTGGCGGCTGGACCGCACCAGGCGCAGGATAATGGAGCCCCCTGGGTGTGCGTGGAATGCCCAAGGCACGCGCGCGAATGTGGCGCTCCGGGCACCGGTGGCCGGTGACTCCCACTCGCAGTGTGCGGGCCGCTGGGAACGTCAGCAGTGCTCAACCGGACCGGGCGCGCGCGGCGGGTCGTGGCGGCCGCTCGCGGGGGTTCGCGGCAGCTCGCGGTCGGCGGCTCGCGGCGGCTTGCGGTTCCCAAGTATATGGGCTGACTCACCGCAGGCGCACTCCCTGGCGGCTTGAATGAGCGTCGCTGTGGTAGCTTCCTCCACACCCTCGTCTCTCAGATTCAAGTGATAACAGTCCTTTTGCTTTCAGTTTGTGTGGAATTCCGGAATGCTCCGAGGATAAATTTTTCTGTTTCTAGTTGATAAATTTGTTGTGATTTAGGGGAGAGCTGTCGGACGCGCTTCTCACGGCGCCATTTCCGTGACCGGTATTTCTTTCTTAAGAGTAAATGTTGGAGCCCTGGCTGGTTGGCTCAGCGGTAGAGCATCGGCCTAGCGTGCGGAGGACCCCGGTTCGATTCCCGGCCAGGGCACACAGGAGAAGCGCCCATTTGCTTCTCCACCCCTCCGCTGCGCCTTCCTCTCTGTCTCTCTCTTCCCCTCTCGCAGCCAAGGCTCCATTGGAGCAAAGATGGCCCGAGCGCTGGGGATGGCTCTGTGGCCTCTGCCTCAGGCGCTAGAGTGGCTCTGGTCACGACATGGCGACGCCCAGGATGGGCAGAGCATCGCCCCATGGTGGGCGTGCCGGGTAGATCCCGGTCGGGCGCATGCGGGAGTCTGTCTGACTGTCTCTCCGTTTCCAGCTTCAGAAAAATGCAACCAAAAAAAAAAAAAAAAAAGAGTGAATGTCTAACAGTTCACTCCAACTGTTGTTCAGTAATTTAAGGAAAGCCTCCAACACAAAAATTATGAAAAAACTAAACAAATAGTAAAATGAGATCCAGAGGAAACTGACAGTGAAGGCATCCAGAAGATTAAAATACAAAAACAAGAAAAGAAAAAAAAGTGTAAATAATTTAGAGAAGAAAAACTATCAAACAATGTTCTCAAAGAGTTAGAGAAAATACTGAAACTATTACACAATAATAATTTACTATTTATATTTTAAAAAGTCACAAAAAGCAGACCTTTGAAACTTTTATTTATTCATTTTAGAGAAGAGAGTGGTGGGGAGGACAAGAAGCATTGACTCCCATATGTGCCTTGACCAGGCAAGCCCAGAGTTTCAAACCAGCGACCGCAGCGTTTGAGGTTGACACTATCCACCGTGCCACCACAGGTCAGGCCAGACCTTTGAAAGTTAAAGTATAGTAATACAGAAATTAATCATAAACTTCAATAGGCTGGAAGAGAAAGTATTGGAGAGCTCCCAGAAAATAGAAGCAGTAGTAATGAGTAAAAAATTGAAAGGCAGAAAAAAACATGAGTTTCAAGGCTTAACACAGGAGGACTATCACACTGAAAACAGGAGTCTCTGCCTGACTAGGCAGTCGTGCAGTGGATAGAGCATTGGATTGGGATGCAAAGGAACTAGGTTCAAACACCGAGGTCGCTGGCCTGAGCAAGGGCTTATCAGCTTGAGCGTGGGCTTGCTGGTTTGAGTGTGTGACCATAGACATGACCCCATGGTCGCTGGCTTGAACCCAAAGATCTCTGGCTTTAAGCTCAAAATTGCTAGCTTGAGCCCAAGGTGTCTGGCCTGAGCAAGAGGTCACTCTGTGCTTTAGCGCATCCCCCCCCCCCATCAAGGCACATATAGAAGGCAATCAATGAACAACTAAGGTACCACTAGGAAAAATTGATGCTTTAAATTTCTCAGAACTGAAGGATATTAATCTCCACATTGGCAGCCCCCACTGCATATTCTAGCATAATAAATTTAAAATTCCCACACCACAGAAAATAACCACAAATTTCAGCATACCAGGGGTAAAGAAAAGATTGTAAGAGTTTCCCCAGGACAAGCAATAGATATAGTTCACACTCAAGGGAGTAGAATGGCATTGGATTTCACAACTACACTGTGAAACAATTTCTTTAAAATTCTAAGGGAAATGATTTTAATACTTAGAATTTTATACCCAGCCAAATCAAGTGTGGTGGTAGAGTAGACCGGGTATTCCCTCTGTGCCCCCCAAAAATACTTTCCATGGATTGATTCTGATTCCTAGGAAATTACTGGAAAATGTGATTTATGTCGATAACCAAGTAAATCAAAAGAAAGACAACTGGAAAACGGGGTTCCATGTGTCATCATAGCTTCTATTTAGCAAACAAAGAGGACAACTAGTTTCAGATTTTGCTCTAAAAAAGGGAGCCTTCAGGAAGACTCTCTCCAGGAAACAAAAGAAATTGGCATGTTTGCGCATTTAGAAAAATATATGGATATATGTGTAGCAATGATGTTGGAAAAGTATTTCATATTAAGTACATAGAGACTAGAAGAGTGAAAAAAATGAGAAGCTCTTAACTCCAGGAGAAATAATAAACATTGTCCTAGTTTACTCCTTTGCTTACAATATATACAAGTTATGTTATTTAAGCCAAAATTATAACGGTATTCTGGCAACAGGGTAGAAATGTGGGATAGGATACCAAAAAGTTAAATCTTCATACATGTTTGAGAGTCAACCAGTAGTGTTTAAAATTGATAAATGAAGAAATAGAAGTATTAGAATATCATTTAGAAATATGTAGGTTAATCCCAGAGGGAAAAACAGAAACGTTTAGGATGATTGCCTCTGGGGATATAGAGAGAGTAGAGAAATGGATACTGCAGAAGAATGTTGTTTTTCACAATGAGCCTTATAATAATAGTTTACTTTATAAATTACATAAACGTATAACCTCAATAAAAATAAAATCAATTTAAGCATACACTATCTTACCATTTATAAAGCAAGAGTTGTGCATTGATTTTACATTTTGCAGAACTTACAATTCAGAAATATTTAAGTACAATAAAAAGTCCTTTAATGAATACCCATTGTATGTAGGTTATCTATTTCCTTTACATATACTTGTTTACAGTATTTATTCCCTTATAATACTTTTTATTTATATAAGGCTGGTAGTGATATCCCTCTTTTATTCCTGATTTGACTTGAGGTCTTTCTTTTACATTTATGTGGGTATTTACATTAAGTTTCACTTTCAGCTCGCTTTGGTTGAATCCTATTGGCTTTGGTGTATTCTTTTTACATTTTTATTCATTTAAAATATTTTCTAATTTTGCTTGTGACATATTATTTGATTCACTTATTATTTAGAAATACAATTAGTGCTCGACTTACGACCACAATTGGTTCCAACAGACCAGTTGTAACATGATTTGGTCGTAAATTGAGTAGGATATATGTACAGTACTGTGAAATGATGTTTGAAAAATTTTAAGTCATATTTTATCATAATTTTCTTTCCTCTTTCGTACTGCTTAATAACCTTCATTTTCATGTCGAGATCAATGGCCTTTCTTTCCTTCTTGGCAGGCTGAGTCATAGACAAAGACAATTTCCTCTTGATAGACATCTTGGAGGGGTTTGATGAAAAATATCCAAGACACAAAACACAAATTGCTGTACCGAGTCTGAGATAACAGTTGAAATGGTGCACGTGGAGATGGTAGTGCTACCAGAAGCTGGTCTGCACTGTCGTATGCCCAGCTGGCAACACTTGCGCTGCCAGATGTGGAGCAGTGGTGGCTAGCTGTTGTGGTTGTAAAGTCGAATGGTCGCAAGTTGCATAGGTCGTAAGTCGATCAATACCTGTATGTCATTTAATTTCTACATATTTTATGAATTTCCATATGCAGGCAATTGAGAAGAATGGCATTCTACTGTTGTTGGGTGCACCATTCATTTGTCTGTTTCCCTGTTGATCTTCTGCCTGGCTATTCTATTATTGAAAATTATTCTATTTTCATTATTCTATGAAGTCCCTATTATTGATCAGTTTATTTTCTCCTTTAGTTTTGTGAGGTTTTGCTTTAAGTATTTGGGGGCTTTTTTTGTTTACACTAATTATATTTTTCTGGTGGATTGATTCTTTCTTTTATAATTATAAAATGTTCTTTTCATCTCTAGGGTAAAAAATATTAGCTTAAGGTCTCTTTGGTTTGATGTTAGTGTATCTACTCCAGCTCTCCTTTGGTTACTCTTTGTAGGGCATATTTTTTATCCTTTATTTTTAACCTATTTTTTTCTGGATCTAAATTGTACCTCTTATAGATAATATATAGTCAGACCATATTTTTGTATCCATTGTTCCAATCTCTGACTTTTGATTGGAGTGTTTATTACATTTATATATAATATTACTACTGATAAAGGTAAGGGTTACTTCTGCCATTTAGGTATTTGTCGTTTGTGTTTCTTATGTCTCCTCCCCATTCCTTCATTAGTGCTTTCTTTTTGATACACACACACACACACACACACACACACACACACACATTTATTTATTTATTTATTTATTTACTATACTATTTTAATTTCCTTGTTTCCTTTTACTATATGTGTTGAGTTTTTTTCTTAATGGTTTCCCTGGTGATTATAAGTAGTATCTTAACGTAAAACAATTTAGTTTATATTAGAAGTACTTTAATTTCATTACCAGAATTTTGCTTCAGTATAGTTCAATTCTGTCCTCTTTGCCTTGTACTATTATTGTCATACAAATTACATTTTTATACATTATAAATCCATCAACATAGTTTTAAAATTATGCAGCTGTCTTTTTTTTTTTTTTTTTTTTATAGAGACAGAGTGAGAATCAGAGAGAGGGATAGATAGGGACAGACAGAAATGGAGAGAGATGAGAAGTATCAATCATTAGTTTTTCGTTGCGACACCTTAGTTGTTCATTGATTGCTTTCTCATATGTGCCTTGACCGTGGGCCTTCAGCAGACCAAGTAACCCCTTGCTCGAGCCAGCGACCTTGAGTCCAAGCTGGTGAGCTTTGCTCAAACCCGATGAGCCCGCACTCAAGCTGGCGACCTCGGGGTCTCGAACCTGGGTCCTCACATCCCAGTCCAACGCTTTATCCACTGCGCCACCGCCTGGTCAGGCTGCAGCTGTCTTTTAAAAGAGGAAAGGTGTTAAAATAAAAAATATATTTATACTGTCTTTTATATTTACCTATGTAATTACATTTACTGGTGCTTTTGGTTTTTATGTGGATTACAATTTTTTGTCTAGTGTTAGCCTGAACGATTTTCTTCTTTATCTCCTGGGGAAATTGCTAACAATATATTTTCTCAGTTTCTATTTTTCTGGAAATATCTTGACTTCTCTTTCAGTTTTAAATATAGTTTTGGTGAATGTAAGATTCTTTGTTAATTATCTTTTTCTTTTAGAGTTTTGGATATATCGTCCAATGTATTTGACCTCCATAGTTTCTAATGAGAAGTCAGCCTTTAATCTCACTGAGGATCCCTTGTAGATTATGGGTTTATTTCCTATTGCTATTTTCAGATTATCTCTTGTCCTTGACATTTTGACTCTAATGTGTTTGAGTGTGGATATGCTTGAGTTTCTCATACTTGAGTTTGGCATTGTTGTCGTTGTTGTAGTTTGATATTCCATGGATGGATAGTCCTATTATTTGCACATTTATTAGGAACAAATATTTAAGTTGGTCTACTATTTTGTCATTTGAAACAATGATGAGTGAACATTATTGCATTTGCATCTTTTGACCATGTGTGCTGTTATTACTATGGATAAATTTCTACTTAGGAAATGTGAGATATATTTATTTTTAAATTTTGATGAATGTTGCTAAATTGCCTCTCTAATGATGTTTCATCAGTTTATACTTTTGTGTGTAGTAAGGAGAATGGTGTTTCTATTCAACTCTTGCAACACTGTATTATCAAACATTTTACCATTTTAGAAATGAAGAAGTATCTCCTCATTGTTTTAATTTTCTTCTATTATAATACTTTTCTATATAATTGTAAATCTTCTTCCACCCACCACACACACCACTTCTGGAGTGCCTCTTTTCATATTCTTTATTATTTTCCTAATGGAGTTCTTGATTTGTAATAGCTCTTTTTGAGTTAAGGGAATTAGACTGTTGGTCTGTTTTATATATTACAAATATTTCTTTCTCTAGTTGAGTAGTTGGCATAATTTACAATATTTTTTCTTTGTTAATTTTTTAAAAATAGTCAAGTTTTCCAGTCTTTATGACTTGCTTCTCAGTTTATGAAAACCCATCTGTAATTTTTTCCAGAAACTGTTGTTCTATTTATGTATTTATTTGGCTGGTTTGTTGTTTGTGAGTACTTACCATTTGTCTTTGCACCAATCGTGATTTAAAAGCCACTATTGTTAGGTACTAAATTCCATTGTGTATAGAGTATATTTCTGGACACTCCACTCTTTCCCACTGATTTCTATGCCAAATTGTTCCATCTCTAGTGCCAAAATTTTATTTTTTTAATTTTTCACTTTAAGTTGACATTCAGTATTATACTTTTTTCAGGATAGCATAGTGGTTAGGGATTTATAAAATTACAGAGTGACTCCCCATTATAGTTATTAAATTATTGTCTAGTGCCAGACATTTAATGTTTATTTTCCAAATGAACTTTAGAATAACTTTGTTTAGTTTTTTCCCTCTTAAGGAAAAAATCCTGTTACTATTGTGTTGAGATTACATTAAACAGTGATCTCCATTTTTACATCAATGAGAATCATGTGAAAAGCTTATTAACATATACGTTGAAGCTAGGCTTCAACTTCCGAGTGTCTGATTCACCAAGTCAGGGTTCAGCCTGTAAATTTTTATTTCTATTATATTCCAAGGGTGATGTTGATTATGCCAGTCTGAGCACCATACTTTGAAAACCACTGCAGTAAATATGTTTACAGTATATATTAATTTTGGGATAATTATCACCCTTTCAGTATTAACATTATTCTAACAACAAGATATGTTATTCCATTTGTTTCCTATTTTCTCAGTAGAATCGCAAAATGTTCCTTATATTGATCCTACTTGTGTTTTAAGTTTATTCCTATCCAGTTTACTTTTTTGTTGCAATTGTGATAAAGGTTAGTTTATAATTATTCCTTAGTATTAGATATCACCTTTATTGGGGAATTTGTGAATTATTGTTATACATATTTAAGGCTAGCAATTCCACTTGTTAAGCTTCTGGCAGTGGAAGGTTGGGTAGAAATATTATATTCTGAGAGACTGGAGGAAGTGGGAGAAAGAAAAAAGATGAGCTGTGATTAGCAGGTGATACTAAGCATTCATCACACTCATGGCTTAAAAATGTTTCCCTCACATGTTTCTACTGCTGGAAATAGAAGTTAAATTATAAGGTTGTGCTGTGGATTGCCTAGCTGATTTATGTATTTCTGATCCATAGGCAGAAAAATTATAAAATAAAAGAGGTAGAGAAAAAAATATTGTAGTGCCCTTTATCATGAAAGCAAAAACTCTAGAAAACTCAGAAGTTCCCAAAGGCCTAAAAACAACAACTAATATTTATAATGGTATTCTTGAGTTATCAGGTATAAGATTTTTTTTAAATTTCTTTAAAGATCTTTAAAATATGGGAGTATTGGCATTTAAAATAGCAAACATTTTGTACCTGGAAAAATAATTAATCTGGAGTTTATGTGAAGATTGTCAAATGAACAAAATCTTTTTTACTTTTTATAAAGTATATTTTTATTATGACTAAGATCTTAGCACAGGCATGGCCAACAGTTTTTGCCCCCGGGCCAAATTAGAAAGAAAACTTTTTTCACGGGCCGGACGAAATATTAAAATTAAAAAATGTTAAATACAAAAATGATTTGTTTAAGTAAACAAAATTTTATTATGTAATTTGTTTATGAATAAATGTGAGTGAAAAAATTTTAATATACAATATTATTTTAATAAAAATATAATTACATACCATATAAATATCCAAACTATCACAATCAATCGAAACAATATTTAATTAATAGAATGAGCTTGAAGGGGCTATATCACAAATAAAACAATTATTTTGTTTTACAAACAGCCTGGACATGTTTTCAGTTATCAACTGCAGCTGTTGTCTATGCTACAATGCCACTTGATTCAGCACACTTGACCACAAAAATAACGAATTATTTGACCTTGGGTACACACTGGCAAACTCCACCTAAAAGAATGTGGGTTTCACATCACCACTAAATGTCAAACAGTTCATATGGAGTACAGACGAGTACAAAAGTTGTAAATCTTTATAATGGAAATTTAAAAAAAAATAAGTATCACGAATCCATTCGACCAATTATTGGACGTTAATCCTAGATTAGTCACACGCAGAGTTCTTTTCTGCGTATCACTATTTTCTTAAATATCTCGATTTCCACTAATCAAAGACGCTTCCATTACTGAGTAGCTGAGATTTTAAAGTAGCAGAGAATATTAAAACTTTAATAGCAGGCCGCATAAATTCATTACGCAGGCCAGAACCGGCCTACCAGCTGTATGTTGGCCATGCCTGCCTTAGCATCTACAGTTACTCATCTTTGCAGGCATAAAACACTCAACTTCCCTGAGCCTAAGTTTCTTTCATAATGTTTAGATAATAGAATAGCTCCTTGGCAGTGTGGTTGAAAGGATTAGAGACCTCAAATAGCATGTAAATAGGTACTCAATAAAAGGTGCTCATTCCTGTGATAATTTTATGCTCCTCTAAAACTACTTTGCCTAAAGTCAACAGTGACCTAATTATGAAATTCTATGGGTCCTTCTCTTCCTTTATTTTAGTTTCTATTACATTTGATGCTATTCAACATCTTGAAACTATCTTTTTCTCCTTTTCTAGTGTTCTTCCTATTCCTTTGTTTATTCCTTTTCAGACTTCTTTGCTTGCTCTTCTCCCTTTGCTCACTCTTTAAATATTGGTGTTTCCCAATTTTTGTAGATTATTAAATTTTTCTTTTTATTATGTAGTTTCAGGTGTACACCCCAGTGATTAGACATTACATAACTTACTAAGTCAGTGGTTCTCAACCTTTCTAATGCCGTGACCCCGCAATACAGTTCCTCATGTTCCGGTGACCCCAAACCAAAAAATAATTTTGGTGGCTACTTCATAACTGTAATTTTGCTACAGTTATGATTCAGAATGTAAATATGTATTATGTATTATGTATTTTGTATTTTCCGATGGCTTTAGGTGACCCCGCCGGGGTGGCGACCCACAGGTTGAGAGCCGCTGTACTAAGTGATATCCTGATAAATCTCGCATCCATCTGACACCATCCATGTTGACTATTTTCCTTATGCTATACTACTTTATATTTTCATGACTCTTCTGTAGCTACCAGTTTGTACTTCTTAATCCCTTTACCTTTTTCACCTATTCCCCACAACCATCCTCCCATCTGGCAGCCATCACAATGTTCTCTGTGTTTATGAGCCTGTTTTAGTTCTGCTTGTTCATCTATTTTGTGTTTTAGATTCGCTTGTTGATAGATATGTATTACAGGAGCTCCCTTGTAAGTAACTAACTGCTTTTATCTTACTGCTTTTAAGATTCTTTTTCTTTTTTTCATTAACCTTTTGCATTTTAATTCTGATGTGTCTTGGCGTGGGCATCTTTGAGTTCATCTTGTTAGGGACTCTGTGCATCCTGGACTTATATGTCTATTTCCTTCACCAAGTTAGGGAAGTTTTCTGTCATTTTTTCTAGTAGGTTTTCAATTTCTTGTTCTTTCTCTTCTTTAGTACCCACCTAAGACAAATATTGGTATGCTTGAAGTTGTCTGAGACGATTCTTTCACTGTCTTTATATTTTAGATTCTTTTCTCTTTTTGCTGCCCTGATTGAATGTTTGCCACTTTCTTATCTTGCAAATCTCTGATTTGATCCTCTGCTTCATCTACACCACTGTTTATTCCTTGTAATGTAGTCTTCATTTCAGTTAGTATATTCTTCATTTCTGATTGGTGCTTTTTTATGTTTTTTATCTGGTTTTATGTTTCCTATCTCTTTGTTGACGTTCTCACTAAGTTCATCTATTTTTCCCCTAAGTTCACTGAGTATCCTTATAACCAGCATTTAGAACGCCGTATCTCATAGATTGCTTGTCTGCATTCTGTTTAGTTCTTTTCTTGGAGTTTTGTTCTGTTCTTTCATTTGGGACATTTCTTTGTCTCCTCATTTTGGCAGACTTTCTCGGTTTGTTTCTGTGTGTTAGGTAGAGCTGCTACATTTTCCAGGCTTGGTAGGATAGCCTAGTAGGTGTTCTGTAGGGTCCAGTGACACAGATTCCTTGGTCACCCAAGCTAGGCACTTGAGATATGCAGCCCCTTTGGGCTGTGTACACCTTCTGTTATAATTGAGCATTGATTACTGTTGGCACATCAGTAGGAGGGATTTACCCCCCAAGCTGATTAGCTACAAAAACTGGCCGTGACCACCATTCACCAATCTCCAGCCCCCATGGAGGATCAGCTATGCCGGGGCCCACCCCACAGAGCAGGACTGACTTCAGCAGGGCTCTGGTGCCAACTGAGTCTGCTCCTTGAGTGTACTGCTTATGGAGGTGGTTGTGTGGTGGTGCTTTGACATGGACTGAAGTTGGGGGTGCTGGCTCTGGGGCCTCCCAGGACATGCAGGCCAAGGTCATCTGCTGCCTGTGTTCTTTCCAGGGCACCACACATGAGCTAGCTGCAGGTGGCTTCTACTTGTGCTAGGCTCAGAGGTGCACTGGCGATGCCAAGCTGCAAACCAAAGCCAGCTGCTGCTAGTGCCAGGCCAAAGGCCAGTGAGCAAGAGGTACCGGGCACACTGAGGCCAGATGCTGCTTGTTTGAGAGATTTTAGGAAAATCTGAAGCATGAACCAAGACAGCCACTGGAAACAGCTCTGAAAGTTGGGTGGGGTGAGGCCTCAAGGAATCACCAGGATGGAGGAAGGGTTAGCCATGTTGATGGAGTCTTAGATATATGGTGCCTTCCTAATGGCTTTTGGGTGGGAGGGCTGAGAAAGGGAAGATAGGTCTCTGCCGGCTCTTCTGTCTGGGAGAAAGCTTCCTCCCCCCGACCCCACTCCCTTTCTCTTGCCTTGATGCCAGACAATTCAGTTCCTATCTGTATGTCTCTGGTGTCTTTGAAGCTATTGCCACAGCACTGGCACTCACAGGGAGTGTGATAGAGTAAATCCCTATGCGAGCCCTTTAAAAGGAACTAGCGGGACTCCAACGGCCCTCTGTTTCCTTCAGCGTCAATCCCTGCTGGTTTTTATAGCCAGAAGTTATGGGGACCACCTCTCCCTGGCACTGGAACGCTGGGCAGAGGGGCCTGGTGTGGGGCTGGGACCCGTTGCTCCTCAGAGGGACCACTTGCAGCTGAGATAGCACTCTTAATTTTTATTTATCACATGTGACTGTAGGACCAGCCCATTTCTCCTCTCCACCCCTCCTACCAGTTGTGATGTGGCTTCTTTAATTCCCTAGGTCCTTGATGGCGAACTTTTTTTATAAAAACCCGCACACTTTTGCAGTGCTGGTCAACCTGGTCCCTCCCGCCCACTAGTAGGCATTCCAGCTTTCATTGTGGGCTGTGGCGAAGGTGATTGCGGGTTGACCAGCACTGCAAAAATGGGCGGTTTTTATAAAAAGGTTCTTCATCATGGCCCTAGGTGTAGGACTTCCATTCAACCAGTTTTCAGGCTGTCCTGAGTGGTAGTTTTCCTTTTTCTTTTTAAAATTTTTTATTTATAGATTGATTTTAGAGATTTTAGAGAGAGAAAAGGGTGAGAGAGAGAGAAAAGGGGTGAGAGAGGGAGAAATGCTGATTTTTTGTTCCCTTATTTATATATTCATTGGTTGATTCTTGTCTGTGCTCTGACTGACTGGGATTGAACCTACAACCTTGGCATATCTGGACAATGTTCTAACTGAGCTACCCCACCAGGGCTGAATGGTGGTTTTTCTGTAATTTAGCTGTAATTTTGATGTGGTTGTGGAAAGAGGTGAATACCACATTTACCTACTCCGCCATCTTGACCAGATGTCCTAATTTTTTTTTTACACATTGTCTCTGGGTTATGCTTCATGGCATCAACTGAAACCTTTTTTTTTTTTTTCGGTTTTTTTGTTTGTTTGTTTTTGAGCACCTTTAGATGTCCTAGAAACATTTTCTTTTTTGTTTGTTTGTTTTGTTTTGTTTTGGGTTTTTTGTTTTTGTTTTTCATTAGAGAGACAGAGAGTCAGAGAGAGGGATAGACAGGGACAGACAGACAAGAACAGAGAGATGAGAGCATCAATCATTAGTTTTTTGTTGCACATTGCAACACCTTAATTGTTCATTGATTGCTTTCTCATATGTGCCTTGACTGCGGTCCTTCAGCAGACTGAGTAACCCCTTGCTCGAGCCAGCGACCTTGGGCTCAAGCTGGTGAGCTTTTGCTCAAACCAGATGAGCCCTCGCTCAGGCTGGCGACCTCGAGGTCTCGAACCTGGGTCTTCCGCATCCCAGTCTGACGCTCCATCCACTGCGCCACCGCCCGGTCAGGCCCTAGAAACATTTTCTAATTGAACATATCTAAAAATGACCTTGTAATCATTTTGTACATATATTTTTTTTCTTCACTCTCTATGCCCATATGGGCAACACTGTTTATTCCTCAATCACTAATTAATTAATTAAACATTTATTAAGTTCCTACTATCGTGAGAATATAGTAGTATAGTAAGCAAATTAACAAATTCTTACCCCTCAGGGAACATAGTTCTTATATATTGTCTGTCTGATACTGATAAGTTCTATTGGAAAAAGTAAAGCAGGAAAGAGGAGTGAGGAGAGCCAAGAGAGAGAAAAATTTGAGTTCTGAATTAGCTACTTGGGGAGGTCATCACTGAAGAAGTGCCATGGGAGCAAAGATCTAGGTAGGCGAGGGCCATGTATGTGGCTATATGGAGGAAGATTATTTCAGGGTAATGAAATGGAAACAGCCTGCATACTATAAGGCAGTAGTATGCCTGGCATTTTGGAAAAACAGTGAGGTGGCCGTTATGCCTGGTTTGTGTGAGGAGGGCAGCAATAGGAGAGAGGTCTAACAGTTAAAGGGACATAATATTGGTCACATTTACCCATTTTCTTAAAAATTGCAAACTGTCCCTTACTATTTCATTTGTCATTCTCCTTTTCTTTCGCCCCCTTATATCTGATAAGTTACCAGGTTTTCTTGATTTTAGCTCCTACATTACTCTACTGTCTATCCAAAGCCTTTTCCTTAGTTCAGACCTTTATCCCTGGTCACTCAACTCATCTGCTGCTGGTCTCACCCCTTATTTTCACCACTTATGCAGGAGATATTTTTGAACAACGTCTGTGTTCCAGGCCCTACACTAGGTATTGTGGATATAATGGGGATCAAGCTAGACATGATTATTGTTCTTAGAAAATTTGCAGTAACTGGTGAGAATATCATAGTCAGTTGATAATACAACAGTGTAATAAGTGCTGTGAGGGAAGTACCAGCTGTCTTAGTAGCACGTGGCAGATAGGAAGTACCGATTTAAGAGAGAGGGTTAGCACAAGCTTTTTAGGAGAAATTATATCTCTGTTAAGATCTAAAAGATCAGAAGAAGTTAGACACTCAAGGAGAAAGGAATGAAGTTCCAAGTAAAGGGATCACTTGTGCAAGTGCCCAGAAAAGAGGACTGAATGCCAAATAGTGGACAGAGGAGAGTGGCTCAAAATCAAGCTGGAAAGAGGTCCAAAGGACTTCTAATGGTATCTTCAGGTCTTATTAAAACGTTCAGTCCATCCATTTGTCACCAAAATGATCGTTTTAAAAATTTAATATAATAATTTCTCTCCCAGAATTAAACCCACCAATGATTCCGTATTGGCTTTAGGTTAAATTTCAGCTCTATAACATAGCATATGAAGTTCTTTAATTTGACTTTTGCCTTTTCAGTGGCAGACCCCACTGGCCCTACCCTTACCTTCATATACTTTCTGTACAGAACCAATTATAACTGCCTCCAGAAGGGAGGAACTTCAAATCTCCAGGCCTTAGTAAATACCTAGAATGCTCTTTGGCCTTTGCCAATCTCATGAATTCATTTTTGTCCTTCAGATTTACTCTCCAATGCTATTGTTTCTAGGAATCTTTCTCTGAAAATGCAAACAAAGCTAATTATTTCCTCATGTCTACCACTTTAGCTCTGTGTGATCTTTTCACTGCAGTTATCTCAATCTAGAATATTTTGTTTATATGTTAAACTTCAGTATATTTGAGGGTCTGTGATTTTTTTTTAACAAAGAGAAGGATAGATAGGGATAGACAGACAGACAGGAGGAGAGAGATGAGAAGCATCAATTCTTCATTGCAGCACCTTAGTTGTTCATTGATTGCTTTCTCTTATGTGCCTTGACCAGGGGGCTACAGCAGACCGAGTAACCCCTTGCTCAAGCCAATAACCTTGGGCTCAAGCTGGTGAGCTTTGCTCAAACCGATGAACCCTCAATCAAGCTGGTGTCCTCAGGGTTTCAAACCTGGGTCCTCCACGTCCCAGTCCGATGCTTTATCCACTGCAGGATATCCTGGTCAGGCTGAGGGTCTATGATATTTTTGTGGGTTTTTCTTTTTCTTTTTTTCTTTCTTTCTTGGTTTGTATCTCCTTAGCTTCTAACATAGTACTTGGCATTCAGCTGTACTTAATATATGATTAGTGAGTTTATTAATATAAAGGAAGGCTCAGTTATTTGGCCAAATGTATGAGATTTATAGGAACGAATTAGTGTTAATTTATAGTTCATTTAAATTACCAAATTGTGATAGTGCTCAGTACATCTTAGCAAAGGAATCACAGACTTTTCAGATTGTCCCATTCAATTAGATCTGATGTAGGAATCTAAGCTGCATCTTTTTAATTGCATTTTTAACTTAGTATTATCTTTAGTTCTTACTTTCCAAACTTTGCAAGAATTTTCTTCTCATACTTCGTTCATTATTGTTTTTATAATTTTTAGAATTCCTTCACTTTCGGTCACATAGAGTAATATGATCACCATTAAATGTTTAAATCATTTTGTAAATTAATATTACTTGAATAAAAATATTTGTTCATTTTCATTTTCTTATAATATGCATTAAATTTTCCATTTCTGGTTACTGTATTTTAAAATCCTAGTGTTTTACAATAGGCAATGATTTCACCAATATGGGTATATAAGTGCCCCCAAACACAAAACAGCCTTCCTGGCACTTCCAGAGACCTTGGAACAGTCTCAGGCTTATCCTCATTTAGCCCAAGGCTGGGTGTCCCTTCCGTGGAGGCCTGCAAAGCATCCACCATAAAAACTACTGCAAATGCCTCATAGAATAACATCTTAGAATTGTCACTCTGGACAGTCCTGAAAAGAGAAACACAAATGGCAAGTAAATACTTTTAAAAATTAAAACCTTACTAGTGATCACTGAAAATGAAGAAAAATAGGTTTTTTTAAAACATTTCTCATTGTCAAGTGTTTTTATTTTTTAAATAGTAATATACTTGGAAAAACATGTGCTATGAAATGTGTTCTCTCTACTACGATGAAAGTGTAAATTGGTATAACCTTTTTAAAAAGTGGTGTAACAATGTATTGAAACCTTAAATATTCATACTCATTAATACCTCAGAATATTTCTGAATGCAATGTTTCAGAAGCAGAGGGGACAGTTGCACAACACTGTAAATTTACTAAATGCCACTGAATAGTTTAAAAGGGTTAATTTTGTGTTTTGTGAATTTCACCTCTATTAAATTATTTTTTTAAATATTTATTCTAAGGAAGTAATATACAAATGTTAATCAATAAGGATGGTCAGTTCAGCATTATTTATAACAAAAAAATTATATGCAATGGCAATGTTTAATAAAAAGGGAGCGATTATGTATGATACATCTGTATGCTAGACTACTCTGCAGCCATTGCAATAATATTTGCAAAGGATTTTTAATGAAATAGGGGAATGCTCGTGAGAATATATCATATGAAGAACACTGAACACAAAATTAAACAGTTGGATAGTTTTTTTAAAAAACAAGCATATATAGAAAAAAGTGGAAGAATATTCTAAGTGTTCCTTGTGTTCATTTAAGCACATAAAGCCTTCATCCCAAGGGTTTAAATGGCAGGTTTTCCAACTGGCTTTCTTACAATTGTCTCAAAGACTTTCAGCTATGAGGGCTCTGATTTTGTCAGTGGTCTGTTCCATCATGGTATAAAGAGACAGGAAAGGAAATAAAATGTTAACATGCTGAATTCGGAAGTTATACTTGGCAATTTATATTGTCTTTATGTTGTAAATGGTTAAATAGGATTTGAGGGAAGAGCTTGGTATATTATATTTATTGAACATATTTACCATGTGCTAAGTCATATGCTAGGTACATTCACATGCATCATCTCATATAATCTTCACAAAAACTTTATAAAGTAAAAACTGTTTATATACCCACTTTACACATAGAAAAACAGAAAATTCAATGACTATCTGGCTTACACAGGTATAAATTGAGTGTCAAACACCTGTACCCAAATCTTCTTTTTCTACTACACATAACATAGCTTTTTTTCTGTGCTATGCTGGATATCACCACCGCAATGCCTCAAATATAAGTCCTCAGTTTGCAAATAAATTGTGTTCTAAATGTGTTTCTAAACTAGCCACGAATATATGTAATGACTTTTCTCAGGATAGCATTAAATTCATTAAGATTCAAGTCTCAAGAGTGTTTCACAGGCCTGAATTGGCAAATACTCAATACTTATAATGCCACTCCCATGAAAATTGTTGATATTTATGGAAATTTTCCATGTGCCAAGCACCATTAAAAATTCTGCATATAGTAATCTTTTTAATTATTTTCATAACCATAGTAAAGATGAGTATTATCCATGTTTTCATATCAGAAAGTGAAGCACAAGGTCACACAGTAATTAATACCAAAGCCAAGATTTGAATCCAGGTAGCCTCATCTCAGCCTTCATATCCTTTTCAACCCTGTCTTCCAGGCAGCCACTGAATAATCCTAATTGTTGATCAAGAAGAAATTTGTTTGCTATTTAAAATTTGTCTGTTCCAAAAAGTGTGTAATGTACAACAGGTGTCATACTTGGCTACATATCAAAAACATCTGTGGGCTTTTCTATACATACAGAGGCCCGATCCAACTGTGGACAGAATGAATCGGTTTTCCAGGGTAGGTTATGCATATCTGTATTAAGATATTTCATACATGATTTTGGTGTACAGTTGTCCCCTGTGTACGTGAAGCAAATGGTATTGTCATGATAGCTTAGGTTCTTGTATCCAGAAGATTTTAATACAACATTTATAAAAATGTTAAGCAAGGTAGTACTGCTTATTGATTGGTAGTGTGGGCTCTGGAGCTAGACTTTCTGACTGCAGTTTATTAACTTTGTTACTTTGAGCATGTGGCTTAATTTGCCTAAAATTTAGGGTTTTTGATGCATAAAATGGGTAAATTTTAAGTTGCATATATGTTTTTTGTGAGAATCAGGAGAATAGATACAAATAAAGCAAATTAGCACAGTGCCTGACACACATTAACTCCCCAAAGTTTAAGGTAGTTTATGTAAATGTATAATGTAAATAGTGTAGTCTTTATATGCCATAGAAAGCAACTACCAATCTCGGGATCAGGTGAGTAGGCTTCCTAGAGGTGATGGCCTTTTCAAAGGTTATATGTCAGGAAGGTTAATATGACAGGAAACTGTAAAGTGGGATCATTCCAAGACATTGGGTGTATTCTAGGAGATGTCTTTGATAAGAATAAGCAGAAGGAGTTTGAGGTTTTTGTTGCAAGTTATAATTAGTGATAGACATAGGTCTAAGCTTCTTAGTATTAGATCTCAGTTTGTCGTATATTAATTTGTGTTATATCACTATGCTGTATACCTGAAACTAATACAAAATAATATTGAATGTAAACTGTAATTTATAAAATTTTTTAAAAGAAAGAATGAAAAGTAGCTATTTTCTCCTTCCTGTGCCTCTGCTTTTATGGTGATTTGTGTGTATTTGATGTCCTCAACTCCTTGTTTCCCTTAAAATGCCCAAGAGTACCTAAAATCTGTCTTGCACATGGTAGAGCTTCAAAATATTACCATATTGAATTAAAGAAGAAAACCAATTGTCTTTTTTTTCTCCCCCAGTTATCTTCTTTAATGTTAGTTTAATAGAGGAACTATTATGTATATATAATACAAAAAATATGGAAGTCTTAATAACAAACATAAATCCAATTATTTACATGCATTGGTATCTATATTGGAGTTAAGAAATTTTTGTATCTTTAAGAGCCTGGTTTTATTAACAACACAGGAAATGCACTTCGCAGGTGCGCATTTGTTATTTTTTCAGATATAGTTCATTCATAAAATGTAAATTCTAGTGTTAAACTAGTGTTACCTCTTTATTCCCTAGTTTGTTTGGAGAAGTAAGCAATACCATATCTCTATCTTCAAAGCAAGAAAGAGGGAGGAAAGAAAGGAAAATAGGAAGGAGGTGATTAGAATGGAGAATTTAAAATGTATATCATGTGTAATTTTGTCCCTCACAAGATCTTATAGTGGCAGGCTTGGAAGTAGAGGACCTGGAGTGTCAGCTTCTCAGTAACCTACAATCACCACATTTACTCAGAAAACCAAAGTGTGTGCTGATCAGGATAATACCGTGCCAGTGAAACTGAGCTGGGGTAGAGTTAAACTTCCTTCTCTTTGTCCTTTTCCCATTATATCAGTAGTTTCAGAGACATATGAATTTGAATATTGACCGACATACTTGAAACTTTACCCTGTAGCCCAATTGAGAGGCATGTCAGCCTTTTTTCACAATAATATAGAATTTGTTATATCATAAGATCTGAAAGCATTTACAGGATAAAAGCCAGGCTTGTAAACATTGTTATATTGGACACTATTTGTGTATAATGTTATATGGATACACTCTGTTTTTTCCCAGGAGGAAACTCTGGTTTGATTTCTAATTAATAAATGTTTAATTGAAAAGATGTGTTTGAAATGGATTTTATAGGTGTTTTAGCAAAGTGCTAACACTTAGGAGAAATTTGATACTTTATTATATATTTCTTCCCTCCATTTCTGTACATAATATATAATATGACTTCCAATTGTTATAATATGTAATATGATCAAAATTGGGTATTATATTAATATAACTTATGGAAGTGAATTTGATCTGATTTGAATTAAATTCCCTTTGGAAATGAATATGTTGGGAACTAGAAACATCTGTGTTCTTAGTCATCATACTAGCTATCCCATAGACTTTCTGCATTACTCCATTAAAGAGGACATAACTGAAACCCCCAAACCCCCAAGTTATACTATTTTGGGGTAATTTACTGTTTGGGAATTGGCAATACATTTTCATCATCAAAAACCATATTGTTAGTAGGAATAGATTCCTAAGACAGTGTTCTTAGACATCATCCTAGTCACCTATGAAAAGGGAGGCCTTGTCTGACTGTGGATGATTGTTGATAACTACATCACTGGAAATGAGATGAATCCATTGAAAAGGGAATTCCAGAAGGAATTTCCATGTTACAACATTGCTGAGCCTCCCATGCAGTTTCTAGTCTGTAATGATATTTTGAAAAAAAGTACTAAGCTGCTAAAGCAGCTTTTATATATTAATGTTACTGTACCATCATCACAATTATATGTAAAAACATTCATTTCCTACAACACTTTCTTAATCTCAAACTTTTCCTACTCATTATTTTCTTTTGTTCCAATTTCCTCACTTATTTCCATTTTAATATAAAGTTTGGGGCAAAGTAGGTTTACAGTTGTTCATATGGAAAATATTGTAATACAATTAATAAATAATAATACAAGAATAAACTCTGTTTCACATACTCACAACTATAAAACTATCTTTGTCCCACCCTGTATGCTATTGGTATATTATAAGCTACCACAATCACTTTGTCAAGAAACAGACATATACGGCTCACAAAAATTAGGGGATATTTATCACTTTATATTCATTTTGAAATATCCCCTAATACAGTGGTCCCCAACCTTTTTGGGCCACGGACCAGTTTAATGTCAGAAAATATTTTCACGGACCGGCCTTTAGGGTGGGATGGATAAATGTATCACGTGACTGAGCCAAGTGTCAAGAGCAGCAGTTCTCAACCTGTGGGTCGCGACCCACAGGTTGAGAACCGCTGGTCAAGAGTGAGTCTTAGACGGTGTAACAGGGAATCTGGTCATTTTTTAAAAATAAAACATCGTTCAGACTTAAATATAAATAAAACGGAAATAATGTAAGTTATTTATTCTTTCTCTGTGGACCGGTACTGGTCCGCGGCCCGGGGGTTGGGGACCACTGCCCTAATATATGTGAGTAGTATACATAAGTAAATAAATCTAAAATGGGATCTTAATTTTGATACTAAGCCATTATCAGAAGTAAAACAAAGCAATGTGGAAAGATGGAATAAAGTACTAGACTTGAGTTCAAGTTCTAGCTCTGCACTTTTCCAGTCCAGGGCCAGAGCTTTGGCTTGTCCTGGTCTCTAAGTGTTCTCATCTGCTAAATGAGAACAGTGACACCTGCACCCTAAGGTTTTAATGGTGATTAAATCGCTCTTGGGAAAGTAGATGCCATAAACTAAAAACTTTGTAAAATGTTAGTTGAATCCAGGTTGAATTTTCACAGATTGGGAAAAAATATTTTGATTCTTGTCTCTTTACAACCCATAATTCCTGTAACTAAAATGTTATAGATTGTCACGTTGACGAGAAATATGAGTGTGGGAATTATGGATTCTGAGCACCAGCACTGTGAAGCCCTAAGGAATGCCGCGTTAGTGCTGTGGCCATGGAGCTCCCTCTGAGGAGAGAGGGAAGCTTATTTCTTGAGCCTCCATGTTACGTTACCTCTATGCCAGTAGACATAGCAAGAGGAAGATATTTTTTCAGTCTCCAAAGCAGGAACCTAAAATACATTCTCTTATAGAAGTAGTGCTATAAATAGGATTAATTTGGCATAGTTTCCCCCTAAAATCTACTTTATCCTTAATATAATTAGTTATACATCTATGAGAATACATTGCAAATAGGTCTAGACCTCCCTCAGGTGGATGTAGACTTAGTGGAGGGAGACCTGTCATTCCATGTTAGCCTTCATTCTGAGCAAGATTTTCAAAGGCTGGAACTCCCTTAAACCTGTTCCATGCCCTAGCTAAAAAACCCTGTACCCAGAGGTCTTGATAAAAAGTAATATTATATTGTTGCTTAAAACCTTTTATGTGTTGATAAACAGTTTCTGGAACACTTTTCTCATATTGTTTATGTGTAGTTTTGGAGAGGAGTATAAAACAATAGAGGAACGAAAAAGAAAAACTGGTTTGGTGTGCTGGGTTTGTTTTTTAAAAGCTAGGTCATGTCCACTTTCCCCATTTTCCACAATTTGCTTAAGTTTAGAAGGTATGAATTTTTGAAAATAGCTCTATCTTTGAGACTGGTGACTTGCTGTAAATTTAAAAATAATTACGGTAATTTAGTTGTATTTCATGTTAATAAATTGCTAAGAATAGTTAAGACATCGTACTTAATATATAGCTAGCTGGATACAGCATTTTTCTCAGCTGTTTGAAAAATGATAAATTTTTAAAAAGGTTCAGATTCGAAATACACTCATGTTGGGAGGTGGTACAATGCTAATAATACTTCCAAGTATTATTTATGTGAAGGTATATTATGTTATGGAACTCAAATGAAAAACTCTGCAGATTGCAAAAAGACTAAGTTAATAATATTTTGAAATTATTTGTGAAAAAGACATCTGAGAGGAAATGAGAAGATCTGGATCCCAGCCTTTTTCACTGCCTGTAACCTTTGGCAAGTCAACCATTTAGCTACATTTTCTCTTCAAAATGAAGGCAGTGTCAGAGGGATTGCTAATCCTTTTGGTTGTAAATTTCTATTATTCGTATTGTGAAAGTTTAAGATGAAAAGAAACAAGTCATACTGTACATAAAATGAATGTTTTACTCAGAGTTATTAATAGTATAATTTTATATTGCAAACTGATCTTTTTAAATTAAAAAATTCAATTCTTTATTTCTAAGTGTTGACTGCTTCATGTGCTATATTTTTGACCAGACTTCTTCATTTTGAGAAAGAAAATATTTTTCTTAAGTGAATATCTTACTCTTCTCATTTCCTACTACCTTTCCTCCACCTCCCAACATCAAAGTACCCTCCATGCATGTGCACTATAAAAGTTTAACTACCACGGAACCACAAAGTACAGTAATAACAGAGGCACCCTGACAAATTCTGGGATACTACTTCCTGAAGTAAACAGAACAATACATGGCAAATATGTTGTGAAAATATAATTCAGAGGAAAGTAAATACATGTGTCATTGTCCCAAATAGTTACAGAGCACAGTTAAGGGGAATTGTCATTACTTTTACACATGCACACGCTTTCTACATGTTTTCTCTGTTCTCTGCAAAAAATAATTACAACTACAAATCAGTCTCAACAGCTGCAAGGTCTTGGTACAGATATATACTTTACATACACTTAGCTCTTTTACTGATATGTTTGGTTTTTGAAAGACCATTACTCTTTAATAAACCCACACTGGAAGCAGTATGTGACCAACGATGCCCAATATGGTCCAAGGGCTTAGTCTCATTTAGCTGTCCAGTTGTCTGTAAGCTCTAACCCATAATGAGACATTGAGCAGAATAATTCATCAGACGGAGCATCTCACTGACCAGAGCATCTCTGGCATTATGATGAGGCCAGCACCTGGAATTGAGCTCTCTGGTTGGCACCTATCGCCTGACCCCAAGAAACATAAATGCTGTATGGGACACTTCCAACTTTGAGGGCTAATTTCCTTTGCCAGAATGATCACTTTGTTGATTAGGGGTGGGTGGGGGCTAAATGGTTTTGCTAAGGAAACAGATAATGTGGTACTCTATCTCTGTATTCTTGTAGCCCCTTACCATTTTGTATACCCTCCAAAAGCCAGCAATTGCATCTATGCCATAGGACGGCCTTTGAGCTGCTAGAAAGCACCGAGGTTGGAACTTAAGTGATAACAGACAAGCTTCAGCTTCCTTAGACGATTCTGACATGTGTATCTTACACCATTTGCCAGTGTCTCCCGTGGGGTTAAGTTTCAGTTGGCTTCTGTGATAGCTAGTTTACTAATGTACTCTCTATTAGCTACCTGCCCTCTCTTATCACCTTTCCACTGCTCTGCCACTTAATTCTGAACCTCCTAAATAAATTATGTACACTTTACTCAGGGTCTGCTTCCTTGGAAACCCCATTCAGAGCTACCTAAATAACCCTAAGATGATAATCCTTCCCATTTTATACTGTTTTGATAAATTGTTTGGAATAAATGAACAGATATAAAGGTAATATTTTTTAATTTATTTGGGACTGAAAATATGTAATATTATAGATCTTTTTCTTTGTACCCCAAAACTAAAAATCACTAGCCATAAAATTCTAATAAAAATTAACAAAGTTATATAATTAAAAGACTTTTATTTACATGGTCAAGTTTTTATTAAAATTCTAACCATAACTTTAAAATACTAAAATCAAGGCCCTGGCTGGTTGGCTTAGTGGTAGAGCATTGGCCTGGCGTGCAAGAGTCCCAGATTCAATTCCCGGCTAGGGCACACAGAAGAAGCGCCTATCTGCTTCTCCACCCCTCCTCCTCTCCTTCCTCTCTGTCTCTCTCTTCCCCTCCTGCAGCCAAGGCTCCACTGGAGCAAAGATGGCCCCGGGCGCTGAGGATGGCTCTGTGGCCTCTCCCTCAGGCGCTAGAATGGCTCTGGTTGCAACAGAGCAACACCCCAGATAGGCAGAGTATCGCCCCCTGGTGGGCAAGACGGATGGATCCCAGTCGGGCGCATGCGGGAGTCTGTCTGCCTGCCTCCCCGTTTCCAACTTTGGAAAGATACAAAACAAAAAACAAAAAAAAAACTAAAATCAATATAAACAGTAAACTCCTAACATTGGAATAAAGGAAAAAGTGCATTTTAATCCAAAAACTGAATATAATTCTAACAAAAAATATACTGAGGTCTTTAGTCTAAACTAAAACAATGAAGCCTTAATACCCTTAAAATGATCAAATATAAATGTTTAGGGGTACCAAAAAATGCTAAAGAATTGAAAACAAATAGTAAAGCAATAAGACCCTAGGACACTAGACACTAATATTCAAATACCTCAATATATACCAAGTAAATGAATAAAATACTTAACAGACACCTTGATAATAAAAGTGATAGATAATAAAATGCTCAATTGAAAATATTAAGAACAGTCTTAAAAAAATGAAAGCATTAGACAGAAACCATTTTAGCACATTGAAAACTAAATTTCAAAAGCCATCTTTTGAAGCCACAAATGAACACAGAGCATTCAGAGGAGCTTCAAGGGTAAAAAGAAGAACTAAGTCTAGTCTGAAGAAGATGGGAGTCAGATAGGGGCTGGGTTTAACCCCTTGAAACAAATATACCCATTCTCTTGATCTGTAGGGAAAGTACCGGATAAGAGCCTGGTCATGTGGATGATCCATTTTGAAAAGCTCAGGCCAATACCAGTTGGCCTAAGGCCTATTTCTAAACTGTCTTAAAATGACACTTACTCTGGTGGGGCCTGTGGTGGCACAGTGGATAGAGCGGTGACCTGGAACACTGAGGTCACCGGTTTAAATCCTTGGGCTTGCCTGATCAAGGCACATACTACAAACAACAAGGAAGCAATGAACAACTAAAATGAAGCAACTATGAGTCAGTGCTTCTCGTTCCCTCACCACCATAAAATCAATAAAATCTTTTTTATTTTTTTATTGATTTAAATTTATTGTGTTTACATAGATTCAAGTGTCCCACCAAATAAATCCCCCCAATCCCTTGTTCCACTAAACATCTCCCTTGCCCCCTACCCCCAACACCTTCCCCCCTTCCCACAAGAATTTGCTTTTCTACTCTATAACTTTGTGTTATGTATATATAATTTCACCAATCTCTTCCTTTTCTCTGATTCCATCCTCTCATCCCCTTTCCCTTTGTCCTCTTTCCCTCTGGTTCCTTTGATCCTGCCTTTGCCTCTATTCGAATCTTCAGTTCACATTGTTCATTGGATTCCTCAAATGAGTGAGGTCATTTTTCTTTCTCTGCCTGACTTATTTCACTTAACATAATAGTTTCCAGGTCCATCCATTGTTGTCACAAAAGGTAAGATTTCCTCCTTTTTCATTACCCCATAGTATTCAGTTGTGTATTTGTACCACTGCTTTTTAATCTACTTGTCCACTGATAGAGTCTTGGGCTGTTTTCATATCTTGACTATTGTGAACAATGCTGCCATAAACATGGAGGTACATTTCTTCTTTTGAATCAGTGCTATGGTGTTCTTAGAATATATTTCTAAAAGTGGGATGGCTGGGTCAAAAGTCAGTTCCATTTTTAATTTTTTGAGGAATCTCCGTACTGTTTTCCACAGTGGCTGCACCAGTCTGCATTCCCACCAGCAGTACAGGACGGTTTTCTTTTCTCCACATCCTCGCCAGCAATTATTCTGTGTTGTTTTGTTGATGAGTGCCATTCTGATTGGTGTAAGGTGATATCTCATTGTAGTTTTAACTTGTATTTCTCTAATGACTAGTGATGTTGAACATTTTTTCATATGCCTATTGGCCATCTGTATGTCCTCTTTGGAGAAGTGTCTATTCATTTCTTTTGCCCATTTTTTTTATTGGATTGTTTATCTCCCTGGTGTTGAGTCTTACAACTTCTTTATAAATTTTGGTAATTAACCCCTTATCAGACGTATTTATTTTGTTCATATTGTCTTTAGCTGTTTCCAAAAGCTTTTTAGTTTGATCTAGTCCCATTTGTTCATCCTGTTCTTTATTTCACTTATCTGTAGAGGTAAATCAGCAAATATATTGCTGCGAGAGATGTCGGAGAGTTTACTGCCTATATTTTCTTCTAAGATGCTTATGGTTTCACCACTTACATTTAAGTCTTTATTCCATTTTGAGTTTATTTTTGTGAATGGTGTAAGTTGGTGGTCTAGTTTCATTTTTTTGCAGGTAGCTGTCCAGTATTCCCAACACCATTTGTTAGACTGTCTTTACTCCATTGATTGCTCTTACCTCTTTTGTCAAATATCAATTGTCCATAAAGGTGTGGGTTAATTTCTGGGTTCTCTGTTCTGTTTCACTGATCGATATGCTGTTCTTATGCCAGTGTCAAGCTGTTTTGAGTACAATGGCCTTGTAGTATAACTTGATATCAGGATATGTGATACCTCCCACTTTCTTCTTCTTTTTCAAGATTCCTGAGGCTATTTGTGGTTTGGGGGTGGGGAGATTTGGTTCCATATAACTTTTTTGAATGTTTGTTCTATATCCTTGTAGTATGTCATTGCTATTTTTATTGGAATTGCATTGAATTCGTAAATTGCTTTGGGTAATATAGACATTTTAATGATGTTTATTCTTTCTAACCATGAGCACAGTATATGCTTCAACTTGTTTGTATCTTCCTTGATTTCTTTTATAAATGTTTTAGAATTTTCTGAGTACAAGTCTTTAACCTTCTCGGTTAAATTTACTCGTAGGTACTTTATTTTTCTTGTTGCAATAGTGAAGGGGATTGTTTTCTTAATTTCTTTTTCAGACAATTCATTGTTGATGTATAAAAATGCCTTTGATTTCTGAATATTAATTTTATATCCTGCCACCTTGCTGAATTCATTTATCAGGTCCAGTAGTTTTTTGACCGAGACTTTAGGGTTTTTTGTGTACAGTATCATATCGTCAGCAAATAATGATAGTTTTACTTCTTATTTTCCAATTTGGATGCCTTTTATTTCTTCTTCTTGTCTGATTGCTATGGCTAGGACTTCCAGGACTATGTTGAATAAGAGTGGTGAAAGGAGGTATCCCGGCCTTGTTTCTGATCTTAAGGGGATTGCTTTTAAATTTTGCCCATTGAGTATGATGTTGGCTGTGGGTTTGTCATAGATGGCCTCTATCATGTTGAGGTATGTTCCCTGTATTCCCACTTTGCTGAGAGTTTTGATGATGAATGGGTGCTGGATTTTATCAAATGATTTTTCTGCATCTATTGATATAAGCACGTGTTTTTTCTCCTTTTTTTTGTTTATGTGATGAATCGCATTGATTGATTTGCGCATATTGTACCAGCCTTGCCTCCCCAGAATAAATCCCACTTGATCTTGATGTATAATTTTTTTCATATATTGCTGGATCCAGTTTGCTAATATTTTGTTGAGAATTTTAGCATCTAAATTCATCAGGGATATTGGCCTATCGTTTTCTTTCTTTGTATTGTCTTTTCCTGGTTTTGGAATCAAAATTATGCTCACCATGTAAAGGAGTTTGGAAGTCTTCCCTCCTCTTGAATTTTGTGAAATAGCTTGCGAAGGATAGGAGTTAGTTCTTCTTTGAATAGTTGGTAGAATTCTCCTGTGAAGCCATCAGGCCCATGGCCTCTGTTTGTTGAGAGTGTTTTGATCTCATTTCTTGTAATTGGTATGTTTAGGTTTTCTGTTTCTACCAGATTGATTTTTGAAAGATTATATGTTTCAAGGAATTTGTCCATTTCACCTAGGTTGTCTAATTTTTTGGCATATAGTTCCTCATAGTATTTTCATACAATTCTTTGTATTTCTGTTGTGTCAGTTGTTATTTCTCCTCTCTCATTTCTAATTTTATTTATTTGACTCTATTCTCTTTTTTTCTTAGTGAGTCTGGTTAAAGGTTCATCAATCTTATTAATCTTTTCAAAGAACCAGATCTTAGTTTCATTGATCCTCTGTATTTTTTTTAGCCTCTATGTCATTTATTTCTGCTCTAATTTTTATTATTTCCTTCTTCCTACTTCCTCTGGGCTTTCCTTGCTGTTCTTTTTCTAGTTTTTTTAGATGCAGGGTTAAGTTGTTTATTTGAACTTTTTCTAGCTGCTTAAAGTATGCCTGTAATGCTATGAGCTTCTCTCTCAGGACTGCTTTTCCTGTCTCCCATAAATTTTGAGTTGTTGTGTGTTCATTTTCATTTGTTTCAAGGAAATTTTTTATTTCTTCCTTGATCTCATTGTTAACCCATTCATTATTTAATAACATACTATTTAGTTTCCAAGTGTTTGAGTGTTTTTCAGTTTTTCTGTTGTAGTTGGTTCCTACATTCTAGTTTCATGCCATTGTGATCAGAGAAGATGCTTGATATGATTTCAATCTTCTTAAATTTGTTGAGACCTCTTTTGTGCCCTAACATGTGGTCTATCCTACAGAATGTACCATGAGCACTTGAAAAGAATGTATATTCTGCTGCTTTAGGGTGAAAGGTTCTGAAGATACTTATTAAATTCAGTTGATCTATTGTGTCCTTTAAGTCTGCTGTTTCTTTGTTAATTTTCTTTCTTGAGGATCTATTTAGTGATGTTAGTGGGGTATTAAAATCCCCTACTATTATAGTATTGCTGTTGGTCTTGCCCTTTATGTTCATCAAAATCTGCTTTATATATTTAGGTGCTCCTATATTAGGCACATAGATATTTATAATGGTAATATCTTCCTGTTGGATTGCTCCTCTTATCCATATGTAGTGACGTTTTTTATCCATTACTATAGCCTTTGTTTTAAAGTCTATTTTGTCATATAAGTATTGCTACCCCAGCTCTTTTTTCATTTCCGTTTACATGAAATATTTTTTTCCATTCCTTCACTTTTAGTGTGTGTGTCTCTGTTGTTTTGATGTGCGTCTCTTGTAGACAGCATATGTATGGATCTTGTTTTCTTATCCACTTAGCTACCCTATGTGTTTTGATTGGAGCATTTAATCCATTTACATTTAAGGTTATTATTGATATGTATTTGTTTATTGCCATTTTATTCTTTAAATCTACATTTCTATTTTTTCTAGATTTTTTCCCATTTGTTCTGTTTATAACAGGCCTCTTAACATTTCTTGTAGCATTGGTTTGGTTGTAATGAATTCCTTGAGTTGTTTTGTTGTTTTTGTTTTTTTGTCTGGGAAGTTTTTTATTGCTCCTTCAATTTTAAATGATAGCCTTGCTGGATAGAGAAGACATGTTTGTTGGCTGTTTTGCATTACTTTGAATATTTCTTGCCATTCCTTTCTGGCCTCGAATGTTGCTGTTGAGAAGTCAGATGTCATCCTTTGGGGGCTCCTCTGTAGGTAATTAACTGCTTTGCTCTTGCAGCTTTTAGTATTCTTTCTTTACTCCTTAATTTTGGTTTTTAATTATGATGTGTCTTGGTGTAGGCCCTTTTGTTTTATCCTTAATGGGAGTCTCTGTGCTTTTTGAGCTTTTGTGACTTTTTGCTTCATCAATTTAGGGTAGTTTTCAGCTATGATTTCTTCAATCAGGTTCTCTATCCTTGTTCTTTCCCTTTTCCTTTTGGAACCCCTATGATGTGGATGTTGTTTCTCTTCATGTTGTCACAGAGCTCTCTTAGAGTTTTCTCAGACTGTTGAACTTCTTTTCTTTTTGCTTCTCTGCTTCCGTGCTTTCGTTTATCTTGTCCTCTAAATTGCTGATTCGATCCTCAGCTTCATCCAGCCTGCTTTTAATCCCTTCTATTGTGATCTTCAGTTCTGATATTGTATTTGTCATTTTTGATTGGTTCCTTTTTTATTATTTCAATGTTCATTTTGATGCTTGCTATCTCTTTATCTAGGTGCTCATTATGCCCATTCATTTTTGCTTTAAGATCTTTGAGCAATGTAACAATCATTATTTTAAATTCTGCATCTGATAATTTGGTTATTTCCAGCTCTTTCAGATCTTTTTCTGTAGATATCTCTTTTTTTTTTTTTTAATATGGAACGCTTCATGAATTTGCGTGTCATCCTTGCGCAGGGGCCATGCTAATCTTCTCTGTATCGTTCCAATTTTAGTATATGTGCTGCCAAAGCGAGCACTGTAAATATCTCTTGATTCATTTGGGTTGCATTTCTCTGTCTTTCCATTTTGTCTGTGTATAGACTCCTCCTTTGGGTGTGTTCTTTGTGTAGCTAGCTGAGTCTAGGGTTGGTGTTGTCTGCCTCCAGTTTCCAGTTGTGTTGTTTCTAGAACTTCTTGGTTAGCATCAGCTCCTGTTTGTAAACTGCTGTGGGCTATCTGTCTCCTCACTGTTCTTTTTGCTATTTTTACCTGTGTTTTCTGTATCTTAACTGGGTCAGGTGTGAGGAGACCTTCCTTAAGATATTACTCTAAGAAGGGTTGTTAGGTTCTGAACTGATTCTCTCCATATCTGGTCTCTGGATGTGCCCTCCCTGGACCTTCTTGGCCAGAGCTTGGTGCGACCATTGGGGGTCGCTGCCTATGACTGGCCCTTATCTACCTTTTTGGAGCAGCTGGCGATCCAGATACTGTTGCTGCATCTGCCAAGCCCAAGTGCCGTTGTTAACATCAACTGTACTCTTGGGCTAGCTTTTATCTACTTTTGGCCTGGAAGATGGTCATTTAAATGTTCATGTTTCCCTGATATCCGCTTTCTGCTGTCTCTTATTGGTGGCTTCTTCTTGGGCTCAGTACTGTAAATCAAGGGTTAAGTAAGGTATTGTATGTGGCTTGCCCTTTAGCCTCAGGTGTTGTTCTATCCAGACTTTTTTATTTTATCTTTTATTTTTCTTTTTTTTCAGTCCTCAGAAGGGTGTGGTCACAGGAGTCCAATGGGTGTGGCCTCTGTGTTCCTGAGGTGTAGTCTGTCCGCAGGCCCACCACCGCTGCTGCCGTCTCAGGCGTTTCCAGTGCATGCCCATCGCTGCAGCCTCTGCGACTTCTACCTCGCATCTGCGGGTGGAACTGCATGCAGATGCCCGTGCCTTTCACGTGACCAGCCCCTGGCCTCCATCCCGCCCCCCGCGGGCTGGACTGCCTTCCCACACCAGGCCTCAAGCCTTGGCCGTTCCTCTGGCCTCTGCCCTGTCCCCACTGGCGGGATTGCATTGGCACGCCCAGGCTGCAAGCCTTGGCTGACCCCTGGCCTCCGCCTGTTCCGTCCCCATGGGCAGGATTGTGTTTGTGGACCTGGTTGCAAGCCTCAGCCAGTTTCCCGGTTTCTACCTCACCCCAGCAGGTGGGACTGCGTTTGCATTCCCTGTCTCAGTTGCGGTTTGCCCCCAGCTTCCGCGCCCCCCCACCCCCCCCACCCCTGTGGGTGGGACTGCATTCACACGCCCAGGCCGCAGCCACTGCCAGACCCCGGGCCTCTGCCCCCTTGACGGGACCAAGCTCTTGCATCCCGCTGCCGCCTGCCCTTTGACGAGCACTCAGCAGTGTGGGGGTGGCGATGTAGCTCAGACCTCAGCACTCAGTAATGTATCCCCGATGGGCTCCCTGTTTCTAAGTGACTCTTTGCTCTGGCTGCTGCAGGAGAGCTTCTATTTGGCTGGTGACCTGCTTCCCTTTGCTGGTATTGCGGTTCCAGGAAAAATATTCAGTTTAGAGTTGTGGAGTGCCTCAGCCCAGGTGTTAGGGTGGCTGTTCCTCAAAATGTTTCTCCCTATGCCTCCTAGATTACACTCTCTTCATGCTACTCCGGTCCTCTCAGCTCTCCCCGTTTCCAGAGCCCCAGGTGATTGGTTGTGAAAGAGGTTTTCTGCGCAGTCCCTTTAAGATGAATCCTGGGTCTGAGAAAGCTGTCTTTTTCTCACAAACAGTATCCTGGCTTGTTGCAGCTATATACTGTCTGTACAAGTCTTCTAGGCTCCAGGGCTACCGTCTGGTGCTGCGGTCCTGGGGCCCAGGACCCTCACCTCTCCAGGAAATCAACCCCGCTATGTGAGTCCCTCCAGGTTGCTGCTTGCTCCCGGGAGCTGGGCAGCCCTCTCTGCGTTTCTGCTTTTCCTACCAGTCTCAGTGTGGTTTCTTCAGTGATTGTTGTTTATAGAGTCCTCTTGGTTTAGCCCAAAGTTGGTTTTTCCAGATGATTGTTCTTAAAATTAAGTAGTAATCCACTTTGGTTCTGGGAGGTGGAAGTTTGAACATCTGCCTACTCCTTTTCCATCTTGCCGTTTCCTCAATAAAATCTTTTTTAAAAAGGGATACTTACTCTAAAAGAAGAAGAAGAAATGAAACCTATGACAAGGATCCTAGACTTCCTGCTGCATTTCCTCCCCTTTTAGTAAAAGCTGATAATAAATAAGAAAAAAAGAAAAAAAAATGTGGCCTTGGCTAGTTTTCACAGTGGATAGAGCATCGGCCTAGCATGCAGATGTCCCAGATTTGATCCATAGTCTGGGCACACATGAAGTGTGACCATCTGCTTCTCTTACCCTCCCTCTCCACCTTCTCTCTCTCTTCCCTCAGCCAGTGGTTTGATTGGTTTGACAATTGTCCCTGGGCACTGAGGATAGCTCAGTTGATTAGAGCATCGGTCCCAGGCCCTAGACAGAGGTTTCTAGGTGGATTCCAGTCAGAGCACTTGAGAATCTGTCTTTCTCCTCTCCTCTCACTTAAAAAAAATGGTAACACAGGAACTCTACTTGTGATAAAAAATGGATGATAGAAGGATTTAAAGACTTTCTGTCCACTTTATATCTCCACAGGTCTAATCTAAACCTGCATTTCCTTGCACCATAGCATGCAAGATAAATTCCATATACTGTTTTTCTTCTTTGACCAGTTTTGTTTACAACACAAGTTGAGAAACTACCTTGTTTTTTCCTTAATGTTTTGATTTTTATAAACCTCTATATGTTTTATGATTCAAATAACTCCAAAGACAATATAATATAGTAATTAGAAACACAGGCCCTGAAGTCGGAAATGCATGGAGGTCTAGTTCTGGCTCTGCCACTGACTAGTGGCACCTCATCTCCAGCACGTTACTTTACCTCTTTGCCTTGATCTCCTCATTTGTTAAGTGGGCATGATAAGAGGATACTATTCCATAAGGTTGTTTGAAGACTAAATGACTTAAATGTAAAATTCTTAAAATAGTGCCTAGCGTATATGAATGCTTAATAATTTTTTCATGTATAAGAATAGTACATTGTGGAAAAAATGGGAATTTATAAAATTGTATACATACATAACTGCTTTTATGTAATGATTAGTATGGGAAAAATGCATTCTCATTACCACTCTACTGATTTAAAAAACAGGTGTTTGAACCATGACCCATTTGTGAGTAAAGGACTGTAGTTTTTGTTCATTTTTCTATGTAGTATTTACTATATTTCCATGTGCTAATAAACATGTATGTCATTTTGTGTAATCCACAATCACCCCTACTAGGTAGCTATTAATAACTCCATTTTATGTTAACAGTGAATGTTTCTGTTAGTGAGGGAATGTAACATCAGAGAATGTAACATCTTTAGCAACCTTGGACAGTTAAGGCTAAGAAAGCCCTGCTTTGTGGAAAGAGCTTGATACTGAAACAGTGTTTGTCAAATTGTGTTCTATAGAACCCCCGAATTCTGTATAAGTATTTTAGAAAGTCCATAAGCCTCTCATAGTTAAGACTTCAACTGTCATCAGTTAATCTCAGTTTTAAATGTTTATCAAAAATGTGTTCTTTGATTAACTTTATAATAAGTAAATATTAGATATTATAAAGCTAAATGTATAAAATAAAGACATGCTGATAAAACAACAACAACAACTCTATTTTCAAAAAGGAAGTTGAAATTTCAGCAAAGTCCAGTGGTTTACCCAGGTAGTAGAGCTGCTATAATATAGTTTAACTTAAAGCTTCCACTACTGTTCATGTCTCATAAAGAAAAGAGGTTCAAAATATGTAACAATTGGTATGACATAGTCACCAACCAATCAGAGTGGATGCCAGGGTCTTGGAGGCCCCTGCAGTGCCAGATGTTATCTCATTAGGGGTTAGAATTTGAAGTCTTGGTTGGGGAGAGGGTCCTAGAAAAGAGGGCATGTGGAGAGGTTGGAGCAGTAGCCATTTTCCAACAAGCATGGAGGTCTTTTTAGTATTTTGACAACTGGTATAGCCACACTCTTCATACTGACCAAACATTAGATATATCAAAATAGGTAACTATGATGTACCTAATCTTATAATTAGATATATAAATTTTAAAATACTGTGTCAATTTTTGTCTTTTTGTTTGGGTTTTTTTTTTTAACTCATTTTAGGATCAGACATACATGAGACTTCCTTGAGATTTCTGATAAACTATTATTAAGTAAATATCTGGTCCTTTTTTAGTTACATTGATTAATCGACCAATTGCCAGTTAATATAGATTGCTTTTATTTGCGGTCAACCATTTTTTTTTTTTAATTATGAACTTGCAGTAATTTGGTGAAGAAAGCTCACACCATACATACTTTGGCCAAACAAATTACAGTAAGTTGTTGTAAATACCATAAGACTTGGTTAGTTGATATTTTTCTAAATGAATTCGCTGTCATTTATAACTTCCTTGTGTTACATCTTTGCTATGCACATCTAAGAAGAATAAAACAATGCTGAGTTTTACCTAATAGTTTACATATTATATATTCAAATTTGTTAAAAACCTAATCTCTTAACTTTATAATCTTGTAGCAACAAAAATCACTGACAGTACTTATTTCTCTTTCACCTTTTCTGTGTGGTAAAATTATTTGAAATACAGATTTAAGCATTGAATACATTTGTTTTTGTTTTGTATTGCACTATTTCATGAAATTAAATGTTAACTCTAGAATGCTTTTAATTGGAACTGTATGTAATTATCAACATTTAGCCATTTTTGAACAATGAAAAGAGCAGTTTTACCAGGTTCAATCTAAGAGAGGCACCTATTGCCAACATGTTGACTGTTTTCAGATAATCTGTATTATTTTCTATATGAATGAATTGAATATTTTATTTTTTGCTTCATTTGCTCTCTGTTGCAACCATTCAATCAATAGATATTTTAAAATATTTTTATATTTATTTTTTTACTGACCATGAGCCCATCATACTGTTTTACTTCCATATATTGATTTGTAGTTTATCATACTGAGTTAAAATTTGTATTATATATATATTTATATAAGGTACAGTTGATTATATCTATATCTGCAGTGGTATCTGCAGCTGTATTCTTAGTGCTGAGGAACTATCACAAAATTCACACAGCATTATAAATACCAGCAATTTGGGGAGCATTTAATATTTTACTACTAATAAGTAGCATTTGAACCTATATGTAGGATTTGGTTTTTAGACTAATATATAGAGCACAATATTCTATAATGTTTTGGTTTGAATATGTAAGTATTTATTTTTCGGCTTAGTCATTCCAGTTCACTGTAAACAGAGAAAATGGAGCAAATTTCTGGAAATACTTCACATTTTATATGTATAGCTTTGAAGTTGTCACCTTTGAATGATCTAAAATGATATTCTATTTCTTTTTTGTAAAACTCAAAAACGAAACTTGACAGGACAATCCTCTAACCCTGAAAAATCTCTAATAAACAAGAGTGACTCAGAAGCTTTTTTGGTTATACTCGTTCACATTCAGTTTTCACTTTTTCATTTCTCAGCTATCAAGTCAATAATGACCCCATCTTTGTTTACTCCTGGAAGAAATTTGTGTAATATAGACATTGTTTTCTATTTATAAGGATTTTAGTCTTATGTCAATGTGTTCTTTTGTCTAACAAAACTATATTATTTGGCAGGTTAGCATAGTATTGAGCTGTTCTTGATAGGATTTGAAATATTGTTTTCTTCCAGTAAAAGGGAGCTATTTCCAGAGATCATAAAATCAGGCATTACTGCTGGTTCACAGAATTTCTCACATAATATGTTGTTGAGGTTTTTTTCCATTATGAGAGCCTGCACCAAAAATATACAGAAAGTCTGAACCTTGTGTTTCCCTCAAATGCTGGCAGCTTTGATACTATAGTCACATTAACCTCCTTTTCAGACATCACTAAGGAGGATAATCCTATTATTCTGTGCATATCTTTGTATTTTCTCTCCTTGTCATTTTATTCTTTCAATGTGTTGACATATAAAGATTTCTCCACCTCCTTGCAATGGAGTTCTAATACCTCTCCCTACTATATTTTTGTTTTTATTGGAAATTATAGTAGATTTTAATTTGGTTATATAGGAAATGTTTATTATACTGTTTTTCTCTATTTTTTTCCTTTATGATGGTTGAATCTTGTCCTGAGATACAAGTACATGTTGCTTTTTTGTCAGTTATATCTATTTCCTTAGCTTAGGATAATACTTGGAGAATTTATGTTCATTAGGGAGGATTCTTCTTTTTGGACAAGGATTTGTTTTATTTTATATTTTGTTTGATAATTTGTAGTCACTTTGGCTGAAGTATGCATTGTATAAAAAGATAATAGTTTACATTATGCCATAAACATTAGAAGGAGGGTGTTTACATACTATAGAACATTTTTAAAGTTTTATAACAAATTTTTTATTTACCTATAAGCAGTTTAAATTGTGGTTTTAAAAATATGTAGCTACATTTTGAAGCTGTTTATTTTATGTACAAGAGAGAAATTTTTAGTCTATATATACATACTTTAAAACTGTTTATTTAAAATTTTTCAAAAGTTGATTTAAATATACTTCCCTTTAATTAGTTTTCTCTAAAATTTGTCTCAACTAACAGGTATTGATAGAGTCTGCTATATCTGATTAACCTTTAAATTACATGATTTTATTTTGTTTTTATAAGAGGACATCTTTTAAAAAACATTTTTTTCCGATTTCTGATTCAGTGTTTTCTGCTTAAGCTCCTACAATACTTAGTAATTTGTTCAGTTTAATACAATGGAATTGCTTTTTGACCTATTATCTTTGTTACTACCATGTAAATAAAGCATTATGGTTCATATTTAAGACCTGTATTTCTTTTTAGGCATTGAAGTAGATTTATGATAACTTCATGAAATCTATCTTTATAAAAGTGTTTCTCTTTGGGATAATAGTGTCATATATGTCAGATGCCAAAAACTGCTATCGCAGCACCATTAAAATACTTCAAAATATGTGAAACTTCGTTAACGCCTCCTAATTCTTGTGCATAAAGACAATAATCTCTCTCTCTCTCTCTCTCTCTATCTCTTATCACACACACACACACACACACACACACACCCAACAACAACAGAAACATTATGTTGGGCTAAATTCCAATTCTTTTGCAACTTTTTATCTGTTGGCATGAATTTCATCATCAGTCCCAAGGTTTTTGTTTTATTTTTTTATATTGGCCCATTATTAGTTTATAGTATTTTCTTTGTTTTAACCTGGGGGGTTAGTTA